>NC_069791.1:109309835-110526710 GCF_027406575.1 Nycticebus coucang
AATGGTTGAGTTTAAATCCAAAATTTCTTTGCTTAGCTTCTTTTTGGAGGATCTATCCAACACTGCTAAAGGGGTGTTAAAATCTCCAACTACTATGGAAGTGGAGGAAATCAAGTTGTTCATGTCTGTTAGAGTTTCTCTTATAAATTAAGGTACACTGTGGTTGGGTGCATAAATATTAATAATAGAGATCTCATCATATTGAGTATTACCTTTAACAAATATGAAGTGGTCCATCCTTATCCTTAATGATTTTGCTTGGCTTAAAGCCTATTGCGTTTGCGAACAGGATTGCAACGCCCGCTTTTTTCTGCTTTCCATTTGCCTGGAATATAGATGACCATCCCTTCACCTTGAGTCTATATTTGTCTTTTAATGTAAGATGTGATTCTTGTATGCAGCAGATATCTGGCTTGAGTTTTTGTATCCAGTCAGCCAACCTGTGCCTCTTTAGAGGACAATTTAAACCATTCACATTAATTGAGAATATTGATAAGCCTTTCGAGAGTCCAGTGGACATTATTAATCCTTTTGCGACTGTGGAAGTTGGAATTTGATCAAGATTTTCTGGGTGAGTTTACTTTTGTGGTGGAGGATTACGCTGGTCTTTATGGAGGATAGGTCTGAGAATATCCTGGAGAGCTGGTTTAGTTATGGCAAATTTCTTTTTTTTTTTTTTTTTTTTTTGTTGAGACAGAGTCTCACTTTATGGCCCTCGGTAGAGTGCCGTGGCCTCACATAGCTCACAGCAACCTCCAACTCCTGGGCTTAAGCGATTCTCTTGCCTCAGCCTTCCAAGTAGCTGGGACTACAGGTGCCCGCCACAACGCCCGGCTATTTTTTGGTTGCAGTTTGGCTGGGGCCGGGTTTGAACCCTCCACCCTCGGTATATGGGGCCGGCGCCTTACCGACTGAGCCACAGGCGCCTCCCAAAGTTTTTTTTTTTTTTTATGGCAAATTTCTTTAACATGTGAATGTCATTGAAGTATTTAATTTCTCCATCATAGATGAAACTCACTTTAGCTAGGTATAGGATCCTGGGTTGAAAGTTATTTTGTTTTAGGAGATTAAAAGTCAATGACCATCTTCTTCTAGCCTGAATGGTTTCAGCAGAGAGATCTGCAGTTATTCTAATATTCTTCCCCTTGTAGGTAATGGTTTTCTTTCATCTGGCAGCTGTCAGAATTTTCTCCTTCATATTAACTTTAGTGAAATTGATTATGATGTTTCTGGGGGATGTCTTATTCGGGTTGAGTAGTGCTGGAGTTCTGAAACTGTCTGCTGAATTTCAGAATCTCTTGGCATGTCTGGAAAGTTCTCCTTCATAATCTCATGGAGAAGAGACTCTGTGCCTTGTGAAGTCACTTTGTTGCTTTCGGGGATCCCTATAAGACAAATATTGATTTTCTTTGAATTATCCCAGAGCTCTCTGAGAAAGTGATCTGTTTTTGCCCTACATTTATCATCCTCTTTGAGAGTTTGGGAGCGTTCGAAAAAACTTTGTCTTCAATGTCAGAAATCCTTTCTTCTGCTTGCTCCATTCTGTTACTGAGGGATTCTACTGTGTTTCTCAGATCTTTGAGGGCTGCAACTTCTTGTCTCAGTGTGTCAAAATCTTTGGTCATTTGGTCTTTGAATTTGTTGAATTCTTGAGATATCTTTTGGGTTACTGCTTGGAGTTCTAATTCAATCTTTTTTGCTATCCAGATTCTGAATTCAATTTCTGACATCTCAGCTATTTGTTTGTGCATGGGATCTTGTGCTGTGTCTGCCCCATTGATCCTTGGGGGAGTTGATCTACTCTGATTATTCATATTGCCAGAGTTTTTCTGTTGATTTCACCTCATGATTGTTTTTCACCATTGCCTCTGGCCGTCCTCAGAGTTGGGGAGGTGTTTCTCCAAGATTAGATACCAGTGGGATCACTCTATTGTTGCTTGATCTTTGTAGGGAGTGACCTTGTATAGTTCCTCTCGGGCTGCTCCAGCTAGGGAGTTCTGGTTGTGGAAGCAGCTCTGGCGTGTGACACACCCGGATCCAGCAACAGGGTGGGAGGTGGTGGGCATGGTTCTGGGAGTACCTGGCACCCAGTGACTTTGGCACAGAGAGCCCAACGCTCCAGGAGTTTCTGTCCAGGAGAAGGGCTCTGCATAGAGGTAGGAAGGGCTCCAGATGGCCCGTGGCTACCAGTATCCCTGGCCAGATGAGCGGGCCAGTGTGGAGGCTGGGAGGACACAGGAGGGAGGATGCAGGGTTGCACGGCTCCTGCAGTTCCTGGTCAGGGCATGCAGAGGCCCAGTTAGTGTGGGGTCATGGCACGGATCTTATGGAGGTCCGGGCAGCACCAAGCCCAGGAATTTGAGGTTGCTATGAGCTGTAACACCACTGCACTCTACCCAGGGCAACAGTCCGAGCCTCCAGTGTGCCAAAACTGTCTTACTCTGTTCCTAAGGGTTAAGGCTGTATGGCAGCTCAGTCCCCACCTTTAGGGTGCTCAGTCGCTAGGTTACTAGGTCCTGCCCCATCCTTACTTTGGGACCCTGAGGGCGGAGCTTGCCAGGGTTGTTCTGTCACACAATGGCTCCCTGCAGCCCAGCTTAGTGGCTCCGTCTGGGGCCCCAGACAGTGCCCAAAGTTCTCCGCACTTCTGCTCAAGCCCTCCCCAAGGCAGTTCAACTGAGTGCCAAGTCGGAAAACAGTGAAAGAGTTCATAGGCAAGGCCTTTCCGGTTTGCAGTCTCACTGCTGCTTGTACTTACAGTTGCCGGCGTGATTAGGTCAATCGAACACATGCAACCACTTGCCAGTTTCCCACTGTTTTTGTCCTCCTCTTGGGGTCCAGAAGTCCCTTGCTGACTCTCTGTATCCTCAAAGGGATGATTATAGGCAGATCCCACCAGCCAGAGATGTCTGGAGTCTTATCTCCCCAGACTCACCGGGACTGGCTACTTTTGGAGGCTTCAGGGCAAAACCTGTTAATTGCCTCTTCCAGCTTCTGGGGGCTGCCAGCATCCTTTGGCTGTGGCTGTATCATTCCAATTTTTACTTCCCTGTTCACCTTATCTTTTTGTCTTCTGTGCCAAATCTGTCTCTGGTTCCCTCCTCTAAGGATACTTGTGATCACATCAGCCCCACAGGGATTATCCAGGATGATCTCCTAATTTACAGATCCTGACTAATGGTAGTTGTGAAGACCCTTTGTCTTTATGAGGTAGAGATTAGGATGTGGATATCTTTGAGGGTCATAATCCAGCCTACCATAAACGTTGATTTTGTATAAAAAAGAAAAGTGCAGTAAAAAAAACCAGAAGGAAATTCTTACCAGTGTTAATATTGGTCATTTCTGGATGGGAGGCTTTAGATCATTTTTATTTTTGATATGCTGTTCTGTATCTCCAGCCTTTTCTGTGCTAGGGAAACACTCCATTACACTCTAAATAAACAGTGGCGGCCGGGCGTGGTGGCTCATGCCTGTAGTCCCAGCGCTGTGGGAGGCCAAGGCGGGTGGATTGCCTGAGCTCAGAGGTTTGAGACCAGTATGAGCAGCAGTGAGCCAGAGTAAGACCCTGTCTATACTAACAACATCAAAAACAGCCGGTCGTTGTGGTGGGCCTCTGTAATCCCAGCTACTGGGCAGGCGACGGGAAAGAGCATTGCCAGAGGAAGAAGAAAATGAACAAAAAAAAGAGTACTTCAAACGAAGAATGAACAAGCAAGCTGAAATTAAAAATAAATAAATAAACAGTGGCCTAGGGACTGCGACTCTAAATGACCCCGTGGCCCTCTCCCCGCAGAGCCGGTGTTCTGGTACTATGTGAAGGAGGTCCTCAGCCGGCACGAGCTGCAGCGCTTCTACTCCCTGCGGCACATCGCCTCGGACGCCGGCCGGGGCCGCGCCTGGCTGCGTTGCGCCCTCAACGAGCACTCGCTGGAGCGCTACCTGCACTCGCTGCTGGCCGACCGGGGCAGGCTCAGGTACGGCGCTGGGGGCTCCGGGAGGGGGGAGTGCTGGGGGCTGTGGGGAGAAGGCTGGGGGCTTCAGGAAGGGGTGCTAGGGACGGGCCCTCCACCTGGGACAGGCGAAGAATAAGTGAAAGATGCCTGGGAAGGGCCTAGCATGGCACCTGTGCACAGTCTGCACTCCTATCGGTATTGGTTATCTCCTGGGTGTGGAGAGCGCTTTTGTCTCAGACACAGCTTGCTCTTCACTTTGTGGAATTTCTATCTGGGGGTTTATATATTCAGTCCATCTGAAACTGACTGAAAAATATTTATTTATTTACTTATTGATTGATTGAGACAGAGTGTATGTCACCCAGGCTAGAGTGCTGGGGTCACAGCTCACAGCAACCTCAAACTCTTGGGCTTAAGTGATTCTCTTGCCTCAGCCTCCCAAGTAGCTGGGACTACAGGCACACACCACAATACTCAGCTAGTTTTTAAATTTTTTTTAGTAGAGATGGGGTCTCTCTTTTGCACAGGCTGGTCTCAAACTTCTGAGCTCAAGTGATCCACCACTTCAGCTTCTCAGAGTGCTAGGATTGCAGGCATGAGCTGACACGCCTGGCCTGTTTTTTTTTTCTTTTTTGAGACAATGTCACTCAGTTGCCCTGGGATTGAGTACTATGGTGTCACAGCTCACAGCAACCTCAAACTCTTGGGCTCAAGTGATCTTCTTGCCTCAGCCTCCTGAGTACTTGGGACTACATGTGCCCGCCACAATGCCCAGATATATATATTTTTATACCGGCAGGGTCTCACGCTTGCTCAGGCTGGTCTTCTGAGCTTAGGCTGTCCACCTGCCTCGGCTTCCCAGAGTGCTAGGATTATAGGTGTGAGCCACCGCACCTGGCCCCAGCCTGTTTTTTTTTTTTTTTTTTTTTTTTTGTAGAGACAGAGTCTCACTTTATGGCCCTCGGTAGAGTGCCGTGGCCTCACACAGCTCACAGCAACCTCCAACTCCTGGGCTTAAGCGATTCTCTTGCCTCAGCCTCCCGAGTAGCTGGGACTACAGGCGCCCGCCACAATGCCCAGCTATTTTTTGGTTGCAGTTTGGCCGGGGCCGGGTTTGAACCCGCCACCCTCGGTATATGGGGCCGGCGCCCTACTCACTGAGCCACAGGCGCCACCCTTTTTTTCTTTTTCCTTGATCATGACGTTTATGCTCAGTTAGCACAGGTGAGTTTCTACCCCAATAATGAACATCATAAGATCCTCAGTAGCTTTTGACAACCAAGTTTATTTCTTCCTTGGGCTACATGTCTGTCATGAGTGAGCAGAGATATTCTCAGCTTAGGGATCCGGGTGACTGGAGGCTCCATCTCTACATATGGTTTCATGATTGCACAGATAGGAAAGGAGGTGTCGTTGAACTAGGCACTGGCTCTTAGGTCTTCTGTTCACAGTACACATCCCAGGGCCACACTTGGGCTTAGCGGGGTGGGGAGGTATAGTTATTCCACAGTGACCAAGTATGAGCCATCGATAACATAATCAGCCACATTTCCTTTAAAAACACTAAGAAATATTGTAGAGCCTGCTGGGGTAAAAACTTGAATCCCTCGCAGTTTAAACAGAGGTAACTGCAAACATGTCGGCATTTTCTTTCCTGCCATTTTCCTGTACTCACGATGTCTGTGATTCTCCTGCTCTGGCTCTGGCTGTTATATCCTCTCTGAGAATGGGGGACTAGACTTGTTGTTTTGTGTCTTCTGATGATACAAAGAGACAGTGATCAGACCTTCCCCGGTTCCTTGAGTAATTTCCACACCAGCAATGCCCAGATGCTTAGTAGTGAAATTCTGTTTAATTTGGTACTGTGACGCTTTTCTCTTGATTTCTTACCTGACCGTGGATTCTCAGGTGTTGTGAGATTGTACTGTAGACTTCTTAGAAATACCCTTGATGTTCTTCTCCCACTGGTGGTGCCGGTGACACCTGGTCCACTTGTGTGGTCGTAACCCTCTGTGGGTCTGAAAGGAGAGTGCTGAGGAGCCAGCAGGACTGACCCTGGTTGTATCTCTGTGTGCCGCTCAGGATTGGAGTCAGGGAGTGGATGATGTCTGCACCACCACGGCCTTGGCCAGCTCTAGGAGAGGGGATCATGCTCACGTTTCTTCTTGCTTTTTTTTTTTGTCTGCAGAGTTTCTGCTGACATACTCATATTTCTTAAAATGAATTTTTGTGAAGCTTTTTCCAGTAGATCATTTGCAGGTAGTTCAGAATTACGTTCTCATTATCAAAATTAAGTTAGTTGGGTGGGGTGAGTGGCTCATATCTGTAATCTTAGCACTTTGGGAGGGGAGAGGAGAGGATTACTAGAGGCCAGCAGTTTGAAACCAGCCTGGGCAACATAGTGAGACCTCCCCCCCCATATCTCTACTAAAAATAAAAGAATAAGCCAGGTATCATGGTGTGAGCCTATAGTTTCACCCACCTGGGAGGCTGAGGAAGGAGGATCCCTTACGTCCGAGAGGCCATGGCTGCAGTGAACTATGATGAGCCACTTTACTGCAGCCTGAGCGACAGAGTGAGACACGGTCTCAAAACAAAAAGAATCACATTTGACCTTACATGAATACTTAGGCACTTACCTAACTGGATGTGGGGAAACCATATTCAGTTATATGCGTAAAAACTAGCTCAGACTTTTTAAAAGATCACAATTTTTAGAAATCAGAGATATAGATGAAATGTTAGCTTGGACCTGTGGTTTGTGCTTCCATTAACATTTTCTGAGTAAGTATATTGAAAATATGTCTCTTCTTTCTTTCTGTTGGTTGTATTTGGCCACTTCAGTAGCTAAAACTAAACAGCAGATCACTCATCGCTGACTGAGTCCATTAATTTAGAATTCCATGAGCTGGTGGGCAAGTATGACGCTGAGGATATTTGTTTGCTCTTGCTTAACAGGGAATCATATAAAGAGCTTGCCTGTTAGACTCAGGAGACTTTCTTTTAAGCCCTTGCTGTGCTGTTTATTGGCCAGGTGACCTTGGACAGGCTGAATTGGCTTCTCTGCCCCTGATCCCAAATGCCATTTATATTTATGGGGCCATTTTAGGCTCCCAGCCCTTTCCAGGATAACTTGGGCGTTTGGGTCTGTAGTTTGTGTAAATGCCCTGGTTGACAGAGCCATGGAACACTGTAATTTCTTTCTGATATTGTCTCTTCTTGTATTCGCCAAATCAGGTGGGCACTCTTGGCCCTTTTGGATTTCCTTCCTGTCTCTTGGGGACATTGCTTGAGTGGAAGTCACCTCTCTGACCTTCCCTACTTCGCTGCCTCATAAATACATTTGCATAGCACGTCTATTTTAGTACTCTAAATCTTGGGGTCTCAGGAGACCAGTGAGGAAGTGGTGGGATGTTTGTGCTCAGTCCTTTGGTTATAACCAGAAGCTTCAGAGCAGCAGAGACCTCAGACATACCATGTCCCTTCTGGGATGAACAGGCATGGATCTTCCAGGGACCCATCTAATGGAACTATCTGGTTAGTCAATGCAGAGAACCACTATTAAGAAC
The DNA here is from genome assembly GCF_027406575.1 of Nycticebus coucang. Lineage (NCBI taxonomy): Eukaryota > Metazoa > Chordata > Mammalia > Primates > Lorisidae > Nycticebus > Nycticebus coucang. The sequence continues at coordinate 109,317,358 of NC_069791.1, forward strand.
TTTTTCCTTTTCTCTTTCAATTTGCAGCACTTTTTATGAAGACTGGTCTTTTGTGATGGATGAGGAAAGGTCTAGCATGCTTCCTACCATGGCAGCTGGTAAGCTTGGCCAAGGCCAGAGGTGATGGGCCCTGTGAAGCTTGGTGAGCAGAGGAGGCTGCCTTGGAGTGGATGTACAACCCCAAGGGATCTGTCTCTGTTCTTCCTCTCCTGGCATTAAATTTTGGGTCCATTCATCTAGAATTTGATAATCTGGCAGAGAAAGCATGATGTTGAACGTATTTGGTTGTGCAGGTATAACATCAGTGAGTGGGGATTTGGGGGACAGAAGCGTACCTTTGAAACTGGGCTCCACCTTTTGCTGGCTGGAGACCTGTGAGCTTTGAAAGCTTTACATCCTCATCTGGGAGGTGGAGTCATAGCTCAGTAGTCACCTTTATGGGGCTGTGAGAGAACTGTGTGTGATTAAGAGTCATGGATGGGATTTGTCATCACGAAGGTCCTGGATTGATGTCACTTGATGGGTTGTCAAATTGTTTGCCATTTGACTTTCATTCAACCAGACAGAAGGGGGGACCTTACTTCTTTCTTTCTTTTGTGCCTCTTTTTTCCCCCTGAAAGTCTATACAAAGTCCCACATATTGGGGGTTAGTTTAGTCTTATCTGTTGATGAGAAAAAGTCAGGGTTTGACCGTGATTTCCTGTGTAGGCCGTAAGATGCCAGTGTGAGATTTTGCCTAAAGTGATGGTGATGGCGATATCCATGCACATGTTTGCTGGCTTATTGGTCTGAGTGTTTTTGGTGAGTGATTGTGTACTTACAACTCTTTGAGGAAGATGATTTTGTCTTCATCTTACAGGTAATGAAACTGAAGCTCTGGGAGATTAGAAATTGCTTGACCAAGGTCTCATAGCTAGTAAATGCAGTGCCAAGATTTTCTGACCTCAGAGCTTGTGCCTTCACCTGCTGCTGGTGGACTTGTTTGTGTTTGTCTTCCTGACTGTTAGGGAGAGAATCTGGAGAGACTGCACTCCCGTGATAGCTGGTGTCTACTGACCCCAGTTTTGTGGAAGGTTTTTATAAATGTTCACGGTCAGTGTGTGTCCTCACGTGTGCTGTGTTGTCCGCAGCGTGTCTCTTGTGTTGTAGGTGTGACCGCCCAATAGCAAACACTCCAGACTTTTCCCTTTTTTGGCACAGGTCTGAATTCCATACTCTTTGCAATTAACATTGACAACAAGGATTTAAATGGACAGAGTAAGTTTGTCCCCACTGTCTCGGACCTCTTAAAGGAGTCAACACAGAATATGACCTCCTTGCTGAAGGAGTCCACACAAGGAGTGAGCAGCCTTCTCAGGGAGATCACAGCCTCCTCTGCTGTGTCTATCCTCATCAAACCTGAACAGGAGACTGACCCTCTGCCCGTCGTGTCCAAGAACGTCAGTGCTGGTGAGCAACAATGGGGCACTCAGGGGCTGTTGAAAGGGTAGCAGAGTGCAGCTAAGGTGGATACACCTTGTCTGAAAGTTGTTCCAAGGGGAATGAAATCTGATGCACTTGCATTTTCAGTTCACGTTTTTGTTTATTTTTCTTACGCCCATTCACTCCAAAAAGGCTCTGACAGTCTTATTTAGATGTGAAGATCAGGGGGTGGAAAAATGAACAGGCAGCAAGCGGAAGATCAGAGTGTGAGAAGGAAGCTGGATGACCTTGATCTCCCTCCCTCCTTTCCTCCCCCTTTCCTCCTTCCTTCCCTCCCTCCCTCTTTCCTTCTCTCCCTCTCTCCTTCCCTCCTTCCTTCTTTCCCTCCCTCTCTCCCTCTTTCCTTCTCTCCCTCCCTTTTTTTTTTGTAGAGACAGAGTCTCACTTTATGGCCCTCGGTAGAGTGCCATGGCCTCACACAGCTCACAGCAACCTCCAACTCCTGGGCTTAAGCGATTCTCTTGCCTCAGCCTCCAGGCGCCTGCCACAACGCCTGCCTACTCTCCCTCCCTTTTGTGTTCTGTGACAGATTGCCAGCACTTAGCCCATAGTCTCCTTTGGGGTGGGTGAGAGTAGGCAGTTAGTGACTCATTATGTAAGTAGTTTATTATCCTTAGGATAAATGGTATGAAAGTCAAGCATGTGGTGCTATGGAGAATGTTACCATGGGCTGCCTCTGTTGGGGGATGACCTTCAACTGGAGAAAGGCCTGAGGGAAGAGAGGAGTTCATCAGCATTGACTCCAGGTTTTCAGAGGCCAGAGAAAGTTGGCTTTGGAAGGAGTTTATACGATGTTGATACAGTAAAACCAGAAATATGGGGTTTAAGTACATAGTCCCAGTGTTCTCAACACCGCAGTAATCATGGCCATCCCTTTGGAATTAATGGCGGTGAAAACTCAGAATCCCATGGATTCTTTGGTGCACAGTGACTTTGTCTTGCCCTGTCCTTCCCCAACAGAGACCCCATGTGAGTGAGGTAGGAGGCAGGATTCTTGAGGGCTTTGTGTAACAGAGACACTGAAATTTGTATACCCAAAGGAATATCAGTCCTATCCACTTTCGGAATTCTGTATCACCTCACAGTGGGACACCCTGGTGAGGTATCACCATGTCACACCTTGGTTTAAGTGGATTGGATTTGGGGGGATTGGCTCAAAGTGTTTCACATGCACATTTGGTGATTAAGTTGGGTAAACGAACAGGCTCATTTCAGCCTTGGTCACTGAGGCACTCTTGATTTCTGTTTTGTTAAGCCTTTCCTGTGTAACAAAAGACTCAAAAAATTATAGTGGCGTAAACTCACCAGGGTTCTTTTTTTTTTAGACAGAGTCTCACTTTTTTGCCCCTGGTAGAGTATCATGGCATCACAGCTCACAGCAACCTCATACTCTTGCCTCAGCCTCCCAAGTAGCTGGTGCCTGACACAGCAACTGTTTTTTTTTTTTTTTTTTTTAAGAGACAAGGCCTCACTCTTGCTCAGGCTGTCTTGAACTCCTGACCTCAGGCAGTCCACCCACCTCAGCCTCCCAGAGTGCTACCATTATAGGCGTGAGCCACTGCGCCTGGGCCCACTGGGGTTCTTTTTAACGATTCTGTGGGTTGGCGGGGTGATTCTCCTGGCTTCCCTTGGGCTCACTCATGGGGCTGCCTTCAGCTGGTGGCTGAGCTAGTAGATCCAAGGTGGCCCTATTCACCTTTGGAGTTGGTACTTGGACAGCTCAGGTCCCCCTGTGGCCTCTCACCCCCTCCCCGGAGGCTGGACTGGTTTCCTTGTAGCAGCAGTACCAGAGGGCAAAGGCAGAGCTGTGAGACCTCCTGACACCCTGCTCCGGAACTCATACACTGTTATTTCTGCCATGTTATTTTTGGAAAAGCAGCCAGTCACATTCAAGAGGTTGCAGAGATAGATGCCACCTCTGCATGGAAGGAGCAGTAGGGTCCTGTAGGGAAGGGGTATTATACAGGGATGAGAGGAATTTTCCACTATTAAACAATTAGCTACAACTCCTTACAGCTGTCATCTGGTTTCATCTACCAGCCATGAAACTGTTTTCCAAAGTGAAATAATGAAGATCGCTTTAGTAATGGTAGCATTTTTTGAATCAAAGTGGCTGCTTAAAAGGAAAGATTTTAACATATGCGTGATATGTTTATATAAATCAGAGGAAAAGGACTATGTCTACTTTCCTCAGTCTTCTGGAGACTGATTTTTATCAAGGATTAAAAAAAAAAAATCTCACTTAGTCCTACAGTGTATTTCTCAGCAGATTAGTATTTCCCATAACCTAGAGGTGAGTTGACTTGATCATTCTTTTGTTTCGCTTATTTTTTCTTACACCGTATCTTTTTATGTCCAGATGCCAAATGTAAAAAGGAGCGGAAGAAGAAAAAGAAGGTGACCAACATTATTTCATTTGATGATGAGGAAGATGAGCAGAACTCTGGGGATATTTTTAAGAAGATACCTGGAGCAGGGGAGAGCTCAGAGGAGAACTCTGACCGCTCCTCTGTCAATATCATGTCAGCCTTTGAGAGCCCCTTTGGGCCAAATTCCAATGGAAGTCAGAGTAGCAACTCATGGAAAATTGATTCTCTGTCTTTGAATGGGGAGTTTGGGTACCAGAAGCTTGATGTGAAAAGCATTGATGATGAAGATGTAGATGAAAATGAAGATGATGTGTATGGGAGCTCATCGGGAAGGAAGCATGTGGACCACTCAGAGTCCCCTGAGAAGTAAGTTCCCTCCAGATTTGAATGAAGGGTGTCGTGTTAACCATTTTCTCTTTCCACAGTATCATGCTAAATATACTAAGAGTGCAAGTTTTATATTTGTTCAGTATATCATTTATTCTTCAGGTCTTTGTTTAGGAAGAAGGAGTGTTAGCTTGCTATTCTTCTGAGAGTAAGAGAGGGTAAGGGAACATATTTGAAGGTACTTATTGCAAAGTTAGTCAGGATGTGTGCCTTGAAATTCTTGCTTTATACATAGGTCTTTCATTTTTGTTGACTTGGTTTTCCTACCATCTCTGACTTGGCACTAACATGGGAAACTCAGCACTAAGGGTTAGTCTAGGAGAAGTTGTGGGCTGGTAATTTTTGCATTTATCTGCAGAGGTGTGACAAGCATTAACTTGCTGCACTTGATGCCTTAACACTGGAGTTGCTGTAGATTTATACCCATGGAGGGGGCTTGATGCATACGAAGGCTGAAAGTACAGTAAAGAGCATGGGCCTTAGAGTTAAGACAGCCTGGGCCAGGGATGGTGGCTCACCCCTGAAATCCTAGCACTTTGGGAGCTGAGGCTGGAGGATCACTTGAGGCCAGGAGTTAAGAGACTAGCCTGAGCAAGAGTGATATGTGGGCATCTGTGATATGCTGGGTGCTGCAAGGTACTGTGTATCCCTTACAGTAATTCCTAAAGCAACCCTGTCAGGTTAGTGGGCATTCTCTCTATCTTACAGATAGAAGAATAGGATTCCAGACAGAATTAAGATTGTGAAAGCAATGGGCAAAACCGGGATTTAGGTTCAGATGCAATGTACTCCAAAGCTTATAGTATCAGATACTTTTCATGTTTCCATGTAATTATGAATGTCAGTTGATGTGATGTGTCAACTTTATCAGACCATAGGATGCCCAGATCAGACATTATTTCTGGCATTGTCTCTGGGGGTGTTTCTGGATAAAGTTACCATTTGAATTGGTGGGCTTAGGAGATTGCCCTCCCCAATGTGATGGGCCTCACCCCATCCACTGAGGGCCCAAGTGGAACAGAGACTGGAGGAAGAAGGGAACTGTCCCTTCTCTGTCTGCTAGCTTGAGCTGGGACATCAGTCTTTTCCTGCTTTTGCACTAGGGTTTGCACACTCTGTTCTCCTGGTTCTCGGCTGCCCTGGGTCTCCAGCATGCAGATTGCATGTTGTGGGACTTCTCAGCCTCCTTAACCCTGTGAACCAGCTCCTCATTATAAATTTGCATCTGTGTCTCTCTATATCCCTATTTACATGTACACTGGTTCTTTTTCTCTGTCGAACTCTGACCAGTGTAGTTGATATTCAATCAGATTAATATGCCATGACTTGCAAAAGGTTTACCTTATTGTTGACTATTTAAATTATTGTTTTTTTGTTTTTGCTTTCATGCACAGGGCCTTTTCCTATGACTGAAGTATTTGTAGGGTAGCTTGTCAGCAGTATTGTTCCGGCTCTTAAGACATGGAAGTTTTTGTACCTGAGATTGAAGTCTGGTGACCTGTTGTATTAGTCAGGGTTCCCCAGAGAAACAGAACCAGTGGGGGGGTGTGTGGCTGCATGTCTCCTCTTCCTGGCCCTCACTCTCTGTCTCTAGCTAACTTGTCTCTGTTTCTGTCTGTTCTGTCTCTCTCTGTTGATTTACTTTGAGGAAATGGCTCATATGATTGTGGAGATTGGCAAGTCCAAAATCTGCAGGGTAGCCTGGCAGGCTGGAGGCCCAGGGAAGAGTTACAGTCAAGTCCAAGGGCCGTCTGCTAGCAGATTCCTCTCCCTTGCGGGAGGTCCGTCTTTTTCCTCTTGAGGGCTTCCACTGCTCGGATGAAGCCTACTCACTGGCACGATGCTGGGCAATCTGCTTTACTCAAAGTCTCCTGATTTAAATGTTAATCTCATCTTAAAAATATCCTTATAGAAACATCTAGAATAATGTTTGACCATGGCCCAGCCAGGTTGACACATACAGTTAACCACTATAACTGCCTTTAATTCTTACTGTGGGCCTTTGGGTAACCACGTTGCAGAGATGACTGACTCCACGGGTTCTTTGGCCTCAGCACACTCATTCCTCCTCCACCCTGCTGGTGCCACTGAGTGGAGCCCAGAGGTGAGGCCACCTTGTGAGCCAAGACAGCCACTGGCATTGTGATGTGTAAAAGCACAAAATAGTGCAGAGTGACCTTCATGTGGGCCTGGGCCTCTTACAGACTAAGGACAGCGTCTCCCTGGCATAGGGGGATCTTGAGTGAACATTCTGCAGAGCAGCCTGGGAAGGAGCAGAGGAATGATGAGATGGCCTACTGAGTAATATTTTTATTTTGATTCTAAGCTAATGTTCACAGGAAAGTGAAAGATCTAGGAGGTTGGCACATAGCAGGTGTGTGAGTGGACAAGGAGAAGTTCATTGAGGATTTGTAGCCTCTGGCAAACTGTCTACTCTTATTGTTTTTAAGCAGACCTTTTGGCCAAAAGTTGGGCCTATTCTTCTGTTTATTGGTAATTAAACCACTTCTTTGATGCCTGAGGAAAAATTTTGTTCCTCCTGCCTCAATATTTATCACACAAGTTGGCTTTGCTTTTTTTGTTTGTTTATTTATTTATATACTTTTTAAAGAAGAGAATGTTTGATTTATTTAGGTCATATGGAAAAAGTGTATCCACATTCAAAATATAATTTTGTACACAAAAAGTACAAAGTATATAACAGATGCATATGCTTTGCATATAATGTACATATTCACTACATATTTTAAAAACGTAATTACTGTAATTTTCTGTGAATAATTCTCTCCCTCTCCCCTACCACACACTAGGTTAAGTCTTTCTTAACTCACTTTTTTTTTTTTTAATTGTTGGAGATTCATTGAGGGTATAAAAAACCAGGTTACATTGATTACATATGTTAGGTAAAGTTCCTCTCAAAATTGTCTCTTGCCCACAAAAGATGTATCACACAGCGAGACCCCGCCCTTCCCTCTCTGCTGTCCTTTCGACACCCCTACCGTGTCATTAATTGTCCTCAGATCAAAATTGAGTACATAGGATTCATGCTTCTCCATTCTTGTGATGCGTTACTAAGAATAATGTGTTCCACTTCCATCCAGGTTAATACAAAGGCTGTAAAGTCTCCATTTTTTTAACGGCTGAATAGTATTCCATGGTACACATATACCACAGCTTGTTAATCCATTCCTGGGTTGGTGGGCATTTAGGCTGTTTCCACAGTTTGACAATTGTAACTTGAGCTGTGATAAACAGTCTAGTGCAAGTGTCCTTAAAATAAAAGGATTTTTTTCCTTCTGGGTAGATGCCCAGTAATGGGATTGCAGGATCAAATGGGAGGTCTAGCTTGAGTTCTTTGAGGTTTCTCTATATTTCCTTCCAAAAAGGTTGTATTAGTTTTCAGTCCCACCAGCAGTGTAAAAGTGTTCCCTTCTCTCCACATCCACGCCAGCATCTGCAGATTTGAGATTTTGTGATGTGGGCCTTTGTCGCTGGGGTTAGATGGTATCTCAGGATGTTTTTGATTTGCATTTCTCTAATAAATAGGGATGATGAGCATTTTTTCATGTGTTAGCCATCTGTCTGTCTTCTTTAAAGAAGGTTCTATTTGTGTCTCTTGCCCATTGATATATGGGATTGTTGGCTTTTTTCATGTGGATTAATTTGAGTTTTCTATAGATTCTAGTTATCAAGCTTTTGTCTGATTGAAAATATACAAATATTCTTTCCCATTGTGTAGGTTGTCGATTTGCTTTGGTTGTTGTCTCCTTAGCTTTTCAGTGTAATGAAGTCTCCTTTGTTTATTTTTTTTGTTGTTGCAATTGCCATGGCAGTCTTCTTCATGAAGTCTTTCTGCAGGCCAATATCTTCCAGTGTTTTTCCTATGCTTTCTTTGAGGATTTTTATTGTTTCATGCCTTAAATTTAAGTCCTTTATCCATCTTGAATCAGTTTTTGTGAATGGAGAAATGCGTGGGTCCAGTTTCAGTCTTTTACATGTGGATATCCAGTTCTCCCAGCATCATTTATTAAATAGGGAGTCTTTCCCCCAAGGTATGTTCTTGTTTGGTTTATCGAAAATTAGGTGGTTATAAGATGTTAGTTTCGTTTCCTGGTTTTCTATTCTATTCCAAATGTCTGTGTCTCTTTTTGTGCCAGTACCATGCTGTCTTGACCACTGTAGCTTTGTAGTACAGCCTAAAATATGTATGCTGATGCCCCACCGGCTTTGTTTTTATTACTAAGAACTGCCTTAGCTATACAGGTTTTTTTCTGGTTCCATACAAAATGAAGAATCATTTTTTCCAAGTCTTGAAAGTACGATGTTGGTATATATTTTTTTTTTTTTGTAGAGACAGAGTCTCACTGTATGGCCCTCGGTAGAGTGCCATGGCCTCACACAGCTCACAGCAACCTCCAACTCCTGGGCTTAAGCGATTCTCTTGCCTCAGCCTCCCGAGTAGCTGGGACTACAGGCGCCCGCCACAACGCCCAGCTATTTTTTGGTTGCAGTTTGGCCAGGGCCGGGTTTGAACCCGCCACCCTTGGTATATGGGGCCGGTGCCCTACCGACTGAGCCACAGGCGCCGCCCACGATGTTGGTATTTTAATAGGAATGGCAATGAATAGGTACATTGCTTTGGGAAGTATAGACATTTTAACAATGTTGATTATTCTCAGCCATGAGCATGGTATGTTCTTCCATTTGTTAATATCCTCTGCTATTTCCTTTCTTAGGGTTTCATAATTTTCTTTACAGAGGTTCTGCACCTCTTTTGTTAGGTATATTCCTAGGTATTTCATTTTCTTTGAAGCTATGGTGAAGGGAGTTGTATCCTTAATTAGCCTCTCATCTTGACTGTTATTGGTGTATACAAAGGCTACTGACTTGTGGATATTGATTTTATATGCTGTGACATTACTGTTTTTTTTTTGATGACTTTCAGGAGTCTTGTGTTTGAGTCTTTGGGGTTTTCTAAGTATAAGATCATATCGTTAGCAAAGAGGGAGAGTTTGACCTCCTCTGCTCCCATTTGGATTCCCTTTATTTCCTTGTCTTGCCTAATTGTATTGGCTAGAACTTCCAGCACTATGTTGAACAATAATGGTGACAGAGGACAATCTTGCCTTGTTCCAGTTCTAAGAGGAAAAGTTTTCAGTTTTACTCCATTCAGTAAAATATTAGCCGTGGGTTTGTCGTAGATAGGTTCAATCAGTTTCAGAAATGTGCCACCTATACCTATACTCTTCAGTGTTCTAATTAGAAAAGGATGCCTGGATTTTATCAAATGCTTTTTCTGCATCTATTGAGAGGATCATATGGTCTTTGTTTTTGCTTCTGTTAATATGGTGAATAATGTTTGTGGACTTAAGTATGTTAAACCAGCCTTACATCTCTGGGATGAAACCTACTTGATCATGGTTATGATGTATGACTTTTTTGATGATAAGCTTTAATCGATTGGCTAGGATTTTGTTGAGAATTTTTGCATCTATATTCATTAGTGAAATTGGACTGAAATTCTCCTTTTTAGTTGGCTCTTTTCCTGGTTTTGGTATCAGGGTGATGTTTGCTTCGTAGAATGTGTTGGGGAAGATTCCGTCCTCCTCAGTTTTTTGGATTAATTTCTGCAGTATGGGAATAAGCTCTTCCTTGAAGGTTTGATAGCATTCTGGTGTGAAGCCATCTGGACCAGGGCATTTTTTTGTTGGAAGATTTTTTGTTTCTTTCATCTCATTGCTTGAAACTGGTCTGTTCAGGAGCTCTATTTCTTCCTGGCTAAGTCTAGGGAGAGGGTGTGAACCCAGATATTGATCCATTTCCTTCACATTGTTCAATTTCTGGGAATAGACTTTCTGGTAGTATTCAGAGATGATCTCTTGTGTATCTGTGGCATCAGTTGTTATTTCCCCTTTATCATTTCTGATGGAGGTTACTAGAGATTTTACTTTTATATTTCTAGTTAGTCTGGCCAAAGGTTTATCTATTTTATTTATTTTTTCAAAAAACCAACTCCTTGTTTCATTAATTTTCTGAACGATTCTTTTGTTTTCAATTTCATTAATCTCTGATTTAATTTTGGATATTTCTTTTCTTCTGCTGGGTTTATGCTTAGATTCTTCTTCTTTTCCCAATTCCATAAGATGGCTTATGAGTTTGTTGATGTGCTCTCTTTCTGTTTTTCGAATGTAGGCATCTAAACTGATAAATTTTCCTCTCAAAACTGATTTTGTAATATCCCATGGGTGTTGGTAGCTTGTGTCTTCATTGTTGTTATGCTCAAGGAAGTTAATGATTTCCTGTTTTATTTCTTCTTGCACCCGACTGTCTTTCACCAGAAGGTTGTTTAATTTTCATGCCTTTGTGTGGGATTGAATGTTTTTGTTGGAGTTGAGTTCCACCTTTAGTGCCTTGGGGTCTGAGAAAATACAAGGTAAAATTTCAATTCTTTTGATTCTGTTGAGGTTTTTTTGGTGTCCTATGATATGATCAATTTCAGAGAATGTTCCTTGGGGCAATGAGAAGAATGTATATTCTTTGTCTTTGGGATGGGATGTTCTATATGCCTCTGTCAAGCACAGTTGTTGCAGAGTCTCATTTAAGTCCCTTATATCTTTGTTTAGTTTCTGTTTAGAGGATCTGTCTAGCTCTGTAAGAGGAGTGTTAAAGTCTCTTGTTATTATGGTATTATAGGATATCATATTGCTCAGACTGACTAAGGTCTGTTTTAATAATCTGGGAGCATTTAAGTTCGGTTCATAAATATTTAGAATTGAAACATCTTTTTGTTGTATTTTTCTTTTGACCAATACAAAGTGATCATCTTTGTCTTTTTTGACTTCAGTTGCTTTAAATCCACATGTGTCTGAAAATGAGATTGCAACTCCTCTTTTCTTCTGAATTCCATTTGCCTGAAAAATTGTCTTCCAACCCTTAACTCAGAGCTTTAATTTGTCTTTTGAAGCTAGGTGTGTTTCCTGACAGCAGATGGATGGCTTGTGTTTTTTAATCCAGTCAGCCAATGAACCTGGTCTGTTCAGGAGCTCTATTTCTATTTCTATTTCATTGAAAGCCAATGTATGCCTTTTCAGTGGGGAATTCAAGCCATTAACATTTATTGAGATAATTGATAAAGTGTGGTAGTGTTCTATTCATCTTATTTTGTGAGAGTCCATTGGTTAGTTTTATCTTTTGCATCAGTGTGGAAGTTAGGTTCTGTCCTTTAATTTCTGAGTTCTGGCTTTGCTGTTGATCCATTGTGATGGTTAGTGTGTAGAACAGGTTGAAGTATTTCCTGTAGAGCTGGTCATGTGGTGAATTTCCTCAGTGTTTGCATATCAGTAAATGATTTGATTTCTCTGTCAATTTTAAAGCTTAGCTTCTCAGGATACAGAATTCTGGCATGAAAATTGTTCTGTTTAAGTAGGTTAAAGCCTGTTCAGACACAGTACCCCACCTCCACCAAGTAGGGAGGAAAGACAATAATGCTATAAATCAAACCAAAACAAGCAAACAGAAAAGTTTATGGGGTAAAGTTGGGAGAAATACCAAATAATAGGGGTAAAAACACTAGCAAAAATGAAGTTCTAATTTTTAAAGAAGGTAACTATGAAAAATTGTATTTAAACTATTAAAATGAAGAAATAAAAGAAAGAAAAAAGATAAAAAAGAGAAAAATCTAGAGGGAAAATGTTGAAAGTAAGAAACAAACGAAAATTAAAAATCAAAAACAAAGCAGTGTGTATATCTTGCTGAATATTGTCTGGGCAACAGATGATCTTCTGGGGTATGAGATGTTAATCACCATGCTAATACAGCTGTACAAGATGAAGATTGGATGCCTCTGCTGATTTCTCAAACCCTGCAGGGTGGAGAACCTAAATCTCTCCTCAGCCACTTAAAAAGCACTTTAAACTGCTAACCCTGGCTAAGTAGAAGGCGGTTCTGGGATGACTTGTCCCAGATCTTGTTGCTGGGATCACTTGTCCCTGGGATCACTCCTGAAGTAGCTGCCCGCTTTCCCTGTGTGCGAAAACCGGTCTCACTTGGGCCAGTGCTGTAAGGTGTTTCAGTCCCCGTCTTTAGGCTGCTCAGTCATTAGATTACTTGCCCAAGGTCTCCCGCCTGATCCTCGCTCTGCGACTCTGAGGGCGGAGCTTGTCGGGGTCAGAGCTTGTGGGGGCAGTTCTCCCACAATGGCTCCACATGGCCCACAACCGAACACTATTAGCTCCTCTGGGCTCAGTCTGGGGCCCTAGACAATGCTTAAAGTCCTCTGTACTCTTGCCCAAGTTCTCCCAAGGTAGTTCAACTGAGTCCCCAAGTCCAAAAAACAAAACAGCTCACAGGGAAGGCCATTCCAGTTTGTAATCTCACTGCTGCTGTACTTATAGCTGCCTGCGGGATTGGACTGAATGAACACATGCAACCACTTGCCAGTTCTCCTCTGCTTTTGTCCTCCTCATGCGTTCCAGAAGTCTCTCGCTGGCTCCCGTGCCCGGTTGCAAGGAAGCTGTTATTCGGCTGCCATCTTGCTCCTCCCCTCTTAACTCTGCCTTTTATTTTTAATATTCAAAAGGGATAATATCTTTATTTTAGACAGGAATTTTTCTATCACTTTATGTGTGCTCCATGACACTAGTAGGGAAGTCAGCAGGGGTGGGGTGGGATGGGCATAATTCAAAAAGAATTATAGACATACGAAGAGATGTTGTATCTCACTAGTCATTAAGCAAGTGCAGTTAACCAAGATGCTGTGTTTTACCATCATGTTTGCCAAGAGCTCTGGGTTCTTGCCCTGCTGGAAGGGGTGAGCTTGCTTGGGGCCTCAGTTCCAGGCACCTAGTAGGCGCTCATCACATGCATGCAACCACTGAGGTGGACGGACGGGGGGAGAGGCTGTCCTAGGTCTTTCTGTAGTCAGCTGTTAATGACCCTGGGGGAGAATAGTTTGACAAAATGTCACAAGCCTTAGAAATGTTTACCCGGGTGATCTGCTAATCCCTCTGCTGAGCATCTGCCCTGAGGACATACCCTTTACTCAGGGAAAAGTGGTTGTGTCTAGATACCAAAGTCCTTACTCAGAGAAGCAAAACACTGGAGCTTACTGACCTCAATGTGCAGCCACCAGGGATGATTAACAGCCTTAAAGTCTTAATGTTTAGCTACTTTAATATCTCAAATGATGTTTAAGACTATCCAGTAGTATGAAGGCGAGCTAACGAAGAAAAGGAAGATATGAAATTCTATTTCAAATCTATTTAGTTTTATTATAACTGTGTGAAGAAAAATGTGTATAGCAAGCCAGAAAAAAGGCACTCAGGAGTCTGTGTCTGACCCGCTTTTGGGTAATGTGGGTGGGTGTTTCTTTGTTTGTTTGTTTGTTTTTTTTTTTTTCTCTTGCTTTTGGCATTTTCTGGGTTTTGAAATAAGTGTCATAATTTTCTTAATGAAAAGCAGCACTCAGTATGTTTTCAGCTAAGCATGGAACCATCTGGTTCGTTCATTTCCCCCTTGGGAATCTCTTTCATATAACTTATTTTGAGATGGTGGCCCTTGGAGCTCACTTTTTCTTGAGTTCCCAATCTCATCCTGTCTGGGGCACTAGAGTATGCTACATGGAGGAGCAAGAATTGTCTCAGAAGGAGTATAAATTCCCACCTGCCTGGAACCCCGTGCAGTAGCTGGGAAGGACCTGGCTGCTTCTGCTGTCTCTTCCTGACAGGGTCCGTGACTGTCTCGGGGTGTCTACCCCTTCCCCAGCTGCTGGATCAGAGCCTCTCGGTGGGGAAGGGGTGTCTCTGAGAAGATTCTAGAGGCACAGGCAGGCTCATCTGGGACTCGGCTCAAGTCTGGTTCTGCTGCCAGGACATTGGCAAGAGGGGTGCCTCTTTTACCCCCAGCCTGCCGTCTGAGTCTCATAGGATTAAATGATACAATTTAAAGAATGCTGTTAGGACTGTTTCCTCTATGTTTCTCCCTTGGTGCCAAATGTCTTACCAAAAGGTAGAGAAAACTAAAAGAGTTTTTACCTAGAGCCTCTAAAAGAAGAGCTAGCAGACTATCCTGCAGGCCAATTCTGCCCCTAAGCTACGAATGGTTGTTGCATTTTTAAAGAGTTGTAAAGAGATACCACTAAAGAAGAGTGTCACAGAACTTACACTATTTACTGTCTGGTTGTCTACAGAAAAAGTGTGTTGCTTCCTGCTGTGAAATAAAGAAAAACTGTATAAATAACATCAGAAGGTGGTGACCCATTAGAATTGTATTTGGTGGACCTGGGGGCTCCAGTCCCACAGCTGGTTGCTCACAGCTGGTGACCTTGGACAAGCCACATCATCTCTGAGTTTTCTTTTTCCTCCTTCTATATCTAAGATTTCTTTTCTTCCTTTCCCAACCCCGCTTTTCCTTCCTCTGTTAAGAAGGTGTGATTATGGTCTGTTTTGATCTTCCTTAGAAAGGGATTCTACAGACTTTAAAGTACCGTTGGCCCTCTTTGTGGGCCATGGATTCAAACAACTGTGGATCAAAAATATTTGAAAGAAATAATAACAACATAATAAAAATAATATAAATAAAAACACTGCAACAACTATTTACATAGCATTTACATCGTATTGAGTATTACAAGAAATCTAGAGATGATTTAAAGTACAAATACAGGAGGATGTGCTTTTTTTTTTCATTGCTTTTTGCATTTATTTTATGTTGTGTCTATTCTATAAGTTTTTGTTTCTTCAGTTTCTTCTGGGATATCATTTTTTTCTGTGCAGTCTCCTCTTCTGGTTTTAGAACAGTTTGTTCCTTGCTGGTAAGGGTCACCTTGATGTGGCAGGAGGAGCTCACATATGGGCTGATGTGACCATGAGCTCTGTAAGGTGGGGCGCATCCTGGGTGCTCTCTTCACCTGGTTATGCAGGAGGAGCTCACGTATGGGCTGATGCGACCATGAGCTCTGTAAGGTGGGGCGCATCCTGGGTGCTCACTTCACCTGGTTATGCAGGGGGAGCTCACATATGGGCTGATGCGACCATGAGCTCTGTAAGGTGGGGCGCATCCTGGGTGCTCTCTTCACCTGCTTATGCAGGGGGAGCTCACGTATGGGCTGATGCGACCATGAGCTCTGTGAGGTGGGGCACATCCTGGGTGCTCTCTTCACCTGCTTATGCAGGGGGAGCTCACGTATGGGCTGATGCGACCATGAGCTCTGTGAGGTGGGACGCATCCTGGGTGCTCTCTTCACCTGGTTATGCAGGGGGAGCTCACGTATGGGCTGATGCGACCATGAGCTCTGTGAGGTGGGACGCATCCTGGGTGCTCTCTTCACCTGGTTATGCAGGGGGAGCTCACGTATGGGCTGATGCAATCATGAGCTCTGTGAGGTGGGACGCATCCTGAGTGCTCTCTTCACCTGGTTATGCAGAGGAACCAGAGAATCTGCATGTAAGTCCTTAATTTCAGCATTGCTCTCTGCATTTTTAAGCATTTGCCGGAAAAATTCAGCACTTTTTTGAGCCACCAATCCTGTCTCCAGGCCCTAGGCACACTTACTAACTTTGTAATGTTGGAAGAGTGTGCACTGTTTCTTTAAAGTGATGTCTTTTAGATGCTTGGTGGCTTTTTGTATATGCATGCTCTTGATGGCCTAGGCAATTTCACCTGTGTTCTTAAAGTGAATACAAAGATCTGAGCCTCTCAACTTGCATGACTTTATGTGGTTTTCTGGGTGAAATGAATAGCGAGCCATTTTCACAGACCACCTCAGGCCGCTTAGAGGAAGATGAACAGCAGTGAGGATGTGCATAGGTTTTATCCAAACTCTACACTATTTTGTACAAGGCACTGTAGCATCCTCGGATTTGCTGGGGTCTTGGAACTAATGCCCTTGGATACCAAGGGATGCCTGTACTACATCAGTGCAAATTGGTATTTATTAGTGTTTCCTGATTGCCAGTGCTGCAGTGGGAAAATACTCTCTCAGACACACTCAGCTGAGCCAGCCTGGAGGTACAAAGATGGTACATGTTGGTTTTGTGCTTTGTGGGTAAGGTGACATTAAAACATCGTATGAGCCTAGTTAATACTTGAGCTGAGCCTGTCCCTTGGAAGGGACTCAATCGTAATGTGGTCTGATTCTGTTCTTTTACCCACAATGGTCTGAGAACCCGTGAGGGGCAGCCACACTAGCCGAAGGTCAGGTGGCCGCCATCATTTCAGAAGCTGGAGCACGTGGTGTTCCTCCTGTCTCTGCCCATCGTACGCTCCATTCCTGTCCCCTCCCCTCCTGTAGCTTCTCTCCCCTTAGGAGCTGGGCTCCTTCCAGCTTTCTTCTTTAGGGTGGCTACTTGATCTTCCTCATCGGCTCCATGCATGTGAGCTGCCATTTTATAGCTTCTCCAGGACTATCGGCTCCATGAGGGCAGCATAGTTTGCTGGCTCTTTTACCACTCGTAGCGAGCACAGTACCTGGTGTTTAGTAGGATTCAGGAAACATGGGTTGAAAGAGGTCTGGATCTGGACTGCAGACTCCTCACTTCCAGCCCTGCTGCCCCCTGTTTTCAGCCCCACCATGGCCTGGTTGGTTTCTGGAGGGCACTTGTGGATTTCTTGCAGATGCTTGTGGTGAGTCACCGCCCTCAGGTCACAGGGGTGTATTCTTTCATCGCAGGCCGCTGGATGGGAACGCCTGCCTCTCCCAGATGCACGGCTGGGCCCCACTGCAGGTGCTGCACGGCGACTCCGACATCCTCTTCCCCGTCAGCGGAGTGGGCTCCTGCAGCCCGGCAGGTGGGTGTTTACTGATCATTCTTTTTCTCCAGGCAGAGCTGTGACTTTGAGTTACCTACACAGGTAGAACGGGAGCCTGGAGGTGTGGGGCTCAGGCCAGAGTAGGCTTGTTGAGATTCAGGGGATGGCTGAACTGGGGGCAGGTTACCAGGGAGCCCCCATTGCTGCTTTCCACCTCACCAGTGGCTTGTTGAACTTGGTCATATAAAAGTTGACCATAAGTAGTGACCATTATTTTGCCTCTTCAGAGGTGGGAGAAGGTAACTGAATGCCCATCTGCAAAGCCCTGGAGCCCTGTGCAGCAGGTGCTTGGGGAGCAGGAAGTAGCTTGGTTCGGACCTGTCGTTAGTTATGGGTGTTTCTATACCCTTCCCCGCAGTTGAGCGTGCTCCTGTGTGGTTTGTTATTGTTCTCTTTAGCTAGTGCAGGTGGGGAGGGGTGTGGCTGAGCTTGGCTGGCCCCCTGGGAAGTATGGCAGTGTAGCTGGCATGGTGCCTGCCACAGAGAAGTGCTCTGTTGTTGTCATTCCTCTAGCGTGTCACTGGGTCAGAGGGCCTTGGCCTGATAGACTCAGGTGCCTTCTTATTTTTTCTAGGAAAAAGCATTCCTCCTTTGGGCCTAGATTTAGAACAATGGTGACTGGGGCCCACCAATTACTTAGAAAGCTGTTGAAATTCTGAAATGGCTGATAAGACTTTCTTTCCTTTCTTTCTTTCATAAAGTCTTGCTCTGTTGCCCTGGCTAGAGTATAGGGGCATTATCACAGCTCACAGCAACCTCAAACTCCTGGGCTCAAGTGATACTCCTGCCTCAGCCTCCCAAAGAAGTGGGACTACAGGCATGTGCCACCATGCCAGGCTAATAAGTTTTTTGTAGACATGGGGTCTTGCAATGTTGCTCAGGCTGGTCTCAAACTCCTAGCCTCAAGCCATCTACCTGCCTCAGCCTCTTAAAGTGCTAGGATCTTAGGCAATAGCCACCACACCTGTCCTACTAGGCTAGTCTTGTCACTTGGCAGGGAACAGCAGGCTAGTCACATTAGCTCAAGCCTAGTTGGGGACGTTCACAGCAGCAGAACAGAGTGGCCTGAAGCAAGTTTCTGCCTGAGCTTCACATTCCCACTTACAGAATGAGGCTGAGGAGTACGTGGCTGAGGACTCCGTGTCTCAGTGTCCTCATGGGGAAAATGGGGTTGTTAACATGAAGGAAGCCCTTGAAACAGGGTCCAAATACTGCCAAGGATCTCATCAACTCTCCATTACAGCCTTGTGAAGAAGGGGGTTATTATTATTTCACCTCCCACTCAGATCGTGGCGAAAGTCCCTGACTTAATGTGGTGAGAGTGCCAGGCATGAGCTGAGCCTTGCTCTTCTCGCTGTGTGATGAGACATCTCGCACACAGCCTGGGAGCTAGGACACTGGAATGGAGGGGACACTCTTGACTTGGTGGGGTGCTCATCCCCATCTCCTTCCCCTCCTGGTCTGCCCTTGCTCCCTCTTCATTTGCACTGCTGCCATTTTTAGCCTGTATGTGGGCCATTATGAAAGTTTTGAGATACATACAAATTAAGAAACATAAAATATGTGCAGATGGAAACAAATGAAAAGCTCTCCTAGCAACACTGATAATCTAAGCAAGTTGAAACTTGCTTAGAATAGTCACCATGTCCAGCTATTTGTAAAGATGAAGACTTGTTCTTGCTCAGGCTGGTCTTGAACTGGTGAGCTCAGGCAATCCACATGCCTCGACCTCCCAGAGTGCTAGGATTACAGGTGCGAACCACCACACCTGGCCAGTTTTACTGGTTTGAATGTCAAGATATTGCAGTGGCTGGCAGAGCACTGCTTGTGTGTTTCCAGCTCACTTAGGCCAGCTGTGTGCCTCTTGGAGTTCATGGACTCCCCTCACCTCCCTCTCCCCCTTTCTGATACTCTATTGCCCCAGGTTAGCAACCTAGCTTATAGCAACCTTAGGCTTCTGGGCTCAAGTGATCCTTGTGCCTCAGCCTCCCAAGTAGCTGGGACTACAGGCACCTGCTACAATACCTGGCTAATTTTTCCATTTTTTTTTTTAGTGGAGATAGGGTCTCACTCTTGCTTAAGCTGGTCTTGAACTCATTGAGCTGAGGGGATCCTCCTGCCTTGGCCTCCCAGAATGTTAGGTGTGAGCTGTTGCACATGGCCGGTGTGTGGTTTTCTTTATTCAATCATCTCACTTTCCTATGCCAGGTACTGTGCTAGGCTCTGGCAGGTGCCTGGAGTTTTTCATGCAAGTGGGGGACAGGACATACCATTTCCATACCTGATGGAGAGAGGATAGCTGACCCAAGTGTACTCTGACTGCTTTACCACCCTGTTCAAATCATCACTGTCCCCTGCCTAGTCTGTAAGGATGCCTGGCCTGGGTGTCCTCTGACTGCTTTTACCACTCTGTTCAAACTCATCATTGTCTCCTACCTGGGCTGTTGCAAAATAGCTTCTCAACAGACTGTCTCCTGCCCTTGTCCTCTACCCTGGCCTTCACTGTTTAGCAGTTACCGGGTTGCATCATTGCCTTGCTCCACTCCCTTCTGGTGTTCTTAGGATAAAATCCAGAATCTTCACTGTGGCCTCCTGGGCCCCAGCTAACCCTGCAGCCTCGTCTCCTTCTATTTCCTCTTTGCGTGGTGGCCCTGGCAGCCACACCATCCTGCTTCCTTCTTCCTTCCATGGACCTGTGCCATTTCCCTCTGCTTGTGCCCTCTGCACCCCAGGTCCATCCTTCAGGTCGCAGCTCAAGTGCTGATTCCTTTGTGAAGGCCCCTGTGGTCCCCTCAGACAGGTCAGGCCCATGTTCCATGTGGTTGTAAACCTTGTGTGTCCTTGTTGGTCTGACTTCAGTTTGGAATGATACATTTGTGCTATGACTTGGCAGAGTTTGTTCTCTGCAGGCATGGCCATGTGCATCTAGCTGCCATTGTGACCCTGGACAGTGCTGGGTCCACAGTTGGAGCTCAGCAAACCTTTTCTGAGTGGGCAAATGGGTGGGCACAGTGGGTGGGGAGACGCACATGCTGTAGGGAGTGGATGCATGGTATTGGACAATGATAATCAGGGCAGAGGACACTGTGGGCAGAGGCATGGAGGCAGGAGCGCCAGGACATGTATAGGAGAAGCAGGTGTTTCATCAGCTGGGTGCAGCCTGTGAGCAGGGACTGGGCTCAGCTCTGCTATTGGGCAGACTGGGGATTACATCCTTCTACTCATTAGTCATGATCTTCGACACATCACTTATAGCTTCATGGTCCATTTCCTCATCTGGAGAATTAAGATAATAGAGTTCAGCTGGGTGCTGTGGCTCACACCTGTAATGCTAACACTCGGGGAGGCAGAGGCAGGTGGATCGTTTGAGCTCAGGAGTTTGAGACCAATGTGAGCAAGAGTGAGACCCTGTTTCTATTAAAAATAGAAAAACTAGCTGGATGTTGTGGTGGACACCTATAGTGCAGCTTCTTGGAAGGCTGAGGCAGGAGGATTGCTTGAGCCTAAGAGTTTGAGGTTGCTGTGAACTATGACCTCATGACATTCTACCCAGGGCAATAGAGCGAGACTCTGTCTCAAAAAAACAAGTAGTTTCTGTCTCAGAGGAGGCCATGAGGATGCCACAGTCTGTGGTTTGTGCACCCCAGTGTGTCAGGCCCACTTCAGGTGCGAGTGCTTGTGTGGTCTTGCAGTATGAAGAGGCCAGTGGGGAGTCACCTGGGGCCAAGTGGGTGTCCTGTCTGGAACGCCATGCTGGGTGGAGGCGGATGGCCGTGGATTTCCACAGTGTATGTTCGGGTCCCTGTCTTTGCTTCAGGGAATGGCTTCTGTCAGCCATGTATCAGATTAGCAAGGATAACAAGAATGGAGGGGCCCTGCTGCAGAAGGCCTGCTGGGAGGCCTGGAGCCTTTGAACTGCGGGGCATAGGAATGGCTAGTGACCAAAGAGTAGGAGATAATTTCGCTATCTCTGAGAAATCCTGGATCCCTCCTGGCTCTGTGATGGGTGAGGGTGGTGCTGTGCTTTCCTGAGCTTGCAGCCAAGTAGGACATTAGCCATGTGGTTCTGAAGGTCAGCCCAGCCTGCCCGGGTGTCCCAGCAGAGCTTTCTAACAGGCAGTTAGAAATGTGTGACTAGGATTAAGACTGAGGTCTCAGCCCAGGCAAGGCTTGCAAGTTGCCATCTTCACAGAAGTGAGAGTGGGAGCCAAGACCTTGCCAGATTTACCAATGGGGACAGAGGACCCTGGAGTCATAATTCAAAGATACCTTCACTCAGGAATCAGAAGAAAGATGGTGGGGGAAGAGGACCAAAGAATGGTGTTAGGAAGGTGAGAGAGGAGAGCTCTGAATAGGAGGTGTGCTGGGAGAGAGAACTCAACACCACCAGGGGCGTCTAGGAGCGAGTTGCTGCCCGCCTCACTGAGTTGTACACCTGTTAGAATGCGATGCTTAAGTATGTGGTGCGGATTAATAAGATGCTGTATGGAAGATAGTCCTGCCTCCCCATTTCACAGGTGATGGAACTGAGGTATAGAGAGGCTAGGTAACTGCTGAACTGAAGTTGGGGGGCAGGGATGTGAACTCAGGCAGTACTAGGTGACAAGGAGTGGGGGGAGGGGCAGAAGTAGACACCTTTTATTTCCCCTTCAGACTTTTTGAGACTTAGGGGTTTGAGTTGTTTGATGCAGACAGCAGAGAAGAAGAAAAGGTTAAAAAACGTTTTTTTCCCTATAAGTTTCTCTAAAGTTCAGCCCCTAAAGAGCTGGGGAGTTTTGATCTGGTTAACCAGGCATTAGAGGAAGGATCCGGTTGGGGGATGATTAGAGAAATGAAATGTGCCCCATCTGTCTCTTTGTCCACAGCGGTATCGACAAACAAGTTTTTCTTTCTTTTTTTTTTATTGAGACAAAGTCTCACTATGTTGCCCTCAGTAGAGTGCTACCGTGTCACAGCTCACAGCAACCTCAAACTCTGGGGCTTAAGTGATTCCCTTGCCTCAGACTCCCATGCAGCTGGGACTATAGACGCCCGGCTGTTTTTTTGTTTTTAGCAGGCTGGGGCTGGGTTCAAACACACCAGCCCTGGTGTATGTGGCCGGCACCCTACCCAGTAAGCTACAGGTGCTGCCCAGACAAGTAAGTTTCTTGAAGGAGCAAGAGTTTCATGTTGGGTGGTACTGAGCTCGATGTCACCACCCAGCCCAAGGTTCATGGATTTGTACTTTTTCCTACCGGGAGACTGGAGTGATGGCTAATACGTTCATCAGATTGTTAAATGTCTCTTACCTGTTAGTTTTAGGGACTATTTATGGCCTCATGTCTTGGGAATGCTTTTCTGAAATGCCACTTAACAATGCAGGTAGTGGCTTTTTAAAGAAAGCAGCGGACATTGTCAGTGATTAGGCCATGCTGCCCTCTAGTGTCTGACTCAAGCCACCACAAGCAGGAATGGTCTAGCGCAAAGCTGGTCCATTATTCCTTAATTCTGAGGTTGGGTGTGAAAAAGGACTTCATGTATAACTTCAACGTCACAAAGGTCACAAGGTAAGGGGAAGTATAGGACCTTCTATCAGTGACTAATGTGAAGTCTGAGATGATGTCTAAAAAAAGAAAGAAACAAGTAGTGGGTTAAAATTCAGCATGCAGATGAGGTAGGAAATTTTTCTAAGTCTGGTTTAGCAGCTGAGCCAATATCTGCATTGTGTCCTTGTCTCATGGAGAAAATGGAATGAAAACAAAAATGTGACCTTCCCTCTTGATTGCTGTCTGTTCACAGATGCTGCCCTCGGAAGCCTGGAGAACGGGACAGGACCAGAGGACCACGTTCTCCCAGAGCCTGGACTTGTGTACAGGTTAACATTAAGAAACAGGCTGCCTTTGTGATTGAAGTGTCCTATTCATAACTGTGCATTTTATTCTTTTTTAAAGACAGGAGGATACCTGCTAGGATTAAAGGGCAAGGCCTTAACTTCATATTTATGTTCTAGTTTAGTCTTTCCATCACAGAATGCACAGTTGCAATAATCTTACATCATCATTCCTCAGAGAGACCGTAAAAGTGACAACGGTTGTCAAAATTCATTCGCGTACAACCTTTACTCTTTATACTTTTGGGGTCATATCTGAGTACCTTCTGTATCATAATTTTCTTACTTTAAATATTTGTTATTATTTAAAAATAATATTTAATAATCCTAGTGTTATATAAAATTTAAGGCACTTAGACATTATATAGTATTTGTGAAGTGCTTAGAACATTGGCATATAGTAAGTGCTATATAGGTTTTCTTTTTCTTTTTTCAAATAAAAGTGTGTCGGGGGAAACTGAGTTACCCTGAGTCACTGGCTGTTGAGGTCTCCCGGTGCTGCCAGCACCCTTGTCGCTCTCACTGGTTATATTCTTCTCTCCTCACCGTTCTAATTTGGGGTTCCATAGATACCACATGTGCATTCTCTTCTCTTCTCTTCTTCTTCTCTTCTTTTTTCTCTTCTTTTTTCTCCTCTTCCCTTCCTTTCCCTTCTTTTCTACTGGGACAGAGTCTCACTCTGTCACCCTGGGTAGAGTGCCGTGGTGTCATCATTACTTCACAGCAACCTCAGACTCCTGGGCTGAAGTCATCCATTTGCCTCAGCCTTCCAAGTAGCTGGGGGTGCTAGGATTTTAGTCCTGAGCCACTGTGCCTGCCTGGCTCCCTACCCCCCTCCCTCTCCTTTCCTTTCCTCCCTCCTTCCTTCCCTTTTTTTTTTTTTTTTTGTTGTTGTTGTTTTCTTTAATTTCAGGTTATGTGAGAGTACAAACAACCAGATTACAATATTTGAGTTTCTTATGTAGAGTCCCTCTTGTAGTTGCATCCAGCACCCAAAAGATATGCTGTACTCTTCCCGCCTCTCCATGAGGTCTTGCTTTATTGGGCTACAGTGCAGTGGTGTTAATCTAGCTTACTGCAACCTAAAATTCCTGCCTCAAGTCTCCAGAGTAGCTGGTACTACAAGCATGCGCCACCATGCCCGGATAATTCTTTAATTGTTTTGCAGAGACAGGGCCATGCTACATTGCTCAGACTGGTCTTGAGCTCCTTGCCTCAAGCATTTCTCCTGCTTCAGGAGAGTACAGGTTTGAGCCACTGAGCCTGGATCACCTCTGCATTTTGAACCCCCAGAGTGGGACTTGCTGATTACTCTGGACCACGCTAGGTGTCATGGCCCTACCTATAATAGATAGGGGTTCTGCTCTTGGAAAATAACACTGGAAGAGGTTTGTGCCAGGTAGTAGTGTCAGAAAGGATTGGTTTTACCAGACCATCCCAGGGCTCTGGGTCCTTAGCCGTTGTATATTTTAGAAAATTTAGAAAACAGAGCAATGGGGCCAGACGAGGTGGCTCATGCCTATAATTCTAGTACTCTGGGAGACTGAGGTGGGTGGATTGCCTGAGCTCATGAGTTCTAGACCAGCCTGAGCCAGAGTGAGATCCTCTGTCTCTAAAAAAACAGCCAGGCATTGTGGTGGCCCCTATAGTCCCAGCTACTTGGGAGGCTGAGGCAAGAGAATCACTTGAGCCCGAGTTTGAGTTTGCTGTGAGCTGTGATGCGACAGCACTCTACTGAGGGTGACAGCTTGAGACCCTGTCTCAAAAAAACAAAACAAAACAAAAAGAAACAGTAGTGAATGCAAAACTATGAGTCCAACTCCCAACTCCATTACAATGTTGGTGTTTCAGTGCTTTTCTTCCTAGGCAGGGTGCGTATGTGTGTGTATGTGTATGTGAGCATGTGTGTTTGTGTATATGTATGTCTAGATTACAAAAAGGATGCTTGTTGATGGTATGAGAACTGACCCAGGAAAGCAGAATGTTTGTACCTGGGAACTTTCTTACTGGGTGATTCAAGTCTTTGGCTGCTCTGCGTGTGTTCATGAATGACTGTGAAAGTCACTTGAGTATTGATTTGGGGGTTACAGATAAATTTTAGTGAGTAGATGAATTTGCAAATATGGAATATACAAATACTGAAGACTGACTAAGTTCAAGTGGCTGCCTTTGTTTCTTCTAGTAGATGTGCCTGTATAAACTTGGTAGTTATTAGAATGGTGAGGTTTACATTTGTTTTTGTTTTTGTTTTTATTTTATTATTATTATTATTTTTGCTTTTTAATTTCATTTCGTTGCTTATTTTCTATTTCTTTACTATTTTTTTTTTGTTGTTGTTGAGACAGGGTCCCACCCTATGCCCCTGAGCAGAGTGCAGTGGCGTGGTAGCTCACCACAACCTCAGACTCGGGCTGCGGGCACCCCGCTGCCTCAGCCTCCGGAAGCCGCTGGGATTACAGGCACTTGCCGTGGTGCCTGGCTGGGTTTTTCCATTTTTTTCATGAGTCGGGGTCTCACTGTTGCTCAGGCGAGTCTCAAACTCCTGAGCTCAAGCAGTTCTCCCTCCTCAGCCTCCCACAGTGCTGGGATTACAGGCGTGAGCCACTGCGCCTGGTGAGGTTTACATTTTTAGTGGTCAAGTGTAACTTCCTTCTGCTGCTTTTTTCTAGTGTGGAAGCCAGTTCTCCAGGCCAAGGAAGTCCCCTGAGCAGCTTGTTACCTTCTGCTTCAGTGCCAGAGTCGATGACAATTAGTAAGTACCTTCTGAGGCCAGCTCTGGAATGGCCCCTGGGCCTGCTTATCATGGCAGTGCCTTGGGCTTGCTTGTGTGGCTGTGGGGTAAAGTACACATGTGCACACCTGCTTGTGGACTTGAAGTGTGGCTGTGGGCTTCTGGAGCTGTGGTTAATGCGTGGTGCTTAAGCGAGTGCATGCGCTGAAGGACATCTTGCAGGGCGGGGCTCACGGAGACAGACGGCCATCCTTCCAGGTACTGGGGCCTGCCTCCTGGAAGGCAGTCAGCTACTGAGTAACTGTTCTGTTTAGGTTTCCTTTGTAACTCTGGAGGGATCATTTTTGTAAGTAAGGAAAAGTGTGTCTTTCCAAGGTGATTAAACATTGCTAATGATCAGGTTTTAACTGTTTCCAATTTTACTACCCAGAGACAGCATTGGAGAAGTAGCAATGAAGAGTAGGTTTGAATGGCTTTATATAACAGAGAATAAACCAACCGTGGTTTAACGAGGTAGACCTTCCTCTCAATGTGTGGAGGTGAGCAGGCTGTGGATGGTTTAACGAGGTAGACCTTCCTCTCTCTGTGCGGAGGTGGGCAGGCTGTGGATGGTTTAACAGGTAGACCTTCCTCTCTCTGTGCGGAGGTGGGCAGGCTGTGGATGGTTTACAGGTAGACCTTCGTCTCTCTGTGCGGAGGTGGGCAGGCTGTGGATGGTTTACAGGTAGACCTTCGTCTCTCTGTGTGGAGGTGGGCAGGCTGTGGATGGTTTAACAGGTAGACCTTCCTCTCTCTGTGCGGAGGTGGGCAGGCTGTGGATGGTTTAACAGGTAGACCTTCCTCTCTCTGTGCGGAGGTGGGCAGGCTGTGGATGGTTTAACAGGTAGACCTTCCTCTCTCTGTGCGGAGGTGGGCAGGCTGTGGATGGTTTACAGGTAGACCTTCGTCTCTCTGTGCGGAGGTGGGCAGGCTGTGGATGGTTTACAGGTAGACCTTCGTCTCTCTGTGTGGAGGTGGGCAGGCTGTGGATGGTTTAACAGGGAGACCTTCCTCTCTCTGTGCGGAGGTGGGCAGGCTGTGGATGGTTTAACAGGTAGACCTTCCTCTCTGTGTGCGGAGGTGGGCAGGCTGTGGATGGTTTAACAGGTAGACCTTCATCTCTCTGTGTGGAGGTGGGCAGGCTGCGGATGATTTAACAGGTAGACCTTCCTCTCTCTGTGTGGAGGTGGGCAGGCTGTGGATGGTTTAACGAGGTAGACCTTCCTCTCTGTGTGTGGAGGTGGGCAGGCTGTGGATGGTTTAACAGGTAGACCTTCGTCTCTCTGTGTGGAGGTGGGCAGGCTGTGCATGGTTTAACAGGTAGACCTTCGTCTCTCTGTGCGGAGGTGGGCAGGCTGTGGATGGTTTAACAGGTAGACCTTCCTCTCTCTGTGCGGAGGTGGGCAGGCTGTGGATGGTTTAACAGGTAGACCTTTGTCTCTCTGTGCGGAGGTGGGCAGGCTGTGGATGGTTTAACAGGTAGACCTTCCTCTCTCTGTGCAGAGGTGGGCAGGCTGTGGATGGTTTAACAGGTAGACCTTCCTCTCTCTGTGCGGAGGTGGGCAGGCTGTGGATGGTTTAACAGGTAGACCTTCGTCTCTCTGTGTGGAGGTGGGCAGGCTGTGGATGGTTTAACAGGTAGACCTTCGTCTCTCTGTGCGGAGGTGGGCAGGCTGTGGATGGTTTACAGGTAGACCTTCGTCTCTCTGTGCGGAGGTGGGCAGGCTGTGGATGGTTTAACAGGTAGACCTTCGTCTCTGTGTGGAGGTAGGCAGGCTGTGGATGGTTTAACAGGTAGACCTTCCTCTCTCTGTGTGGAGGTGGGCAGGCTGTGGATGGTTTAACGAGGTAGACCTTCCTCTCTGTGTGCGGAGGTGGGCAGGCTGTGGATGGTTTAACAGGTAGACCTTCGTCTCTCTGTGCGGAGGTGGGCAGGCTGTGGATGGTTTAACAGGTAGACCTTCGTCTCTCTGTGCGGAGGTGGGCAGGCTGTGGATGGTTTAACAGGTAGACCTTCGTCTCTCTGTGCGGAGGTGGGCAGGCTGTGGATGGTTTGACAGGTAGACCTTCCTCTTTCTGTGTGGAGGTGGGCAGGCTGTGGATGGTTTAACAGGTAGACCTTCGTCTCTCTGTGCGGAGGTGGGCAGGCTGTGGATGGTTTAACAGGTAGACCTTCCTCTCTCTGTGCGGAGGTGGGCAGGCTGTGGATGGTTTAACAGGTAGACCTTCGTCTCTCTGTGCGGAGGTGGGCAGGCTGTGGATGGTTTAACAGGTAGACCTTCCTCTCTCTGTGCAGAGGTGGGCAGGCTGTGGATGGTTTAACAGGTAGACCTTCCTCTCTCTGTGCGGAGGTGGGCAGGCTGTGGATGGTTTAACAGGTAGACCTTCCTCTCTCTGTGTGGAGGTGGGCAGGCTGTGGATGGTTTAACAGGTAGACCTTCGTCTCTCTGTGCGGAGGTGGGCAGGCTGTGGATGGTTTACAGGTAGACCTTCGTCTCTCTGTGCGGAGGTGGGCAGGCTGTGGATGGTTTAACAGGTAGACCTTCGTCTCTCTGTGCGGAGGTGGGCAGGCTGTGGATGGTTTAACAGGTAGACCTTCGTCTCTCTGTGCGGAGGTGGGCAGGCTGTGGATGGTTTAACAGGTAGACCTTCCTCTCTCTGTGCGGAGGTGGGCAGGCTGTGGATGGTTTAACAGGTAGACCTTCGTCTCTCTGTGCGGAGGTGGGCAGGCTGTGGATGGTTTAACAGGTAGACCTTCCTCTCTCTGTGCAGAGGTGGGCAGGCTGTGGATGGTTTAACAGGTAGACCTTCCTCTCTCTGTGCGGAGGTGGCCAGGCTGTGGATGGTTTAACAGGTAGACCTTCGTCTCTCTGTGTGGAGGTGGGCAGGCTGTGGATGGTTTAACAGGTAGACCTTCGTCTCTCTGTGCGGAGGTGGGCAGGCTGTGGATGGTTTAACAGGTAGACCTTCGTCTCTCTGTGCGGAGGTGGGCAGGCTGTGGATGGTTTAACAGGTAGACCTTCGTCTCTCTGTGGAGGTGGGCAGGCTGTGGATGGTTTAACAGGTAGACCTTCCTCTCTCTGTGTGGAGGTGGGCAGGCTGTGGATGGTTTAACAGGTAGACCTTCGTCTCTCTGTGCGGAGGTGGGCAGGCTGTGGATGGTTTAACAGGTAGACCTTCGTCTCTCTGTGGAGGTGGGCAGGCTGTGGATGGTTTAACAGGTAGACCTTCGTCTCTCTGTGCGGAGGCGGCAGGCTGTGGATGGTTTAACAGGTAGACCTTCCTCTTTCTGTGTGGAGGTGGGCAGGCTGTGGATGGTTTAGCAGGTAGACCTTCGTCTCTCTGTGTGGAGGTGGGCAGGCTCTGGATGGTTTAACAGGTAGACCTTCCTCTCTCTGTGCGGAGGTGGGCAGGCTGTGGATGGTTTAACAGGTAGACCTTCGTCTCTCTGTGCGGAGGTGGGCAGGCTGTGGATGGTTTAACAGGTAGACCTTCGTCTCTCTGTGCGGAGGTGGGCAGGCTGTGGATGGTTTAACAGGTAGACCTTCCTCTCTCTGTGCGGAGGTGGGCAGGCTGTGGATGGTTTAACAGGTAGACCTTCGTCTCTCTGTGTGGAGGTGGGCAGGCTGTGGATGGTTTAACAGGTAGACCTTCCTCTCTCTGTGCGGAGGTGGGCAGGCTGTGGATGGTTTAACAGGTAGACCTTCGTCTCTCTGTGCGGAGGTGGGCAGGCTGTGGATGGTTTAACAGGTAGACCTTCGTCTCTCTGTGCGGAGGTGGGCAGGCTGTGGATGGTTTAACAGGTAGACCTTCGTCTCTCTGTGCGGAGGTGGGCAGGCTGTGGATGGTTTAACAGGTAGACCTTCGTCTCTCTGTGGAGGTGGGCAGGCTGTGGATGGTTTAACAGGTAGACCTTCCTCTCTCTGTGCGGAGGTGGGCAGGCTGTGGATGGTTTAACAGGTAGACCTTCGTCTCTCTGTGTGGAGGTGGGCAGGCTGTGGATGGTTTAACAGGTAGACCTTCCTCTCTCTGTGCGGAGGTGGGCAGGCTGTGGATGGTTTAACAGGTAGACCTTCCTCTCTCTGTGTGGAGGTGGGCAGGCTGTGGATGGTTTAACGAGGTAGACCTTCCTCTCTGTGTGCGGAGGTGGGCAGGCTGTGGATGGTTTAACAGGTAGACCTTC
Organism: Nycticebus coucang; assembly: GCF_027406575.1. Classification (NCBI taxonomy): domain Eukaryota; kingdom Metazoa; phylum Chordata; class Mammalia; order Primates; family Lorisidae; genus Nycticebus; species Nycticebus coucang. The sequence goes on from NC_069791.1 coordinate 109,347,225, forward strand.
CTCTCTCTGTGGAGATGGGCAGGCTGTGGATGGTTTAACAGGTAGACCTTCCTCTCTCTGTGGAGGTGGGCAGGCTGTGGCTAGATTTTGGTCCAGGGCTCCTTCTTTGCTTCAAAGACCAAAGTAGTTGTTTTTAGCTCCAGTCATTTCATTCTCATCCCAGGCAGAGGGGAAGAGAGGAGGAGCAAGGAGAACTTCCTCCATTTCCACATATAGCTGTCAGGGGTCTACACTTGGGAGAGTGAAAAATTACAATGTTTTCACTTAAGTTCTGGCTGAAATGTAGTATTTTCTTCAACTACGACCATTCCTTTTCATCATAATTGTTTTCCTTTTTGATCTTGTGTGTTTCTTGTATTTTAAAATATTTTGCTGAAAAGGAGCCATGGTCTTTCCCAGACTGCAGGATGGGCCTAAGGTACAAAACAGGTGAAGCCCCTCACGGGGAGCTGCTCACAGGTCTGCTCTTACATCCTTGTCCAGCATTCATCCCCTGATGTCCGTGGAGCGGGACAGTGCACCTCAGTTACCAAAATATAGAGTTTTCCATTGCCAAGGAAGCACAGAGGGAATTTATGAAGCAGCCAGCCCTCTGCGCCCCAGGGTGAAGCAGGAAGGGAAGGGACACTGAGGCCAGTGTGTGGGATGACGTGGTCTGTGGGACACACGGGTGGGTGAGGAATTAGGGTTGCTGCTTTGCAAATTTTAGTCATTTACTTACCCTGTAGCTTGTTTTAATTTTAATGGAATACTTAAAAAAAAACCTGAATGCCTTTATTTAAAAAGGAGACTTTATCTCATGACTACACATGGAGAGTGGGCAACTGTGAGCTGAAGACAGCTTCTGACTGAGACCCCCCCTTGGAGATGGAGCCATTGCTTCTCTTTTTGGCCCAGGCCTGGGCCCCCACCAGGATGGGCAAGTGTCTCAGAAGCTCCATGGTCACCAGCTGGCCTGCAAGTGGTGTGATGAACAGTGTGACAAAGCTTGTTCAGCTGAGGAGGAGTCCATCTGCCACAAGGCAGCAGCCGCATAGAGATAGGATTGAAGATGGTGTCTCTATGATACCACCTTTTGGAGGAGCTTCTCATGCAAAGGGGACTTGCTAAAGTAGAGGGTGAAGCCAAATAGCTATATTTTTCCATGAGGAAGTGTGATAGGGTCCAGTGGATAAATAACGGCAAGACATTGGTTGCTTTTACTTTATAGTGGAGAATGCTGAAGTTCTGGCTGCTGGATTTGATTACAAAGATCACGCTGTTGGTGACATTCCTGGAGTATGCTTCAGGTGCTGTTAAAGTAGGCAGTGTGCCTCTTTTTCTGGCCCTGTACAAAACAAGAAGGAAAGACTGAGACCATAAATTTTGGTGGTAAAAACACAGTAGTAAAAAATTTTCATATGCCAAAAAAAAAAAAAAAAAAAAAAAGTTGGAAGGGAGGATGGGAGGAAGCATTAGAAAGGTGGTGAAGATGACAGCTACCGAGCTGAGAGTAATGAAGGGCAGTGGAGAAGGGAGAAGAGACCACCTTCCGTGACTTGCTGTTATTTAGTGCCTTATCTCTCGAGCATCTTCAGTCGTATCTCTGTGTGGGTGGTGCCTTGTGGTAGATGGACTGGACTTTACTCTGGCTGTAGGGGCATAGCTACTCTAAAGGACACTATTCTTCTATTATTCCTCTCCCACTAAGGACCTCCCACATGCACCCCGGTGGGTAGCTGACATTCTGCTTTTCAGGAGCTCCTGCTTCCTGGCATGAGGTCCCAGCGGCTCGGGTACACATGGTTTGGTTTGGTAGCTACCCTTCAGGTCCACTGACCATGGACTCTGGGTTGCCCTCAGCCATCTGCTGTTTTTTGGGGAGTCGCTGGCCCTGCTTGTGCGTTTTCCCTGACAACGTTCCCTGAACATGCTTAAGACAAGCTGAGGGCAGGAGGGAGATGGTTCGTGCTTTCACTCATACAGATCTCTAGAAAGTAAACCATTTTGTTATTTGGTATCTTTGGCAAATTAGGGACATATCCAGAATTTACAACTTGAATCTCTGAAGAAAACTGTGAGTATTTCCACACACTGGGCCGTACCTTGGTCTGCAGTCAGTGACGACCGTGTGGCTGGACGGTGGTGGGCTTGTCCTCTGCAGTGGCTACACTTAGTGGACTGTCAGGGGACAGCAATGTCATCTGCCCTATGTGTGTTCCAGCACAGATTCTTAGAAATCTTGAACAGAGGATAATTTCAACTTATGATCCCCCATGCTGCCTCCACCTCCTGTGCCATCTGTGAGAGAAATAAGAAGAGGGTATCTGTCTGGGTGTGCAGGCTGGGTTAGTTTGGTTCGATTAGGCTGAACCCACAGGTGGGTGGGTTTAACAACAAAAATTTATTTTTTACAGTTCTGCAGGCTGAAGTGCCAACCAGGATGCCATCAGGGTTGGTTTCTGGTGAGGCCCCTCTCCTGGGGCCTCCCTTTCTCTGGGCCCCTTTATGACCTTGCCTCTGTGCAAATGCCTCCTGGTATCCCTCTGTCTTTTCTTAGAAGGATACCAGTTCTGTGAGGTCAGGGTTCCATCCATAGGACCTTACTTAACCTTATTTATTGCTTTAGAGGCCCTGTGTCCAAATACACCCACTTCGGTTGTTAGGGCTTCACATAATGAATTTGCAGGGGATGCAATCCAGTCTATAACATGAGTGTCTGTCCCAGAAGCAGATGTTGCAAGAGCCATCCTGGTTCAGACTAAGAATTCCATCACTGCATGTGAAATACCTAAGATTCTACTTCAGAGCAGCTGCTTAACTTTTGTAAACCCCAGAGGAGCCTGGTAAAGATTTGACTCACTGCTCCCGGAAGCAGCAAATGCTTCCCTCACATCCTGCCAAGTAGCTTCTCTGGCTTCATTTAATAACCAGTGCAGGTGGCTGCCTCTGTACTATGATCAGGCTGGAACTTGGTTAATCCTCGGTGCTTGAGGATATTTGACGAGCCCTCTGCCAAACAACCTCCCCATCTTGGGTATCTCTGAAATTGTAAAGTATTTTGTTTTGAGCTGTTTTGCTGGTGGATTCTTATCACTATTTACCATCCAAGGGAAGATGGTGTGGCCAGATCCACAATATTGCTTTCTCTCTCTGTGAGGCCCTTTGGTAATTGAGGAAACACAAAGCCTATTAGGAAAGGTTAATTCCCAGCTGGGCTTTGTGGGGGTGCCTGTAGTCGCAACTACTCGGGAGGCTGAGGCATGAGAATTGCCTGAACCCCGGAGTTTGAGGTTGCTATGAACTATGACACACCATAGCACTCTACCAAGGGCAACAAAGTGAGACTCTGTCTTCAAAAAGAAAAAAAGTTAATTGTGCAGCGAAGCAGTGAAGACAGTTTGAGCAAACCAGAGCACCTGTAATCCTGCCGCAGGGATGCTTTGCTTTTCTGCAGGTAGGTTTGCAGTTCTCAGTTTTGGACACACAGGGTTGTATGTGGCTGGAATCATGGCTGTGCATGTGGGTGCAGGGAGGTAATGTGTCATCAGAGCTGCTCTGAAGCCTGGCTGCTGGGCTCAAGTGCCAGCTGGATGGCCCTAGACCTGTGTCTGTGTCATTGGAACATAAGGGTGGTTCTGTACTTACCATGTGGTTATGAAGATTAACCCTGATGTGTTTAACAAAGTATTGGACCAGAATTGAGTGTCCGTAGGTGTTGGCTCCTATGACTGTGCTTGTTTTTTATTCTGCTTAACGTTATATCACAGCCATCCTTTTCTTCATCTCCGTCTCCCTAGTCATGCTGTTGTGTGCTGCATAAAATTCTGTCATTTGGTTTATTATAATTTACTAGATTATTGTGGGGGGTTACCAGCCAAGTATTTTTTTTTGAGACAGAGTCTCACTTTGTTGCCCTGGGTAGAGTGCTGTGGCATCACAGCTCACAGCAACCTCAAACTCTTGGGCTTAAGAGATTCTCTTGCCTCAGCCTCCTAAGTAGTTGGGCCTACAGGCACCCACCACAACCCCTGACTATTTTTTGGTTGTAGTTGTCATTGTTTGGCCTGCCCGGGCTGGGTTTGAATCTGCTAGCTCCGGTGTATGTGGCTGGTGCCCTACCCACTGAACTATAGGGACTGAGCCCCAGGTTTTGCTTTTTTAAAAAAAGTTTTTTATTTTTAGCAAATTTCTTCATTCATTATAAGAAAAAAATAAAAAATACTACCTGTAAAGTGCTGGGTTAGTAGTAAATGCTCTCTTAAATTATCAGCCAGTGTTCTTCCTTTTTTTTTTTCCTGCCTAAAATGTTCCTTTGGGATAAATTGTTGGTTGTGAGATGAGTGGGCCAAATTTTTGCCTGTCTTTATAAACAGCCTTATAATAGCCATGTTATGTTCTAACTAGTGGGAGAGCTGCTGGTTTTTCACTCTTTACCACCATTAGTTGCTAAAATTTTAATACATTTTTGCTTCTTTAAGGACTGGAAAACGGCCCTCCACAGGGGGCGGCTGTGCATCCCGGTTATGCTTTTGTTTAACGTTTGTTTTCTCCCATGTGGGTCGCTCATTTATACCCTGTAGGTTCAGGGTCTTTTGTTTCCCTGGAGGAGTTCTGCCTGATTTGGAGAGGAAAATGGGAGTAGGATTAGGAGGATGGGACTGAACGCAGCGGCTGTGTGCTGCTCGTGACACTGTGCAGGGGTTGAAGAGGGAGCTGAGGCTCACTTCTTTTAGGGATGTCACTGGGACTTTCTTGTTCTGCCTTTTCATTTTCTTGGTCTCTAAAACTTGCAGAAAGTCTTTTCCACCCCACATCCCCATCTGGTTGGCCCCCCTACCCACCGGCCCAGGAACAGCTCAGTATCCCTTGGCCCCTATAGGCTCATACTCTCCCCACCCCCAGACAGCTCAGGTCCCCTGGCCCCTATAGGCTCATACTCTCCCCACCCCCAGACAGCTCAGTGTCCCTTGGCCCCTATAGGCTCACACTCCCCCCCACCCCGCCTGGGCAGCTCAGGTCCCCTGGCCCCTATAGGCTCACACTCCCCCCCACCCCGCCTGGGCAGCTCAGGTCCCCTGGCCCCTATAGGCTCACACCCCCCCAACCCCCCTGGGCAGCTCAGGTCCCCTGGCCCCTATAGGCTCACACTCCACCCCAACCCGCCTGGGCAGCTCAGGTCCCCTGGCCCCTATAGGCTCACACTCCCCCCCCACCCCGCCTGGGCAGCTCAGGTCCCCTGGCCCCTATAGGCTCACACTCCCCCCGACCCCCCCTGGGCAGCTCAGGTCCCCTGGCCCCTATAGGCTCACACTCCCCCCCACCCCGCCTGGGCAGCTCAGGTCCCCTGGCCCCTATAGGCTCACACCCCCCCCACCCCCCCTGGGCAGCTCAGGTCCCCTGGCCCCTATAGGCTCACACTCCCCCCCACCCCGCCTGGGCAGCTCAGGTCCCCTGGCCCCTATAGGCTCACACTCCCCCCCCCACCCCGCCTGGGCAGCTCAGGTCCCCTGGCCCCTATAGGCTCACACTCCCCCCCACCCCCCCTGGGCAGCTCAGGTCCCCTGGCCCCTATAGGCTCACACTCCCCCCCCACCCCCCCTGGGCAGCTCAGGTCCCCTGGCCCCTATAGGCTCACACCCCCCCCACCCCCCCTGGGCAGCTCAGGTCCCCTGGCCCCTATAGGCTCACACTCCCCCCCCACCCCCCCTGGGCAGCTCAGGTCCCCTGGCCCCTATAGGCTCACACCCCCCCCACCCCCCCTGGGCAGCTCAGGTCCCATGGCCCCTATAGGCTCACACCACCCCCACCCCCCCTGGGCAGCTCAGGTCCCCTGGCCCCTATAGGCTCACACTCCCCCCATCCCCCCTGGGCAGCTCAGGTCCCCTGGCCCCTATAGGCTCACACTACCCCCCCCACCCCCCCTGGGCAGCTCAGGTCCCCTGGCCCCTATAGGCTCACACTCCCCCCCACCCTGCCTGGGCAGCTCAGGTCCCCTGGCCCCTATAGGCTCACACTCCCCCCACCCCCCCTGGGCAGCTCAGGTCCCCTGGCCCCTATAGGCTCACACTCCCCCCCCCACCCCCCCTGGGCAGCTCAGGTCCCCTGGCCCCTATAGGCTCACACTCCCCCCCCACCCCCCCTGGGCAGCTCAGGTCCCCTGGCCCCTATAGGCTCACACTCCCCCCCCCACCCCCCCTGGGCAGCTCAGGTCCCCTGGCCCCTATAGGCTCACACTCCCCCCCCCACCCCCCCTGGGCAGCTCAGGTCCCCTGGCCCCTATAGGCTCACACTCCCCCCCCCACCCCCCCTGGGCAGCTCAGGTCCCCTGGCCCCTATAGGCTCACACTCCCCCCACCCCCCCGGGCAGCTCAGGTCCCCTGGCCCCTATAGGCTCACACTCCCCCCCCACCCCCCCTGGGCAGCTCAGGTCCCCTGGCCCCTATAGGCTCACACTCCCCCCCCACCCCCCCTGGGCAGCTCAGGTCCCCTGGCCCCTATAGGCTCACACTCCCCCCCCCACCCCCCCTGGGCAGCTCAGGTCCCCTGGCCCCTATAGGCTCACACCCCCCCCACCCTGCCTGGGCAGCTCAGGTCCCCTGGCCCCTATAGGCTCACACTCCCCCCACCCCCCCTGGGCAGCTCAGGTCCCCTGGCCCCTATAGGCTCACACCCCCCCCACCCCCCCTGGGCAGCTCAGGTCCCCTGGCCCCTATAGGCTCACACTCCCCCCCCACCCCCCCTGGGCAGCTCAGGTCCCCTGGCCCCTATAGGCTCACACACACCCCACCCCCCCTGGGCAGCTCAGGTCCCCTGGCCCCTATAGGCTCACACTCCCCCCCCACCCCCCCTGGGCAGCTCAGGTCCCCTGGCCCCTATAGGCTCACACACACCCCACCCCCCCGGGCAGCTCAGGTCCCCTGGCCCCTATAGGCTCACACTCCCCCCCCACCCCCCCTGGGCAGCTCAGGTCCCCTGGCCCCTATAGGCTCACACACACCCCACCCCCCCTGGGCAGCTCAGGTCCCCTGGCCCCTATAGGCTCACTCCCCTATGGCCAGTGACTTTCCTTTTCTGCCTTTTCTGCGGTCAGTTCCTACTACTAAGTGTTCCTGACACACCCACAGACAAAACTCCTGGAGCGTGATTGATTTGTTTAGAAACAACAGGTCTCAAGAGAGTGGTATTTAATTTATTTTTGGAGACCCCAGGTTCTCCCCCATCCTTCTTTTATCAAACGTGCCTAGATATTACTCCACTTTTGACAGTAGCATCAAATAAAAATACAACCTGGTGAAAATGATCATATATTTTGACAGAGCTTACTGTGTGCCACGTAAGCACTTTAATTTGTTTTCTCATCAAATCCCTCAGCAAACTTCTGAGGTATAGTTAATATTATTCTCTCTCTTTGTGTAAGAAAACTGATGCTTAGTGAGGTTAACTAACTGGCCTAAGGCCTCACAGGTAGTAATTATTCAGTAATATTTACTGAGCACTTGCTCTGTGGCAGGCATGGTTCTTAGATATAGTAAGTGGCAAATCTGGTGACGGACCCAGATTTTCAGACTCCAAAGCCAAATTACCTGAGGAGACAATTTCCACTGTCACCCAGCCAAGCCAAGCAGCAGTGGACTAATAACGTGTAGGCATCCAAGTCTCAGAGCCTTAAACTTAATATTTTTAACAAAGTGAGGAACTCTGTGTTTTGGGGATAGGAATACCAACCTTGTTTAATTATTTTCAAGAGTACTTTTTGCTCTGAGGATTCTTAGGGCCAAGAAAACTGGAATGACTGACTTCTCATCCATCCCAAGCACCCTTTGCACCCTCTCCACCTCCCAATTCCCTGGCTTCCACCAACCCCATAGAGCAGTGGTCCTCAACCTTCCTAATGCCGCGACCCTTTAATACAGTTCCTCATGTTGTGGTGACCCCCAAACATACAATTATTTTTGTTGCTACTTCATAACTGTAATTTTTGCTACTGTTACGAATCGTAATGTAAATATCTGGTATTAGGCGACCCCTGTGAAAAGGTCATTCGACCCCCAAAGGGGTTAGGACCCACAGGTTGAGAACTGCTGCCCTAGATGCTCCAGGCAGCAACTAAACTGTCTTGGGTTCATGTTGCCCCCTGGTGGATCGTCCAGGAACTGGCCCATTCATTTCTCTTCACCATCTCCTCTTTTTTTCTCTCTCACAACACCTTATATTTGCAACTCTTGGTGTGTTGTTTATTATAAATGATTTTATGCCTTTCAAAACACCTAGTAGCCCTCAAACTGTCTTGCAATTGGCACAATATATCTGTCCACCTTACCATCATTTGTTGTTTAAGCTAACTTTGTACAGACCCCCAAATTTTATAATGAAGAAAATGGCATTTTCTATTTTCCAGTTTCATTTAACTATTGATTTTTTTTGAACTTGTGGCAACAATATTTCAACAAAAATTTGGAATTACATTTGCATCAGAATGTTTATTGCAGCCCAATTCCTAATCCCAAGTTATGGAATCAGCCCAAGTGCCCATCAACCCATGAATGGATTAACAAATTGTTGTATATGTACACCATGGACTACTAGGCAGCCATAAAAAAGATGGAGACTTTAGGTTTGGTGCCTGTAGCACAGTGGTTATGGTGCCAGCCACAGATACCGAGATCAGTGGGTTCGAACCTGGCTTGGGCCAGCTAAACAACAATGACAACTGCAACAAAAAATAGCTGGGCATTGTGGCGGGCACCTATGGTCCCAGCTTACTTGGGAGGCTGAAGCAAGAGAATTGCTTAAGCCGAAGAGTTTGAGGTTGCTGTGAGTTGTGATGCTGCGGCACTCTACCGAGGATGACATAGTGAGACTCTGTCTAAAAAAAATAAGAAATGGGGACTTCACATCTTATATGTTTACCTGGATGGAGCTGGAACATATTCTTCTTAGTAAAGTATCTCAAGAATGGAAAAAACAGTATCCAATGTATTCAATACTACTATGAAATCAGTATAGAATCACCTACACATTCATAGGAATGGTAAAATATAATTGTAGACCAGAAAGAAGGAGGGAAGGGGAAAGAGAGAGGAGGGGAAAGGGGAGGGCAGGAAGAGGGAGGGTATTTGGGGGAATCCAACCTAATATGCATAATGCAATGATACTTTTATTTTTTTTATTTATTTTTATTTAATTTTAATTTTAATTTTTTGTTGTTGGGGATTCATTGAGGGTACAATAAGCCAGGTTACACTGATTGCATTTGTGAGGTAAAGTCCCTCTTGCAATCGTGTCTTGCCCCCAAAAGGTGTGGCACACACCAAGGCCCCACCCCCCTCCCTCCTTCCCTCTCTCTGTTCTTCCGTTCCCTCACCCTTCCCTCCTTCTTTCTCTCTCTGCTCTCCCCTTCCCCCATCCCCACCGTGACCTTAATTGTCATTAATTGTCCTCATATCAAAATTGAGTACATAGGATTCATGCTTCTCCATTCTTGTGATGCTTTACTAAGAATAATGTCTTCCACTTCCATCCAGGTTAATATGAAGGATGTAAAGTCTCCATTTGTTTAAATGGCTGAATAGTATTCCATGGTGTACATATACCCTAGCTTGTTAATCCATTCCTGGGTTGGTGGGCATTTAGGCTGTTTCCACATTTTGGCGATTGTGAATTGAGCTGCAATAAACAGTCTAGTATAAGCATCCTTATGATAAAAGGATTTTTTCCCTTCTGGGTAGATGCCCAGTAATGGGATTGCAGGATCAAATGGGAGGTCTAGCTTGAGTGCTTTGAGGTTTCTCCATACTTCCTTCCAGAAAGGTTGTACTAGTTTACAGTCCCACCAGCAGTGTAAAAGTGTTCCCTTCTCTCCACATCCACGCCAGCATCTGCAGTTTTGAGATTTTGTGATGTGGGCCATTCTCGCTGGGGTTAGATGGTATCTCAGGGTGCTTTTGATTTGTCTTTCTCTAATAGGGATGATGAACATTTTTTTTCATGTTTGTTAGCCATTTGTCTGTCTTCTTTAGAGAAGGTTCTATTCATGTCTCTTGCCCATTGATATATGGGATTGTTGGCTTTTTTCATGTGGATTAATTTGAGTTCTCTATAGATCCTAGTTATCAAGCTTTTGTCTGATTGAAAATATGCAAATATCCTTTCCCATTGTGTAGGTTGTCTCTTTGCTTTGGTTGTTGTCTCCTTAGCTGTACAGAAGCTTTTCAGTTTAATGAAGTCCCATTTGTTTATTTTTGTTGTTGTTGCAATTGCCATGGCAGTCTTCTTCATGAAGTCTTTCCCCAGGCCAATATCTTCCAGTGTTTTTCCTATGCTTTCTTGGAGAATTTTTATTGTTTCATGCCTTAAATTTAAGTCTTTTTATCCATCTTGAATCAATTTTTGTGAGTGGGTGAAAGGGGTAGGTCCAGCCTTTTACATGCAGATATCCAGTTCTCCCAGCACCATTTATTGAATAGGGAGTCTTTCCCCCAAGGTATGTTCTTGTTTGGTTTATCAAAGATTAGGTGGTTGTAAGATGTTAGTTTCATTTCCTGGTTTTCTATTCAATTCCAAGTGTCAGTGTCTCTATTTTTGTGCCAGTACCATGCTGTCTTGACCACTTTGGCTTTGTAGTACAGCCTAAAATCTAGTATGGTGATGCCCCCAGCTTTATTTTTATTACTAAAAACTACCTTACCTATACGGGATTTTTTCTGGTTTCATATAAAACGTAGAATCATTTTTTCCAAATTTGAAAGTATGATGTTGGTATTTTAATAGGAATGGCATTGAATAGGTAGATTGCTTTGGGAAGTATAGACATTTTAACAATGTTGATTCTTCCCATCCATGAGCATGGTATGTTCTTCCATTTGTTAATATCCTCTGCTATTTCCTTTCTGAGGATTTCATAATTTTCTTTATAGAGGTCCTTCAATTCCTTTGTTAGGTATATTCCTAGGTATTTCATTTTCTTTGAAACTATAGTGAAGGGAGTTGTGTCCTTAATTAGCTTCTCATCTTGACGGTTATTGGCGTATACAAAGGCTACTGACTTGTGGACATTGATTTTATATCCTGAAACATTACTGTATTTTTTGATGACTTTCAGGAGTCTTGTGGTTGAGTCTTTGGGATTCTCTAAGTATAAGATCATGTTGTCAGCAAAGAGGGAGAGTTTGACCTCCTCTGCTCCCATTTGGATTCCCTTTATTTCCTTGTCTTGCCTAATTGTATTGCCTAGAACTTCCAGCACTATGTTGAATAGTAAAGGTGACAGAGGACAACCTTGTCTCTAAGAGGAAAAGCTTTCAGTTTTACTCCATTCAGTAAAATATTGGCTGTGGGTTTGTCACAGATAGCTTCAGTCAGTTTTAGAAATGTGCCACCTATACCTATACTCTTCAGTGTTCTAATTAGAAAAGGATGCTGGATTTTACCGAATGCTTTTTCTGCGTCTATTGAGAGGATCATATGATCTTTATTTTTGCCTCTGTTAATACGGCGGATAACGTTTATGGACTTGTGTATGTTAAACCAGCCTTGCATCCCTGGGATGAAACCTACTTGATCATGATTTATGACTTTTTTGATGATAAGCTTTAATCTGTTAGCTAGGATTTTGTTGAGAATTTTTGCATCTATATTCATGAGTGAAATTGGTCTGAAATTCTCCGTTTTGGTTGGGTCTTTTCCTGGTTTTGGTATCAGGGTGATGTTTGCTTCATAGAACGTGTTGGGGAAGATTCTTTCCTCCTCAATCTTTTGGAATAATTTCTGCAGTACCGGAATAAGTTCTTCCTTGAAGGTTTGATAGAATTCTGGTGTGAAGCCATCTGGACCAGGGCATTTTTTCATTTCAGTGCTTGAAATTGGTCTGTTCAGGGGGCGGCGCCTGTGGCTCATTTGGTAAGTGAGCAACCAAAAAATAGCCGGGCGTTGTGGCGGGTGCCTGTAGTCCCAGCTACTCGGGAGGCTGAGGCAAGAGAATCGCTTAAGCCCAGGAGTTGGAGGTTGCTGTGAGCTGTATGATGCCATGGCACTCTACCAAGGGCCATAAAGTGAAACTCTGTCTCTACAAAAAAAAAATAATAATAATAATAAATAAATAAATTAAAAAAAAAAAAGAAATTGGTCTGTTCAGGATCTCTGTTTTTTCCTAGCTAAGTCTAGGGAGAGTGTGTGATTCCAAATATTGATCCATTTCCTTCACATTGTCAAATTTCTGGACATAGAGTTTCTGGTAGTGTTCAGAGATGATCTCTTGTATCTCTGTGGGATCAGTTGTTATTTCCCCTTTATCATTTCTGATTGAGGTTACTAGAGATTTTACTTTTCTGTTTCTTATTAGTCTGGCCAATGGTTTATCTATTTTATTTATTTTTTCAAAAAACCAACTCCTTGTTTCATTAATTTTCTGAATGATTCTTTTGTTTTCAATTTCATTGATCTCTGATTTTGGATATTTCTTTTCTTCTACTGGGTTTGGGCTTAAATTGTTCTTTTTTTTCCAACTCCATAAGATGGCTTGTGAGTTTATTGATGTGCTCTCTTTCTGTTTTTTGAATGTAGGCATCTAAAGTGATAAATTTTCCTCTCAAAACTGCTTTTGCAGTATCTCACAGGTTTGGGTAGCTTGTGTCTTCATTGTTGTTATGCTCAAGGAAGTTAATGATTTCCTGTTTTATTTCTTCCTGTACCCATCTGTTATTCAACAGAAGGTTTTTTAATTTCCATGCCTTTGTGTAGGGTTGAACGTTTTTGTTAGAGTTGAGTTCTACCCTTTAGTGCCTTATGGTCTGAGAAGATACCAGGTAAAATTTCAATTCTTTTTATTCTGTTGATATTTGTTTTGTGTCCCAAGATATGATCAATTTCGGAGAATGTTCCATGGGGTGATGAGAAGAATGTATATTATCTTTGGGATAGACTTTCTATATGCGTCTATCAAGCACAGTTGTTCTAGGGTCTCATGGAAATCTCTTATATCTTTGTTTAGTTTCTGTTTAGAGGATCTGTGCAGCTCTGTAAGAGGAGTGTTAAAGTCCCCTGTTATTATGGTATTATTGGATATCATATTGCTCAGATTGAGTAAGGTCTGTTTCAAGAATCTGGGAGCATTTAAATTGGGTGCATAAATATTTAAAATTGAAACGTCTTCTTGTTGTTTTTTTCTTTTGACCAATATAAAATGACCATCTTTGTCTTTTTGACTTTAGTTGCTTTAAATCCACATGAATCTGAAAATAAGATTGCAACTGCTCTTTTCTTCTGAATTCCATTTGCCTGAAAAATTGTCTTCCAACCCTTGACTTGGAGCTTTAATTTGTCTTTTGAAGCCAGATGTGTTTCTTGTAGACAGCAAATGGATGGCTTGTGTTTTTTTAATCCAGTCAGCTAATCTATGTCTCTTCAGTGGGGAGTTCAAGCCTTTAACATTTATTGAGATAATTGATAAGTGTGGTAGTATTCTATTCATCTTATTTTGTGAGAGTCCATTGCTTAGTTTTATCTTTTGCATCAATGTGGAGGTTAGGTTCTGTCCTTTAATTTCTGAGTTTTTACTTTGCTGCTGATCCATTGTGATGGTCAGTCTGTAGGAGAGGTTGAAGTATTTCCTGTAGAGGTGGTCTTGTTGTGGTGAATTTCCTTAATGTTTGTATATCCATAAATGATTTGATTTCTCCATCAATTTTAAAGCTTAGGTTAGCAGGGTATAGAATTCTGGTCTGGAAATTGTTCTGTTTAAGTAGATTAAAGGTAGATGACCATTTTCCTCTTGCTTGAAAAGTTTCATTAGAGAAGTCTACAGTCACTCTGATGGATTTGCCCCTGTAGGTCAACTGGCACTTACTCCTGGCAGCTTGCAGAATCTTTTCTTTTGTCTTGACTTTGGATTGGTTCATCACAATGTGTCTTGGAGAAGCTCTGTTAGAGTTGAGGTGACCTGGTGTCTGATATCCCTGTGAAAGCAGTGTATCAGAATCTTTGGTGATATTTGGGAAATTTTCATTTATAATATTCTCTAGTATGGCTTCCATTCCTCCTGGACATTCGTCTTCCCCTTCTGGGATTCCTATAATTTGTATGTTGGAATGCTTCATAAAGTCCCATAATTCTGACAGTGAACATTCTGCTTTCTCTCTCTTCTTTTCTGCCTCTTTAACTATCTGAGTTATCTGAAGAACTTTGTTCTCTACCTCTGAAATTATTTGTTCTGCATGGTCTAATCTGTTGCTGATACTTTCCATTGATTGCATCTTTAAGTTCCCTAATTGACTGCTTTAGTTCCTTCAGCTCCGTTATATCCTTTCTATATTCTTCATATGGTTCATCTCTGATTTGATTCTGTTTTTGGATTTCCTTTTGGTTATTTTCCACTTTATTAGCAGTTTCTTCATTGTTTTCATTGTGTGTATTCTAAATTCCCTTTTTGTCATTCCTAACATTTCTTTATAGGTAGAATCCTCTGCAGTACCTCATGGTCCCTTGGAGGGGTTGTTTTGTACTGGTTCTTCATGTTGCCAGGAGTTTTCTGCTGATTCTTCCTCATGAGTGATTTCTTTTTCTTTCTTTTTTTTTTTTGTAGAGACAGAGTCTCACCTTATCACCCTCAGTAGAGTGCCCTGGCGTCACACAGCTCACAGCAACCTCCAAATCCTTGGGCTTAGGCGATTCTCTTGACTCAGCCTCCCAAGTAGCTGGGACTACAGGCGCCCGCCACAACGCCCGGCTATTTTTTTGTTGCAGTTTGGCCGGGACTGGGTTTGAACCCGCCACCCTCGCCATATGGGGCCCGCGCCCTACCCGCTGAGCCACAGGCGCTGCCCATGAGTGATTTCTTTTATCTGTTTCCTTGCCCTAATTTTCCTTTCACTTCCTCTTGCTCTTTAAGTTCCCGTGCCTGTGGACTAACGTTTCAATGAGTTTTTTTGGTATAGGACCAGAAGGATGAGAAGGTTGAAGAGCAAGAAGGGATAAAAGAAAGAAAAAAAAAGAAAGAAAGAAAGAAAAGAAAATAGAGAAAGTAGAGGGGGTGGGTAAAAGGGAATATTGCCAAAAAGAAGAGAGGCACAGAAAAAGGGAGACAAAGCAATATAGGTGTACAGTAGTGTACTTTGACATAACCTTAAAAAAACTCCAGTCTCTGGGGGTGCCCAGTTGGGTGGTTCCCTTGAGGTCAGCAGCTCTTTGCTAACCTGATTGGACACAGTACCCCACCTCCACCAAGTAGAGAGGAAAGACAAAAATGCTATAAATCAAACCAAAACAAGCAAACAGAAAACTTTACGGGATAAAATTTGGTGAAAAACCAAATAATAGGGGTAGAAACAGTAGCAAAAATGAAGTTCTAATTATTGAAAAAGGCAGCAACGGGAAATTGTATTTAAACTAGAAAAATGGAGAAAGAAAAGAAAGAGAAAATAAAAGAAAAAAAGTCTGTACGGAAAAGGTTGAAATTAAACAACAACAACAAAATAAAAAACAAACGAACAAAAAACTAAAAACAAAGTATATATATCTTGTTGAATATCTTTTGGGCAACAGGTGGTCTTCTGGGGTATGAGATGTTAATCACAATGCTGATATGACTGGAGGCCTCCACTGATTTCTCAAACCCCACGGGGTGGAGACCCTAAATCTCTCTTTAGCTCTCTTAAAAGGCACTTTAAACTTTTAAACTTGGCTAAGCAGATGCTTTCACAGGAAAGTGCTTGTCGTTGGGATCACTGCTGAAGTGGCTATCCACTTACCCAGTGTGCCAAAACTGGTCTCACTCTGCCCCTGAGGGTTAAGGCTTTAAAGTAGCTCAGTCCTGTCTTTAGGCTGCTCAGTCACTAGGTTACTAGCTCCAGCCCAATCCTTGCTCATCGACCCTGAAGGTGGAGCTTCCCGGGGCAGTTCTCTCACAATGGCTCCCTGCGGCCCACAGCTGAACACTGTTAGCTTCGTCAGGCTCAGTCTGGGGCCCTAGACAACACCCAAAGTTCTCCGCACTCCTGCTCAAGCTCTCCCCAAGGCAGTTCAACTGAGTGACAAGTCCAAAAACACCAGAGCAGATCACAGGTAAGACCTTTCCAGTTTGCAGTCTCGCTGCTGCTGTACTTACAGCTGCTGGCGGGATTAGACCGATCGAACACACGCAACCACTTGCTAGTTTTCCACTGTTTTTGTCCTCCTCTTGGGGTCCAGAAGTCTCTCGCTGACTCCCTGTATCCTCAAAGGGGTGATTATAGGAAGATCCCACCAGCCAGAGATGCCTGGAGTCTTATCTCCCCAGACTCACGGTGCCCAGTTGCAGGGAAGCTATTACTCGGCCACCATCTTGCTCTCTTCCCTCTTGATGATACATTTCTAAACTATTAAGAATAGAGTATGAATGTTATTACTACAACAAATAAGGAAGGAGAGGGTTATGTTAATCAGATGTGAGCATTCCACATTGTATATGAAATCAGCATGTTGTACCCCATAAATGCATTAATGTACACAGTTATGATTCAATAAAGAATTTTTAAAAATAAAAAAATTGGAATTAATAGTCCCATGAGTCTCCATCTAGGGGTCCAGGAGAGTGCAAAAGGGAGTTGGGGGCAAGAGAGCAGCATTGTGAACCACAGACCCTGAGCAATTGTCTCTTTTCTGGAGAAGCAGATGTCTCTTCTGCTTTAACTCTGGGAGGACTTTAACTCTGCAACTGGCAGACTTTAGTAACAAGTGGGCTAACTAATACATAAGACTAAGAGACAAAGGTGGTTCATGGGGATGGTATCATAGTGGTAAGTGGTAATTATAATAATTGTTTATCCTCCTTAGCTAGTGAGATAGCAGGCACTATGCTAGATGCTTCTGTGAAGTTATCCCTGGCTCTGCACCAGCCTCCCAGGTGCAGGCATCACTGGTCCATTGTACAGATGGGAAAATCACTGTGGCAGAGGCTCATACAGTGCTCAGAGTCACATGGCTCTGAGCTTGAACCCACAACTCCATGTTCTTCCCTCATCTTCCTGGCTGATGTGGTGGAAATTAGTAGTGTTTTGCCTTTTATAGGCTAACCTGGCAACCCAAGCACTGCTGGTAGCTCTGCCTGCCTTGGCTTTGGAGGGGGAGCTGTTGGACAGCTAGGCTCTAATGTCCGTTCCAGTGCCACAGGGGGACATGGTCCCTTTGGAACCGTGAGCGTGGCTGTATCTTGCTCTGGCTGTGCCTGTCTCTCCAGGCTGTGTGACTAGGAAAGGCAGCGCCACTCACACAGCTTCTCTTGTGGGTGTCCTAGGCTGTGGGGCAGTAGGAGGTCTGTGCAGCAGGTCTCCCCGTGTCACTGTTTGGGCTAGACAGAAAGCTTGAGAGAGATTGGAAGCAGCAAGAACATGCGTGTGTCTTGTCAGCTGGCATAGCGCCCGCAGGAGGCTGCGGCAGACCGGCTTTGTGGGGTCAGAGCAGGGGTGGTGTCGGGAAGGTGTTCACATGCCGCTGCCGGGGGAGGTGCCAAGTTACAGGGCGTCCTCGCTGAGCTCTGCAGGGTGCTTTGAGGACATGCTTGCTGACTTCTGTTATTTGACAGCCTTGACTCTATCCCTACTCATTCTGACACTTAGAAAGGATTTTAGCCTTCACCCGTCCCACCCTCATTTATATGAGAAGTCTTGGCTCAGAGGGACTTTGTCTGGGGCCATGCAGTATGAACAAGTGGCAGAGGAATGGCATTTGGAGTTGTCCAGGGATTGTTTTTCCTGATGAAGAACAAAGAGCATCTTTCTTTCCTCTCCTCTGCTCCTCTCCTCTCTCCTCTTCTTCCTTCTCTTGTCTTTTCCTTTTCCTCCCCTCCCTTTCCCCCCCCTTCCCCTTTCCTTTCACTGTTGGCTAGACCTTTTCTTTCATTCGAAAACGATTCCTGCCCTGTGCTTACAGTGTGATGGACACTGTGCCAATATTGGCTTACACTTCGGTGAGCAAGAAGTTGAAGTATTGCCCTCGAAAGCTGCTAGATCCATAGGGAAGACAAATAACAGCCAGTTTTTAACAGTCACATGGACGTACCTTGCAAATGGCACAAGTGCTAGAACAGCGGAGCATGGGGCGTGTTGTAGGGTGGGTTGGTCAGGAGAGGCTCTCAGGTGGCAGTGGAGCAGCAGCTCATGGAAGAGGGGACACGGTCCATTTGGGTGATGGATGGTAACAGTGGCAGAGCACAAGGCGAGGTGAGAGGGGAGCTCGGGAGGGAGGATGCCTGAGAGGGCATCAACTCCACTCTTTACCCACACACATAGGGAGGCCAGCGGAGGCCTTGAAGCAGGAAAAGGGGGATTTTTCTCACTCTCCTTGCCGAGACAGCTCTGAGCTTTCTGCGACTCAAAGCACCTGTCTTCCGTGTGGCCTCCCTTGCGCAGGTGGTTCTCAGAGGGAGGGAGTCCTGAGTTGACTTGGACATCCCCACACTCTCAAGCTACTGGCAGTTTCCATTCAGTGTCTCAGTATAGTCTCCTAACGCCCATGCTTCAGAGATGTGCTAAGTGCAAAAAAGAGGGGTCCCTGGGGGCTGGTCTGGAGCCTGGGTTCAGCTCCTGGTTTCAGGCCCCAGGCCAGGATTTTCTAGCTAGTTTCTCTTTGTTTCTTTCTTTTGTTTTTTTTTCTTAGACCCTCTGGGCCCTGCTTCCTTATTTGTAATATAGGACACTGGCTTCTCAGGGCAGTTCTGTGGATTAAATGAACTAATGTAGGAAGGCCCTAAGTTTGAATCATTCGGGACTGCAGCTTTCCCGGATGTCTAGGACTCCCCAGGTGGTGAGTGTTGCTGCTCTTAGTTCTTCAGAGTCAGGCCAGTGCTGAGGAAGGGAATCAGTGCACCAGCCCACTGTCACTGCCCTCGACCTTGAAGTGTCAGGTGGCAGCATCACTCCAGGGAGGCCAGTTCTTTCTGAAGTCACATCTGGAGACCTTTGGGGACTGTTTTTTGGTCCATTGGATAGGAATGTTAGCAATGTTTTCTTTTGTTCTGTTTTTAAGACAGAGTCTCACTTTGTCACCTTGGGTAGAATGGCATCATAACTCACAGCAACCTCAAACTCTTAGGCTCTAGCAATCCTCTTGCCTCTGCTTCCTGAGGTGCCCACCACAACGCTTGGCTGTTTTTTTCTATTTTTAGTAAGATGGGGTCTTGCTCTTGCTCAGGCTGGTCTTGAACTCCTGAGCTCAAGTGATCCACCTGCCTTAGCCTTCCAGAGTACTAGGATTATAGGCATGAGCCGCTGTGCCTGGCCAAGCATCATTTTATAATTGAAGAACTTGAGGCTCAGAGAGAGTGGCTCTGTGAACAGTCACACTGCTGGTACATGGTGTGGCCCTGATTCACATTCCCCGCCCTTTCCTGGAGACCCACAGGCTTAAGGAATGCCCCACCTTCTGAGGAAAGTACTGAGGTCTCTTAAAATGCTCCTTCTTGTTATAAACCACATGTTAGTGTCTCTCTAAAATTCATATGTTGAAATGATAACCTGGTGTGATGGTATTGGGAGATGGTTAGGTGGTGAGGATAGAGCCCTCATAAGTGGATCCGTGCCCTTATGAAAGGGACCTCAGAGAGCTCCTTTGCCCCTTCTGTCCCGTGAGAACAGAGTGGGAAGGCACTCTGAGGGGGGCTTTTCTACGGCCACTGAATCTGCCTGTGTCAGCCTAGCAGCTCAGGCACCCTCCAAGAGGCTTGCCTTGTCCCCTTGTCACGTTACCTCACTTGGTTTTATCCCTTGCTGTTGGCTTCAGACTTGAGGACCCCTTGGGGCCTTTCTTCCTTCTTGGTTTCCTGGATCCTCCATGCATGGCAGTTCTTCTTGAGGACAGGCACTTTGCCTGCACTTTCACTGCCGTCTCCCTGGCACCCCACATTCTGCCTCATCTGTAGTGTTGTTTAAGAAACAGGGATGAGGGCGGCGCCTGTGGCTCAGTCCGTAGGGCGCCGGCCCCATATGCCAAGGGTGGCGGTTTTAAACCCGCCCCGGCCAAACTGCAACCAAAAAATAGCCGGGTGTTGTGGCGGGTGCCTGTAGTCCCAGCTACTCGGGAGGCTGAGGCAAGAGAATCGCTTAAGCGCAGGAGTTGGAGGTTGCTGTGAGCTGTGTGATGCCACAGCACTCTACCGAGGGCCATAAAGTAAGACTCTGTCTCTACAAAAAAAACACAAAAAACAAAAAAAACAGGGATGAAACAAATGAATAGGTAAAGGATCTAAAGTTTATTTTACTTATAACAAACATGGAAAATTGAAACAGTGTTCTGCAGGAATGAGTGGAGACTGAGTCCCTCAAGGATGGGCTCGCGTTGGCTCCAGTCCCCACTGCCTCGTTGTCTTGCTAGCTCTGGATGTAGGAAGGCCTGTCACATGAGTTGCCGCAGTGAGTCTCCCACTGTGTCAGGGAGAGAGGCATCTGGATGTGGTGGAAGGACAAAGATGCAGTATGTGCTGTTTTCTTTTAGTGGATGGGAAAACTTGGTTTTGACCCTGGCTCTGATAGTCGTGGGTCCAGTGACCTCTCTGCACCTCAGTTTCCCCAACTGTGATACGGAGGAGGCTGTGCTAAGGGTTCTTTGCAGTGCTCACCATCTGTTCTGGGAAAGGAGTCATGATACCCACATTCTTACTTGCAGTGATTAAAGATCCAAGTGATTGAAGTCTAGGTATTTCTAGTGACTTGCCTGATTTTGTCAGTTGCTTTGATGTCAGAGACAGATGTGTTCCTTTTGCTTACTGTCTCCCTCGCAAAGGTAGTGACAGTTCAGTTGACTTTGAATGCCCTTTGGTAGGTAAGGTAGCATCAGTAAACGTGCTGGCTTTGACACTTGGCCCATAACTTTTTTTTTTAGACAGAGTCTCAAGCTGTCGCCCTGGGTAGAGTGCCGTGGCATCACAGCTCTCAGTAACCTCAAACTCTTGGGCTTTAAGTGATTCTCTTGCCTCAGCCTCCCAGGTAGCTGGGACTATAGTTGCCCACCACAACTTGGCCCAGCTATTTTTTTTTTTTTGGTTGTAGTTGTCATTATTGTTTGGCAGGCCCGGGCTGGATTTGAACCTGTCAGCTCTGGTGTACGTTGCTGGTGCCCTAGCCACTTGAGCTACAGGCGCCCAGCCGGCTCATAACATTTTGTGCACTAGGGCAGGTGTTGGCCAGCATAGGGATTGGTAAGGGGCAGAATGGCATTCGTGTGAGTGCCCAGGCTCCTGCGGTCTGGTTTGAAAAGATGCTAATGCTGAGTCAACAGCCTTCTTTGTGAAAGGCAAATACCATCTTTGGGTTTTAATTCTGAATGTCCAGCAGCTCTGCCTTGTCACTGCCAAGCTTAGACTGCCAGATCTGCTGGATGAGTTGTATAAAACCTTTCTGTAATTTTTACATCCTTAATTTTTGTAGTGTCCCCAATGTTAGTCAGTCATAGATGAATTAAGAGGCCGCCTGTGGTCAGATATACCCTGGTACTGTTGTTCACGGGCGGTGTGACCTTGGGCGAACGCGTTACCTTATCTGAACACAGTTCCCCATTCTATGAAAAAGAATTAATATCTGTAGGATTCTAGGGGATGCATGAAATGTCTGGCATGGAGCCTATTTCTTTTATTTGGGAACTTTATTGGAAGCTCTTAGGTAGTTTCAAGGACTTCAGAAGCCTCTTGCAATTGTGTATAAATAAAACTGTCCAATGTACATTGCTTTAGTGGTGTGTGCACCAGAGGCTGATCCCACCATCGGGCAGGGCACAAGTGCAGCACAATTCATGTGCCCCAGGAATGTGTCTGTATGCAAAATAAATGGAAAAAGATTTTTACAATCATGTTTGTATATTTGTGCACATGTGTGGGTTTTTCTGGGGGAGAAGTTCCTTTGGTTTCATTACTCTCCTTCAAAGGGTCCCAGACCTTAGAAAAAGGTAAGAAACTCTTTAGGTGCTCAGTGTGTGGTCACCGTGTGCAGCGCCTGGCGCAGCTCTAGCAGTCGTGGCATCACTGCTGCAGTTGCGGCTGCTCTGCTCACTGATGCTGAAAGCAGCTAGGACTGGCTCTGTTCTTACCCACCTCCCGTATGTGTTAGCAGTGGGGACTTGGGCAAGTTATTTAACCTACTGTACCTCAGTGTTCTTGTCCACAAAATGGGGCTAATAACAGTACCTGTCTGATAGGGTTGTGAGATTAAATGAATTGATATATGACAAATACTCAGAAGATACTCTATGTAAATTTATACTGTAATAATAAAAATTAGAAAAAAATACCCTGAAGATTACATGGCACATTAAATGCTCAATAACTGGTAAGTGTGATTATTATTAACACCCTCAAGGGGTATGTTGCTTTCTAATCTTCCTAAAAACAACATCTTGGTGTTCCTGTTGAGCTGCTGATTGGCAGACCTGAGCTCCTGTTTTTCTGAGACCATCTGAGGGCAGAGGCCCCTGAAGCTGCTCTCCTGGTGTCTGCTCATTAATCTTCTCTCTAGTTAAGAGGAAGTACATCAGTGTATTCTTCAGTGAGGTGGTGGCCTCAAGATTGGAAGTAATGATCAGACAGGACAATGGTTCTCAATTGGGGTGATTTCAAGTCTTAGAGGACATTTGGCAACATTTTTGATTGTCACAGGTGGGATGAAGGTCTTGGCAGATGGTGAGTGTAAGCACCAGGCATGCCATTAAACATCTCATAGTGCACACAAATAGTGCCGCGACAGAGAACTATCTGGTCCAAAATGACAGCAGTGCTGAGGTTGAGAAACCCTGAGATAGGAGAAGGAGGCAGTGGGGCTCTTTTCCAGGAACCATATTTTGCTTTCAACTGTTTTTTTGCCCAATTGCCTCCTTTGTGGGTCATGAAATAAAACTTAAAAAAAAAATGAATCTGAAGGAAACGATGGATCCCAGAGAGCATTTGTTCTTGTGTCTGTGAAGTTGGTTTAGGGGGCTACTGGTGCATAAGGGTAAACACCTGTAGAAGGTAGCAGAATAAATGATCCTGACTTGGTAGCTGCAGGAACACTCAGCACCAGCAGCTCATTGGTGCTGCCTTACTTGAAATTACTGTTCATTCAGTTGATATTTATTGGTATTTGCATCAACCTTATCTTCCTTCACTTACTTTTTAACAACTGAGTTTTCTACTCTTAGGTTACTTTTTTTGATTGAATATGTGGTTATTTGGCAGCTGAAGTCTCTGTTCTTCCTGCTGATTGCAGGAAGCCACCAGGGGGCGCTCAGGTCTTTCTCAGCCGACCTCCTTGTGACTGTGGTGGTTGGTTTCTGAATTTTGGGTGTCCAGTGCTGGCTTCCTATTTTGGTGGTGTGGTGGTGGTGGTGGGAGCAAAGGCTTTTTCTAGTTAAAAACCGTCAAGCATGCCCACAGCTTTCTATCCACCATCACCCTCCCTGTAGTTGTGTGTTGCTGTTCACTTTCTGAAGGACAGGTGTAGGTGTCTGGTCCTGTTTTGAAAGGGACTATATTGCTAATTAGAAAACATTTCTCCTGTGTCATTACTTTTCATGAGATACAATTGATGAGCTATGGCTATTTATTCAGTCTTTCTTGGTGGGGTGGAGAGTGATAGTTGGTAGAGAGAGGTGAGCTCAGATAATCAGCCCGATTGTTTCTTTTTGATTTGTCATCGCTTTTGATCTTGTGCCAGGGCATAGAGGGCAAGAAAAACATCCTGAATTATTAGGCCTTGTTGAGTGGGTCCTTGTTTTCTCTTGCCTATTACTGGAAGAGATTCTCTATACTAGAGAGGCGTTGTGGCTGGTCACCTGGCAACGCAGTTCCAAACATTCGGCAGCTCAAGAAATGAAGCTGAACCCCGAAGAGATGGCAAAGTCCAGCCGCTAGCTGCTTGACTGAGGGTCTCATGATAAGATTTGAGGGAGGTGGTGGCAGCAGCCATTAAGTTTGCTGTCCTCTGAGCCCCCTACCTGTTAACTACAGGAGTGAGTTAACGGGTAGAGGGCTGGTTGATGTGGCCAACACAGATTCCTTATGTTGGGCTAGTTTCTTGAAAGGGGAAACTTCCCCCTGAATTTCGTCTACCAGACTTTCCGTCTTAGTAACTGGAAGGTTCCAGATGATATTTAGACATGCCTCACTTTTTTATAATTTATTTATTCATTCCTCAAACATTTACCAAGTATCTCTAACATGCTGGGCCCTGCTCTAGGTGCTGGGGAGCCACTCACAAGCTCTGTGCCTCAGTCTCCCTTTCAGTAAAATGCTGATTCTAAGAGTACCACACCCTCGGCTGTCGTGAGGACTGAATGAGTTCACAGACAGAAAGTGTTAGTGACCGTGCACTGAGTACTCTAGATGCTGCCCACAGAGTTCACAGCCTACTGGACATAAAGATGGTGAGAAAATAAGACAAACAAAGAACAATTGGGGGGGAGGGAAGGTGACGGGTCACATGGGAGTGATGTATTCTTTGTCAGCTGTGGGCATTGGGTACCCTCCCCAGTGACCGTCCCCACTCGATTCACTCAGAGGGGAATGAGCCCTCTTTGAAGTGGGAAATCCTAATGGGAGTTTCAGGTCACACAATACAGCTTTCAGCTCCTCATCTGGAACCACGGAGTCTTCCAGCCCTGTGCTGGGTGCTGGCTACTACTAATACAGACCTCTGATTCCTTGCTGCCAGGATGGGAGGGAGGAGCTTGTGGAGTCAAGGGGATGGGTGCAGTAAGGACAGGGTGGCTGAGCATGGGCATGGCAGACGAGGGGAGCATTAGGGGTGGGTGCAGGGGAGGGAAGGAAGCCTCCGCAGAGACGGGCTGCCAGGGCCTCTGGGACTCATGCGTGTGGAGGCAGCACAGCAGTGATTTCCTGAGCTGCACCTGTGTCCTGCCATTATGCACTGTAGAACATCCAGGTTTGGAGGGGCTCTTTAGGAAGCGGTGGTGGTGCAGAGTGCCCAGGCTGTCTTCCTCACATGCTAACTTGCTTGTTACTGTGGCCCTGTGAGAGCTTGCTATCATCCCTTTCTTACAGAGGAACCAGGAGGTGCATACAGGTGACAAAACTTGCCCAGCATCACACAGCTGGTGGCTGGTCAGGCTGAGATCTGCAGCAAGGCCCTTGGCCCAGGGAGAATGCATTTTAGTCTCACTGGAAACCCTGCCCCAAGCCTGGTCCCAAGGGCATTTCACAGCATTTGTATTTCAGGCAACTCTCTGCTTTTGGCTGGTTGCTCCTGCCCTAACATGCTTTCCTTTGACTGTGGCTAACAATCTGGGCTGCAGTGACCTCCAGAGGTCTCACTGTCATTTCTGTGCTTTTTGTTCTTTTTTGAGCCAAATGTGATTTTTTTCCCCTTTTTTGGAATTTAATAATTTTTCTTGAAGTCTTTTGCACTCCTGCTGACCTCATCAACAGTTCAGACTCTTAATTTGTTTACAAACTTTCAGGAAAAGGTCTCATTAAACTCTTAGCAGGGGTCGATTTTTGGTCTTAAGCTTTCTTGTCAGCTGGCTCTCGGTCAGGCCAGGCAGCGTTATGTAACTGATGTAATTCAGAGCCGATCCAAAATGGGCTTCTCACTCAGGCGATGAGGCACAGTCAGACTTGTGTGAGATGTCAGCTGTGTTTGAAATGTGTCAGCAGCAGAGCTGGGGCAGCTCTGTTTGTAGATTTGCATGGGGTGGGGAGTTTCTAAAAGGATAGAGTCTGTCTCAGGGCAGCTGTCCCCCCAGGGGTCCTTCACTGCATCCTGCTGCCCCCTGTGCAGTGGCCCTGCTGTCCCTGAGACCACTCCCCAGCCCTCTGGACTCAGACTTGCACAGTGTTTGGGAGGTGTTGCACCAGCCTTCTAGAAACTTCTGATTCAGGGAACATTGCTCCTTTGGGCTGAGGCAGAGGGCAGGTTGCCCAGGCATGCCTGTGCCTCCGGGGTGCTGGCCCTTCTCTCTCTGTAGTGTAACAGCCAGTACCTGCCTGTTTCTGAGATGGTGTTTGATCTGAGAATCCTAAATGCAAATCTGTTTCTCTGGAGCAGCATTCTCCGTGTGGGAAACCTGGGATGACTGATGAGGATACCTGAGCAGGTCTGCTCCTCACAGCTCCGTGAGACAGCTCCTGGTGTCATCCCTGGGTTGCTGAGGGGTAAGAACCAAGGCTTGGTGTTGCGGGGACTTGCCCAGAGTCGCACAGGCAGTACTGTGGGAGGCTTCGGAGTCTAAGCTCTTGAACCTTGGACCTGACCGCTTCCAGCTATTCATTATCTATTCAGTCACTCATTCAGCAAATAACTTGTTGAGGGTCTACTGTCTGCTGGGCCTGTACTGGGCTCTCAGGCAGGACGTCTTGACCTTGGCACTGCTAACATTGGGTGGCATTGTCCTGTGCATTGTAGGAGATTTTGTGGCATCCTGGGCTTCTACCCATGACATGCCAGTAGCATCACCCCCAGTTGTGACAGTGAAAAATATCTGTGGACAGTGTCCTGTAGGGTGGAGGCGGGCAGAATTGTCTTCAGTTGAAAACTGCTGCTCTAGGGTTACAGCAGAAAAAGTGGGGCTTATATTCTAGAGGGAGCAGGGAGGCCATGGGTGTAGACATGTCTGTCAGGGGATGCTCTGTCCTCTAAGACAAATAGAGCCAAGCAAGAGGACGGAGGAGGCAGGACCAGAGGGGCTGCTGTGTCATGGCCTTGCTGTCTGTGAAGGCCTCCTTGACAAGATCACTTCTAAGTGTGAGTGTGTGAGAGGTGCGAGTGAGGTGAGGAGAGTCCCTCGGATGTCACGGGAAGCATGTGCTCAGCAGAGGGAATGGCCAGTAGGGAGGGGCTGGGCAGTAGGAGAAGAGGGACAGGGGTCAGGGTAGCGTAGGCAGGGCGGCTCTTGCCTCTACCCAGAGTGAGACAGGAAGCTGCTGAGGGCTTAGAGCAGACAGGCAGTCAGAGCTGTGTCCTAGATGGGTCATCCGGCCCCGGGGGCCTGGGGACAGGGGAGACCACAGGGAGAGCATCTGGCCGGTGGTTATTGTGATCCAGGCAGCAGATGCGGGCCACCTGGAGGAAGGTCCAGAACTTTCTGATTAGAAAGATGACCTGTAGGTTTTTTGCCAAATTTTAAATTATCAGTGCAGTACACGCCTGTGGTTAAAATTGCATGTCCTTGGCTCACCTCTCCTGAACGCCAGGCCTGTGCCTCCCATGATGAAGAGCACACCTCTCAATCTTTTAGCTATTACTTCTGAGGCTGAGCACTCTTCTTCTCTCACTGCTTCTGGAATCGACACGTTTTAGAAATCCCAATTAGTTTCCTGCCAGAATGGGTAGAGATTATGCTTCTGCCCCCTGCCCGTCCTACTGGGCTGAAGGAAGCAACCTATTTTGTTCTCTTTGCTCAGAGTTCTGTTATTTTTTTCTTTATCCAGGTGTCCTAATGTACCTTTGTATCTCTTATTTACTTATTTTTTGTCTTGCAGAACCTTTAGCTTCTCTCTCATTCTGTTGCTACTTCTAATGAAAAGTGGTTGACCCATAATTGCTTTTAATCATGGTGTATGTATATTGGCAGCTTTAGTTTTAGTTACAGCTGTCCCTGGGTAATAATGAAAAAGAAAAGTGTGTTTTAAAAATGTTTCTTTGTTTCCATTTATCATCTTTCTATAATGTTTTTGTAATCATCAGTTTATTCATTCATTCTTGGAACTCTCATTGAACCTTTCTAGAATTTCCTGCTAAAAAGATGAATATATTTAAAAAATGCCCTATGCTCACTTCAGTTTCCTGGCAGCAAGAAAATCAGAGTTTGTTTCCTTGAAACTGTGGCCACCACTTGGTCCCACACCATGTGGCAGTTGAAAATGAAAGTATAGTTTGGTGCGTATGGCACTTAATTGCTGGGAGAATCTTCTCAGGAAGCATCAGGCGCAGAGATCACCCTGGCTACAGTTCTCTGAGACCAATGCTTTTTAAAAAATTTCTTTCGACATTTTCCTTGGCCTCTGAGTTGCCTGGATGTGTAGCTTTATCCAGGGTTGCTCTAGGATTTACTTTTTGTTGAGGCCATCATTTTTATGTGCTGTAGTTGGAATATTCTTTGTAGCATGTGAAATAGTTGATGCATCAATTGCTGTAAGTACTGGAAACGTGTTTTTCTGTGCAAATCATTGGTAAAAATAGTCTCAATGGGTCAGGTACAGTGGCTCAGGCCTATAACCCTAGTACTCTGGGAGGCTGAGGCTGGAGGATCCTTTGAGCTCGAGTTTGGGACCAGCCTGAGTAAGAGCAAGACCCTGTCTCTACTAAAAATATAAAGATGAGCCAGGTGTTGAGGCAGGTGCCTAACGTCCCAATTACTTGGGAAGCTGAGACAAGAGGCTCGCTTGAATCCAGGAGTTGGAGGTTTCTGTCTATCCAGGGCATCAGAGTGAGACTCTGTTTTAAAAAAAGAGTTGGTCTTATATGTCATAAGGTGCTTAAAAACAAAGCTGGTGGCCTTCATCTTTATTGCTGTGGGTTGTATGCAAAGCATTCTTTGCCTTCCAGAGATGGACCCAAAAGACAAATTGTGCTTAGGAAACGAACTAGAAAGAATACCAAAGACTCACCTTCTATTGCTGCAACCTCATGTCTGCTGGGAACGTTGGAGTGATCCACCAGTAAGTCGGCTCCGAATGCAGCCCCGCTGGTTACTGTTAACGTCTCTCCTTGCTGGGCGCCTGCTCACCCACATAGCCAGGCGATTGCGGATTCCTTCCGAGTCTCAGGGAAGTCAGCCTCCACCTTCAGAGTGTGAGACGACACAGTGAGCAGTTTTCTTCACAGTGAGGCCACAAATAACCCAAAAATGAAGCCAGACTGTACTAAGAATCCAATTTCAAAAGTGCACTTTGGACAAAAAAAGCCCACCCACAAATCTTTATTGAAGTTTGACCCTTTAGTCTAAATAAGATGTTTTTTTCTCTTCTAAATGGCACTTGTGACTCATAGCAGAAGATGTCTCTTTTCAGGTGATGTTTTAGCGACGCGAAATTCAAAACATGGAGCCGGTGTTGTCCATCTTTCAGGTGCTCTCGGCCCTTATCCTCCCTCCTCCAGAAGCCTCAGGCTCTTCAGGGTGGTTCTGTCACACAGATGAGCCACATTCCTTGACGTGGAGAGAACACCCTGTAAAGAAGAGTTCTGCAAAGTTCTCTTCATGTCAGTATGAAGTTCAGGTGATTGAATTGAGATGTTGGGAGTGAGGAACTCAACAATATTTGATAGAGAGCTTAGAGCATCCTGTCTGTTCAGCATGGGAGGGGATGAAGAGTGATTGCTTCCCAGAGAGGTCCCTCTGTCTTCCATCTTCACTAAGCCTCAGCCCTGGCTCCTCTAGAGGGACAGGAGAACATCTCCAGCACTGTGAGGGAGGAGGGAGAGATTCTGAAGCAAGATTGTCATAGCTTATGAGACGCTTTCACTGGGGATCTGAGAAGTTTGACTTCTCTAAATTTCATTTGCTCGCGTGTGGCCTGTGTGGGTTAAGGGATGGGACTGATGAGCTGCCTTAAAGCGCCAATTGCTTTACCCAGACTGCATCTGTGAGGTAGGCTCTCGCTCTGGCTGCATCTGGTGGCGTGTGAGGTAGGCTCTTGGCTCTGGCAGCATCTGGTGGCGTGTGAGGTAGGCTCTCGCTCTGGCAGCATCTGGTGGCGTGTGAGGTAGGCTCTCGCTCTGGCAGCATCTGGTGGCGTGTGAGGTAGGCTCTCGCTCTGGCAGCATCTGGTGGCGTGTGAGGTAGGCTCTCGCTCTGGCAGCATCTGGTGGCGTGTGAGGTAGGCTCTCGCTCTGGCAGCATCTGGTGGCGTGTGAGGTAGGCTCTTGCTCTGGCTGCTGCAACAAAGACCCCCAAGCAACAGGTAGAATTGAATTTCTTCCCACCTAACAATTTGAGAGCCACTCGCCTTTTATCTCAGATGTTACCCATGTCCATGTGTCCATCACATCTGCATTTCTGCCAGGGGAAGGCACAGCCCCTTCTCTTAAGGGTGTACCCCAATGTCTTGTTTCACTTTCTACTCCCCTCACCTTGGCTGGGAGAGGAGTTGGGAGATGTTTCATTCCAAGGGGTCATGAGGCCGGCCAAGGAACTTCTCTTACTACAGAAGAAGAAGATGGGTATGGGAACAAATCTGGGCAATCTGAGCATGGCACTTAAAAAACAAACCAAAAAAAAAAAAAACATAAAAAACAAAACATTTTGTTTTGAAAGAATTTAAGCCTTGTGAGATGTTGCAGAAATAGCGTGGAGAGTTTCCACGTGCCATTCCTCAGCTTCCCCACATCTTATAAAATGGTAGTAAATGTCACTATCAGCACTCTGTCCTGGGACAGATGGTATTTGGATGTCACCAGTCTTTACGTGAGCTGGGTTGTGTGTATGTAGTACTAAGAAATTTTATCCCCTATACAGATGCATGCAACCACCACCAAAGATGACACTGAAGAAAATCCTTCTATGGTTGTCCATTCCTTGTGTGGTCAAGTCCAAGGGACTCCTTGACCTGTGACTACTTCCTGCTGCCCCTTATTGTTGAAACAATGTGCAAGCAGCTCCGAGTTCTCTTCTATCTATGAATGTCAGATTGACTTTTTGCATTTGCTGATGCGCATCAGCTTCATTTGGTTTGGGCTGCAAAATATTGAAAACATTTTGAAAAATTACTTGCTGACATTTAACATTTGTGTTTAAAAAATAAAACTACCATAAACCATAGGACTCTGGTGGAGAAATCTGAACATTTGGTGACCACTGGGTGTTTGTGTGCAGTGGGGGTCAGCGGTAGCCAAACACGGGCTGCCTAGTTTAGAAAGCCCCTTCCGGGTATATGCCCAGTAGAAGGATTACAGGATTGAATGGCAGATCTATTTTTAGATCTCTAAGTGTTCTCCATATCTCTTTCCAAAAGGAATGTATTAATTTGCATTCCCACCAGCAGTGCAAAAGTGTTCCCTTTTCTCCACATGCGCGCCAACATCTCTGGTCTTGGGATTTTGTGATATAGGCTAGTCTCACTGGAGTTAGATGGTATCTCAAAGTAGTTTTGATTTGCATTTCTCTGATGATTAAGATATTTGTACCAGAATGTTTATTGCAGCTCAATTCATAATTGCTAAGTCATGGAAGAAGCCCAAGTGCCCATCGATCCACGAATGGATTAATAAATTTGGTATATGTACACCATGGAATATTATGCAGCCTTAAAGAAAGATGGAGACTTTACCTCTTTCATGTTTACATGGATGGAGCTGGAACATATTCTTCTTAGTAAAGTATCTCAAGAATGGAAGAAAAAGTACCCAATGTACTCAGCCCTACTATGAAACTAATTTAGGGTTTGCACATGAAAGCTATAACCCAGTTACAACCTAAGAATAGGGGGGAGGGGGAAAGGGAGGGGGAAAGGGAGGGGAGGGAGGGGGGAGGGCGGTAGAGGGAAGGGGATTGGTGGGATTACACCAGCAGTGCATCTTACAAGGGTATATGTGAAACTTGGTAAACGGTCTGTAAAGCTAGTGAATGATGTCCCATGATCATATCAATGTACACAGCTATGATTTCATAAAAAAAAAAAAAGTGGAAAAAAAAAAAGGAAAGCCCCTTCCCACCCGTGCCTCCCGGTGGCTCCTCCTGTTTCTGCTTGTAGCCTCCCCGCCCCATGTTTACTGTTGGTCTGTCTGTCCAGGGAGGTCTTTGAGGGCAGGATTAGGGACGTCCCCTGTCCCTCCCTCCTGGTAGTGTCCAGTGCCTGGTACTGTGAATGGTTAGTAGCTGCTGGTTGAAAACACAGGAGACTGGCAGCAGAGTGGTGATGCAGGAGCCTTCCTCACACTCCCTCCATGCAGTCCCTGGAGATGGGGTCCCAGGCTAGGCTGCACCAGCTGAAGGCAGGAGCTTTCCTCTGCGGGAATGCAGACTCAGCAGGAAAGAAGAATCAGGAGGTTTTCAGTCTGTCCCCTCCGTGGAAGCTTTTCCCTTCTCACCTCTGCTCCTTGCAGGTCAGAGTTCAAAGAAGGGAGGCTTTGCAGAGAGGAGGGCTGTCATTTATCTACCTAGGGACCTGGTCCTGTGCTTGCATTTCCTCTGGAGGATTCTGCAGGGGATGGTTCTGCCCAGGTCGAGGAGGAAGGAGACTGGCCTCCCCGTCCTCCTTTGTGCCAGGTGCTTTCAGTCTGTTCTGACCAAATTGCATCACAGCTACTGCAGGTGAATAGTTTTGTCCCCATTTTATAGGCAAGGAAACAGGTTCTGAGAGGTTGAATCATTTGCCTGAGGTCTAGCAGCCAGTAATTGACGGACCCAGGAGTTCTAACCCTGAGGCTATATGACCACAATCGGCTGTGCCATTTCCCAGGGAGATTGGTGGATATGGAGGGAGAGGAATGTATGGGAGACTGTCACACCCTGTCAAGTGTTTTGCTCATTTGGCCCTTAAGGCCAATCCATGACTTAGGTGTGTGATCTTATTGAGAGGATGGGGACTCTCTGAGGTTCTTGGTAACTTGGTTCTGAGTAGCTGGGATTTGAGTTCAGCATTGTGTGATCCAGAGAAGCCTTCTGGGGCAGAGAGGATCAGAGGTTCATTTCTAGGTGGCTCCCAAGGGGGTCCTTTGCTGTGGTGGTCAGGCACTTAGGAATGCTTTCAGCTGCAAGTAATCAAACCTACTTAACGACGCCTTAAACTGGTGTTTATGTTTCTGATGTAACAGGAAGTCTGGAGGCAAGTGGTGGGTGTCATGGCTCATTGGCTCTGTGGTGCTGTGAGGGATCCAGGCTTTCCCCGCCCCACCTTCCTTGCCTTTCGGCTTTCACCCTAGTGCTTGTAGCCGCCTTTGGTGAGATGGTTGCTGCTGTTCCAGACACTCTGTTTTCAAACAGGAAGCATGGGAGAAGGGGTTATCAGGAAAAGAAGACTCTGTTCATGAGTCTGCCTGGCAAACTTGCCTTTACATGTCATTGTCTCTAGCAGTCCTGCTGCGAGGAAAACCAGGTATCTGGCTTTCAGCCCTTAAGGTGGTCACCAGCAAAGGAGCGTGGGTTGGGAGTGGCTTTTGCATGGCCACCCAGCACAGCCTGCTCAGTCTGTGTGACATAGAAGTCACCAGGACTGTTCACTTGCCTGTCACTTAGGGTCAGCATGCTAGGTTGCCCCTGGCCACCCTTCTTGGGGTGGAAGAGGGGATCCTCTGCCAGTCCGTGCATCTGTGCTGGGAACACCCAGTCCTTAGCCACAGGCTCTTCCTGGGGGTTGGAGCTCACCTGGAAGCCGTGGTCTGCTCTCCACCCCCACCCTCTTGAAGCTTCTTGCATCAGAATAAGAGTGGAGAGGGAAGATTCTTGGTGAGGAAGAAAACTCAGAATCTGTTGGCTGCAGAGGACAGGGCAGCCTTTGGGCCTCTCTAATACCCTCTTTAAATGGCTTCTGAAGTTGGCATCAGGCACTGATTTTGTTCCATCCATGTGTGTTGATGAAGACCAGGCAATGTACTAAGCTGGATGTGTGGAGAAAACTCAGAAGGATTGGGCTTAGCCCTGCTCACACAGGACTTATTGAGGCCACAAAAGCTAATGCTGAACTCTATAGTAGCACCACAGGGAGAAGAGTCCTTGGCTCATCTTGTGCAGTTCGGGGAAGGCTTTTTGCAGGAGAGCCTATCGGAGCTGAATTTTGAAGGTGAAATAGGAGTGAAAGGGTGTTGCACTTGTGAATGTCAAACCCCTCTAATGTGTGGTTTCTAATTACATTCCTGTTCCAATACGGCTGGAGAATCCTACTGTTCTTAGCTTAAGAGCTCAGTTACTTGGTGGCCGCAGCTGATCACATAGCCCCCATCTCCTTGCCGGGTGAAGGGAGTCCCTCAGTATTCCACGTGATGGTAGAGGTTGTCTCTGTATTTGACTCAGCAGGGCACTTGGAGGCTTTGGTGGCATTTGGTAGCCATGATGGAAACCGGGCTGCCTGTGGCCAGCACGGCAGACTCAGAGCATCAGGAAGGAGACCAAACCATTCCTGTCATTTCTTGGTCACTTGTGCTCTGGGTGTCTCGTGTCACTCCATCTTTCTGGGGCTCACTGGCCTTGACTCTAAGACTAAGAAGCATCCTCTGCTCCCATCCTCCTTTCCATGACTGAGGAGGTGAATTGAAATGATCACTAGTTAGCCAGATTCTGGCATAACATCTTCCAGTTTATGAAGCACTTCATTCTCTTATGCCCATAGAATTACCTCCATAATTTTGGAGGTAGACAGTAGGTGCCATCATGCCCTTTTCACATTTTTTTTTTTTTGAGACAGGATCTTGCTCTCTGGCCCAGGCTAGAGTGCTATAGTATCATTGTATCTCACTGCAGCCTTCAATTCCTGGGCTCAAGCGATCCTCTTGCCTCAGCCACCCTAGTAGCTGGGACTACAGGAATGCATCACCATGCCCGACTAATTGTTTATAAATTATTTTTTGTAGAGATGGGGTCTTGCTATGTCACCTAGCTTTGGTCTTAAACTCCTGGCCTCAAGCAATCCTTTACCTTGGCCTCCTAAAGTACTGGGATTACATGTGTGAGCTACCACACTTGGTTCATCATGCCCTCTTCAGAGGTGGGGAAACTGAGGTTTAGAGAAGGCAAGCCACATACCATGGCTGCATAGGAGGTGAGGTGTTATGTGGGAAGTGTGCAGCAGGACAGCCCAGAGCTGGTGAGAATCAGTCTGGGTGTGAGGCCCGCCTGTGCCCTCTCAGTGCCTGCATGCTTCTGATTAATTGCGGATGATGTGAGAGAATCTGTTTGAGAATTACCCATACATATGATACCACAGCCTGAGGGTGGAAGGAAGCTGTGCTGCTTTATACCCTAATTATTTATGAGGATGCCACATGCAATTAATCCTGCTTGCCATCAGTTAACCCTGCCACTCCGCTGTGCATGAGGCCAATCACAGCAGATGTTGGCGTCGCAGCCCTGGAGGCCACGGCAGACTCGGGGCCTTAGGCAGGTCAGGGTCATATCTCTGCTGGTTGCATTTGGCTGGTTGTCCAGCCAGCGGAGAGCAGCACGTGACAGGGGCAGCTAGTGTTTCACTTTGCCTGCAGAAGGCAGAAACTGGAGAGGCTCGTCGGCTACTCCTGATGAATCACTCATCCCAGGCTAGAAGGATTCCAGAAGATCAGCACGTGTAACCTCTGCATTTTACAGACTGAACGTCTGAGGCGGAAGTGGGTGTGAAATGCCTAAAGCACCTGAGCCCACCATCCTTGTCTGTTTGTTATTTGTCATGACATCACACACTTTCCTCTTCCTGTGTCTCCCCCACCTCACTGGCCACATTGACACCAGCACCAACTCTATGATGGTTGCAAGTTGTAGCATCTGAGGTGTGACTCATGGGTTGCAAGTGACAGAAACCAGTTCAAACCAGCCTAAGAAAAATGAGAGACTGTTACTGCTCCTCCACCTCCAGCCTTTAGGTGTGCGGTTGCATGTTGGCTGTGCTGGGTCCAGGGTTCAGTGGTCTTCAGGCCTCCCTTGAAGGCTCTCTTAGGAGAAGCAGGTGTCCCTGACCTGTGCTTGAGGTGGTTCTGCCCTGAACCCGCTGAGGCTTCAGTGACAATCTTGAGAATGCTGATTTGTACAGAGACAGCAGGAAGCCCTGGCCTCTTCCTCCTGAGACCCCACTGGGGTTCTGGGGAGCAAGTGTCACGTGGCAGTTGGGCTGTGACTTCCCATGTTAAATGGCTTCTGTCCTGATCCCAGTTCCGTGTTGTAATTCCTCTGTAACCTAGGGTACATTGCTTCATGTGTCAGTTTTCTGTAAAATGGACTTTGCTCCTTCTTCCCCCATGTAGCACCTCTGCTGCCTCCTTGACTACACCTTGACTGCAACTCCCTGGAGCCTCCTCAGAGCAAAAGCTGGTGTGGGGCTTTTGGGAGGCCTGCAGGGCTGCAGCCTTGCTCTTGGGACCAAGACAGCACATGAACAAGTCCAAGCTAGTCTTGTGGGAAAAGGCAAATGTGAGAAAAAGAGGTCCCAGACTTCCAGCTTCCTCTGCCAAGGGCACACACATGAAGGAAGCCATCTGGAATGTTCTACCTCCAGCCACCATCTGACTGCAAGCATGATTAGCAGAATAATGGGGCAGAGTAATAGCCCTGTCAACCCATAGAATAGTGAGCAAATAAAATGGTGGTTGTTTAAAAAAATGGATTTGATTCTGGCACTTGCTTTGTGAGGTGGTTTGAGAGTTTAGTGAGGTAATTTATATACATTTTCACCCAATGTCTGGCCCATGCATGTGCTCTGCTGGCATATGTTGTTCCACATATAAAATGGGGGATAATGCCACCAGTTCACGAAATAAGGAGCTCACTGTTTCCTGTAGTATAGCCAAATCCAGGTCTAGCCTTCAAGGCTGGCAATGGGTGAAAGATCCCAGGTGCCTCGGGGATGCCTGTCCCTCTCTGCTCTCCCCTTTGGCAGGCTCACCACTGCATTGTGCCAGCGCTGTCTTCCTCTCAGCTGGGAGTCTCATCCTGTTGTAGGGATTGGATTCTCCTCCACAAGTACTGGGGGAGAACGAGGAGTCCTCAGACTACACGAGGGTCGTAGATTCATATGGCTTCAGGAACCAGGCCTATAAAACCTCAGGCAGCAGTGGGCCCAGCTGGTAAGACATGCTCTCTCCAGAGAAATTCAGAAGAGATTTTGCTGGCCCTACTGCACAGCCCCACCCATGCACCCAGGTTTATTTGACTCGGTTGTTGTTGGGGGGAGAGGGAGGGTTACAGGAGTTAAGTAGGATAAAGCAGTAGGATAGCCTGTTATTCAAACGAGCTCTCCCCAGTATCTGTGCAGCTGTGCCTCCTCTCTGGGCCCCTCACTTAGCTGCTTTGCAGTGAAGGGCAAGTAGGCTCTGCCTTCCTTAGCTCCACCTTTATCTGGCACCATCTAATTAACACCTGTTTTCTACTTGCCACCTTAACTCAGGGCCTTTCTTGGTTTCTTCTGTAGTTTCTCACCAAGGCCTGCTTGTGCATGTCACTAGGAGCCCTTGGAACAGTGATGAATGAGAAGGGGTAAGCTTGGTGTGCATGTCTAATTGGTAAGTGCCCCCCACCCTGTGATGGTGTTCTGCTGGGGGACCAGCTGTCTTCCTTCCCACCCCCTGCTGCACTCTGCATAACAATTATATGAGTAATGGTTTATTGTTGAAAAGCACTTGGTGTCAGCATGGTGAAATAGAACTGACTATCTTAGGTAGTAAGGACAGATACCTGCCATCCAAGTTGCTGAGCTGGTCTGGAAGTGAGATGTAGTAATTTTAAAAACTGTATCTCCTAACTGTGGGAAATAGCTTACATGTCCTTCAGTTGATGAGTGGATAACACATTTTGGTGTATCCATACAAGGCAACATCACTCAGCTACAGGAAGGAAGGAGGCGCAGAAGCTTCCTCCAGCGTGGATGGATCTCTGAAACACCGTGTCAGGGAGATTGGACAAAAACACCACAGATTATATGATTCCATTTATGTGTGGGATATCAGGAATCTGTAGAGACAATGTAGATAGGTGTTGCTAGGATGATGAAATGGGCAGAAATTGCTTAATGGGCAAGGGGTTTTACTTTAGAGCGATGGCATGTTCTGATAGGCAGTGGTTGTACAACACTGTAAATTTGCCGAATGCCACCGAGTTGTTCACTTTCAAATGGTTTTGTGTTATGTGAATTTCACCTCATTAAAAAAAAATCCCCAACTATATACCACCCTCTCCTTCTTCCTGGCAATTAAGTCTTTCACTTAGTTCAATTTCTTCCATTACTTAAAGCAACCTTTAAAGCTTTCTGTTTTTAGTTCTTTTTGGTGATTCTTCTTGAAAGCTAAAGTGCTCATGCTTTAAAAAAAAACTGAGGTAATAAATATAGAGATTACCTGTTGACTTCTTGTTATATGAAACGAGAACATGCATGTGGAAATGTATAAAATTAAAAGTAAAGGGGCTCCCATCCCCTTGACCCCCGCCTGAGTTACTCCTTCCAGTGAGTCCAAGTGCCCCTAAGTGCTGAGCGTTCCAGCCCTTTCTGAGGGGGGCAGGTCAGGCGTGCTCCATCCTAAGTGCTGAGCGTTCCAGTCCTCTCTGAGAGGGATAGGGGTGCTCCGTCCTAAGTGCTGAGCGTTCCAGCCCTTTCTGAGGGGGGCAGGACAGGGGTGCTCCGTCCTAAGTGCTGAGCGTTCCAGCCCTTTCTGAGTGGGGCAGGACAGGGGTGCTCTGTCCTAAGTGCTGAGCGTTCCAGTCCTCTATGAGGGGGGCAGGACAGGGGTGCTCTGTCCTAAGTGCTGAGCGTTCCAGCCCTTTCTGAGGGGGGCCCGACAGGGGTGCTCCGTCCTAAGTGCTGAGCGTTCCAGCCCTTTCTGAGGGGGGCAGGACAGGGGTGCTCTGTCCTAAGTGCTGAGCGTTCCAGCTCTTTCTGAGGGGGGCAGGACAGGGGTGCTCTGTCCTAAGTGCTGAGCGTTCCAGCTCTTTCTGAGGGGGGCAGGACAGGGGTGCTCCGTCCTAAGTGCTGAGCGTTCCAGCTGTTTCTGAGGGGGGCAGGACAGGGGTGCTCTGTCCTAAGTGCTGAGCGTTCCAGCCCTTTCTGAGGGGGGCAGGACAGGGGTGCTCTGTCCTAAGTGCTGAGAGTTCCAGTCCTCTATGAGGGGAGCAGGACAGGGGTGCTCTGTCCTAAGTGCTGAGAGTTCCAGTCCTCTATGAGGGGGGCAGGACAGGGGTGCTCTGTCCTAAGTGCTGAGCGTTCCAGCTCTTTCTGAGGGGGGCAGGACAGGGGTGCTCTGTCCTAAGTGCTGAGCGTTCCAGCCCTTTCTGAGGGGGGCAGGACAGGGGTGCTCTGTCCTAAGTGCTGAGCGTTCCAGCTCTTTCTGAGGGGGGCAGGACAGGGGTGCTCTGTCCTAAGTGCTGAGCGTTCCAGCCCTTTCTGAGGGGGGCAGGACAGGGGTGCTCCGTCCTAAGTGCTGAGCGTTCCAGCTGTTTCTGAGGGGGGCAGGACAGGGGTGCTCTGTCCTAAGTGCTGAGCGTTCCAGCCCTTTCTGAGGGGGGCAGGACAGGGGTGCTCTGTCCTAAGTGCTGAGAGTTCCAGTCCTCTATGAGGGGGGCAGGACAGGGGTGCTCTGTCCTAAGTGCTGAGAGTTCCAGTCCTCTATGAGGGGGGCAGGACAGGGGTGCTCTGTCCTAAGTGCTGAGCGTTCCAGTCCTCTATGAGGGGGGCAGGACAGGGGTGCTCTGTCCTAAGTGCTGAGCGTTCCAGCCCTTTCTGAGGGGGGCAGGACAGGGGTGCTCTGTCCTAAGTGCTGAGCGTTCCAGTCCTCTATGAGGGGGGCAGGACAGGGTGCTCTGTCCTAAGTGCTGAGGGTTCTAGCCCTGTGGGAGTGGGCAGGGCGGGGGTGCTCCATCCCTCTTTGGTCCCTGAGTTAGTTATGTGGAGGCTTCTAGGGGTGTTCTCTCTTGGGGGTCCAGCCATAGTCCATTCTCTGCTTCTGTTAAAGCCTGTCTCAGGCCCCTTCCATGCCTGCACATTCTTTGACATGGGTGGAAGGCTGGTTTTGAAAATGGCTGTGCAGATGTGTGCTAACCACCTCCATTTCCAAGCTGATGGGCGCTGAAAATTCAAACTTTAAGGCAGGAGTTTCCAAGTGGTGGCCTGTAGCACAATCTGTTGGGCCTGCATGGCAGTGACCTCAGTGAATAGCATTTAAAAATTGAGTGGGTATAAAAATGTGGGTTCTTGCTTCTGACCAATCAGAACTGGGTGGCAGCCGGGGCCATATCCCTGCAAGGACAGTGGACTAGAGGAAGGGGCTACTTCAGCTGGGCACGTCTTTGATTTCTTTCTTTTTTTTTTTTTTGTAGAGACAGAGTCTCACTTTATGGCTCTCGGTAGAGTGCCATGGCCTCACACAGCTCACAGCAACCTCCAACTCCTGGGCTTAAGCGATTCTCTTGCCTCAGCCTCCCGAGTAGCTGGGACTACAGGCGCCTGCCACAACACCTGGCTATTTTTTGGTTGCAGTTTGGCTGGGGCTGGGTTTGAACCTGCCACCCTCGGTATATGGGGCCGGCGCCTTACTGACTGAGCCACGGGCGCCGCCCACGTCTTTGATTCTTTTTGCTGTGTCCACAGCCCACATCTCTGTGAGGAGTTTACTACCGATGAGGTCCTGTCTGACATCTGCCTTAAGGATAACAAACTGTGTGTGTGTGTGTGTGTGTGTGTGTGTGTGAGAGAGAGAGAGAGAGAGTGTTAGTTTACATGCACAGAAACCAGAGAGAACCAAAATATTGCTGATATGAAGAAGTTAATAAAGAGCCAGAACCTTTCTTGCAAGGTGTTTTTTTCCTGCACCTCACGATTTTCTTATGTATTTTCGTCCTATTCCCATG
The DNA here is from genome assembly GCF_027406575.1 of Nycticebus coucang. Classification (NCBI taxonomy): domain Eukaryota; kingdom Metazoa; phylum Chordata; class Mammalia; order Primates; family Lorisidae; genus Nycticebus; species Nycticebus coucang. The sequence continues at coordinate 109,387,629 of NC_069791.1, forward strand.
GGTTCCTTGAACCTTTCTTTCCTTTTCTAGATTATTATTATAGAAACATTATATAGAAATATTAGTTTAAAGTTGGGAAAGGCTGGAAGTTAATCAGATTCCTGATTTCCCTAACAGAGATGGCTGGGGAGTAGCGAGGGGCCCACCCTGGGCGTGGGTGTGAGCCGGAGCCACGTGTCCCCGCCCAGGGGATGGGCTTGCAAGGAGCCCTGCCAGGTGTGGGCCTTGTCCTGCTGCTGCCTGGCTGTGTGGCAGGGGGCAAGTCACTCCCCTTCTCTGGGCTTTTTTCTTCATTCCTATAGCAAGTGTGATAATACTTGCTCTTAAGGCCCTTGTGAAAGTGAAATGAGATTGTGTATTTCAAGTACCTTTCCCCTTGGTGGGCTTGCAGAAAGCAGCCAGTGCAAGGTGACCACTGGCCATCGGGGCACTGGGAAGGGGTCTGGAGGGCATTTATTTCTTTTTCATCATAACAAATTGAAAAGTAGAAACTCCGGGTGGGCAGGGACAAAGGGGAGACAGAAAAGAGAAATAATAAAAAGCTAAAGAGGCCCAAGGTTGATTTAAAAAGTTACATTTTGGAGCTGGATATAGTTTATCCTTTCCTTTGGAGATGAAAGGTAGTGGGTAGGCAGTCAAAGATATAAAAAGCAGGATGTTAACTTTGAAAAACGACGATGTAGGTTAAGTACATACTCATAGAAGAACATTTTTTATTTCTGTGTGTGTGCCCTCGTGAGCTCGCTCTTTAAATATAGCTGAATATAGTCCCCAGGGGAGGGTTTGTAAAGACTCTTTGAGGTCTTTGGGAGAAGATGCTAAATAAAGCCAGGAAATTATTCCCCAGATCTGTGTGTGTGTATGTGAGTGTGTGTGCATACATGCGTCTGCGCATCCTGATGTGCATATCTACTCAGCCTATTCATTAACCTCTTCCTTTTTTAATTTTGAAAAGGGAGTTGAACATCAGTTAGTCTCAGGATAATTTTCCCCTGGGAGGCCTTTAATGGCTGAAGATGGGGTGCCGTTCACCCCTGCCTCAGTGACACTGTCTCAGTCTTTATATAGCAACCTCTGAGGCCCCCAGCCATTTGTGTGAATGGGCCAGCACGTCATCAGGCTGTGTGTCTGTGTTTATGTTGGGTCCCTGGGGACTAGGGGTTGGTCCCTGCTCTGCTGATCTTTTTGAAACTGAGGCTTCATGGGGTCATTGCAGAGAAAGGAGGGGAACGGTTATGCTGGCTGGTCCTGTTTTAGGTCATGATAATAATAAGTAAGGATTTGTCCTGCCTATGTATATCACATTCCCAAGACATGTAATAGAAAAAGCTCAATTTGAGCTTGGATCCCTGTCACTGGGGCAGGAAATTACAGCTGTGAACCTGGTGGTTAGTGTTCTCTGGTGAGGCCTTGAACTTATTATTAACCACAGTTGACATTTCTGCCCAGCCCAGCCTGTGCTCAGTTCCTGGAGCCAAGGGGCAGGTTTTAGCTGTGAGCGACAGTCATTCTCCAGTTTATTAATTCCCTCACTTATGTACCCAACCTTTGATTCATTCAACAGCCCTCACATATGTAACGCTGGCCTCTGTGCACTGGCCTTTGTGCTCAGGGGACTTACAGGCTTGGGGGAAGGACTTTGGTGGGCGACCTGCAGATGTACGGCTCTGGCCCCGTGGATAACGTGCTCTCACGGAGATGTCTACGAGGGGTGGTGGGTGCTTATTTAGGGAAAGGAGGGTCCCGTCAATTCTGCTTGGGTTGTTTGGCTGTGAGGACATGGAAGCTACTCAAGTTGAGATACAGGGCAGAGGCCTGCAGGGTGTCTCAGGCCCTGGGGTGGAGGCAAGTCCAGCAGGAGTGGGATGGCCATCCGTGTGTGGCCACACGAGCACCACAGTCGGCTTGCTCTCACTTGCTGTTGCCACCCTCAGATGGCCATCTTGGTTTCCTTTGTACAGCAAGAGACCAAGTCAGCAATCAGTGAGTTCATGGAATTGGTACAAATTCTTTTTAAAGTTTTGGTTCTGAGTGGCTTTTCCCAGGCTACAGGGCTCAGTGGCATACTTTTGACATTTCAGACATCTCCAGCTTTGCTGACTTGGTGTCCTCTCTGCAGTTGAGGGATTTTACTGGCTCCCCTGTCTGATGGACTTCTGCCTGTGCCTTCATCGGCACTTGACCTTGCCCAGCCCTCTGCACCAGCTGGCCAGAGAGCCCCCAGCAAACCGTCCTTGGCTCAGTTTAAGGTCTCGGCTAAGGATGAGGTCATTAAATTGATCTTTTGGCAAATTGGCTTTCAGTAAATGGACTTGGTAGAGTGACTTAGAACCATTCTCTCCGGGCCACATCTGTCTGCTGCCGCCTTCTTTGTCTCTCTCTCACAGTCCAGAGACTGTGGCACATCCAAAACTTCAGGAAGAGCCTGAATGATTGACTCAGTCTGCGTCGATGAGTGCCCCTTGGTCTCATGGGTTGGATGGGTGGGGACAGAAGACTGTCTGAGCAGCAGCAAGAAAAGACAGGGCAGGCCCATTGACTTGTAAGACTGCTATAGCCAGAGGGAACAGGTACTCTCCAGCAGAAGCTCGAAGGGGCCAGGGAGGGGGGGCTGGGCCTTCTAGGCTTGGGGAACAGGCAGTGCCAAGACACAGGCTCCAAAAGAGAGGAGAGGAGAGCGGGTCTGATGTGGTGCAGACTGAACAGGGAGGAGTGGAGGAGGCAGCTACAGGAGTGCCTGTGCCCTGGAGCTCAGGGGAAGGCCCGGGGCCCCAGTGTCTGCGAGTGGAGCCTCGTGCATAGATGCAGTTACCCCAGGGGGACCAGGAAGGATAGGGGAAGGAGATACAGGGCAGGAGGCTGTGTAGGGACAGCCAGAGGGACCCAAAGAAAAGGGGAGGAGGTCTTGCCGAGGGAGGAAGGGGTGAACCACATCCGAGGCAGCTGCTGCTCAGCGGCTCTGTCCTTCTAATAAAGCTCCATCTGCAGTCTCTGGTTTGGGTACAGCAGTGAGCCCACCCGACTAGCACAGTGTCAGAGAGCTCCCACATGCACACAGCCACTTCCAGCCCTGAACTGGGAATGCCTAGATGGGGGTCAGTGGAGGGAAGAGCTTGTGGGTGTTCTAAGATGGGATTGGCAGGTGTTTTCTGTAAAGGGCTAGTAAATATTTGAGGCTTTGCAGGCCCTGTGTTCTCTGTCATACCTCATGGCTACCTTTATAGGGCAAAAGCAGACTTAGATGATACAGGGCTAGGTGAGTGTGGCAGTGATGTTTATACTGCTGTGCCCTACCCTGTGAAGTTGGCAACATTTCTCTGGTGGAGGGTGACGAGAGGTGGAGTGTCATTTGCCAGGGGCTCAGAGTGTGGGGCATCTGGTCTCTTAACCTAAGATGTGATTAGAAAAAGGGTGTTCTTTTTTACTCTGCCAGTTTGCTGCCCAGGGGAGCTGCAGGTTCCACAAAAGATGGACTGGTTTGGTAGTTGTTAGGTGGGCAGATGGTGTAGCAAAACTCTTACTGAACTTGGTCTTCTGTTTCATGTTAAGAAAGATGGTATGAAAGTTCATATATAGTTTTTATTGCTTCACTTTACACATTTAAATATTATTGTGTCTGAAACTTATTTTGATACATTATAGAAACAAAGATTTAAGTCTTAATTCTTGCTTTCAAAAATGGTTCCTTGCCTGGCAACATTTATGGACAAATGCATCCTTTCCACAGTGATTTGAAACGCTGCTTTTTATCCCAGATGGATTTCTGATGGTTGAAGTTAATGTTCTCCTGAGTCCGTGATAGGATTTGTGCTTCAGTCCTCTGAAGCCAAGCAAGGAGCCAATTTTGAGATGGACAGCCATTCACCTTCCAGCGTTAAGAGAGGGAAGCTCTGGCGTGGCCGGCCTCTGCAGAGGATGCGGTGCAGAAATGCAGCTGTACTTTCACTTGAAATGTATGCTATAGCAGGTAATAAAGAGGAAGGAAATCCCAATGACAGAGACTGAACAAATAGCAGGCTGCTCAGTGCCCAGGAGAAGAGAGAAAATTACATGTTTGAAACACCTCTGCCTGCGCATGTCACCTGTGCTCATGGAGTATAATATTTACATGATATGTAGAAATCACCCCAATGTTACTTAACACCTTCCTGCACAAAAGGAGTTACAAAATAGCCAGTGTGGCAGCAAGAGTGAATGCATATTAAAGTTAAACCCTGTTGAAAGAGCACTTTCTGGGGGATACCAGCTCTCTCTCCATTAATGTGGACAGAAGGGATGGCTCTGACAGCCTTTCTCTCTGTGACGGATTTTTAAAAACAATTCCCACCACCGGAGTACTGCTCTGTGCTCGTGTTGCCAGTCATTTTGATGTTGACACCAACAGAGGCTGGGAAGGTGCAGTGTTGGGATAGGGAAGGGAAGGCTTATATATAGGTGCTGGTGTGCGTCGTTGGGTCAGCACCGGTGGCCTCCCTGCTTCTCACAGGTGGCTTCTGTGCAGTGTGATTTGGGCCCTGCAAGGCAGGCTCATGGCTGAGATCTCTTAGTGCTGCCCGAGGCTTTTCTTGCCAGATGAGTGTTCATACAACTCTGATACCTCCTGGGATATGGTTCCTCCACCAAGATTATTTTCCCTGGAATGTGAAATTTTCAGCTGCAAAGTCCGAGTGGCAGTATTTGAGACCCCTTTATCCCATGCCTAGAAAAGCCCCAGAACCCAGACCCTTGCTCAGTTTCTTCCAAATGACACGTCTCTGGTCATGTGATTTCCCACATTACTGGTGGTGATTGTGTTTGACACTTCTGGAAATTCTATCATCTGGTCTGCTGCTCAAGGGCAGAGACCACTTCAAAAAGTTCCTTTTTATTCCACAAGATTGAGGTACATAGGAGCTTAGTAAATCCCCTGACTCCTGAAAATGTGCCCAGTTAACCCACTTGTACATAGGAGCTTAGTAAATCCCCTGACTCCTGAAAATGTGCCCAGTTAACCCACTTGTAACCCGGTGGTGATTGTGTTTGACACTTTTGGAAATTCTATCATCTGGTCTGCTGCTTGAGGGCAGAGACCACTTCAAAAAGTTCCTTTTTATTCCACAAGATTGAGGTACATAGGAGCTTAGTAAATCCCCTGACTCCTGAAAATGTGCCCAGTTAACCAGCTCGTACTCAAGAGCTGTCAAGCTTTCTCCATCTTCTGTCCCCCACTGTTGTAGTTCTGGAAAGACTCTCATCACAGTGATCAGTAATACTTGTCAAATGCTACCAGGTGCTGGGCACTATGCTAAGCCTCTCACTTAAGGAGTCATTGAATCCTTATGACATTCTATGAGATGGTGACTGTTAAGATCTAGTTTGATAGATAAGAGAGTTCGTGCTCAGAGAGGGTCAGTAACTTGCCCAAGTTTGAACCAGAGCCAGGATTTGAACTCGGAATCTGACTGCAGAGATTGCCCCCTTGCATTTGCTGCAGTATGCGCACCAGGCTGGCAGCTTTAGTCTTTTGTCCATCCTGCAGGGTACACGGCCTTATCCCACTCTGTAGCCTGCAGAGGCAGAAACCTGCTGAGGTCTACATCCAGTCTGTGGCTGAACTGGGGTCTGAGCTCTGGTCTACCTGGCCTGGGAGCCTGTTGATGGCCCCATGCTGCGGGTGCTGCTCCTGCTGTTGGAGTGGAAGCAGCTGGAACCCCTGTCTGATCTTGCTCCTTACATCTCCCACCCCAGTGCCTTATTCTTCTAGTGTCTGCCCCTCTTGGGCCGCCCAGGACAATGTCTGCAATCTTAGACCATGTGGAGGGTTTGGAAGTTGACTTGGGACCTTGCAGGGAATATGCCCCAGTTTCCTATTTCCTAATCTGTATTGAACATCTTTACCAGGTGATTGTGAGATTTGAAAAGAGGCTTGTCAGGGGTTGATTCATTGCTAGCTACAGAAAATGCTTACTATGTGACAGCCACTATCTCTTCTGTTAGTTTTGGGAGCATAGTTAAAGAAGAGTGGCTTCTCTGTACCACTCATGTCACAGAGTTCAGCTCCATAATTTTGACTAAGTGCTCAGTGTGTGGGAGCTCTGGAGACACCAAGATGCATGACATTGTGTGCCAGCGGGGAGACAGAGGTGACTGCTTATTGTATACTTTGCATTGTGCTGCTCAGAATAGGTGTCTTTTCATCTGGACCTGAATACATTAGTCAGGTTTTATCGGATTGGAAGTAGGTGATGGACATGAGGAAACTTGGATTCTGGCCAAGAAATCCATGAAATAAACATCTGTTGGATTATCTCTTACTCAGGGGAAAGGCTGTCATATTTGTGGGTATGGCCAAAATATTGCTGTCAGAATTACTCTGGAGGGTCGTTTAAGAGGCTGCTGGACCAGACAGGTCTCTGTGCAATTAAAAGGTGTTGGATGGTGTTTAGGGGCTGTAAGGAATGACAAAAACAAATGTCTCAGTAGCAGGATCATTGTGGTGGTGAGTGGTTTTCCTCCAGGGAAGGCATGGCAGAGCCCAGGGACTGAATGCCCGTTAAGCACAACTCTCCTGCCCCCAGTCCAGGGCTCTCCTTATAGAGCGCACGGGCAGTGGAGGTGCCCACACCCTGCACGTCTCCTCGCCCCAGACCGAGCGCACGGGCAGTGGAGGTGCCAACACCGTGCACGTCTCCTCACCCCAGACCAAGCGCACGGGCAGTGGAGGTGCCCACACTCTGCGCGTCTCCTCGCCCCAGACCGAGCGCACGGGCAGTGGAGGTTCCCACACCCTGCACGTCTCCTCACCCCTGACCGAGCGCGTGGGAGGTGGAGGTTCCCACACCCTGCACGTCTCCTCACCCCTGACCGAGCGCGTGGGAGGTGGAGGTGCCCACACCCTGCACGTCTCCTCACCCCTGACCGAGTGCGTGGGAGGTGGAGGTGCCCACACCCTGCACGTCTCCTCACCCCAGACTGAGCGCACGGGCGGTGGAGGTTCCCACACCCTGCACGTCTCCTCACCCCAGACCGAGCGCATGGGCGGTGGAGGTGCCCACACCCTGCACGTCTTCTCTGGCTCTTAGCCTGCTCTGGTCCAGTGAGAGCAGGCTAGTTGTGCAGGCCGGACATGTGTGCCACGACCACGGACAGAGCCAGACAGGGGGAAACCTGCCAGATGGGGAGACCTTCTAAGAGGATGCAATTTCTTTGATTCAGAGGAGATTTCATTTCTTCCAGCCTGTCACTATGGGGAGGAGGGCCATATAAGAAAATACTGAATTCAAGCAGGCCTTGGAGTAAAGGAACAGTTTCCCCATTGTCTATGTAAAGATAGGAGCCAAAGAGGTATAATACCCTGGCCCTTGTGGCCTCTGTCAGAGCTGTGCTTCGTGACAGCACAGCCATCAGGAATACCGACTCTGATGTTTATGAGGTGTCAATTGTGTAACCTATTCAGTAACCTCTCTGAGTTTGCTCCTTATCTATGAAATTGATTATTGTTCACTGCAAATGTCAATAAAACAGTAGCTCTCTGGTCTCAGGATCCCATTTCTTGCCTGGTGTCTGGCAGTATCCTGAGTGTGAGGGTTTGGTGGGACCCAGCGACTTATCCATTTCTTTTATTTTTTTATTATTATTTTTTATTTTAATTAAATCATAGCTGTGTACATTAATGCGATCATGGGGCAGCATACACTGGTTTTATAGACCATTTGACACATTTTCATCACACTGGTTAACATTTCTGTCCCTCCCCCATCTACTCTGCACTTTCTGTTTTGTGATTTATTTATACCCTCACAGAATGGGAATAGTGATGTGCATTTCTTCAGTGTGTATAAAGGATTAGACGAGATAATGCCAGTAAGAGCTTTGAATAGAGTTTGGCAAGTATAAGGATTTAAATTTTAGCTGAAAGGAAGAAATCAGCCAACCATACCTCTTCCCAGAAAAGGATTTTTAAAAAACAACAACAAAGCGGGGTAAGTATCAAGTAAAATTGCCTCAGAGTGGATAGACAGGTTGGAAAGGAAGACTAAACAGAAATCTGGGACAGAGAGTGTTTGCCGCATAGCCATGTACCTGCCCTGGCTAGAGCCAGAATTTTGGCTTGAGCTCCCTCTCAGCCCTTCCTCAGAGGGAGATCACGTTCACAGAGTCCTTTATGGGAAATAAACACAACATTGGGTCTAGAGAAGACATTCAGAAGTTTTCCGTCTTGATATCTGATGAAGTGATGTGGCAGTCTCTTCAACATGTGGATGGTGACTACAATTAAATTTGATGCAGATGAGAAACTTGGGTGCTGATTTAATGTAAAGGTATTCTTTATCCAGAATGCTTTCTTATGTTGAAGCTTTCCGGAAGAGTAGCTCCTAGAAGTAATTATGGGGTGTGTGTTGGAGACACCCTCCACCCGTCATAGTGTCACCTGTATCCTAACTATAGAAGGCACTGTAGGAGAACCAGATATTGTAGTAAATTTAAGTAACTCTTTCTATGCCACTATGGAGCCCAAGTGTCACTGAATCAGCTGTCTAGGTTGATGAACAGCTTTAACTGGGAATAAGTCACTGTTACACAGGTATGATTTAATACAAAAATTGTTAAGGGAAAAAAAAAAAAACAAAACACTTAGACATTGCGAACTCTTTTTCCATGGCGTCTGGATATATATTCACCAAGGAGGCACCTTCACATTAATTCTCATCCCGCCTGGCCCTTCTGTGTTGTGTGGCTGATGAAGAGGGATCTGCTGAGCCCATTGGATCTCTTAGACCATATAGGAAAATTTTTGAAAGGGCAAAGGGAACTTAATAGCATGCAATCCACAGAGATGAGGGGATGGTGTAACATGCAAGATCTGCCAATTAATTTCGACCTTGTTTTCTTCTCTTAGGTGAACTGCGACAAGCCATTGTGGCCATGATGAATAGGAAGGATGAGCTGGAGGAGGAGAACAGGTACTGTCAGGCTCCAGGAGTAAACGCTGCCCTGGACATTCCACCTCTGGGACACAGAGAGTAGACCAGAAGAAGGCAATTTTGCTTTACTGACAAGACTGTGACTGGCTATTTATTTTTGCCTGGACTGTGCCACTTGAGTCTGTATCTCTTGTGGCGTGTGGGTGAGCAAGGAGCGAGAACCTCACGATAACGGCACCACCTTACGACAAACTGAGAATTTGGTAGAGCTACCTTTAACTTTTTCTCTTAAACAGCTTTTATTGAGATTTAATTTATATACCTTACAATTCACTGGTTTAAAGGGTACAATTTGAGGTTTACAGTGTCTTCACAGATATGGGAAATCATTACCAGAGTCAATTTTAGGACATTTTTATTACCTTAGAAAGAAACCCATACCCCTTAGCTGTCACGTGTTTCCCTTAAAGCAGTCTTTTGATTAACCTTTAATGATAGCCTTATCTATCATGTTCCAGGTATTCTAACATTTGTTTTAAATTTTGCCCAAATTAGGGATACTTAGGGCAAGATGATATTTGGATTCTTTTGACTTGGCCCACAGATCATTTGCAGACACTTGAGAGGGTTTTATTAATCTTTGCTGTTGAAACCAGTGCTAGATTACTACCTGCCATTGGTCGCATTGCTACTATCCGGCTGTCTGAAGTGGAGCTTCTCAACTGCAAGCATCTCGCCTCGACTGTGGGTGGTCAGTGGAGGGGCTTGTCCATGTCACCCACCAGGCCTCTGCCTGCTGGGAGCGGGTGCACGTGCTCCTGGGTGTGTGTGTGCACCTCACCACTCATTCCTCTATTTAGAGCAGAAATTAAGGGTCCATGGTGACATCCAATCATGATTCTCTTTTAAACCTTATTTTTGAACCCTACTTGACAAGCTTCTCTCTCATCCTTTATGGAAACACATAAAAGCAAACAAGCATGATGTCTAAAACAAAAGAGATTGTTTTTAAAAGGAATCTTTAGATTATACCATTTTCGAAATAAACTTTCAACAAAAGCATTCAGCCATTGAGGATTCTCTTCCTTTGCTCCAGCTGGACCTATTATCTTAGAAGAAGCCACAGATTGTGTCTTACCTTGTGAAGAACAATAGTCACTGTCAATTTTTTTTTTTCCCAGAGAAAGAAAGGGGGGAAAAAAAAACAACAACTATGCTACATTTGTGTCAGGTGGTCCCAGGCTGTAAGAGGGGAATTTTCTCAAAGCTGTGAAGATTTCAGTGAATAATCTGAGTGGTGCTGAGGGTCAGACTGTTTTGCTTATATCCTAATGTCACATGGCACGTGTCCTCTAGATTTAGTCATTGGTAATTGTTCTCTAGAAATGGGCACTCACAGGTAGGGGAAGTAGGTGGTCAGCAGTGGCTCAGGCCTGTAAACCCGGCACTTTGGGAGGCCAAGGTGGGAGGATCACTTGAGGTGAGAGTTCAAGACCAGCCTGGGCAACATAGTGAGACCCTGTTTCTACCAAAACAAAAGATTAGCCAGTCATAGTGATCCTGCCCCTTCAGCCTCCCATAGCTACCTGGGAGGCTGAAGGGGCAGGATCAGAGCCCAGGAGTTCAAGGCTATAGTGCGTTATGATCGCACTACTGCACTCCAGCCTGGCAACAGAGCGAGACCCTGTCTCTTTAAAAGAGGGTCAGTAGAGCCATGGAGGGCTTTCTTCTAGGTGGTCACTAGTGGCTGGTAACTTGTGATGATTCCCGGAAGACCTGCTGTGCTCTCCCTTATTTAATAAGATCAGGCATGCTAGATACACAAGTGAACATGTTTTGAAAGGTTAATGAACTTGGGAATTTATGACACTGTCTACACTATATCAGACTGCATGCTATATAAATTTTGTTTAGCCTGGACGATGAAACACAGGCTCACAGTGTGCTCTGGGCAGCAGGGAAACAAGACTGGACATCAGCCAGGTAATCTGAGTGGATGTTCCGTTTTCATGCCTCAGATCATTCTTTTGGCCTCTCCTGGCATCCTTTCCTTTTCTTAGGAAGGAAAAAGTGCAGCTGTGACAAAGCGGTCTCAGTTTAATGTCCCATACTTTTGAGCATCCTAAACTTTTGTCTGTATATAGAGACTTTCCTGGGATTTGCTCAGCTTGTTGCTGTCCTTTGACTGAAGTTGTCAGATGGCCGGTCTGCTCTCAGGCCACCAGGGACGTGGAGCTGGCTGCAGCTGACTGCCTCAGGGCTCATCCTAATTCTTAGTCTGAGGCTCCTGACCAGATTTTGTTATCTCTTCCATCAGTTTAGATGAGATATGCTTAAATTATGATTTACGTAGAACCTTGTAGAAATGAATGACTCAGGGCTTGACTTAGGTTAGGAACTATGTTCTGGGCTCAGCAGACTCTGGGTTGATGGCATCTGAACAGATGGGCCTCCTCTTCACAGATCACTGCGGAACCTGCTTGATGGTGAGATGGAGCATTCGGCTGCACTCCGGCAAGAGGTCGACACCTTGAAAAAGAAGCTGGCAGAGCAGGAGGAGCGGCATGGCATGAAGGTCCAGGCCTTGGCAAGGTAGGGGAGCGGGAGGGGTGAAGAGGTAAGCACACAGGGGCTTGGTTAAAGCCTGAGCACACCTTTCACCTGCACTTTTTAATTTAAATAAAAAAAGAAAGAAAGAATACGAGAGAGACAGTGACCAAAGGGTGTCTGATAATATCACAGGTGAAAAATGATGTGGCAGAATATTTTTTATTTTCTAAGTATAATTAAGCCTATTTTTATTTCAAAGCTATTTTATTTCCTTTTCAGTGGCTTTGTTTATATTTTATTAAATAAAACCATTAAGTGAATCAAAAGAAGTCCCAACTCACACAGGAACATGCATTTCTACTGCACTTGCTCGTGTGAGAATGTATTTTTATATGCTTGTACTTAGGATCTCTGCTTGCCACTGTTTAGTCCCTCCGTCCACTACTTACTCCTGCAAAAGCAGTTTTTATTGTTTCCATATAGGCTTCATGGTAACTGTTTTTACACACCTGTTTGTGGTATTTGATTGAGTTAACATATAATATTATCAGATTGGGCATTCCAGGTTGGAATGATCAATTTAATATGGTCAATTTAGCATTTGGGTTATTTCCAGTTGTTTCTCATTTTAGGTAAGCTAAGCAGTTTATTGGCTGTTCTTTAAACTGCTTTTAAATAAGACCAGGAGATAAATACGTCTTGTGGATGTGTGAAGGAGTCCACGTTAAGTCAATTTACAGCAGCAGCGCTGGCCGTCTTTCTGCCGTTAGGTGTTGGGCACGGCACTGATGTAATTGTTTCGTGTGTGTGATCGAATGTCGGCACTATGATCCCAAATTTAATTTCCATTCCTTGAGCTTCTCCCTTTTTTTCACATTTCAAAATGACATCTTAAGAGCATCAGGGACTGTTAAATGACTGTTATAAATAGAGTAATATGTGCCTAATTTGGCATTTTCTCAGCCAGACCATCATTTCAGTTGGCTGTGCTAGAGTTCTGCACATAATTGCATTTAGTGTTCCCAGTAAAGACTGAAGGCTTTAGAGACTGTGGTTCTGTATCACTGAAGAAAGAACTATATTCCCTGTCATTATAATGGCTTGTATTAGGAATCAGCTTAGTCTCGAGTCCCTGCTTCATTACTTGCAAATTATGAGTTTCTGGGTGAATTGCTTGAGTTCTGCAAGACTGTTTCCTTGTCTATGAAATGGAAAGGAAGAGCTTACCCACCTGAGAAGCCAGGTGAGGAGGAAACGACAGTGAAACTCTGGACACGAGCAGGCAGCTCTGAGTGTATTTCACAGTGAGTGTGTTTTAGCATATGGTAATTGTTGGGAAAATTTCATCCCATACATGGGATAGAAAAAAAACAGTTTCTTAACCAGGTAGTTTTACAATCTGAAGTCTCCCCATTTAAACAATGGGTAGGTAGGGGTTTAAGGCAGCGGTTCTCAACTGGTGGGTTGCAACCCCTTTGGACTGCTGCGGCATTAAAGGGTTGTGGCATTAGGAATGTTGAGAACCACTGATTTAAGGTGTCTGAGAATTTCCAGTTTTTATAGGTATAAGAAACATCTGTAAAACAGACAAATATTTCAAAAAGAAGAAATAGAAGAAAGCAAACCAATTAGCTGGATGTGTAAGTTTTGAAAAATGTAATTGCTGACATGTTCTAGACAGAGTTAATCTCTGCTGATGGTCAGAACTTTCTTTTTGCTTCTGGCCACAGAAGGAGCCACTGTTAGGATGGTAGACGCTGGCCTGCTTGAGCAGGTGTAGCTTGGGGCTTGGGGGTGCCATAGCTGCTGGGGCACAGTCAGGGTTGGGCAGTGGAGCATCGCAGGCCACAGAAGAAGCCTGTGTGTGCACTTTGGGGCCCCCTGTTCCTAGGTCCCTGTCTGTTCAGGTGGAGGTTTCATGATGTGCGTGGTTTAGCCTAGGGGTTTAGACGGCAAGGGTCAGATCTTGCTCTACCGTGGGTAGGTTACTTAGCCTCTCTGTCCTTTGGCTTCCTTAGTTACAGAATGAGGATAAAAAAACTGTCATAGAGTTCTGGTGTGGAAAATGAGAGACCATGTACCAGTTCAATGAATCTTCATAGATGCTTGGTAAATGTTAAACTATCATTATCATTTTTATTTACTATGATGATTGTGATGGGATTCTTAGGCTTCAGAGGAGAGTAGCCTATCCAGGCCTGGACAGTGAGCTTATTGGCCGCCAAGACCCAAGCTGGCCTGGAAGAGCCATTTGCAGCAGGCTTGAGAGGGTGACGTTAGCCAGGAGTTGTTGGCAGCTGTCTTTGCCACTCTGTGAAAAGATCCTACCCCATATGGTGTCCACTCAGTGCAGAATGGAGGGAGAGAACAGTCAGCAGTTCTTGATAACCCTGTTTGAGCTCCTGGGTCCAGGCTTTCCTGAAGCTGTTTTTCCTCTGGACTTCTCAAGTAGATGAGCCAGTAAGTTGCTCTTGTCATATGAGCCAGTTCATGACTGGTTTTCTTTCAGTTGTAATTGTGAGGGTTCTGACTAACCAGGTTTCCTTGTTTGGATATTAGGGGTTTGAGCGCGCTGTGTTTTCTCTGCCTCTAGGTGGATTTGCCTTCTCAGTAGTCAACCTTCCAGGTCCATAAAGGGCTTCTTGTTGGCTGAGATTCTGCAGGGGGCTGAGAAAGTGTTCTTGAGGAGAAACCCACTGGATTGTTTCTCAAAGCACCACTCGAGGCTTTCTTCCCATCGCTCTTGTGGGACCAGCCTTGTTATGTCTATTTTGTCACAACTTTTCTCTCTGCTGGGCAGTCCTAGTACATTACACACTGTTGTTATTAGTGGTATGTCTGGAGCCATTCCCATAGCCCTTCTCAGCCTCCGGTTTTGTGTTTAAAGATTTGAAGGGGGTGGAGTGGCCTGGAGCAGGCTTCTCCCTACTTCCTGCAAGGTGGCATCAAGCAGGATGCCACATGGATGCTGATGTGTCGCAGGCACTGCTGGGGCAGGAGGGCTGTGTCCCACGCTCAGCTAGGGAAGCAGTGCAACTCAGTGACTCTGGCCCTTCTGCTTAGTAACTTCTCAAATGTCAGTTTCCCCAACTAACGCTGACATGTTCTTGGTGGCAGAAAGCCAAACCAAGGCCAGCAGGGGAATTTTTTCTTGCTGTAGCTGGGAAGCCAAGAACAGCTTGGTCCCTTTCTTCAGGCACCATCAGACCCAGTGTCCTTGTGATGCCTGCACCCTTTTCCTCCCCCAACTTGGGTTTTGTGTCCTTGGTGTGCTGGTTTCATTCTTCAGTACTCCCCAGAATGACACCTGGTAGTGCCAAGCCTCACACAGAATCAAAGAGACTCTTTCTTCTAATGTTCACATGTAACATTTTAGGAAAGAGTCTTTGTTGGTTTTTTTTCAGCCAGTAGTGAGCAGAGCCCCGTGATTGACAGCTTTGCCAGTCCCAAAGGCATGCCGGCAGACAAAACCATGTCTATTACATTTTCTCATAGGATTGTAGGGAAGCTTACACGAGCTAATGATTCTAAAGCACTCAGCGCAGCTCCAGGCCCTGTGTAAGTGGTCAGTGAATGTTACCTAATTTCTTCTCTTTGGCTGGCTCCCTGGTGTGGGTGGCTAGGGTTGCAGAGGGAGGGCTGGAATCTCCAGGTCCTTCCCTTGTCCAAGCTCCCCATGCAGTGAGCATCTTAGGAGCCTGTGGCCACTGGCCTTCATTTGACCTTCAGCTCCTCCTGGTGTTATTTTTCTCTGCCCTGCCTGCCCAGCATGTGTCCCTTTGTTATTTGTCCCCACTGGGCTTCTGAACCATGAGAGCTGCTCTTTTGTGTCCTGTGTGAGATGGAAAACTGTCCTGCACAGCCTGTAGGGAGTGGTGGCCCAAGGGCCCTGGATGCCTGTTCTGATCTGCTGTCTAGCCCTCCAGGGAGACCTTTAATGGCTTTCTGTGAAGGCTTTAAATTTCAGTTCTGTCCTGAGGCTCAGTCTTTTCTTTATTTTTTTTTAGTTTAAAAAAATTATTGGAGAAATATGAAAACTATGCCCTTTGCAAAAAAGGACAGTAAATTTTCTCAGGGACCATCCGAAGGCATTGATTCTGTATATTGCACAAGACAAATGGTCGGAGTTGAGAAGGTCAAACATGAGGGATGTTGGCTTGAATTCTGGGCCTGCCCTGGGTAAGGGACAGCCTTTGGAACTAAAGGTCTGGGCTTTCTGATGCTATCTCTGCAGGTGGAATACATACTCTGACAGGAGAAGTCAATGGGTTTCACCCTGCTGCCAACTCTGGTAGTAGCTGCCTGGGAATCTGGTTGAGAAGGACTGTGGCTTCTCACCTGGGCTCAGAAAGAGTGCTATTACTGGTTAGCAGTGTCTGCCATGGACGTGGGGAGGGGACGTGGTGGCAGGCATGCCAAGAGTTTCCTGTCCCTATGGTAGCACTCATGTAGTAGTGGGAGCTGCTTGAGAGAGAGAGTCCCCAGGCCAAGACGGCAGCATTGCACATGAAACTGAAGAAAGGAGAGAATTTGTCATTCTTCCATAGCTCTGTTGTTCTGTTCTGTTTGGTAATAGAAAGAAACTTGCTCTTGTACCCATTATGTGAAACAAAACAAAACTTTTCTCTCAGGCTTAGTAGAGATCAGAAATAACATCCAGTTTTTGCTGTGTCTTTCAAAAAATTGACATTTGACTTGTCCGATTTGGGAACATGTCCAATGTTTGTGGATTGAGAGTCTGGGAGGAAGAGAGGATTTCTTTCCCTAGAAAAGGAGTTGCTGTGGTAGACTTTGCATTGTCTTCTTAAAAGCCCTCCCTGTACTTCTCCCACGCTGGGCTCTCAGCTGTGGCTTGAACTTTCTTTTGTTCTTGGTTGGTGGTAGGGGTTGAATCTCCCAGACAACAAAGTTCAGCCTTGACTTATCTCATCTGGCCAAGTTAATCCATATCCTTTCCACAGTGATTGGGTTCAGGTAGCCATGGCTTGACCCAGCAAGATGCAGGTTTGGACTTGGTTCAGGAAATGGGCATTTGATCTAATTCTGGCCATAGAGATATTGTTGGAGGTTTGTTGGGACTTTGGAAGAAAATTGTCTCTTGGTCATTGGGAGGTTGTCTTCTTCTGGACCGTGTTTTGTGACGGTGGAAAGGCTGGAACTGCTTTAGCCATTTTATTGCCACGAAGGGAGAAAGCTGTAGGGCAGGGTCTATGCTGGGAATGGGTGGGGAGGAGAGCACTGGGTCTTACGCTGGATCCACCTCCTCATTATATGGGCCAGTAACTCCCTTGTGCCATTTAAGCCAGTTGGAGTTGGGTTTTCTGTTTCTGGCTACTGATACAGATTGCCTTGCCCACCATCTCCTGCCTGACCACGAGTGAGGTCAGGCCCCCCTGAGATGCCTGTCCGAGGGAGCCAGTGTTCCTGAATAGTAGTACTGTGGGCAGTCGCAGTCCACCGAGGGAGCCAGTGTCCTGAATAGTAGTACTGTGGGCAGTCGCAGTCCACCGAGGGAGCCAGTGTCCTGAATAGTAGCCCTGGGGCAGTCGCAGTCCACCGAGGGAGCCAGTGTCCTGAATAGTAGTACTGTGGGCAGTCGCAGTCCACCGAGGGAGCCAGTGTCCTGAATAGTAGCCCTGGGGCAGTCGCAGTCCGTGTTGTCACCTGTGTGCTGCCCGTCTTCCACAAGGGCAGTGACTGCTCTTCCTTACGTGCAGCATAATGCCTGGATTGCCTGATAATTTGGTTAAATGAGGGAATGAAAGGACTGTGGGCCCAGTGACAATGTCACTTGGTCAGTGTCACTAACAAGTGTCAGCCGCTCCAGCACTTTCTTTTGGGATAATGCAGTAATTAGACTGAGCTTTAGACCTGCTAATGGTAGACATTTGTCCCAAGACTATAGTCTAGGGATTTTGGGGCGGTGGGGCTTAGAGGTTTTCTGGAAACCTCTCAGTCATTTGTTTAAATCTTATCATTTAGAGTAGATTATGAGACCTCTTCGTAATACTGGCAGAAATCCACAGAAAACTACCTATGAGAAAGCACTATTGACTGGCTCATGTAACTTGGAAGTGTAGGATAAGAGCTAGCTTTTTGCTTGGCTGGACTTGGGGGTGTTAGGAACCACCTGTGTCTTTCTTTCCCTTCCACTTGGCTTTGTTCTCAAGGTCTGCTCTTCCTCTGTGGTGACAAGAGGGCCCCCAACAGCCCCTGACCTAAATCCCATCAGCTTCTTCTCCGAGGAGGAGGAGCCTTCTTCCCAGTAGCTGCCGAGAACGTCCTGGGATTCACTCTCATTTCTCCAGTGGACCGTGTTATTCTTGCTGCTCAGGCCCGGAGTCAGGAGGTGCTTGCTTTCCCTCACGTGACGCACATGGAGCAGGAACGAGAGACAGGACTGAGAAAGGTCAGTGTTGCTCCTTTCAGACAGTGAGAACAGCGCCAGGCAGGAGCTGCAGTCATTCTCACCACCGGCTGCTCCCACCGCGGGCTCGTGTGCCCCTGTGCAGGGTTCTGTAGATCCTCAGAGTGGCGCAGCTGTGCTGGCCACACAGCACACCAATTGTCCTGTCAGTGGTCAGTGAAATCTGGGCTGTAGCCGTTCTGAGCTATGTTCTCTTTTGTGTTTTTCCTTGATTAGATGTTTGTATCTAACCTTGTTAGATACAGGTAGATGGAATTTGACCTGGTTCACCCACTGTGGGCTCATTAGGCTTGATCTCAATAGACTCAGTATTTCTTTTTAATAAAAACATTTTGGGGCTGGGTGTGGTGGCTCACACCTGTAACCTAGCACTCTGGGTGGATAGTCTGAACTCAGAAGTTCAAGACGAGCCGGAGCCAGAGTGAGACCCCATCTCTAAAAACAGCCAGGTGTTGTGGCAGGCACCTGTAGTCCCAGCTGCTTGGGAGGCTGAGGCAAGAGAATCGCTTGAGCCCAAGAGTTTGAGGTTGCTGTAAGCTATGATGCAACCATACTCTACTGAGGGTGACAAAGTGAGACTGTATCTCCAAAAAAAAAAAAAAAAAAAAATAATAATAATTTGGTAATACCTTCTTTGCTATCCAGAAATGAAATTCATGGCTGATATAACCCACCTACACAAGTAATTTTAAAATATCAGTGTAACACCCTACCTCTAATATGAAAGAGAAAAGAAAGTAATTTGTAATAAAAAATAGATTTTAGAGTATATTGGCTGGGCACAACTTTGCCAGAAAACATGATGAAGTTAAGTGCTTATGCCTAATGATAATGTGCAAGATTGGATTCAAAGAGAGTAAGAAGATCAGAAGTCATTCTTTACGGGTGGCGCCTGTGGCTCAGTGAGCAGGGCGCCGGCCCCATATACCGAGGGTGGCGGGTTCAAACCCAGCCCCGGCCAAACTGCAACAAAAAAATAGCTGGGTGTTGTGGCGGGCGCCTGTAGTCCCAGCTACTCGGGAGGCTGAGGCAGGAGAATCGCCTAAGCCCAGGAGTTGGAGGTTGCTGTGAGCTGTGTGACGCCACGGCACTCTACCAAGGGCAATAAAGTGAAACTCTGTCTCTACAAAAAAAAAAAAAAAAAAGAAGTCATTCTTTACAAGAAGTATAGAAAACAAAAGAGCGAAGTGTGGGTGGGCCCTGCATAAAACTAGTATAGTGAGTGTGTATTTAAGCAGTCCATTCTAGGCTCAGATTATGAACAAGCTTTTTAACTACAGGGGTGGCCTTAAGACAATTGTAAGCGTTGGAGGAGATGGGCTGACCTTGGTTGTGTCAGACCCACCGTCCTTGTGATGACTGAAACTGTCCGCACGCATTTTTGTTATGCCTCTAGAGGGCAGCACTGTGTCCAGTGAGAATCCCTGTTTCACCCTTTAATCTAGTGTTTTATTTTTCGGGACCGTTTGCAGCAAAATTTTGTGTTCAGGAGCCTCCTGGGCCCCTTTTAGTCACCCCACTCTTGTGAGTCCCTCTCCAGTGACTGTGCCCCGAGCGCACTGAATTGTCCATTGATTTCCTACTGCGTATCTGGCCCACCCTGGCTCTCTTGCCCCTCACTTCTCTTTGGGCATGAAGCTTGCTCCCCCAAGGTCGCTGGCTGTTTCGCTTGGAATTTGACAAGCCAGGTAAGTTGTGTTCCTCATTCTTAAGCACATGCTCCTCAGCAGCTGGCAGGTCTTTAATGACATACCCCAGAGCAGCCAGGAGAGCCGAGTGTGTGGGTTGGGACGGGTGTGTGGGGACAGGGGTGAGTCCAGGACACATATGTCAGGGCAGGAGACAGGATGGCTCAATAGGAGCTTTTTTCCTATAATGTGATGCTACTGACGAAATTCAGAGGAGGATCAACGGTTAGTTAATATCATTCATTTTTTTTTATTCATTTATCAGACATTTAACTATTCTGTGTTAAGCTGAGTTATTCAGAGATCAACAAGACACAGCTGATTCTAACCTGTAGGCGCTGACAATTGCGGGAGGGATGTGAGAACAAAGATTTGAACCTTTGGGCTGACAGTTTCACATGTGGCCATTCTCAGCAGGAGCGAAGGCAAGTGTCATAGTGTGGGGCAGGCCTGGGTCACAGCCCTTCCCAGGGCTCAGCCAGCCCAGGGTGAGGAGGGTGGGCAGGGGGCTGCACAGTGGAAGGAGGTGCTTGCTCGCAGGAGTTCCACAGCGTCTGCGTGAGCTCTCAGATGGCCGTTCACCTCTCTTGCTTCTCCTCCTATAGATCAGAGTGGCCATCTCTCCCTTAGAGATAGTATCCCGGAGCTAATGCAGGAAAGTGCTAAGCACAGTGAGATTCCACTTGGTAAAAGCCAGCCCCATGATGATTATTGGTTTCGTAGAAGTAAATTATCGCTCCATTTCAAGGCTGCAAAAAGTCATTTTCTGTAGTTAATCTAGCCTATTGTTGCTTAGATGTAACTAACTTTTGAATCAAGAATTCTCTGGGTTGAAGAGCTAAATATGTTGCTCAAGCGTGGCCAAGGATTACAGTCCCTTGGGGAGTTTATAAAACTGTTACGTCTAGCCCTCCCTCAGGACCAATTCAGTCAGAGTCTCTTGGGCTGAGACCCAGACAGCTCAGGTAATTCCAGAGTGCAGCCATGGTTGACAACTTATGGCTTAGAGCAGTGTTATTCAGACCTGATGTCCCCACCGACCTCCTGGGGATCATGTTAGAATTCAACTTCTGATGGAGCAGGGCTGGAGTGGGGCCTGATTAACATTCTGACAAGCTTCCAGGTGTGGCTGCTGCTGCTGCTGCTGCTGCAGGTTCCTGGACCACACTGTAGGTAGCAAGGGCTTGGAGACAAGGCTGGAAAAGCTCTGACAGCGTGAGCTAGTTGAAATTACCCTCAGAAAGGTGCAGGCACTTGGGATTTTTATCGAGAACCAAGTGGGAATCTTAAGTTTTTGTTTATTGGTTTGTTTGAAAAACAAAGAATTACCCAGTGCAACAATTAGCACCATTAACATTTGTCATTTTTGCTTTAGATTTTAAGAAAACTATGAACAGTAGTTGGCACTGTAGGGTTTGTGTCCCCTCCACAACTCCTGTTGAATCTTCATTGTACGGGGATTAAGAGGTGGTGACCTTTGTGAAGTGAGTGGGCAGGAAGGTCCCACCCTCCTGAGTCCGATTAATGCTGTTATGAAAGGGTCAATTTGGCCCTTTTGTCTTGCAGTCTTCCAGCATGTGAGGAGGCTGTGGCCAGATAATGGCACCTTGATCTTAGACTTCCCAACTTGCAGAACTCTGAGTAAGTTCAGTTCATTGTCAATTACCCATTCACAAGTAGTCTGTTGCAGCAGCATAGAATGCAGCGTACCAGCTTGCTTTGGGGTTTCTAAGGATGGGTGACCCATGTTTTGCAACTTGCTTAAGTGGCATGAATGTGAACAAGTTGGCATGAATGTCTTCCCAGCTGATATTTCTTTTGGAAGTAGTGATGTGGGGCTCCTCCAAAGGTAGGAGACTGGAGTTGCCAAATGCATTAATGTCAAAACTTTAAATTATGGAAGCACCTTCTCAAATATTATGAATAGTGGAGGGCCATATAAATTCTTTCATAATCCTTTCAGAATTTTATAACCAGTATAGGTTTCCTAGATTTTTTATTTGAAAATGATAGGTGGCAGCATAGTGGGGGAAGAACAGGAGCTTGGTAATATCTCAAAGCAATCCTGTATGAGGGAGAAAACCACGTGGGTGTTTATTTTCTGCAAAGCTTCTAGAATCCAATCAAAGACTCAGGTTTTGTTGATGAACTAAAATTTGTTAGGGACTATGCAACAAGGTATATTTGCACGCACATCTGCTTTTTGAAGTGTGTGCCCAGACTGAATGGCTAAGCGTCAGAGCTGTTAGTACCCGATGCCAGATGTTCCCTGAAAAATCTGCACCAAACATGGACTTGGATGGTTCATCAAGATGTGGAAAATAGCAGCTGTTAAGGGAAAAGGCAGAGGGTTGTGTCTGAAATGTTGCTTTCGTCCATCAAAGCACAGAAGCAGGAGGAGATAAAAAATTACCGAAACCAATAAATATGATAGAACTCTCATTAAAAGGTTATGGTAATTATCCACTGGGGAGGGAAATGCATTTACTATTCGTTAACATTTCATTTGTTGTCTTGTCTAATGAGAAATAGGTAGAGAAGTCTAGAGGGTTTGAAAAGTAACACAATGGGGATGGCTGCTGCTGAATGCTGGGGTTTGAATCACTTTAGAGCAGCAGTTCTCAACCTGTGGGTCGTGACCCACAGGAACTATAGTAAAGGGCCGTAGCATTAGGAAGGTTGAGAACCACTGCTTTAGAGAAAAGATGGGACCAAAACAGCAGGCCCAGGACAGGCCCACCAAAGCGAGGAGCTGACCTTGTAACCCCTTGGCTTTTCTTGTGCCTTGGGAGAAGCAGAATTTGCAACCTGGTTATTCGTAGAAATAATTTTCTAAATCTTGCCTTTCCAGTATGGTTCATAAGGTGGCAATTGCCATGTCACTGAACGTGAAGCCTGGGTCTTAAATATAGCCAGCATGTACATGCCCCGCAGGCAGTGACAGTCACAGTGTGACATCACTGCCAGGCAACTTCTTGTTATTTTGGAGCCTGGGAGGGGAGCAACAGGAAGCTCAGCGTAGGGGAGATATTCTTGGCAGCAGCAGCTTTGCGATTTAGAGAGAGACAACTGTCAAGGCTGGTGATTCTGGAAGTTTACAAAATTTTATTTGTTTACTGAGCAAACAAAAGTTCACCAAGTTTGCACCGGGTGCCAAACACAGGTAACACGAAGAGGTGTGTGAGACTCATATCTGCTGCTACTCGGCTCCTGTGCCACCAAACAACCGTCACAAAAACATTTTATCTTAAGCAAAAGAGCCCTTTCTTCACTCGCATTCTTACCTAGAAGCTCCCAGTGTAACCTCAGTGAGAGCTGAGGTGCACAGGTTAAAGTGCAAAAGTGTGTATATGTATTTGGGGCGGTGTCCTGGAACACCCCATGCAGAGCTTTAAAAAAAAGGCCCTTGTGAGCCATATCAAAGAGGCCATTAAAAAATGACCGTGTCGTGCAGGACAGGTTTGCCTGTGAGTGTGACTGTCTCTCATTTCTGGTAATGTGCAGTTGGAGCTGCTGGGGCCAAGCTGAGTCCACATGTGGTCTCTGCATCTCTTTTGTATCTCACAGACTCTTTCCTTCCCCCTTTCCCATGATTGTTTGGCAGCAAAGTCAACTGCACTGTAGTAGGATCTTCTTTTTTCTCCCTTCATAATTTACTTACTTGCTCCTGAGTTTTTATAGAGCAATCTCTGCCCCTTTGCATTCTTAGTACCCTTTATTTTGTTCGACCATTTCTTTCTTTCCCACAGCATTTCTCAGTTTCTAATGTTACTTCTTACATTCTCTATTTAATCCTGTCTTTGTGTCTTATGTTGAAAACCTCACAAGGGCCGAGATTTTTCTCATTAGTTCACTGATGGATCTATCCCAAGGGGCCTAGACGTAAGCGAGCTCAGTAGACGTTTGTTGAATGAGTGTGTGGATGAGTATTTGCCAGTTACTTCTGCGCTGTTGTTTTCCTGTGCTTGGCTTATGTCTCCACGGTCATTTGGAGATATATCTAAGGTGGCTGCTGGAGCCCCGGCCATTACGTCTGTGCTCTTGGCAGCAGGAAGGATGAAGCAAAGAAAGGGGAAAGTATGTGGTGACTCCTGTTAAGGCAGTTACTTGTAACCACTCAAGACAGTTTCTCTTTCTTCTCAGTGGCCTGAACTTAGCCAGGGATGCTGAGAAATGTGATTTCTGTTTTTGGTAGAGGCTACTGGAGGATGGGTGTTTTGGTAGCAAATAGTGGTCTGTGCCCAGTGCCTGGCATGTTGTAAACTCTTTTCATATTTTTTTTTTTTTATTAAATCATAGCTATGTACATTAGTATGATCATGGGGCACCATACACTTGGTTCATAGACCGTTTGACACATTTTCATCCCACTAGTTAACATAGCTTTCCTGGTATTTTCTTAGTTATTTTGCTAAGTCCTTTACATTCCACATTTATTAAGATTCACATATACCCTTGTAAGATCCCATTAATCCCCCTCCCTCCACCTACCTCACCCCTCTCTCCCCTCTCTTTCCCCCTTCTCCCTATTCTTAGGTTGTAACTGGGTTATAGCTTTCATGTGAAGGTCCTAATTAGTTTCATAATAAGGGTGAGTACATTGGGTACTTTTTCTTCCATTCTTGAGACACTTTACTAAGAAGAATATGTTCCAGCTCCATCCATGTAAACATGAAAGAGGTAAAGTCTCCATCTTTCTTTAAGGCTGCATAATATTCCATGGTGTACATATACCACAATTTATTAATCATTCGTGGATCGATGGGCACTTGGGCTTTTTCTGTGACTTAGCAATTATGAATAGGGCTGCAATAAATATTCTGATACAAATATCTTTGTTATGATGTGATTTTTGGTCTTCTGGGTATAAGCTCAGTAGGGGGATTACAGGGTTGAATGGCAGATCTATTTTTAGATCTCTAAGTGTTCTCCATATCTCTTTCCAAAAGGAATGTATTCATTTGCATTCCCACCAGCAGTGCAAAAGTGTTCCCTTTTCTCCACATCCACGCCAACATCTCTGGTCTTGGGATTTTGTGATGTAGGCTAGTCTCACTGGAGTTAGATGATATTTCAAAGTAGTTTTGATTTGCATTTCGCCGATCATTAAAGATGATGAGCATTTTCTCATATGTCTGAAGGCCGTGCGCCTGTCTTCTTCAGAGAAGTTTCTCTTCAAGTCCCTTGCCCATCCTGCGATGGGATCCCTTGTTCTTTTCTTGCTAATGCGTTTGAGTTCTCTGTGGATTCTGGTTATTAAACCTTTGTCAGAGATATACCCTGCAAATATCTTCTCCCATTCTGAGGGGCTGTTTGCTTGCTTTACTTACTGTGTTCTTGGCTGTGCAGAAGGTTTTTAGTTTGATCAAGTCCCAATAGTGTATTTTTGAAGCAGCTTCAATTGCCCGGGGGGTCCTTCTCATAAAAAACTCACCCAACCCAATTTCTTTAAGGGTTTTCCCTGCGCTCTCTTCTAGTATTTTTATAGTTTCATGTCTTAGGTTTAAATCTTTAATCCAGTGAGAGTCTATCTTGGTTAATGGTGAGAGGTGTGGGTCCAGTTTCAGTCTTCTACAGGTTGCCAGCCAGTTCACCCAGCACCAGTTGTTAAATAGGGAATCTTTTCCCCATTGAATGTTTTTAATAGGCTTGTCAAAGATTAAATAACGGTAATTAGCTGGATTCATCTCTTGGTTCTCTATTCTGTTCCAGATATCTACTTCTCTGTTTTTGTGCCAGTACATGCTGTTTTGATCACTATCGATTTGTAGTATAATCTGAGGTCTGGTAGCGTGATTCCTCCTGCTTTGTTTTTATTTTTGAGTAATGTCTTGGCTATTTGAGGTTTTTTCTGATTCCATATATAACGAAGTATTGTTTTTTCAAGATCTTTAAAGTATGACAGTGGAGCTTTAATGGGGATTGCGTTGAAATTATATATTGCTTTGGGTAGTATGGACATTTTAACAATGTTGATTCTTCCCAACCATGAGCATGGTATATTTTTCCATTTGTTAACATTCTCAGCTATCTCTTTTCTTAGAGTTTCATAGTTCTCTTTATAGAGATCTTTCATGTCCTTTGTTAGATAAACTCCCAAGTATTTCATCTTCTTTGGCACTACTGTGAATGGGATAGAGTCCTTAATTGTTTTTTCAACTTGACTATTGTTGGTATATATAAAGGCTACCGATTTATGAATGTTGATTTTGTAACCTGAGACGCTGCTGTATTCCTCTATCACTTCTAAGAGTTTTGTAGTAGAGTCCCTAGTGTTTTCCAGATATATAATCATATCATCTGTGAAGAGTGAAAGTTTGATGTCTTCTGACCCTATGTGGATACCCTTGATCGCCTTTTCTTCCCTAATTGTGGTGGCTAAAACTTCCATTACAATGTTGAAAAGCAATGGAGACAATGGGCAGCCTTGTCTGGTTCCTGATCTTAGTGGAAATGATTCCAATTTAACTCCATTCAATATGATATTGGCTGTGGGTTTGCTGTAGATGGCCTCTATCAGTTTAAGAAATGTCCCTTCTATACCAATTTTCTTGAGTGTTCTGATCATGAAGGGATGCTGGATATTATCAAAAGCTTTTTCTGCATCGATTGAGAGAATCATATGGTCTTTGTTTTTTAATTTGTTTATGTGCTGAATTACATTTATAGATTTACGTATATTGAACCAGCCTTGAGACCCTGGGATAAAACTAACTTGGTCATGATGTATGATTTGTTTGATATGTTGCTGGATTCTGTTTGTTAGAATCTTATTGAATATTTTTGCATCTATATTCATTAGTGACATTGGTCTATAGTTTTCTTTTCTTGTTGGGTCTTTTCCTGGTTTGGGGATCAGGGTGATGTTTGCTTCATAGAACGTGTTGGGTAGTCTTCCTTCTTTTTCTACCTTTTGGAACAGGTTCAGTAATATAGGTACTAATTCCTCTTTAAAGGTTTGGTAGAATTCTGATGTAAAACCATCTGGTCCCGGGCTTTTCTTTTTGGGGAGATTTTGTATGGTTGATGTTATTTCCGAACTTGATATGGGCCTGTTCAACATTTCCACTTGATTTTGGTTAAGTCTTGGAAGGTGATGTGCTTCCAAGTAACGGTCAATTTCCTTCAGATTTTCATATTTCTGAGAGTAAAGTTTCTTGTAATATTCATTAAGGATTTTTTGGATTTCTGAGGAGTCTGTTGTTATTTCGTGTTTGTTATTTCTGATTGATGAGATTAGAGATTTTACTCTTTTTTTCCTGATTAGGTTGGCCAAAGATTTATCTGTTTTGTTGACCTTTTCAAAAAACCAGCTTTTTGATTTATTGATCTGTTGTATTACTCTTTTGTTTTCAATTTCATTTAGTTCTGCTCTGATTTTGGTTATTTCTTTTCTTCTACTGGATTTGGGGTTGGAGTGTTCTTCCATTTCCAGTCTCTTGAGATGTCCCATTAAGTTGCTTACTTCCTCTCTTTCTGTTCTCCTGAGGAAGGCTTGCAGTGCTATAAATTTCCCTCATAGAACTGCCTTTGCGGTGTCCCAGAGGTTCTGATAGTTCATGTCTTCATTGTCGTTTTGTTCCAAAAATTTGGCAATTTCCTTCTTGATCTCATCTCTGACCCAGCTGTCATTCAGCGTAAGGTTATTTAATTTCCATGTTTTCGTATGAGTATGCAGATTCCTGTTGTTACTCATCTCAAGTTTTATTCCGTGATGGTCCAAAAAGATGCATGGAATAATTTCTATTCCTTTTAATTTACTGAGGTTAGACTTGTGACCTAACATGTGATGGATTTTGGAGTAAGTTCTATGGGCTGATGAGAAGTATGTGTATTCAGTTTTGTTGGGATAAAATATTCTGTAGATGTCTGCTAAATCTAAATGCTGGATGGTTAGATTTAAATCTAGAATTTCTTTACTCAGCTTTTTGTTGGAGGATCGATCCATCACTGCCAAAGGAGTGTTAAAATCTCCGACTATTATGAAGTTGGAGGAAATCAAGTTGCTCATGTCTGTTAGAGTTTCTCTTATAAATTGAGGTGCATTCTGGTTGGGTGCATAGATATTAATAATTGAAATCTCATCATATGGAGGCTTACCCTTAACAAATATGAAGTGACCATTTTTTTACTTCCTTACTTTTGTTGGTTTAAAGCCTATTGTATCCGCAAATAAAATTGCAACACCTGATTTTTTCTGGTTACCATTTGCCTGAAATATGGATGACCATCCTTTCACCCTGAGTCTGTATTTGTCTTTTAAGTTAAGATGTGACTCTTGTATGCAACAAATGTCTGGCCTGAGTTTTTGTATCCAGTCAGCTAACCTATGTCTCTTTAGAGGGCAGTTTAAGCCATTCACATTAATGGAGAGTATTGATAAGTCGGTGAAATTTTGGGTATTGAGTTTTTCAAAAGTCCAGTGGGCATTTTTAATCCTTTTGCCATTGTGGAAGTTGGAGTTTGATCAGACGTTTCTGAGTGAGTTTACTTTTGTAGTAGAGGTTTGGGTTGGTTATTATGGAGGATAGGTCTGAGAATATCCTGAAGAGCTGGTTTGGTTATGGCAAATTTCTTTAGCATATGAATGTCATTAAAGTATTTAATTTCTCCGTCGTAAATGAAACTCAGTTTAGCTGGGTATAAGATCCGGGGTTGAAAGTTATTTTGCTTGAGGAGATTAAACATTGATGACCACCCTCTTCTGGCTTGAAAAGTTTCAGCAGAGAGATCCGCAGTCATTCTAATGTTCTTCCCTTTGAAGGTAATAGTTTTCTTTCGCCTGGCTGCTTTGAGAATTTTCTCCTTCATATTAACTTTAGTGAAGTTAATTATGATATGCCTGGGGGATGTCTTATTGGTGTCGTGCTGGGGTACTGAAGCTATCTGCTATCTGAATTTCAGGTTCTCTAGGCATGTCTGGAAAATTCTCTTTAGTAATTTCATGCAGAAGGGCCTCTGTGCCCAGTGAGGCCACTTCATCTGTTTCAGGAATTCCTATGAGTCAGATGTTTGCCTTCTTTGAGTTATCCCAGAGCTCTCTGAGAGAATGATCCATTTTTGCTCTCCATTTCTCTTCCTCTTTCAGAGTTTGGGAGCTTTCAAATGCTTTATCTTCGATGTCGGAGATCCTTTCTTCTGCTTGGTCCATTCTGTTGCTAAGGGATTCTACTGTATTTTTCATATCTTTGAGGGCTGCAAATTCTTGCTTCAGTGTGTCTAAGTCTTTGGTGGTTTTGTCTTTAAATTCGTTAAATTCTTGCAACAGCTTTTGAATTTCTCCACGAATTCCTAGTTCCATTTTTTTTAATCTTGTTTGCCATCCAAATTCTGAATTCGATTTCTGACATCTCAGCCAGTTGTTTTTAATGGGATCTTCAATTACATCTGCCGTATCTTTCCTTGGGGGTGTTGATCTGTTCTGGTTATTCATGTTACCAGAGTTTTTCCGCTGATTCTGCCCCATGATTGTTTTACTCCCTTTGATTTCTCCCCTGGTGTTTTGTCGAGGACCTGGATAGTGCTGTGACGTGAAAAACTGGGGCCCTGTTTGGTGTAGAGGGGCTAAGTGGTTCTGTTTTGTTTGCAGCTGGTTTCTTTGTTTGTTTACAGAGACAGAGTTTCACTTCATTGCCCTTGGTAGAGTGCGTCACACAGTTCACAGCAACCTCCAACTCCTGGGCTTAGGCGATTCTCCTGCCTCAGCCTCCTGAATAGGTGGGACTACAGGCACCTGCCACAACGCTTATTTTTTTGTTGCAGTTTGGCCAGGGCTGGGTTTGAACCCGCCACCCTCGGCATACGGGGCCGGCACCCTGCTCACTGAGCCACAGGTGCCGCCCTTGCAGCTGGTTTCTATTTGACCCTAGTGAAACAGTTACTCTGGGTTGAAGTCTCAGTTGTGGAGAAATACCAGCAATTAAGTCACCCCACCCACCACAGGCAACAAATGGAAAATGAAAATCAAACCTTCGTACAACCACACACCCAGGGCACCACCCGGATAGTCCCCAGGTGAGTGGCTCAGTTCAGAAGGTCCAAATCAATTGTCTCAGCCAGCAGCTGCCTCAGGTGGGAGAGTTCAAGAGGTCCCTGGGAACTGGATCACAGGGGTCTGGTGACTGCTCTAATATGGCTTGCTCCAGTGCTGTGTGGAGTCAGGAAGAGCCCCCCAGTAAATAGATCAGTGTGGGAAGATTGATGCTTCCTTCCCCACCTTGCAGCTGTGTCACACCCAGTCACTGCTAGCCCCACAGGGCTGTGACCCAGTCAGTTGTCTGCAGTAAGCAGATACTCCAGGGGTTTGCACCTGCCTAAGTCACAGGGTAGTCTGTGTCTGCTCGTCTAGGCCGCTATTCTCTGTCTTTATCCAGCAGAGGGTGGTGTGGCCTGTCAACCTCAGGCACTTGATGGAGGCTGGAGGTGTTCACTCAGTTCCAGCCCCACCCTTAGTTTATGTTACTGGGTGAACAGAACAACCCTGTGGGAGTTTGTTTCTGACCCTGCTAGCTTCCTCTGCAGAGGAGAGGCTGATTTGAGTTCCCAGAACCTGTGCCTCAGGTCCTGTCTTTAGTCCTGCGGGTTTGTATTCGCAGCACGATCAGTTGTCGGCTGTAGCCTCTTGGCCTCCTTTGTCTATAGGCTGGTGATCCCCTGAGGGCCAGGTGCGTCTTAGGCTCAGTCAAGCGGTCCTCTGGATCAGCCCCACCCTGGGAGTTTCCCGGCTCTGCGGGTGTGTTTTCTAGTCCCCGTGTTCCACCCAGGTCAGTGCCCTTTACTCACGGGGCCTGTGTTTCAGTCCCAGGTCTGTTCCATGGTGGTTGCCATCTGAGAAGATGCTTGGCCTCATCTGATTGCCCAGGAAGACAGGAGGAGAGGCTATGGGATATCTGGGGGTGGGCCTTGTTATTGCTGAAGACGGCTGTTGCTCTGCACCTCGGGGCACCACCACTCCAGTGTGATTCCCTCTTAGCCGACCATCGTCTTCTCGCTCTTTTGCTGCAGAGTCAGCACTGGCCAGCTGCAGTCCAGGTCCTGTCTACACCTCTCGAGAGTTCACCCAAGAATCTGGACTCCTGGGGGGCCAGGTCTGCAAATCATGGAGTGAGAGTGGAGGGGAGTGCTAGGAGCTCAGAGTTGCAGGTCATAACTCCAAGCTCATTGAGACCAAATGAACAAATAAACAGATACAAAGGTTACCAGGCACATGGGCCCATAGATACAGAGACAGATGGAAACACGTAGACATACAGGTAACAGCCCCGACAATAGCAATATAAGAACAACCGCAATAAAAATAGTCATAATTGTAAAATAATTAAAAGAAAGGAAAAAAAAAAGAGAGAAAAGAGTGGTGTTAGTAGGAATGTTAAAAGAGAAGAAAGAGGAAATGAAAATTAGAAGACATAGAAATAAAAGCTATATCTATATAAAAAGTAATAATAAAAAATTATTGAAATCTCCTCTAAGAAAATGGTGAGGAAAAAACAGACAAAAACAAAGAAACAAAAAAACACGAAAACCAAACCAAACAAAACAAAAAAAAAGGCACCAACTACAAAACTATTCTTGCGTGTAGAAATATACCTATATATATCTATATGTCTGCTGTAGGGATCAACTTTTGTAGGAATATATTAATACTGCAGTATACTTTCTGGACACCAGGTGGCGCTATAAGTGGTTCTGAGGCTTATACCTGGTTTACAGTTTACACTGTTACCATGGTAACCACCTTCCATGGCCGATGGCCATTTTGAAATTTCTGTAAAAGTGCCTAAGAATTGTGTAACCTCTGCTGTTCTTTTCCGGACAGCACTTGTGACCGACCTTCCCACTCAGTGCAGGTGTCCATGCTTCTTAAGTCTTTCCACTCTGTTCCCAGGTTCTCCTGCAAACTGGCGACTGCAATCGGCTGTAGGGGGAGTGGTGCTGAGTTTGTGCGGTCGTTGGTGGTTTGCGGTTTTATCTGCTGTAGCTGGCTCCCCGGGCTGAAGCCAGGTTCGCGGCTTTAGCAGCTAAAGCCGAGTCCGCGGCTTCAGTAGCTGTAGCCGGTTCCCGTGGTTGGAGCGTTCGGGGAACTTATTCTGAGTTTTATGGTTCAGAGTTTCCCTTTTGGATCGGCGCCCGCCAGTTCGCCGCGCAGCCTGAACCACCAGCCCCCTCCAACACTTGGGGGAAAGGTGCCCGCCCTTTTGGGTAGTTCAATATGCCTGTTTCCCGGGCAGGATCCCTTCCTTTCAATTGTCCAACAGTTTGCCCAGCTCCCTGTGGTTTTGAGTGGCTCTCCTTTCAGATGCCTCCCTCAGTTCAGGAATAATTATTTGTCAATTGGGTTTTGTCAGCATTTACAAGCTGGTGACCTCCGTAGGGGAGGGGCCTGCTGGCCAGCACGGCCGAGCAGGGAAGAATCTCTACAACAGTCTGTGGTTTTAAAGTACCCCTTATAAATAGCAGTCTACCAGTTCGCTGGGCGTCTCCAGCTGTCTGTCCACTCCAATAATCCACATACAGGGAAGGTCCAGACCGCCTTTCCTCTCACCTGATGGCTTGGGGGAGGTGGGCTACATGTCCATCCTGTCTGCCATCATGCTCTGACCCCCCTTGTAAACTCTTAATAGAAAAATTCACCTAATTTTTGTTACATGGAATGATACGGTAGCTTAAGTTCTGTTCTGTGGTCTCATCAGTGTAGCAGACTGTCCTCATAGTGGTCAACAAGAAGTCTTTCGAGTCAGAAGGACCTTGGCTCAAATCCCTGAATTAAATATTTGCACGGGGCATTGTGACCTTGGACAAGTTACTGTACCTCAGTGAGCCTCAGTTTTAAAAACCTATCAAATGAGGAAAATAATAGAACCTACTGTGTTAATGAGGATTGAATGAGACATGGTAAGTTAATAAATGGAGGCCTTTATATATCATCTCATGATCTTTCTCTTTGTGTACAGCTAAGTATGGTTTCCAGGTGCTAAGGACCCAAGGATGACAAAGACATCCTTCCAGAAGCTTTCAGAAGGGCATTCTCGGCCAACAGAACAGTTTGTGCAAAGGAAGAGGAGCATGAAAGATGATGTGTTGGGAAGCTTTGGGGTAGCTCACTCTGGCTGTAACATGGAGGCCTAGTTCTAGGGGATGTTTGGGGAATGACTAGGGAAGGGGGCCTGGAAACAGATTCCAGCCGTCCTTAGTTTGGCCTTGATTGTGTGGACGGGGGGACTAGTGAAGACTGGGAAGGCGGGAAAGTAATTGATCAGATCTGTTCTGTGGACACTTACCCCTCCTGGGCATTGTGGAGAAGTGGTTGGATGAAGGCCAGTCTTGAGGGGGCGATTTGGGCTGGAGGCTCTTGGAGCCCTTCAGGTAAGAGGTGATGATGATGATGGTCAGATCTAGAGCAGAATGAATGCTTCCAAAGAGATAGTGTAGAATCAACAATGATGGGTGTGGTTCTAGTTGTTTGGTTCTTGGATTAGAGTCTGTCTTCCCTGAAGTTGTTACCTAGCCTTAAGCACAGATAAACAAGATGCAAATGAATTATTTGCAGAGCTCCTTGAAATAGAAGACCAGATCCAACCCACCTTTCAGCTAGCACCTGTGTGTGTGTGTGTGTGTTTATTTTTGAGACAGAGCTTACTATGTTGCCCTTGGTAGAGTGCTGTGGCATCACAGCTCGCAGCAACCTCAAACTCTTGGACTTAAGTGATTCTCCTGCCCAGCCTCCCAAGTAGCCAGGACCACAGGTATCTACCACAATGCCTGGCCATTTTTGTTGTTGTTGCAGTTGTCATTGTTGTCTAGCAGGCCCAGCCGGGTTTGAACCCGCCAGCCCCCATGGATGTGGCTGGCACCCCAACTGCTGAGCTACAGGCGCCGAGCCGCCAGTGTGTTTGTTGAGAATGTTTACTTCCTTTCCTAACCAGTGCAGCTGTTAAATAGCAGGTCTTTTGAAGAGTGAATCAGCATCACCACTTAAAAAATCTGAGCCCTGCAGCAGGTTATCGTGGCCAGGAATGGCAGCTAATGAGCTAATTTTTGCCCGGTGAATACATTGCAAGGTGGTGTGTAAGAGCCGCGTGCCTTTGTAATTACTGTGGTCAGGGTGTCAGGAGCCCTCAAGCTCATGAGAAGGAGGTTGTCCCTAGGGCACGAACAGGGTCACAGCCTGTGATTTTGGTTCATTAGTGCAGATTGGGGTTAATTTGTTTTGGCTTCTTTGTCTGAAGTGGAAATTGCTCAGCCAGGCAAGAGATTGGGTCATTTAACAGTGTCATGTGGATGGAGTGCATTGAGGCCAGATATAACCTGGACCTGTGTTTTCTTCCCAAGTCCATTGCTGGGAAGAATGTGACCTTGGCTTTCAGAGGACCTTAACTAGCAAAGATGCCTGCCCCCCTTCTGGTAGAATGGCCATAGAGTCAAATAAAACTTTATTCATTACAGAATTATGCAAACACTCACCTCCTCCTCATAAGCTTGGGGGTTCCTGACACCATGACCACAGCAATTACACAGGAACACAGTTCTTACACACTATCTCGCAATGTATTCACTGGGCAAAAAGTAGATGGGCTAGTATAACAAGCTTGTTATACTAAGCTTCACCCAGCCTCAGGAGTTATCAACCTGTTATCACTTTTTTTCCTAGCCTGTTCTTGTATGTTTTTGCTTAACAAGTACATAAAACAAGTCCTAGATATTGTATCACCTATAAACATTCAGTTATGCAAAGGTAATGACTTAAAAAAAAAAACACACATACAATCTAGTTTCTGAGTTCTAAGTTCCTTGACTGTCTCAAATTTTGCCAGTGGCTTTGTTTGGGTCAGTTTTGATTTTACTTTTTGTAGTGTCTATCAGGTCAAGCCATTTTTTTTTTTTTTTTTTTTTGAGACAGAGTCTCACTTTCTTGCCCTGGGTAGAGTGCTGTGGTGTCATAACTCACAGCAACCTCTAACTCCTGGGCTTAAGCGATTCTCTTGCCTCAGCCTCCCAAGTAGTTGGGACTACAGGTGCCCACCACAACACCTGGCTATTTTTTTTGTTGTTGCAGTTGTCATTGTTGGTTTAGCTGGCCCAGGCTGGGTTCGAACCTGTCAGCCTCTGTGTATGTGGCCAGCGCCCTACCAACTGAGCTGCCCAAGGTCAGGCTATTCTTATGCTTAAAACCCTGCACTGCACTCAGGAAAGAATCCACACTTCTTTCCATGACCTGATGCTCTGAATAATCTTACTTGTGCCTGCCTGCTTCCCAGTAAGCATCTGTGTTTCTTCTGCCTAGAACTTGTACCTCCAAGATCTTTATATGGCTGTTTTTGCTGATAATGTCTGAAGAGAGGGCCTCATTGTCTGAACCAGGTATTCCCTCTGTCTCAGTCACACTCTCTTTCTTCATTCTGGTTTTAAATCTCGTCCACTGTGTAGTCTTGTCCATGTATTTAACTTCTTATTGTATGTAGGCCTCCTTCCATGCCTGAATGTCAGCTCAGTGAGAACTCTGGCCAGGGCTGCTTGGCAAAGCTGTGTTCCAGTCCCTGAGACACCGTAGTGGCTGAGCTGGCGTCTGGTTGTAGAACACAGTTTCCTTTGCAATGTGAGTGTGTGTGGCCTGGAAGCCCCAAGCACGCATCTGTTTTGTGGGGAAAGTTGTAGTAAAGGGAGTTTCCCTTACTTTTCCCTGTCTTCTTTCTTTCCATCGTTTGTTTCTTTCTTTACCCTTTCTTTTTTCTTTGTTTCCTCTGCTTTCTGTTTTTCTTCCCTCTGTTTGTCCTTCTCTAACCTCTCCTCTACTTTATTCTGTTCCATCATTGCGTTGTTAGCAGGGGCAATTCACGCTTTCAGTCGAAGGTGTGCGGTCGGTAGTTATTAATGACATAAAAAAGACAAGCACATTATAGAATGTTCAGTCTTTGTGATAGCAGAGCCCAAGCCCATATGAATCAGCGCCTCTCACATCCAGACAAGGTGCCTGGTTTTTAGATTGGGAAGATGGGGCACTGGCAGGTGGTCATCTCAAGGTTTTGCCTGGCATCATGGGGTTGCTGTGGGCTTTGGAGTTGGGCTCCATAACCTTGAATGTGTCTCTTTCCTTCTTTGAACCTCAGGTTTACTTGACAAGTAGGGCAAACCACCATCTCCAAACAAGCAGGAGACAGGGTGCTTCTGAGGCTTGCTCCACACATCCTGCACAGAAAGAATGATCTATATCAGCAGTGACTTCCTTCAGGCTGAGAGATGAATGAATGTAGCCTATATGCACAGGTCCCCACATCAGACACCACCTATTAATAATGGGCAGAACATATTTCAGTAGCTATTCTCCATGTACCAGGAATTGTTCTGTCTCACATACATCAGCTCGGTTAGTCCTCACAGTGGACAGTGAGCTGAATCTGATTGTTTCCTCAGTTCACAGAGGGAGACAGGTTGAACAGCTTGCCCACGACCCACACAAAGTGGCAGGTTGGGCTGGGCGCTGGCTCTGCAGGAGGCCCCAGACTCCCCGTCTGTGGCTGTCAGGGTGGTGTCTGTGCTCTGTGGCTGTGGTTCCGTGACTCTTCTCATGTGTATACCGTGGCTTTTAATTTTTTTCCTTTTTGCTCCAGCCCTGGCTGTTTTTAGTCAAAGATAATGATAGTTTAAGATGGGGCTTCATCCTTTATTTTAGCTGCAGAGAGGGACATTTTATCTGTCTTGCTCCTCCTCTGAAGTTTCAGGCCTGTCCCAGGGCATCTTACAACATGATTCAGAAGCTCTGGTTCAGACTCACGCATGTTTGGCCTTTCTCTGAGTCTTCTCCTGAATCTTTATGGTGAACTTTTGAATGCAGTTTTTTCAGGAAGGTTTTTGTACTAAGGCGGGTGTGACAGGAAGACAAATTGTTGAGCTTTAAATTGAAGAAAAACAGGCAATTTGTCTGACATGTTTCAGTTCTCCTCTTCTCTTTCTTCTAGTTTGAATTATAGAGATGATTTCTTCTCGCTCTGAAGGTTAAACTGTTGAGATGTGTTTTATTTGGGGATGTTCTGTAAGAGTATTAAGAACAATTAGATGTAAATTCCTTTTTTATTTTTATAGATTTTAACATATAAATAATTGGAAGTTTGGCTTCCCTCCTTCCTTCCCCCCATTTCTTTTTTTGTCTCCCCCACACCTTTTTTTCTTCCCTCCTTCCTTCCCTTTTCTTTCTCTTCCTTTTATTCCTTAAAGGAATTCTAAAAGCGCTGGAATAAAGTGTGTTTTGGAGAGGACTTGGCAACAGGTTTTCCGTAGTTGTCCAGAGAGGGAAACAAAACACATTCACGGGCGTGCCAAGGTGAAAACTGACCCTTAGACCTGAGTGACTTTGCCAAGCAGGCTGTTATCTCACCTCTGAGATCCCTGAAGAGGGAACAGACTAGTTTTTTATGGCTTCTGGCAGGCTTTTCTTTCCTTCCCACTCATTCACATTTGTAATCACGTGTACGTATCTGTCTGTGTCTCTGGTTGGGGCCTGTCTTCTCTACCAGACACCTGGAGCCCTGTGAGAGGGGACCTGGCTGTTTGCCACCTCCCATTTCCCTTCCTCAGGCCTGAATCTAGTCCTGCCATGTAGCAGGTGACTAGCAAGTGCCAAAGTTCATTTGGGCTGTATAATAAGATATGATACCATAAACCAGGCAGCTTGTAAAAACAGGAAGTTATTTCTCATGGTGTGTGGTCTGGAAGTCCGTTTTTGGGGTGCGGGCAGATTTGTGTCTGGTCAGGCCAGTTTCCTGGTTCATAGACAGTACACAGTGGGAGGCAGAGGGAGTGCGGCGGCTTCTTTTATGAGGGCACTTATCCCATTTGTTAGGGCTCTACCCTCATAACCTTATGATCGCCCCAAAGCCGCACCTTGCTCTTGGGGTTAGGATTTTAACATGAGTTTGGGAGTCATGCAGACTTTCAGATCACAGCAGCAAGTGTTTGAGGAATGAGCGAATGCAGCATGGAGGAGAGTTGTTTTCTTACTCCCTGCCAGTATGCCCTTCCCTCTGTGGTTCCCTCTGCCGGATGCCCCCATTCTGGATTATTCACTTGTCCAGCTCCTCCTGGTGCTAATTCTGATCACCTCTGCCCTGCCCCAGGTGACTCTGGTGCTTGTTGACACTGCTGATCAGAAGAGAAGAGTCTGCATCCCAGGAGGGGACGTATTTGGCCAGCAGGTTTGCAGCAGTGTTAACTATGTGACTGTGTGTACTTGGACATATTTCTGTGCATTACCTTGGTAGAAAAATACTGTATTAAGTCAGTGAATTAAGAAGAATATGCACCATTTAGCAAGCCACTGGGAGCAACAGCTCACATTGTGAGTTACAGAGTGTTTACCTTCTGAGAGCAGGAGGAGGTAAGCCAGGGACACAGTAACAGCCATCAGGAAGGGCCCTGTGCTGAGAGGCAGCCGGTTCATTCCTGGGGAGCCATCAGGAAGGTCCCCCTGCTGAAAGGCAGCTGGTTCATTCTCGTGGAACCATCAGTAAGGGCCCCGTGATGAGTGGTGGCTGGTTCATTCTTGTGGAACCATCACGGAAGGGCTCCTGGCAGCTCTGGCTCACTCTGCCTTGATTTCCCTCCCTGTTTCTTTTGTCTACAAGGACATTGAAGAAGGCCATTGTAGGCAGATGCAAAGCAGGTGCCAACTGGGATTCTGTTGTACAACCTGTCTGCTGTACTGGTTGTAAATACTGGAGCAGGAGCCTCTTTTGGTTTCTCTTTTCCCGTGGCTCCCCTACAAGGCAGGCCTCCCTGGGTCCACAGTGAGTGGCCGGCAGCTGACTAGCAGAGTGAATGAAGCACTTCTCAGAGCTGTGTCCACATCCAAGAGACTGGAAAGTGCAGCAGCCCATGGTGGGGTCCCTCTGGGTGCTGAGAGTGGGTGACTGTTGCGTGGCTGGTGACCGAGGGTAGCCTTTTAAATTCTGTGGGCAGGAGGCCTCTGTCCTAGTCTGGGTTCTCCTGTAGCATAGCCTGAGATGTGGGATTCAGGTGCTCATTTGGGAGCTCATCCCAGGAGGGCACAGTGAACGGGCGGGAGGGTGAGATGAGAATGGACACCCAGGGAGTGATGTGGGTGCCTTTGAGGTGGTTCCCAGCAGGCATCTGGAGTGTCCCTGAGGAGCATGGGGGAGGTGCCTCTGAGCTCTCTCTGACAGCTTTATTCCCCATCTTCCATCGCCCATTGTCTTAGGACAGTGCCTTGAGGTGCTATCAGCCTTGTCCTTACTTCTAGATAGCCTGGGATGCTGCTCCTCTTCTCTGCCTCTGGAAGGTGGAGACTTCACGGTATCCTGGGGTGAGGAGTTAGGTGGTATGCACAGGGCTGTTCCCACAGCTGTATGAAGTCAGGTGAGCCAGGCGTGGGTCAGAAAGTCTCTCCAGGTTCTTGCTCTAGCTGCCTGTGCAGAAGGTTTCACAGCAACTATTTCCTGGGTGTCCTATTCTCTGTGATATTATCCTTCCACCTCAGGCTGCTGTGTGACATGGCAGTGACAGTATTGTCTGCTGTGTGCCAGATTCCCCATTATGGTCTTTCTGTTGACCTGATTGCGCAGGATCCTTGCAACAGGGTTGTGAAGCAGACTTTACTTTCTGTCTTTTTTGGATTAAAAATAGAAACTCAGGGTCAAGTTTGTGAGCTAGTAAGTGAATAATCCAGGAATTTAGCACCTATCTCTGACCCTTGCTGTGAGGTGTTTGTGATATTCTGCTCTCTGTAGGAGTGAGGGCCTGGTGCAGGGCTGTCCTCTGAGCCTCCACCTGTGCTTTTCCATGCCTGCCTGAGGGCAGACATCTGTCCATCCTTCAAGAGCTAGCGGCAGCATCACCTCCTCTGTAAAGCTTCCATGATTCCTGCTGGCACTTCATCCTCTGTGTTTTCTCAGTATCCCAGAATTAACGTTCCTGTAATTTGCAGTGTCTTGATTGCATCAGATGTAGGGAACGGTAACCAACTCCTGCTGACTGTGGGCGCGCGGAGTTAGAGCAGATGTGGGTGCCCGGAGTCCTGTCTGAACATTCATCCTCACGTCCTTGTGGCCTGTTTTCTTAGTGAGTTCACAAGTGCCTTGTGGGTTGGGCTCACATTAATCAGTTCCTTTTCTCAAGTGTTGACTTTGTGCCTTGTCCAAACTGTGGGTAGAGAGGGCAGGTGGCACAACAGAAAGAAGGTGCAACGTGCACTCCAGCGTCGGTGGGGCCTGGTGGGCTCCTGTTCCCTCATTTCCTGCTATGCGACCTTGGGCATCTTTGAGCTTGTCTCCTCATATGTAAAATGGGCATATGGAGTTTCAAGGAAATTGAGCTCACAGCTTAGTGCTTGGCCATTAAATGTTGACTTCTGTCTGCTTTGTCCAGAGTACTAATCCCAGCTGAGAATAAGTCTTTTTTGCCCACAGGGTTGAGTTGTTTCTCTGATCATGGGGAATGGGTGAAGAATGACATTACACATCTACATGTTGGTCTTAGATTAGTCCTTCCACGAGGAAAACTCATGAAAACATGCTGTAAGTGTTGGTGGAAAGCACATCTTGTTGATTATCTTAGCAATTAGCCTGAATGGAGGTTCTAAGTGCCCTGCTGAGGACACCAGTCTAGCAAATGGCTTTTTTGGCTGCCAGCAGTGTCTGACACCTCTACAGGTGTATGACTGTACCAGGCCGAGTTAATTCCTTTGCCTAATCCCCAGCTCCAGGCCTGGCCTGTGGAGTGTTATGCGGAGTCAGCTGCATCCCCAGCCCGGGCCCATTCTCTTGGGGACGATGGCTGAGGGCACTGTGTGTTTGGCTGCTTCTCTGAACAGAAGCAAGAACTAATTCCCAGTCATCAGAGGTCCCATTACTGAGAGATACAAGACGATTTGGAGAACTCTCGCCCTTTTGTTTGCTAGGCTTGGCTTCAGATGTCTTAGATTAAACTTTTGTCCCTAAACATTTTGCTGAGTTTCACCAACGGATTTGGTGACATTCTTTTTACCAGGGGCCACATCCGCTTAGAGGGAGGAGTAATGATCCCCCTGCTGGAACTGGGAGAACTCTCACACCCTGGGTGCTGGGCTCACTGCCCTTGATGAGCCTGCAAGGGAGGAATGGCAAGGGCAGATGCTGCTCCTCGTCCACCCCAGGCCCATGGCGACAGTGTTCATCCAGCCGTCAGCACTGTCTCTGATAGAGCCCCAGACCCCTGCTGTCCAGTGTGTCTGTGCAGCCATTCCAGTCTTAGAGGATTCTTCAGTGAAAGTCGGTTCTTTGCCTTTCGTATCTCTGTGAACCCAAGAAAGTCCCTTTCCAAAAGAGTGGATGAGTCAAATATCTGGAATAAATGGTTCCAAGGCCAAGTGGGAATGAGGAGCTTATACATAACCACAAAGAGCATCATAGGTGTGTTGGTGGCTAGTTCTGCTGGCCCCAGAAAACCCCCTTTCCCCCACAACTACACTTCCTTACTGTGTTCACTACAGTGGGGGCTGTGGCAGGAATAAAGGTTAGTCTTAACATCAAGAACCTAGCACCTGGGCCTTGATTTTAGTTTGGATTCAGGATCTTTTAGCCCCTGGAGTCCACCTCTTTGGTTACATGGCAGAGGGCTTCTGTGTTCTGTTGACCAGACAGCCAGCTTTGAAAGGTCACAGCTAGAATAAGAGTCTTGAGAAAGCATTTAAAAACAACTTGGTGCTATTCTATGAAATATCTAGAATGAATAAATTCGTAGAGACAGGAAGTAGACCAGCCATCTGTGGCGGTGAGTGGGGTGCTGGCAGTTGGGAGGGACGGCTAATGGATACAGGGCGGGATGTCTTTTCGGGTGATGAAAGGGATCTGGAGTTAGTGGTAGTGGTTGTACAATCTCGCAAATATTCTAAAAGCCACTGGATCTTATGCTTTGAAAGAGGGAATTGTGAATTATATCTTAAAGACGGTGGGAGGGTGGTGCCCATAGCTCAGTGGGTAGGGCACCAGCCACATACACCAAGGCTGGCGGGTTCGAACCTAGCCTGGGCCAGCTAAAGCAATGAGAACTGCAACCAAAAAAATAGCTGGGCATTGTGGCCAGCACCTGTAGTTCCAGCTACTTGGGAGACTGAGACAAGAGAATCACTTAAACCCAAGAGTTTGAGGTTGCTGTGAGCTGTGACGCTACAGCACTCTACCGGGGGTGACAAAGTGAGACTCTCAAAAAATAACAAAAAAAGACAGTGGGGAAATAGGACGTGGGGATTTTGCATAAAACAAAATCAAATACTAACAGTGAATGCCATTTATTGAGCAGTGAAAACTGTAACTTCACGGCAGATGTGCTGGTGCTGCTTCTGCTTCTCCAGGGCACGGTGACGCCAGTGCCTGGGCTCCGGAGCTTTGTCTTTGGAGTCTGACATGTTGGATCTTAACTGCTTTCACTTCTGGCCAGTGTGGAGCAGAGAATGTATGTGTGATTTGGAGATTGCAAATCACTCTTGGTGCTTTCCCAATTCCTCTCAGGAATACTCACACATTATAACTGATGAAAGAGCGCACCCATTACATTTTGATAGATACATCGATCATTTCATCTTTCATTTCCATAAAACTGCCCCTCCGTGAGCTCTAGTTTCTGATAGCTGATAGCATTCTAAGGTTGATGTTATTATCGTTGTTGACAGGCCTTGACTCCACATTGACCTCCTTCCTGACCTTCAGCTGGATGTATTGAGAATACATGGGCTGTATTCTCCCCTTGGGTTTTCTTTCCACCTGCTCTGTGCCCCAGGAGGCACACCCTATGGACTCTTCCATCCAGTGG
This sequence comes from Nycticebus coucang, assembly GCF_027406575.1. Taxonomy (NCBI): domain Eukaryota; kingdom Metazoa; phylum Chordata; class Mammalia; order Primates; family Lorisidae; genus Nycticebus; species Nycticebus coucang. The sequence continues at coordinate 109,429,991 of NC_069791.1, forward strand.
GCTCTGCCACCCGTGACCTCTGCTTCACTCTGGCCTAGTTGGTCAATGGAAGGCCCTGAAGAAGGAAGTTGAGGTCAGGGAATTTGTTCTTCTGGCCCTTCCTGCGAGGCCTTGGGTTGGCAGTGGCTGTGTTCCTGTTGGCAGTAGGGCGTCACTGCCCAGGTAACCTTGGGGTCCAGTCACCGCTGGCTCCCTTACCCTTCAGGCCTGAGGCGTACGGGTGCGGGTTTTCACACTTGCCGGCTTCCAGATCCTTCTCTGTCACCCACTATTCTCTTCACCTGCCTCTCTGTGAACAGTCTTCTACTATTGTCCCCTCTGTCCCCTGCTGGGCTATGACTGGGCGCCAGGCCCCACCCAGCTTCATTCTCTGTGCTTGCTTGCTCCCTTCCTGGATGTTCTGCCTCCCAGATCTGCGGTTGGCTCCTTCTTGGGACACCCAGGCTCAGCACAGATGCCAGCGCTTCGGAGGGCACTGGTTTGTGGCCCCCACCCCGGTCATTCCATGCTCACTATGTGCGTTATTTTCTTACAGCACTTTCGCCCTCTGGAATGACCTTTTACTTGATTGGGGGCTGGGCTTGTCCAGGGGCTTCCCTTATCCTCCTGAGTCGCCCAGAGGTTGGCAGACATTTTCTGTGAAGGGTCAGAGGTAGGTACTTTTGGCTTTGCAGGCCCTAGGATCTCTGTTGCAGCTGCTGAAGTCGCCTGTTGAAGCAAGAAAGCAGCCTCAGCACATGAATCAATGGGCTTGTCCGTGTTCTGTTAGCAGTTTACTTACAAAAACGGAGCAGGAATTTGTGCTAGATGATTACATCTCAATAAAGTTGTTTAAAAAGCAACAACAAAATAATTGCAGAGGGCTGGATTTGGCCATAGTCAGTGACCCTGAGCTAGCCTGAAAGCCCGCGAGTGCTGGGCCTCTTTTTATCTTGTTCACTTTGAGTGCGGTGCTTTGAACAGGGCCCGACATGGACATGTAGAAGGTGTGCAATGAATGTTTCTTGGAAGCCTGCTCTGCGTAGGTCAGGGTCCTGGGCAGCAGCAACAATGGAAAAATAAGGCAAGGTCCTGGCTCTGGAAGGCCCTGGTGGGCAGGCAGACCGTGTTTGTCACACAGCATATTTGTTCTGGTGGTAGATGGGAGTGGGCTCATGGGGGATGGGGCCTGGCCTGCTCAGGGAGGAACCCTCGAGCTGCCTCTGGAAGGCTGACCAGGTTTGGCCGGTGGATGAGGTGAGGTGGCAGTGAGGAGGGCTTGGCAAGAAGAGCAAAAGGGCACAGCGTGTGAGAGGCCACACCGTGGAGTGCTGCATGCCTGCTTGGTGGTCTGGCTGTCCTCTCGCAGGCAGTGGCGCACCACCAAGCATCCTGAATTGATGTATTTGCATGGTTAGAGGATGTTGTCATTGAGAGCCGTGTGGAGGATGGTGGGGGAGCTGACGGTCGTACAGACACTATTTTGAAACTTCTTGCCCAAGAGTGGGTCTTGGTCGGTGATGGGGTCTCCTATGGGGGTGAGGGTAGGATGTATGTGTGAGAAATGTAAGGAAAGGCCAGGTGACTAGAACAGACCTTGTGAGGGGAATCAGGTATGGAATTAGGCTATGGAAGCCTCCAGGAGTCTGGAAAATAACTTCCAGTTGACAAAAGATTAGTAAGAAAACCTATGCAATAGTGAGTTGTTATCTAATAGTGATATGTAAGATGTAGTTAGGAAACCTTGATGCTGTGGGTTTGAGATTTTTAGAAGTTTAAGCCACTACGTTTTTGCTTCTGGCCTAGAGTTACAACCTCCACAAGATTCAGTAATGTTTACAAGTATGCTCCTTTTTTTTTTTTTTAAGCTTCTCTCTTTGAAATGAGCTGGCATTCGAAAGCCATACGAGCAGTCTAAGCACTTGGCTTGTCTTTAATCATGAGATTTTCTTATTTTGGGCAGTGAAGTTCACATGGAGTATTTATTCATGCTTTTGACTCACTTCTCCCAAGGCTGTTCTTGAATTTGCATTGCCATCGTATGAGTGAATCAGGAATTTGTCATGTTCAGCCTTTTGAGGAACAGATAAAGAAGACTTGTTGGAACTGTGGGAGACACATAAATTTCTTTTTTTAAACTTTGCTATTTTTTATTTTTAAAGATAATGTTAGGCTGGGCATGGTGGCTCACGCCTATAATCCTAGCTCTTTAGGAGGCTGAGGCAGGTGGATTGTCTAAGCTCAGGGAGTTCTAGACCAGCCTGAGCAATAGCAAGACCCTGTCTCTAAAAAAATATCTAGACATTATGCCGGTCACCTATAGTCCCAGCTACTTGGGAGGCTGAAGCAAGAGGATTGCTTGAGCTCAAGAGTTGGAGGTTGCTGTGACACTATGGCACTCTACCCACAGTAATATAGTGAGACTCCATCTCAGGAAAAAAAAACACCAAAAAACAAAAATAAACAAAAAAATGAGATAATGCTATCAACAGTTACTATCAGGCAATATTAACTATTGTGAGCATATAAGGGGCATATTATTATATTGAAAGTTTAAACTGTGATTCCCTATCTCAAATCTTTTCCCCCCATTCATTTTTAAGAAAATTGTGACACAGTCTGTCAAAAATTATATAAATTCAGTGTTTTCACCAGCCTCCTCCTCCTTCATCCTCCTTCCTCTTTTTCTTCTTTATAATTTTTATTGATCAGTAGAACCAGTGGACACATAAACTTCAGTGGGAAATGTGTGGTTTCACAGGGCAGTGGGTCTGAGAGAGCAGGGGCTGCTGTTTTGCTCTGGCGTTGCTATGGCTCTTGCTTTCCTGGGTGACTGCCCTGAAGTGCAGAGGCACGACTGACACCCATCTGCAAACATCTTTATCCTTATTGCAGTGCACTTTCTAGTTACTAAGTGACACGTATATGGCTTGTTAGTTGCGATTTAGTGGCTCCAAGACATAACTTGTCATTTTTTGTCTTAGGTCAACTCACTTATGCTTAAATAAAGATAGAAAGTGATGTATTTTGGCAAAATAGTCAATCCTTTAGTCTCTGAATGTGCATACTCAGCTAAACAATTTTTATATCTCACTTTATAGGTCTATTTTTATCATTCAAATATTAAATATAAACTTTGATTCCCTTCTGGAATGGCTGCATATCATCTAGGGCTTTTAGTGGTAAGCATCTGAACATCCGGGGTGACTTGTCTGAAGAGGAAAGGGGTTCACATGAGCACGGTAGGTCTTTCCTTCAGGCATGACTTGATCCAGGGTCTCCCTGTTTCTCTCTGCGTGTGGACCTCGTTTCTAGAGTCACCGTCGGTTGGCAGGCACTGCGGACTTGCCCTTCTTCTGTTTTGTGCCCTATAGGCATGAACTTCTGGGCTCCCTTCATGCAAAAGTCTCAGGCTTCATTTTTCATTCAGATTCGCTCACATTAAACCCAAATGTAGGCCATCCCTGAATCATTTCCTTTTGTCCTGATCAGCCAGCTCCAAGTTACATACCCATCCCTTGAGGTGAATTGGTTGACAGATCAACTCCCAGGTGAGCATTCCAGGGGGAAGTAGATGTGGAGGTGTGTTCTTGCCCAGAGGAGAGACAGCAGCTGCTGCGTAAGGTGCACCCTCCTCCCAGCTGCTGCCTAAGGTGCACCCTTCCCTGGGTAGTGCTCCCTGCCTCATCAGATCTGTGAGTGTGCTCTGGACACTGCAAGTTAGCCTGGCCAGAGGGGGCGATGTGGTGCTGGATGGAGTTCCCATGTTTGGGAAACGGGTCGTTTCTCTTGCTACACAGCAAGAGAAAATACAAATATTTTTTATTTTCATAGTTTCTTTTTGAGTTTTATTTTTTGATTTTATTTATTGACTTAAGTTTTAGGAAATATAATGCATCAAATGTGTGACTTTTAAGATTTTATTACTTAAGGTGATCTAAAGAAGGGCCAATTCAAAGAAAAATATTAAGGAAATATTAGCATGTGTGCCAGAGGACATGGTGAAAAGGTTGGGTATGGCCATGGGCAACTGATATGTGCCAGAGAGAACTAGCTCTGCCAACACCAGCTCTGCAGCCTCGGGCCCACACCTCACTTCTCCAGGCTGTTTCCTCCCTGCCTGACATGCTGCCTTACAGGGTGTCAGAAGACTTGCATGAAGTGCATATCACGGTGTTCAACATGCGGCAAACATCTAGGTGATGTTAGCTGTTGTTATTATTAGTGGAAATAATAATAGTAGTTTTAGAGCCATGAGTCTTGTTGTAAAAATGTGATTTCGGAAGGTTCATCCAAGTAGATATATTAATTCATTGAAATAGTTATTTAGCATCTACTGTGTGTCAGGAACTCAGCAAAGTACTTGGGATGCAGAGATAAACAGGCAGGGCTGCTTGAAGAGCAGTCAGGCTGGAGACAGAGACACACAAGGGAGCCACGGGGGCTGCAGTGTGGACAACGCTAGAAGGAGGTCAGGTAGAGGGTGTTCTGGAAGCACTGAGGGAGAAACCTACCTGTAGGGTGGGTGCAGGCAAGGCTGAGCTTTGAGACTGGAGGGCCAGCCAGGTGCAGATGGGGAGAGAACAGCCCCCACGCAAAGCAGCAGATAAGGGGGAAAGCTCAGGGCAGACACCCGAATCTCATAGCACACAGGCAGGGTTTGAGTGCTGGGCAGAGGAAAGATGACACTGTTTGGTTGGAGATGTCATCAGTCATTTCAAAATGTGATATTCTGCCTGGTTGGGGTTGACTATATCATTAATTAGTCATTTAATTGTCAAAGCCTTTCCCTACCTACTTTCCAGGTACCTGCTGTCTGTTATGGGACCCATTTTATTGCAGACACTATTCCCGGAAAACTAAAAATCTTGAGTGCCCTCCTTTCTTGGAGGCCCTGTAAGAAGCTTCAGGCAGTAATATGGTGTGTATGGATGTACTTTAAATCAGGAGGACATGATATACTTCTTTTTTTTTTAATTGTTGGAGATTCATCGAGGGTACAAGAAACCAGGTTACCCTGATTGCATTTGTTAGGAAAGACCCTCTTACAATCGTGTCTTGCCCCCAAAAGATGTCACACACCAAGACCCCACCCTCTCCCTCCCTCTCTCTGCTCTTTCTTTCTCCACCCCTCCCTCTCCCTCTTTCTCTCTCTGCTCTCCCCATCCCCACCTTGTCATTAATTGTCACTAATTGTCCTCATATCAAAATTGAGTACATAGGATTCATGCTTCTCCACTCTTATGATGCTTTACTAAGAATAATGTGTTCCACTTCCATCCAGGTTAATACAAAGATGTAAAGTCTCTTATTTTTTTTTTAAATGACTGAATGGTATTCCATGGTGTACATACACCACAGCTTGTTAATCCATACCTGGGTTGGTGAGCACTTAGGCTATTTCCACATTTTGGCGATTGTAAATTGAGCTGCAATAAACAGTCTAGTGCAACTGTTCTTATGATAAAAGGATTTTTTTTTCCTTCTGGGTAGATGCCCAGTAACGGGATTGCAGGATCAAATGGGAGGTCTAGCTTGAGTGCTTTGAGGTTTCTCCATACTTTCTTCCAAAAAGATTGTATTAGATTGCAGTCCCACCAGCAGTGTAAAAGTGTTCCCTTCTCTCCACATCCACGCCAGCATCTGCAGTTTTGAGATTTTGTGATGTGAGCCATTCTCTCTGGGGTTAGATGGTATCTCAGGATGGTTTTGATTTGCATTTCTCTAATACGTAGGGATGATGAACATTTTGTCGTATATTTGTTAGTCATTCGTCTGTCTTCTTTAGAGAAGGTTCTATTCATGTCTCTTGCCCATTGATATATGAGATTATTGGCTTTTTTCATGTGGATTAATTTGAGTTCTCTATAGATCCTAGTTATCAAGCTTTTGTCTGATTGAAAATATGCAAATATCCTTTCCCATTGTGTAGGCTGTCTATTTGCTTTGGTTGTTGTCTCTTTAGCCGCACAGAAGCTTTTCAGTGTAATTAAGTCCCATTTGTTTATTTTTTTTGTTGTTGCAATTGCCATGGCAGTCTTCTTCATGAAGTCTTTCCCCAGGCCAATATCTTCCAGTGTTTTTCCTATGCTTTCTTTGAGGATTTTTATTGTTTCATGCCTTAAATTTAAGTCCTTTATCCATCTTGAATCAATTTTTGTGAGTGGAGAAAGGTGTGGGTCCAGTTTCAGTCTTTTACATGTGGATATCCAGTTCTCCCAGTACTATTTATTGAATAGGGACTCTTTCCCCCAGTATGTGTTCTTGTTTGGTTTATTAAAGATTAGGTGGTTTTAAGATGTCAGTTTAATTTCCTGGTTTTCTATTCGATTCGGAATGTGTATGTCTCTATTTTATTTTGTTTCTTTTTGAGGAAGAAATTTCTTAATTTTTATTTATTTATTTTTTTATTAAATCATAGCTGTGTACATTAATGCAGTCATGGGGTACAATTTGAAATAGTTTCATAAAACTGGTTAACATAGCCTTCATGGCATTTTCTTAGTTATTATGTTAAGACATTTATATTCTATCTACACTTAGTAAATTTCACATGTACTCTTGTAAGATGTACTGTAGGTGTGGTCCCACTGATTACCCTCCCTCCACCCATCCTCTCCCCTCCCTCTCCCCTTTACCCTTTTCTTGGGCTATAATTAGGTTATAGCTTTCATATGAAAGCTATGAATTGGTTTCATAGCAGGGCTGAGTACATTGGATACTTTTTCTTCCATTCTTGAGATACTTTGCTAAGAAGAATATGTTCCAGCTCCATTCATGTAAACATGAAAGAGGTAAAGTTTCTATCTTTCTTTAAGGCTGTATAATATTCTATGGTGTACATATACCACAATTTATTAATCCATTCATGTGTCGATGGGCACTTGGGCTTCTTCCATGACTTAGCAATTATGAATTGGGCTGCAATAAACATTCTGGTACTAGTATCTTTGTTATAATGTGATTTTTGGTCTTCTGGATATATACCTAGTAGAGGAATTGAAGGATCAAATGGCAGATATATTTTTAGATGCCTAAGTGCTCTCCAAACATCTTTCCAAAAGGAATGTATTAGTTTGCATTCCCACTAGCAGTGTAGAAGTGTTCCCTTTTCTCCATGTCCACGCCAACGTCTCTGGTTTTGGGATTTTGTGAGGTGGGCTAATCTTACTGGAGTTATGTCTCTGTTTTTTTTGCCAGTACCATGGTGTCTTGACCACTATGGCTTTGTAGTACAGCCTAAAATCTAGTATGCTGATGCCTTCAGCTTTGTTTTTATTACTAAGAACTGCTTTAGCTATACAGGTTTTTTTCTGGTTTCATACAGAATGCACAATCATTTTTTCCAAGTCTTGAAAGTACGATGTTGGTATTTTAATAGGGATGGCATTGAATTGGTAGATTGCTTTGAGAAGTATAGACATTTTAACAATGTTGATTGTTCCCATCCACGATCATGGTATGTTTTTCCATTTGTTAATATCCTCTGCTATTTCCTTTCTTAGGGTTTCATAATTTTCTTTATAGAGGTCATTCAGCTCTTTTGTTAGGTATTTCATTTTCTTTGAAGCTATGATGTACATATAGCTTCAAAGTGGTATATGTACACCATTTTCTTTGAAGGGAGTTGTGTCCTTAATTAGCCTCTCATCTTGGCTGTTATTGGCGTATACAAAAGCTACTGACTTGTGGACATTGATTTTATATCCTGAGACATTACTGTATATTTTGATGACTTTCAGGAGTCTTGTGGTTGAGTCTTGGGGTTCTCTAAGTATAAGATCATATTGTCAGTAAAGAGGGAGACATTTGGCCTCCTCTGCTCCCATTTGGATGCCCTTTATTTCTTTGTCTTGCCTAATTGTATTGGCTAGAACTTCCAGCACTATGTTGAATAGTAAAGGTGACAGAGGACAACCTTGTCTGGTTCCAGTTCTAAGAGGAAAAGCTTTCACTTTTACTCCATTCAGTAAAATATTAGCTGTGGGTTTGTCATAGATAGCTTTGATCAGTTTCAGAAATGTGCCACCTATGCCTATACTCTCCAGTGTTCTAATAAGAAAAGGGTGCTGGATTTTACAGAATGCTTTTTCTGCATCTATTGAGAGAATCATATGGTCTTTGTTTTTGCTTCTGTTGATATAGTGAATAAGGTTTATGGACTTGCGTATGTTAAACCAGCCTTGCATCCCTGGGATGAAACCTACTTGATCATGATGCATGACTTTTTTTGATGATAAGCTGTAACCTATTGGCTAGGATTTTGTTGAGATTTTTTTCATCTATATTCATGAGTGAAATTGGTCTGAAATTCTCCTTTTTAGTTGGGTCTTTTCCTGGTTTTGGTATCAGGGTGATGTTGGCTTCATAGAACTTGCTGGGGAAGATTCCTTTCTCCTCAATTTTTTTGGAATAATTTCTGCAGTACAGGAATAAGCTCTTCTTTGAAGGTTTGATAGCATTCTGGTGTGAAGCCATCTGGACCAGGGCATTTTTTGATTGGAAGATTTTTTATTGTTTCTTTGATCTCAGTGCTTGAAATTGGTCTGTTCAGGAGCTCTGTTTCTTTCTGGCTAAGTCTAGGGAGAGAGACTTAGCCAGATTCCAAATATTGATCCATTTCCTTCACATTGTCCAATTTCTGGGCATGGAGTTTCTGGTAGTATTCAGAGATAATCTCTTTTAGCTCTGTAGCATCTGTTGTTATTTCCCCTTTATCATTTCTGATGGAGGTTACTAGAGATTTTACTTTTCTATTTCTAGTTAGTCTGGCCAAAGGTTTATCTATTTTATTTATTTTTTTCAAAAAACCAACTCCTTGTTTCATTAATTTTCTGAATGATTCTTTTGTTTTCAATTTCATTGATCTCTGATTTGATTTTGGATATTTCTTTTCTTCTACTGAGTTTAGGCTTAGATTGTTCTTCTTTTTCCAGTTCCATCAGATGACTTGTGACTTTGTCAGTGCTCTCTCTTTCTGTTTTTCGAATGTGGCCATCGAATGTGGCCATCTAAAGCGATAAATTTTCCTCTCAGAACTGCTTTTGCAGTATCGCACAGGTTTTGGTAGCTTGTGTCTTTATTATTTTTATGCTCAAGGAAGTTAATGATTTCTGGTTTTTATTTCTTCCCACACCCATCTGTCGTTCAAAAGAAGGTTGTTTAATTTGCATGCCTTTGTGTGCGGTTGAATGTTTTTGTTGGAGTTGAATTCCACCTTTAGTGCCTTGTGGTCTGAGAAGATACAAGGTAAAACTTCAGTTCTTTTGATTCTATTGAGGTTTGTTTTGTGTCCTAGGATATGATCAATTTTGGAGAATGTTCCATGGGACAATGAGAAGAATGTATATTCTTTATCTTTGAGATGGAGTGTTCTATATGCGCTATCAAGTACAGTTGTTCTAGGGTCTCATTTAAATCCCTTATATCTTTGTTTAATTTCTGTTTAGAGGATCTGTCCATCTCTACAAGATGAGTGTTAAAGTCCCCTGTTATTATGGTGTTATAGGATATCATATTGTTCAGACTGAGTAAGGTTTGTTTCAAGAATCTGGGAACCTTTAAGTTGGTTTAAATATTTAGAATTGAAATGTCTTTTTATATTTTTCCATTGACCAATATAAAGTGACCATCTTTGTCTTTTTTGACTTTAGTTGTTTTAAATCCCCTTGTATCTGAAAATAGGATCACAACCCCTCTTTTCTTCTGAAATCCATTTACCAGAAAAATTGTCTTCCAACCCTTAACTCAGAGTTCTAATTTGTCTTTTGAAGCTAGGTGTGTTTACTATAGACAGCAGATGGATGGCTTGTGCTTTTTAATCCAGTCAGCCAATGTATGCCTTTTCATTTGGGAATTTAAGCCATTAACATTTATTGAGATAATTGATAAAGTGTGGTAGTGTTCTATTCATCTTATTTTGTGAGAGTCCATTGGTTAGTTTTATCTTTTGCATCATTGTGGAGGTTAGGTTCTGAGGAGGTTTAATTTCTGAGTTCTTAGTTTGCTGTTGATCCATTGTGATGGTCAATGTGTAGAACAGGTTGAAGTATTTCCTGTAGAGCTGGTCTTCTTGTGGCGAATTTCCTCTGTGGTTGCACATCAGAAATTATTTGATTTCTCTGTCAATTTTAAAGCTTAGCTTCACAGGATATAGAATTCTAGGCTGGAAATTGTTCTGTTTAAGTAGATTAAAGGTGGATGACCATTGTCTTTTTGCTTGAAAAGTTTCATTAGAGAAGTCTGCAGTCACCCTGCTGGATTTGCCCCTGTAGGTCAACTGATGCTTACTCCTGGCAGCTTGAAGAATCTTAACTTTTGTGTTGACTTTGGACAGGTTCATCACAATGTGTCTTGGAGAAGCTCTGTTAGAGTTGAGGTGACCTGGTGTCCGATATCACTCTGAAAGGAGTGTGTCAGAATCTTTGGTGGTTTTTGGAAAATTTTCATTTATAATATTCTTTAGAATGACTTCCATCCCCCTGGGGCATTCTTCTTCCCCTTCTTGGATACCTATCACTCATACGTTTGAATGCTTCATAAAGTCCCATAATTCTGCCAGTGAATGTTCTCTTTCTTCTTTTCTGCCTCTTTAACTATCTGAGTAATCTCAAGAGCTTTGTCCTGTACCCCTGAGATTCTTTGTTCTGCATAGTCTAATGTGTTGTTGATAACTTCTATCACATCTTTAAGTTCCCTCATTGATTGCTTCAGTTCCTTCAGCTCTGCTATATCCTTTGTATATTCTTTGTATTTGATTCTGTTTTTGGATTTCTTTTTGGTTATTTTTCACTTTATCAGTAGTTTCCTTCATTGTTTCCATCATTTCCTTCATTGTTTTCATCATCTGTCTTTTAAATTCCCTTTCTGTCCTTTCTAACATTTCTTTATAGGTGGAATCCTCTGCAGTAGTTACCTCACAGTCCCTTGGGGGGTTGCTCTGGACTGGTTTTTCATGTTGCCAGGATTTTTCTGCTGATTATTCCTCATGAGTGTTTTCTTTTATGTATTTCCTGGCCCTGGTTTTCCTTTCACTTCCTTTTGCTCTTTAAGTTACGTGCCTCTGTCTTAGGGTTTTGAGGATTCAGCTGCCGATGGGATTAGACCAAATGAACACACAAAAGCACTTGCCAGTTCTCCACTGCTTTGTCCCCCTCATGGGGTCCGGAAGTCTCTCGTTGACTCCCTTTATTCCCAAAGGGATGTTTCTGGGCAGATCCCACCAGCCAGAGATGCCTGGAGTTTTCTCTCCTCTATCGCACTTTGCCCAGTTGCAAGGAAGCTGTTACTCGGCCGCCATCTTGCGCCTCCCTCCTACTTTACCTCGATATGATATACTTCTATTAAATGGTTCTGGAGAATCCTGTGTTCAACTTAATTCTGTTTGTGCTATTATATGTTTATTTTGAAAAACAAAACTCAAGTTCTACTCCAAAATAGAAAATGCTTCCATCCCTTCCGTGGGGTAGTGTTTGGACCCCTCCTTGTGTGAGATCAGCCAGTGGCTAAAGCTGGTAGTAATCCAGTGACATCCTGTTATAATCCCCATGTGGCTTGTTAGCTCAATGCTTGTCTCTTTTGTATACAGAGGAATTTTTGACTTTTTGGGGAAGCCTGTGATGAAGTCTTTGCTTCACTTGCTAAGCCAGGAAAACCAGCCTCTTAGCCTGCTTGCAGCTAGCAAGGTTACAAATTGCAAGAACCTGTTAATAAAGGTCTTAAATAATTAAAAAAAAATTGTAAAATTAAATATTTATGGCCACTTTGGCACAAAGAAGCTGGAGTTGTCATTATGTTGCGTTCATTTTTTCCTTATGATTTTAAAAGAAATGAAAACATTACTGTGAAAACCCCTCTCCTGTGCCAGAACAAAGTCTGTGTGGCTAGGACACCATGTCCTAGCTGGATGCAGCCTCTGCCCACTGGGGTGCTGGTCTGCCTCCCCTCCAACCCCCCACCTGCCGCGTCTCCCTGCAAACATGGACACACCCATAATTCCCATTCATAATCCTAGTACACCTTGGGGCCTTCATTGGGGACACTGGTGCAAGTTGAGGGATGGTCCAGGGCAGGGCATGGCCAGTGCAGTGGTTCAGCTATTTCTGCTACTGGGTTATTTTTGCTGTCAAGAGCAATACTGCATAGGATCCTCACTTGAGGAGTCTTTAGCCGGAATGGCTGCTAAGGTCCCCCCACCCTGAGTTTTTTTCCAAACTGAACTTAGGAGGTCATGGCTCAAAGGATCTCTCTTGGGGCAGGGTCTGGTTTTGGTGGCTGTGGAGGGCAGCAGGAGAGGCCTTGCAGCATGTGCAGGGATGGTCAGGGGCAGGGCAGGGAGGCCACTGGGGCAGGGCTCATGGGACACAAGGCGGTCGCTATGAGGCAAGCTTTGGCTGGGTGCTGTGGCTCATACCTGTTTGTTCCCACTTGGAAATTGACAGGTTGTGTAGTTTTTCCTTGTCTCCCTGCCTTGTGAGAGATCTGATTCCAGTGGCCTATGACTTTACAAGCTGGATGTCTGGCCCAGAGCTACTGTCACCCGATGGTCCTTGTCTCACCTCTGCTGCAGAGGTTCATGAGGTTACAGAGAAGTAGCTACAGGGTGGGGGCACCTGTCTGACATCCAGACTGTTCAGTTATCAGATGTCATGGAGCCTCTGTTGGTCCAGGTAGAGTGCTTGATAGCTTTCCTCATTCCCAGGGCTCATCTTCCTTCTCGTCAGGTTAGCTCCATCGTCATCATCAGCGTGCTCACGGTCACTCAGTCACCACAGGCTGGGAGGGAGGTGCGGCCATTGGAGACTGCGGCTCATCAACGTCACCATCAAGTAAAGCAGCGGTTCTCAACCTGTGCGTCACGACCCCTTTGTAACATTGAAAATACATCCTGCATATCAGATATTTACATAACAATTCATAACAGTAGCAAAATTACAGTTATGAAGTAGCAACGCAAATAATTTTATGATTGAGGGTCATCACAACATGAGGAACTATATTAAGGGGTCACAGCACCAGGAAGGTTGAGAACCACTGAAGTAAAGGCTTTTATAATTTTGGCAGTTCACTTTTATTAAGTGCTTACTGTCTAATCCTCTTGAAGCCCTAGGGGGTATATCCAAGTATCACTGCCTTTTTACAGATGACAGGACTGTGGCACAAAGAAGTTAAGAAGTTAAATCACTTCCTCAAGTTATTAATGAGCCAGGATTCAAATCCAAGAAGTGATTCTGGGTGTGGGGTTGGCAAACTATATCCTGCAGGACCACCATTTGTTTTGTAAATAAAATGTCATCATAACACAGCCATACTCATTTGTGTAGGAATCGTCACTGGGCCTGCCCACTACAGCAGAGTCGGGTAGTTGCTACAGAGATTGCATTGCTCAGAGCCTAAAATATTCACCATCTGGCCATCTTACCAAAAGAGCTCCCTAACTCCCTGCTCTGGAGCCCCAGCTCTCAGCCAGCACAGAGTACTTCTCAAGGAAAAATACAATTGCTGAGTTCCTCTAGGGTGCTGGGAGGAGACAGACAGTAACGATGCACTCATTTTAGTACAAACAGAATTGCTCTGAAGGAACACTGTGAGCTGCCGAGGAAGCAGAAAACAGAGCAGCGAGTGCATGGTGAGGGGCGGGGATCCGGAAGATCCTCAGTGGAAGTGACACCTGAGCAGCGGAAGGTGGGTGGGTGGAACGAGAGGCTATGCAAAGCCCAGAAGTAAGCAACAGGCTATCAGGCAAAGGGCCACTCTCCTTTCATATGAGGAAACCGAGGCTTAGGAAGTTTAAGTGTTGACCGGGTGTGGTGTCTCACACCTGTAATTCCAGCACTCTGGGAGGTCGAGGTGGGTGGATTGCCTGAGCTCATGGGTTGGAGACCAGCCTGAGCAAGAGTGAAACCCCGTCTCTACTAAAAATATAAAAATTAGCAAGGTAAAGGTCATGGAGAGTGTGGAAACCAGCTTCATTTTATTCTAGACTCTGCGCTGTACCTCCTCTTCCTGGTCCCTTGGTCTGAAGTCCCTGATTCCCTTACATGCCTGCCCCAGTTGGCATTGTCTTCCCATGATTGCGCAGGCTGACAGGTGCCCGTGCGACCCTTCAGTGAAGCCTTAGCACTGTGGACTGGCAGTGGCACAGGTGCCCTCTGGAGCTCTGCCCCCTTGTGTTCCCAGTTCTCCTGGAGGGTCCCCTCTCGGGGCTGCTTTTCATCCCTCATCATATGGGGCCATGTGCCCACATTGCTAGAATTCTTAACACTTAACATATTGAGTTATTATTGCATTGTTAAATAAATTCAAATCAGTATGTTTTGGTAGATTGCCCTCTGCAGACCTCTGCTGGGAAACATGAATGAGTTTCTTACTAGAATACTGGTTTCTTCTTGCCCCGGATCATCCTGAGGAAGGGCTGAACGCTGGTGCCTGTGGGGCTGGGTAAGGAGGGTGGTGACCTGAAAAACGGCCATTGTCGAGAACAGTTACTAGAAAGTGATCCCCTCCTGAGCAGCAGAGGCATGACTGAACGTGGCTTTGGAGGTGATCGGGCTCACTGCTTAGGGGTACAGGGCTTCTTTCTGAGATGATGAAAATATTCTAAAATTGATTGTAGCAGTGGCTGCACAACTCTGAATATACTAAACCCAGTAAGTTATATACTTAAAATATACTTTGATATGTGAATTTTATCTCAAAGCTGTTATTTTGAAAAGTGGAAGCATCACAAGGTTTCAGGGGTGCTAACTGGGCAGGAAGCTAGGATGGAGTCCTGCTTTTAGACAGGGGACCTGTCCATGCTCTTCAGAAGCAGGGCAGTGCCCTGTCAGCTCAAAGCACAAGTGAGGCCACGTGACATGTGTACAGGCCCATTGAGGCTCTGACTCTGAAACGGGTCAGAATGCACCTCTTCTGGGTGGGAGCTGCTCATGGGATCTCTTTCCAGAAATGATCCTAGAGGCCTGTAGATCTTGTTGGTGGGCACAGCCTTGGGGACCCCAGCCTGAGATTAGGCATCTGCTGCTTGGTGAAGTTGCTTTGCATTTGGCCAGCATGCCTGTGGACTTGCTTTGTGAATGGGAAGGGATGACAGACATTCAGAATTTATTCACTGTTAATATTTGTGCTGGAGGAAACTAACCAAGGAAGGTAGATAGACCCTCTGTGGTAGATCAGGTTTCCTATTCATGTGTAATTGACACCGAGGCTGAGTAATCCTTTGGAGTGGGGGCTGTCCTGTGCACTGAAGGGCATATAAACAGAGTCTCTCCCCTCAGGTCAGAAGCACCCTACCTCTTGACAACTCAGAGTGTCTCTAGATGTTGTCCAGTGTCCCCTGGGGGTTGAGAAGCTCTAGATGGCCAAGTCTGTGTGGCAGAGGAGCCATGGCAAGCGTGTGGTCTGAGGGTGGCCATGAGGGTGGCCATGAGGGTGAGGGTGTGCAGGTGACGGGGAGTGGCCTGCGGGGCATGCTGTGGGCTGAGAGTGGCCGCGAGGGTGAGGGTGTGCAGGTGATGGGGAGTGGCCTGCGGTGAATGCCCAGGACATATGTGTGCAGGAGGTGCTGCAGACTCACAGGCCAGAGCTAACCCCTGCTTTTGTTATGCTGAGGAGGTCACTACCCCAGGGTCCTCAGGCTCCTGCCAGGGAAGTGGACCTGGGAAAGTTCCTCCTTGTGCTCTTCTTGCTGGTCAGGATCTCAGTGGAAAAGGTATCTCATATATACCATTTGACATATTTTGCGCAAGGACTGAGTGGGTCAGAGAGGCTTTTCTCCCTCATTCATTAGTTCCAAAAGGGTGGCCTCACTGGGGCACATGCCCATCTTTGGGAGATAAGGGGTGGGGGGTGGGGGCTGTGTGATTGACAGGCCCACCATAAGCTCACAGAGGGCAATTTCTGGGAGGAGGAGTAAGTGGGGACCAAAAAGTAGTACAGTTTCCTCCCCTGGGGAACCTTGGCAAGTGCCAACAGTCACTGGCATCCCAGATTTAGAACCTGAAACTGAAGAGTAGAGGAGTCTTTCCTGACCACAAAAGAGTAAAAAGCCTTGGGTTTAGGTGTGCTGCAGCATTTGGGTCAGATTCCTGCTTATTACTGACTGCTGGAGGTGCTCACCTGGCCTCTGTGGCCTGATTGTGTTACACCTCATGGCCAGTGGTGTGGCCCAGTTGTTAGATTAGCCAGAGAACCTAAGTACGATTCTCAGCTGTGCTCTTCATTGGCTGTGTGCCTTAGGCAAGTTTCTGATCTCTCTGGGCCCCAGTTTCCACTGAGTACCAACCTGACCTATCGAGGCCTGGGGCTTGGGTGAGGCTCTGATGAGAATCCTGACTGGGTATCCTGTGAAGTTCCTGGCACACATTCCTGCTCATTCGTATTGTTGTTCAGGTTACACATACATGTTTCTGCATTCACACCAAAATGTTGAATCTTTATTCCAGAAGTATTACTTTCTTTGTTGTAGAAGAGGTTTTTACCTACTTAGCATCAAATGTTGCACATTGGGGTCTGGTGGCCTCACTGTTGGGCTTTGCTGACCTGCTGAAAAGTAGCCTGTATGTTTTGCTTTTTTTTTAATTATTATTAAATCATAGCTGTGTACATTAATACAGTCGTGGGGCACCATACACTGGTTTTATATACCATTTGACATATTTTCATCACACTGGTTAACATAGCCTTCCTGGCATTTTCTTAGTTACTGTGTTAAGACATTTATAGTCTACATTTAGTAAGTTTCACATGTACCCTTGTAAGATGCACCGTAGGTTTGATCCCATCAATCACCCTCCCTCCGCTCATCCTCCCCCCTCCTCTGCCTTCTCTCTCCCCTTTCCACATATTCTTATATGGGGTTATAACCCAGGTTATAACCGGGTTATAGCTTTCATATGAAAGCCATAAATTAGTTTCATAGTAGGACTGAGTACATTGGATACTTTTTCTTCCATTCTTGAGATACTTTACTAAGAAGAATATGTTCCAGCTCCATCCATGTAAACATGAAAGAGGTAAAGTCTCCATCTTTCTTGAAGGCTGCATAATATTCCATGGTGTACATATACCACAATTTATTAATCCATTCGTGGATCGATGGGCACTTGGGCTTTTTCCATGACTTAGCAATTATGAATTGGGCTGCAATAAACATTCTGGTACAAATATCTTTGTTATGATGTGATTTTGGGTCTTCTGGGTATATCCTAGTAGAGGAATTATAGGATTGAATGGCAGATCTATTTTTAGATCTCTAAGTGTTCTCCAAATATCTTTCCAAAAGGAATGTATTAGTTTGCATTCCCACCAGCAGTGTAGAAGTGTTCCCTTTTCTCCACATCCACGCCAACATCTCTGGTCTTGGGGTTTTGGGATATGGGCTAATCTTACTGGAGTTAGACAATATGTCAAAGTAATTTTGATTTGCATTTCTCTGATGATTAAGGATGATGAACATTTTTTCATGTGTCTGTAGGCCGTGTGCCTGTCTTCTTCAGAAAAGTTTCTCTTCAAGTCCCTTGCCCAGCCTGCGATGGGATCACTTGTTCTTCTGTTGAGTTCTCTGTGGATTCTGGTTATTAAACCTTTGTCGGACATATAACCTGCAAATGTCTTGTCCCATTCTGAGGGCTGTCTGCTTGCTTTACTTACTGTGTTCTTGGCTGTGCAGAAGCTTTTTAGTTTGATCAGGTCCCAGTAGTTTATTTTTGAAGCTGCTTCAATTGCCTGGGGGTCCTCCTCATAAAATATTTGCCCAGCCCGATTTCTTCAAGAGTTTTCCCTGTACTTTCTTCTAGTATTTTTATAGTTTCATGTCTTAAGTTTAAATCTTTAATCCAGTGAGAGTCTATCTTAGTTAATGGTGAAAGGTGTGGGTCCAGTTTCAGTCTTCTGCAGGTTGCCAGCCAATTCACCCAGCACCATTTGTTAAATAGGGAATCTTTTCCCCACTGAATTTTTTTAATTGGCTTGTCAAAGATCAAATAACAGTAAGTAGCTGGGTTCATCTCTTGGTTCTCTATTCTGTTCTATACATCTACCTCTCTGTTTTTGTGCCATTTCCATGCTGTTTTGATCACTATCGATTTATAGTATAGTCTGAGGTCCCGTAGCGTGATTCCTCCTGCTTTGTTTTTATTTCTGAGTAATGTCTTGGCTATTCGAGGTTTTTTCCTGATTCCATATAAAATGAAGTATTATTTTTTGAAGATCTTTAAAGTATGACAGTGGAGCTTTAATAGGGATTGCATTGAAATTATATATTGCTTTGCGTAGTGTGGACATTTTAGCAATGTTGATTCTTCCCAGCCATGAGCATGGTATGTTTTTTCATTTGTTAACATTTTCAGCTATTTCTTTTCTTAGAGTTTCATAGTTCTCTTTATAGAGATCTTTCATGTCCTTTGTTAGATAAACTCCCAAATATTTCATCTTCTTTGGCACTACTGTGAATGGAATAGAGTCCTTAACTGTTTTTTTCAGCTTGACTATTGTTTGTATGTATAAAGGCTACCAATTTATGGATGTTGATTTTGTAACCTGAGACGCTGCTGTATTCCTTGATCAGTTCTAAGAGTTTTGTAGTAGAATCCTGGTGTTTTCTAGATATACAGTCATATCATCTGCGAAGAGCAAAAGTTTGATCTCTTCTGATCCTGTATGTATACCCTTGATTGCCTTTTCTTCCCTAATTGCGGTGGCTAAAACTTCCATTACAATGTTAAAGAGCAGTGGAGACAAGGGGCAGCCTTCTCTGGTTCCTGATCTGAGTGGAAATGATTTCAATTTAATTCCATTCAATACGATATTGGCTGTGGGTTTGCTGTAGATGGTCTCTATCAGTTTAAGAAATGTCCCTTCTATGCCAATTTTCTTAAGTGTTCTGATGATGAAGGGATGCTGGATATTATCAAAAGCCTTTTCTGCATCAAATGAGAGAATCATATGGTCTTTATTTTTTATTTATTTTTATTTATTTATTTATTTTTATTAAATCATAGCTGAGTACATTAGTATGATCATGTGGCACCATACACTTGGTTCATAGACCGTTTGACACATTTTCATCACACTAGTTAACATAGCTTTTGTGGCATTTTCTTAGTTATTTTGCTAAGACCTTTACATTCCACATTTACTAGGATTCACATATACCCTTGTAAGATGCACCGCAGGTGTAATCCCATTAATCCCCCTCTCTCCACCTCCCTCCCCCCTCCCTCCCCTCTCTTTCCCCCTTCTCCCTATTCTTAGGTTGTAACTGGGTTATAGCTTTCATGTGGAGACCTACATTAGTTTCATAATAAGGGTGAGTACATTGGGTACTTTTTCTTCCATTCTTGAGACACTTCACTAAGAAGAATATGTTCCAGCTCCATCCATGTAAACATGAAAGAGGTAAAGTCTCCATCTTTTTTTAAAGGCTACATAATATTCCATGGTGTACATATACCACAATTTATTAATCCATTCATGGATAGATGGGCACTTGGGCTTTTTCCATGACTTAGCAATTATGAATAGGGCTTCAATAAATATTCTGATACAAATATCTTCATTATGATGTGATTTTTGGTCTTCTGGGTATAAGCCCAGTAGAGGGATTACAGGATTGAATGGCAGATCTATTTTTAGATCTCTAAGTGTTCTCCATATCTCTTTCCAAAAGGAATGTATTCATTTGCATTCCCACCAGCAGTGCAAAAGTGTTCCCTTTTCTCCACATCCACGTCAGAATCTCTGGTCTTGGGATTTTGTGATATAGGCTAGTCTCACTGGAGTTAGATGATATCTCAAAGTAGTTTTGATTTGCATTTCGCTGATGATTAAAGATGATGAGCATTTTTTCATATGTCTGAAGGCCGTGCGCCTGTCTTCTTCAGAGAAGTTTCTCTTCAAGTCCCTTGCCCATCCTGCGATGGGATCCCTTGTTCTTTTCTTGCTAATGCATTTGAGTTCTCTGTGGATTCTGGTTATTAAACCTTTGTCGGAGACATAACCTGCAAATATCTTCTCCCATTCTGAGGGCTGTTTGCCTGCTTTACTTACTGTGTTCTTGGCTGTGCAGAAGCTTTTTAGTGTGATCATGTCCCAATAGTGTATTTTTGAAGCAGCTTCAATTGCCTGGAGGGTCGTTCTCATAAAAAACTCACCCAACCCAATTTCTTCAGGGGTCTTCCCTGCGCTCTCTTCTAGTATTTTTATAGTTTCATGTCTTAGGTTTAAATCTTTAATCCAGTGAGAGTCTATCTTGGTTAATGGTGAGAGGTGTGTGTCTAGTTTCAGTCTTCTACAGGTTGCCAGCCAGTTTACCCAGCACCATTTGTTAAATAGGGAATCTTTTCCCCATTGAATGTTTTTAATTGACTTGTCAAAGATTAAATAACGGTAATTAGCTGGATTCATCTCTTGGTTCTCTATTCTGTTCCAGATATCTACTTCTCTGTTTTTGTGCCAATACCATGCTGTTTTGATCACTGTCGATTTGTAATATAGTCTGAGGTCTGGTAGCTTGATTCCTCCTGCTTTGTTTTTATTTCTGAGTAATGTCTTGGGGTATTCGACGTTTTTTCTGATTCCATATAAAACGAAGTATTGTTTTTTCACGATCTTTAAAGTATGACAGTGGAGCTTTAATAGGGATTGCATTGAAATTATATATTGCTTTGGGTAGTATGGACATTTTAACAATGTTGATTGTTCCCAACCATGAGCATGGTATATTTTTCCATTTGTTAACATTCTCAGCTATCTCTTTTCTTAGAGTTTCATAGTTCTCTTTATAGACATCTTTCACGTCCTTTGTTAAATAAATTCCCACGTATTTCATCTTCTTTGGCACTACTGTGAATGAGATAGAGTCCTTAATTGTTTTTTCAACTTGACTATTGTTGGTATATATAAAGGCTACCGATTTATGAATGTTGATTTTGTAACCTGAGACGCTGCTGTATTCCTCGATCACTTCTAAGAGTTTTGTAGTAGAGTCCCTAGTATTTTGCAGATACACAATCATATCATCTGCAAAGAGCAAAAGTTTGATCTCTTCTGACCCTATGTGGATACCCTTGATCACCTTTTCTTCCCTAATTGCGGTGGCTAAAACTTCCATTACAATGTTAAAGAGCAATGGAGACAATGGGCAGCCTTGTCTGGTTCCGGATCTTAGTGGAAATGATTCCAATTTAACTCCATTCAATATGATATTGGCTGTGGGTTTGCTGTAGATGGCCTCTATCAGTTTAAGAAATGTCCCTTCTATACCAATTTTCTTAGGTGTTGTGATCATGAAGGGATGTTGGATGTTATCAAAAGCTTTTTCTGCATCGATTGAGAGAATCATATGGTCTTTGTTTTTTAATTTGTTTATGTGCTGAATTACATTTGTAGATTTACGTATATTGAACCAGCCTTGAGACCCTGGGATAAAACTGACTTGGTCATGATGTATGATTTGTTTGATATGTTGCTGGATTCTGTTTGTTAGAATCTTATTGAATATTTTTGCATCTATATTCATTAGTGATAGTGGTCTATAATTTTCTTTTCTTGTTGGGTCTTGTCCTGGTTTGGGGGTCAGGGTGATGTTTGCTTCATAGAACATGTTGGGTAGTTTTCCTTCCTTTTCTATATTTTGGAACAGGTTGAGTAATACAGATACTAGTTCCTCTTTAAGGGTTTGGTAGAATTCTGATGCAAAGCCAGCTGGTCCTGGGCTTTTCTTTTTAGGGAGATTTTGTATGGTTGATGCTATTTCAGAACTTGATATAGGCCTGTTCAACATTTCCAGTTGATTCTGGCTAAGTCTTGGAGGTGAAGTGCTTCCAAGTATTGGTCAATTTCTTTCAGATTTTCATATTTCTGAGAATAAAGTTTCTTGTAATATTCATTAAGGATTTTCTCAATTTCTGAGGAGGTTGTTGTTATTTCATCTTTGTCATTTCTGATTGATGAGATTAGAGATTTTACTCTTTTTCTCCTGATTAGGTTAGCCAAAGATTTATCTATTTTATTAATCTTTTCAAAAAAAGCAACGTTTTGATTTATTGATTTTTTTGTATAATCCTTTTGTTTCAATTTCATTTAATTCTCCTCTAATTTTGGTTATTTCTTTTCTTCTACTGGGTTTGGGGTTGCAATATTCTTCCTTTTCCAGTTGCTTGAGATGTTCCATTAAGTTGTTAACTTCTTCTCTTTCCGTTCTCTTGAGGAAGGCTTGCAGTGCTATAAATTTCTCTCTTAGGACTGCCTTTGCATATCCCAGAGGTTCTGAAAATTTGTGTCTTCATTGTAGTTTTGTTCCAAAAATTTGGCAATTTCCTTCTGAATCTCATCTATGACCCAGCTATCATTCTGCATAAGGTTATTTAACTTCCATGTTTTTGTAGGAGTATGCAGATTTCTGTTGTTTTGAGTTCAACTTTTATTCCATGGTGGTTCCAGAAGATGCAAAGAATAATTTCTATTCCCTTAAATTTACTGAGGTTAGACTTGTGACCTAAGATGTGATCAATTTTGGAGAATGTTCCTTGGGCTGAGGAGAAGTATGTGTATTCAGTTTTGTTTGGATGAAATGTTCTGTAGATGTCTGCTAAATCCAAATGTTGGATGGTTCGGTTTAAATCTAAAATTTCTGTGCTCAGCTTCTTCTTGGAGGGTCTATCCAACACTGTCAAAGGAGTGTTAAAATCTCTGATTATTATGGAGCTGGAGGAAATCAATTTGCTCATGTTTGTTAGAGTTTCTCTTATAAATTGAGGCACATTCTGGTTGGGTGCATAAATATTAATAATTGAAAATCATCATATTGAGTATTGCCCTTAAAAAATAGGAAGTGACCATTCTTATCCTTCCTTACTTTTGTTGGTTTAAAGCCTATTGTGCCTGCAAATAGAATTACAACACCTGCTTTTTTCTGATTTCTATTTGCCTGAAATATGGATGACCATCCTTTCATCCTGAGTCTATATTTATCTTTTAAGGTAAGTTGAGATTCTTGTATGCAGCAAATATCTGGAGTGAGTTTTTATATCCCGTCAGCCAACCTGTGCCTCTTTAGAGGACAGTTTAAGCCATTCACATTAATGGAGAATATTGATGAGCCTGGTAGAATTTTGGGTATCAAGTTTTTCGAATGTGTAGTGGACATTTTTAATCCTTTCGCCACTGTGGAAGTTGGAGTTTGATCAAAAGTTTCTGAGTGAGTTTACTTTTGTGGTAGAGGATTGTGCTGGTCATTATGGAGGATAGGTCTGAGAATATCCTGAAGAGGTGGTTCGCTTATGCCAAATATCTTTAAATTGTGAATGTCATTAAAGTATTTAATTTCTCTATCATAAATGAAAGTCAGTTTAGCTGCATACAGGATCCTGGGTTGAAAGCTATTTTACTTTAGGAGATTAAAAGTCGATGACCACCCTCTTCTGGCTTGCAAGGTTTCTGCAGTGAGATCTGCAGTCATTCTAATATTCTTCCATTTGTAGGTTATGGTTTTCTTACGTCTGTCTGCTTTCAGAATTTTCTCCTTCATATTAACTTTAGTGCAGTTTATTGTGATGTGTCTGGGGATGTCTTATTCGGATTGAGTCGTGCTGGGGTTCTGAGACTGTCTGCTATCTGAATTCAGAATTTCTTGGCATGTCTGGAAAGTCTTTCAAAATTTTCATGGAGAATAGCCTCTGTGCCTTGTGAAGCCACTTCATTGCTTTCAGGGATTCCTATGAGGTGGATATTAACCTTCTTCGAATTATTCCAGAGCTCTCTGAGAGAATGATCCGTTTATGCTCTCCATTTCTCTTTGAGAGCTTGGGAGCATTCAAAAGCTTTGTCTTCAATGTCAGATATTTTTTCTTCTGCTTGCTCCACTCTGTTATTGAGGAATTCTACTGTATTTTTCAGATCTTTGAGTGCTGTAAATTCTTGTGTCAGTGTGTCAAAATCTTTGGTGATTTTGTCTTTAAATTCATTGAATTCTTGAGACAACTTTTGAATTGCTCCTCGAATTTCTAATTTCAACTTTTCCTCCATTTTATTAATCTTGTTTGCAATCCAAATTCTGAATTTGATTTCTGACATCTCAGCCATCTGTTTATGAATGGAATCTTCAGTTACATCTGCTGTATCTTTCCTTTGGGGGGTGTTGATCTACACTGGTTATTCACGTTACCATAGTTTTTTCACTGATTCCACCCCATGATTATTTTTATACTGTTTGACTTGATGAGTGGATAAACAGAAGTTGAGTTCGGGGCTCCAGGAGTAGTGATCAACCAGCCGTTTGCCCAAAAGCTGGGAGTAGTGTCTGTACCTTTTCCCCTGGAGCTTTGCCGAGGACCTGTGCAGTGCTATGGCCTGAGAAACTGGGGGACCTGCTTGGTGTGGTGGGGCTAAGTGGCTCTGTCTTTTTTTGAGCTGGTCTCTGTCTTAGCCTCGTGAAACAGTTACTCTGGGTTGGCTTCTCAGCTGTGGAGAAATACCAGCAATTAAGTCCCCCCCTGCCAGGCAATAATTGGAAAAGGAAAATCAAACCTTCCTACAACCACACACACACGGTACCACTTGGATAGTCCTCGGGTGATTGGCCCAGTTCAAGAGGTCCAAATCAATTGTCCCAGTCAGCACCTGTCTCAGGTGGGAGAGTTAAAAAGGTCTGAGGCAACTAGATTACAGGGGTCTGCTGACAACTCAAATATAACTTCCTCCGGTCCTCCTTGAGGTCAGGAGGACCCACCCAGGTAATATATTAGTCTGGGAATATTGATGCCTCCTTCCCCACTTTGCACCTCTGTCACACCCAGCACTGATAACCCTGCAGGGCTGTGACCCAGTTACCTTCAGTTAGCAGATACTCCAGGGGTTCCCAGGGCTATGACCCAGTTACCTTCAGTTAGCAGATACTCCAGGGGTTTGCCCCTGCCTGAATCACAAGGAGACCTATGTCTCCTCAGCCAGGCCGCTGCTCTCTGCCACTATCTGGCAGGGGAGGTGAGGCCTGACCACCTTGGGTGCTTAATGGAGGCTGGGGCTGTTCAGTCAGTTCTAGCCTCGCCCTTGATTGATATTACTAACGGAACAGAACAACTTTGCTGAATTTGCTTCTGTCTTGGCTAAATTCCCCTGCAGAAGAGAAGCTGTTTGAGTTCACAGAACCTGCACCTCAGGCCCTGTCTGTGCAGCTGCCTGGTCTCAGTGCTGTTTGTATTCCAGCCGCACACGGTTAACTGTCAGTTCCGGCCTCTGCCTGCCCTCTTTTGTCTAGGCTGATGATACCCTGAAGGCCGGGTGCATCTTAGGCTCAGTAATGCGGTCCTCTGGGTCAGTCCTGCCCTGGGAGTCTGCGGCACTGCGCATGCGTTTTCTAGTCCCCGTGCTCCACCCAGGCCAGTATCACCTCCAGCAAACCCTTTACTCATGGGGCCTGTGTTTCTGTCCCATATCTGTTCTGCTGAAGATGCCCGGCCTCCTCTGGTTGCCCAGAGAGACAGGGGGTGTGTTCCGGATATGCAGGGGTGAGCCCTGTTGTTCCCAAAACGGCTGCTGCTCTGCACCTCTGGTCACCGCCACTCCTGTGTTGTTACCTCTTAGCCGACCATCCTCTCCTCACTCCCATGCTGCAGAATCAGCACTGACCAGCAGCAGTCCATGCCCTGTTGACACCTCTTGAGAAAATACCCAAGAATGTGGACTCTTGGGGGACGGGACTCCAGACCTCAGAGGGAGAATGGAGGGGAGTGCTGGGAGGTCAGAATTGCAGGTAGAGAATATATACAGTTTTATACAGTTTTATGCCTGGCAGGAGAGCACCATGGCACCCTAGTAGGGGAAGTAGGTACAGTTTTTAGAGGGTCTCTCCCTTGGGATATAATGGGAGGACTTTTGAACTCTGCTCTTTTATTTGTGGGGCACTCCAAGCTATTCTCATGGGGGAGGGGACTTTTGTCCACTTGGTGATGGATTTTGTACCTTTTGTTTGTATGCTTGGGGTCGCAGCTGCCTCAGCAAGTTTGATGTGCGTTCTTCAATCTTCTCTCTTGGTGCAGCTCTAATCCACCAGGTTACTTGCTAAGTTTCTGTTTTTTAACTCTCCTTCTGGATGGGAGCCTCTGTGGAAATCTGGCTTCAGTCAGCCATCTTGTCTCCGCCCCCGTTTTTTTTTTTTTTTTTGAGAGAGAGTCTCACTATGTCACCCTTGGTAGAGTGCCATAGTGTCATATTTCACAGCAACCTCAAACTCTTTCGACTTAAGCCATTCTCCTGCCTCTGCCTCCCAAGTCGCTGGGACTACAGGCGCCCACCACAACGCCCAGCTATTTTTTATTGCAATTGCCATTGTTGTTTAGCTGGCCCGGTCTGGGTTCAAACCCACCACCCTCGGTTCATATGGTCAGTGTTGTAACCACTGTGGTACGGGTGCCTCCACTTGTATGTTTCTTAATTGAAAGGTGGTGAGTCTTCTTGTCAATTTAAGGGGGGATGGAATGGAAGGGAAGAATAGAGGGGTGAGGTTAGAGGGAAAGCATGGAGGCAGGCCAGAGCATGGAGGCAGGCCAGAGCGTAGAAGGTCTGTCCTCTTCCTCTTGTAGTGAGCAGCACCTTCATGTCCACAGAGCCGGATTAGAGGGGACATGAATGGGTCAGAGTTTGGCTGGAGCCCAGCTCCACCATCCACTAGAGGAGCCCTCTTGGCCACTACCTGTCACTTCTGTGTCTCAGTGTTCTCATCCACCAAATGGGTTTATAATGGTGTCTCCCACACAGGATTATTGTAAAGATTAAATGAAATAACCCAGGCAAAGTGTTGTTAGAACCCTGCCTGGTAGATGTTAAAGGCCCAAAGAATTGTCATTGTCGTTAGTATGATGTTATGAGGAGTTTGATTTTTAACACTGTTTGAGATAGGAAGGACTGATGTTTCTGCAGTTCTCATTTTAAGGAAATGGACACTGATATGCAAAGATGTGAAGTGATTTATAAGAACACACAGCGCAGGGTCAGGAAAATTTTGTGTGAAGGGCCCCATGGTGAATGCTTTCAGCTTTGTGGACCATATAGTCTCTGTTGCAGCTACTCAACTCTGCTGTTACAGTTTGAAACTTTTTATTTATGAAGCAAGAATTGCCATTCAGGGCATACACACCAGGCCAGTTCTTTGGTGTGTCTGAAGAGCAAAGAGAAGGTTGGAGGTTTTATAAGGAGAAATGTTACCTACTGTTTTACAAGGAAGTTCATTAGAACCAGCAACGTTTTGGGGAGCTGGCAAGCTTTGATTGGTGAATGACAGCAGTGGGTAAGACTAGTCTGAGTTGTAGCAGGCAGTTTCAGCAGCTGTTAGATAGAGCTCGTTTCAGGTTACAGGAGGCTGTTTCAGCAGCCAGGATTGCAGAGAATGACAGTCTTGAAGCAATGTCATATACCTTGAGCTCTTTCCCCCCTGGCCTTTCAGGTCTGTTTTAGTTGGGTGTTTAGTTGAATGGCCCAGTTTGTATGATCAACTTTCATGGCAGGCACAGATGATACGTGTGAAGACTTCATTTACCAAAACAGATGGTGGTCAGACTTGGCCTGTGTTTGCCAACTCCTGACATAGCTGTTAAGTGGCCAAGTGCTAAGTTAGGTCTTGAATCTGTGTCTTCTGGCTCCAAAATTCTAGCCCCATCCTGTTGTGTCATGTAGCTTCCTGTGTAACCAAATCAGGGGATGCTCATCTGCCACCCAGCATCCAAACACCTGCTGCTTCGGGGCCAGTTCAAGCATTTGGAAGAAGGAAGGGCTTCATTTTCCAGCCTCTGAGATGTCTGCAGACATTTTCTTTGTTAGAATTTGTTTTGAATCTCTTTACTCTTGGGTGTGTGTTGCTGCCCCTCTGTTATTTCTTAATAGCTCAGTAAAAGCAAATCTGGGAACTTAAAAAAAGTTATGACTGAGAACTTCAGGCTCCTGTTAGCTACCATCTCAGACTCCAAAGAGCGGACTGCTGCTTCCCCTAGTACTGCTACAGAGCCTGCTGCTCATGGTGCTCCTGGGAGGAGGTAGAGCACCTCCTGGGTGCTTCTGAGCTGCAGGAATTATGGTATGGGAGGGTGAGTGGAGTGAAGCCCACCAGGAGAGCAAGTGGCCCACAATTAGCCTCGTAACCACTCAGGGCAGGGAGGAAACAGTCCCATCTCTGCCAGGTAAGTCGTTTGAGATATCCAGCCTTGACCTCTGCCCAAAGGAAAAGGTGAAAGAATATACAGTTGTTTCCGCCCATGTTAGCTGTGGGCATACGGCAGGTTGGGAGACTCATCGCTGGGTTTGGCCAACTCTGCCGCAGCATTCGCTCCCTGTTGGCCCAAGCTGGGCTGGAAGAGGAATTACCGATGACAGACAAACTACGTGACATTCACAAACTTTCAAGGCAGCATTTAAACCACTACTAAAGAATTAATTCTCAAAGCTCACTCAAAAACAAAAGGAATAGGTTTATTTTGCATGTGATAATGCTCTTGGTGCTTTATAAATGATGCATAAAGGAAAGATTAGGGAGGTTACAATATGAGATGGGATCTGTGCTGTGTGGCTTGTTTGAAAGTTGCTAAGCTCTCCCCTTCTCTTAGCACATTCAAGGAGATTTTGTGTTGGGCAGTTTTGCTCTTTGGATTTTCGAGTAGAGGAAAATGGTTCTATACACTGAAAGTACTATCAGTGCTTTTAAAAACCCAGTTCTCTTGTCTCTGAGGTAGGAAGGTTAGTAAAAGCTTAGTGTCCTCTCCTGAGAAGTCTAAGAAA
The DNA here is from genome assembly GCF_027406575.1 of Nycticebus coucang. NCBI lineage: Eukaryota > Metazoa > Chordata > Mammalia > Primates > Lorisidae > Nycticebus > Nycticebus coucang. Next base: position 109,458,734 of record NC_069791.1, read on the forward strand.
TGTTAATTATATCATTTACTGTTTAGATGGCTTCTAAAGGGAGATCGGTTTGAGAATAATTATTTGGGGGATTATTCTGTTTTTAGGATTGATGTTCAAGGATTATCTAAGTTGTTAGTAAGTTAGGTTGCATTTTACTTCCTCTATTTAAAATTTACAGCGGGCATTGGTCCCCTGTCAGAAGTGGGTCACTACTTGTTAAGGACTGATTATGTCTCCTCAAAATACATATGTTAAGCCCTGACTCCCACTGTGATTATATTTTGAGATTGGTTTTTAGAAATATAATTAAAGTTGAATGATGTCATGAGGGTGGGGCTGTATCTGATGGGACTGGCATCTTTCGAAGAGGAGACTACAGGTCTACATGCTGCAGAGAGAAGGTTGTGTGATGATTCAGGGAAGAGGTGGCCATCGGCACATCAAGGAGCGAGGCCTCAGGAGAAACCACCTCACCACACCTGGGTCTGGGGCTTCGGCTTCAGAACTATGAGAAGTAACTTTGTTGTTTCAGACCGTGGTGTTGTGTTACGGCAACCTTTGTTGGAACAATATGCTATTAGTAATGTCTTCTCTCCCAGCTCTTGACAGGTGCGGGTTCAAATCCTGGCTTTGCTGCTTATCAGCTTTAGTCTATGGACAAGAATCATATCCCTGCATGTGATATGTTTTGCCATTCTCTTCCTTGTCTACCTAAGAGAGACAACTATCTAACTAGCCATAGCCCACAGTCCACATTGTCTGAGACTTCTTACCTTCCCCATTTGTGGAGTTGCTGATGATGGCCACTCTCATTTAGTTCATCTGATGAATATTCTTTGGACGTGGGGGAAAGAACCCAGGGCAGGAGTTACCAGGGCAGAACTTATAGATGCTGCCTGCTGTGTAGAGCAGTGATTTTTAAACCGTGTGCTGCAAAAATTTTTAAAGATCATTAATTCAAGTATTTTTGAAAGATGTGTAAAGCATAGTAAGTATATCCTTTTTTTTTCTTTCACTCTTTTTTGATCAACATAAGTTAAATGTGCTGCGGGAGTTTAACTATCGGTTCAAGTGTGCCACGAGGTTGAAAACTGCTGCTCCAGAGGATGAGGTAGGCAGAGACCCCCTGGGGATGAGCACCTCATGGTTGCAGGGCACAGCGGCCTGCAGGGCTGATGGCTTCCTCTGGTCCCTCATGGTTAAGCTCCCTTCTGTTCTCTAGGGTCTGTGGGTTTGTGTTGGAAGGGCTCTGGTGCTGGAGAAGCTGCAAACTGTTAGCAGCAGAAAGAGTTGGGAGGTTTGAATTGTGCTCATTTGTGATTGGCACTGGAGACAGCCATTTCTCTTGGTCCCAAGGGGCAAAAACCCTCAGTCAGGATGGCAACCAGATCTCTCGAGATTCCACAAACCAGCCAGCCTGTCATCATCTGTTAAGTCAACACAGGACACAAAGGGCTAAACATCCAGAAGGAAAAGGTGTAGTGGTCCTAAAGACAACATAGGACCCCAAATGTTTGAGAAGTTCATCTAATAGACTTTATGTCTTTCTGTTTTGGAGATCAGAGATGAGTGAAAACAGGACCTTCCAATGTATGGCACGGGCCTCTCCTTCGCAACGTAGGGGTGGTCACCTGTCTTCATGGGCCCTGGAATAGTACCCAGGTTTTCAGACAGTTTGTAGAGTTCTGTCTAACGTGAATGGTGTTTCCTCCTCTCTCTACACTTTCACATGTGTCGCTCAGCTGGAGCATGTGTGGCTAGATGACATACAGACTTCTCTGGAATTGCTGCTCTAATAGTAATATTGGTATTATTCTGAGACAGTTGTATCAATATTGTGGTATAAAGCAAATGAGTTATTATGGCTCATTCTAATTCTCGTGTATCCTTGAGATGCTTTTTATAAAGAGAAAAGGATATGCAAATATATAAAAGGTTAAGTAAATAGCCCTAGAATTTGAATCGAATTTGAATTTGAAATTTCAGTATGAAATCATGAAGTATGAATGTTTTTGTGTACATATGCATGCATGTGTATATATTTCTGAGGTAGGAGGGTTAGTAAATTGCTTAGTTTCCTTGAGAAGTCTTACAAGAAATTTTATTTATATTTCATTTACTGTTCAGGTGACTTCTAGGGGGGAGATTGATTTGGAAATAATTATTTAAATACAGTTATATGTGTAGATATCTGTAGAGTCTCAGAATAACAGTAACACGACTACTACAATATAATTGCTGAGAACAGATAAAGGTGTTGGCAAATACTTTCTCTGTTTTTCTCCCTTCTTAGAACACGTTCATTCTGAGTCTCCGTTAGGTGAGCATATAGCCAGCACAGACTTCACTCTTTCCCTTTTCATCCTGGACTACTTTTAGTTCTGTAGGTTTGTTGGATGCTTTCCGTCAGTTCTCTGTGGCTATTTTGCTAGTTATTTTAGTTATCTCAAGCTTAATCTGTGGTAGATTTCTGCAGGGAGGGTTTAAGAGGACAGCTATTTCCAGAGTTCTTACATGTTGTTACTAGCTTGTGCTCTTCAAACTTGAAAATAAATTTTATTGACCTAAAAATCCTTAGATCAGATTTTCTTGAGCATTTTAAACATGTTGCTACATTTTCTCAAAGCATTGCTGTCAAAGTTGGGTGGAAATCTAATTTTTCTTCCCCTGGGAGGCGCTTGTCCAAAGGGGTTCTTCCGTTTCTCCAAAGTTTCCTTGTTCTCCCAGAACATACGTGTTACTCACTCAGAGTCAGTAGTCTCGGGTAGGTGGTGTGCTCTTTGAGGGAATTTCAAATCTCTTTATTTCAGCAAAGGTTTTTTTTTTTTTTTAATCATTCTTGGTATTTCTACCTTTGGTTTTCCTCTCCAGTGGCTTCTGTTTTCTGTACGTTGGATCATTCACCAGTCTTCAATATTTGTTACTTTCTTGCAGATCTTTTTAGTACATTCCTTTTAGTTTTAGGGTGGAAGGCTCAGTAGGTACTTGTGAGATGAGGAAAGAATTTCTCTAGACCAAGATTAGGATAAAAAAGTATAAAATTTATTGTATATTCCTATGAGAAGAGCAGGAATGAGAGAGTAAAAGAAGGTGGGAAAAGGACGGGGGAGAGAGCAGGGAGATGATGTGGCAAAAGAAGAAATTCTCACTCAGGGGCGGGGATCAAGAAGCTCCCTGCTCTTAGGGGGGTTGTAAAGTGGTGGGATAAAGTTGAGAAAGTTGTATCCACTCCTTTCTTTCTTCACAGTGGCAGGTGGATAAGAAAAACAAGCTGGGCCAGGAGTCAGAGTTTAAGAGTTGGCTCCTCCCACCTTTCTTTGGAGATGGGGGATTATTGCAGGAATTGGGTAGGGATGGCTGAAGCCTGAGCTCCTTCCCTGTTGTTTACTCAGCAACGCTGTAAAAAACAGATTATCAAAAACAATTGCAAAAAAAAAAATTTACATCTCTTTTTTGTCTATACAGTGGTGGCTCATTTTAGAAGTTGTGTGAACAACTCCTGTGGGGTAGGGTGCCTATTAGCAAAAGAATTTATTGGATCAATCTTTAACTATTGTTATCAAGTTGCAGGATTAGGTATTTTCTTGTCATTTTTGCACAAGGCTGGCCCCTTCATTTATATTTTTCAAGACGCTCATATTTTTCACTGCCTGGGTATTTCTTTTAGGTTGGTCTTCATTTGTGAAATGTTTTCTTTAATTCCATGAGTTTTGTCACCTCCATTGAGGTTTTTCTAATTCTGGTGTATAATCTTTCGTGTCTTGTATCATTTTTGTATTGTCTTACAATTTGTTTTGCAATCGGAAATTACAGTTCCTTGAGTATTTCTGGCATATCTTTCTTATTTAAAGATAGAGTCAACTTCTTATGCTCTTTTTTTCTCATGAGATTTGATCTGGATACTTCTTGCTTTTCTTTATGTGTAGTTAGGAAATGAAACTTTTAGAGGGAGGTGCGACCGAGGGAGTGGAACTCCCTTTTCTGTTGTCTTCTGTTTCCATATTCTGGTATTTGGCATCTCATTTTCTGAGGTTTCCTGGCTGTGTCCCCCCCCCCCCCCCACCTTTGTTTTGCTCTCTCCTTTCTACGTCTTTGTGTCTCTACTGCTCATTGTTTTCTAACAGACTAGTCACCCCTCCTCCTGTAGATATGGAAGTTGTAAAATTGAGAGTGGGGAATATGTAACAGAGGGAATGGTCTGGGAAAAACAGCAAAACTGTTTTCTGTCTCTTAAAAACTCCCCCACCTTTGGAAGGGAAGACCTGCATCCTGCAGGTGGTGGGTGGTCAGGAGCTGCAAGGGAATGTCTTTTGTTCTTTACACTGTCTGAGATGGGCCTGGTGGGTCCCCCAGGTGTGCAGAGGTCTCAGATGGGAGATTAGAATCATTAACTGCAGGTAAATGATAGTAGCCTAGAATGAGGGCCATAATTTTAAAAGCTCTGCATTTCTGCTATGAATAGGGAATTTGATGTTTTGGGATTCAAAATATTGAAAATATCAGTCTGCCATTTTTCCTCTTTGTGGGCAAAGTAATAAACTTGTCTGTTTTTCCTAACCACTTACCCCATTCTTCTGATGGGGCTTCATGGACTTTTGCTAACAATTCTTCTCACGTATAGGCAGTCCCCAGATTACAAACAAGATACGTTCTGTAGGTTTATTCTTAAGTTGAATTTGTGTATAGGTTGGAACAGGTACGTTTACCTACTACCTGTAATAGCCCATCCCCGTGAGTGTGAGTTGCACATTACTAGGGTGCTTGTAACTTGGGGATGCCTGTAGTTTTTTTCCTCACTGTCGTGTCCTGTCCTGGAAGGTAATCGCAGTCAGTGGAGTTTTGAGAGTTAATGGAGGCCAGCCTAGGCCTCGCTTCCCTCTGTGTGCTCATCTATTAGGGAAGGGAAACACCTCTCTCTGTCTCTGTCTCACTGCAGTTCCCGACTCGCCCCGTGTTTCCCTTCCAGGGAGCACTGCTGGTGACTGGGGGAGTCTTTCCCCAGGGCCTCTCATCAGCTGCCCTGTGCAGATGCCACAGAGGCCTTGTGGTTTGGTCGGCTAGTCCTCACCTGCTCATGTTTTGGGGCTCATGGAGTTACCTTGTCACCTCACTTTGTTACAAACGCTGCCCATGGGCTTTTGGTTTTACTATCTAGTTACTTTTTCATTGTGGTGGGGATTTAGTGAGATTAAAAATTATGCTGCTGTCATTTCAGAATCCCATTTTAAATAATACTAATAAATCCTTCATTAATAGTAATCCCACCAGACAAAGCACAAAGGAAGGAAGCTGTCAGTGAGGGTGAAATTGAAGTGAAATAGGTGGTTGGTAATAGGCCAATCGATTACAGTGGATTAGAGCTACTCTTGCTTCACAAAAGTAGTTACTCTGATGACTCCTGCCATTTTTTCACTCAGAGCAGAGCTTCCCAGCTAATCTGGACTCTTTATGGGGGGTTGTGGTGAAGGGGTGATTCCTTCAGCCTTCAGGACAGGAAGCCCTACCAGGTACCTCCAACCCAAGTTAGTGTATCTGTTCACCCTCATTGGGACATAGAAATGTCATTTTGAGCCTTGTGTGTGGATTTATTTACTCATTAGACATTTCTTATTTTTCAAAAAAATTGCCTAACTTTCCATTTTAACCTGCTGATCCACTGCTATGCTCTCCACCTAGATCCACTGTTATTATTTTATACATTTGTCTTTATTTTTACTTTATTTTTCTTTTCTTTCTTTCTTTTTGAGACAGAATCTTACTTCGTTACCCTGGGTAGAGTGCCATGGCATCATAGCTCATAGCATCCTCAAACTCTTGGACTTAAGCAATTCTCTTAAGCAGCCTCTTGAGTAGCTGACTACATGTGCCTCTTGAGTAGCTGACTACATGTGCCTGCCACAATGCTTGTTTGTTTTTTTTTTTTTTTGGAGATGGGTCTCCCTCTAGCTCAGGCAATCCACTCACCTTGGCCTCCCACAGTGCTAGGATTACAGGCATGGGCCACCATGCCTGGCCCACTTAATTTTACTAAATAAATGAATAAAACAAACAGATACTATATATAGATACATGTATATATGTATATACATGTACATATGTATATATTTTTCTGAACTTGTTGAAAGCTGTTTCAGACATTTTTTTCCCCCCTTAAATCATTGTACATTTATCTCCCAAGAACAAGGACATTTTCCTACATTGCCACAATAATACTATGCTGGAGAAAATGGACAATAATTCTGTAATAGCTAATATATAGTTCACATTCACAATTCCCTAATTTTTCCCAAAGTGTCTTTTCCAGCCCTCCCCACCACGTCAGGATTCGCACGAGGCCCATGCGTCATGGTGGCTGAGGTGGCATCAGACAGCTGTTGCAGCTGATTTTCCATGTACTGTGCTGTGTGTTGTGGATTCAGAGATTGGGCAGGCCCAACTTCTTGCTTTTAAAGACATCTTGGTCAATAAGAAGCCATGTTACAAATAAAAACAATAAAGATTGGGACCTCCTAGAGCTCCCTGCTATGGTGGCCTTTTTTTGAGAGTTTCAATTCACCTTTTTAACAAATGGCATCTGGTCCCCTCCTGGTCTGCAAACTCACCACATCTGGTGAGCTTCCTGGAGTCTACCGGGATCCATTCACATTTGGGCACCGATCAAGCCATCTTCAGAGACTCCTGGCCCTCTTGAGTTTTCTGCGGAGAGCCTGGAGGCTTGAGAGCACACTCCGTTCCTTTGGAAACATCTTTCATAGTTTGTCAGTAATTCATCCTCAGAGTGTGGGGTGGAACAGAACATAGCAGGAAAACGTTTTAATCAAGTGTAGACTAGCATCAGTGACAGCTTTAAGGAGTCTTGTTTTCTTTTTGCTTTGTTAACTCTTGCAGTCATTAGCTGTCAAGGAGAAAATAATCGTGTTTCCTCTGAAATGTGATTTATTCCACTGGATTTTCTATATCAAGAACAATGTACATGTTTGAGCCTGGCTGCAAGCCAGACAGGCTACATGGGACTGGTTTTTTTTTTGACAGAGTCTCACTGTGTTGCCCTTGGTAGAGTGCTGTGGCATCACAGCTCACAGCAACCTCAAAGTCTTGGGCTCAAGCTATCTTCTTGTCTCAGTCTCCCAAGTAGCTGAGACTATAGGCATATACCACCATGCTTGGCTAGTTTTTCTCTCTCTCTTTCTCTCTTTTTTAGTAGAGACAGAGTCTTGCTTTGCTCAGGCTAGTCTCAAACTCCTGAGCTCAAGGGATCCTCCTGCCTTGGCCTCCCAAAGTGCTATGATTGCAGGGTGAACCACTGCACTTGGCCCTGGCCTGTTTTTTAGTTCAGGTAAGAGATAATAATACACCCTCCTTCAGTAACTTTTCTCTTGCTCTCCCTCTGTCTAGTTGGCCTCCATTGTTGTATTTTGTTATCTTTTCATCCTTGCTTTATTCATAGTCCATGTTGTTTCCTATCTGTGGTCTCAAGAGGCTGAGATTTGATGAGACTATTGTGACTTATTTGAGAGCCAAATTGAATTTTCAGCTTGTTATTCAGATGTGGGATTTCTTGCTCTCCAAATGCCGTGTCGGTAATAGCAGCTCTGCAGCCCATCACAGTCTCCAGACACCATAGTAAGAAAGGGACCCATTCTAGGTCTTTCCCCCTTTCCTCAGATGTGGGTTGCAAGATAATAACAGTGATTGTACCTCCCTGTTACACAATACCCCTCGAAGGGCTTTCTAGGTTTTATCTCAGTGGCCCTGCCTGAATTATCACAAAGGAGACAGGTGAACTGCACCAAGTAATACTGGTAATTAGGCCTTGTTATTTTGAGATATTATTTAGTATTTAATATGGTCTATATTTATATTTACCAAGCACATTTTCTTGGCTTTTCAGTACCTTTTACGAGCTATTCAGTTAATCCTTTTAACCCTACTGTGTGGGCCATTATTATTAAACCTTTCCATTTTTTTGGTTGGGAGCTTTTCTTTTCTAAAGGAGTTTCTTTTTTTAAAAAACTTACTATTTTGAAGAAATCTTATATTTTCTCAACAATTGCAGAGATGGTAAAAGAACTTTGTGTTCTTTTACATACATACATGTATGCCCTTCCTTCAGACTCACGAGTTGTTAGTGTTTGGCCATATTTGAGATAAACTTGTCTTTCTCTATTTCTATAAATCCTATCTCTCTGTACCCATACAAACTTTTTCATTATTCTTTTTCTTTTCTTTCTTTCTTTTTTTTTTTTTTCTTTTTTGAAATAGGATCTAGCTCTGTCATCCAGGCTGGAGTATAGTGGTACAATCATAACTCACAGTAACCTCAAACTTCTAGGGTCAAGGGATTGTCCTGCCTCAGTGTCCCAAGTAGCCGGGACTATTGGCTGCAGTCACTGGACCTGCCTGATTTTTAAACCTTTTTTTTTTTTTTTTTTATAGACAGGGTCTTGCTATATTGTCCAGGCTGGTCTCAAACTCCAGCCTTAGTAGATCCTCCGACCTTGGCCTCTCAAAGTGTTGGGATTACAAGTATTAGCACCTGGCCCTGATCCATTTAATAGTTGCAAATGTCATGACCATTTACCCCTGAATACTCAAGTATATAATTTCTGAGAGCAAGGATACTTTCTCACATGACTGAAGTATGATTATAAAATTAAACATTGATGTCATTATTTTCATGCAATATATAGTCCAATATTCATATTTCACCTCTTAAATATGGGCCAATTAGTCCTTTTATGACTATTCTCATTGCCTGATCCAGGATCTCCTTTATTCTGGAATGTTGCATAGACTTTCATGACCTTGACTTTTTTTTTTTAATTCCTCTTCTGACCAAATGCTTGATAGAAGCAAAACCCAAACCCCTCAATTTCGGTTTGTCAGCTGTTTTCTCATGATTACATTGCAGTTATGTGTGTTTGACAGGATCTCAAGGGCCTTTCATTCATTTCTTCTTGGCCTAATGGAGGGACACTAATGAGCAAGTAGACTTTTGATTTCACAGATGGCCAAACTCAATGCCAAGAGGTCAAGGTCAAGAGCATACACAGCACCTGGTGGCCCTGTAGACTGTGGCTAATAGATGTGTTTGGCATGTGAGGTGTTTTAACACATTGTGGGTCAGTGTTTAAAGATCTTTGACTCCCAGCTGCTCTTGAACAGCTGGAAGATGGGGCAACATAGAGTCATACTCCCTGTGCTTGGGTGGAGTCGTGGACACTCCTTCCCAGCGGCATGTGCTCTCTGCTTCTGCAGGGCCTGTACCACTCAGGCCCTGCTTTGCACGTCCCCCAGCCTGTTCCTTCCTTTGCTACCTGCCTGCTCCTCCAGGCTTGGGGCCCAAAAGCTCTGGGGTAGGGTTCCAATTTGTCATGCTCACTCTTGTCTTCCACTTTGCATTCTTCTTGGGGCTCATCAGGAAACAACTTGACAGTCATTTCTTATCTGCTGCTCCTGCCTGTTTGTGTCCTTTGCCTGTTTTAAGGATATTAATTTGCGTACCCATTCTTCTGTTTACTTACCTTTTCTGTAGTGGTACTGTTTTTTTTCCCCTGAGACAGAGTCTCGTTCTGTTGCCCTGGGTAGAGTGCCATGGTATCATCATAACTCACAGCAACTTCAAACTCTTGGGCTCATGCAATCCTTCTGTCTCAGCCATCTGAGTAGCTGAGACTATAGGCACCTGCCACAACACCTGGCTATTTTTGGTAGAGATGGGGTCTCTCTCTTGCTCAGGCTGGTCTTGACCTCTTGAGCTCAAAGGACCTACCTGCCTTGGCCTCTCAGAGTGCTAGGATTATAGGTGTGAGCCACCACTCCCGGCATGCAGTGGTACTGTTTGTGTTTGCTCCTCCAAGGGTAAGTTGTCATGTGGGCGGTACCTTAAGAGTTTCTAAAACTGGCTTGTGTGGAAGCCCAGTTAACCTGGGAAATGCTGCATCCCTAGAGAGGTCCTCTGGGCCAGCCACAGGAGATCAGGCAGACCTTCTGAGAAGAGACGGAGGTGGCTGTGTGAGAGGGGGTGCGGCAGAGGACCACAGGAGATCAGGCAGACCTTCTGAGGAGGAGGCTGAGGCTTGTTTTCGACAAGCAAAATATTCTCCTTCATAACTACATTACAACAATTGAAATTAGAAAATTAACACACGTTTGTACCATCTAATCCCTACGTAATGCTCAACTTTAACCAGTTATCCCAATAACATTTTTTCTTGCGAAATGATTGAGTCCTGAATGATACCTTGCATGTAATTATCTGTCTTTTAGGCTGGAATAATTTCTCCCTCTCTCTGTCCTTGACTTTTGTGACCTTGACACTTTTGGGAGGGAGCCAAGGGAGGGGGTGGGGCAGAGGACCAGTCTTGGGTCGCCTGACATGGAAAGCTTCTAGGTAAGATTTGAGCATCATTACAGGCTCTTCCCTAGCCCTCTCTCCCCGGGAGAACATAGATCTCTCTGGTTTAGAAAATAATAACCAGTAGAGTCCTGGTTTGCAATTTATAAGTAATTATGACAAAAATAATAAATCAACAGCTAACATTGATTTAGTGTCTACTATATGCCAGACACTTTATGCACATTTATAGTTATGCACACACTTGTTCTAATTCTCTCTGTAGTTTCAGGAGTGGGTACTTTTGTCATCCCCTTTATAGGTGATAAACTGGTTAAGTGACTTGCCCAAGGTCACATGGAGGCAGAGTGAGCACTCATACCAGGACTGTCAGACCTTTTTAATATGGCACTTTTTAATATGGCACAAAGGACTGAAGCGAGCTTCCTCCTTGATAAATAAGTGCCCTGAGAAGTAACTTATATGAGTTTTTGAGTCAGCTGCGATTTTGGCTATTAAATTTGGAACCCTGAGATTTTCCCATTGTGCTCAGTATATTTTAGGTGTGTGTCATCTGCAGTTAATTACCTTTTTGAGTTACTGGAGGTTGACTGTTTCCCTCTCTGTGGATATGCAATGTGGGGACCAGCTTGCCCTCCTGAGTGGAATTGACCAGGTGGCTAATGAGATGAGGTTTATAAAATAGTGAAATGATGATAATGGGGGTGGGGAAACCGAGAGCACTAAAAATCAAACAAGCTTTTTACAGCTACCTCTTCCTAGCCCCTCCATCTGGCAGAGATAAGACGCCACATAGCTCAAACCAGAGTACAGCCAAGGAGAAATACAGAGGCTCCTGGTAGCCCTTGGCCTATCTTGTTAGAGAAAACTACTAAAAAGAAAGGAAAAGTACTCAGGCTTCTTGTGCATGGGTAGGCATCATTGTTTTCTGAACAGGATCTTAAGAAGGAATATATTTCTTGTTCGGGTCTTTGTAATGGAAGCGGTATGGCAGGAGGGCACTGGGCAGTGAGTGGCTCCTGGGCCTGAGGGGTCCAGCAGTGTCCTCCAGGCATATTAAAATGCAGGTTCCAGGCTCTACCCCAGAGTTCATGATTATTGAGTGGGCGTAGGAATCTTTTATTTCTTTTTTATTTCTTATTTTTTATTTATTTATTTTTTGGAGACAGAGTCTCAAGCTATTGCCCTGGGTGGAGTGCTGTGGTGTCATAGCTCATAGAAACCTCTAACTCTTGGGCTCACGTGATCCTCTTGCCTCAGTTTTTCTATTTTTAGTAGAGATGAGTTCTTGCTTTTGCTCAGGCTGGTCTCAAACTCATGAGCTCAAGTGATCTGCCTGTCTTGGCCTTCCAGAGTGCTAGGATTATAGGCATGAGCCACTGTGCCCGGCCTTATTTCTTAATTTTTTTCACTTTTGAATATGTTAGTATATGTTTTTGACAAGCAAAATATTCTCCTTCATAACTACATTACAACAATTGAAATTAGAAAATTAACGCTAACACATTTGTACCATCTAATCCCTATGTAATGCTCAACTTTAACCAGTTATCTCAATAACATTTTTTCTTGCAAAATGTTTGAGTCCTGAATGATACCTTGCATGTAATTATCTGTCTCTTCAGGCTGGAATAATTTCTCTCTCTCTCTCTTTGTCTCTCTCTCTCCTTGACTTTTGTGACCTTGACACTTTTGAATGTTCAGGCCAGTTTATTTTGCAGAGTCCCTCCGCTTGATTTGTTTGTGTTTCCTTACATTTGACACAGTTTGTGCATCTGTGGCAGGAGCATTGCAGAGGCGATGCACGTTCTCTGTGCATCCTAGTGCGAGGTGCATGGTTTCAATTCATTTCATTCCTGATGGTGTTAACCTTGGTCCCTTAATTAAGAGGGTGTCTGCCCCCTTCTGCACTGTAAAGTTACTCTTTTCCCTTTGCAATTAATGAGATTTTGTGGGGAGGTTTTATGGAGCCATAAATATCTTATTACACATTAAACTTCCCACCCATTCATTTTGGATTCCTGGGTTTCAGTTTTATTCAGAAACTCATAATCTATTACTGTCAGTATTTTGATGCTCAGATTCTCCCGGATTGGTCCTGTGGGAACCCTTATGAGCTGGCTTCTGTGTCCTTTTGAAATGTTCCCATGAATTCCCAGTGATACCTTGAATTTCAATCCAACAACACTGTGACTTCTTGTTTTCTTACTTTGCATATTTATTACCCACTTCTCCAACAGTAAGAATTCAGGCTCCAGTTGTCTGTGATATATTCAGTTATTTGACTCATCTCCTCATAAGTTAACTAATCTCTTATAGCCTAGATTAAATTGCTCAGGAAATGGGGAAGAGCAGGGCTGTGGGGAGATCTAATTTCTGGATAAAATTCTCTGCTGATTCCATTATTGGAGATCCCCCAAGGTCTGGCTATATCTGGAGGGATCTTGGCCTCGTGTCAGAAGGTGTGGACATTGGAGTTGTTCAGATACCAACCCCAGTCCCACTCCTGGTTGACTGTGGTTGGTCACTAACCCTGCCACACCTCCATTTCCTTATCAGTCAAATGAGAACAATAGGAAGGAGGTCAAAACAAGGGAAATACAACATAGTCACTCTCCTCAGGACAACCTAAATAGGGGGAGATGAGCACAGGCCAGGGGTTAATGTTAGACTTGTGGAGAGAGAAACTTGTCCAGGAGATGCTAGGGGTAGAAAAGGGAGCCATCTCATGCCCTGTGGTGGAAGTGGGGTTGGCAGGAAAGGCTTCAGAGAGAAGGTGGGCTCTGAGGAGACTCTGGAAAAATTTGCTTAGCAGGGGCTGGGGCAAATGGGGGTGTTGCAGGCAGAGAATCGAAGCAACCTCAGCAAACAGGTATGAGAAAGAGCTTGGCTGGGGTGGGCCACAGGGAAGGGTTGTGATTGGCCAACACCCGTAGTGGGGCTGGGAGGCTGTTTTGGGGTGGTTGTCTGAACTGCTCTGGGAGCCCCAACAGCGGCCGGAGGAGAGGAACAGGGCAGGCTCAGCCTTGAGAGACGGACTGAGTGGGGGGCAATAGCCTGGGTGGAGGTCCAGGACCATCCCCTGAGGTGGCCCCTCTAAGGTGGCCATAGGGGAGAGTGCTCTGGAAAGCTTCCTTCATCCCCTCCTGCCCTCAGGCCCTCAGTGCAGAGGTGCTGGCTGGCTGTGTTACTCCCCAGCCCTGATGATTATTTATTGTATCGCAAAGGCAAAGACTGGTCCGGCTTCCACTCTGGAGTCACACTGTCTGGGTTTGAATCCTGGCTCTGCCACTTTTTGGCTTGTTGCTTGCTAGGAAAGTCACTCAGGTTTCATGTCGATATTTAGGTTTGTGGGTATCTAAAAACTCCTGTGAATCCCTCTCCTCTTCCTGAGCTAGACAAGTGGTCGCTGGTAGCAGCAGTGTCATGGTGCAGACCGAGGGCGTGGATGCAGAGTGCTCTGTAAAGGACAAGCCAAGCACTTGTGCTGCACTCAGTATAGCAGCAGCCCTAAGAGATGATAAATTCCTTAAAAAAAAAAAAAAGTGGTGAGTAAGTTCCCACCTAATGGCACACTTCTGGGGGAAGGACACTACAGCTTGGACTGTAAACACTGTAACCTAATTGTATGTACCCTCCTGTCAACCCGATAAGACAGGTGGTAGGGTTGGAGTTGGGGATCAGAGCACACTAACATGCACCGTTTAGGGAAAATGGATTTTATAGCTTGGTCTGTGTCACTTTGCAGTGGCTCGACTTAGGAGCAGTGGCTGCGAATACCACAAAGCCGGGTGATTTATGCTGTCCTTCCTGCCTCTTGTTGGTGCTGCTCTGGGGCAGTCCTCAGGGCTTGACGTAGCCTGGCCACTTAGCTCCATTCTTCTAGTAGTTAGTTGTGGTCACCCTTGGTGTTCCTGGCACCAGATAGCAGATCATAGGGAACGCAAAATTCCTGTAGGTGTGTCTTAGGGTGGTGTTTTAGTGCCTGTGAATTACCAAATGTATTTACACAGGTTTGTTGGTTTTGTTTTGAGTGGTGTTATCTGAGGTTGCTGCTTGTTTATTCTGACATTGGGGCAGGCATAATTGCTTTGACTTACAAACATTAATTATTGCAGTCATTGGAAGCTGTTTGAGAGGTACTTGCTACCTACTCATTGATTTGCTTTCTTTCCTGATGCTTTTTTTTTTTTTTTTTTATTGTTGGGGATTCATTGAGGGTACAATAAGCCAGGTTTTTCCTGATGCTTTTAAAGAAAACCTCAGGGCAGCCCGCAGGCACATTTGGGGCTGGTAGCGGGAGTCGGACAGGTGAGCGGTCTTCCCAGTCCTGGCCACCACCACTTCTTGCCTTGGTTGGCCACAATGGCCTCCGGATCTGCCAGCTTCTCGTATTTCCCTCCTCAGCTTGTTTTGCTCTTCCCATAGGGCATGTCTGCATTCCTCAGCTTGGTACCTTTTCCTGGCTGCACCAGGAATTTACTACCATGGTTTGTTGAACCATTCAACTGTCCAGAGACATTTTTGGTGATTATGAATAATGTTGGTAGAAACATTTGTGTACAGATTTTTGTGTGATCAATTTTTTTTTTTTTTTTTTTTAGGAAAAACATCCAGAAGTGAGATTGCTGGGTCATATAGTGGCTGAATTAATTTCAGTTTCCACCAGCAACGTATGAGAGTTTCAGCTCTTTCACGTTCTCCTCGGCACTTGGTGTTGGCATTAAAATATTTTTTTTTCTGACCATTTTAGTGGATTTGTCATGGCATCTCACTGTGCCTTTGGTGTGTATTTGACTGATGATGACATATTTTCACATGCTTGCTTACTGTCCGTGTATGTTCTTTGTTTATGTCTGTTCTCATCTCCCCCCACCCCTTTTTGACTAAGTGATTTTATTAATTTTTAGAGGTTTTTAACGTATTTTGGATACAAGCACTTTACTGTCTGTATGATCTGTAACTATTTTCTCCTAGTCTGTAGCCTGTCTTTTCATGCTTTTTGCTATCTTTCATAGAGCAGATGCAGTTGGACATTTGTTTTCTGTTATGGATCATGGTTTTGATATTATGTCTAGGAACTCTGACTAACCCCAGGTTAGACGTGATTTTCTTCTTCTAAGCACTTTATAGTTTTGTTTTACATTTGTTTGTGATCTGATTTAACGCTTGTATGAGGTGTGCAGTATCAGTTGAAGTTTATTTTTTGCATATGCGTACGCAGTTGGTTTAAAAACCAAGCGGTTTCCCCCTGAATGGCCTTTGTACCTTTGTCAAGAGTCAGGCGACTGTGTTTGGGTGGGCTTGTTCCTTGAGTCTGGGTTCTGTCCTGCCGGCCTGTGTCTCGCATTTGCCTGTCCTGCACTTCCTTCATTGCTGTGGCTTCATGGTAGTTTTAAAATTGGGCAGTGAGAGTCTTCTGACTTTGTGCTTCTTTTTCAAAACAATTTTGGCTATTATAGTTTGTCTTTCCATGTGAATTTTATTATTAGCTAGAATATTTCTACAGAAAATTCTGCTGGGATTTTGGCTGGGGTTGGCGTTAAGTCTATAGAAGAGTTGGGGAATAATTGGCACCTTAGTTATTTAAGTCTTCTAGGTGATGAATCTGGTCTCTCCTTTGACTTCTCTCGTCAGTATTGTCCTACACGCATCTTGTTTATACCTGTGCATATCATCTTTTGGAGGTTTTATCAAGGGTTCCTCTCATGACTCTGCTTTTTACTTGTTCATTGGTTGTGTATAGAAATGCAGTTGGTGTTTCTGTTTGACCTTGCATCCCATGACCTTGAAAAACTCATTTATTCTGAGACTTTTTTTGTAGATTCTCAGAATTTTCTATGCAGACAATCACATTATTTGTAAACAGGGACAGTTTTAGTTCTTACTTTTTAATCTGATGCTAATTTTTGGTGCAGGGCTGGGAGCTCATTTCACTGGTTAGAACCCAGTGTGCTGAATGTGAGTGAAGGCCTCCTTGACGTCTTGTCAGCTCTGGGTGGGTGGGGGGCAAAATACCATCTTCAACCATTAAGTGTGATGTAGGATCTTTCGGTCGTCTAATCTTTTTTTTTTTTGAGACAGAGTCTCACTACGTAGTCCTCTGTAGAGTGCTGTAGTATCACAGCTCACAGCAACCTCAAACTCTTGGGCTTAAGCAATTCTCTTGCCTCAGCCTCCCAAGTAGCTGGGACTACAGGAAACTGCCACAACACCCAGCTATTTTTTGGTTGTAGTTGGCCTGGGCTGGATTTGAACCCACCAGCTCAGGTGTATGTGGCTGGCATCCTAGCTGCTGAGCTACGGTGCACCGAGCAAGTAGTCAAATCTTATTCTAGATACAGTTTTGAAGTATTCTAGTAAAGTATGTTGTTGGGAAAAGAAAGCATTTTTCTTCTAATTTCATCATCTATAAATGAACCCTGTTACCATGCAAATGTGCCCCTGCAGACAAGGGGTCGTAGTAAATGCCCTTGGCCCTCTGCTGTGTCACTCATCAGTGTCCATGGTGACAAACGCACTTAGCATAACTTTGACTCTTCTGTAGTGTCCTGTTGCAGATGGATGTGCCATAATTTATCCACTCTTCTCTTGTCAAGTACTTAATTCGTAGCCAGTTTCTTTCTGCTGTATTCACCATATCCTCATGTGTGTGCTTTTCCTAGAAGGGGAGTTACTGGGTCAAAAGACCTATGGCTCTTGATTCGTATTTTTTGAAGCTCATCTGTGACCAGCTGCTTACATATATGAGATGTCTGAGGGGGTCGGTAGCAGGGGCTTCAGCTGTGTATAAGCCTTGGGAGGTTCCTTAACCTCTTTTAGCAAAGCCCTGGGAAGTGGAGCGGGGGGAGAGAGCTTCCCTATGGTTTCTTGACTTTATTTAACTCTCATCTCCTGTTCTCTTCCTCATCCCCTGGAATATAGTTGGGAAGTATATTTTACAGCATCTTTTCCTTATAGTTTTAATTAAAAGGAAGATCCCCTTTAATGTCACTGTGCACCACCTTTATGGTTTTTGTCACACCTGTGTGTAACTGGCAGTATCATTTACTTTTTTTTTATTTAAATCCACTCACTTTGGGAATACTTTATTTTAAAGGGATTCTTTATATCACTGCAGTAAATAGAAAATCAGTTTTTAAAAAACAGAAGAAATACCCAAGTATTAAAGATTTGGTGAGGCCCTCCAGTGGCACTGGGAACACAGCGCGTTTGATAGACTGTCTTGACTCATTCTCTTTGTGTTTTTCCCTTTCATTGAATACTGAAGAAGCTGCATTCAACCACCCTTCACATGTGGGAAGCACTGAATGGGTGCTGAAGAGGCACCAGGGAACGGGGGTTTCTGTAGGTTGATCTGGGAACGGTTGGGGCTGGGAAAGACAGTGTGTCCCCTCTGTCCTGTGGTTACCTCGTCATCACGCTGGTAATCACCAGGGACACACCAAAACTACAGCTCCTTGTTTGGGGCAGGTGTGAGTCAATAGCTAAAAGACTTTATCCTTGGGGCGAGCCCAGCCATTCACAGTTGGGTCACTGACCGGTCACAGAGGGCAAGTAAAGTCCCAGCTGCCCCTTGTGTGCCAGCAGCGCACTCTGGGGTGGGGAGCGGCTGGTCAGGCCCTCCTGGCCCCTGAGTGCTCCTTTCATCCGCAGGTTCCTTAGCAACTACAGCACAGCCTCCTCCAACTTTTCTAAGTGGTTTTCTAGATGGAATGTTGATTTGATGAAGTCACTTTGTTGGCTGTAAACAGAGCCAGGTATGGAGGAGTGATCTTCAGCTGAGCTGTGTAGACCCTAGAGCTCAAGAAGAGGAAAGTCCTAGGAGGTGGAGGAGAGTTGCCCCTGAGATGTGGCTGACCAGGTTCAACAATCTATGCCTCTGGGCTTAGAGGCCTTGTCCTCACAAGCCGCCTCTGTCACACAACAATAGCACAGAGAAGGCAGGAAGGGGCCTTGGCCCAGGCAGGAGGAGGGAGGTGCAGGGAAGACCTATTCGTAGCAGCCTCCTCATCCCTCTTAGCATTTTCTGAAAGTTAAAAATTATAAGAGAATGGCAACAGCAATATTTTTTGTTTTTAAATGTTACTATTATAGAAAATTATAGAACATAGCTGAACAACCAAAAAACAAAAAAACAACAAAAAAAAAGAAAGTTAAAAATAAAAGCCCCATGACCTCACCACTCAGCAGGTTGGTCTGCTAATGCCACCCTTGTGCGGAGCTGTGGGCGCTCTCTTGCCCTGTGCTGTGCCTCCTCTGCCCCTCTCTGGTTTATGGCAAAGGAGATAGACACCTGACCCTGAAGCCGGCCTCCTGGGTTTGACGCCGCCCTAGGGCAGGTTTTGAAGTCCCCCGTGCCCTTGGTTCCTTCTTCACAAAGCCTCTGAGGTGAATGTGGAGTGCCCCAGCAGGACATAAGTGTGTGGTAATTCCTGCTTTTGATGCTGATGTTCTTTCTGCAGAAAAGCAACATGTAAAGCAAGGGCTGCCTTTGTGAGCTGAGGTGTGGTCAGATGCATTGAAAACAGGCAAATGCAGACCCAGTGATGGGCCCTAAGTGGTTTTACTGAGTGTGTGGCATGTCTGGACCAAGCAATGGCATTTCCGTCTGTATACAGGCTGAGCTAGAGGCTGACTGTGGTGAACTGTTAAATGAGACAACCTTGTTGCAGAATAATTTATAATTGAACCCCGTTTGATAAAGTAAATCGTGAGTGTGTTGGGGTGGTGATTATCTGAACGTGAAGGAAGGAGTAAAATTTATATACTGGGTTTTTTACCATTGGTTACCAGAGGGAAGCTGTAAACAAGAGGAAATAGACTTCAAAGAAACAAAAAGTTAATGAAGCATGGAACATGTTTCATCCATGAAAAATTATATTTAGGGAGTGTGTGCATGTCTGGGGGAAACAGGATAAGGATTGATATAACATGTTAATGGGGTTTATTTCCAGGTGTTGGGGTTTCATCTTGTTTTTGCATTCCTTCTTAAATGCATTTTGACTGTTTATTTTAAAATGAGAATTTTTAATTTTACAATTTTAGAAGCAACCCAGTCTTAAGCTCTTTTCATTGCTAGGAAAGTAATAATTCTACTCTGCTTAAAGCAGCGGTTCTGAACTGTATTAAAGGGCCGTGGCATTAGTAAGGTTGAGCACCACTGGCTTAAAGGCACTGGGGCTAACGATCCTCACAGGAGTTGTGGGCACAAGCAGAAGATGTGGGAGGGGCTCCTGTGTCTGGCATTACAAAACTAAGACTGAATCCAAAAAGAGGCAGAGAAAAGTTCTCGTGGGCCCTGCGGGCAGGGAGACCTGGCTTTGAATCATGGCCTTGTAGCTTACTGGTGGTCATGTGACCTTGGTCAGAGACCTTATCTATCCAACTCCTCTCCTGTAAAATAAGGAGAGTGCTACCGGGTCCCTGCACCTTTTTTCACCAAGTGAAGGATGAATGGGTACTTGATTCAATGAGACCTGTGAAGTCTCAGTACTCAGCAGGTGGCGGCTTTCTCCCCTGGTCCTTAGGGTCCATCCTCAG
Source organism: Nycticebus coucang (assembly GCF_027406575.1). Lineage (NCBI taxonomy): Eukaryota > Metazoa > Chordata > Mammalia > Primates > Lorisidae > Nycticebus > Nycticebus coucang. The sequence goes on from NC_069791.1 coordinate 109,478,616, forward strand.
CCAGTGTATACAGGGAGTGAATTCAGTAGCCTGGTTCTTATGTCCATCATGTATTATTTTATGGAGGGTGGACTTGGTCAGCTGCTTTTCTTCTTTATCTTTCTCTTTCCTTGTCTACTTAGTATGCGTTTCTGTAAATGGGGAGAATATTAGCGCGTGGCTGACACTGAATAGACATCTAACAGACTGCTGGTTTCAAACAGCCCAAGCACAGCACCAGTCAGTGTTCTGAAATTTTGGGTCCTGGTCCCATTTCATGCTTATCTCTATCATGAAAGAGCACTTCTTAAAGTCACTCTGCAAACGTGTCCTGGGTAACTTAGCTTTTTCCAATGATGGTCTCTAAAACACAAGAATATATTGATGTTTTTAAGATGCAGATAATGTCCTTTTCTTTACACAGATTCCCCCCCACCTCAAGTCTAAATTGCTAATTTTTAAATGTATTTTTTAACATTCTTGTACCTGCAGAGAAAACGAAGTGCTGAAAGTCCAGCTGAAGAAATATGTAGGAGCTGTCCAGATGCTGAAAAGAGAAGGCCAAACAGCTGAAGGTGAGGGGGAGACGAGTTTTGGGGAGGGCTGAGCTGTGTCATGGTTCCCTGTAACTGGTGCATCATAGACATTCCCCGTGTAATGAGCACGTACGTGGGTGAACTGGAAGAACAGTGGTGGATTCTGGGAACTTAATTAGGAGGGTTAAATTTGTTACTGATCGCACAGGACTCACCCAATTTGTGTACTTAAGCAACTTTATGTCCAGAATCTTGAGAGACTTGCAATGCAGTGAGCCTCCTGGTGTTGCTCACACAATAGGCCAGGGTGAAAGCAACAGAATGCCAACATGGTGGAGAACCGGCACCCTGGACTTAGGCTGGCCAGGTTTCATACCCCAGCTGTGGTTGAGTTTCTTATTCTCTATGTACCTTGGTTTTCTCATCTGTAAAGTGGGATTATTTGATAGCACCAACCTCATGAAGTGATCTGTCCAGACAACTTTGCATAATGCCTACAGTAGAGTAAGCACTGGAATATGGGAATCTGGATATGGTTTACATAGTAATATCATAAAGACATGAAGTTTTTGGAAACTTGTGTGTTTTATTATGGTCTCCATTTGATTGGGATCAACATGTGGTGACACCTTTATGGTAACATGCCTTTCTTTATTCTTATTTGGTTTGTAACCAGGATCAGTCTGGAGGAGGCTGCAAGTGCAGAATTCGTCATATCTACTTCTGTGGGCTCATTGCCCTTTCTATACAGATAATGCTATTATGGCTCTGAATTAATTTCATTATGCAGAGTTTTATATATATGTTGGTCTTGCGTATTTTCACTTCTCATCTGTTTTCTCAGCTACTAACTCTTAACAGTCTCTCATTATATTCATTACGTGTTTTGAGTGAATAATGTTTGTCTGGCCCTTTACCCTTTTCATGCAAGTTTAAATGTACTCTGATTTGACGCAGTAACCTGTGATGAGTAGGTATTTTTTTCTCTATATTAAAAAGCTTGTTGCTGGAGGCTTAGGAGAGCTTAAGGGGCTGCTGGTACATGTATCTGGGGGTGGAAATGAACTCTTGCATTTTCTTCCAAATCCCTGCTCTTTGCATTATAAAATTCTTATATTTTAGTGTGTGCAGAGGAGTTACCTGGGGAGCCCATTAAAACATGCCTCTTTTTAGACCCTGTGTCTGGGAGTTGCTGTGGTGGATTCAGTAGGAGGCTCTAGACAGCGTGTCAGGATGAGTGACTGCAACGCAGGCAGCTGTGCGCTGTGCCACCATCTTTGCGGATCCTCCTTTGCCTCCACAGTAATAAGAAAAGTGAACCTTGGGAGAGAAGCACCACTGGACTTGCTGTTGATTTGAAAACCTCAACACTACAAAATGCATTTCTGTCTAGGAGGATTTTTGGAGTGATTCTCCCTAAATAGGCACGCAGAATCTACAATGTACAGAATGATTTTTTTTCTTTCTTCTTTCATTTTTTTGAGACAAGATCTCCCTCCATTGCCCATGCTAGAGTACCATGGTGTCAGGTGAGCTAACACCAACTTCAAACTCCTGGGTTCAAATGACTCTCCTGCCTCAGCCTCCTGAGTAGCTGGGACTACAGGTGCCCTTCACAATGGCCTGGTTAATTTTTCTATTTGTAGTAGAGATGGGGTCTTGCTCTTGCTTAGCCTGGTCTCGAACACCTGGGCTCAAGTGATCCTATCTACTTGGCCTCCCAGAGTGCTGGGATTATAGGCCCAGCACCTGAAGTTCGTTTCCCGAAACCCAGCCTGAATGTCCTGAACCAAAGCTGGATGTCAGCCTTTTCGGGAGGCAGTTGCAACAGCCGTTAAGCAGAGTAGAGTGGAGATGCTGAAGCTTATCCTTCTGTCCCACACAGCAGCAGTAACTATATCACCGTGTAGTTTAAGATCATGTCACCTTGTCTGCAAATCCTTCTTCAGTGGAAGGTCTTCATGAAAACCCTCATGTGTGGGTGTGTGCTGGTGCCTTATTATATAGAAATCCTGAAATTTACTCCTCTTCTCACTTCACAAATATTAGTGAGGACTGGCTAGATGCTGAGGACCTCAGGCAACCTTAATCAAAGACAGTTCATTCAAAAACTGCATAGTGGCCTCCTTTCAACATATTTTTCCTAATTTCAAGTATCAACTCCTAGCGAATTACTGCCTTTGTTTGTTGAAAACCATTGTGTATGTCCTGGTCTGTGGGTGGTCTGGATGTCTGGGAGTTGGAAGTAGCTGAGACTACAGGTATGTGCCACCACCCCTGGCTAATTAGAAACATTTTTAGCAGGGGTCTTGCTATGTTGTCCAGGCTGGTCATGAACTCTGAGCCTTAAGCAATCCTCCTGCCTCAGCCTTCCAAAGTGCAGGGTTTATAGGCATGAGTGGCCTCAGAATCTTTCTTGATCTACGATTTCCTCAGTTCCTGGTGTTGGGGATGGACCCAGAAACATCTTCTAGCTTCCCAAATTCTAGGTAGGAACTGAGAATGTATTTCCCACAACTTAAAGTTTTTAGTTTGAGATTCTATTCTATTCTATTCTTTATTTATTTTTAGCAAGAAATTGCTTATGAAATTGTGAGCTCATCAGTAGGGAAAAGTGTGAAAAATCATTTAAGCCCCAGATGCCTTCAGGGTTGAATAGATTTCTGAGGGCTGTTCTGGGATCCTCACCTTCACCTTCATTATTGCATTCTTGTGGAAAAATGTCTCCAGGATTAAAAAAAAAAAAAAAAAAAAAAGCCAAAAATCTTAAAACAAACTTTAGAATAGATCATTGACAGCCTTCGGTTTTACAGTTATCAAATTTCAGATTCTCATGCTCTTTTTTTTTTTTAAAGAGTGATCTGGTTCCTCCAAGAAGATCATGACTTACCCAGCAACACATGGAGTAGAATTTTGGGTGGCTTCATTATCTAATTGAAAGATTTGTTTTTTTTTTAATGTGGTCCAGAAATGAGGTTGGGTTTTTCAGCATGGAAGTACTGTTTTGCCACGTCAGGGTCGGATCTGTAAAGCACATGCCTGGCTTTGTTTCTGGGTCTCTCTCGTCTTAGAGCAGGTTGTCTTGCGCTCTCCTGCCGTGATCAGAGGTGGGCCATGAGCTGCCATGTTCACGGGGAGCTAACCTGGCAATCCAGCTTCCATTGTCACTGCTCATTATTGGGCATTTGAGCAATTCTGTTGTTAAGGACCCTGGATATCCTTTCTCCTCTCTATGGAGCCAGCGTGGGGCAGTTTAACTTCTGGCGAGAGAGCAGATCACTTTCCAGATGCTTGTCACCTGTGGCTTACTGCTGAAGTTTGAAACAAGACAGGTGGCAGAGTGGCTTTCTGTTTGTAGAGGCCTCCTAACAGCTTGCTGAGGGGTCTCTGGAGCAGGTCAGTTATCTTAGGCTCAGACAACAAATGGGTTATGTTGACAAGACTGGCTCATTCTTTTAGGAGGAGCCCCAGACCAGCCAAGTACACAGACAGCGTTGTAACCAGAATAACACTTAGGGCCCACCTTTCGTGCACAGGCCTATTCTCCCTCTGGGCTGATCAACTTGAGAAGCTTGAGTCTCACCTATTGGCTGCTTGGTGAACCAGACAAGGAGGGCCTAGTTGGCTGGTTCAGATGTTCAGTGGCATCAGATCTAGTGGAAACGTGTCTATCCCGCGGAGAGGGAAAGTTCTGTAGGCCTGGAGAAGCCCTCTATTGAGTCAACTTCTGGCTCTTTACACGGCCCATTTCCTTTTCTAGCTCATGGTTCGTCATGGAATTCTGAGGAGCGCTGGTTCTGGCGTGCGCACGGTGTGTGTGTGTGTGTGTGTGGTGGGGCAGCTGTCACGTGAGATGCTGGCGTCATGCTCAGCATGCCACAGGTGCTTTGTTTCAGTTTATAATTAGTTGTGTATCTTCTCTTTCTCCCTCAGGTTCTTGGTAGGAAACAGATGCAGGAATCAGATAACTGGTGATCAAAATAACATTTTTATTACTGACAATTGACCGAGACTCTAGCTTGACCTCTACCAAGAGTCACACTCCCTGACTCTGCCTTCCTGCCTTCCAGGTCTAGACCTGGAACCTCCCTTGGGTGGCATTGTCGAGTCTTCAGAATTGCTTCTTATTCTTTGGGGGAACCCTTGGGGAAGAGGGTTCGGGGGGCATTTCATGTTTTAATACATGAACTTCACCTAATTGAGAATCTTACCCATCAGGTATGGTTAGGGTGCGAGTGGTGAGGCTGAGTCTCCTCATGGAAACCTGGTTCTTTGTGGAGGTCCTTCACGGAGAACTGGGAGGACTGCAGCTACTGACATGACTCTCAGGGGAGCGCGTAGGACGGCCAGGTCAGGGAAGGATTGTGGTTAAAGATGCTGCTTCCATTGTATCTGATTGTCTGGAGTGAGGCAGTGTCAGAAGGTGCAGCTGTTCTGCCCATGGGCAGAATCCCTGTCTCCAGTGGTTTCGCCTCTGGAGACCCCAAGAAAATGGCTGTCTCAGCCAGTACCTCAGGAAGCATTGTACACTCCGTCTTCTTATGAGCTGCAATGGGTGTGAGTAGGTTGGTGTGTCTGAGGTGAGGGTACTTAGGACTTAGAGGCCTGTGTGACCTTCTGTGCCTCAGTCTCCTTCTCTGTAGAATGGGATGGTAATAGTACCTTCCTCCCAGGAGTCTGGGCCAAGATGAGATAAATTAACAAAAGGAAAGTATATAGTTTCTGGTATTCTAGAGGCACTCCATAAACAATAGCTATTACTACCTTAACTATTTCACTTTACCTCTCAGAGCCCTTTTTAGAGTCATAAAGTTAGGATTAAGATAGTATATATACTTCATATGTTGTTGTGAAGGTCAGGTGTTCAATTACATAATTCAGATGACATGCTTGGATCAGAGTCTGGGATCTAGAAAACAGGCCCAGAAGATCCACAGGTCTTCATTCCTGGGCCACGCAAATGTGCTGCCCTGTGGAACTGCACTGTTCAGTGGTGCTTCCAACCAGGTTATTCTGGTCACAAGGAGGTTCTGTTTCTCACGGTCCCAGCTGGCACTTGACTTTGACTCTGCCATGGTTTCATCATTCAAAGCTCTTTTGATTACAAGAGTCATAAAATGTAATTTTATCTGGCTTAAGCAAAACAAGTCCTAGAGTATCAGCCTTCAGGGATGGTTTGATCCAGGGATCAAAAAATATCATTGGGAGTGGTGTTTTTTTCTCTTATTTGTTGGTTCTTCCACTTCTCACTTTGTTTTTTGTTTTTGAGTGATGTGCTGGCAAATGCTTAGTAACCAGCACCCTCTTGCCCTCTCTTTCTCTCTTTTAAGTCCTAATTTAGGGTGTTTGCAGGTTTCGGTGGTGTAAATCCTCCTGCTGCACCTGACTTCAGTCTCCCAGTACAACATCTGAACACAGAGTAGGGAAGAGGTGTGCGCAGTCAGCCCCGGGGGTTGGTACACACCGGCTCCTGCACCTCACTGTGTGCTGGCTCAGTTTTCAGGCAGGTATTCTCCAGCTGGCTTAAGAGGCTGCCAACTGTGGTGGGTTTAGTCTTCCCAGCGACCACAGCAGGAGAGAGTACTTCTCTTCTCTACTAGTTTCTGTCAGTGGAGAAGAAACCATACTCTGTGAAATAATTTAAAGAGGTTTATTCTGAGCTAAATTTGAGGACCATGACTCAGAGCCATGCCCAAGAAAGCATAAGCAAATGGACTTACGGTGGTGGGATTACAGTTTGATTCTATACATTTCAGGGAGGCAGGAATTATAGGCAAAGTCATAAATACATGAGGAGAAAGGGGAAGGCATACATTGGTTTGGCTCCCAAAGTTGGGACATCTGGAAGTGGTGGCTTATGGGTTATAGGGTTTATAAAGATTCTTTAGCTGACAATGAGATAGCTCATTGAGCAGGGATTAGCAAAAAGGAATGCTGAGTTAAAATAATAACCTGTTAAGCAGATACAAATTGCAGGACACATGCCCAGACTAAAGTGGTTTGTTATGAATGTTTAGGACCCGCAGGTAGGTCTTGCATAGCCTTAGGCCTATTAATGAGTCGCAGAGGACGTCTCTAAGAAGAGAGGGGATGATGAGGTCTGTCCCACCTCCTTTCTCATGGCTAGGAGCTGAGTTTTAGGGGATCCCTTTGGCCAAGAGGAAGTTCAGTCAGTTAGCCACGGGGGGGGGAGCCTTAAGATTTTATTGTAGTTCATATTTCCTTATTAACCATATATCTATCCTTTCACCCCACAGAGCAGTGCTTCTCTATATTGGCTTTTAATTCAGTCACCTGAGAAGTTTTAAAAGACCCCATTGCCATCTCCACCCAGACCCATTGAATCCGTGGTGGGAACCTAGCAGGAGTTTTTTTACGCTTCCCAGAGGATCCCAGCATGTATGTTGGAGTGCAGTGGCTGGAAGCACTGCCTGGGAGGGCATCACTGTCCAGTTAATGACATCCAAGGTCAGCAAATAGACTACAAATCTGCCCCATGCTCTGACATTGGCCAGCGGCAGACATTGTTGAGTTAGTCAAGAGTACCTTTTTCTTCTTGAATCCAGCCTTGGCCACAGAATTTGGTTTTCTAAATAGGCACCATTAAGTTAAGAAGACCAGGGGTGGGGGTGAGTGGGGCTCAGTGCAGACTGCTGTGCAGAACACACCGTGTAGATTAACACAGTGTTTTTACTGGGCCCTCCACCTCTGGCCTCCCACAAAGACCTGCAGTGGGTGCTGAGCAGGTCTCATCTCCATCCTTGCAGCCGCATGTTCCACTGACCGTGGCCCTTCCCACCTGGGTTTGTGTCTTTCTCGCTTGCTGCTCTCCCATCCCAGCTTTGCAGTCATGCCTGCCTCCCACCCCCCATCGTGACTGCTCTGCAGCCCCCACTCTTGGCTTGTCCGGTTTCTGAGCCTAGAAATGTCATTTCCTTCATCTTTGGTCAGGCCAGATGTTGGATTCATCAGATGATCCAGCCTTTTCTTGTCACCTTAAAGAAATGTAATTGAACTGCTCTTTCAATTTGCTAACCTCCCTTGACAGTCATTATGAGCAATAACCAAAGTCTGGCATTTGATTTTTGCCGTTATGACTTATTTTATGATCACGTCTGTGTGAGTATGTGCCCTGTCTGCTCTGCTGGACTCTGTGACCACACGAGGGGGACGGTCTGTGACTTAGTACCTCGTGGGTAATTTTCCCTCCTGTATTGAAGAAGTACTCAATAGCTGTCACCAGGCTTTCTCCAGGTGGCTCCTGGGAGTGATTTTGGGGTAACAGAGAAGTTGGTATAGATGGGATCAGCATTCTGTGAGAAGGGAACGAAGCTTGTGGAAGCAATGGTACACACTTCTGGAGGGGAGGGACACAGCTGTTCTCATTCTGTCTTTCTCCAGAGGGTGCCGCTTGTGCCTCTGCTCACGTCCCATTGCTGAGGACCAGCCATATGGCCCTGATTGGATGCTGAGAGGTCTGGGAAGTGTCATCTCTGGCTGGGCAGCTGCTACCTGGCAAGAACCCTGTCCTGCAAAAGGGGAGCATTGAGGTTTTGTGGACAGCTGGCCATCTCTGCCCTCCCTCTGGGGCACCCATTTGAGGTTTCCATTTTTCAGTCTGTTTGTGTAGCTCTTTAGGAAGAGACCTCATGTCCCAGATACTTTAGAGTTTGTGCCCTTAGGGTCTCAGAAGGAAGACTTGGCAAGTTGTAAGGGTCTGTGATAGGAATGGTGTCCAAGAATGTGGTAGAGACATGTCTGTCAGAGATACTGAGTCCTTCATTTCCATGATTATGGAGATGCTAGTGCTGCTAGGTTGTGCTTTAGGAGTGTACTTAGCTGTCAGTGGCTATTAGAAGTCTGTCCTGGTGTCATTTACATTGGAGGTAGCAGTTGCATTGGAAGACCATGTAATAGCTGCCCCCTTTTTTTTTTCTCATTTTTTTTTTTTTTTTATTAAATCATAGCTGTGTACATTGATATGATTGCCCCTTTCTGTAAGGTCCCTCTAGCTTCCCCTTTAGATCCATCACTTACCTATGTGGGAGAAAAAGGGCACATTAGGTACTGTTAGTTGTCTGTGGACACACGGGTCAGATGGGTATTCCTTATGAAACTCAAGGCTCCATGTAGGGTGAAGTTCTAGGACTCAGTGACAGCTTGGATTCCAGAGAGATGAGGGCAGAGTGGGCCTTAGTTACTGCATTCCAAGTCTGGAAACAAGGGGCTGCAAACAGAAACAAGGGAAGTTGGGGCACTCTGGCAGGCAGGTCGGGTTCTGTGTTATTTGTGTCCCTCCTACTGTGAAGAGGTGTTGAACCTCTTGGCCATGGGTGCTGAAGTTTCAGAGGTGTGTTCTGGTCTTTTCAAAGCCAAAGTCAACCCCCCTTCAGTGTTAAGAGTAGAAATGACTGTCCCTTGTCCTCTCACTCTCTTGCCTGGGACCAGATCCTAGCAGGACTGAGCGGCCCTGTGGGTGGTCCGGGGGACACTCTGTGGGCCACCCACCGCATGTCTGACTCCCCTCGGGTCTCATCAGGACCACTCTGGAGGAGTGAGATCAGCAGTGGCCCCAACATTTTTGCCACCCCTCCTTCCCTGATTTCCCCTTCCTGGGTAAGAGCATCAGTTAGACCTCGTTCTGTGGTTCTTTTTTTTTAATCATTCTAGCTGATTGAATATTTATTTTTTTGTTTCAGATTAATGTGAGGGTACAAACAATTAGGTTACAATGTTTGCATTTTTTTTTTTTTTTTTGAAATAGAGTCTTATTTAGCTTGTCATCCTTGGTAGAGTGCCATGGCATCATAGCTCACGGCAACCTCAAACTCTTGGGCTCAAGAGATCCTCTTGCCTCAGCCTCCCAAGTAGCTGGGACTATAGGTGTCTGCTACAACTCCTGGCTGTTTTTAGAGACAGGGTCTTGCTCTTGCTCAGGCTGGTCTTGAATAAGCAATGTGCCTGCCTTAGCCTCCCAGGTGTCAGCCACTACTCTGGCCCCAGCACTTGCATTTGTTAGGAAGAATCCCTGTTGTGGTTGTGCCCCTCACCCAGAAGGTGTGCCATTTACCCTTACATTGTGCCCCTTAGGTGTGAGCACGCCCATCCCTATCCCTCCTCCTCCCCCTGCATGTTTAAAGTCAGGTATTTCCTGTTTGTACATTATCCTTAAGGAAGTAGCCTGCCTTTGGGAAGCTGAGCAGGAAGACTTGATTCCTGAGAGCCTGCTAGTCTGACTGTGTGGCTGAGAGGTAGCATGGGCTGGCGGAAACAGTGTGGGCTCTGGAGCTGAATCAGCTTGTCTTAAAGTCCTGGTTCGACATCTAACTGCATATGTGCCATCTTTGACATTGGCTTTCTTTTTTTTTTTAACTTTTTGAGACAAAGTCTCATTATGTCACCCTCGGTAGAGTGCCGTGGTGTCACAGCTCACAGCAACCTCCAACTCTTGGGCTTAAGAGATTCTCTTGCCTCAGCCTCCCTAGTAGCTGGGACTACAGGCACCTGCCACAATGCATGGTTATGTTTTGGTTATAGTTGTCATTGTTGTTTGGCAGGCCCATGCTGGGTTTGAACCTGCCAGCTCTGATGTTTGTGGCTGGCACCCTAGCCACTGAGCTACAGGTGTTGAGCCAGATATTGGCTGTTTTTTGTCTGTCTGGAATCTATTTCCCCTTTTCTACTAACTGGCCCTGGTTTTCCTTTGGGGAACCCCTCTTCCCAGCCCTTAGTCCCTGTGGTTTATGTGGGCACACCAGCCCAGGCACCGAGTTCAGGGATGTGCTCATGTCTCAGTCAGATCCAATCACCATCCTGACAGTGCTGCTGAGATATTGAAAGAGATGTGCACCCTTACTGGCTAGACTTGAACCTGTGAGGTGGGGATGGGGATGCCTTTCTTTCTGCTTAAGGGACTCAGCAGTCCTGGCTGAGCATGGAGTTGACACAGAGGAAGTAGAGCTGAGAGACACACCGAACCCCTCCCAGCCCGAGCTAGCTCTGCCCCTGGCCTGGACCACCTGGCACTGGGCTGCTGCCTGTCTTTTTTGCTGCCTCTGAGCCTTGCCTTTTCTTCCAGCAGGTCATCCTTGCCTCAGCTGTAGCCACGGCTGGCCTTCCCCCCTCTCTCCCTTGTGTAGCTCTGCTTCTGTCTGCTTTGTGTGTGTTTTATGGGTTGACTCTCAAGCAGCCTTTACTTTTTCTAAATGTGTAGATGGGAGACCTCATCCTTGCTCCCCTTTCTGCTTAAAATAACTGCCTACTGGGGGCGGCACCTGTGGCTCAATGAGTCGGGCGCTGGCCCCATATGCCGAGGGTGGCAGGTTTGGACTCAGCCCCGGACAAACTGCAACAAAAAAATAGCCGGACATTGTGGCGGGCGCCTGTAGTCCCAGCTGCTTAGGAGGTTGAGGCAAGAGAATCGCTTAAGCCCAAGAGCTGGAGGTTGCTGTGAGTCCTGTGACGTCATGGCACTCTACCGAGGGTGGTAAAGTAAGACTCTGTCTCTATCAAAAAAAAAAAATAAATAAAAAAAAATAAATAAAAACCATCATTTTCACCTGTAGCCTTGTTGTGAAGATTAACTGAGAGAATTTGATGTAAAGTTCCCAGCACGGCGTCTGGTATGAAGTTAGTCTTCATAAGCATAAGCAGTTGCCCCTCCGCCTCCCTCACTTGTGACATAGGCTCTGAACCCACCAGGTAGCTTGAGAAGTCAGGTTTCTTGCTTTGTGCAGAGTGCAAAGTCTGGGTGCTGTTTCATTCATTCGACCAGCACTGGGCACCGAGTGCCGGGCACAGTTGTGGGAATACTTGGGTGAACATGGCAGGCACAACCCTTGAGCTGACAGGAGAGAAGGACACTGAACGTGTAAACAAGATGACTCCAGATACGGGCTGTGACATAGCTCAGCCTTCCCTGTGAGGCCTGTGACCCTTGGTTGCCAGTGGTAACCAGAACTCCCCTGCGTCAGGCACCTGCCATGTGCTGGGCCCCAGGCCAGGTTTTCACTCTACAGCATTTCTCTTCCTCAAGCAGCTCTGTGAGGATGTGCTTTTGTCCCCGTTTTACAGACAGGAAGAAACCAGGGCTCTGAACAGGAGATGTGCTCAGGGTCACTGTACTAGTCAGGGTTCTTCAGGGATTTGGACCAGTGGGGGTGTGCTTGGATCTAGACAGAGGCAGAGAGATTGAGAGAGATGGAGACTCATTTATACTTGAAGGAACAGGCCCCTGTGATTGTGGAATCTGTTGACTCCTGAATCTGCAGCATCAGCCTCTAGGCTGGAGACCTGGGGACAAGCTGATGTTGCAGCTCACGTCTAAAGGTTATCTTGGAGCAGAATTCCCTCTTCTTTGGGTGCCCTCTCCTGATCTTCAGCCGATTGGATGAGGCCTGCCCCACATCATGGAGAATAATCATTACTCAAGAGTTTACTGATTTTATTGTTAATCTCCTTTAAAAATACTTTCACAGTGGCATTTAGAGTGGCATTTGACCAAAGGCATCTGGACGCCATGGTCTGGCCACATTGACACATGAAGTTAATCATTCATTCCAGCTAGGAAGCAGCCGAGCCCAGATTCCGGCTGGAATGCATTTGCTAGGTCTGTGCTGACCTGGGTGCTTCTCATTGCCCTTCCTAAGGTGATTTTTCCAGATGTGTTACAGGCGTTTCTCTGGAGCCCAGTGCTTGCCTGTGACAAGTGGACCTAGAAGTGCCTATGTGGGCAGCCTCTGCCTGATCCACCTCTTAACTTAATCCTGAGAAAATTCCACCCCATTCGTCTCTTCTCCCTGGATGACTGGCTCCTGACCATGTGCCATCTGTCATATGGGGAGCCAGGTCAGGGTGGGAGGGCTCAGAACTGGATATCAGCCATGGAAAAAAAGAGCTGTCGCCTTACCGCTTCTCAGAACAGGAGGATGTGCAGACACAGCATGCTCTTGGCAGTTGTCACAGAGCATGAGGGAAGGGTGGGCACAGGGTTTCTGGGTGGGGGCATCTGGGTTGCATCTCCGCCCTGTCTTCACTAGCTCTGTGTTCTTGGAATATGGAATACTGAGCTTCAGTGTTTGCATTTGAAGAACAAAAATGATAATACTGACTTAATGGAATTTATTTGATGTTTAAAAGTGATGAGGCATGTGAAGTGCCAGGCAATTATTGATGTCATTTTGGGTGTGAGATGCATTTGGGAGAGTGTCCAGGCACATTAGCAGGCACCTGTAAATTGGTTTCTGAAAGGGGGTGAATAATTATGGTGACAATTGTAGAGTAAACCTTTTTGAGAGCTTTGTAATCCATTATCCTGATAAAAGAGTATTTGTTTGATTAGCTGGTTTCCTGACCTTTAAACAAAAACCTGCCTCAACAGGTAGCCTCAGTACTTGACTCTTTGGCCATCCCAGTTGCAAGAAAGGCTGGAAAATGTGGTTGCTTAATTGGCCTGTAGGGAAGGAGGTTACAATGGATATTGGGTAGGCAGCCAGCCGTCCCCACTTCTGCTGCTTTGGGGAGGGTGAGGCTGATGGAAGTTATGTGGCGGAGGGGTAAGGGTGCTTAAGTCCCCTGCCCTGGCCACGTCTTTGTGCCATCACTCCTGGGGAAAAGCTTCATCAAAGATACGGGGCCATGGCTGAAGGGGATCCAGTCCCTGCTTCCAGAAGTGGCTCGTTTCACTCTGGCGACCTCCATAAGGGGTGATGTTTTATTTGCTCAACCTGTTTTTATTCCTGACAGAATGCTTTCTACTCCCACGTGGTTGCAAAAGCAATTGCCTGGAAATATCAAGTATTGATTCATGATTTTTGTTCATTTCCTTTTTATTGTTTGGTAGGAAACAAAGGCCCAGAAACAAAACAAGAGCAATTGGAGTGTCTCGGCGCCCTCCTCCGAGGCTGAGGCCAGACTTGTATTTATCATCGTCGTCGTCCTCACTTTAAGGGCTGTCTTGGCATCGTGATTACCCTCCTGCAGTTTGTCAGTCATTGTCTTGTTTGGTTTCCAGCTTCTTTCCTTCCTGGAAGCTGACAGGTGGCTTGTTTTGTTAAATACCACTTTGATTTTGGAAACTGCTCTGTTTTAAGTTTCTAATTACAGCTTTTATAAGGCAACTGGTCATTTTGCTTTGCTTGAGTGGGTAATGATGCCGTGTACCTCGGTTGAGAGCGACTTGTGTGAATGCTTTCTTTTTCTTAGACTGAATGGAAAATACACATTCTTTGAAGAGATAAAGCCTGTCTCCTGGTCTGCGTTTTCTTTGACTTATGTTTTCACTAGCATTCTTTGCACCACATCCCTCTGTGTGGCAGACCTTCTCTTCACTCTGTAATCTTCCCACTGCCTGGCACGCACCCTGTGCACCGTCAGATCCCTCTGCTGCAGGGAGCCCACTGTGATTTCCTTGCCATCGTAGTTGCCTATCTTATAGTTGCTGCCTATCTTATACTTTAATTTTTGCTTTCTTTCATGACATAGTCTAGAAACATTGGCCAGCTATAAGCTTATGGAGTAGAAATTAACTTGGCTTTGATACATTGTATGCCTAGTTTTTAAAACAGTGCCTGGTGTCTGGTGGATGCTCAGTAGATACTTAGTGAATGAGTGAGTGAATGTCTGAGTGAATTGATTGAGCATGGACATTGAGCCGTGTGTGCACTGGACCAGAGTTACCCTCAAGGTGTGTGCTGTATCTACAATTTCTCACTTTGCCAGGCTACCTGTTACCCTTTAATTTTTCTGTAATTCTTTCCTCAGTGACTTCACCAGTTGCTACCCACCCACCAAAAAAAAAAAAAAAAAAAACCTTTCTGCTATAGGTGGAGCCAGTTAGGTGCAGTGGGGCTCTACCTTTAATCACTGCTGTCCCCATTTGCGACTGGTTTGCCTCGTTATACTACCACTAGCAGAGTGGTCGGGGCCCAGCTGTGAGGCCTTGCGTCTGTGGTCTAACCGTCTTCCAGATGCATCAAAGGGTTTAGAATAGACGGCAGGCAAGCATACACCCATGGGCCAAAAGCAGCTGCTGAACACATCACAGCTTGCCTTAAAATTATTTTTGAACAACTTATTGATTGAAAACAATTTGTTTTCTCTTTTTGTTAAAAAATCAAAGTCATAATCATTATAGAGAATTAAAAAAGATAGAGACGAGTGAAAAAGGAGAAAATAAAAATCATTTATAAACTCCCAGGTATTATTAATATCTTGGAATATAGCCTTTCAGATAGGTATGGCACCTGGCCCGTACACTTTTGGGACAACACCCCCTGCCTGAAGGGCTTAGCGACCCTTTCCCCCTTATTTGACACATGGGCATTTTATAGGTAGGAGGAAAGCAGATGGCACAAAAAACAAAGAAATTTTAATGGGAAAATCAGTCAGTGGCATAGTAGTGTCAAGCACCTGTCAGCAGCCGGTTACACATGTGCCTGGCGTGACAGGAAGCAGGGCTGCAGGGCCATGCAGGCTGGCTATCACTGCCTTATCCCCTTCCTCACCTCTTCCAGAAGAAAATAGAATACAGTTCATTATTCAGCCTATGCTAGGAAGCCTTATAGCAAGGAGATCTTGAGAACATTTGTACAAGAACTCTTGTAGACCATGGGTTTCAGCCCAGAAAGTTCTAGCTTTTTCCTTTGCTAGGACTGGGACCATGGGCATATTACCTGGCTTCCCCAGAGTCTGCTCTCTTACCATTTTGGATAATTTCTGTTGCTAAGATTGCAAGTGTACTAATCTTTTCTCCTGCAGTTTGCCTGTGCCACTTTGATGTAGCCATACCTAGCTATAAGGGATGCTGGGAAACATAGTCTGTTTGTTTTCTTCCCAGGTATTCCAAGTACCCAGCAAAAAATTGGGTTTTTCTTGCTAGGAAGAAAAAAACAATGGCTGTTAAGAGACACCAGCTGTTTCTGCTATTCTGCTTTTGATAAGACATGTGGGGGGTGGTCTGCTTTTGCCAGTAATGGAGTGAATTCCAGTGGAGAAATGTGAAAGTTGATCTCTACTCAACACTTTGAAACCTACAGATGATGGTGTGTCTCTATCATGACTCGCCTTGTTTGGGTTGAACAGGAGCCGTCTTTCTCTTTACCTCTAAGCAGCAAGGTGACAGTTGCTTTGTTCTATGCTTACTTCCCTGTGGATCCGGGTGCCCGTGTAGTATCAAGGACTGCATTTACCAAGGGCATGTGTCCTATCCTCAGCTGTTGATCAATGCCAAGATAATCGATTAAACTGAAATTCAGACATAGGTCCAAATCTTAGCTCAAGGCTGAGCTGTCATGTCATTTGGGGAAGGCGTGAACTCAGCCCCTTCCCCAGTCTGTGAAATGTGCAGCAGCTACCTGGCTGACTTGACAGTGGCCGCAGGCTTATGAGCTTCAGTTTTGGACTGCTCTTTTTGTATCACTTAGTCCCTTGTTGGGAGAGAAGGATAAATTTATTTTCTTGGTTTCTCATGATTTGTTATTACTCTTTCCACCTTTTTGGGACAATTTCTGCCTGGAGAGTTTTTTTTTTCCTGGAGAGTTTTTTGCATGACAATTGGCATACAATTAAATATGAATTATGGAAGGCTTTTATTTGCAATGGTAAAAATACTGGTTAAATATATTACAGAGAATCGGTTTCATTGAAAGTCTCTAGAGTCTGTATTCCATATTTTCTTTGTAATACTTCATTGGAATTTTAAGGTAAGAATGTATGTGTATGTTCTTTATAACAAGACCAGCAACCCACAGATATATGAAGAAGGTAACAATCTCCTCCCCAAGCGCTATCTCCTTTAGATAACCAGAGGCAATTGGAGTATGCAAACTTATACAAATCTATACTCTACATACACTTGCTCAACCTATTTTTTTTTTTTTTTTTTTTCAAAAAATGGGATTGCAGACTATATTGGGGATTGGTAAACCATACAATTGTAAACCATACGTATACCACCTTTTTTTGTTAAAATAAAGTTTTATTGGATCGTAGCTGTGTCCATTCACCAAGTACTATGCACCTCTGCTCGTAAGCTCCTACAGGAGAGTTCGATAATCCCAATAGAGACCTGCAGCTGCCCAAGCATTTAGCATCTGGCCCTTTAAAGAAAAAGTTTGCAGGCCTCTGATGTATGTTGCCTTTTCCAGGGAACAGTATATTGCTTAACACTCCTGAATTGTCTTCCTGATCAACAGACATAGACCTAAATCATTTTTAATTTGCATATTAGAGTCCATCTTGTGGCTATGCTGTAATTTTATAGATTATTCCTTATGAATGGCACTTAGGATGTTTCCAGATTTTTGCCACGACACGCAGTATTGCAGTAAACCTCGTATGCAGGCACATGTCCTATATCCTGGGGGCTTTATTTTGTTTAGAAAAGATGGACAGAAGTGCGATTGCTGAGTGAAAGGGCAGGTGCAGGGTCCTTCCTTCACCTTTTGTTTTGAAATCAATATGTTATATTACCAGATGTCACCTCTGATTTCACGCCTTTTAAAAAAAATCAACATCTCTTATAAAAGTCCCTCCCCTCCTCACTCAGCCTCCTTTGAACTAGTGCCAAGCTTACCATTCTTCATAAGTATCGGAGATTACTACAGCGTGCCTCGCAGAAAATGCTGAGTGGGATGGAGGAGGAGAGGGAAAAAAACTCTCCATCATACGATTCGTATATGGGTAAGAACTACAAACAGTTCAGGGCGCTAAAACTACTTTGCTTCTCTGCCAATGAAGACAGGGTGAGCATCACGGCAGATTGTAATAAAAGCATGCTTAATGTGTACCGCACATATTTATTCATTTTTAGAAAGTTTGCTGTGCTTCCCCCCCCATAAAATCTGACCATCCTACTCAGTTTCTATTCTTATCCCTTGCTCATTTGCGTAATTTTAACACTGCAGAATATAGCTACCCTAAGAATATTTTTTTATAATTATACCCATCGCAGGAACTGTCAGTATCTAATGAAGGATAATTTCAGCTATTATAAGAAGCTTAAAAGATCATTTTCATGAATAATTCGTAATATGAATCATTAAACTCAAACAATGTCAAAAAATTCAAAAAAAGTAGAAAGAAAGAAAAATATTTTAGGTGCCTAAAAGGAATCATCCCTTTAAGGGCAGAATCTAGTTTCTGACGCAAACAGAAACAACACAACACGTGGGGCCTATCAGCAAGTGAGGAGAGGAAACATGGAAATCAGCTCTGAAGTACTTGCCTCTTTCTTTTTTTTTTTTTTTTTTTTTTTTTTTCTTTTAGTACTTGCCTCTTTCAATTTTTCCACAGGTCTTCCAAGACAGAGGATAAGATCTCAGCCTCTGATCAGGTCACACAGATTCCTTCTGTTTGACCCCTTCAACTCCTCTTGTACCTGGTTGCTGCCGCCGCCCTGATCTCATGCAGTCCCCCCCAGCTTCCCAGGGCTTCTACACCAGTAGATGCATTGCTCTTCCTGCCTCCTTCCAGGAAGGGATCTTCCTCATACTTACTCTTCCACGGGAGAGGGGTTGCTTATTGCAGGGAGCCAGCACTGACCGTATGATCTCATTTCAACTCACCTGCAGTGTCGAAGGCAGGAACTCTTCCATCTCCTTATCTGTGATCTGGACCATTTTACGCTGGGTAGAAGGAGTGATTAAAAAACAAAAAATTAAAGGCTAAAATCTAAGTAGTGCTAACTCTTTGCCAGGAATTGTTTTAAGAACATTTACATATTTAACCTTTAGTCACATCAGTCCTATATAGACAGGTGCTTTTGTGATTTTCATTATGCAAATGAGTAAACACAAACTGGGAGCTTACATCACTCATCCAAGGTCACACAGAAGATTAGGAAAGAGAAACAACCCTGATGGATTCACACTGACTGGTGATGGGGGTGCAGTGGGAGCAGGAACTGGGAGAAAGACTTGATCTGCCCACCTAAGTGGTTCAAGTCAGCCTGCAATACTTCATGCAAACACGTCCTGTAAGCACCTCTTTTCTATGTTGCCCCCCCCCCCCCCCTTTTTGAGACAGTCTTACTATGTTGCCCTTGGTAGAGTGCCATGGTGTCACAGCTCACAGCAATCTCAAACTTTTGGGCTCAGAAATTCTCTTGCATCAAGGCTCCCAAGTACCTGGGACTACAGGTGCCCGCCATAATGCTTGGCTATTTTTTTTGTTGTAGTTGTCATTGTTGTTTTGCAGGCCCTGGCTGGGTTCAAACCTGCCAGCCTTGGTGTATGTGGCTGGCACCCTAGCTGCTGGGCTATGGGTGCCAAGCATTGTTGCCTCTTTTGCCTTCATCCTGTTTCCCATCTGGGCTCTGGGCACCCCCCACCCCATGCTGTCTCTTTGCGTGCCACACGCGGTATGTTCTGCTGCTCCTCCTGTGGCCTGTTATTATAGCTGGGGGGTAATTTGGTGTCTTCTTGGCTTGTGTTCGAGCAGAACCGCCTTGGTGTTTTCTTCCAAGATGGGCGCAAACTTCACTATGCCTCCAGATTATGTGGTGAAGATGTTTGCTTTCTATTACACATGCATCTTAGAGACCAGAGGTTGACAGATATTTTCTGTAAAGACCCAAGTATTTTAGACTCTTTGGCTGGCCTCCTTTTCTCCATCTTTCCCCCAATCTGTCCCCACAACTGTTCCCCCATCTTTTTCCCCTCTTCCTCCACTAACATGTGAAAACTGTACAAAACCCACCGCAGGCTGGACCGCCCCACCTGCCCGTCTGAAGAGTGCACGCCCGCCACCTGCTGTTGTTGTACTGCTTCTTGAAGAAATTAGCTGTCCTTGTTCTTGTGGGTCTGAGTTTTGGTGCAGATTATTCTTCCCTTCATTGTGTTGTCTGCTTAACCTGGAAGTATTGTGGACCACTTTTATGTTTTCTTCTATTCCGCATTTATCTCAAACCACTCTTGCTGTTCTTGGTTTGCTCTGGCCACACTGGTTAACTGGAAACTTCTGAAAGCTAGTGGGGTTAAGGGTAATGGGTATTTACTTCTTCATACTTTCCCCCTACTGTTTCCATAGTGGATCACATTTATCAGGAAAAAAGACTTGATGCAAGGCAGCGCCAGCCTGTGTGTTGGCCTCAGAGGGCCGTCTCTTGGGGCAGCTTCTCCCTGGACTACCCGCATTGGCAGAAAGAGCAGCAGGCCCACTGCTTTGTACCTGGGGCTTTGTGGTTTGAAGAGCACTGTCTGCTCACGGATCCTTTGCCAGCCTTTTGAGGTCACTAGGGTGGTGGTATTCTCACTTTATAAGTTAAAAACAACAACAACTGGTGGGCACCTGTAGTCCCAGCTACCCGGGAGGCTGAGGCACGAGAATCGGCTAAGCCCAGGAGCTGGAGGTTGCTGTGAGCTGTGATGCCACGGCACTCTACCGAGGGCAACAAAGTGAGCCTCTGTCTCTGGGAAAAAACAAACAAACAAACAAACAAAACTACCAAGGCTTACCACAGGGTTCTTCAGCTAGCAAGTAGCAGAGCTGGAAATGGAGTTTAGGTCTTTGGATTTCAGATTTGGGATGCTGGCTGTAAGCTGAAGTGCTTCTGTTCAGTGTGAGTTGTGGTTAAGAGTGGGGTTTCTGGAGTCAGACCAAGAACCCTGGCCCTATCACTCAGCAGCTATGTAATATTAGGCAAATTACTAACCCTCTCTCATCCTCAACTTTCTTTTTTCTTTTTCTTTTTTGGTCACTCTGGATAGATGCCAGGGCATCATCATAGCTCAAGGCAACCTTAAGCTCTTGGACTCAAGTGATCTTCTTGCCTCAGCCTCCTGAGTAGCTGGGACTACAGGCACCTACCGTGACTCCTGGCTAGTTTTTTTATTTTTAGTAGAGACAGGGTCTTGTTCTTGCTCAGGCTGGTCTTAGACTCTTGAGCTCAGGCAATCTACACACCTCGGCCTCTCAGAGTGCTAGGATTATAGGAGTGAGCCATCGTGCCTGGCGTGGTCCTCAACTTTCTTTTTTTTTTTTTTTTTTGAGACAGAGTCTCACTATGTCATCCTTGGTTAGAGTGCCATGGCGACACAGCTCCCAGCAACCTCAAACTCTTGGGCTCAAGAGATCCTCTTGCCTAAGCCTCCCAAGTAGCAGGACTACAGGCACCCACCACAGTGCCTGGCTATTTTTTAATTTTTTAAGAGACGGGTGTCACTCTTGCTCAGGCTGGTCTTGAACACCTAAACTCAGGCAGTCCACACACCTCAGCCTTCCAGAGTGCTAGGATTACAGGTGTGAACCACCATGCCCAGCAAGTCTTCGACTTTCTTAACTGTAAAATTGAGATTGTAATAGTACTGCCCTTATGGAGTTACGACTGTAAAGTGAAACTGACAAGATAATGCTAATGAACATTAACTATTATTGCTATTTTTATTTTCTTTTTACTTGTAGTAAAACATATAACATAAAATTTATCATCTCATTTTTAAGTGTGTTCTTGGTTGTTAAGTACACTCATGTTTATACAGTCCTTTACCCCTGTCCATCTCCAGAAGGCTTTTCATCTTGAACACCCTAAGACTCCGTACCATTTAAACAATACCACCCCCTCTCTTCTCTCCCAGCCCCAGCTTCTTTTTCTTAAAAGTCAGGTATTTTGGGAAAATTGCTTAGGTCCATTTGTTCAACACCAGTCTGGGCAACACAGTGAAATAAAAAAAAAAAAAATCATCAAAATACCAGCTGGATGTGATGGTGTGTGCCTGTAATTACTTGGGAGGCTGAGGCAGAAGGATCATTTGAGGTTGCAGTGACACCACTGCACTCCAGCCTGGGCAACAAAGCAAGGTGCTATCTCAAAAAAAAAAAAAGAAAAGAAAGAAAAACCTCAGGTGGCAGTGCAGTGTGCTGTACAGACTGAAATCTGCCCTGTCCTGCTGCCTCGCCCTGGGGGTGGGCTGGGCACTCCTGGGTGTGATGAGACGTTTAGACTTCGAGGAGGCCTCTTCCTCACCTGTCAGCAGGGTGGCCGCCATTTGTTGAGTGCTTATTCTTTGCCAGGCTTTTGGCTGAGTGCTTCATGGTCAGGGTCTCATGGCAGCTTACCGTGGTGTTTTTCGGTATGTTCCCATGGTTCCCCTGTAGTACATATGAAGAAACTGAGTCTCAGGCAGGTTAAGCAGCTCTTCGAAGTCCATGTGGATAACAGAGGAAAGGGCTGAGCTGGGAGCCAGGTCTGCTCTCTCCAGAACTGGCGCTTTGTTGTCCGGCCCCCAGCCGGGGCTTTGTGAGCCTTCCTCCCCTGCCCAGCTGGTACTGGACAGCTGTGGGGAGATGCTTCCCCCTCTCATTCCTTTCTCAGCATGTATAATACAAACCTACTTGAGTAGTTGGTTGCTGGGGCACTTGGCATCAGGCTCCAAGAACTGAATAGATAAATAACACTGTACACTTTAATCAGAAAAAAAAAGAATTGGATAGATATGGCAAATGATGTTTCTCCTTGTCCCTCCCTTCTTCCTCTTCTGTTTTTTCTACTCTTTCGTCCCTCTGTCCCTCTTCTATTTTTTCTTCTGCTCTCTTGTGTCACTGCTGTCTCTCACACACCTTTACGGAGGGTGGAGCGCTGGGATGCAGACAGGAGAGGAAGCCACTGCCGTGGGGTGTGCAGTCCGGCAGGGAGCCAGATGAGCAGGAGCTGCCCTCACAGCACAGGCTGTGTCCCCCATGGTGCTGACACAGAGCCCCTGACCTCTGGTGGGGATAGGCAGGTGCCAAGGAGGAGTTCTTAGAGTGACATCTGATCAACGGGTCGAAAGGATGTGTAGGAATTCTCCAGGGCAAAGCAAGTAGGCAAGAAGGTCAGAGCTTTCAGAAGGATTCTAAAGAGACCAAGTCTGCAGAAGCGGGAAGGATTGTTGAATTTACCAGTCTTTCTCTAAGCAAAACATACGTATTTTTTGTTTTGATAGCAAGCAGGTATAAAACCAGGTAACTTACCAAGACAAGCTTGATGGAGTCCCAACTCTGTGTCCTTCTGTTTTCTTCCACAGTACCTCAAGCAGGAATCCAAGGTGGATGTGACAGTGTTCTAGGAGTAGGGTCAGTTCACATTGACTAGGGTTCAGGTCAGTGGCTGTATGGAAGGCCAGTTCAGAATCAAGCCTGGCTCCCCTTGCCCCCACCTGCAAAAGGGTTCTGGATGTTATTCTGTATTGTAGCAAGGGCAAGCTGTGCAGACACCATTTCAAACTGGCCTATAGGTTTTTGACTGCCTCTTCTATAAAAAATCTTTTCATAGCCGGGCGTTGTGGCGGGCGCCTGTAGTCCCAGCTACTCGGGAGGCTGAGGCTAGAGAATCGCTTAAGCCCAGGAGTTGGAGGTTGCTGTGAGCTGTGTGAGGCCACGGTACTCTACGCAGGGCCATAAAGTGAGACTCTGTCTCTACAAAAAAAAAAAAAAATCTTTTCTAGGCCAGGCATGTTGGCTTATACCTGCACTTCCAGCACTTTAGGAGGATTGCTTGAGGTCAGGGATTCAGACCAGCCTGGGCACCGTGGAGGGAACCTGTCTCTACAAAAGCATTAGCCAGGCACGGTGCCACATTCCTTAAGTTCCAGTTCCTGGAGGGGCTGAGGCCGGAAGATCACTTGAGCCCGGTTCAAGACTGCAGTGAGCTGTGTTCACACCATGCACTCCAGCCTGGGAGACACAGTGAGATCCCATCTTTTAAAAACAGAAAATAGAAAAACAGAGTTTAAAAACTCTTCTAATATCCATTCTTCTTCTTTTTTTTTTTTTTGAGACAGAGTCTCACTTGGTCACCCTCAGTAGAATGCCATGGAGTCACAGCTCACAGCAACCTCAAACTCTTGGGCTCAAGTGATTTTCTTCCCTGAGCCTCCCAAGTAGCTGGGACTACAGGTGCCTGCCACAATGCCTGGCTATTTTTTATTTATTTTTTAGAGACAGGGTCTCGCTCTTGCTGAGGCTGGTAATTGAACTCGTGAGCTCAGGCAGTCCACCTGCCTTGGCCTCCCAAGTGCTGGGATTACAGATGTGAGCCACCATACCTGGTGTAATATCCATTATTCTAACTAGGATTGCCTTTGACCACAGATGAAGATGGCTGAAGTCTTAATATACCTACCTTTTTTTTCTAAAGAGTCAATTTACTTCGTTGAATTTGCTATTACAATTACATTAAAAAAAAAAAGATGGAGACTTTACCTCTTTTATGTTTACATGGATGGAGCTGGAACATATTCTTCTTAGTAAAGTATCTCAAGAATAGAAGAAAAAGTATTCAATGTACTCAGTACTTTTATGAAACCAATTTATAATTACACTTTCTTATGAAAGCTAGATCACAACTATACCTTTTCTTTTTGGTTCAGAGTCTTACTTTGTCACCCTCAGTAGAGTGCTGTGGTGTCATAGCTCACAGAAACCTCAAACTCTTGGGCTCAAGCAATTCTCTTGCCTCAGTTTCCCTAGTAGCTGGGACTACAGGTGCCCGTCACAATGCCTGGCTGTTTTCCTCTGATGAGGTCTTACTGTGGCTCAGGGTGGTCTCTGTCTCAGTCTTGGTCTCGAACTCATGAGCTCAGGCAATCCACCCACCTTGGCCTCCCGGAGTGCTGGGATTACAGGAGTGCGCCACCACACCCAGCCCAATATGCCTACATTTAGAAAGGCATCTTTGGTACTTGGCTGTGGGCATGTCATGAAAAGTTTGCAGTAGACATCTGGGTCAGCCCAGGTACAAGTTATAAGGTGTAGAGGCAGTTTGGAAGGTTTGAAGTCCTTTTCTGAATTGCTTAAAGCAGTGGTTCTCAACCTTCCTAATGCCACGGCCCTTTAATACAGTTTCTGTGGGTTGCGACCCACAGGTTGAAAACTGCTGGCTTAAAGATTTGAGGAGCTGGTGTACAGATTTGACTACATCTCAGCAAAGCCCAAACCAGTGTTGTTATTTATGAACTCAGCAAGCTTTTCTCATATGTCCTTAAACAAATGTTGACTTTCTAGCATCAAGCCTCAAGTTTTTTTGGCTACACTCATTGTAGTTAACTTTGCAATAATACACCAGAGTTAATGAAGAGGCTCTCCTGCCTTTTAACTAACCCCAGTTAGACAGTTGAAGCAATTGAGTTCTGTGTTTTACCCTGGGAAACTAGCCAACATCCAGCCCTTATCCGCTGGCATTTTAGCAAGAGGAGAATTCATCAAAAGTGGTAAATCCCTCGCATACAAATGATTTTTGTGCTGCCTGCTCTTTACCAGTGATTAATCCTAGTGATGATCAATGTTTTCACTCTTACATTATCCGAAGAATAGTCTTGATCAACATTCTGGAGACTTCAACAGTGCTGTATGTGTGTTTAATGTTAATATGTAGCCACTAGAAAAGTGCAGTATAAATTGAATTAATATTGTCTGGGAGTTTGGGATGTTGTAACCAGCAGAGAGGCCCCAAAGTGAGGCATATGCTTGCAGAAAGCATGAATCACTTCCCTGCAACAGGAGAGTGTTCTCATGATTTTTTAATGACCCCCTGAAAATGAATGTGCACTATTAAGGTAAACTCTTTAAAAATTAAGGCTTTTGTAATCCTGTGAGTTTAAAAGAATCTGCAGACTGATAGATGGGAGGCGCTCACTGGACTGACAGGGTCCCCATGGAGCTATAGGTTCTCCATTTACTTTAGAAGAGGAGCTGGGGTTTCCACGGAAGGTGCGTGCTTGGACTGATTTTGGCAGTGTTTATTTAACAAGAAGTCTACCAGCTAGCTGATTACAT
The DNA here is from genome assembly GCF_027406575.1 of Nycticebus coucang. NCBI lineage: Eukaryota > Metazoa > Chordata > Mammalia > Primates > Lorisidae > Nycticebus > Nycticebus coucang. Next base: position 109,503,881 of record NC_069791.1, read on the forward strand.
CTGCAAGTGGCAGGGTTCTGCTGGGATCCTTAGTTAGATCTGACTTGAATTTGTCTTTGGGAGGGAAATTTTAACTTGGGTAATGCTCAGATTATTTGGGATTGTGGAGCAGAACTGCGGTGGGCTCCTGGATGAAAATGCAAACTCCCCTGTGGGGCTTTTGCACGAGGCCGTGTCACTGCCATACCATGGCAGGTCTGGGAGTCTGGCGGGTGGGCTGCTTCTCTCCTGGGCTGTGTGTGGTGGCTCTCTCCTCCGTCCCATCCTGCAGAGCTTAATGTGCAGATTGTCATTGCTTGGGGTCAGCTCGGTTAAGCACATTTCTCATTTTTGCATCTTTCTCACTTATTTCTCTGGGTCCCAACCCCCACCCAAGTGATCTTCAACTCAGTAATGATGAGGTATAGTGCCACAGAAGATGGACAGTAACACTGCCATGTCCTGCACATTTGGGAGCTGATGCTTTTTATCATCAGCTGCCTCGTGTTTTTCAGAGTTCTTTTTATAGCAGTTGAGGGCTGAAAGTCACAGAAAAATGACCAACTCAAGGACATTTTTGGTCAGCTATGATCTGCTGAGATCATGTGGCAGTCAGAACAACTCAAGTGTCAGACCTGGGAACTGGGACTCATGTTAGGCAAATCCGTGGGGGAGGCTGATCCTTGGTGTTGAGACTGAGGTCTGTGGACCAGTAGTGTTGGCTCCATCACCTGGGAGTGTGTTGGAAGTGCAGAATGTCAGACTGCGCCCTCCCCCCGACCCCAGCCCTCCTGTCTGAGTCTGAGTTCTGCAAGACCCCCAGGTAAGTTGCATACACGTGTGTGGGAGGCACTGGGATGCTCTGCATCTGAACACAGAGGACTGACAGAAGCTGCTGATTGCTGTCCCTCCTGCACCTGCAGCAGGCATCACTAATCAAGAAGGATACTTTCCTCCACTGAGCCCTAAGCTTCTGAATCTTTCTCAGCACAGTGTCCCAGGTGGCCACTTGCAGAAGAGTAGGTGCTTAAGAGCAAGCTCAGCTGCTTTACCTCACCTGTAGCAGGGACTGTTGTTGTCTCTTACCTGGGCAGCAGTGGCATCCTGGTCTCTCTGCCTCTACTCTGGCCTCCCACCTCCTCTGTCCTCCACAACATAGGGTTTTATTGAAAAACAAAATTATGATAGGGGTTCTTCCCTGTGTAAAACCCTCTAGTGACTTCTCATTGCAAGTGAAATCAATCCAAATTCCTTACCATGACTTTCCTTACCATGCCCCTGCCTGACATAGCTGCTGTGCCCTTTCCAGCCTCGTCTCGTGCCCCTCTCCCTTCCCCTTGTCTGCTCTTCTCTGCCCATGCAGCCTCACTTCAGTTCCTGGAGCATGCTGTGCTTTTCCCATGTCAGGGCTGACACAGACCTAAGTCCCTGTCTTCCTGAGTCTTCCTGGTCAATATGTGGGGAAGCCAGGAGCACAGAGCTATGATCTGCTGAGGCCACGTGGCCAGTCAGACAGAGGGACTTTTAAAGCCCACCATGCTCTGGGAGGTATTGTGACCCCCACAGGCCACACGAGGGAGCCTCCTCATGTCCTCCCCTCATCTGGAATGCTCCTCTCGCTCCCACTGACAGGTGCCTTGCAGGGCCCTCTCCTCCTCCCTTCCTCAGAGTGACCTTCCCTGGCTTTCCTACTGAGGCAGCCCGCCCCCCGTTGTCCCAGGTGTGTTCTCAATAGCACTTGTCCTCATTTGCAGGTAGTCATGTTCATTTGCTGTTTGACTTGTTTTCAGCTTCTCTACTAGTGTATCTGCTCCACAGCGGGAGGCTTCCCAGACCCAGAGCATCAACACGGTACCTGGAACACTGTAGGTGTTTAATAAATGTGATTTAAATGTATGTGTGAATGAATAATGGAAGTGCGGAGGAGACGCCTGCAGTTGTAGGGCCTGGTGTGGGCCTAGGCACACATGTGACCAGTCTCCACGTCCTGGACGCAGTGAAGCCAAGGCAGAGAGTCCTTGGAGTCAAATGGCCAGCTGGATTCAGAGTGAGTTTTTGTCAGTGTACACAGAAATGCTTTTTACCTATCCCCAGTGGACCACATCAGATGGCCTAAAATAAGTATACTTCCTGCCATTCTTTTATCTTTTAAAATTTTCTTTGAAGAATGATGTCTTTTTAGGCTGTCACACGACTGTTAAAATATCATCCTTTCTATTCTGTGGAGATCTGTCATGACAGGGATTTACTTGTGTTCGAAGTGGATAGAGGCTTACTTTTGTTGGCTGGACAGTCTCCATGGGATAATGTGCTTGGCTCTGAGGCCACCTCTGCAGTTTTACCTGTATTGGTGAACTCCGTGCCTAGATCTGTTAGGGAGCCCAGTTCTGGCTCATGCTAGTTTGATTGACCCATGAGTAAAGTCAAAGGAATTGCCTTCATTCTTTCTGGGACAGGGTTCTGCAAACTTTATTCTATAAAGGGACAGACAGTAAGTATTTTTTGGCTTTATTGGTCAGATAGGTCTCTGTCACAGCTACCCAACTGTGTTGTTATGGCAGCCGAAAGCATTATGTAAATGAATAGGCATGGCTGAGTGTCAGGAAAACTTTGTTTACAAAAGCTGATGTCAGCCTAGATTTGGCCTGAGGGCCAGGTCTTGTACACCTCTGTTCTAGGATGTCCAAATTAAAAAAATATATTAAAAGATGATTTCAGTGAGGTAAAGTAGCTGATACCTGTAATCCTAGCACTTTGGGAGGCCAGGGCAAGAGGATCACTTGAGGCCCGGAGTTTGAGACCAAACTAGGCAACATAGCAAGACCCCCTCTCTAAAAAAAAAAAAAAAAAAACTTTTTTAAAGTTAGCTGGGGATGGTGGCATATACCTATAGTCTCAGCTACTCAGGAGGCTAAGCTGAGAAGATCACTCAAGCCTGGGAGTTAGAGCTGCGGTGAGCTATGATTGTGCTCCTGCACTCCAGCCTGGGCTTAGAACATAGAAGAATGGTCTATGAAGTGAGTGTATGATGCCCCATGATCATATCAATGTATACAGTTATGATTTAATAAAAAAAGAAAAGAAAAGATAGCTTTCATTTGTTATCCAAATTTTCTTGCAGAGTGCCTTGAAAGATGGCTTCTTAAGCCAGTCTTTGATCTCAGTAGCTGATTCTTAAGAGACATCGTTACTTTTGGTTTTCTGTTTGGCAAAGATCAAGCAGTGATTTATTAGTTGCAAAAAAAGCTTTTAGTTTTCAAATAAATAATCATGTTGTCTTCATTAGTAATTCATCTGCTGGCCCATTGGCAGTACCAAGGAAAGATATCTTGGTAAAGACGGTAGCAAAGCAGAGTAGCAGAGTAGCAGAGTTGCAAGGTCCAAACTAGCCCTGTTTCTCTAATGACAGCCTCTTTGTGGAGACTGGACTATTCTGCATGTGAGTTTTCATTCCTGCCCAAATGCTGGAAAGTTCTATCAATGTTAGGGGACATGCCAGTACCCTTTGAGGTAGATTCACCAAAGCTGCAAGTGGAAAAATTACAGCTTTTTTTTTTTTTTTTGAGACAGAATCTCATTCTTTTGCCCTGGCTAGAATGTAGTGTTGTCATCAGAGCTCTCTGCAAACCTCCGACTCTGGGTCTCAAGGAATCCTCCTGCCTCAGTCTCCCCAGTAGCTGGGACTGCAGGTGTGTGCCACAGCATTTGTTTTTAAACTGTGGATGGGTGTTAGGCCTTGAATGCCCCCAAACACTTACCTTTGAATTAGGTTAGTGGTGGTGGTGGTGGTGGTGGGGGAAACCAAATCCAAATGAGTATTATAACCCACAACTGTTACTTTCGGCCCAAGAGTTTATTTTCCCCTGTAATAAGTCATTTAAAGGTTAAACTCAGACCTTTTATGAGGAAACTCAGACACAGGTTGGTTAAATAGGATACAAAGGTCGCTCAGTTGGGTTCCATAGCTTAGTTTCTCTCCATCACATCATGCCGGCTCATCAGAGAAAGTTAGGAAAGCACAACTGTCTTCAAAAGATTTTTCCTTCTGTTCTTACAAAACACAGTTGAACTTCTGCTGTACATGCAATTTTGCGTCTTGCGTCTCCCTTCACCATCTCTCACAAAGCCTCTTCTGTCATTACGTAGACTGCACACCTCTGATTTGTAACAACTGCATGCCTATTCCATCTAGGACAGCGGTCCCTTGCCTTTTGGTACCAGGGTTTCATTGAAGACATTTTTCCATGTGGTGTGGGGAGGGTGATAGTGCAGGAGGCAGAGCTCAGGTGGTGATGCGAGTGGGAACTGGCTGTAAATACAGATGAAGCTTCCCCACTGACCCCCCACTCACCTCCTGTGTGTCTGGTTCCCAACAGACTGTGGCCTGGGGATTGAGGAGCACAGATCTATAGGATAAACCAGTATTTATCTAGTAAATTTTCTATTGTTGGACTTTTTTTTTTTTAACTATCATTTTGCTACAAAATGCTGCAGGGAATGTCTTTTGTGGACAGAATTTCCTCATATTTCTAGTTACTTTGGAGGATGTGATCTCTAAAGCAGAACTGGTGGATGAAGTGCTAGGGTTTTTCGGACTTCTATTTTGGATTTCCATATTGCTGCTAAGAAGGATCGCATTCCTTTCAAAGTGTCACCAGCAAGCAGGCCCTCTCGACCATTCTCACCAGCATTAATGGATGGTTACCATTTTAAACTCCACCAAGCAGAAAGCCTAGCTGGTGGTATTGGTACTTCCTGAGTTGCAATGGACATGGAATACTTTTCTCTGTATTTATGAGTCCGATTTCTTTTTGGTGAATTACCAGCTCATTTCCTTGGCATATATGTTTCAGAGTTTCTCCATGAGGGCTTCATCTCAGTAAAGATGCCGGCCTTTTGTTTTAATGGGTTCGTAAGTTCTAGTGTCTAGGAATAGTTCGAAATCATCTTCCTCCTTTGGGTATATCCCGCAGTATAGATTTTTCACAATTATTCTGGTTTGATAGTCCATGTTTTGAAGATGAAATCTTCAGGCCTTTTGAAGTTTTTTTTTTTTTTTTTTTTGAGACAGAGTCTTACTTTGTCCCCCTTGGTATAGTGCTGTGGCATCACAGCTCACAGCAACCTCAAACCTCCCAAGTAGCTGGGATTACAGGTGCTCCCCACAACGCCCAGCTATATTTTTAGAGACAGGGTCTCACACTTGCTCAGGCTGGTCTTCAACCTGTGAGCTCAATCTGTCCACTCACCTTGGCCTCCCAGAGTGCTAGGATTATAGGTGTGAGCCCCTGTGCCCAGCCCTTTGAAGGTATTTTAAAGGACTTATGGCCATTAAGGGGGGAGAAAGCATCTGTAAGCCATGTTAAAATCCCTTGGCAGTTTTTCCTGTGGTGTAATTACTTTGGTAATAGATGTGGTTTTAAAGCTTCAATTCTGGGCTTATGTTTCCTTCCGTAAACAAAAGAATGGCTTTGATTTTTAATCTCCAGATGAGCTTCACAGTGGGATAGTAGAAACTTCAGGAAATCTGGCAACCCGTGAGAGTGTAATTCCCCCTAAAGCCACAAGGACTTTGCTGTGTGGAGTTCATTACTGTAAAAATAAAGGAGGGGCTGTAAAAATAAGGTCCGAGCTGTATATGGCCTATGCAGAAGCAGTTCTGGTGGTTTGGAAACCTTAAGTAAGTGCTTGTTCTGTGAGAGCCCTGGGCGCCTGTGAGGGAGGGGCTCCTGGATCAGGCTGGCTAGAGTGTGGATGCTGGCTGGACCCTTATTTGAGCTGTGTGCCTTGAGCACACCATTTCTTTTAACTTGAGGTACCATTCTCTGAGTGCTGTCCTTTGTGAAGATCGGATGCTGCGAGCAGGTTCAAGCCCAGCACACGGGGACTGCAGGGGGATTTCGAACTTGACAGTTTTTGTCTTTGTTCGTGACTTCACATTGGTGTGCCTAGAGTTTGTGAAGTGCTTCTGTATCTGTTATCTATTTTAATTCTTTTTGGTGCTTACATGTGTTGGTTTATTTTAAAGGATATTACAAAGGATATAGATGAAGCAATGTACGGGGTGGGGTATGTGGGAAGCAATGTATGGGGTGGGGCACAGATGTTTCCTGCCCTCCACAGGTGAGCCACCCTGCAGGGATCTCTGTGTATCCAGCTGTTCAGGAAGCTCCTTCAACTCAGTCCTCTTGGGTTTTCTGGAAGCTTCAGTTACATCAGCATTCCTTCCTCCAGGGCATGGGGCAGTATCCTCTCTGGAATGGGGGTCTGATGACCCACAGCCAGAAGGGTGAGGGAAGATTAGAGTCCTGCGTGGAGAAGCTGAAAGGAAAGAAGGAGACGCTCAGAGCAAGTCTGTTTCCTGCAGCCAACTTTCCAGGCCTAAAGCACCCAAAGTGATCACTCTGTCAGGGGTGTGGGATTTGTGAGCTGGGAACCTTGGACAAAAACCATAGCAACACACCTTTTATTTACTAGATTGTAGTCTAATTTTTTAAAAGATTTAACCCAAATCTTTTTTGATGCAATTAAAATCTCTTTTCACTTTTCTGTCAGAGAGATACGACATCAAACCAACAAGGAAGTATCTCAATATTGTACTCCTTTACCCCCCAAACTCCTTGTAAACAAAAAATATTGATGGCCCCTTAAAAAAAATTTTTTTTTGAAACAGAGTCTCACTTTGTCACCCTGGGTAGAGTGCCGTGGTGTCATCATAGCTCATAACAAACTCAGACTCCTGGACTCAAGAAATCTTCCTGCCTCATCCTCCCAAGCAGCTGGGACCACAGGTACAACCACAACACCTGACTAATTTTTCTGTTTTTAGTAGAGACGGGGTCTCACTCTTGCTCAGGCTGTTCTCAAACACCTGAGCAATCGACCCATTCTTGGCCTCCCAGAGTGTTGGGATTACAGGCACCAGGCATGAGCCACCATGCCTGGCTGATCCCTTAAAATTTTAATCTTTCTTCATAGGTTCTATTGAGACAATTGGAGTATTTTGGCATTAAACCATCATGATATTATTTTTCAAAATCTTGGCCACCATCAGCTGGTTTTGTTAGATCCTGGTGTAAAAGAAACTAAGGTTGCAGTTTTGATGGCTAAAAGTCCTGTTAACTCTACACTAAGAAAAGCCATTCCCAGCCAGAGGTGGGGCTGCACATGTGCCGTACATTCAGACAGGAGTGGGGCTGTACATCTGCCGTACATTCAGACAGGAGTGGGGCTGTACATATGCGGTACATTCAGACAAGAGTGGGGCTGCACATCTGCCGTACATTCAGACAGGAGTGGGGCTGCACATCTGCCGTACATTCAGACAGGAGTGGGGCTGCACATCTGCCGTACATTCGGACAGGAGTGGGGCTGCACATCTGCTGTACATTCAGACAGGAGTGGGGCTGCACATCTGCCGTACATTCAGACATGCGTCTGAAAAGAATAGCCTTTGAGTAAGGAGGAGCAATGGTGTCATCTCCAAACGGAGTTTCCCCATGGGTGGATGTCCCAAATCCTGACTCTGGAGGCCTGGTGTAGGTTTTTGCCCAGGACTTCCACTATGAGGTCAGCAGCCAGCATTGCATTGGGTTTGAGCTGGCTGTCCCTAAAGGAGTGGCAGAAGCAGTCCCACCAGTAACCCTAGAACTATGTGTGTAGTCCTTGCATGTATTATCTATTGCTGCAGAACAAACTACCCCCAAATGAAGGGCTTGGAAGAATAATAAACATGTATTATCTCACATGTTTCTGTGGATCAGGAACTCAGGAACCAGCTTAGCTGGGTGGGATTCCTCTCATGGGATTGGGTCAAGAGGGTGCAGTTCTCAGAAGGCACGACTAGGGCTGGAAACACACTTTCAAAGTAGTCACTGTTATTAACTGAATGTTTTGTCGCCCCTACATTCATATGTTGAAACCCGATCCACAATGTTCTGGTATTTGGAAGTGGGGTCCTTGGGAGGTGATGAGGTCATGAGGGTAGAGCCTTCATGGTTGACAAGTACCTTTATAAAAGAGACCCCACAGAGCTCCTTCACCCTGTTCACTATTGAGGACACAGTGAAAAGATGGGGATTGGTGAAGAAGTGGGTCCTCACCAGACACTGAATCTTCCAGGGCCTTGTTCTTAAACTGCCCAGCCTTCAGAACCGTGAGAAATAAATTCGTGTTGTTTATAAGCCACTCAGTTGGTGGTATTTCTGCTATTAGCAGCCAGACTGGACTGACACTCAAATGGCTGGCACATTCATGCTGGCTGTTGGCAGAAGGTTTCAGTTCCCTCCCACGTGGACCCCCACGTGGCTGCTTGGGCATTTTCACAACATGATGCCTGGCCTCCGACAGAGCAAGGGGGAAGCTCAGTGCTCCGCAGGATCAGTCTGGAGGGCACAGTCCCCACTTCTGCTACATTCTATTAGAAGTGCATTCTAGTTGAAAGTGAGTCGCCAAGTCTAGCTCACACTCAGCTGTTACCTATTTTAACTTCAGAGTAATGTTCTGGGTTCTGTTGTTCATAGCATGCAAATGGAATTATATCATTGGTCGCTCCTCAGGGCCGTTCGGGGCCCCTGTTGCTCTGCGATGTCTTCTCTCCTTGACACAGCCTCATGCCCTATCCCCAGCTCTTCCTCCCCCTTCCCTCTGTGCTCTGGCCACACCGGCCCAGGTCTCTCTGCAGTTTCTAGGAGCTGTATCCCTTTCCTTCTTTGCCCGAACTCCTTTCCCACCTTCCCCCAAGGGGGAAAAAACCCCCAAATAGCAAAAGTACTTCCCCTCTCTGGGTGGCTAGTACCCATGCTCTTTAGGTCTTACCCTACTACATTTCCCAGCCTCCAGGGCAGACAGGGTCGCAGGTTATTTCTTTTTTTTTGCAGTTTTTGGCCAGGGCTGGGTTTGAACCTGCCTCCTCCGGCATATGGGGCTGGCGCCCTACTCCTTTGAGCCATAGGCGCTGCCAGCAGGTTATTTCTTGTAGCAGTTGGACTGTTTATGGTCACCCTTCGCTCAGTTGCTGTTACGTCAGCACTTTTGTTGTTTTGTGTTTACTTTCCGTCTTCCTCCTGGCTTGTAACACTCACGTGTCTGTAGGCTGTGGGTCGTGTTCACCACAGGGCTTTGGTGTACAGGTGGTGTCTGGTACACAGCAGAATGTTCATAATGGGTGTTTTGGGGAGATGGGGGTGGGGGTCTATAGCCCCCAGTTGGGGAAAGCTGGGCACACACGAGTTCTCTGTAGAAATGGCTGCAGCCCATTGGTCCTGAGCCCTGAGCTGGGAAGTTCCCACACAGGGGTTCTGATGTCCAGCTCACAGTCCTTTCTGCAAACCGTGTGTTTCTTCTCTAAAAGAACTCAGAGTCTGCCGAGGACCTTGGAAGCGCCTGTCAGCCGGAGGGGTGGCGCGTGCCTTTAGTGCAGAGCCACACGTTGGGAGGCTTCCAGCTACTTTTTGGCATTGAGCTTGCTTTCTCTTGCTCCATAGCTGAGTGCAGCACAGTTGTCTCTTCAGGACTCATCCTGAGGAGCACTTTTCCCTTTCCATGGTGATAGTTGACAGATAGCAAGCCGGTTGCCACTTGAGCTGAACGGGGGTGGGGTGGGGTGGGGGATACCATTGGAACCCTGATTTATTCCCTGTTGGCATGTGCTCCCCTTGGGGCAGTGTGGGGGAGCCTGTCCTTTTCATTCTCTCTCAGTCCCAGGCTTCAAGCACTGCTGCCTGCCCCTTCCTTCCTTCCTCACTTCTAAAAGGCATCTTCCTGCCAGCCCCTCTCCCAGGAGTACCAGAGCTTCATGGCTGTCAGCCCTGGAAGTTTATCGTCCAAGGGATAACTTTGGCAGAAAATGCCCACATGGGAGCCTGGACAGGAGATAATACACAGGAACCAACCTGTTTTATCCCCATAAGATATTATCCTGAGGAGATACCTCTGTGCCCACTGTCAGCTTCAGTGCCAAGAGACTAGAGCTTTGCTCCTGTGCCTGCCATGGGGTTGGAAAGGTGCTCAGGCCAGCAGGGGAATATTCCATCTCTGGACTTGTCTTCTCAAGCCCAGCACAGGCAGCTTTCTGTCTGGGAGACCGAGGCCCTGACCTCACTTTCACGTCACTACCATTCTGGAGGGAGATGGAACGGCAGCTCAGTTTGCAGCAACTGTCCTCTCCTGAGTTTTTAAAAACCAACTTTACTGAGATGTGATTTACATAGTGCACTTCACCTCATGAGTGTATGATTTAATGGTTTTTAATGTATTACAGAGGTGAACATCACCACAATCCATTTTAGAACATTTCGTCCCCACACGGGGAAACGGGTTTCCATCAGCAGTTGCTCACTTCCCCACCCACCCTGGGCCCTGCCGCCACTGCCCTGCCTCTGTCTCTGGGGGCACCTGCTTGGGTATTTCATGTCCAAGACTCACCCCGTTCGTGCCTTTCACTTAGCACAAGGCTTTCCAGGTTACACATCGCAGCCTGTATCCCTGTCATTGCTTTTGAGGCCGTATTTTGTTTATCCTTTCATTAGGTGATGCCATCTGGGTTTCCACTTCCTGGCTGTTATAAACAGTGTTGCTGGGAACGTTCATGTACATGTGGTGTGGCACTTTTCATTTCGCTCGGGCATGGACCCAGGGGCAGTGGGGTCAGATAGTAACTCTGTATGTGTAGTTTTTTGAGGAACTACCAGACTGTTTTCCAAAGTGGCTGCATACACCTCTCCACCAGCAGTGAGCACGAGTCCCAGTGGATCATTCCACATCCTGCCAGACGTTTGTTACGATCTGTCTTTTTTATTCCAGGCGTCTCGGTAGACGTGCAGTGGCTCCTTGTGGTTAGTTTGCATTTCCCTGACGGCTGACGATGTTGAGCATGTCTGCTTAGTGGCCACGTGTGTATGTTCCTTAGAGAGGCACTTTCTCGATTCTTTTGCCTGTTGTTTAATTTATTGTCTTTTTTTGAGTTGTAAGAGTTCTTTGTATGTTCTAGAGACTAGACCCTTATCAGAGGTACACAGTTCACAAATACTTTCTCCCATTCTTTGTACTTTCTTGATTGTGTCCTTGAAAAACATGTTTTGATTTTGATAAAAGTTTTATTCAGATATTTTTCCTTTTTTCACTTATACTTTTGGCATCATATCTAATTAAATTTGTTTTAAAATCAGTGTTTCTGTTAATTCACTTTAGAGATCAAACACTTTCTGATTTCAGCTTAACAACTTTGGGGGTCTTCTGCCTAGGGGTTTACCCTCTTCTGGTGCCAGCTCCCAGACCTGAGGTGACATATGGTTGGTTTGTCTCCCTGCTCGGCCTCACTGCACGTGCTCAGAAGATGCCTGTGGGATGGATGAGGATTGACTCCCTGTTCTGGTCTTCGATTTCTCTCCTTACCTGTGGCACTCATTCCTTCTCTCTCATTTCCTCCTCTCCCTCTTTCCCTCTCTGCCTTTCTTTCTTAGGCTTGATCTCTTTATTTCTCTTAGAATCTCCGCTTCTCTTTTTTCATTTTTCTTTAACTTTTCCTTCCAAGCCGAAGCAGATTTGCTCTCTTTCCCCTCTGATTGTCCCTAGTGCTTGGTGAGTTTAGGGAAGATAACGCATGAACGGTTAGCTTTCCCTTCACTGATGTGCCCTAGAGCTGGACGAAGTCACTCAGAGACCAGCTGGCACAGAGTGTCCTGCGGTACTTGGGTATTTAGCTGGCTGCTTGTGAGTCTGTCCTCTAGGCCTGCAGTACTTCATTGGAAATTTGGTTAGGAAGCTGCAACAATACATTTTTGCATTCAGAGGTATATTTTTGGCATGTCAAAATATATAGAGCAGTGTGGGCATGTTTTTCTCTGTGTACCACTGCTGGGGTCTGTTAGGAGCTGTGGTGGGAATCCTTCTTTCTGCCTTTCCACCCGCCAGGTTCCTTTTCTGTACGGAGACGCGTTCACCTGCATAACACTGGGATAGTGGCAAGACTCAAAATGACATGGCGGGAAGAAATGGAAAAACCTCTGGGTAAAAAAGATTTGCATTCCACATTTCTTTTATCAAAAAGAAATTAGTTGGTGTTTTGAACAGAAAACTTAAACACAGTCAATGGTGGATGGAAACAGGTAGTAAATTTGATGTGTGTGTGTTTGGAGTATAGATTTTGGCTTATAATCTTCTTTTTGCCACTGTCATAGAAACCTTAGGGAACTAAATAGTAACAAGTAAGGATTTGGAAATAAATAACAATTTAGGGATTATTGGGAAAGTACAATTTTCTTTTTCTGTAGTACTTCTTTCTGTGGGGGTGGGGTGGGGAAGGCAGAATAAATGTAACTGAAAACCCAGTCAGTCTCAGCCTGCCCCCCATGCTGCCTCTGGTTGTATAGATAACCCAGAAATGCTTTACATATTTATTTTCTAATACTGTAGGTTTTGATTTTCTGTCTCTGGTTTCCTCACAACAATCTGACCCAAATCTCATTAAATAAATGTCCATCAACCGTGCTCCAGCAGCTAACGTGTCCAGTTGTTTGGGCCTCTGGATTAGAGAGAGGAAGGCTGTCAGTGTCAGCCTTCCATTTACCTTCCAAGGCTCCTTTGAAGACTGCGTGGGAGGCTGGGGAGGCTGGGCATTGTGGGCGGGGAGAGGTCTGTCGTTTTTATCTGTTTGTTGAGGTGAGGCCTTTCCTTTTGCAGTTCTGTCTCTTACTGTTCTTTTGGTACTTTGTGCCCCATCAGTGCTGAGCTATTTGGGCTTATCCAAGGGTATTTCCTGCAATGCTGCTGCCTTTAGACCCTTTCTCCCTCCTCCTTGAAGACGTAGCCCAGGGGTCACCTGCCCTGGAAAAACTTTCTGGATCCCATGAATGCTCTTCTTTCACCTCCTGCTGTGCTGACCCTGTCACTTCTGCCACCGTGCTGCCGCTGGCCACCCATGGGCCACTGCTGACCAGGGTTTCCTGTGCCGTAGGCAGGGCAGTGAGCACTTTCAACAGGGTGGCAGCACTTTCCAGGCAACAGCCCTGCGGGACAAGGTGCTTTTGTTAAACCCATTCTATAGAGTCACAGGGTTTTGAGCAGCAGAACAGTGGTTGCAGCCCCAGCAGGCTGGCTTCCTAAGCCCTGGCTCGCAGACAGTGGCTGCCGCTTGGCAGTTCCCTGGCCCAGTGCTGATGTTTGGGCACTTGTCACACAGTCTTCTATGACCGTTTGGTTGTGTATATTCCCCCTGCTGGACTCTGGATTCCTTAGAAGAGTTGCACATTGTCTCCTAGCCCTTGGAACCGTGCTTTAGTGTGGGTGGTGCTCAGCCAGCCAAGGCTGCGAGAGTGGGTGGAGACAGGGATGGCAGCGAGGGCCCTGGGCAGTGGGAGCTTTCCTGAAACTTGAGGGTCAGGTAGGAGCACACCTCTGGCGGCTGGATTGTGCTTACGAGATCTCTCGGGAAGCCAACCTTCAGTCTTACAGTAAAGTTTCAGGCATATGTTGGTTGTCTGCGTCAGGGGGGCACAGATAGGTGGCAGGTAGGGCCAGAAGGTGTGAAGCCCCCCAACCCCACGAGACAGGAAAAGTTTTCTTAAGTCTGATAGCATTTCCTGAGTTGTCCCACATTGCTGGTTGTCTGGCAAAGCGTGTCTTTTGGAAGAGCTCTGGGTGCTGGGATGCTGAAACTCTGCCTGGGAGTGTGCAGTCTTCCCTGCTTTATGTACTTGGCTCTAAGGCTCCAGGATTTTACAGTAAGAAAGCTTTGGGTTCTCTGGGTCTTTCTGCCTGTTCTGCTGCTGTGCTGTTGAGACAGTCGTGCCTTGGATAGGATCTGGATGGGGGCCTGGGGTGGAGCACGACAACTTTGGCGTGTTTCTGTGACAAGTACAGCGGTTGTGGAGATGGTAGCCAGGCGTGGGGCTGGAGGCCTCCGAGCCAGAGGGGAGGGGAGGGGTGTGGCCAGTGGCCTTCCAACCTTGTGGTAAAACGTATATAACATGGAATTTTCCAGATTAATGATTTTTAAGGGTACAGTTCTGTGTCATTAACTACGTTTGTATTCTACAAACCATCACCACCATCCATCTCAGGAAGACTTTTATCAAACTCTGCACCCATTGACTAGTGGCACAGAGGGTGCCATTCCCCTTCCCTGACCTCACAGCACCTGGCACCCAGCATGTTCCTTGTCATCTCTGTGGATTTGACTACTCCACGTACCTCATGTCAGTGGAGTCAGACAGTGTTTATCCTTTTGTGACTGGTTTATTTTACTTTGTGTAATATCCTCATGTTCATCCACATGTTCAGAATGTGCCAGAGTTTCCTTTCTCTGTAAGGGGCAGTGATGTCTTAGGATCCTTTATTCATTCATCTGGCAGTAGGCACTCTGGGTTGCTTCCACCCTTTGGCTGTTGTGAATAATGTTGCTCTGAACATGGGTGTGCACATATCTCTTTGGGACCTTCCTTTCCATTTTTTCGTGTTTATAGCCCTTTTAAATTTTAAATCACCTGTTCCAGTCTTTAGAACCTCAGCTGTGAAAGGGAGGAAATCAGGCCAGGAAGCTCAGAGCTCCGCCTCTTTGTTCTCTGTCTCTCTGCTCCATGGCAGCCCTTTAGATGGGCAGTTCCAAGGGACCTCTGGGTTCCTTAAGGCAAAGTTTGCAAACCACTGTGGTAAACCTGCAATAATAATATTATGCTTTGAGTTTGGAATTGTGCCTGGCTGCTGGTCACAAAGATATGGCCCTGATGACTTAAATAAGATCATTTATGCTTCCTAGAAGAAGTTCAGACTTAGGCAGTCCAGAGCCATTTTGTTAAAACTAACTTCATCTTGTCCCTCAGCCTTCATTTTGTAGCTGCATACCAAAGATGTTAGGCAACCTGCTCCCTCCCCCAACCCCTGTCCTTGCCCCATAATCCCTGCTCTTACATAATGTCTGCTCCGAGCGATAACAGCACTCTCCAGACAGTCAAGGACAAATACTGCTCAGTCCCCCAAACCCCCATCAGCTCACCTCAGCGGCTCACCTCACACCCCCTCCCTTTTTTCCTTTCCGTACCCTTAAAACCTCCCTCCTTTTCGAGATAGGGGCTTCTCTGCTCTCCCGCTGCGCCAGGACCAAGAAGCCTGGGTTCGAGCTTGTAAATAAAAAACCTCTTGCTTTTGCATTGGACTTGGTCTCCGGGTGATTTTTGTGGGGGATCCCGTGACTTGGGCACAACAGTGCCAGTGTCCTTGTCTGCTTTAGCTTTCTGCTCTGCCAGAAAGCTGTAGCTTTCTTCTTCAGGTTGGTCTAAGATGCTTGTTAAAGCTCTAGTCATCATGTCTCCATTCTAAGTAGGAAATAGGAGAAAACAGGAGGGCAAAAGGACTCATGTCTGCCACCTGTCCCTTGTTTCAGGTGCATTCTTGAAGTCTCATATACCAACTTGTGTTTACATCTTCCTGACCAGATCTTAGGCAGTGGAGCCACTTAGATGTAAGGGAGCTGTGAAGTGTGGTCTTTTAGCTTGGCACAAGGGCTTACTGAATAAAACTCTGAGGATGGACACCAGGCAGGCTGTCCACAGCCTGCCCTGTCGTGGAGGCAGTGCTGGCAGTATCTGATAGTCACTGAGTGATTACTGTGTGCCAGGAAGCATATCATGCTTAGAGATGGCAGGTAGTGGCCAGATGGAGCCCACATCTGCCTCGCCAGTTAGTTAGCATTTGATTGGCTTCTAGAGTTTTCATTGGCCAGCCCCCTCCCCTGGCTTGTATGGAGCCCACTGGGTTGTTAACTCCTTGAGGGCAGGAACATTTGCTTTTATCCCCCTGAGTGCCTGGCTCAGTACCCAGGAAGTGTCTACCAAATGTTGGCTTAGTAAACCAAGTCTTTTTCTACTGAAAAATGTATGTAAAATGTATTTTCTGCTTTGAAAGATAATGTAGATTTATTAGAGAGAAAATTTAAAACCAGGAGTAGGACAAAGAAAATGTCAAAAATCACTTGTAACTTCATCATCCAGAAATAGTGACTGTTAAGATTTTTGAATTTCTTCTTTCCAGTCTTCTCTCTTTGTATTTAGGTGTGTTTGTGCAACACAAATTTGGGCCATTCTATGTGTATCATTTTGCATTCTCTCGTTTCACTCAGTATTATGTCACGAGCATTTCAGTGTCTTTTAATATTTTTTTCTGCACAGTCTTTTTATTTATTTATTTTTTAAATTTAATCATAGCTGTGTACATTAATGCAATCATGGGGTACAGTGTACTGGTTCTATATACAATTTGACATCTTTTCATCACACTAGTTAACATAGCCTTCCTGGCATTTTCTTAGTTATTGTGTTAAGACATTTATATTCTATATTTACTAAGTTTCACATGTACCCTTGTAGATGCACCGCAGGTGTAATCCCACCTTTCACCCTCCCTTCGCCCATCCTCCCCCCTCTCCTTCACTCCCTCCCCCTTCTCCATATTCTTAGGTGATAATTGGGTTATAGCTTTCATATGAAAGCTATAAATTAGTTTCATAGTAAGACTGAGTACATTGGGTACTTTCTCTTCCATTCTTGAGATACTTTACTAAGAAGAATATGTTCCAGCTCCATCCATGTAAACATGAAAGAGGTAAAGTCTCCATCTTTCTTTAAGGCTGCATAATATTCTATGATATACATATACCACAATTTGCTAGTCCATTCGTGGATCAATAGGCACTTGGGCTTTTTCCATGACTTAGCAATTATGAATTGGGCTGCAGTAAACATTCTGGCACATATATCTTTGTTGTAATGTGATTTTTGGTCTTCTGATATATACCTAGTAGAGGAAATGTAGGATCGAATGGCAGGTCTATTTTTAGATCCCTAAGTGTTCTCCAAACATCTTTCCAATCTTAATGGCTGCATTGTCTCATATTCTCCGTGGTTTTTATTGTTGATGCTGCTGTGGTGACTATCTTTATGCCTATGTGCTAGTGTGTGATTCTGATTATTTCTCCAGGGCCAGCCCCTTTGTAGAGAATTAATAGACCATTTAAGACCCTCGTTAAAGATTGGAACATCTTCCCAGAAAAGAATGTGTGGACACAGTGGTTGGACTTCACCCTCAATGTTCTAGGTGTTATTATTTTAGCTTGTTGCTAATTTGAGTGCAAGTTTTGTTTTGTATTTCTACAGTGTTTGAATTTTTCCCAGTGTAATGACCATTTGTTCCTTTTATTGTCTGTTCTGTGGTGTCAAGAGTCTGTTTATTGTCAATTTTGATTTTTTGTCTATTTTTTTCTGTTAGATGTTTTTGATGTACTTGTGCTTATTTATAAAAATAGCATTTCTTTGCCATTCTGTGGCAAATATTTATTTCCCTTTTATTTTTTTGCATACTGATTTTGACCCAAGGCAGTGTTTTAAATGCATACCTTTGTTGACTTTTTTTTCCCTTGTGATTTGTTCCATTTGGTATGTGTGAGTATTGGAACAATTCCCTACTTATTTTTCTTTAAAAAATTAACTATTTGTTCATTTTCAAGATGAGGTTTAAAATTTGATCTGTTAAAAATTAACAAGCTGGCCGGCTGCTGTGGCTCACACCTGTAATCCTAGGCACTCTGGGAGGCTGAAGTGGGCAGATCACGTGAGCTCACGAGTTCAAGACTACCCTGAACAAGAGGGAGACCCTGTCTCTACTAAAACTAGAAAAACTGAGGCACGAGAATCACTTGAGCCCACGAGTTGGAGGTTGCTGTGAGCTATGATGCTATGGTACTATACTCAGGGCGACAGCTTGAGGCTCTGTCTCAAAAAACAGAAAAACAAAAAAAACATTATTAACAAGGATTCCAATTGTTATTTTGTAAATTGTCTAGGTTGGTGTTAAGAGGAATAATGAGTACTGAGTGAAAATTTCTTGTCTAGGATTAGTGCAGTGGACCATTAGAATTCACTTTTATAAATAGCAAAAGGGGTTTAATATTTTTTTTATTGTTGAGAATTCATTGAGGGTACAAAAAACCAGGTTACACTGATTGCATTTGTTAGGTAAAATCCAAAAGTGGTTCAATATTGAGGCAAAGATCCCTGAAAAGTATGAATGTTGTTTTATGTTAAAAGGAGTTTTATTGATTTATTTCACAAAAGTTTTGCCTTAATCAGGCAATGGCTTGATCAAGGGCTTGGTGCTGCCAGGATCTGCTTTGTCTGCCTCTGTCGGGGCTTATATGTCTGTCTGGATTTGTCTCCCTTTCTCTCCTTGTCTGCCTTTATTTCTCTCTCTCTCTCACCTCCGTCCTTTTCTATGCTGGTTCTGTCATCATACAGTTCCATCTCCTCACATAACTAGAGGATGACTGTAGCAGTTCCAGAACTCGGATCCTTTATTTAAGTTCAGTGTGGATGAGGGAAGGGCTGCTGCCTCTATGCAGGAGATGCTGGAGTTGCACTGACACCAGTGTGCCCATCCCCGAACTTGTGCATGGTAGGCCGGGGAGGTGCAACGATCTGATTGGCAGACCTGAGTCACATGTACCCCCTGAAGATGGACAGGAGCCAGTCCTGGGGCAGAGTCTGTGGAGTATGGAAGGTGTAGAATTGGCTTTGCGAGCAAAAATCGGATGCCCTCCCCCAGAAACTGGGCGGATGGGATCTGGGTTCCTGCTGTATAGTGCTAGTCAGCAATAATTGCTTGAGTGGTGGAGCACAGCCTTAAACCTTGACTTTTTACTTTTTGGGAGGCGAGGGAAGCTACCAACACCCTGACTTTTTCTTAGGAAGGGGAATTACAGTCAGTTCTGCTCTTGAATCCTCTGAGCATTGATGTCTCTAGTCCACTTGTCTTTTACCTTCAGAGTGGCTCTGTCTCTCTCTCAATGGTTAGGGGGAATTACTCCGTTCAGTTTCACAGAGAACAGCTTTAATCCCAGGAGTTCAGCTATGTTTGATTTGGCTGGCTTTGCTTATTAACAGCAAATTGAAACCAAATGTAGCACAGCAGAAAATGAAGACATATTTCCCACTTTGTTTGCCTCTTCAACAGCTGAGTTCACTTAGGGCTGAAGCGGAGCAGACAGCAGTGCAGAGTGCCTCTGCCAAACAAGGCACTGGGAGCTGGTCAGCAAGAGAGGACTTCAGGCTCTTCTTGATTAGGGATGTTTGCAAGGGAAGCAACGTCCTGTGTTCTGAGCAAGGCTGTAGGTAAAGTGTAAGTTAAAGCAGTAGGTTTGGTCATGATGTATTTCATTATGAAGAAACACAGTTGATGGCTTGGCGCCCGTGCTCAATGGTTAGGGCACTGGCCATATACACCGGGGCTAGTGGGTTTGAACCTGGCCCAGGCCTGCTAAACAATAATGACAACTACAACAAAAAAGTAGCTGGGTGTTGTGGCAGGCGCCTGTAGTCCTAGCTATTCAGGAAGCTGAGGCAAGAGAATCACTTGAGCTGAAGAGTTTGAGGTTACTGTGAGCTGTGATGCCACAGCATTCTACTGAGGGCAACATAGTGAGACTCTGTCTCAAAAAAACAAAAACGAACAAACAAACAAAAAAACCCCACCACAGTTGATAGTGCTGGTTCTTATCATTTGCATTTTTCCAACACAGCATTCTGTGGCTTTAGGTGGCATTTATATGTTCTTTGGAGGTCGTGCCAACCTTCACACAAACGGCCCTGTGACTTGAGTCATTGGTGGGCTTAACAGATGCCTACTGACTGTTCAGGAAGGCTGATATCCTGTTTGGCCTCCTCATTTGGACCCAGACGTCTACCTGTGGGGCATTTAATTAGGTTGAATAGTTGTGTGGTTGAATTTCAGGTCCACCCATTTACAAGGCAAGATTCTGCCCTCAGGGATCTTGGTGGGTTTATTCAGCTTCCTATAGCACCAGGTTGCTCCTTTGCTCACCTGTTGTACTTAGAACAGAAAATCCTGTGGGTTAAATAGGATAATAATAGTTAAGACTTTGTATCATTGTATAAGTCCATTTAGCACACCAGTCACAGTGCTCTGAGGTCCCCGAGTCCTCTGTGGCTCTGGCAGAGGTTAGGTTCTCACCAGCAGTCAGCATTACTCGGGAAGATCCCTTAGGAAGGGACCATCCATATTATAGATCTCTGTTCTTCCAGCAGTGGAACTGATTGCTATTTTTGAAGTTAGTGGCTAGGTTCTTTTAGCACCCTCTGCTGTGTCACCATCCCTGTTCACCAGGAGCCTTGTCTGTGGAGAGGAGTGTAGCTGCTGAGGCTCCAGGGCAGTGGCACTTCACACACACCCCTGCAGGTGTCCTGGTGTACAGATTGAATGGGACTGTGGGTGGCACACAGCACTGACATTATTTCTCTTGTGTCTCTCTCTCTCTCTTTTTTGAGACAGAGTCTCACTTTGTCACCGCTGGTAGAGTGCTATGGTCACAGCTCACAGCAACCTCAGACTCTTGGGCTCAATCGATTCTGTTGCCTCAGCCTCCCAAGTAGCTGGGACTACAGGCGCCCGCCACAAAGCCTGACTAATTTTTAGAGATGGGATCTCGCTCTTGCTCAGGCTGGTCTCAAACCCATGAGCTCAGGCAAGCCACCTGCTTCAGCCACCCAGAGTGCTGGGATTACAAGCATGAGGTGCCACACCTTTTTTCTTTTCTTTCCTTCTTTCTTTTTTCTTTTTTTTTGAGACAGAGTCCTACTTTGTTGCCCTCGGTAGTCCCGTGGCATCATTGCTTACAGCAATCTGAGACTCTTGGGCTCAGCCTCTCAAGTAGCTGGGAGTATAGGTGCCTGCCACAATGTCCAGCTGTTTTTAGAGATGAGGTCTCACTCTAGTTCGGGCTGGTCTCTCATTCATGAGCTCAGCTTTGCCCACCTTGGCCTCCCAGAGTGCTGGGATTACAGGCGTGAGCCACTTTGTGTCTCTTTGTGTATCTTTCCATGCAGGTGTGGAATCTCATGCCCACACTGGTCCATGCACGTAGTTGAAAGTGGATGAGCTAACTGTGCATTTGATGTCATTGCAGGGCCTGTACCAGGTGCTGGGACAGGCTTCATGCCCCCTACATCACTGAGGTCTCACTTCTAGCCTGGACAGTTAGCTTTTGTGCCCTCTGAGCCCTGGCTGCTTCCTTTATGCCACCACGTGGTTTGTCTCTCTTTATGCCTGTAGTTGGTGGATGTCATCTGATCCCTCTATGATGAATTTGTTAAGGGCTTAATAAGAACATGTTAGGCTAGAGGACTCCTAAGGATGTGTGGTTGCTGGGTAACTTTTAACTAGATCTGGTGATGGTTCTTGATGCTTTAGGGTGGAGTCTAGAATTCTGAGGATGAAAGAAACAGCTCTATTTTATCCTGGATATGGTCATCTAAATCACATATGCACAAGGGAGGGTGCTTCTTTTGCTTCATCGAAGCAAAATCATCTTTTCAATTCTGATGTGGGCCTTAATATCTAAATGGAGTATTTCACAGTCTGCGAAACAGTTGAGCATCTTTAAGAACTGTCCTTAGCTAGAGGGAATGGTGCAGATGGGTTAACAAGGAAGATCCCTAGTCACTGTTCAAACGCAGATGTGCTCTGCTGGTGGAGTCAGGTTTCTCACGGTTTGTTACTGTTACTTAATTTGAAATGACATTTTTGTGTTCTCAAAAGAACAGTCACATTTCTGCTTCCAGATTTGTTGTGGCAATTTATTAGTAGTTCTAATTGTGGTGTATGTTTTTTTTTTTTTTTGTAGAGACAGGGTCTCACT
Organism: Nycticebus coucang; assembly: GCF_027406575.1. Classification (NCBI taxonomy): domain Eukaryota; kingdom Metazoa; phylum Chordata; class Mammalia; order Primates; family Lorisidae; genus Nycticebus; species Nycticebus coucang. The sequence goes on from NC_069791.1 coordinate 109,525,560, forward strand.
TTATGGCCCTCGGTAGAGTGCCGTGGCCTCACACAGCTCACAGCAACCTCCAACTCCTGGGCTTAAGTGATTCTCTTGCCTCAGCCTCCCGAGTAGCTGGGACTACAGGCGCCCACCACAACGCCCGGCTATTTTTTGGTTGCAGTTAGGCCGGGGCCGGGTTTGAACCCGCCACCCTCAGTATATGGGGCCGGCGCCTTACCAACTGAGCCACAGGCGCTGCCCTGTGGTGTATGTTTGATGCGGCCTCAGGTAGGGATAGCTAGCACTGCTTTAAAAATAAATCTGAAAGGGTACGTTTTCCTCATAGTAAGAGATAACATTGATTATTTTTTTCCTCTACAAAAATTACTTCTCAATATTAAACTGAAAATGGGAAGTTTTCCCTCTTTGTTGGACTCTTTAAGTAATGGTTGAAAACTTGGGCTCTGGAGTCAGTTGTTCTTAAGGTGAAATCTTGGTGCTGCTCCCTAGGGGCTGCATGACCTTGGCTGAGGTCCAGTATCATTGTCTATGGAGTAGTGTAATAAGAAGCTCCCTGTGAGGTGGAGATACTTACATGTTTGTAACACCCTGTGATAGTTACATGTAAAGTGCTCAGTAGGTGTGAGCAGTATTCTGAGTACTTTGTTTTAACTCCTGTTATCTGCTTGCATTTTGAATTAGAGTGATAACTTCTTGTTTATTTTATTTTTTTTCTGATATAGGAGATGCTGAGTTTTTCTAGTTGTATTTAAGGGAGAAAATTCTCTTAAACATCTTTTAAAAATATAGTGCTTAAAGAGAACTTAATTTTTTTTTTTCCTGAAGGAACAAGAGCATGTGCTTGTCACCAGCTTGTGCCGCTGCCACTCTTCTTTGTGGTCTGGGGAACTAGTCAACGGCCCTTGCTCAATGCCTTTGTACACAGACGTCTTCTTCCCGCAGGAGCGTCCTCTGTTCCTTGGGCTAGAAACACAGTAGTGTTAGGTGCTCTGGCCAGGCTGGCTTTGTGGTGGATGGTGGTGGTGGGGAGTGGTGAGTGGACTGGGGGACCCAGAGTTTCCACTGCAGGAACCATGTTGACTGAGAGGTATCGGGAGAGAGTGTTTGGACCTGTCATCCGTTTGACCTTGGGTTGGTAACTTCCTTAAGACTGAGGGGCCTCACCTGTGCAATAGGGATATGAATAATGGATAATTAGTCAGATTTTTGTACAGAGTGGTAACACAGTGCTGGTCTAATTAAGCCCTGTTGTTTTTATTGTCATTACTTTCCACATAAAGCACTGGTGATGACCAAGTAGGTGTCGACCTTTCCTTGGAGTCTGTGATTTTGGCTCCTATATATTAACATGGAAATAGGGAAGTTGCCTTATTTCAGAGATGGGTTTATCTCCTGTTGTCTCCAGAAGTTTTAGCATCTGACTTTGGGAGGCCTGAGGAGGTGAGAGGATGCAGATGGGAGATAGGCCTCCAGGACAGACAGCTAATAATTCTCTCTTCTTTCTGGGTAGGTTGCAGCTGGAATCAGTCTTTGGATAAAACCAATGCTAAGCATGAACATTACTCATTAAGTCCCTGGGTCAGAGTTCTGCCTTTATGGATGACCAGCCCAGAAGGGCTAGTTTGTGGTATTCTGAGAAAAATGACCCTCAGCCCACAGCAGTTACTGTCAAAATTAATTGCTTCAAAGGCTCAGGTCTGGGGGTTAGGGACTGGGTCTTGGATGGCTTCTTTGAGAAAGAAATGCTGGAGCTCAGGTCTGAAGGAGAAGGAATTCACCTTCCCTCCCCAGGCTGTGGCATTGCCTTGCATGTGGAGTTGGCCTGAGGCATGAGGGGAACAGGGTGCTGTAGGAGATGAAACGAGGTCCTTGTTGCTAGACCTCAGAGAATGAGGGGAACAGGATGGGCCCAGAGCACACCAAGCCTTAATGTCCTTGGAAAGGGTTTGACCTTTATTCTGAGAAAAATAGAAAAGCTTTGATGAGTCATCAACAGGAAGCTGGCAGGAGCAGACGTTCATTTTAAACTGGTCACCTTCCCTGCACTGTGGAAGGAGAGTTCAGGAAGATCGAGGCTGGTATGGGGTTTCTAGCTGGCTTCTACAGCAGTCATCCAGGCCAGGGGTTGTGAGTGGTGCTTGGGGACACAGGAGACAGTAGTAATTTGGAGAAGATTGAAGGACTTGTGAGAGATGTGGGAAATAAAATGGACAAGACCAGCAATCCACGTCTCACATTTCCAGATAAAACTCCTGCCAGGGTGTGTTCCTTCTTCAGTCTTCCTGCCTTTACTTAATTTTCCTGTGGTTTGTATAGCCATTGCTTTCTGCTTTTCCCTGAAAATGATTCTGTGGGTGAAAATGGGCACCTTCCACTTAGAAGCAGCTCCTCTTCCAGAAGAAGCAAGTAAGTGGGAGATGCAAGTGAGCAGCGACTTGTAAGGAGGATCCACACAGCTGCAGCAGTTCTCAGGGCTGAGTTCCGTTTACAGCATGCTCAACAGGGCCTATGTTTTGGGATGGCCTTACCCAGCAGAGATTTACAATATTGTTTAGCTTTTTTGCTCCCAAGTTTCACTCAACGTTTCAAAAGCCCTACTTCCCAGCAGCCTCCAGGCTAGTTTTGTTTTTCTTTAGATTGGGTTACTCATATGACACGCTCAGGGGTGCTATTGGAATGTGTATTAAAAAATAACGAGGATCCGCCCCCGCTGGGCGAGACACGGCTGGGTAGAGCACTCTCAAGGTCGCGTCATCCATGGGGCCGACATTTCGTCTTTATGTCCAACCAAGGGCCGACAGACGGGAAAGATCGTTGCCAGGCATAATTTGCATGATTTCAAAGAGGAAAAAGTTAAAAGTTCCATGTTTACTTCAGTCACACTAAAATTACAACTTCAAATTACAAGAGCATGTTTTAGAGAGGCTCCCATCCAGAAGGAGAGTTAAAGGACAGAAATTTAGCAAGTAACCTGGTGGATTAGAGCTGCACCAAGAGAGAAGGTTGAAGAACGCACATCAACCCCGTTGAGGCAAGCTGTGACCCCCAAGGATACAAACAAAAGGTACAAAATCCATCACCAAGTGGATGGGAGTCCCCTCCCCCATGAGAGCAGCTTGGAGTGCCCCACAAATAAATGAGAAGAGATCAAAGTTCCTCCCACTACACTCCACGAGAGAGACCCTCTAAAAACTGGACCTACCTTCCCTACTAGGGTGCCATGGCGTTCTCCTGCCAGGCATAAAACTGTATGTATTCTCTACCTGCAATTCTGAGCTCCCAGCACTCCCCTCCACTCTCACTCTAAGGTCTGGAGGCCTGTCCCCCAGGAGTCCAGATTCTTGGGTGATTTCTCGAGGGGTGTGGACAGGGCCTGGACTGCAGTTGGTCAGTGCTGATTCTGTGGCACAGGAGTGAGGAGAGGACCGTCAGCTGAGAGGGAACTACACTGGAGTGACTGTGCCCTGAGGGGCAGAGCAGCAGCTGTTTTTTGGCAACAAGAGGGCCCACCCCCGGATATTCCGAAGCCACACCCCCTTTCTCCCTGGGCAACCAGAGGAGGACAGGCATCTTCTCAGGTGGCAACCACCACGGAACAGATCTGGGATTGAAACACAAGCCTCGTGAGTAAAAGTTCTGCCTGAGGCGGTACCAGCCTGGGTAGAGTGCGAGTACTAGAAAACTCATGCGCAAAGCCAGGAAATTCCCAGGGTGGGGCTGACCCAGAGGACCGCTTTACTGAGCCTAAGATGCACCTGGCCCTCAGGGGATCGTCAGCCTATAGACAAAGGAAGGCACGAGGCTAGAACTGACTGCTAACCGGGCTGAGAATACAAACCTGCAGGAGCAAAGACAGGGCCTAAGGCGCAGGTTCTGGGAACTCAAAACAGCTTCTTTTCTGCAGGGGAATTTAGCCAGGACACAAACAAATTCCTGCAAAGTTGTTCTGTTCTGTCAGTAACATCAATCAGGGGCGGGACTGGAACTGAGTGAACATCTCCCAGCCTCCATCAAGTGCCCGAGGTTGTCCGGACTCACCTCCACCTGCTGGATAGAGGCAGAGAGCAGCGGCCTGGCTGAGCAGACATAGATTTCCTTGTGATTCAGGCTGGTGCAAACCCCTGGAGTATCTGCTCACTGGAGGCAACTGGGTCATAGCCATGCGGGGCTATCAGTGACTGGGTGTGACAGAGGTGCAAGGTGGGGAAGGAGGCATTAACCTTCCCAGGCTCATCTATTTGCTGGGTGGGTCCTCCTGACTTTACGGAGCACCAGAGCAAGTCATACAGTGATCCAGTTGCCAGGGACCTTTTAAACTCTCCCACCTGAGACAGGTGCTGACTGAGAAAATTGATTTGGACCTTTTGAACTGAGCCAATCGCCCGAGGACTACCCAAGTGGTGCTCTGGGTGTGGTTGTAGAAAGGTTTGATTTTCCTTTTCCAATTGTTGCCTGTGGGGCGGGGTGACTTAATTGCTGGTATTTCTCCACAGCTGAGACTTCAACCCAGAGTAACTGTTTCACTAGGGTCGGACAGAGACCAGCTGAAAATAAGACAGAGCCACCTAGCTCCACCACACCAAACAAGTCCCCAGTTTCTCAGGCTGTAGCACTGTACGGGTCCTCGACAGAACTCCAGGGGAAAAGTCAAACGGTGTACAATAATCATGGGGCGGAATCAGTGGATAAATTCTGGAAACATGAATAACCAGAATAGATCAACCCCCCCCCCCAAGGAAAGATGCGACAGATATAACTGAAGATCCCATTAATAAACAGCTGGCTGAGATGTCTGAAATCAAATTCACAATTTGGATTGCAAACAAGATTAATAGAATGGAGGGAAATTTGGAATTAGAAATTCGAGGAGCAATTCGACAGTCGGAATTAGAAATTCGAGGAGAAATTCAAAAGTTGTCTCAAGAATTTAACGAATTTAAAGACAAAACCACCAAAGATTTTGATGCACTGAAGCAAGAATTTACAGCCCTTAAAGATCTGAAAAATACAGTAGAATCCCTCAGTAACAGAGTGGAGCAAGCAGAAGAAAGGATTTCTGACATTGAAGACAAAGCTTTTGAACGCTCCCAAACTCTCAAAGAGGAAGAGAAATGGAGAGCAAAAACGGATCATTCTCTCAGAGAGCTCTGGGATAATTTGAAGGCTAATATCCGCCTCATCGGAATCCCTGAAAGTGATGAAGTGGCCACGCAAGGCACAGAGGCCCATCTCCATGAAATGATGAAAGAATTTTCCAGACATGCCAAGAGATTCTGAAATTCAGATAGCAGACAGTTTCAGAACCCCAGCATGACTCAATCCAAATAAGACATCCCCCAGGCATATCATAATTAACTTCACTAAAGTTAATACAAAGGAGAAAATTCTGAAAGCAGACAGACGTAAGCAAGCCATTACCTACAAAGGGAAGAATATTAGAATGACTGCAGATCTCTCTGCTGAACCTTTTCAAGCCAGAAGAGGGTGGTCATCGACTTTTAATCTCCTAAAACAAAATAACTTTCAACTCCGGTTCCTGTATCCAGCTAAACTGAGTTTCATTTATGACGGAGAAATTGAATACTTTAATGACATTCATATGTTGAAGAAATTTGCCATAACCAAACCAGCTCTTCAGGATATTCTCAGACCCATCCTCCATATAATGACCAGCTCAATCCTCTACCACAAAAGTAAACTCACTCAGAAACTTTTGATCAAACTCCAACTTCCACAGTGGCGAAAGGATTAAAAATGTCCACTGGACTTTTGAAAAACTCGATACCCAAAATTTTACCAGACTTATCACTATTTTCCATTAATGTGAACGGCTTAAACTGTCCTCTAAAGAGGCACAGGTTAGCTGACTGGATACAATAACTCAGGCCAGATATTTGCTGCATACAAAAGTCACATCTTACCTTAAAAGATAAATATAAACTCGGGGTGAAAGGATGGTCATCCATATTTCAGGCAAATGGTAATCAGAAAAAAGCAGATGTTGCAATTGTATTTGCAGACACAATAGGTTTTAAACCAACAAAAGTAAGGAAGGATAAGAATGGTCACTTCATATTTGTGAAGGGTAATACTCAATATGATGAGATTTCAATTGTTAATATTTATGCACCCAACCAGAATGCGCCTCAATTTATAAGAGGAACTCTAACAGACATGAGCAACTTGATTTCCTCCAGCTCCATAATAGTTGGAGATTTCAACACTCCTTTGGTAGTGTTGGATTGATCCTCCAATAAGAAGCTGAGCAAAGAAATGTTAGATTTCTTAGATTTCTTGGATTAAACCTAATCATCCAACATTTGGATTTAGCAGACATCTACAGATCATTTCATCCCAACAAAATTGAATACACATACTTCTCATCAGCCCACGGAACATACTCCAAAATTGATCACATCTTAGGTCACAAGTCTAACGTCAGTAAATTTAAAGGAATAGAAATTATACCTTGCATCTTCTCAGACCACCATGGAATAAAAGTTGAACTCAGTAACAACAGGAATCTGCATACTCATACAAAAACATGGAAGTTAAATAACCTTATGCTGAATGATAGCTGGGTCATAGATGAGATTAAGAAGGAAATTGCCAAATTTTTGGAGCAAAACTACAATGAAGACACGATTTATCAGAAACTCTGGGATAACACAAAGGCAGTCCTAAGAGGGAAATTAATAGCACTGCAAGACTTCCTCAAGACAACGGAAAGAGAGGAAGTTAACAACTTAATGGGACATGTCAAGCAACTGGAAAAGGAAGAACATTCCAACCCCAAACCCAGTAGAAGAAAAGAAATAACCAAAATTAGAGCAGAATTAAATGAAATTGAAAACAAAAGGATTATACAACATACAATAAATCAAAAAGTTGGTTTTTTGAAAAGGTCCATAAAATAGATAAACCTTTGGCTAACCTAACTAGGAAAACAAAGAGTAAAATCTCTAATCTCATCAATCAGAAACAACAAAGATGATATAACAACAGACTCCTCAGAAATTCAGAATATCCTTAATGAACATTACAAGAAACTTTATTCTGAGAAATATGAAAATCTGAAGGAAATTGACCAATACTTGGAAGCATGTCACCTTCCAAGACTTAGCCAGAATCAAGTGGAAATGTTGAATAGGCCAATATCAAGTTCCAAAATAGCATCAGCCATACAAAATCTCCCTAAAAAAAAGCCGGGGACCAGATGGCTTCATGTCAGAATTCTATGAAACCTTTAAAGAGGAATTAGTACCTATATTACTCAACCTGTTCCAAAATGTAGAATAAGAAGGAAGACTACCCAACACATTCTATGAAGCAAACATCACCCTGATCCCTAAACCAGGAAAAGACCTAACAAGAAAAGAAAATTATAGATCAATATCACTAATGAATATGGATGCAAAAATATTCAACAAGATCCTAACAAACAGAATCCAGCAACACATCAAATTATAGATCATGACCAAGTCGGTTTTATCCCAGGGTCTCAAGGCTGGTTCAATATACATAAATGTATAAGTATAATTCAGCACATAAACAAATTAAAAACCAAAGACCATATGATTCTCTCAATTGATGCAGAAAAATAATATTCAGCATCCCTTCATGATCAGAACACTTAAGAAAATTGGTATAGAAGGGACATTTCTTAAACTGATAGAGGCCATCTACAGCAAACCCACAGCCAATATCGTATTGAATGGAGTTAAATTGAAATCATTTCCACTAAGATTAGGAACCAGACAAGGCTGTCCATTGTCTCCACTGCTCTTTAACTTAGTAATGGAAGTTTTAGCCATTGGAATTAGGGAAGAAAAGGCAATCAAGGGTATCCACATAGAGTCAGAAGAGATCAACCTTTCGCTCTTTGCAGATGATATGATTGTATATTTGGAAAACACAGAGATTCTACTACAAAACTCTTGGAGTGATCAAGGAATACAGCAGCGTCTCAAGTTACAAAATCAACATTCATAAATTAGTAGCCTTTATATATACCAACAATAGTTAAGCTGGAAAAAACAGTTAAGGACTCTATTCCATTCACAGTAGTGCCAAAGAAGATGAAATATTTGGGAGTTTATCTAACAAAGGACGTGAAAGATCCCTATAAAGAGAACTATGAAACTCTAAGAAAAGAAATAGCTAAAAATGTTAACAAATGGAAAAACATACCATGCTCATGGCTGGGAAGAATCAACATTGTTAAAATGTCCATACTACCCAAAGCAATATACGATTTTAATGCAATCCCTATTAAAGCTCCACTGTCATACTTTAAAGATCTTGAAAAATCATACTTCGTTTTATATGGAATCAGAAAAAACCTCGAATAGCCAAGACATTACTCAGAAATAAAAACAAAGCAGGAGGATTCACGCTACCGGACTTCAGACTATACTATAAATCGATAGTGATCAAAATAGCATGGTACTGGCACTCAAACAGAGAGGTAGATGTATGGAACAGAATAGAGAACCAAGAGATAAATCCAGCTACTTATTGTTATTTGATCTTTGACAAGCCAATTAAAAACATTTAGTGTGGGGAAAGATTTCCTATTTAACAAATGGTGCTGGGTGAACTGGCTGGCAACCTGTAGAAGACTGAAACTGGACCCACACCTTTCACCATTAACTAAGATAGACTCTCACTGGATTAAAAATTTAGACTTAAGACATGAAAGTGTAAAAATACTAGAAGAAAGTACAGGGAAAACTCTTGAAGAAATCGGCCTCTGTGAATATTTAATGAGGAGGACCCCCCAGGCAATTGAAGCAGCTTCAAAAATACACTACTGAGACCTGATCAAACTGAAAAGCTTCTGCACAGCCAAGAACACAGTAAGTAAAGCAAGCAAACAGCCCTCAGAATGGGAGAAGATATTTGCAGGTTATGTCTCCAACAAGGGTTTAATAACCAGAATCCATAGAGAACTCAAATGTATAAGCAAGAAAAGAACAAGTGATCCCATCGCAGGCTGGGCAAGGGCCTTGAAGTGAAACTTCTCTGAAGAAGACAGGTTCACGTCCTACAGACATATGAAAAAATGCTCATCATCTTTAGTCATCAGAGAAATGCAAATCAAACCTACTTTGAGATATCATCTAACTCTAGTAAGATTAGTCCATATCACAAAATCCCAAGACCAGAGATGTTGGCGTTGATGTGGAGAAAAGGGAACACTTCTACACTACTTGTGGGAATGCAAATTAATACATTTCTTTTGGAAAGGTGTTTGGAGAACACTTAGAAATCTAAAAATAGATGTGCCATTCAATCCTATAATTTCTCTACTAGGTATGTACCCAGAAGACCAAAAATCACATGATAACAAAGATACAGATATGATTGCAGCCCAATTCATAATTGCTAAGTCATGGAAAAATCCCAAGTGCCCATTGATCCATGAATGGATTAATAAATTGTGGTATATGTACACCATTAAATATTATGCTGCTTTAAAGAAAGATGGAGACTTTACCTCTTTCATGTTTACATGGATGGAGCTGGAACATATTCTTCTTAGTAAAGTATTTCAAGAATGGAAGAAAAAGTATCCAGTGTACTCAGCCCTACTATGAAACTAATTTATGGCTTTCATATGAAAACTATAACCCAGTTATAACCTATGAATATGGAGAAGTGGGAGAGGGAGGGAAGGGAGGGGAGAAGGATGGGCGGAGGAAGGGTGATTTGCGGGATTACACCTACGGTGCATCTTACAAGGGTACATGTGAAACTTAGTAAATGTAGAATATAAATGTCTTAACACAAGAACTAAGAAAATGCCAGGAAGGCTATATTAAGCAGTGTGATGAAAGTGTGTCAAATGATCTATAAAATCAGTGTATGTTGCCCCATGATCGCATTAATGTACACAGCTATGATTTAATTATTAAAAAAAAATAACACCAGTGATGGAAGCTTTGCTTCCTAGTCCAACTCTGCACTTGTGCGAGAGTTGTGGTGAGTCTAATTTTTATCCCACTGAAAGGTAGATAATCCTTGGGTGTTGTTTACCAGCATGGGATTACCATGATGAACAAGGGCCGGGCGAACACCTTCTCCTGCGCCACAGCCCTCCTGCCTTCCCAGTCCTCATCGTGGACTGGACAGATGCATGGACTGGACAGCGGCCTCCTCACTGGTATCCTTGGTCTCCTGTCCTGTGGTCTCCACTGTAGACAGGGGATCCTTTGAAAATACCAGTCAGACCGTGTCGGGGCCTCCAGCATCATGGGCTTTCATTCCTACCTGAGACAGTTGTGCCCTGAGCCTGCCCCTCACAGGCCACACAACCTGCCTGGGCCTCTTCTTCCTGCCCCGACCCTTTACACCTCATTTCTTGTCCTGCTGTGGTCTCAGGCCCTTGCTCTCGCTGTCTCTTTGCCTAGAGTTCTTTGCCTCTTCTTTGCATGCCTGTCTTCCTCTCTCCCTGGGTTTCTACTTAAATGCCACTTTATCAAGAGCTTGTCCTATGTAGAATAGCACCCTGTAAACCACACTGCTTTATTTTTCTATGCAGCTCTTAGCTTTACCTGATAGAAAAATGCTTTTGTGGCTCTGATTCCCCTGCTAGAACCGAAGCTCCTTGAGGGCAGGTACACAGAATGGTCACTAGCACACATTGTGCTGTAGTAGTGTTTCCTCATTAAGTAAACCTGGGAAGTGCCATGCTGGGCCTTCATGATTCTGTCCCTGAAAGTAAGGAGATGTTTCTCTTAACTACACTTGTCTCACCCCCAAAACAACCATAGTGTTGCTCACTCATAACTCTGAGAGTCAGGGATTCAGGCAGAGATGGCTTATTTCTACTCCATAAAGGTTGAAGTCTAGGCTTGTGTCTTAATGACTAGGGGCTGCCTGGGCCAGCTCAGCAAAGGCCATTGTGTCTGGGTCTTCAGTTCCGACTTTGGCCCAGTTCCTTAGTTCCTCCTTTCATGGCATCTTCATGCGGCTGGCTTGGGCTTACTTACCATAGTGGACTCCGAGTTCTTAGAGGGACAAGCCCTGTGCTGTCTTACACTTGTTAATGCCACATTGGCTGGAGCAAGTCACACGGCCAGGTCCAGAGTCAGTGAAGGAGGGGCCTGCGTGAGGTGTGGACATTAGGAGGTGGGGCATTTTCTAGCCAAAGCATAATATATACTTGAAAGAACAGATTTTAGAGCCAGCTGCTGGGTCTAAATCTTGACTTAACTATTCCTCATTTATATTATCATAGATAAGTTGCTTAACTTTCCTGTGCTTCTGATTTTATTGTCTGTGAAATGGGCAGAAGCTATTTCATATAGGTGTTATTGAGAATTTGTAGGTGAGGAATGTATGTTCAAGTTCTTAGACTATATCTGGGTGCATAGAGAACACTCTGTAAGCTATTGGGTGACCAGAACCCATACATGTGATGAACTGTTCTGTCGTCAGATTACTTGTTCACTGCTTCTTTCTTTTACTTTATTCACTTTCTTATTTATCAAATATTTATTAAACACCTACTGGGTCCCAGACCTCTGATAAATTCTGGGATACAGGAGGATCCCCTCATGGAGCTTGCAGGAGGTGGGGAAGGCAGGCTGGCAGGTCAGGATGCAATCCCAATAATGCATGAGCTGGGCCGGGCAGCTACACAGCCAGCACAGACCAGAGCAGGAACCCCTCACCTGCTTCTATGGGATAGGCAGGGAAGACTTCCTCCAGGAAACAACATAAAATGAGCCTTGCAGGGTAAGATGGACTTAGGTGGGCACAGGGTTCCTGGCAAGTGGGAGAACATGTGGCCTGGCCTAGAGATAAAAGAGCATGGTAGCTGAAAGAATCATGCATGGGAGGGTGGGAAGGCTGGGAAGCTCCACTGGGGAGCCGAGCTAGTGGCGTGTTAACCATATGCAGTTACAGAGACAGGATGTCAGAGGAGGTGATGCTGGTCTGAGTGCAGGGGAATAGCCACAGGTGGGAACTGGACAGACGACCAGTGGGGCCTTAAGTTGGAAGGGCCTGGCAGGGAGAAGAGAGTTTGGAGAAGGAATGAAGGGTAGAGGTCAGAGGGCCAAGAGGTGGCCGGAAGCACAGACAGGGTCGGGTAGTTGGGGAGTTCATGCTGCAGGGCTCCTGGTGCCCACTGGGCTAGGCTTCTCACCCCCTATGTGTTCATTTGGTCCGTTGAGCACTGGCTCAGAGGAACAATGTAGGGCTTGACACACATTTTCAGATTGTGTTTTGGGAGCAGGCTCTTAATTTGCTTTCATTCTTTAAGCATTTTTGTGCCAGAGATGAAAAGCAGGCAGATCTGTGCACAGATGGTTGAAGCCCTGGCTGTAACTCCCCAGCATATGAGGTGTGGAGGGCAGAGCTGTCCTAGGTGGCTCAGAGTAGGCTTCCTGAAGGAGGGGACATCTGATCTCAGTGCAGAAAGACAAACAGGGGTTTTCTAGGCAGTCTGGTCTGCCTCCAGTGATGTGGCCAGTGACTTGGTTCTCTTCCCGGAGAGACTTAGTCACCTGCAATGTGCCGGGGCTGGTGCACGACACTGACCCTGGAGATTACAATTACTCATGCAGGTCATGGGGTGCTGGGGAGGATGGTGCAAGAGAGGGCTGCTCCTACAGAGCTCCCCGAGGGTCCCCACCTCACCTGCAGGGTCCTGCCGTCTGGGCCTTGGGCAGCACAGCCCAATGATGCAGGACACCTTCTAGATCACGCATGGCTGGGGGCATAGTCTCCAGGCAGATTGCCTGGGTTGGTGGAGGCTTGGCCGTGCCCCTTGTTGGCTTCTTGTCCTTGAGCATAGTGCCCAACCAGTGTGCACTTCAGAACTCTGGAAAGTTCTTGCCTCAGAGAGCTTTTCTTGGGTCTAAATGAGCTAGTGTGTGGGAAGGACTTAGAACAGCAGAAAGAACTCAATAAATGTCATTGGTACAACGGCCTTTAACATTATTGACCCTCAGTGGATTGCTATTTAGGGTTTTTAATGACCTTCAACTTTAAGGTACACAAGCCATTGCTTCCTAAGGGTATAAGAGTTCATCATTAATTCCTTCAAAAACAAAAGTAGCATTCTCCTAAGCCCAGCCTTCTACCACAGATCATCTCTTCTGCCTTTACCAGTTCCCTCCCTCTCAAACCGCCCTCAAAGGGTTTCTGCAAGCAGAATTGGAAGACAGAAAGAACCGAGTACATAAGCCATATATCAGACCTCATAGTGACAGATTTAAAGGAAACTTTACTATCCTCTTCTTCTTCCTCTTGTCCAAAAGCACATGAGCTTGCTGGGTGGAAGCTGGGAAATAAGAGCTGTTCGGAGGCTCTGGTCTGGGCTGCCAGCTGGTGACCACCTCTAGTCTCCTCTGGAGCTCTGAGTCCCAGCTCCTCTTCACCCCCAACTGGCTTCTTGAACTCTCCAGAATCCAGTTTTCCTGTATCCAAAATGGGGAGCAAAACTACTTCACATGAGATTGAGAGGATTCAGTGAAGAAGTATGCGGTGCTTGGTTGATGGGAAGCACTTGATGAACCATGATCGTAATCTAACAATCAGCTCTCTCTCTGTGATTACTAGCTCTCTCTGTGAACACTTGGTTCCTGCTTCCACTGTACCCTTTCTCTCCTGCCCACTCAGGGCAATTGCCCGTCCATCACCTGCTTTAGCATTGCCCTTGCCTGGTGCTGGCAGCCTTGCCGAGGCATCCCAGCAGAGCTCTGCTTCTCTGGCTCACACCCCTGAGGCAGCAGCCCTTCATTGGAGGGGCTCTGGGCGCATAGCCATGGGGAGCCTTTGCCGGACGGCCAGCTGCCTTTGCCGGACCGCCAGCTGCCTTTGCAGGCGGCGTGGTGCACACAGCGAGGGAGCAGCTGGCTCCTCCAGCTGTCTAATTGCTCATCAGATCCACTTCAGCACCAGTGTAACATGTCTCACTCCTGAATTCTGAGCCATCTTTTTCATGCTCTGGACTTCCAGCCCTGGCATCAGAGTGGGGGCGGGGGTTGTGTGTTGGATTTGAGGAATTTCCAGACCCATGTGGATAAGCTTTCAGTATTTGGGTCACCTTTGTGGGCTTGGAAATTCCAGAGGAACGTCAATTGATTCATTTGGTAGCTCTTCCCTAAACACCCCCTCCTTCCCCACTCCCATGTGCAAGGCACATGGTTGAGATGAGAGATACAGAGATGGTGACTGGGCATCCACCTTGATGGAAATCACTCCTTCATTCATGCCTCATTTTAATAAATACTGCATTTATTGAGCATCTGACATGGGTCAGATATTATCCTAGGCATTTGGGCTGACAGCAAACATAAAAGGTAAGATTGCTGCCCTGTGGAGTCACATTCTAGTTAGGGGGAGACAGATGATAACCAACAAATGGGGTGAACAAATGATGCGTATCATTGTGGGAAGGTGGTAACTGTTGTGGGACAAAAGTAAAAGCAGGGCAGGCTCAGGGGTGTGGGGAGAGTGGGGTTGAAAGAGCTCAGGACCAGCTGAGCTGAGAAGGTGCTTCTTGTGCACAGAGGGAGCAGGGAGGGAGGGGCTGGCCATGTGGACCCAGATGGGAGAGGGTTCCAGGCAGAGGAGACATGGCTTGGGTAGGCACGTGCCTGGCATGTCCAAGGAACAGCAAGGAGGCAGCAAGGGCTGCGGGGTGGGGAGGAGGACTCACAGAGGCTCCAAGGTGGTCAGATCCCCCAAGGCCTTGAGCCATCAGGGAAGGTGACATTACCTGGGAGTGAGAGGGAAGAGACTGGAGGGTTTTGAGCAGAGGAGGGGATCATCTGGCACTGGGTCTTGGAGGTGTGCTTTGACTTCAGTATGAAGACTGGAGGGTAGAAAGCAGGCATGGAAGCAGAGAAAGGAGTTTGAAGGTGGGCACAGGGACCCAAGTGAGAGGTGGCTGGGGCTGGGCTGGCCTGTGAGTGGTGAGAAGGACCCCAGCCCTGGCTTTATGTGGTCACTGGAGCTAAAAGGATCCTCAGCAACACGAGATGTGAGCGTCAACAGTTAGAGATGACTCTGTGGTATTTCTTCCAAGTAATTAGAAGGAGAAGAGTGACCCTTGACCTCCGCGGGGACCGAGCAGGAGTTCTGGAGTGGGAATGCTGAGCATGACATGTCTGGACGTTCACCTGGAGACCCGAGAAGTGTGTGTGTTTGGAGTTTAGAAGGAGTCTGGGCCCCAGATACTGCAGGGAGGGTCAAGGGTATTTAAAGCCCTGAGAGACTGGTTGATGCTTTCCTAGTGTGTGTAAGACAGACCAGGACTGAGCCCTGGGGCCCTCACACCTTAGGAGGGTGCAGTGAAAAAGGCAGTGCTAGGAGCGAGATGGAAGACTGACCAGGGAAGAAGGGGGGAAACTACGAATATGGGGTCGCGGAGGCTGAGGGAACATGCTCAAAGGAGAGCACGGCTGTGCCGGTACTGCCGAGGGGACAGGTGTGGCAGAGCTTCTGGATAATGTAGTGTCAGCTGTTGGTAGGTGAGAGAGCAAGCGAGCGAGCATTTAACTGTAGAACGTTGTCCAGAGAGTAGGAAGAGCAGAGTCAGAGGTAGCAAGTGGAGCTGGCTTTTTCCAGGAGGTTGGCTTCCCACAGGAGCCAGAGAATGCAGCAATGAACGGCAGAGATAGAGAGTAGGAATTGTTTTTTCCCTGCTGGGTTTATTAAGATATCATTGACAAACAAAAATTGTATATATGTACAGTGTACAACGTGGTATTTGGTAATGTACACATTGTGAAATGATTAAATGAAGTTAATTACCATATCCATCACTTCCCATACTTATCTTTTGTTTGTGGTGAGAACATTTGTGGTCTAATGTCAAGCAGACAACACAGTATTAACTATAGTAACTGTGCTTTGCAGGAGCCTTCCTGATTTATTTATCCCACCAACTGAGACCTTGTATCCTTTGACCCACATCCCCCCTCTTTTCATCCTGGCCAGTGGTAAACACCATTGTACTCCCTGCTCTTGCAATGCCTGGTTTATTTCACTTAAAATGCTGTCCTCTAGGTTCATTAATGTAGCCGATGACAGGACTTCCTCCTTTTTTAAGGCCAAATAAAATTTCCTTATGTGCATAGTCCATGTTTCCTTCCTCCCGTCATGTTGACCTGGGGTGGATTCTGCATCTTGGCTGTTGTGACTAGTGCTTCAGCAGACGTGGGAGTGTAGGAACCACCTCCATGTGATGCTCTCTTTTCCTTTGGGTATATACTTGGTAGTGGGGATCCTGGGTCATATGGTTCTATTTTTAAGTTTTTGAGGAACCTCCTTACTATTTTCCATGATGGCTGTGCTAATTTGCATTCCCACCAACGGTGTCTGAGGGTTCTCTTTCCTCTGTATCCTCTAGGCATCTGAACAGGTGTGAGGCCCTATCTCACTGGGGTTTTAATTTGCATTTCCCTGATGGTTAATAATGTTGAACATAGATTCTTCCATATACCTCTTGGCCATTTCTATTTCTTCTTTGGAGAAATGTCTAAGCCTTTTACTTATTTTTATTTTTTTTTCTTTTGCCTAGTTTTAAATTAGGTTATTTGTTTTCTTGCTGTTTAGTCGTTTAAGTTCCTTTTATAT
The DNA here is from genome assembly GCF_027406575.1 of Nycticebus coucang. Classification (NCBI taxonomy): domain Eukaryota; kingdom Metazoa; phylum Chordata; class Mammalia; order Primates; family Lorisidae; genus Nycticebus; species Nycticebus coucang. The sequence continues at coordinate 109,542,141 of NC_069791.1, forward strand.
TTTAGATATCAACCCTTTATCAGATATGTGGCTTGTAGATATTTTCTTCCATCCGATAAATCATCTCTTTACTCTGATTATTTCCTAATAATTATTTAAAAAGGAGAAGATCAACATTAATTTGACAGTTGTTTATAAAGCATGTGCCAGGTACTAGTTAGTATCTGACTTAAAGTGGAGACCAAGTTCCTGAATACAAGGGACTTACATCCTACTGGAGTGATGGTAGAGGAGGCGGGAGTGGCCCCTGACCTCGCTGCTCGGGTTCCACCTGCCCAGGGCTGCCTGCCTTCTTGCCTCTTCCACTTGCATTGATGGTGACTCAAAAAGAACACTTGCTTTTCCCAGAAGACCATGATTCCTTTCCCAGTCTTTCCAACTGCATTAGTTTCCTCTTGCTGCAACAACAATATGGGCAGAAATGTAATGCCGTAAAACAACACTGATTTATTATCTGATAGGTCTGGAGCCAGAAGTCTGATGTGGATTTCACTGAGCTGAAATTGAGGTGTTGGTACAATTGTGTTCCTTTCTGGAGGCTATGGGGGTGGCCCATTCCTTGCTTATTCAGGTGTTGACAGAGTTCAGTTCTAAGTTGTTGTGGGATGAGGTTCCCGCTTCTAGGCTGGCTCATACTTGGGGGCTGCCCTGACCTCTAGAGGCCCCTGCATCCTGGGACCAGTGGTGGCACATCCAGTTCTTGTGTTGGGAATGACTGCCAGTTTTCCTTCTTTTGTTTTTGTCTTCTGCCACTCCTCTCTCTGCTTCCACCCAGAGACAGTTCTCTGCTTTTAGGGGCTTGTGTGACTGGGTTGGACTCACGAAGGTAATCCAGGGCACTGTCCCACTTCTGGGTCTGTAACTGTGATTATACCTGTGCAGTCCCTTCTGCTATCTGCCACCACGTGTTCACTACGTCTTTGTGGCAGGCACAGACCTCCTTGGGAGCCATTCTGCCATCTTAGTACATGCCACCACCTGGTTGCTCACACCCAAAATCTGTGAGTCATCTTTAGTTTCTCTGTGTACTTTGTCTCTTTTTTGTAATCCATAGTAAGTCCTGTTAGCTCCAAAATGCATCCTAAAAATGACTAGCCAATCCTGACAGTCTCAATGCCACTAGTGTATTGTGGCCTGAGATGCCATAGTAGCTGTTGGCTGGGCTCCTCTCCTCTAGCCTGGCTCGTTGATAGTCCGTCATTCACACAGCAACTGGAGCAACGTGAAGGTCACTGGATCAACAGATCACATCCCACACCTCCCCTGCCTAAAGCCTCTGTTGGCTTTGCCTCCACATGGGAGTAAGATGTGGAAATTATGGTTCTGCTGGGTCCTGGCAGCAACTGCTGTGGCTCTGCTCTGCCCTGGTTCTCCTTGCCATCACCCTTTTGTTTCGGAGACATGGCCTCTGGCATGGCTGTCTCTGAAGGTGTCATAGGGCATCCAGTGACGTGAAGGTGCGCAAGTCTTTGCCAGAGGAGGTGAAGAAGCACAGGAGATGTGAGTGAGGGAGAGAAGAACTTTACCGTGGAGAAGGGTAAGGACATCCTGGTAGGTAATGTGGGCCAGACTGCCAATGTCCCTGTGCCACCTTTGTCAAGATGCTTCCAGGCGAGGACTGTCACTATGTTCTCTATGCCACTACCTATGAAGCCAAGGAAAGCAAGAAGGAGGGCCCAGTGTTTATCTTTTTGGGCCCTGAGTCTGTACCCCTTAAGAGCAAAATGATTTATGCCAGCTCCAAGGACACCATCAAGAAGCTGACAGGGATCAAACACAAATTACAAGCAAACTGCTGAGGGACCCCTGCACCCTGCAGAGAAGCTGGAGGGCAGTACCGCCATCTCCATGGAGGGAAGGCCTTTGTGAGCCCCCACCCACCCCTGCCTGGAGCATCTGGCAGCCCCAGACCTGCCCCTTGGGCCTGTAGGCTACCTCCTCCTGCCAGACCAGAGGGGCTGGGGGGATCCCAGCAGGGTGGGCAGTCCCTTTACCCCAGTTACCAGAGAGCCTCCCCACCCCCTGGATTTTCCTCTTCCTGCCCTTCCTGATAGGTCTGGCCTTCATAAATGGCTTTCAGTCTTCTGATTCCTCAGGGGTTGAAGCAGACCAGGTTTCTCCCAGGCACCCCATAGAGGGGCTATATTTGCCAACTTCTAATGAAGTATTGACTCTGTGCTTGTCTGTTGAATTCTGTGAATAAAGGAGTGTGTGGAGATGACCCCTCCTTTCCCCTGGTCATAGCCACTCACAGAAGCAGGATCAGTAAGGGACCTTTGATTGTCACACACCCACCCATGGAGAATTACGAGATCTGCCTCACTGCTGTTCTGTCACCACCACCCATCCCCTTGCTCAGCTTACTCTGCCTTCTCTCTGTTTCTTGAAGAGGTCCCTTGGTGCCACATCACTGCACTGGCCATTCCCCTCATAATAGTCCCAGAGCTGGAGTTTCCTCAGAGAGGGGGCCCGACCTCTCCTTGTCTAAAAAAAGCTTTCCCAAGGCATGCTCAGGTTTATTTGTGTGTAGAAATTATCCTCATATTTTTGCTCGTTTGCTGCAGACCAGATGTGAGTGCTCAGAAGGCAGCAGCCTGGCAGGTTTGGTCCCTTGGGATCCAGGTGCCTTCAGCCCTCTGCATGTGGGCAGACCAGTGAGACGCAGTGTCAGAACTCTAGAGCCTTTCTGGAGAATGAGCTGTACTCGTCTGCACTTCCACCTTAACAGCTATGTGCAAGTAAATCTATCTGTGCACTTTGTGTGTGACTCCTAAAGGGTTAGGACGTAGCTCCTCAATCGGCTCCTCAGTTGAAGGTACCTAGGGTGGACAGAGCTGCTACTTTTTATCTAATACTTAATCAGACACCCTAGAGGATGTCCAGCCTCCTTTGGGACATTTCCTCCCCCTCCATCAGGGGACGACTTCTGCCTATGTCATTATCTCACACTGTAATAGTCAGGTAGAGAGGGAACTCCCCAGCAGACAGGAGACATCCCATCAGCAGACGGAGAGAGAGGTGGACTGCACCCTCCACCTTGGAATATTACAAATCCTCCCTCCCCCATTACTTCCCCACCCCGTCCTCCACTTCCTTGTGATCTTTCTTGCTTTGAGTTACTGGATATAATTAAGACTTTCTGGGAAGTTGTCAAGGCTGTACAACTTCTCTGTGGGCTTTCAAAATAGCCTCTGGTTTGTCATTTATTATTATATTGTTCTAGATATGTCAAGGTCTCTTTTTCACCTGGGGAAAAAAAATGCACTGAGCTTCCAGGTGTACATGGAAATTATTCAAAATACAGTGTAGTCGAAGAACTCAGCAAATGGGTGGAGGCAAGATGGCTTCCATCCAGAAGGAGAGTTAAAGGACAGAAGTTTAGCAAGCAAGCTGATGGTTTGGAGCTGAGCCAAGAGAGAAGGTTGAAGAACACACATCAACCCTGCTGAAGTGAGCTGCGACCCCAAGATACAAACAATAGGTACAAAATCCATCGCCAAATGGATGGGAGTCTCCTCCCCCATGAGAACATACTTTCTACAAACAAGCAAGCAGAGTTCACTATTTTATCCCATGGGAGAAACCCTCTAAAAACTGGATCTCCTTCCCCAGAGAGGACCTACCAGTGTGCCATGGCACTCTCCTGCCACGCATAACACTGTATAAAACTGTATATATTCTCTTTCTGTAATTCTGAACTCCAGAACTCCCGTACACTATCACCCCGGGGTCTGGAAGCCTGTCCCAATGGAGTCCATATTCTTGGGCATTTTCTCAAGAGGTGCAGACAGGGCATGGGCTGTTGCAGGTCTGTGCTGATTCTCTGAACTGAGGGAACCATATGGGAGAGGGAGAAGTGGTGCCCCATGGCACAGAGAAGCAGCGGCAGTAGTGGTAATAGGGCTCACACCCCTGGGGATATTTTTGAGAGACACTCCCTGCCTCTCTGGGCAACCAGAGGAAGCCGGGCATCTTCTGTGATGGCAGTCACTGGCAGAACAGAGTTGGGATAGAAACGTAGGCCTCGTGAATAAAGGGTATGCCTGAGGCAGTTCCTGCCTGGGATGGAGACTAGTGCACATGCAGAGACAGCATACACCCAGGGTGGGGCTGAGTCAGAAGGACTGCTTTAGTGAGCCTAAGAAGCACCTGGCCCCCAGGGGATCATAGCCAAGAGCAAAGCAGTCAGGCAGAGGCAGGAACTGAGAGCTGAGTGTGAGCTCTTAACTGCGCCCACCCCAACACAGAGACCAGTGGAAACAGACACACTAGCTCCAGGCAGCGACACAGACCGTGCTGACTTGCAGTTTCTGTGAACTCAAACAGTGCCTGGTCTGCAGGGGAATATAGCTGGAAAAGAAACAAATTCTGCGGAAATATAAGTGTCAGCAACATTAATCAGGGACGGAGCTGGAACTGAGTGAACCGCCCCGGCTTCCATTAAGCACCCAAGGTTGTCGGGCCTCAGCTACCCCTGCCGGATGGTGGCAGAGTGCGGCAGCCTGGCCGAGGAGACGTAGATCTCCCCGTGACTCAGGCAGGTGCAAACCCCTGGAGCATCTGCTCATTGGAGGGAACTGGTTCATGGCCCTGTGGGGTTACCAGTGACTGGATGGGACAGAGATACAAGGTGGGGAAGGAGGCATCAACTTTCCCAGACTAATTTATTTGCTGGGAGGAGGGGGTCCTTCTGACTTCACGGAGCACTGGAGTGAGTCATACTTGAGCTTTCGACTCCTGCTATTTAGTTTCCAGAGACCTTTTGAACTCTTCTACCTGAGATCGGGTACTGACTGGGACAGTTGATTTGGATCTCTTGAACTGGGCCAGTCACCCGAGGATTATCCAAAGTGGTACCCTTGGTGTGTGCTTGTGGGAAGGTTTGATTTTCGTTTTCCAGTTGTTGCATGTGGGAGGCGGGGTGACTTAATTGCTGGTATTTCTCCACAGCTGAGACTTCAACCCAGAGTAACTGATTCACTAGGGTCGGACAGAGACCAGCTGAAAATAAGACAGAGCCACTTAGCCCCACCACACCAAGCAGGTCCCCAGTGCCTCAGGCCGTAGCACTGTATGGGTCCTTTGCAAAGCTCTAGGGGAAAAGGTACAGACACCAGTCCCAGCTCTTGGGTGAAGGGCTGGTTAATCACTACTCTAGAAGCCCCCAACCCAACTTTACATTATCTGCTCACCTAGCCAAACGGCATAAAATAATCATGGGGCAGAATCAGTGGAAAAACTCCAGTAACACGAATAACCAGAGTAGATCAACTCCCCCAAGGAACGACATGGTGGACACAACAGAAGATCCCATTCATAAACAAATGGCTGAGATGTCAGAAATCAAATTCAGAATTTGGATTGCAATGATTTATAGAATGGAGGTAAAGTTGGAATTAGAAATTAAGGAGCATTTCAAAAGTTGTCTCAAGAATTCAATGAATTCAAAGACAAAATCACCAAAGATTTTGACACATTGAAACAAGAATTTGCAGCCCTCAAAGATCTGAAAAAAACAGTTGAATCCCTCAGTAACAGAATGGAGCAGGCAGAAGAAAGGATTTCTGACATTGAAGACAAAGCTTTGAAGACTCCCAAATGCTCAAAGAAGAAGAGAAGTGGAAAGCAAAAATGGATCATTCTCTCAGAGAGCTCTGGGATAATTTGAAGAAAGCTAATATTCGCCTTATAGGAATTCCTGAAGGCAATGAGGTTGCTTCGAAAGGCACAGATGCTCTACTTCATGAGATAATGAAGGAGAATGTCCCAGATATACCAAGAGAAGTTCTGAAATTCAGATAGCAGAATTTCAGAATCCCAGCACAAGTCAACCCAAATAAGACATCTCCTGGGCACATTATAATTAACTTTGCCAAATTTAATATGAAGGAGAAAATTCTGCAAGCAGCCAGATGTAAGAAAACCGTAACCTACAAGGGGAAGAATATTACAATGACTGCAGATCTCTCTGATGAAACCTTTCAAGCTACAAGAGGGTGGTCATCCACTTTTAATCTCCTAAAGCAAAATAACTTTCAACCCAGGATCCTGTATCCAGCAAAACTGAGTTTCATTTTTGATGGAGGAATTAAATACTTTAATGACATTCATATGTTGAAGAAATTTTCTGTAACTAAACCAGCTCTCCAGGATATTCTCAGACCTATTCTCCATAATGACCAGCATAATCCTCCACCACAAAAGTAAACTCACTCAGAAACTTTTGATCAAATTCCAACTTCCACAGTGACGAAAGGATTAAAAATGTCCACTGGACTTTCAAAAAACTCGATACCCAAAATTCTACCAGGCTTATCAATATTTACAATTCATGTGAATGACTTAAATCGCCCTCTAAAGAGGCACAGGTTGGCTGACTTGGTACAAAAACTCAGGCCAGATATCTGCTGCATACAAGAATCTCATCTTACCTTAAAAGATAAATATAGATTCAAGATGAAGGGATGGTCATCTATATTTCAGGCAAATGAAAATCAGGAAAAAGCAGGTGTTGCTATTTTATTCACAGATACAATAGGCTTTAAACCAACAAAAGTAAGGAAAGATAAGGATGGTCACTTCATTATTTGTTAAGGGTAACACTCAACATGATGAGTTTCAATTATTAACATTTATGCACCCAAGTAGAATGCACCTCAATTTATAAGAGAGACTGTAACAGACATAAGCAACTTGATTTCCTCCAGCACCATAATAGTTGATTTCAACACTCCTCTGGCAGAGGGCTGGATAGATCCTCCGATAAGAAGCTAAGCAAAGAAATTTTAGACTTAAACTTAACCAATCAACAATTGGATTTAACAGACATCTACAGAACATTCCATCCTAACAAAAATGAATACACATTCTTCTCATGAGCCCATGGAACATCCTCCAAAATTGATCACATCTTAGGTCACAAGTCTAACCTCAGCAAATTTAAAAGAATAGAAATTATTCCTTGCATCTTCTCGGACCATCATGGAATAAAAGCTGAACTCAGTAACAACAGGAATCTGCATACTAATACAAAAACATGGAAACTAAATACATTGTTTTCTGAATGTATTTATGTTCCTTTATTCTTTACGAGGTTTTTTGTTTCTAGTCCTTATCTTAAACATTGTTATTGTTATTAAATTTTAAGCCTCTTCAATTTTGTGAAGGCAAAAAATGGAAAGCTAATAAACACATGTATATGTAAAAATAAAAATAAATAAATAAATAAACTAGTTTCCCATGCTTGTGGCAGAAAAAAAAAACATGGAAACTAAATAACCTCGTGCTGAATGATAGCTGGGTCATAGACGAGATTAAGAAGGAAATTACCAAATTTTTGGAACAAAACAATACTGAAGACATGAATCATCAGAACCTCTGGGATACTGCAAAGTCAGTCCTAGGAGGGAAAGTTATAGCAAGCCTTCCTCAAGAGAACAGAAAGAGAGGAAATTAACAACTTAATGGGACATCTCAAGCAACTGGAAAAGGAAGAACATTCTAATCCCAACTTCAGTAGAAGAAAGGAAATAACCAAAATTAGAAGAGCAGAATTAAATGAAATTGAAAACAAAAGGATTATAGAACAGATCAATCAAAAAGTTGTTTTTTGAAAAGGTCAATAAAATAGATAAACCTTTGCCTAACCTAACCAGGAAAAAAAGAGTAAAATCTCTAATTTCATCAATCAGAAATGGTAAAGACAAAATAACAGACTCCTCAGAAATTAAAAAAATCCTTAACAAATATTACAACAAACTCTGTTCTCAGAAATATGAAAATCTGAAGGAAATAGACCAATACTTGGAAGCACGCCACCTTCCTAGACTTAGCCAGAAAGAAGTGGAAATGTTGAACAGGCCTATATCAAGTTCTGAAATATCATCAACTATACAAAATCTCCCCCAAAAGAAAAGCCCACAACCAGATGGCTTCATGTCAAAATTCTACCAAACCTTTAAAGAGGAACTAGTACCTATATTATTTAACCTAATTAAAAAAATGTGGCATGGTCATGGTCAGATTGCTCTAACCCACTCTGTGAGAGGAGACAGTATGGCTTGGTGGCTCAGTGTGGTTGCTGTCTAAGGAGTCCTCTCTTTTTCTGACCCCCTCCAGCTTGAACAAACCCTGATTATGCCCCGTGTGTGGGATGCTAAGATGTTTCACTGATACCCTCAACCTCATATGGCTCCTGGGAGCTTTGATAAGAGCTGTGACTTCGGGTACCATGCCTGTGCCTCCAAGGCACGAGAGTGCTGAGTGGTAAGGCCAGCCCAGAGGGTCACGTGAGACTCTCAGAGGGGGCCTTTGGATACAGTGGTTTGGCATGAGAGTGCTGAGTGGTAAAGCCAGCCCAGAGGGTCACGTGTGACTCTCAGAGGGGGCCTTTGGATACGATGGTTTGGCATGAAAATGCTGAGTGGTCAGACCAGCCCAGAGTATCATGTGAGACTCTCAGAGGGGGCCTTTGGACACGGTGGTTTGGCATGAGAGTGCTGAGTGGTAAAGCCAGCCCAGAGGGTCACATGTGACTCTCAGAGGGGGCCTTTGGATACAGTGGTTTGGCACAAGAGTGCTGAGTGGTAAAGCCAGCACAGAGGGTCATGTGTGACTTTCAGAGGGGGCCTTTGGATACAGTGGTTTGGCACGAGAGTGCTGAGTGGTAAAGCCAGCCCAGAGGGTCACATGTGACTCTCAGAGAGGGCCTTTGGATACAGTGGTTTGGCACGAGAGTGCTGAGTGGTAAAGCCAGCCCAGAGGGTCATGTGTGACTCTCAGAGGGGGGCCTTTGGATACAGTGGTTTTTCTATTTTCTAGTTTCTTTGATTTTTGGACGCTTTCTCTTCATTTAGGGCAGAAATGCCCTCAAACTGTAATGGGCATTCAGATCATCCAGAATATTTATTAAAATGCAGATTCTTGGTTCTCTCCACAGAGTCACTGAATTCCTGGGAACTGGGCCCCGGAAATCTACATCTTAACAAGTTATCCCCCTGTCCTCCGCATATAATTTAGAGCCACAGTGATTTAATGGACCTCCCTGCTTGGGTCATGGGCACATTGATGTACCCTTCCATCTTCCTGGCCCTAGTGACACAGCCACTAAGGATGTCCCTCCCATCTGGGAGTGTCCACTTTCCTTTCTTCTTCTGTTTCCACTTTCAGGCTTTTCATTATGGCCTGACCCTGTGGCATTCTTCCAGATTCATAAGGGATGGGAGCTTTCAGTGTGATTTCCTTTGTAAGCTTGTCTTTCTTCACCCTCTTGAAACATCAGACTTTGCCTTGGCTTTCAGGGGTGATGGTCTTTCTCCTGCCTGTGTGTTGGGGGGATGCTTTCACTGTTCCCCTTGTAACACTGTTCCCCTTTGGTTGCGACTGGCTTTGTGTGTTTGGCTTTGGGCTTCCTTCCCATGTGGCTTGAGGTTCTGGCTGGTGTTACTTGTTGTCTGGAACAGTCTCCTTGTGGATGACCTGCCTTCACCCTGAGCTTCTCTTTTCTCTCATATGGGTGGGAGGTGTCTGTATTCTCACTCTTGACCTTGCCAGCCTTGGTGGCATAGGCCTTGTTTTGTTGAGGTGTTGCGACTTCTGGCGTCTGTCTTCTCCTGCTCCCTGCTGTGGGCTTCCTTGGCCAGGCCCCCCTCCCTGCACGAGGTGATTTAGCTCTGAGCTCAGGTGTGTGCCTTTACTCCAGCCCTGCTTAGCTCTTTGTCATGCTTCCTCTGGATCTTGTTGTTTAAGAAATGAATGTTAGAACTGAAACTGAAGATTTAGCATGTCTTCTTCTTGGTTTGATAAATGAGGAAGCAGAGGCATTTGGAAGCAAGGTGGATGTTCAAGGTCACAGAATGCCCCGTGGGTATCTGTCAATGATCAAAATTTAAAATGTACCCTCTTTGACCCAGCAGTTCTATTGCTAGGAATCCTTCCCAGAGAAATAGCTGCACAGGTGCACAAAGAGATGGGCATGAGGCTGAATTGTGGCATTATTTGAATTTGGATCAATGTAAGACTGGAGGAACAGAACGCGATTTGATCGTAGAATGTAGCTGAAGTGTGTGCTGGCAGATGCCATGGAGTGAAAGGTAACAGCACAATGAGGGGTGTCATTAATGTCCCATGGAAAGCCAAGCCAGCAAGAGGACATAAGATGGGTATCCTGGCTGGGCATGGTGGCTCACTCACGCCTGTAATCCTAGCACACTGGGCGGCTGAGGCGAGTGCATTGCTTGAGCTCAGGAGTTCAAGAACAGTCTGAGTATGAGCGAGACCCTGTCTCTACTAAAAATAGAAAAACTGAGGCAAGATGATAGCTTTAGCCCAAGAGTTCAAGGTTTCTGTGAGCTATGATGAAGCCATGACCCTCTGCCCAGGGTGACAGACTGTATCTCAAAAAAACCCAAAAAACCCAAAAAGTGTGTCTTGTACATACGAGTACACAGGCAAATTTCTGGCTGGAAGGACTAATGCTGTAACTGTGGGATGAGGCTGGGGGTGGAGACGTTGGAAAGGATGGCCTGCACTTCCTAAGCTCTGGACTTAGGCATTCGAGTGTTTCTCAAACAGATGGAATTCATAATGTGTACACTTGACCTGTTCTAAGTATACAGTGCAGTGGTTTTAGTGTTTTCACAGCATTGCACAGCCATCACTGCTGTGTAACTGGGAACCTGTGCCCACTGGCAGTCCCTCCCCTCTCCCTCCAGCCCTTTCTGTTTCTGTGGATTTTTGATGGTAGGGTCAGTTCCCTCCAGTGTGGAATGGGGAGGAGGTGAGAAGTGCTGGAGCATGTGCAGTGCTCGTGTGCACGGTGCTTTTGCTGAGCACTTGGCGAGCGCCCACAAGTGTTGGCTACCATCATTGCCGTCATCAGATCCTCTCCTCTTGGACAGCTGCCCAGCTTATTCAGTAGTCATATGGACCCAGTGAGAGAGTACACACATTTGAGAGAATATAAACTCTAGAAATATAATGGATTGTTAGCTGAGTATGGTGGTATGTATCTGTATGTACCCAGCTACTTGGGGGAAGGGTATGGAAGGAGGATCATTTGAGCCCTGGAGTTTGAGACAAGCCTGGGCAACATAGTGAGACCCCATCTCAAAAAAGGAATGGGTTGTCATATGATTTGATGGCTGAGTTGTGATTTATAGTCTATAACTGTTCCTTGATTTGCAGGGGTCTGGCATTTGTATAGACAGGGTCATAAAATGTAAAAATGGATGTTTTTTCTTGCAGTGAACACAGGTTACATATTTAATTTGAGAAAAATAAACTTTTTAAAGAAATAAAGAGACAGTAGGGTCTGAGAACTACATCAAGCATACCTTGTACATTGGGTGACATCCCTAGTACGATGACAAATTTCATGTTTGTTGACTGATTTCTTTTTTTGTTGTTGTTCAATTTATATGGTGAGGCTGACATTAAATATTAGTCAGTAACTTAGGAAGTATTGAGCCTAACTGGGCCCCATCTGATTCTTGATGTTTCATGTGTTCAAGGAAACAAGATGGATGGAATCATTGCCTTTGTGCAACTTTTTTTTTTAAATTTTAGATTAATATGAGTTGTAGTTCAGCCCTTCACCAAGGAGGTGTGCCATACACCCTTACATTGTACCCTTTAGGTGAGAGCACACCAATCCCCCTCCCTCTACCCCTTCCCTCCTCCTTCCTTCCTCTCTCCCCTCCCCTTCTCCCCTCCCCCTTCTTCTCCCTCTCCCCTCCCCCATATTCTCCCCTCCTCCCCTCTCCCTTCCTCCCTTTCCACCATTTGAATTTAATTAGTTTTTCTCTCTTGTAGGCATGCAGTTGTTCATTTACTGGCTTCATGTTAGTATTGAGTACATTGGATATTTGCTTTTCTATTCGTGTGATACTTTACTGAGAGGAATGTGTTTCAACTCCTTCCAGGTTAATATAAAAGGTGTAAAGACTCCATTTTTTTTTGTGGCTGAAGAGTACTCCTTGGTATACTTATATCACATTTATTGATCCATTCATGAGTTGATAGCACATCTTGGCAATTATGAATTGCACTAACTTCTGATCTAGGTAGACCAGTGGTTCTCATCCTGTGGGTTGGGATCCACAGGAACTGTATTAAAGGGCCATGCATTAGGAAGGTTGAGAACCACGGAGGTAGACAATCAAGGTCATGATCTGATATTCGTCTCTGATGTTTCATTGATGACTCCAGTTACCGCCACCACCATTGCTGTGCATGGAGTGTGCTTTCTATACCAGGCACTGTTGTCGTTGCTTCATCCGATTCTTTGATGAACCCTCTAATGTTACCCTGCAAGACCGGTGTGATTATCCCTCTGTACCGTGTGGGAGGTGATGCCCAGGGTAGCTACGCACTTTGCAGAGAGGGGCTGAGTGGGGATCTGAACCCAGGTCTGTCTGGCTCTAGACTCTGTGTCTTTTGCTGTGTTGTGTCCTCCTCATTCTGTTGACATGTCATTGCCTCTGGTATGGTATATTGTCCTAGGATTGAGGCCGTTCAGGGAAATTCTCTGTATGGGCTTTTGAAATTTTAGGAGTCTCTTCTTAAGGGCAGGTTGTACAGTAATTTCCCAAGGCAGGTTGTGTCTCTCATAAACCCAGGCCTTATAATTGTACAATTTCTCTCTCTGATACATGTAACTGTGCTGCTTTCACATGCTTTTTGCTCCAAATGAAGTCTTCAAAGGTTTAGAATGAAAACATTTATCTGCTCCTCTCTACACTCCAGGGCTCAGAGGTTAACAACCCGGGTGTGTCCTTTGTGCTCAGATCACCGTGCACACACCCAGATGATAACCTCCCCTCTCACCACACTAGAACCACTTTACAGGAATTTCTGTTACTAGTTTAATTTTTGAGACCAGATACATTTGCAGTTGTTTTAAATGTTGTTTAAAACAATATTTTAGGCCACACTGGTTGCCTTCTCTTTTTGTTGAAAAGCTGGCCCTTGGTTGGCCCAGAGTTCTGTTCACTTTTGCACTGCTGTGATCAGGACAGGATGGCATTCTGTCTGGAGTGCCTATCTTCTTGTTTTATTCTAGTGAGGAAGTAGTTTTTGGTGTCAAACTACTTTTCACTTAGGGAGAAAAACACAACTCTAAATTCTGTCAGAGCCCCTGTGGGCCTGGGTCAGGCGAGCAGGTGGTGATGCGTCTTGGCGGGGTATGAGGGCAGTTCTGGTGTCACGCAGTCATCATTCTCAGCCGTCCTGTGTATGTGTCATCATGTTTAGCTTATCTCTTAGAAGGGAGATGTGGTGTCCAAATAAGTGAGCAGATTTCTCTGGAGAAACTGATGAGAGATGGGCACTTCTCAGGGAGTGGCATTCTGATTTTCAAAAGTAGGCAGGTGCTCACTTTGCATTTGTCTTTAAAAATATTCTCCTATATTTAATGCTTGGAGAGAGAATATAAGGTGGTTACTATACTTCTCATGTTTTATTCTCACAACAGGGATCATTATCCCTGTTTTACAGGTGAGGAAATGGAAGGTCAGGAAAAAAGTGATGTGCCAAGGTTTCCTGCTAGTTAGTGACGTTTGGAGGGAAAAGCAAACTGTTTTTCCTTCCATACCCACCACTCTCAACACTTGACTTCTGACCCAGTTGTGTGGTTTTTTTTTCACACCAGTTAATTCTGTAGCAGCAGCTGGGTGTCCTACAACTCAGTCCAGTTCTGGCAGGAGCTGGGATTAGTGCAGACCCGCAGGGTCAGGGTGTGGTCTGCGAGGCTGCCCTACTTCAGATTCGGATGCCAGGCAGTCACCAGTGCGTCTGATCAGCTGGATGTAAGTTGGAGGTTCCCGTGACCACCCCCTTCACACTGCACCTCTGGTGTGTTCAGCAGCCGGGAAGCTCTGGGCACCCTGTTGGTGGGTTTCTATGGATAGGCTCTGCCATGTAGAAATGAGTGAGTAAATCATTGGCCATTGGTGATTGACTCAACCTTTAGCCCCCTTTTCCTTCCAGAAAGTGGGGACGGGTGAGGATGGGAATGGGAAGGTGAAGGTTCCTACCCTCTAATCATGTGTTTGGTTCCCTTCGCACCCCCCTCCAGAGGCCAACCAGGAGCCCAGCTCCCAGGAGTCCCCCCAGCACACATGAAGACACCTGTTCCTGTGGAAACCCCACAGGTTCTGGGAGCTATCTGCCAGGAAATGAGAGAAAGTCAAATATAGATGTATTTTTATGAATTAAGTATCACTGTGACAGAGCCAAGAGTTAACCTCAGAGGTGCCCTGTCTCTCTCCACACTTTTGGTCATGTATAGCCGTCCACCTTTTACATGAAAAGAATATCCTGCTCTAGTCATGTGGTTCTTGGTCCTGTCCTTGGAGGATCTAATCAAGTCTGCACTCTTTGGATAGGGTTTGCTTGGCTTGGATATTGCCAGAGCCCCTTGCTTTCTGCCAGATAATCAACTATGCGTGAGGCTGACTTATGTCACGTTTTTATTCAAGTAGGTGGGAGAGGTGGAGGGAATGGGTATACTCCCACCTAGTAGGTACCTCACACACTTTCTGGGTTAGGGGCATACTTTAGACTTGGAGTTAAAATATACAGAGGCAAACTATGTAACCAAAACATGTGTACCTCTGTAATATTCTGAAATAAAAAGATAATTTCCCTGCTGTGATTGGCGTATTTAGCCTGGAATGTGCTTCTAAGGACGAGAGGTGAGCACGTGGCACCAGGCGGCGCTCAGATGGAAGGCTTACAAGGAGAGGGAAAATGCAATAGCAGCTGTTTCTAATAAAACATAAATTTTCATTTCTTATTAAAAAAAATTGTTTCAACTTTCTAGAGACTCAAGTTTATAGTTCTCTTAAACCATGAATAGTCATCCAGCGATATAAGAGTATGTGTTGTGTACACACGATGGCTATAAGAAAGTAGGAATGTAGGTTTTCTTTGGCGTTTTAACACAAGGCTCTGGAAATCTGTCACAAGTGGAAATTGGTAGTGCAGTTGGGAGGAACGTGACGTTTTGAGATTAGGCAGACAGGTTTGTATTGCTGGCTCTGCCTCTCCCAGTGTTTTGTAAAGCAGCGCCTTCACTTTCATCATGGTTGAAGTGGAGCTGTCCTGCAGTGGCATATCGAGGCTCCAGTGAGCTTGCTGGGATTGTTCCTGCAGTGCTGGGCTCCGGGCCCAGGGAACTGTGGCTCTTTTGCCACTTTACTGCTGCTGTGGCTTTGTGCTGGAGCCCAAGACCATGGCAGGGCATTGGTATTGGGAGTGGCCACTTTTGCTATAATTCTTGTGTGTTTTATGCCACCTTCTTTCTCATGTACTGTGTGTGGATTCTCCTGGGAAATGCTAGGTTGAATAAATATTTCTGATTTGGGAGGGGTACTTTCTTCCCGGAGATGGAAATTAGCTGACTGGCAGCTGAAGTTCATCTGTTGTCCCATCTCCAAAAGCTGTAATATGTTCAGTGTTAAGTCAGAAAACCTGAATAGAAACTTCCCTGAGTGATAACAGAGATTCAGTGCCCAGATGGCACTGGGTCGTTGTGAGACTGGAGCAGGGCAGGGCTGGTGACATCGCTGGGCATCCCCCGTCTATGCTGTAATCCTGGGCAAGGAACGATCCCCAGCCCTTCCCTCTTGCCCAAGTTTTCCTCAGCTTTTAGGCCTGATGGTATTTGCTGGACAGGGGTCTGAGCGAGACGGTGAGCCAGCTTCCTGTCGTTACTACTTCTCTGCCAGACATGGATGTGAGCCTGACCCTGCTATTTGTCAGCTGTCTGACCTTGGAAGAAACCATTTACCCCCTCTAATGATACCCATCTCCCAAGAAGAAGTGATTTGGTAACGTCCTTAGCACTGGGCCTGGTGAGTTAGATCACAAGTGCACAGTGACTCCAGTGGCTACACACTGGAAGGCGGCCGAACTCTCAAAGGTTGGGTGCTTTCTCCTCCTCTTGTATTTTTATCATCTTTGCGCTATTGTATTTTAATTTTATGTTTCTAATTCTAATCTCCCCCTTAAATGCCAGAATCATAAGTCTTACTGTGTTATGTTCCTTCTCTGGTAGCCAGTGCTGTATCAAGCCTGACTTGTCTGATGACCCAGCACCCAGTCATCACTCAGCTCTTCCTCGCCACGGTCGCTCCTACCCAGTCTTCCCCAGCTCAGCAGAATGGCAGCCCCAGGTTGCTGAGGCCAAAAATCTTGGTGTTACTTTGACTCTTGTCACACATCAAATCTATCAGCAAGTCTTGTTGCCTTTCCTTCCAGCCTCTCCCACTCCCTGACACACCATCGCTCTCAGCGTGGTCCCTGGACTGTCATTGAGTGTCCTGACCAGAAGTGTAGGTGGATTCTCCTAGAAGAGGAGGCTGAGATGGAGTTAGGAGTAGGAGAGGTGTAAGTGAGAGGAACCCTGAGGAAGGTGATGAGGAGGGAGCAGTGAGAGGTTTTTCCCAGATGAGAAAAAAGGAAACGGAGCCCAGGTAGTGTGGGGGAAACTAGGCTGTTTATTCACCTGGGTGTGTGTGGGCTGAGCTCACAAAGGAAGCCAGTGTGAGGAGCAAGGCCGGATGGGTATATAAGGTTCAGGGGTCTCTGGGTTGGTGCACTCATCACTTTCTGGGTGGGACTTGTGCACTCTGCTCTATTTTGTGAGTCTTTGCTCTTGGCCTTATCAAGCAGTGTGGCAGGCCTGCAGGCAGAGCTCATGGAGCCTCGCCCTCCCAGCTCAGTGGGGAGCTCCGCGGAGATTGCTCACTAGAGAGGGCTGGCCGGTAGGCAGAAATTCCTGTGTTCAACCACAAGCAAGGACTGCTGGGAAGAGAAGCACATCTGAAGGGTGCTGGAGTTGTTAGGTAGGTAACTGCTCTTGGCAATGGAATGGCCAAGTTCTTTTTTGGAGGAAAAGCTGAGCTGCTTACCTCCCTGGCTGCAGCACGCCTTACAAAGCTCCCTCCTGCCTCCCTACATCACATACCCAGTGAAATGGTCTTTAAGAATATAAGCCTGACCATCCCACCTTTTGTTCTGAATCCTCTGGGGCTTCCTGTGTTGCCTGAAGACCCTCACTGCTCCTGCTCAGCTCCACTCCTTGTGATCTGTCCCTGGTTCTTTATCCTTTTGGAACTAAGCAGATCCTCCCAACCCCCAGGGAATTTGCTGTACCTGGAAGGCTGTACCCAGGGCTGTGCGTGGCTGGCCCTCTCCAGCTTCACTCTGGTCTCTGCTCAGAAACTCCCTAGTGAGGCCTTTCCTTACAACTGTTTAGTTGGTGCTCACCTCCGTTTTCTGCTTGGACTTCCCTTAGCACTTCTCACGGCCTGATGCATTAAATAGTCGCTTTATTTTCTGAGTCCCCTCCCTAGAATGTAAGCTTCATCTTGGCATTTACTTTCCCCACTTAATACATCTCTGCATCTCTAGCATCTGGCACCTGGCATGTAAGGAATCTTCAGTGGCTGGTTGGCTGAGCAGATTAATGAAAGACTTGCCCAGGGTCACCTGCGGAGGAGCCAGACATTGAACCTGGGCATTGGTGTCATCTCAGACCTCCACTGTCTTATTTGGCCATATTCTTTCTTTGCCAGAGTGAGTACTTGGAGGAGGGTGAATGTCACTGTTAGGAAGACTCTATCCTTTAGTGGAACAACCTTGTAAAATGTAATTTTTTTAATAGAGTGTCACTCTGTTGCCCCAGCTAGAGTGTAGTAGTATCATAGCTTGCTGCAATCTCAAACTCTAGTGATTCTCCTGCCTCAGTCTCCCAAGTAGCTGGAATTACAGGCATGTACCATCATGGCTGGCTACTTTTTTCTATTTTTTTGTAGAGCCGGGGTCTCACCTTTACTCAGACTGGTCTTAAACTGCTGGCCTTAAGCAATCCTCCTGCCTTGGTCTCCCAGAGTGCTAGGATTATAAGCGTGAGCCTCCCTACCTTTCTGGTGGAACAACCTCGGGCACCCGCTGTCTTGTAGGGGTCACTGGCACCCCACCCAGGAGGAAGCTTTCTCCGTTGGAACCTTAAAGTGTCCCAGGTTTCCTAAGATCCAGCCTCATCAGCTGTGGCAGGACCCAGGCACACCTCTGTCTATTTGTGTGTCCTAGAAAACCATCTCTGAATTTAAAATGATTCTTTATCCACTTTCACTACCAGCATCTCCCACTGTTTGCATCTGGGTCATGCTAAGCTTGTTCAAATTGAAAGCAAAACAGTAACCTCATCATATTGTTTGCCATGCTGCTCTCTGTGGTATTAGAAGTTTTGCTTAAAATCATTTAGGCAGAAAGCCCCATGTGTTCTCGGTGCCCGCCAGCAAGGCCAGAATAGTATCTACTTATTTTAGATGACTTATCACAGATACCCTAACAGATATGGCAAGCTGCAAAGAGGTGGAACCATGAATGTTCTTGAAGTTTACGTGAACTGCCAGTGGTGTTAACTAACCCACAGCTTTTCTGGAAAAGCTTTTCTGATTTAGAGTAAATCTTTGTGCTTGTACCAAACACAATTTCACTGTCTGACTATTTGAATGTAAAAAGAGAAGGCTTATTGTTGTTGCCAAATCATTCTTTTTCCATTTGGAGTCTAACTTTTATAAGAAAACTGCTGACCACTCAGAGTTTAGGCGAGTAAACAGAGTGGAGATTTTCCTGTGAATCATGTGGAGGTTAACTAGGTTGACTGCATTAGTGGAGGATCTCAGTAAATCATGTTGACATCATTCATTTGGCACAAGATTAAAATGGCCAGATTGAACCCTGCTTTGGTGCTCCAGTGAGATTCTGGGTGTGAGCCTGCTGTGTAAACCTTTATGCAAGGTGAAGCAACATCATGGTTTTGATTTTTGTGGCAATCCATTGGATATGGATGTAGTTTTAAGATTTTGGTTAGTACATTAAGTACAGCCTTTATTTATTTTCTGCTTTTTAGCCTGTGTATTATAGCTTTGTAAAGCACAATGATGAGTTTCTTATTGAAAACAGAAATATCCAGCTACATAGATGGGAGTTTTTGCCCTGTTTTATTGGTTGCTTGGCAGCTGCACTTTTTATGAAGGGCAAATATAAAGTTCTGAAGACTGTCAGAGTAACTCAAAATATGGATGGAACTGTTAATGATTAAATTTTAGGCTTGAGATTGCATTGCTAGCTGATGTCTTTTAAAGCCTGGTGTCTTGAATTCAGAGTGAGCCGTTATTGACGTGACAGAGAGTATGTTTTTCTCCTGGGCTATTATATTGTCATTCTTTCCATTTTAAAACCAACAGATCACCCTCAGGAAAAATGAAACTTTAAAAACAAAGTTTTACTTCGATTAGTCACAAATTTTGTATTTATTGTTTAGATTTGATTTTCAGAATTTAATCACAATTGATCCTCTCCTAATCGATTGTGTTTTTTTGGCGGGGAGGGAATGTGCAAAGAATATAGAATGATTATAACTTGTTATTTTGGCTCTCAAGTGATTCACCATTACTCAGACTTTTATTGTGCTGCCTTCCTTGAATACCCAAATGTTCTCTTACTCCCAAGGCAAATGAGCCTTCTTGACTTGAAAATAAAGAAATCGGATGTTGTTCTTGCGTGAACTTAGCCTAATAAGATGACTTCTCATACTTTGTTGCTACATGTTGGCAATTGTGGAGGTGGAAGAAAATCAACTTAATCAACTATTAAGTTTGTAAATATTAATCCTTAACCTGTAGAGGCACGTGGAGCAAGTCTGCTTCCATCTTCTTGTGTGTTTTTTTTGTGTGTGTGTGTGTTTGCGTGTGTGTGTGTTTTTGGTCCATCCATGTGGGACCTTATCACTGTACTTATAAGTCCGTGCTCTAACTCAGAGTCTTATTTATAGTAGCCTTTCAAGAAATACCTATGGAATGATTAAAGGCACCCTATTAGTTATCTGTGGCTGTGTGACAAGTTGCCGCCAAAGTTTAGCAGGTTAAAACAATAAACATTTACTATCTCCCAGTTTGTGTGGGATGGATAGTCAGGGTGTGGCTTAGCCATGTGCCTGGCTCCATGTCTTTCATTAGGTCAGTCAAGGTGTCAGGTGCAGCTGTTGTCTCGCAGCTCAACTGGGGAGACCCACTGCCACTCCTGGACCGTTGGCTGCTGGCTGGATCCATCTGTTCTCTCCATAAGATAGCATATATCACTTCTGCCCTTTTCTGTTCATTAGGGGTGAATCAGTATGTCCAGGGGTTGGGATTATGTAGGAATGTAGATACCAGGAGGCAGGGGTCACTGGGGACCATCTTTGAATTCGCCTATCAAAGAGAAGAGTGAGTATGATATAGTTAGGATTGTTTTTTATTATTTTGCACATAGAATTAAAGTTTTTTGACATGCTTGTTAAAGCTGCAGGAGCCGAGCCAGGGCAGCAAGGAGTCAAGCAGGGAGGGGACGGTTGACTGGCTAATTTCCAAGAGAATTTCTTTTAATTTATGACTGTCCAGGGGCTCTCTCCAGCCTTGAAGATCAAAAAGCTTATTCTTGCCTCTTCTTCTCCTAGTGCTGAAGATTACTGATTCCTCCTAAGCACAGTCACAGAGGGCTTGGTACCTGGGCCAGAGGCCAGTGACTTGATTGCTAATGAGATGTATGGACTTGGAACAGGTTGGGTGATCTGGATGTTCTTGTGGAGGAATGGAACTTGGGCTGCAACAGATTAGAAGGTCTCCTGATGATCAGAGCCTGACCATGGGCTGTTAGTTCTACAACTTGGTTGTATATTTACCACCAGGTTCTGCCATCCAGCTGCATCCCACTTTGTGATGGGGGTGCCTGCCCTTGTACTTCAGCCTTGGCTGTTCTGTTAAGTGGTGCCTCTGCTAACTTACCTAACTTTTTAAAGCTCCTCTTCTCCCCTACATCGCCTCCCCTCTTCCTGTTCCCTCTCCTTCTTCCTTCCTCCTTCCTCCCCTCCCCTCTTCTTTCTTTTCTTTTAACTGTATTTCTTTTTTTGAGGCAGAGCCTCAGCCAGAGTGCTATGGGATCATCACAGCTCACAGTAACCTCAAACTCCTAAGCTCAAGTGATTGTCCTGCCTCAGCCTCCTGAGTAGCTGGGACTTCAGGTACCCACCACCATGCCTGCCTGATTTTTCTATTTTTAGTCAAGATAGGGTCTTGTTCTGAAACAGGCTGGTCTTGAACTCCTGAGCTCAAGTGATCCTCCTGCCTTGGCCTCCTAGAGTGCTAAGGTTATAGATGTGAGCCACCGGTGTCCAGCCTCTAAGTCCTGTTCCTAAGTGGAGTCTCCCCTCAAATTCTGATAACATGGTTTACAAAAACTAGTTTGTAGCTCAGGTGGCTAAGTCACCAGCCACATACACAAGAGCTGAAGGGTTCAAGTCCATCATTGTTCACTGAAAGTCCTTACAATTTTTTTTTCTTAAATAATGATGTCAGGCTATAGATTGTTAGCAGGTCACCTCTTGCAGTAGAGGCTGGAATGTAGTCGTTGCTGGGATGGAAACAGATGAGGGTCGCATTCAGCACGTTTCCTGCTATCACTCAAGGCCTTGTTGCCTCCGCAGCTCCGAGCAGCTGCAGCCTGATGAGGCTTGGTCCCTGGGCTCAAGCCTAGCACAGGCCATTTTAGCCTCTCTCACTTTGACTTTCTCCCTGTCCCTAGGGGCTAGCCTGAGACCTTGTTTTGCCTCATTGCCACCTTCTTATGATTAATAGGGGCTTGGTGGGTGGTCATCTCCCAGAGCACAAAGGAAACTGTCTGTATAGTTGATGCTTATTTTGAGACTTGAGGCAAACCCATATTCTTCAAACATGTCACTAGATTTTTCCTTACCCACAATATAGGAGTTCTTTCCTGCTCTTGTTTTCGTTTTCCTTGGAACTATCTGGCTCATTGCCTATTCTTCTTCTCTTTGCTTTTCTCCACAAAGCAGGCATACAGGACATATACTTAATAGTAGAAAGAGCTCCGGGGCTGTTTGTGCTCATTTTTTTGCTCTGACCTGGGAGCCAGTCTCTTTTTAACGTGTCTTTGCATTGACATTATGCATTGGTTTTAGAGTTTTTCCAGAGGCTGCCTTGTTGTCATCCTATGCATGATTTACACATGCCAATTCTTGGTTCTACTTGTAATTGGACCCCCATTACACTCCACATCTGTCCGTGGACAGATATTACCTCACTAGATAACCTTTTTGTTGGAGAAGAAATTAGACAAGCATAAAAGATGGAAGCGCAGGTTCTTATGTCTTGCAAAAGCGTTGTCTCTTTTCCCCTGAAATGGAAAGTGGTGACAAGATTATCCCTCAGACTCCTGTGCATATATCTTATGACAGCCGTAGAATTTAAAAAATCTAGCTTATCATTCATTTTTGTTGTACTGATGTGAAAATGTTGCAGGATTGAAATAATTAGTCATTGTAGATTTTGTTTTGTCTTGTTTTTTCTTCTAAAGAGCTTTTTCTCTTGGAGAAGCCATTTGGATAAGAAGAAAATTTTTTTTGCTGGGAAGATAATATTTGATTCCTGTTAAAATATTTACAGGGTGTCTTTCTTTTTCTAAAGTTGTGCCAAATCTTTGGAATGTTGATGGAGAAGTTACAGTAACTGAACAGAAGCCAGGAGAAGTTGCTGAAGAACTAGCCAGCTCCTATGAAAGAAAGCTCATTGAGGTAAGGCCACAGTTTGTGTGTCCTATTCTTGGTGGTGGCTGCTTTGGGGACTTCCCAGGAAAAGGCCTAGCCTGTTAAAAAGAGATGTTAGCAAAACTACCAAACATCTCCCATAAAACAAAAGAAGACCAGTGTACTTCATGAAAAAAAGTAAGAGCTGATTCTTTGAAAAATACCACTTAATTGGGCAGCGCCTGTGGCTCAAAGGAGTAGGACGCTGGCCCCATATGCCGGAGGTGGCGGGTTCAAGCCCAGCCCCAGCCAAAAACTGTAAAAGAAAAAAGAAAAATTACTTAATTAGAAACTTCTGGCACTTGTGGTATGGAAATAACAGAGAACACATAAGTATATAACATTAAAAATAAAAAAACAAAGGTAGCCTCAAATTTGGAAGAAAGAAACAGGAAAGAAGATCACATACAATTCTGTTAAATGTGGATGAAGGAGGCTGTTTCCAGAACATTCATTGTAGAACTAATTGAAGATGAGCCAGAGGCCAGGCTGTCTGAAGAGACCAAAAAGCAACCCTCTCCAAAAACACAACCCTGCCCCAAACAACAACAGAAACACCACTGTAGAAGACAGTTACAAAAGTAATTAAACTTTAGCCGGGCGCCTGTAGTCCCAGCTACTTGGGAGGCTGAGGCAAGAGAATTGGCCTAAGCCCAAGAGCTGAAGTTTGCTGTGAGCTGTGATGCCACAGCACTCTACCCAGGGCATAAAGTGAAACTCTGTCTCAAAAAAAAAAAAAAAGTAATTAAACTTCCTGGCTCAGGGCCCATAGCACAGTGGTTACGGCAGCAGCTGCATGCACCAAAGCTGGTGGGTTCAAACCCAGCCCAGGCCAGCTAAACAACAATGACAACTACAACAACAACAAAAATAGCCGGACAGTGTGGCAGGTGCCTGTAGTCCCAGCTACTTGGCAGGCTGAGGCAAGAGAATTGCTTGAGGCCAAGAGTTTGAGGTTGCTATGAGCTGTGACACTATGGCACTCTGCTTAGGGCGACATAGTGAGACTCCGTCTCAAAACAATAAAAAAAAAAAAAAAAAGAGAACTGCTTCCTGTAGGTAGCAAGCCTATGGCTTTATGGCGATTTCCAGAAAACACTTCAAGGTATTACAACAAGCCCTTTGCTGTTTATATGTCCTTAAAGCATTTATATGTATGTTAAAAAAATATATATATGTATATATATTTATTATACACATACATAAAATTATCTCTATCTTGGTTCAGTGTGCATTATCCTGATATAAAAAATTTGACAAACATAGCATAAATAAGAAAATTAGTTTAGTCCCATTTGTGTATAAATGTATAAAAATTATAGAAAGATATTACCCAATAAATTCACATATTAAAAGAATAATGCACATAAAAAGTAGAGTTTATTTAGGATTGCAAAGTTTAATGCTATGAAATTCCATGTTAAATCATCTCATTAGTAGTTAAAGGAGAAAAACCAGATAATTATCTTGTGAGGTACTAAAAAGTCATTTTATAGTGTTTATTATTGATCTTAGATAAAAACTTCTTGATAGATGAGGAATAAAGGTACTTCCTTAATGTAACAAAGAGTTTATTCAGAAACCATTAATTGTCACCATGTTCAGTGGTAAAGCTCAGGGGGGTTTGATTAGCTGTGTGTTTATGTTGTGGTGGTCTCTTGGTGGGTAGGTGGTATTACAAGTCCCGTCTGTATATGTACACATATACATGTAAGTATACCAACATGCTTCTAGTGCTTTCTGAATTGTCCATAGTAAGTTTTATTTTTGTAATCAGAAAAATACCCACTCATTATGGTGATGTGCCTGAGCTGGGCATAGGTGTCAGAGGCCCAGGATCTTGGAAGAGGACGGGGAACCCTATTCCTGGTTCAGGCTGCCATGGTCTGTTTTATCTGGTTCCTAAATTAACTCTAAATAAGGGAGGTGACCTAAGAAGCAACTTATTCTAACTCAAGTAAGGTTAAGGGAAAGCAAGCTGGAGTCTTAATAGGTTGCTGCAGAAGAAAAAACAGGCTGGGAAGGCCTGGGGCAACTGTCTACTCCTGTGTGGCCACCCCCCCACCCCCTCACTGTGTTTTTCCTTGTAGACTCACTGGTGGGGTCATGAGATTCAAAACTGGCTGGTGGCAGTGTCGCGGTGCTGGGCATCAGTCTATGCCTGGAAAGTCTGCAAGAGAGGAGAGCAGTGCCTCAGTCTGGGAGGTGGTCACCTGCACATTTGTTTCCTCAAGTGGACTCAGTCCCTGGACAGCAGGACTGTGTCTTTTCCTTCTTTGTATACTCAGTGGCCATTTATTGGTAAAGGATAAATAACCCTTGAATGCAAATATTTTTAAGGTTTACCTAGGACAGGGATGTCTGGGGTTTTTGAATGAATGAAGGTCTTGATGAACTAGTAAGAGTGAAAGGATTATCAGAGGTGAAGCGTTCGGTCATCTGAGGCATCCAGGTGCAGCTGGAAGGACCGTCAGACCAGTGCAGGGTGGAAGCACACGGGTTAGCACACGGGTTCCTCCACCTGCAGGGCTTAAGCAGGCAGGCTGGCAGCTGGGGCTGGTGAGCTGAGCTCCACCAATTTGTTCATGGGCTGGATGGTTCAGACCACATTTTAGTGTTCAGTGGCTACTTACTGCTGCTTAGGGAATAGCAAGGCCCTGCACAGGGAAAGAGTTAGCAGGAGCAGAAAGGAGACCTGTGGGTCTGGGACAGAGTAAACGTGGGAGATAGTGGCATCTCAAAGGCCATGTCACCACTGGGGCTGTCTCGTCTCACCCTGTGCTGACTTCACGTCACTTGTCACCACTGTGTCTGTGTCGTCGTCACCCTGCGCTGACTTCACGTCACGCGTCACCACTGGGGCTGTCTCGTCGTCACGCTGCGCTGACTTCACGTCACGCGTCACCACTGGGGCTGTCTCGTCGTCACGCTGCGCTGACTTCACGTCACGCGTCACCACTGGGGCTGTCTCGTCGTCACGCTGCGCTGACTTCACGTCACGCGTCACCACTGGGGCTGTCTCTTCGTCACCCTGCGCTGACTTCACGTCACGCGTCACCACTGGGGCTGTCTCGTCGTCACGCTGCGCTGACTTCACGTCACGCGTCACCACTGGGGCTGTCTCGTCGTCACGCTGCGCTGACTTCACGTCACGCGTCACCACTGGGGCTGTCTCGTCGTCACCCTGCGCTGACTTCACGTCACGCGTCACCACTGGGGCTGTCTCTTCGTCACCCTGCGCTGACTTCACGTCACGCGTCACCACTGTGTCTGTCTCGTCGTCACCCTGCGCTGACTTCACGTCACGCGTCACCACTGTGTCTGTCTCGTCGTCACCCTGCGCTGACTTCACGTCACGCGTCACCACTGGGGCTGTCTCGTCGTCACCCTGCGCTGACTTCACGTCACGCGTCACCACTGGGGCTGTCTCGTCGTCACCCTACGCTGACTTCACGTCACGCGTCACCACTGTGGCTGTCGCATCATCACTCTGTGTTGACTTCAGCTGTGATATGTGGAGAACATCATGTCATATGGAGAATTATTGTCCACCCATTGCCTTGTCTTGTTTTTTTATTTTTATTTTTTTGAGACAGAGTCTCACTCTGATGCCCCAGGCTAGAGTGTATGGCATCAGCCTAGCTGACAGCAACCTCACTTCTGGGCTCAAGTGATCCTTTTGCCTCAGCCTCCCAAGTAGCTGGGACTATAGGTGCCCTCTACAACACCCATCTAGTTTTTCTATTTTTAGTAGAGACAGGGGTCTTGTTCTTGCTCAGGATGGTCTTGAACTCCTGAGCTCAAGTGATATTTCCACCTTGGCCTCCCAGAGTGCTGGGATTACAGGTGTGAGCCACCTCACCTGGCCCGCCTCGCTCTTGTTAGCTCTGAGAGTTGGGGCCTGGACACCAGATGAGAGGAGCTAGAGGTCCAGGCGTGCAGATTTCTCTTGCCAGCCTTGAGCTTCTTTCTCTTCCTTCTCGCTGCCTTTACACCCGGTGCCAGCGGAGTTGCCTGCTCTAGTCAGCAAGCTGAGAGACTTGTGAGCTTGAAGCAGAGATGTCCTCAAATGGCATTTACTACCCCAGACTGTTTTTTTCATTGTTTTTTGGTTGCACAGTGAGGTCTGTCAGTCATTTTTCATGTGCGCGCGTAGCATTGGCATTTCGTTACACCAACACTTTGCCTGAACCCTTTGTGTTCACATGAATCGAGCCCTTTACAACATTCCTTGCGATGCTCCTCTGTCATTCTGTTAATGGGTTGATTTTTTTTTTTTGTAGAGACAGAGTCTCACTTTATGGGCCTCGGTAGAGTGCCGTGGCATCACACAGCTCACAGCAACCTCCAGCTCCTGGGCTTAAGTGATTCTCTTGCCTCAGCCTCCCGAGTAGCTGGGACTACAGGCGCCCACCACAGCACCCGGCTATTTTTTTTGTTGTTGTTGCAGTTTGGCCGGGGCTGGGTTTGAACCTGCCACCCTCAGCATATGGGGCCGGCGCCCTACTCACTGAGCCACAGGCGCCGCCCAATGGGTTGATTTTTACAGAGAGAGTTGTAAACACAAGTCAGAGTGGAGTAGTGAAAGAATGTGGGGGGAAAGCTGATGCAGTTCCTTTCCATATAGTAGGAGCTCTGTACATACTGAACAGTGGCTGTTAACATGAATCCAGTTGTTCAATGTAACGAATAAAGGATGATGAACGTGAGTTGGGGAGCCCAGGTTTGGAGTGAATTGTATAAGGTACTGCAGCTAAGTCCTAAAGATACCTCGGAGCATCCTGGTGGAGAGGATTAGATATCTCCTAAGCGGAAGTAGGTTCCCTAGAGAAGGCAGACTCAACTTGAGGGGAAGTGTTGCTTGGAGAACCTGGAGAGAACACTGAGTAACAGATGATGCCCACTTGCTTAGTGCACATCCACTGAGCTCCTTCCCAGTGTCCAGCCTTAAGCCTCCTCCTTCCTCCTCCAGTGGCTCCTCTACCCTGGCAGTGGTAGCATGGATGGCTCCAGGAGATGAGCCAAGAAAGCTGGGAGGCTGACATAGACGTCCCTCAAGTGGCATTCATTTCCCTAGATTGAGTTTTCCTTCTCTCTTGACTGTGAAGTGACTTTGATGGCCAAGTCACTGATGTTTCATCTGTGAATAGCCTTGACTCTTCATTACCCCAAGGCTGGGCCTAGGTTACCAGGATGAATGCAGCACAGCATTTCTGCTTGTTGGGAGGCACTGGACATGCAGAGGCAGCTCCACCTGCAGGCCTGCAGCCGTATCTTTTATGGTAGTTTTGCAGAGCTTTGTACCCAACTCTGGCTTTTTTAGATAGTTCTTCTCTCCTTCTTTGGGACTGTTAGCAATGATGCTCACAATTTCTTTTGTAAACTTCCTCATCCTTCTTGAAAGTCTAAGACACCAGGAGAGAATCCCGTACTCTCACCAAGAGTTTCAAAGATAAAAGATATTGGACACATCCAAGATTTATCTCTTCTAAGACTCTTGCTGCTTTTTTCCACCTCTTTTTAAGTAAAAGTCATTGGCTTGGACTCAACCCCAGAGATTTTCCATTCTTTTCCAGCTGTTGCTTTTGAGACAAATATAAAATATTGATCCTGCGTTTACTTGTCCTTGCCTTCTTTTGGCTGGTGCCTTGGAAGAGCGTATGGTGTCCCAAGCAAACTGAGTTCAGATGTGACACTTAGTGCCACGTGTAAGTGGCCAGGCCACCTAGACGCTTTAAGCCTCAGACTCTGTGTTACTGAAATGCAGCCTACTAGTGGGTTTGCTCTGGAAATTAAACATAAAGAACCCAGATCAATGCCTGTAGCAGACAGAGGTGTCTTTGTGCTTTCTTTTCTCCCTTTGGTTCTGATTCCCCTTGGAGTGATAACTCTCCACTGTTGCTTGCTGTCTTGTTTGGATAGTAAATCCAAGTCCTCTACTGCCTTTTTGGCTCAGGGGTCGGCATATGACCTAAGCTAGGGGATGGGGATGTTAACTCATGAGTTATGCAAGGATGCAACGATGCTTGGAAGGCCGTTTGTTCGATAGCAGTTAGCAGTAAGCATTTATTTAAAATAGACTAATAGCAATTGTTCTTACAAGACCCTCTAGTTGTTTCTGTGTTGAACTTGCCAGAGTTGTTCTGGTTCCAGTTCCTTTTATAAGGCAGATTCTCCCACTTTCCTGTTTGCCTTAAGTTCTGGTTTAGCTTAGGTGAGAATCTGTTTCTATTGCTTACCACCAAAGTGCCCCAACTTCTTATATAAAGCTTTTTATATGTGTGTGATTGGTAGATGTTATTTCCCTTTATTTCCTCTTCCACTCAATGCTTACCAGAGCTTTGCTCCTTCCTCCTGCCTTCTGGCTGTGCCAGGTCTTTACTTTATAGCATCATCTTACAGTTTTTTGCATCTCCTGAATGCCTCACACTTCAATATTGCCAGTCCATTCTTTGCAAACAGAACTTTACTTCCTTCCAAATGGTAGGGCTCAGCTTGCTGTTTGATTGATTTTTAAAATTATAGGATACACATCATTTACTGTATGAGTTAGTTCCAAAATTTTTCTCATGGGTAAAATAAATGGTGTATTAGCAACATTTATTCTCATTATAATGGCAGAGTTACTATTACTGGAAAAGTAAGTCTAAACATCAAGCTGGCAAAAAATACATTCATAATCATATGCTGTAACTAACTGTGAATGTGATCATCATCTTAATAAAAGAAGTTCTTGAAGCAGCCAAGACCTTGGGAGCAGTTACACCACAGACACTTGCTTCTGATATAGGCACCGGTGGTTTCCAGCACTTTTGATGTGTCCCAGAGAAGCACAGGCTTTTAAACAAAATACTAAATTCTGTGTAAGGACTCAGTATAAAAAAAATCTGAGCTGAGATCTATATTAAATTGATAATCAAAATGAAAAGTATGATGTAAAGTTTTTTTGTTAATCACATCATGCTGAGTAGATTGAGACCAGCCTCTCATATCATCTAAAGAGGAAAAAATTTCTTTACCAAGCAAAACTGAGTGTTTAAAGCTTATGGTGTTTTAGTGAAAACTGGAGAGGAGTTCTCCTTTCTAGCAGGGTAAGGGTAATTCCCACTAAAGTGTGAATGACTAATAGGCTTAAACTTCTCAGGAGCTCTGAAAATCTCTTTATTGAAGTAAAGCTGAAATGTAGAAAAATACAGGGTGTCCTGAAAGTGACCCATAAAGTTGCCATACATAGAGAGAATGCAAAATTATAGCTAAATGTACCTTTCTTCACAAAATATTCATTACACAATTTTACAAAAAGATGGGCAAGTGTAGAGGGTATTTTGTACATATTTTATAAAATTGTGTAATGAATATTTTGTATAGAAAGGTACATTTAGTTACAATTTCCCTTTTTTCCTGTGTATGATGACTTGAGGGGTGACTTTGGGACATTCTACAGAATATTATAAAAAGGCTGTGTGTACCCATGACCTGACTTCTGCCAGTAACTCCTGGCCAGTCTTGCTTCATCTATATTCTAACCTATCCCCAGCTGTTTCTCATTGTATTCTGAAGAAAATACCAGATTCAATATTATTATATTCCTAAATATTTAAGAATCAATTTTGAAAGATAAGAACTCTTTAAAAAAAGAACAATGTCATTGTCACACCTTATGAAGCCTTATAAAGGAGGCCCGTGCCAGTCCCCAGTGAGCCTCAGAGTACCAGGGAGAATGACTTCTTTCAACAGAGGGCCTTTCAGGGGCCCCTTGCTTGCTGTCCCCCCGCCCCGCCAGCTTCCTGAGGCAGCAACCATTTAACCATGCAGGATGGCTGAGCATTTCTGCTGGGCATTTCTGCTTCTTGGACCTGCCCTTTGCTTGGCTGCCTACATTGACTCCAGTTAGTGACAAGTGTAGTCATGGCAGCACCAAAGCTACCCTGGCTGTGGGAAACTGAGGAACTTGGAAACAAAGAGGTGTCACCACAGCCTGTAGGTTTTCACCAGCCTGCGGGTTCCAGCCTTCAGAGCAGCTTTGTGAGTGAGTGGACAGATTCCCGCGTGAAGGTCTCTGAGGGAGGGAAGGCAGGCTGTATCTCAACAGGTAGCCCTATCAACCTTTTAAAAGTTGCTTTCTTATGGATGCTTCAGACATGTATAAGAGAAGACAAAAGACTGTAAAGAATGTTCCTGTCCTGTCACCCAACTTTAACAGTTAATCACCTCACAGCCAATTTGCTTCATTCATTTACCCTCCTCTTTCCCCGGCTCTCTAGAGGGAGATTTCACCCCAAAGCACTTTATATTATACTGGTAATAAATATAAAGACTCTTAAAAAAAAAAAAAACTCTGTAACATTGTTGTGACACCTAAGTTAGCAATAATTCCTCAATAGGGTTCAATATCTGGTGAGTGTTGAAATTCCGAGTTTAAACATGTGCTTGTGTAAGGGTCCCAATAAGGGGGTTCACGTTTGTGAGTGGCTGGTACGTCTTTGAAGTCTCTTTTAATCTACACGTTGCCCCATCTGTATCTTTCCTCCCCTTCCTTCCTTTTTTACTGTAATTTGTTAGTTGAAAAAAACTGATCCTGGAGAAATTTTTCCCATTGTTGTTTTTGGGGGTCTATTAGGTGTCTGGTACTCTGTGACCTGTTAGGGTTTTTGGTGACATCTATTTAATGAAAAACAATGATAAATCTTGATGATAATGATGGTGATAGCAGTTAGTGTAAATAGAGGGGTTATTCTATCTTTAGTCACTGTGTTGACTGCATCACATGGGCTGTTTTTGTGTGTAAGCCTGATGAGGAAGCTGAGGCTTGGAGGTGTAGAACTAGGACCTGACCCGGCTGACTGACTGCAGAGTTGGCATCTTCCCACTGTCCTCTGTGGCCTTCTCTGTACCCGCCTCAGAACAAAGAGTCGGGCCTTCCTTGGCAGCCAGCTTTCACTCTCACTCTGAGTGGGCCAGGACCATGAAAGCAGTGACAGATGTGGTCGCTATTAGCTTGTCAAGCCTGAGGGCAGGATGTAAACACCCTGTCTGGGAGATGCTGTTCCCAGGGTGAGCATGTGCTCAGCGGGCAGGCCCGTTCTGAGGGATCTGTGCTCAGGGGGTGGCCCTTGTCTGTCCCTGTGTGCCAGGGTGACCTGCCCAGTACAGCAGAAGGAAGAGGATCCCCTTCTTCCTGGCTTTGCTTTCCTTCCTCTTCTCCCTTGGCCTTTGTCACCCACTGCACTCAGGTAGCTCCAGGTGACATCTGTGTTTCTGCATAGGCAAGTCCGGGCTCCCAGACTTGGAGGCACATCTTCGCCAATATTTGGATTTATCTTTTCTTAAAGATCTTTGGGCATCTCACTTCCCGTTCACAGTGGGGGTGCCACCCTCTAAGGGTGAGGGTGCCGGGGCCCTGCCTTTTGCTCTGCGTCTCCACCTCGTGAGTTCTATTTGGCTTTCATTACTGTCAAAGCCACATTTCCGGTGGTGTCTCTGATCTGGGAGTCTGGAGTACTTGAGAATGAACAGATGAACTTCCTCAGAGAAACACTGAGAAAATGATCCAATACTCCTTTTTGGGTGACAGATAAAAATACTTGTAATTATAGTGGCTGGTTTTCAGCTTTTCAGACTCACACTATTTTGGGCCTATTTTATATTTGCTTTCCTGCTTGAAGTGGGAAGTGGCTTCTTGAAGCAACTTCTGGGCCCCTAGAAGGAGTTGTCTGGCCTTGATGGAAAGAAGGACAGGAAGCCTTGTCCTGTCAGGGTTGGGCTCAGAGTTCAGGATATGCCTGGTGAAGGGACAGGGCTGTCCCCAGTGCCTGATGAGCTCAGTAGTGCGTGCGGCTATAGAAACTGGGAGGAGGGAAGGGTGTAGGATGCTGGGGGCTGGGAGGTTGTTGTATTTAGTATATGTTGATGGAATAATGAAAAACTACTCAAGCCCAGTATGGGCCATTTTTCTGCTTAAAACTCTTTAAGGGCTCACTTTTGCCCTTAGGTTCATCCAGATGTAACATCTTCATATGTTAATATAAAGCCCTTTGTGCTGTGGCTCTTGCCTTCCTCTTCAGCCATTTCTCATCTCACTCTGAGCTTCCATTTCCCCAATGTACGAGCTCTTGCTGCAGCCCTTCACACAGGTAGGTTTTCTACCTGGAACCCTCCTCTTTTCCCATGTACCCTTCCCTCCCGCTTTTTCCTGGCTGACTTCTGATCATCAGATCCTATCCTGGAAGCCTTCTCTGATCCCCTCTGCAGGACTGAAGACTGGCTTCAGTCCCCCTGGGGACTTCCTTGCCTGCTGTGTCCCGGCTCCCAACCCTGGCCATACAATGGTTTGTACTTGCTTTTCCCATCTGTGTTCTTGTCTCCCTCATTTTCCCCCCTGTTTTCTTGCTCTGCTGTAACTTCCACAATGGCAGCTGTTGAGTTAGCCCCATCATCTGTCATGATCTCTGGCACCTGGCTGGTGCTTATGTCATGTAAGAGTCATTTGGTTGCAAGAACAGAAAACTTGACTCCATATGGCTGTAACAGAGACTATACTGTTTGTTTATCAAGTCCTGTCTCATTTTTCTTTTCCTAGACACATAGAAAGGTACATTTCCCAGTCTATGTTAAGGGTAGAAATTGGGAGCATAGGACTAACACCGGCCTACGGGCTGTCAGTGAGTTTTCTTGCTTCTTGTTTCCTGTTGGGAAACCAGCCCCAATGTTACGAGTTTACTCCATGTGGGCTGGTGGGGCAGTTGACTGATGTAATTATTAGGAAAATTATTGAGAATTAATAGACAAAGACAAAGAGATACCCTGTTTCCCCGAAAATAAGACAGTGTCTTGTATTAAGGTTTTCTTCCAAAGATGCGCTAGGTCTTATTTTCAGGGGATGCCTTATCTTTCCTGTAAGTAGGTCTTATTTTCAGAGGATGTCTTATTTTCGGGGAAACAGGGTAGTTTTTAGAGCAGTGGGCACACCCTTTTGAGGCTTCCAGTATGTCGCCTCAAGGACCAGGCTAGCTCTATATTTATTTTATTCAGTGTCATAATCATAAATTTTATGAAGGTAAGGCAGACAGTCCCATCATGGTGCTTGCATTTCTATGAACTAGAGTAATTTTACAACTAATGACATTAATTGTATGGATTTACTTGCTACTTTTTATTGTTTTAAGGTATTTATGGTATTAACACGGAGTCTTGACAAAGGTAGACAATTAGGAGCTGACTCAAGGAACAAACCCTAGGTGACCCTCAGTCACATATCACAGATGTGATGTTTTAATATCTGATAGCCTTGTGTCCAGACAGGGGACAGAAGAAAAGAGATATTTCATCTCTTTATCTGGTCTGGAGCATATCTTTCTGTGTTAAACCAGGTTTAAAGATTCCACATTCTTAACTCCCAAAAGCACTCTCTCTCGAAGCATGCAGCCCCACCCTGGCAGAGAATGGCCTCAACGCCTGCAGCCTGCGGCTATGCAGCAGCTGTGGGGGGAAAGGGATAGTCAGCTTGCCATGCTTCAGAATATTAAAGTGACAAAGTCTCGTACTTTGCGCTCAAAGCCAAAAACATGTGTCTGAATCAATCCTGTCTCCCTTTGTCCATACTCTGCACCCTACTCCTAATAATATTTATAATTGATTAACAATAATTGGATATTGGGCGGCACCTGTGGCTCAGTGAGTAGGGCGCCGGCCCCATATGCTGAGGGTGGTGGGTTCAAACCCATCCCCAGCCAAACTGCAACAAAAAAATAGCCGGGCGTTGTGGCGGGCGCCTGTAGTCCCAGCTGCTGGGGAGGCTGAGGCAGGAGAATCGCGTAAGCCCAAGAGTTAGAGGTTGCTTTGAGCCGTGTGACGCCACGGCACTCTACCCGAGGGCAGTACAGTGAGACTCTGTCTCTACAAAAAAAAAAAAAACAATAATTGGATATTGGTTTTAAGCTTATAAAATCATTATTACTAGTAATGTAAGCACATCGAGTATAACTCTTCCTTTAAGAATTCCCCATGCACTCTTCATCACTTTCAGATTCCTTTGCCATGGTGATCCTGGAAGCCGTGTGTCTGTGCAGCATAGCCACAGAGTACACTGCCGTGGATCCCTGAGTCACTGCCTGGAAGGGAATTGCCCTGTTGTGTTGCTGGACCCACTACAGTCACAATACCCTGTCATGGTATTGCTCTTATCCCCATCATATTCATAGCCACAGATGACACTGCCGTGGATCCCTGAGTCACTGCCTGGAAGGGAATTGCCCTGTTGTGTTGCTGGACCCACTACAGTCACAATACCCCATCATGGTATGGCTCTTATCTCCATCATATTCATAGCCACAGAGGACACTGCCGTGGATCCCTGAGTCACTGCCTGGAAGGAAATTGCCCTATTGTGTTGCTGGACCTACTATAGTCACAATACCCCGTCATGGTATTGCTCTTATCCCCATCATATTGACTTTTATTCAGCCACTAAGATACCATGCTTTGCTTATTATTACCATTGAGCATACCCTATCTTGATAATCTCATTAAAGGGGAATCCCTTGGCTCAAGGGAAAGTCTGGCTTTAAGCATGGCTGGGTCTTGAGACTTAAGCTCTGTCACTAGGCTCCTGTTTCATTCTCTGTAACACTTGCCTCTACCATTTCTGGGTTGACATTGTTTTTTTGGTAGGTTTTCCCCTTGTGATCTCAGACGGCTATGATGACCCCTGGGCAAACAATTTTTCCTCCATGTTCATGTAGGGAAAAGCAGAGTCTCTCTTGTTCACACCACGAGTTTACTCTGTAGGCTAGCTTAAATTCTACTCTCTTTCTAACCACAGGGTCTTGCTCATGTGCTAAGACAGAGAGAAGAGCTCTGTTCAGACAGGGAGAATGGAGATTAGTGAGAGGGCTAGATCCCTGGAGGAAAACGGGAGTGTAGTGAGGAGAAGTGGATGCTATAGGGATAGATGAGTAAGCTTTATTTTAGTGCTGAATGGATGAGTGCCAGGTCAGTGGGTGTGCTGAGGAATCTACCTCCTCTCTTGCCCTGCGGGGCTCACAGCCTACCGTGGGCGTTAGCCTCATAAAACAGTAATTTGTAGCAGCAAGTGATCAGTGACTCAGAAGAAGGGAATTAATACCGTCTGAAGTCTGGTAGTGGAGGGGATGTAGTTTGGGGAGTCTTGGGTTAGGACAGGAATGTTTGTTTCCGAACTGGGGCTTTAAGGGCAGAGGAGGACGCTGCCACAAGAAGGCTAGTCCTGGTGGCAGGAGCAGCTTGGGAAAAGGTTTGGCTGACTGATAGACCACAGAGGGAGGCAGAGGCAAAACATCTTCACATTTTCTTTCTGTTTAGCACTATTTGACATTCTTCCTGGAGTGAGATTTTTAGATTTCAGATGCTACAATTAACATGTCTTTTTGTGAAAGTGGCACGATTGGAAAGTTTTTCTTTTCTTTATCCTTTTCTCTCTGCTTTGATTTCTCCCTGCACAGGTATGTGTGGATTGCTACACCACCCTCCCCAGCTAGAAATTCCCTTCACAGCCAGCTGTTTCTGACCTGATTAGGAAGATTTAGTTTTGGTAGGCAAGTCAGTGGTGCTGAGAAGCTTCTTTGTCTTAAAAATGCTTTGCCTGTTGGTCCTGAGGGACAGCACTGGGAGTCTTTTAGGTTGAATGGTCTGTAGCAGTTTGGCTTGGAAGCCACCTCAGGGTACCCTGTCATTTTACAAATGGCCCTTGATAAGATAGTCAGACTTAGGACTTTGCTTCTAATAGCATGATGTTCTTATTTGTTTTATTTGAAGGATGCCTGTTCTCTTCCACTGTGGGCCTGATAACAAAGCACGGTGGTTCTGGTGTTAGGCTTGCAAAGACCAGAGGTTGGACTAACTTGGTCCAAGCTTGTGTGCAAGAACTGGTGCTAACATCCATCTGAGCAACTTTCTGATGTGGAATAAGAAATTTTTACTAAAGTGGCTCACTCACTTAGAAATGAGTGAATAAATGAATGAATTACTTAAATTAAAGTAATTGACATGAATTAATAGCACGTATTATGTATCTAATACTGGGCTGGGGTGTCACGTGCACGCTGGCATTTAATCTTCACAACGACCCTGCAAGGTAGACGGTGGAGGAAAAGGAGGAGGCTTAGAAGGGTTGAGTAGAATATCTGAAGTCATACAGCTGGGAAGTGGCAGAGCTCATATTTGGACCCAGTTCCATTGACAGCAGTGGCTGAGGTCTTCCCGTCCCCACTGTCAGACAGTGTGTTTATTTAGGGAGGTGTCACTGTGAGATCTGCCAGCCCTCATGAGAGGTTAAACTTCCCATTTCTGTTGCCTGACACATTTTTATGACTGTCTTCTAGCGGAAGACTCTTCCAAAGCTTGAAAGAGACTTGAAATTGGACTGGGTGCAACTTCGAAGTTTTGTAGCCTCTCTTGATTCATTACCAGTGCCAATTAATCAAATGAATTATGTAGCTCAGCTAATAACTTGCTTGATCCAACAGCTCGGTAGAAAGAACATATTGAACATTTTTATTTCATCCATTTTGGAGGCATGTTTGAGTGGATTAAAAAATAAAAGCAGAAAGAATCCTTTTCATCAGTTAATTTGGAGCCCTTGTGTTCTTCGGGAAAGCTGCAGGTGTCTTTCTTAGTGAGGAGAGCCTCGTCGGGCTGCCGGGCTTGCACCTGCTCAGGGCTCACTCGGTGCCATGCATTCCTGAGCACTCGTTTATCTCATGTGATCCTTGCATTCACTCTCTGTGATGGTATTACTCTTACCCCATTATATGGAGGAGGAAACCAAGGCATGGTGACCTATTGAGGTCAAAGTCACAGAAGTAATTGATGACAGCGTGGGGTTCATATTCCAGACCCGAAGCTCACAGCCCCTATCTGGGGAAAAGAGCCTCGAGTCTAAACAAGAAGAGACATTGGTTTTTCCTCATGCTGCTTAGAATGTGAGGATCTAAGTGCATGCCTGGGCCCTGCCACCTAGCCACAGATTTCCTCATCTGTGTCCTGGGAGTTACGTTTTCTGATGTGTAGAGTTTGTAGATCAATGCAGAATCATACATGTTGCTTCTTACTACCTCCCCCTCCTTGAGTGGGGTGCATAGGGACCCTCTCGTCTCATTTACCTGCTGGAGGGACAGACAGTGTCACTCCTGAGATGAACAGCCCTGAGCCCTGTTATACACAGAGTGATTTCAAGTCTAGTCTCCTCTTGGACCACCCTCCTTTGGCGGAGAATGGCCTGGCATGCTTACTACGGGAGCAGGAGTCCTTCTTGGTTTCTGAGGACCCATTTTCTCCACTTTAGTGGAAAAAGAGAAGTCCACAGTCAACCCCATCCCCGGCCTCCCCACAGTCAGTGTGCAGTCATCTGGGCAGCTTTGGGCTTACTCAGCCATTGCCCTTCTCCCTGTTAGCTGGTCCTGATTCTCAGACTCTGGTCTTGACTCAGGACTGTTCTTCCCTGGGTAGATTCAGGTCCTGTCGATCATAGCCAAACCGGCCTATGTTCCTGCCTCCATCCTAGCTTGCTGTCACCTGGCTAAGAACAGCTTGTTCCACCACTAAAACCTCCCTGGTCCTCTGAGGGCTTTCAAATCTAGGCCTATCATGACCAGAGGCCAGGAAGAAGGAAGAAGGAACCTTCTACTTGTCCCAGGGTTGACATTACCGGGATGATGGACAGTGGGGTCACCTTTTCCCTTTAGCGAGACTCTCACCCCTCCGTGGGGCAGTGACAAAGCCTCCTGCCTCCTTACGTGAGTCCTTCAGAGAGGCAGCCAGAGTCCCTGAACATTTCTTCTCTTCCTACCAACCCAGAAGCGTTTGCTTGCCAGAGTGCCCACAGCTTTCTCAGTCTTGTTCTTCAGAAAACAGCCCTCTCTCCTAACTTCCTTTGTGGCTAATTTTTATCCTGTCAGCATCTCGCTCTTTCTGCAGCTCCTGTTGGCAGAGGTAATGCTCACCTCTAGGACCCGTGAAGCAGAGCGCTGAGGGTACTCTGCTTCCGCGGCATGACTCACAGCCTTCCTTTTCAGCACTAAAAACTCTTCTTTGCTAGGGCAAACTGTCAGCCTCTTTTACAGTGACAAGTACTTTTTAAAAAGTTTTCTTTCCCCTTCACAGAATCTTTAAAATACCCTACTTCACTTCTCTGGGTCACACAGGCAGCTCCATGCCTTGGCTTTGGGCAAAGACTGGTATTTCTGCAGCAAAGGAGTTTGAGTTGGGTTCTATTGGATTTCCTTCCACCTCCCTCTGAAACATTAAAAAAATATTCATTTTTAAGGTAGAGAGGGGGAGATGAGTCTTATAAAATAAAATCTCGAAAACATTGTTCTGACAAAGACCAACTTCTGTGCACTAGCACATTCGTTTCCAGGTGCCCGAGATTAATGCTTCTGCAAATGAGTCTTTTACACTCAGTCCTCCTCCTCTAAATGAAATATGTTCTGTGGTAACAATCCGATTCCTACTATGTAATAGGTAGAAACTATTTTCCCTTTGTGAAGAAAACTAAATCTAAATGCTAAAATACTACTTTTTTGTCTTATTAAAAAATCCTTTTTGCCTTTGGTAGTAAAAGCTTTTAAAATTAATGGAAAATTTTCCCTTCCCTGTGCTCTGGCTCAGGAGGAGAGTGAGATATAAGTTTCCCTGCAAATACCATAACAACTGCCTTCTTGGTGTTTGAGATTTGAGCTGCTTTGATGGTGTGTATTTTAAAGCAAAGTGGTAGTCAATTTCGACAAAAAGTGATAAAATCAGATGGATTAAATTGTCCTTCAGGTCTGACTGTGGCGGCTCATGCCTGTAACCTAGTATTCTGAGAAGCTGAGGCAAGTGGATTGTTTGAGCTCACGAGTTTGAGGCCAGCCAGAGCAAAAGCGAGACCCTGTTTCTACTAGAAATCAAAAAACTGAGGCAAGAGGATCCCTTGAGCCCAAGTTTGAGGTTGCTGTGAGCTATGACACCACCATACTCTACCTAGGGCAACAGCTTGAGACTCTGTCTCAAAAAAAAAAAAAAAAAAAATTGGCCTGCAGAGGTTAGAAGCTGTTTTGCATCTCAGAACTTTGCATCTGTAGTCCTTACCTACGTGGGGAAAGAAATGTGGATAGCCTACAGTTTTTTTGTTTGTTTTGTTTTTGACAACTCAAGATGGTAACAATTTCGTTTTTTCTATAGCCCTTCAATTTCTTGATCATTTCTAGGACAGCAGACTTCTTCTTAAAAGGGATCAATAGTAAAGTCTTCAGACATTGTGGGCTGTACAATTCTTGTTGCAGCTGTTCACTGCCTGGTATTGTAAACATGGTTCTGTGCCAATAAAATGTCGCCAAAACAGGCAGCGGCCAGATTTGGCCAGGAAGGTGCAATACGCCAGTCCCTGGCAGAGGTGCTTCCCCTGCTTAGCAATGATGCTGAAGATAATTGTCCCCCCCCAGCCCCACCCAGACACAGTTACTGTTTTGAGGGCCCGTCAAAGGCCAGGTACTACATGTATTTACTGCCTGTATACACTTCCATGAAGGGGTTAAGTCTGATTTTTGCCACTTAACAAAGGAATAAAGTGTAGCTCAGCAAGCTTAAGGGACTTTCTCTGTGTTGGGATTGTCAGCCGCAGCACTGTTGAGCTGTGGGGCCAGACAGTCCTGTGTCACATGTCGGGGGTGTCTGGTGCATAGCAGGGCGTCCAGTGCACGCCTGGCTGCTCCCCATGGGATGCCGCCTGCCCACCAAGCTGCGGCAACCAAAAATGTCTCCGGACCTTGACCAGATGTCCCTTGGAAGGCAAAATTGCTGCTGGTGGTGAACTATTCCTATAGGGTAGACCACTTCTAAGATCAAATCTGGACTAGAAAAGAGGCCTTTGTGCTTTTTCTTTCTCGTGAATGTTTCTTTTATTTTTTCAGATAGAGTAATGACTACCCAACAAAGCTCTTTCTCTTGACACAGTCTCTGATCTCTTCCTTGGGATCCCGGGCTTCCCTCCCGCTTTAGACTTCTCCCATCTGGGTCTGTGGGCAGCTGCCTCTTGGAGGAATGATACAGACTTGGGCTGCAGGGAGAGCAGTGGTTACTGGGCCTGGGGAGCAGGGAGATGGGGAGGTGCTGGTCAAAGGCACATGCTTTCTGTTGTAACATGTAGTAGTTCTGGGTATCTAAGAGTTGTGCCCAACACAAGTTGATCATAGAGAAAATGCCAGAACACTAAGGTCAAATTAGGTATGGGGTCCTCCATGGGCCAGCCGACTGAGAAGGGTTCACACCCAGAAATTCTCGGTGACCCTTAACAAAGGAAGGGAGTTTTTACATCTTTCTTTCAGTTGGATGGGAGTGAGGGGTGGAATCCCTAAAGCAGAGACATTGCAAGGTTAGATCTAGAGGGTAGAGGGTTAGGTAGTTACAAAGGGAACCAGATGTTTTGTGAACATAGGAATGTGATTTTACAAGGATCTGTAACTCTGGGCTAAGCCCTGTTTCCATAGGATATGTTTGACAGCCTGTTTCTGTAAGGCGTATTTGCTCAGGGCCCGGTAGTGATGAGGAGGGGGAGTGCACGATGGGGTCTTGTGGCCTTCATTAGCATAGTGTCATGCTCTGTCACAGCGTGGTGACTGTGGTGGGTGAGAACTGCACTATCTCCTTGAAATTGCTGCCAGGGCAGATCATACACATCCTCACCCCAAAGATTGCGTAAATAACGGTAACTGTGGCTGGTCATGGGTGTGTTGACTAATTTGATTCTAGTAGTCTTTGCACAGTGTATACATAGACAAATCATTACATTGTACACCTTGAATTTGCACAATTTTTATTTGTTAGTTATATCTCAGTAAAGCTGGGGGAAATGCAAAATGTACAGTGTGGCTGTGACTGACTTCCAAGTCTGGCCCCACCTATTCTTCACTGAGCAACTGTGGGCACCTGCCCAACTTTGCCAGACCCCACTTTTGCCCTCTGGAAAGTGGCATTAATGGTAATGTGTACATCGTGGCACCATTCATGTGCAGTGATCAACACAGGTGAATGCTCAGTAAATAAGGAATGTGATGTGGATGGTGACAGCACTGACAAGCAGCAGCAGAAATGTTGCTCTTCCCTGAGACTCATCGTCCTCTGTGACTGTACTCTCAGTGGCTGTGGTTTATCTTCCCTGAGACTCGTCATCTTCTGCTACTGTGCTCCGCGTGGCTGTGGTTTAACACTTGATGAAGACTGTGAAGAATTTTACTCTTCCTCACTTTACAGCTTGTTATGAGAAAGTTATTAACCTCTCTGAGCCTCAGTTTTCTTGTCTATAAAATGGGAATAGTGATAGTTCCTAACTCCTAGTATTACTGTTAGAAAAGTTAGCGTGTATATAACATCTAGAAAAATGCCTGGCTTGTATATGGATGGGTATGTTTCTATATTTTTCTGCCAGCATGGCATGGTTACAATGTGTTTGTGCTATTACCAATTTGGTACCTAGATTAATTTTCCCCATAATGCTATGAGGAGGGCAAAGCAACAGGCTTTGGTTTTTTTTTTTCCTTCTGTTTATCCATTTTTGGAATAACAAGTTGGTTTCTTTTTCTTCTAAGATGAATAATGAACCTTTCAATGAATAGCATTATGAATTTATGTCTTTAAACCTGATACTTTTCAGTCCCTCACGGTTATTTTTCTTTGTGATGATCAAATTGTCCCATGTTTAGATCAAGAGACAGTACTGAGGTTGACTCCTGAATGGTCATCCTAAACATTTGTGATCCTGCTGGACATCAAAGCAGGGGCAGTGAGATGTTCTGGGCCCTTCTTTTGCTTTATGCCCCAGACCTGGAGTCACCTACTTCTCCAAGGCACCCTGGTTCTTTTGCTGGTTCATAATCTGGGTGAAGGAGAAGCTCACAGCTCCTAGGTTAGCTGTTGTTTGTAGGCGTTTGCTGTGGTCAGCGCAGGGACTCTTGCTCTCCCTTCTTCCCTCTTTACCCCCTCCCTTCCTTGCCCCTCCCCTCCTTCCTCTGCCCGTCTCTTCCACAGAATATCTATTATGAGTTCATACAGATATTTCTAATTCAGATTTAGAATTATGAGTTTTTTACTTAAGTATTTTGATTTAATATTTGTATCTTTATTTTCTAATGTTGAAAATCTCTTAATGGCATAAATAAAATTTCTTATGGGTTTTTGCTAATCTGGTAATGGAGTGACATCATCTCCATGTGGTTTTGGTGTTTTTCTTTTTTTTTGCAGTTTTGGTCTGGGCTAGGCTTCAACTCGCCGGCACCCTACTCCTTGAGCCATAGACTCTGCCCTTCGATGTGGTTTTAATTGGCATTTCTCTGACTGTTGGTGAGAAGGACCCTTTCTTGATTACCTTCTTCCACTAATTTCTCTAACCAAGGCAGAGTTAATTGTGTTTTCCTCTCTGTCCCCATAAGCTTGGAGAGAGCCCCTGTCAGAGCGTTATCACCATCTGTCAACCTGGTGGTTCCTCCAGCTTGGGCCACTCAGAGAGGAGGATCTGGATATTTTGCCGTTTTTTTTCCCTTCTAGATCTCCTCAATGCTTGGCATGCTGTTTAGCCTTAGTAAGGGTTTACGAATGAGTTAATGGTTTTGCAGCTTTTATGTAGATCCACTAACCTCAATCCCTTTTTAATTCCCATATAACTGTCTCCAACCCCCCACCCCCACCCCACCCCCGGCCCAGCAGAGCAGCTGAAGGTAGAATGTTGTGGGCACAGAAGAGTAAGCTGTTGGGAAAAAACAAATGTGTACTTTCAGCGCTGACCTCTCTGAGCCCCACATGTGCGTCTGTCCCCCTGCCTTCATGGTGCCCTGGGTTGATGCCTAA
Organism: Nycticebus coucang; assembly: GCF_027406575.1. Lineage (NCBI taxonomy): Eukaryota > Metazoa > Chordata > Mammalia > Primates > Lorisidae > Nycticebus > Nycticebus coucang. Next base: position 109,585,651 of record NC_069791.1, read on the forward strand.
GCCTGGCTTCTCAAACTCTGTCTTACTGACATTTTGGGCCAGTCCATTTTGCAGGTGCTTGTCCTGTCCTTTGTCGATGTTTAGCGACATGTACCTACTGGCCTACCATGTGCCAGGATTGTCTCCTTCTCCCAGTCGTGACACCAAAATCATTTCCAGGCATTTGTACTATCCCATTAGTGGCAAGTATGCCCTCTGTGGAGGACTGCCGGTTTAAAGGCATCTCAAACTGCGTGAGGCCCCTGCAGAACTCTTGGGTTTTCCTCCAAACTTGTCCCTCCTGCACTTTTTCCATTTCTGTAAATGGCATCACCTTCCATTCAGCTAGTTGCCCAAGTTCAAAAACTTGAGTCACCCTTGATTCCTCTTTCTTTTTCTCTATTTCCAGTCACTGGGTGAGTTATATTGAGTCCCTTCTAGAATATCTTATAAAACCAACCATTTTTCTTTTTTTTTTTTTCTGTAGAGACAGAGTCTCACTTCATGGCCCTCGGTAAAGTGCTGTGGCCTCACACAGCTCACAGCAACCTCCAACTCCTGGGCTTAAGCGATTCTCTTGCCTCAGCCTCCCCAGTAGCTGGGACTACAGGCACCTGCCACAATGCCCAGCTATTTTTTGGTTGCAGTTTGGCCGGGGCCGGGTTTGAATTCGCCACCCTCGGTATATGGGGCCGGCGCCCTACTGACTGAGCCACAGGCGCCGCCCAAAACCAACCATTTTTCACTATCAGTGTTGCCACCATGAGTCTGACCTGCCACCGCCTTTTGCCTGGAGGCTACTAGTAGGTACTTGCCTGATCTCTCTGAGTAATTCTCAATTTGTCCTTGCTGTGATGTTTGCATGCCTCTCCCCTTAACTGCTACAATTGTCCTCCTTCTCCTCCTGGCCTGCTCCTGGAAAATGCCAAGTTCATTCAGGGCCAGTGCACATCCCATGTTCCCTTCCCCCCATGGCTCCCTTCCTGTCCCCCAGGTCTCAGTTCAGTGCCACCTCCTCAGCAGGGTGTCCCCAGGTAGTGCATTGTGATTGGAACGCACCTCTCATCTGGTTTATCCATCACATTGCCTTGTTTTATTTTCTTGATTAAAATATCAGAACCTCCAATCATGTACTCTATGTCCTTGTTTGGCTCTTTATTGCCTGTCTTCCCTCTAGAATGTAAATTCCACGAAGGCAGGGGTCGTGATTATCTTGTTTGCCTGCTGAATTCTGAATTCAGAGAATGTACTCTGCATATGATAGGCAGAGACTGTGCCATGAATATTCTAGTGTTTGCTCCGGGCAGACTCCAGTCATGATGTGACCTTCCCCTGTGGACAGAGAAAGATTTTAGTCTTCTAGCTGATGCTGTTTTGCGTGGACTGTCCTGAGCACACGTGACAGTGACACTGTCATTCTCCTTCATGTCTAACATCGCTGCTGCTGTCCTTCCTGTTCTCCATGTTTAAAGGACATAGATCTGAGGGCAAATTTTGATCACATACAAAAGAAAATTTGCTTAGAATCTGTTTCTATCTCAGTTTATGATGCAGGAAGTTATCTTGTGTGCACAGTCCTCTCTTTGTTGAAATCTAGAAGATGTGTCTAATTTAATAATCAAAGATGGGGATCAGAACATTTTTTCTGGAAAGAGCCAGATAGTGGACACTTTAGACTTTGTGGGTGCTAAAGCAGTGTGGGAGCAGCTGAGTATAAACAAATGGATATGGCCACATTCAAGAAAACCTTCTTTATAAAACTAATTTCTAAAAAAAAACAACGTCTACATTTCAAAGGCATACTTCTGTATGTTCTTTGCATGGGCACTGTCATTTTCTGTTTTTTGGCTGTGTGACCTATTGTCCTGGTCTGTTTGGGCTGTTTTAACAAAGTACTATAAACTGGGTAGCTGATGAAGAACAGTGATTTCTCACTGTTCTGAAGGCTGGGAAGTTCAAGGTCAAGGCAGATTTGATATCTGGTTAGCGTCCATTTTGTAGTTCATACAGCCTTCTTGCTGTGGTCTCACATGGTGGAAGGGGCAAGGGTTTTCTCTTATAAAAGATCCCATTCCTGAAGGCTTTGCCCTCAATACCTAATCACCTTTCAAGGGCCCCATTATCCTAGTGTCATTACCTGGGGGGTTAGAATTTCAACATGGCTTTTGGGGCCCAGTGCATCCAGACAATCAAATTTTTAAAAATATTTCAAGCATGCAAAAGAGTAAATAACACACATTTACTAATAATATGAAATAATGGAACATTAAAAAAAAAAAACAAAAAACTTGTATACCCACCACTGCGTATGTTAGGATATACCCCATTTCCTCCAAAATAAGACATCCTCCGAAAATAAGACCTACTTGTAGGAAAGATAAGATGTCCCCTGAAAATAAGACCTAGCGCATCTTTGGGAGCACACCTTAAAATAAGACACTGTCTTATTTTCGGGGAAACAGGGTAGAACCTTCTAATAATTCTGAGAACCTCTCCCCGATATTAGCCCTTCTCCCCTGTAAATGTTTCAACATAAACATTCAGGCCATAGTCTCTCGTTCTATCATCTTGGAAACTTTCTATTAGATCATACCTTTTGTAAAGCATTGTGGAGTATCTTGGGTACACATTGTAGGGTGAATGTATTTTGAAAGAAATCTCACCAGTATACATTTTCTAAAAGCATTTCTAGATTAGGAAGGTCTATTCTTGGCCCTGTAGGAGCCTCTGGGCTTATATTAGTGAGTATAAGGTCAAACTCTTTGTTGTCCAAAAGTTTTCAGAAGCTAATTTTCAAGAAGTGATCTTTACAAACACCTGCCAGAAATTGGTGTTGTCTGTTCATGTGAAGCCCTTGTGTCCTTGAATTAAGCTAAACACAGGCAGAAGCAAATGCAGCCGGAACTGCTTCACCGCTTGGGGAATGGGTCGTGGGTGGTGCACGTGAACCTGCAGTCTGTGCTGCCAGGATGGGGGTATCTGGTCCACGGCTGTGGTTTGCTTACACAGAGTTGATGCGCATAGTTCTAGTTGAAAGTAGTTTGGCCAATATTAAAATCTAGGTTTTAGTCCCATCTTAGAGAAACACTTGCCGACAGCACCCAGGAGAGACCATATAGCAGTGTTTGTGTAGTGCTGCTCATGAGGGCAAAACATTCAGCATAACTCAAATATCCATCAATAAAGAGAATCGGTTTTAAAAGAGTGTTGTGGCACAGAAATCAATACAGCAGTGAGAATGGATGAGCCTCACTGTGTGCATCAATGTGGATGGATCTCAGGAATATTATGAGGTGCAAAGAAAGTGAACTACAGCCGGACACATTTGCATGGAGATCAGAAAGATGCAGACTGGAACAGGAGTGAGGTCAGGGGTTTACAGTTGGAGAAAGTCAGGGCAGCAATCACAGGGGAGAAGGGCTAATATTGGGGAGAGGTTCTCAGAATTATTAGAAGGTTCTACCCTGTTTCCCCAAAAATAAGACAGTGTCTTATTTTAAGGTGTGCTCCCAAAGATGCGCTAGGTCTTATTTTCAGGGGACGTCTTATCGTTCCTGCAAGTAGGTCTTATTTTCAGAGGATGTCTTATTTTTGGGGAAACGGGGTATATCCTAACATACGCAGTGGTGGGTATACAAGTTTTTTTTTTTTTAATGTTCCGTTATTTCATATTATTAGTAAATGTGTGTTATTTACTCTTTTGTATGCTTGAAATATTTTGAAAAATTTGATTGCCTGGATGCACTGGGCCCATATTCCCACACAGCAGCAGTTGGCTGGTGCTGAGTCAGAGCTGTGTTCTGGAGGTAGGACATGTACCTTCCTGTTTATCACAGCCCGAAATCGGCCCGTCTGCTGTTCCCTAAGCCCAGCCTATATCCCCTGTTTTCAGTGACATCTGAGGTTTTGAACCCCTGCCTGGGGTGTTAAGAGAGAATCCAGCCTGTTGAAGATCACCAGGGTGAGCATATTGGTGAGGTTGTTGTTGATGACTCATATGTATATAAAGTGAATAATTTCTATGTGAGAGAAATTTCTCTCAGGTGTAAATACCAGGAATGATTTTTGACTAAGTAGTCAAGTCTTGTGGATGCTGTGAAATGCCATCACTGGTTATATTTTTTTCTTTGCCTTGGCTTCTAGAAAGTGCAGCAAAAATGCGGAATCTCCTTCAGCAAACCCAGAGACCTGACCGTGTGGCGTGTGCTCTGTGGTTCCTGCCTTGCTGTGGGCTTCGTCTATTTCTTCCCTCTTCTCCCACTTTATTTCTTCACTTACTTTAAGAATATTATTCGAAAAACAAACAAACAAAAAGAATATTATTCAATAATTCACTTGTTTATAAGAGAGAATCTGAATTACAAGCTCATCTACCTAGAATCAAAGCAGAGTATGTCTTCGTGGGGACATTCTGGAAATCTGGGCTTTATCCAGAATGTTCTATTCACAGAACTTCCTTGATCATCTCTTTCAGCCGTGTGTGTTACTAATCTTCCAAAAATGAGGATATAATTAAAATACACTTATCGCTAAAATTCAACTGAACATAATTTGATCTTCGATAATTTAGAAAGCAGTTAAGGAACTTGCTGGGCCTCAAGGCCATAATTACAAACATCACTTATCATAGTGTGACACTATTAAAAAAATCTGTTTTTTTTTTTTTTTTTTCAGTTTTCTGATTATTTGAAATCTGTAGGAATTACAATTTAGAGTCTGTGCTGCAGTTAGTATATATATAGGTCTTTTGAGCCCCCATGTATGATTATTTCATATGATTGTCAACTGATTTAAATTTTTAAAAAGAACCCTGGGGCCGGGCACAGTGGCTCATGCCTGTAAACCCAGCACTTGGGAGGCCGAGGCGGGTGGATTGCCTAAGCTCACAGATTTGAGACCAGCATGAGCAAGGGCGAGACCTTGTCTCTAAAAATAGCCAGGCAGTGTAGCGGGCACCTGTAGTCCCAGCTACTTAGGCAGCTAAGGTAAGAGGATCACTTGAGCCCAAGAGTTTGAGGTTGCTGTGAGCTGTGACACCACAGTACTCTATCAAGGGTGACCAAGTGAGACTCTGTCTGAAAAAAAAAAACAAAAAAGGATGAATAAATAAATAAAAATAAAAAGGGCCCATGTTTGCTAGCCAAGTTCACATTGCCACTGCCTGATTCCCACTCTTGGTGGGACCAAGAGAACCACTGGGCTAGTGTGAGCCGAGATGTGATGAGATTAGACTCTTGTGTCCGGAGCCCCCCATCCACAGTGTGGCCATCATGACCGGAGCCAGAACTCCTTCCCAAGGGGACAGGGATCCAAGAGCACAGTGCTAAGGGCCTCAGGCCCTAGACGTTCTAGTTTCCAGTGACCGGGGGATGTTGGCAGGTCCCTTCACTGTTCTGGGCACTTCACCATCATCAGAAGGAGCAGGATGTGGGCCTTGAGCCTAGCAGAACCTGAGGCTAAGGGAAAAACCAGCGATACTGAACCTGTCCCGATTTAAAATTATGCTGTTTTGTTCATCACAGGTTCTTTTTAGCACTGATTTTTGAACTATTGCCTGAAAACATTATCACAGTTGCAGAGTTTTCCACCTTTCTCCTGAGTTTTGCCCAGTGTGAGGGCCTGGCTGCCTGACTTGCCCTTGACCCTGGAGCCCTTCCAGGCTCTGAAGACTTCTGAACCGTGCCATTCCTAGTTATGATGTTAATTATGGTTGTCTGGGCTCTGAATAGGAGAGACTGTGTTTCCACTTAGAATTTGATCAAATCATTTGTCCTTTTTATATGTCAAGGTGGAATACCAGCAAGCTATAACCTGTTCAAGTTTAAAACAGACCTTTAATTCATTTTGCAATTTATTGAAGTGGAATCCTTGGCTGGAGAATTAGAATATTACAGAGCCTTTGAGATCTTCCTGTTCTGGCCGGGGCTGAGTGTAAATGCCATGGGATGCATGTGTCACTGCCTTTATAACTACATTCCCTCCAGCAGAAATTGAAGGCATCTTTTGAGTTGATGATGATTGCTCTGAGTTGGCCGACTGCTGCTGGGGAGCTCTTGCTTCAGTGGCATGGCCCTTGAGTGTTTGATGTTCTTCTAACACTTTAGAAATTCTTCGAAAAAGTTATTAGGGATCTGACAGCAAAGGACAGCCTTGTGAGCAAGCTGTCCTATTGGACTAACTGCCAGGGTTCACTGGGGCAGAATCTTTGTCTTCAAAGGAGTTAGGCAAAGTAGGTGCTGTCATTAAAGTTTTGTCTCTCTTCCTCCTCTCCATCCCCTCCCACCTCTCCTCTCTCTTCCCTCTCTTTCCTCCCCATATCTTCTCTCTTCCCTCTCTCTCCTCCCCATCTCCCCTCTTTTCCCCCTCCCCTCTTTTCTTCCTCCCTCCCTCCTTCCCTCCATCTCTTCCTTCCCTCCCTTCTTCTCTTCCTTCCCTCCTTCTCTTCCTTCCTTCCCTCCATCTCTTCCTTCCCTCCATCTGTTCCTTCCTTCCCTCCATCTCTTCCTTCCCTCCTTCTCTTCCTTCCTTCCCTCCATCTCTTCCTTCCCTGCCTTTCTTCCTTCCTTTCCTCCTTCCTTCCCTCCTTCTCTTCCTTCCTTCCCTCCATCTCTTCCTTCCCTGCCTTTCTTCCTTCCTTTCCTCCTTCCTTCCCTCCTTCTCTTCCTTCCTTCCCTCCATCTCTTCCTTCCCTGCCTTTCTTCCTTCCTTTCCTCCTTCCTTCCCTCCTTCTCTTCCTTCCTTCCCTCCATCTCTTCCTTCCCTGCCTTTCTTCCTTCCTTTCCTCCTTCCTTCCCTCCTTCTCTTCCTTCCTTCCCTCCATCTCTTCCTTCCCTGCCTTTCTTCCTTCCTTTCCTCCTTCCTTCCCTCCTTCTCTTCCTTCCTTCCCTCCATCTCTTCCTTCCCTGCCTTTCTTCCTTCCTTTCCTCCTTCCTTCCCTCCTTCTCTTCCTTCCTTCCCTTCATCTCTTCCTTCCTTCCCTTCATCTCTTCCTTCCCTCCCTCTCTTCCTTCTCTTTTTGAGGTCTCACTTTGTCACCTAGGCTAGACTGCAGTTGTGCCATCATAGCTCACTGTAGCCTTGAGCTCCTGGGCTCAAGTGATCCTTCCACTTCAGCCTTCTGAGTAGCCAGGAAAAGAGCAAAGTTTCATCTTGAGAGAGAACATTAGGGATTGTAGGAACTCGTTTCCTTGTGATGGGAGGAGGGGCGTGCAGGAAGCAGTGCAACACCCCAGAGGGTGCAGTGTGCTCTTTGGGGGGACCCACTAGATTCTCAGCATTGGTATTTAGGGGAGCATGTGGGAGGAGTTACCTGTACAAGGTCTTTCCCTTCCTCTGAACCTGTTTCCTTTTCCTTAAATAATTTAGGAACAGGCTATTCCAGGATTTCAGAGAAGAGCTCTGTAGTGACTTTGATATAGAAAGGTTTAGGTTCAAATACTCAGTACTCAAAACTATACCAGGTCTACATTTTCTCCTCCCTGAAATGGTGTGGTGATGGCAACTGTGGCTGTTGCAAGGATGAAGGGTTATCCATATAGGTACTGGGTAGCTGGAAGGGGTAGCTAGAGGGTATGGGGTAGATGGTGAGTTACATTAAAGGGCACAGAGAAAACTGTATCCTTTGGTATAAAATAAGGATTAAATGAGGTGATGTCAGCACATCATGAGGAGCCGTGCCAGGCATGTGGAATTCTCATACACAGCTTTGTGAATGCTGCGTGGGGAACAGGTATGTGAAGGCCCTTCCTCAGGAGGCTGGTCTGTGTCTGGTTTTCTCACTGTTTCATCCCGTGTCTAGCAGAATCGGAAACCTCAGTAGGTGTAAATGTTTGCTGGGTAAAACATTTTTTTTTTCCCATGCAGTGTCCGGGAGGGGCTTTGGGGTCCCTCTTGAGGTCTGGTGCAGGCTGGCTGCTGCCTGGCCGCCTTCTGCCAGGGCTCGTGTTTAGCTGGGATATGCTGATGCTGCTGTGTTTTTGGTTGTCAAATGGTGAAATACATGCCCACCGATAGGCAAAGTGCCACCACCCTCGTGTTGACCTTCACTTCCCCAGTGACCTTGACCTTCTGGACTCTAGGCTTATTTGCCACCCTGCTCTATTTTTTTTTTTTTTTTAAACCAACAGAGATGGGGCCTAGTTGGTGGTGCTGACACCCAGCAGCCAAAGGCAGGCAAATGCCTTCTGCACGTCTGTCCTGATTGGCTGGCATTCCACCAAATAAGCTGCTAGGGCGGCTTCTAGAACCTGCAGCCTCAGCTTTGTACCATCCTAATTGTTCAATATTGTGAATATTTTCCCCGTGTGGCACAGGATAGTTCTGGATTTGACCTATACTTTTGGGTGCTTGCTATCCCTTATGCAGGGACAGGCCTTTTAATAGCTGCCATGCGCTGAATGCTACAAGAGCCCTCCACAGATGCTGCTGATCCTCACGTACTCCTGCCTGGGTGCCATCGCCTCCTCTACTTCATATTTATTGACTTATCCTACAAATATTTATTGAGTGCCTGCCATCTGATAATCACTTCTTTGGGTGAACAAAACAGGAAAAAATGCTTGACTTCTTGACTTCTTAGGTATAAGGCAGATTATTGTAATGCCTGTGTAATATTCTCTATTACAATTTATATATAAATAGTATTTCTGTGGGTTCAAATTAAAGGCAATTCTATCAATTTCTCAGTTGGAGTGTCCTGACAATATATCAGGATTTATTTATCTAACGAGCAAAAGCAACAAGAATGCCAGCGAGGCACAGCAATGCTAAGTGTGATCATGCATCTGCCTACTATGGCAGAATGAGCAGAAGATGATTAAGCCCATCACGTGTGGAAAGGAGAGATTGAGTTGGGGAAACGCAGGTCACATCTGGCTGGGGACAGACATGGGCAGTTAGGGCAGAGTCTAAAGGAACCCTTACTTTGAGAGAGAGATGATGGGAAGGTTGTCTCTCTGGGCCACTGGCATCAACAGAAACCACTATGTACTCAATTTTGATATGAGGACAATTAATGACAATTAAGGTTATGGGGTGGGGAGGAAAAGCAGAAAGAGGGACGGAGGGAGGAGTGGGGGGGCCTTGGTGTGTGTCACACTTTATGGGGGCAAGACATGATTGCAAGAGGGACTTTACCTAACAATTACAATCAGTGTAACCTGGCTTATTGTACCCTCAATGAATCCCCAACAATAAAAAAAAAAAAAAAAAAGATTACCTACCTAGGATGTGGGGGAGTTATTTTGGTCTTCTGTAGCCCTGCTGTGATTTCTTTGTACACTGAGAGAGGAGAAGGAAAAGATGGACTTCTCCTGAGTATCAGGCCCCGTTTGAATTGTTTGGCACAAAAGATCTTTGGTGTGGACAGAGCTCTGTGCTAGCTGCTGAGCTGTGTCCCTTAGGGTACTTGGATGGGGGAGGTGTGCAGATATTCTAGATCTGGTACCCCCCACCCCCCCACAATTCTATGGATAATATAATGGCTCACAGCCCATGAAGGCTCCCCGTGCTAAAGAAGGATGTGGTCTTTGCTCAGATGCTTGCCCCTCCAGGGAAACTTGCTCTCTCATCACATCATGCTCTTGGCTGTTCTTGCTTGATTTTTCTTGGTGGCATGCAGCACACGTGTTTGTGGCCCAGGTGGCTTCTCCCCTAGTTTGCCTGCTGCACGAGGGCAGACACTAGCTTGTTATTCATGGTATTCCAGACCCCACTGCTGTACCTGGCACATTGCAGAGCCTTGGGGGGTAGGTTCTGTTGTCCTCATTACTGTGCTCTCTCTGCAGGCAGAGGTGGGCTGGGCTGACTTCCCTTTTAATTCAAGTCAGCACTCAACACCTTTAACTCACGTTTACCTGTTGTAATCTGGCTGTAGCTATTTAGTATTTTGGAGTAGTTGGAAGAATTTCCCTCAGAAAGGGCAGGGGAGGTGAGGGCTCCAGTGCAGGTGTCACTCTGTGCCTTAGACCATCCCCTGCCCTTGGCCTGCAGCCCATGTGCCTCCCCTTGCCCGCGCCTCCCCTTACCTATGCCTCTCCTCACCTGTGCCTCCCCTCGGCCTGCACAGCTGCAGTCCCAGCTTAGTGCCAGTTTGTTTTTTGCCTTTGTACTTCTGGAGCTAACTATGTGGCAGTCAGGGTTCAGTCAGTGAAGTAGGACACCGACACACATACACACACACACACACACTGTGACTGACACGCATTGCTTACCTCTGCAACCACCTAGATTCTCTCTAACACATGCTACGTTAAGAGAAACTCATCTAAACACTAACCCCAATATTTGATCCTGAAAACAGGGGATGTGCCCTAGGGAGAATATTTCACTTTCAAAGGCAAGGTTATCATTCTACTCCTAGAGTTTTATCCAAGAGGAAAGGGAATACATACTCACAAAAAGATTTGAGCACAAATGTTGACAGCAACTTTATTTGTATCAGCCCCAAACTAGAAAAGCAGAGATGGCCATTGGCCGTGAATAGACTTGAAAATCTATTGGTATGTCAAGGACACATCAGTACACACAACACACACATTAACACAGGTGACTCTCAAAACGGGGATGCTGAATGGAAGATGTCAGATCGAGAGAGCACACATGCTGTGTCTGGCCATTGATAGAAGTCTCTAGAAAGTGCAGACTAATCTGTAGAGACAAAAAGAAGATCCCGGGAATGGAATGGGGATGTTCACTATCTTGAGTCTGTTAATGGTTTCACAATATATTAAAACATATCAAATTAAAAAATATATCAAATTATATACTTTATTATTTTCTGCCTTTTGTTTATTTTCTTTTTTTATTTCAAATTAATATGAGGGAACAAATGTTTAGGTTACGTTGTTTTCACTTTTAAGGTAAAGTCCAAGTTGTAGTTGAGCCTTTCACCTGGGGGTCGTGGTGACACCCTTGCACTGTGCACATTAGGTGAGATCCCGCCAACTTCACTCCTTCCTCCCACCAATTGCTCCCCTTTCCCTCCCTCTCTTTTCCCTCCCCCTCCCCTTTGCTGGACAATATTTGTGTTTTATCATTCATGTGGATGTGTAGTTGTTATATATTGGTTTCGTATTAATATTGAGTACATTGGATTTTTTTTCCATTCTTGAGATACTTTACTAAGAAGAATGTGTTTCAGCTCCATCTATGTAAACATAAAAGACATAAAGTCTCCATCTTTTCTTATGGCTGAATAGTACTCCATAGTATTCATATGCCACAGTTTGTTAATCCATTCGTGGGCATTTGGGTTGCTTCCATGACTTGGCAATTGTGAATTGAGCTGCAATAAACATTCTGGTGCATATGTCTTTGTGGTAAAATTAATCAATAAGAAAAGAGCAAACAACCCCATGTATAGTGGGCAAGAGACTTGAACAAACTTCTCCAAAGATGACAGACCAATGGCCAACAAGCACATGAAAAAATGCTCATCATCTCTAATCATCTGAGAAATGCAAATCAAAACCACTCTGAAATATCACCTAACCGCAGTGAGAGTAGTCCACACCACAGAGTCCCAAATCTGCAGATGCTGGTGTGGGTGTGGACAGAAGGGAACACTTCTACACAGCTAGTGACTAATACAAGAGATTAGTACAAGGTTTATGGAAAGAAGTATGGAGAATTCTTAAAGAACTAAAAGTCAGCATTCCATTTGATCCTGCATTTATTACTAGGCATCTGCCAAGAAGAACAAAAATTGTTCTTTAACATACTTTAACTATGTATGGTTTGTACGTCAATTATACTTCAGTAGAGTTGTGTTTTTAAAATTTTTTTTTAAAGGTGAAGCTGGAACAGCCCAGGGCAACTTGCATGAATTTAGGAGCAGTGCCCCAGTGTAGGAGAGACTTAATTCAAAATCCATCTGTTCAAAGAAAAATAATTGTGAACAAGTAGTGCATCACTCCTAAGAGACATTTGTTCTTTCCTAAATAACCTCTGGACAGAGGGAGGGAGGTATGTAATGAGATGAAGCTTACCTAGGAGGACCATAACCTAGTTATAAATTATAGTAAAGAGAAAGGAAATAAGGCTTCTTTTTAAAAGAAAGTTGAACTTGACAGCTGGTTCTTCATAATCAACTCCACTTGGCCGAGCTGCATTGCTAAAAAATTAAACTCTTACTTTGAAATCCTACTGGGGATTTAGAGGGATCATTTTGCTGGTTTTCTGAAATTCCCCTGGACAAAGAAACTTTTCTGTCCAACTTTCGCATGCATTCTCCTTTCAGGTGTCTATGTGTTTCCCACCAGGTTTCATCACAAAAGTACTAGATACAGGGACAGCCCCTTCTTCAAAACACAGGCTTCCACCTTTGCCATCACTTGGGACCCTGCCCACGTGTTCTGTCAAGGTGGCCTGTCTGGACCTCCTGGGCAGGGTTTGGGGCCCTCATTGGTTTTCCTTTTTCTCCTCCTTCCCTCTTCTTTTTTTTCTATTGTTAAATCATAGCTGTGTACATTAGTGCAATCGCCTGTACCCATTCTAAGATGCACCATAGATGTGGCCCCACCCATTACCGTCCCTCCACCAAAACCTCCCCCCTCCCTTCCCCTTCCTTGGCCCTTTCCCCATAGTCTTGTGCTATAGTTGGGTTATAGTCTTCATGTGAAAGCTATAATTTAGCTTCATAGTAGGGCTGAGTACATTGGATACTTTTTCTTCCATTCCTGAGATACTTTGCTAAGAAGAATATGTTCCAGCTCCATCCATGTAAACATGAAAGAGCTAAAGTCTCCATCTTTCTTTAAGGCTGCATAGTATTCCATGGTATACATGTACCACAATTTGCTAGTCCATTCGTGGGTCAATGGACACTTGGGCTTCTTCCATGACTTAGCAATTATGAATTGGGCTGCAATAAACATTCTGGTACAGATGTCTTTGTTATATTGTGACTTTTGGTCTTCTGGGTATAAACATAGTAAAGGAATTATAGGATTGAATGGCAGGTCTATTTTAGGTATCTAAGTGTTCTCCAAACATCCTTCCAGAAGGAATGTATTAGGGGGCATTCCCACCAGCAGTGTAGAAGTGTGCCCTTTCCTCCACATCCATGCCAACATTTCTGGTTTTGGGATTTTGTTATGTGGCCTACTCTTACTGGGGTTAGGTGATATCTCAGAGTATTTTGATTTGCATTTCTCTGATGATTAAGGATGATGAGCTTTTTCTCATGTGTTTGTAGATCTTGTGTCAGTCTTCTTTAGAGAAGTTTCTCTTCAAGTCCGTTGCCCACCCTGAGATGGGGTCACGTGTTCTTTTCTTGCTAATAAATTTGAGTTCTCTGTGGATTCTGGTTATTAGACCTTTATCGGAGGTATAACCTGCAAATATTTTCTCCCATTCTGAGGGCTATCTGCTTGCTTTCCTCACTATGTTCTTGGTTGTGCAGAAGCTTTTTAGTTTGATCAGGTCCCAGTAGTGTATTTTTGATACTGCTTCAATTGCCTGGGGAGTCCTCCTCATAAAATATTCACCCAGGCTGATTCCTTCACGAGTTTTCCCTGCACTTTCTTCAAGTATTTTTATAGTTTCATGTCTTAAGTTTAAATCTTTTATCCAGTGAGAGTCTATCTTAGTTAATGGTGAAAGGTGTGGGTCCAGTTTCAGTCTTCTACAGGTTGCCAGCCAGTTTACCCAGCACCATTTGTTAAATAGGGAATCTTTTCTCCACTGAATGTTTTTAATTGGCTTGTCAAAGATCAAATAACGGTAAGTAGCTGGATCCATCTCTTGGTTCTCTATTCTGTTCCAGACATCTACTTCTCTGCTCTTGTGCCAGTACCATGCTGTTTTGATCACTATGGATTTATAGTACAGTCTCAGGTCTGGTAGTGTGATTCCTCCTGCTTTGTTTTTATTGCTCAGTAATGTTTTGGCTATTCGAGGTTTTTTCTGATTCCATATAAAACGAAGTATTATTTTTTCAAGATCTTTAAAGTATGACAATGGAGTTTTAATAGGAATTGCATTAAAATTATATATTGCTTTGGGCAGTATGGACATTTTAACAATGTTGATTCTTCCCAGCCATGAGCATGGTATATTTTTCCATCTGTTAACATCTTCAGCTATTTCTTCTCTTAGAGTTTCATAGTTCTCTTTGTAGAGATCTTTCACGTCCTTTGTTAGGTATACTCCCAAATATTTCATCTTCTTTGGCACTACTGTGAAAGGAATAGAGTCCTTGACTGTTTGTTCGGCTTGGTTATTGTTGGTATATATAAAGGCTACAGATTTATGGGTGTTGATTTTGTAGCCTGAGACATTGCTGTATTCCTTGATCACTTCTAAAAGTTTTGTAGTAGAATCCCTAGTGTTTTCCAGATATACGATCATATCATCTGCGAAGAGTGAAAGTTTGATCTCTTCTGACCCTATGTGGATACCCTTGATCGCCTTTTCTTCCCTAATTGCAATGGCTAAAACTTCCATTATAATGTTAAAGAGCAATGGAGGCAATGGGCAACCTTGCCTGGTTCCTGATCTAAGTGGAAATGATTTCAGCTTAACTCCATTCAATACGATATTGGCTGTGGGTTTGCTGTAGATGACCTCTATTAGTTTAAGAAATGTCCCTTCTATACCAATTTTCTTAAGTGCTCTGATCATGAAGGGATGCTGGATATTATCATAAGCTTTTTCTGCATCAATTGAAAGAATCATATGGTCTTTATTTTTAAGTTTGTTTATGTGTTGAATTACATTTATAGATTTACGTATATTGAACCAGCCTTGAGACCCTGGGATAAATCCGAGTTGGTCATGGTGTATAATTTTTTTGATGTGTTGTTGGATTCTGTTTGTTAAGATCTTATTGAATATTTTAGCATCTATATTCATTAGTGATATTGTTCTATAATTTTCTTTTCTTGTTGGGTCTTTCCCTGATTTGGGGATCAAGGTGATGTTTGCTTTGTAGAATGTGCTGGGTAATATTCCTTCTTTTTCTATATTTTGGAAGAGGTTTAGTAGTATAGGTACTAGTTCTTCTTTAAATGTTTGGTAGAATTCTGATTTAAAACCATCTGGTCCTGGGCTTTTCTTTTTAGGGAGCTTTTGTATAGTTGATGCTATTTCATAACTTGATATAGGCCTGTTCAACATTTCCACTTAGTTCTGGCTAAGTCTTGGTAGGTGGCATGCTTCCAGGTATTGGTCGATTTCTTTCAGATTTTCATATTTGTGAGAGTAGAGTTTTTTGTAGCATATAAGGATTTTTTGAATTTCTGGGGGGTCTGTTATTTCATCATTACTATTTCTGATTGATGAAATTAGAGATTTTACTCTTTTTTTCCTGGTTAGGTTGGCCAAAGGTTTATCTATTTTATTGATCTTTTCAAAAAACAGCTTTTGGATTTATTGATCTGTTGTATAATTCTTTTGTTTTCAATTTCATTTAATTCTGCTCTGATTTTGGTTATTTCTTTTCTTCTGCTGCGTTTGGGGTTGAAGTGTTCCTCTTTCTCCAGTTGCTTGAGATGTTCCGTTAAGTTATTGACTTCCTCTCTTTCCGTTTTCTTGAGGAAGGCTTGCAGTGCTATAAATTTCCCTCTTAGGACTGCCTTTGCAGTATCCCAGAGGTTCTGGTAATTCGTGTCTTGATTGTTGTTTTGTTCCAAAATATGGTGATTTCCTTCTTAATCTCGTTTATAACCCATGTATCCTTCAGCATAAGGTTGTTTAGCTTCCATGTTTTTGTATGGGTATGCAGGTTCCTGTTGTTATTGAGTTCAACTTTCATTCCATGATGGTCTGAGAAGATGCAAGGAATAATTTCTATTTTTTTTAATTTGCTGAGGTTAGATTTGTGGACTAGGATGTGGTCAATTTTGGAGTATGTTCCGTGGGCTGATGAGAAGAATGTGTATTCAGTTTTGTTGGGATTAAATGTTCTGTAGATGTCTGTTAAGTCCAGATGTTGAATGGTTGAGTTTAAATCTAAAATTTCTTTGCTTAGCTGCTTTTTGGAGGATCTATCCAGGACTGCTAAAGGTGTGTTAAAATCTCCAACTACTATGGAAGTGGAGGAAATCGAGTTGTTCATGTCTGTTAGAGTTTCTCTTATAAATTGAGGTGCGTTGTGGTTGGGTGCATAAATATTAATAATTGAGATCTCATCATATTGAATATTACCTTTAACAAATATGAAGTGTCCATCCTTATCCTTAATTATTTTGGTTGGTTTAAAGCCTATTGGGTCTGCGAACAGGATTGCAACGCCTGCTTTTTTCTGCTCTCCATTTGCCTGGAATATAGATGAGCATCCCTTCACCTTGAGTCTATATCTGTCTTTTAATGTAAGATGTGATTCTTGTATGCAGCAGATATCTGGCTTGAGTTTTTGTATCCAGTCCGCCAACCTATGCCTCTTTAGAGGACAATTTAAACCATTCACATTAATTGAGAGTATTGATGAGCCTTTCGAGAGACTGGTGGACATTTTTAATCCTTTTGTGACTATGGAAGTTGGAATTTGATCAAAAATTTTTTGGGTGGGTTTAGTTTTGTGGTGGAGAATTATGCTGGTCTTTATGGAGGATAGGTCTAAGAATGTCCTGGAGAGCTGGTTTAGTTGTGGCAAAATTCTTCAACATTTGAATGTCGTTGAAGTATTTAATTTCTCCGTCATAAAGGAAGCTCAGTTTAGCTGGGTACAGGATCCTGGGTTGAAAGTTATTTTGTTTTAGGAGATTAAAAGTCAATGACCATCCTCTTCTAGCTTGAAAGGTTTCAGCAGAGAGATCTGCAGTTATTCTGATATTCTTCCCCTTGTAGGTAATGGTTTTCTTTCATCTGGCAGCTTTCAGAATTTTCTCCTTCATATTAACTTTAGTGAAGTTGATTACGATGTGTCTGGGGGTTGTCTTATTTGGGTTGAGTCGTGCTGGAGTTCTGAAACTGTCTGCTATCTGAATTTTGGAATCTCTTAGCATGTCTGGAAAGGTCTCCTTCATAATGTCATGGAGAAGAGACTCTGTGCCTTGTGAAGCCACTTCGTCACTTTCGGGGCTCCCTATAAGATGAATATTGGTTTTCTTCAAATTATCCGAGAGCTCTCTGAGAGAATGGTCTCTTATTGCTCTCCATTTCCCTTCTTCTTTGAGGGTTTGGGAGCGTTTGAAAGCTTTGTCTTCAATGTGAGAAATCCTTTCTTCTGCTTGTTGCATTCTGTTAATGAAGGATTCTGCTGTGTTTCTCAGATCTTTGAGAGATGCAACTTCTTGTCTCAATGTGTCGAAATCTTTGGTCATTTGGACTTTGAATCTGTTGAATCCTTGAGATAACTTTTGGAATTCTAATTCGATCTTATTTGCTATCCAGATCCCGAATTCCATTTCTGACTTCTCAGCTATTTGTTTGTGCATGGGGTCTTGTGCTGTTTCTGCCCCATTGATCCTTGGGGGAGTTGATGTACTCTGATTATTCATATTGCCAGAGTTTTTCTGTTGATTTCGCCTCATGATTGTTTTTCACCGTTGCCTCTGGCTGTCCTCAGTGTTGGGGAGGTGTCTCTCCAAGATTAGACCCCAGTGGGATCACTCTATTGTTGCTGGATCTTTGTAGCGAGTGTAGTTCGTTGACCCTGTGTAGTTCCTCTGGGGCTGCTCTAGTTAGGGAGTTCTGGTTGTGGAAGCAGGTCCGGTTTGTGACACACCTGGATCCAGCAACAGGGCTGGGGGTGGTGCGCATGGTTCTGGGAGTGCCAGGTGCCCAGTGACTTTGGCACAGAGAGCCCAAGGCTCCAGCAGTCTCTCGCCAGGAGAAGAGCTCTGCGCAGAGGCAAGGAGGGCTCCAAAGGGCACGCAGCTACCAGAGTCCCTGTCCAGATGAACGGGCTAGTGTGGAAGCTGGGAGGACACAGGAGGGAGGACGCGGGGTTACATGGCTCCCGCAGTTCCTGGTCAGGGAATGTGGAGGCCCGGTAGGTGCGGGTCACCGGTTGGGGGTCGCTGCACAGCTCTTATGGAGGTCTGGGCGGTGCCAAGCCCAGGAGTTTGAGGTTGCTATGAGCTGTGACGTCATGGCATTCTACCCAGGGCAACAGCCCAAGGCTCCAGTGTGTCAAAACCACCTTACTCTGCCCCTAAGGATTAAGGCTGTAAGGCAGCTCAGTCCTCACCTTTAGGCTGCTCAGTCAGTAGGTTACTTTGACCCACCCAATCCTTGCTCTGAGACCCTGAGGGCAGAGCTTGCCGGGGCAGTTCTTTCACTATGGCTTCCTGCGCCCAGCTCAGTGGCTCAGTCTGGGGCCCCAGACAATGCCCAAAGTTCTCCACACTCCTGCTCAAGCTCTCCCCAAGGCAGTTCAACTGAGTGCCAAGTCCAAGAACACCGAAACAGTTCACAGGTAAGGCCTTTCCGGTTTGCAGTCTCACTGCTGCTTGTACTTACGGTTGCCGGCGTGATTAGGTCGATCGAACACACGCAATCACTTGCCAGTTTTCCACTGTTTTTGTCCTCCTCTTGGGGTCCAGAAGTCCCTTGCTAGCTCCCTGTATCCTCAAAGGGATGATTATAGGCAGATCCCACTGGCCAGAGATGCCTGGAGTCTTGTCTCCCTAGACTCGCTGTTTCCAGTTGCAGGGAAGTTGTTTTTTGGCCGCCATCTTTAATCTCTCCCCTCCTCCTTCCCTCTTCTTGCCGGACTGCTCCACGCTGCCTGCCTTTGCATCTTCCCAAAGACCTCAGAGAGGTTGTACTCTCCTGGAATGCTCTTTCCAAGGCCAGTGGATGCTCAGCCCTGTGTCTGAGCTGTTACTTCTCGAAGAGGGCACCGCTGACCAGCTGGATCATAGTAATTTACCTGTAGCCCTTCATCTTGCTTATGTCCTTCAGAACAGCACCATCTGAATTACTTGTCTGTCTCCAGTTAGAGTGTGAGCTCCATGGAGGCAGGAACCTTGGCTGTCACAGCTATGTCTCTGGGACCTAGAGGAGGGCAGCTTGTATACTTGGGGCTTGCTTTACTGAGGGTATTTGTTCAACTCAACATAGGCAGCTTGTTATCATGTTAAACAAAACAGGAGAGTTATTCATTTTTCTTTTTTATAAAAGTCTGAGATGGTAGGTGTTGGGCAGGTGGACAGCTCTTCTCTGTGAGGTCACTAGGTTACCTGAGACCCAGGTTCCTTCTATTTTGTTGCTCTGCTGGCGGATGGAAAGGGTGCGTGACCCCAAAGTTTCTAATTTTCACACTGTCCTGGATAGAGCTTAGCTAGTTATGTGGCTGGACTGAGCTACAAAGGGAGCTGGGAAATGTAGTCTCCCTGTCCCCCCAAGACAGGGTCTTGCTCTGTCACCCAGGCTGGAGTGCAGTAGCATGATCAGAGCTCACTGCAGTCTCAAACTCATGGGCTTACGTGACCCTCCCACCTCTGCCTCCCCAGTAGCTGGGAATGCAAGGCTATTTAATTAAAAAAAAAAAAAACCCCTTTTGCAGAAGGATGTGTGGCTTTCTGGAGATGGGCTGATCTTCTGAGTCAAGAAGATATGACTTTTCAGATACTGGCCTCTTCACATAGGAGCTTTGGGACCCTGGGAAATTTTCTTAACCTCTCAGAAGCTTGGCTGATGCCTCTATGAAGAAAGCATAATTTTATCTACCTCCTGAGTTGCTGTAAGGGTGGTGACCAACCCAGGCTGACCCCAGGGCCATTATGCATGCCCTTCTTTCTTCTGGGAAAGCCCCTGCCACCATGACCTAGTAAGTTCCTACCAGGTGAGAAGGGCTCTTCCATGATCTGCCAGTATAAACTAGGATTTTTTTCTGTTGCACCTCTTGTGGCATTCTGTTGAATTTCTTGCAGCATTATTCTTGGTCTTAATTTCGTGGCTATTAGTGTGAGCATTTGTTTCACATGCATTTTACCACTTGACTGAAAGCCCCACAAGGGCAGGGATGGCCTCTGTTTTGCTCCCTGTTGTGGTCTTTGTACCTTCCCTAGTGCCTGATATGGAGTGTTGATGGTCTCTTAGTATTGGTTGAGACAGTGTTTCCATGTGTGATAGATCCTCAGTAAATGGAGGCACTTCACTTGAATCCCACAATATGGTTTCCTGTAACATAGAGGGTTTGGTGATCCTTATTTTACAGCTGGTGAGACTGTGGCTCAAAGGCAGCCATCTGGCTGTTATGTGGAGGACTTTACAAGCCTTTGGTTTCCAAGCTAACCATTCTTTTAAATCTCTCTGCTATATTGATTCCAGAACTGTCTAGTGAATGAATGGACCACAAATGTGACTTACCCACACAGTTTACCCGTACAGGAGAAGAAGCATGGGGAGTAGATTCAAGCCAGACAATTCCATGACTTACTTGTTGTGTGACCTTGGCTGAGTTACATAGCCTTTCTTCATCTCGGCTTCCTCATCTGTAAACCAGAGTCATGATGGTGCCCCCCCAATTGGTTTGTTGTGAGTATTAAATGTTAACGTATATGAAGAGGTTAGAATGGAGTCTGGTGTGAGGAAACCCTAAGTAAAAATTAAAATTGATTGTTCAGCATCTTCTCTGAGCCTTTGAAACTAAGTTTCTTAGATTCTAACTGCAATGTGGTTGAGCAGAAAGAAACTAGCAACTAGAGGAGCGAAAGCCAGTCATGTATTTGCTCTTGATAGATCGTGGTGGTGATAGATCATGTGGTGTCACTTTGCTTCCTACCAGGAGGCCTGTGACACCCGATTCCTGTCTTCTGAATAATCCTTGAGTGGTTTCTGAATTATTAATGGACATGGTGTTAGCAAAACACATGTCCTGCTAATTTGCTCTGCGGCTGGCATTTGATAGGCAATTCTAGTTCCTGATTTCCTGGGTCTATCTTAATTATGACTTCGTGGGCTTATACCTTTTGATCTCTGTTTTCATACTCTGAAATTGTGGGGGCCTTGCTGCCTGACGCAGGGGTGACAAAACAATTGGTGATTGTGAAGCAAGATGAACGTACCTGGGTGTGTTGGCCGGGGCTTCAGTGGGGTCTTACAATCAAGAGTCATGGGGAAGGCGAAGGCACTTATGATTTGTTAGAGTTGGCACCTTGCTCTAGACCAGATTGCAGGGGTTGCCAAAGAGCCAGAGAGAAACTCTTCAAGCTTTACAGATCTGAAGGTCTGTGTTCCAAGTACTCAACTCTGATGTCATAAAAAAACAGCTAAAGATGATAAGTAAATAAGATACGTGAACCAGTGAGCCAGGCTATGTCCTGTATGGACTGAATCATGTGCCCTCTCCTCATAGTTTATATGTTGAGGCTCCACCCACCATGTGGTTATATTTACAGACAAGGCCTTTAGGGAAGTAATTAAGGTGTAAAGTCATTAGGGTGGGGCCTGCCTGCACACAAAGAAAAGATGGCCATAGGAGAGAGGCCGCAGGAGAAATAACCATGTTGGCACCTTGACCCCCAGGATGGTGAGAAATGGATTTCTATTGTTTAAGCCATCCCATCTATGGTATTTTGTTACCAAGCAGACTAATACAGTTTTAATAAAACTTTATTTACAAAAACAGACCAGGGGCTAGATTTTGCCCCTGGCAGATAGTTTGTCCAGCCCTACTCTCAGAAGACTGTCCACAGTGAACAAATCAATAGGAGTTTTTGGAGCACCTCTCTTGGACCAGACCCTGGGAAGATAGCCCTGCATGAGGCACCAGCCTCTGCTCACATGGAAGCCACTTTCTAGCAGGCAGACAGTAAACAAATACACAAGTGTACAGCCAAGATGATGCAGATAGAGCAAGGTGTCCCCAGAAATCAGGCCTGACGTGATCGGGGCACTGCTGATGGGGGCCGGGGCTTCCTCTGAATAGGTCATGCTGGAGTGTGGAGATCTAGGAGTCAGAGGCACGAGCAAGCTTTGCAGATTGGAGGGATTGGCAATAGCCAGTGGGGCTATAAGAATATGGGGTGGACTGGACTGACTTAAAGCTAAACTAGTATCACATTCAAAAGCAGGGCCTGCTTTCTGTTACTTGCGGGGCCACCTTCCTACCTTGGGTTTCTTCATCTGTGCCCGTAGTACTTGCTGTGGCCCTGTTCTATTTCTGGGGTCCTGCCTGCACAGGCTTTGTTAGAGCAGGCACATCCCTCCCACCCCAACCCCCCGCCGTCCTGCCCGCGTGGGCTCTGATAGAGCAGGCACATCCCTCTCTCCCACGCTGTCCTGCCCTCACGGGCTCTGTTAGACCAAGCAGATCCCTCTCTCCCACGCCGTCCTGCCCTCACGGGCTCTGTTAGACCAGGCACATCCCTCTCTCCCACACTGTCCTGCCCTCACGGGCTCTGTTAGACCAGGCACATCCCTCTCTCCCACGCCGTCCTGCCCTCACGGGCTCTGTTAGACCAGGCACATCCCTCTCTCCCACACCGTCCTGCCCTCACGGGCTCTGTTAGACCAGGCACATCCCTCTCTCCCACGCTGTCCTGCCCTCACGGGCTCTGATAGAGCAGGCACATCCCTCTCTCCCACGCTGTCCTGCCCTCACGGGCTCTGTTAGACCAGGCAGATCCCTCTCTCCCACGCTGTACTGCCCTCACGGGCTCTGTTAGACCAGGCACATCCCTCTCTCCCACGCCGTCCTGCCCTCACGGACTCTGTTAGACCAGGCACATCCCTCTCTCCCACACTGTCCTGCCCTCACGGGCTCTGTTAGACCAGGCACATCCCTCTCTCCCACACTGTCCTGCCCTCACGGGCTCTGTTAGACCAGGCACATCCCTCTCTCCCACACTGTCCTGCCCTCACGGGCTCTGTTAGACCAGGCACATCCCTCTCTCCCACACTGTCCTGCCCTCACGGGCTCTGTTAGAGCAGGCACATCCCTCTCTCCCACACTGTCCTGCCCTCACGGGCTCTGTTAGAGCAGGCAGATCCCTCTCTCCCACGCTGTCCTGCCCTCACGGGCTCTGTTAGACCAGGCATATCCCTCTCTCCCACGCTGTCCTGCCCTCACGGGCTCTGTTAGACCAGGCACATCCCTCTCTCCCACGCTGTCCTGCCCTCACGGGCTCTGTTAGACCAGGCAGATCCCTCTCTCCCACGCTGTCCTGCCCTCACGGGCTCTGTTAGAGCAGGCAGATCCCTCTCTCCCACGCTGTCCTGCCCTCACGGGCTCTGTTAGACCAGGCACATCCCTCTCTCCCACACTGTCCTGCCCTCACGGGCTCTGTTAGAGCAGGCACATCCCTCTCTCCCACAATGTCCTGCCCTCACGGGCTCTGTTAGAGCAGGCACATCCCTCTCTCCCACACTGTCCTGCCCTCACAGGCTCTGTTAGAGCAGGCACATCCCTCTCTCCCACACTGTCCTGCCCTCACGGGCTCTGTTAGACCAGGCACATCCCTCTCTCCCAAACTGTCCTGCCCTCACGGGCTCTATTAGAGCAGGCACATCCCTCTCTCCCACGCTGTCCTGCCCTCATGGGCTCTGTTAGACCAGGCACATCCCTCTCTCCCACGCTGTCCTGCCCTCACGGGCTCTGTTAGACCAAGCACATCCCTCTCTCCCACGCTGTCCTGCCCTCATGGGCTCTGTTAGAGCAGGCAGATGCCTCTCTCCCATGCCGTCCTGCCCTCACGGGCTCTGTTAGACCAGGCACATCCCTCTCTCCCACACCGTCCTGCCCTCACGGGCTCTGTTAGACCAGGCACATCCCTCTCTCCCACACCGTCCTGCCCTCACGGGCTCTGTTAGACCAGGCACATCCCTCTCTCCCACACTGTCCTGCCCTCACGGGCTCTGTTAGACCAGGCACATCCCTCTCTCCCACACTGTCCTGCCCTCACGGGCTCTGTTAGAGCAGGCAGATCCCTCTCTCCCACACTGTCCTGCCCTCACGGGCTCTGTTAGACCAGGCACATCCCTCTCTCCCACACCGTCCTGCCCTCACGGGCTCTGTTAGACCAGGCACATCCCTCTCTCCCACACCGTCCTGCCCTCACGGGCTCTGTTAGACCAGGCACATCCCTCTCTCCCACACTGTCCTGCCCTCACGGGCTCTGTTAGAGCAGGCAGATCCCTCTCTCCCACACTGTCCTGCCCTCACGGGCTCTGTTAGACCAGGCACATCCCTCTCTCCCACACTGTCCTGCCCTCACGGGCTCTGTTAGAGCAGGCACATCCCTCTCTCCCACACTGTCCTGCCCTCACGGGCTCTGTTAGACCAGGCAGATCCCTCTCTCCCACACTGTCCTGCCCTCACGGGCTCTGTTAGACCAGGCAGATCCCTCTCTCCCACACTGTCCTGCCCTCACGGGCTCTGTTAGACCAGGCAGATCCCTCTCTCCCACACTGTCCTGCCCTCACGGGCTCTGTTAGACCAGGCACATCCCTCTCTCCCACACTGTCCTGCCCTCACGGGCTCTGTTAGACCAGGCACATCCCTCTCTCCCACACTGTCCTGCCCTCACGGGCTCTGTTAGAGCAGGCACATCCCTCTCTCCCACACTGTCCTGCCCTCACGGGCTCTGTTAGAGCAGGCACATCCCTCTCTCCCACACTGTCCTGCCCTCACGGGCTCTGTTAGAGCAGGCAGATCCCTCTCTCCCACGCTGTCCTGCCCTCACGGGCTCTGTTAGACCAGGCATATCCCTCTCTCCCACGCTGTCCTGCCCTCACGGGCTCTGTTAGACCAGGCACATCCCTCTCTCCCACGCTGTCCTGCCCTCACGGGCTCTGTTAGACCAGGCAGATCCCTCTCTCCCACGCTGTCCTGCCCTCACGGGCTCTGTTAGACCAGGCAGATCCCTCTCTCCCACGCTGTCCTGCCCTCACGGGCTCTGTTAGACCAGGCACATCCCTCTCTCCCACACTGTCCTGCCCTCACGGGCTCTGTTAGAGCAGGCACATCCCTCTCTCCCACACTGTCCTGCCCTCACGGGCTCTGTTAGAGCAGGCACATCCCTCTCTCCCACACTGTCCTGCCCTCACGGGCTCTGTTAGAGCAGGCACATCCCTCTCTCCCACACTGTCCTGCCCTCACGGGCTCTGTTAGACCAGGCACATCCCTCTCTCCCAAACTGTCCTGCCCTCACGGGCTCTGTTAGAGCAGGCACATCCCTCTCTCCCACGCTGTCCTGCCCTCATGGGCTCTGTTAGACCAGGCACATCCCTCTCTCCCACGCTGTCCTGCCCTCACGGGCTCTGTTAGAGCAGGCAGATGCCTCTCTCCCACGCCGTCCTGCCCTCACGGGCTCTGTTAGACCAGGCACATCCCTCTCTCCCACACTGTCCTGCCCTCACGGGCTCTGTTAGAGCAGGCAGATCCCTCTCTCCCACACTGTCCTGCCCTCACGGGCTCTGTTAGACCAGGCACATCCCTCTCTCCCACACTGTCCTGCCCTCACGGGCTCTGTTAGAGCAGGCACATCCCTCTCTCCCACGCTGTCCTGCCCTCACGGGCTCTGTTAGACCAGGCACATCCCTCTCTCCCACGCTGTCCTGCCCTCACGGGCTCTGTTAGAGCAGGCACATCCCTCTCTCCCACGCTGTCCTGCCCTCACGGGCTCTGTTAGAGCAGGCACATCCCTCTCTCCCACGCTGTCCTGCCCTCACGGGCTCTGTTAGAGCAGGCACATCCCTCTCTCCCACGCTGTCCTGCCCACATGGACTCTGTTAGAGCAGGCAGATCCCTCTCTCCCATGCTGTCCTGCCCGCACGGGCTCTGTTAGAGCAGGCGCACCCCTGTCCCCCCACGTTTCTTCCCTTCCCTGGTTTCTCTGCATCCTTCTCCCCTTTGGTTCTTTGCCACAGCCCTTGTACACATGGAATGGCGAGGGCAAGGTTGGTGCCCAGTGAGCAAGGACAGTGGCAGAAAGAGGAAATAATTGGAGGGTTTTGCATAGAGACAGGTTTTTATTTTATTTTTATTTATTTATTTATTTATTTATTTATTTTTACTATATCGCCCTTGCTAGAGTGCTGTAGCGTCATAGCTCACAGCAGCCTCAAACTCTTGGGCTAGAGACAGGTTTTTTAAAGGCTCATTTTAGCTATTGGGTAGAAAAAAGACCATGGAGTGCTGGCTAGGGCAGAACCCGCCCCACACCGTGTCCCTGGGGGTTAGAAACCTCACATTTTAGTGATTCTAAATGAGTTTTGGCCTGTATTCGTCTTGCCCAGGCTGCTTCCTCCCTGCTTAAGTCACAGTTCGGTGTTTTCCCCAGAAGTTTCCTCTTTGCACCTTAGACTTCTGCAGCAGCCCAGGACTTCTCCAGAGAAGGGGGCAGTAGGCTGTGTTTCAGGCTGCAGTCCTGGGGGCAGCTGTGCCCAGTGCCCCATTTGTAGGCTGTTTGTAGTGGGGGCTTCTGCTGCTGGCTGCTGCTCCGGGCCACAGTTGGCCACGGGAACTGTACTGGGTCCCAGATGCGTGGGATTCAGTCCCTTCACCCCCTGAACAGGTAGCTTCTCTTCTCTCCCAGCCCCTCATCTCTTGTCCGGGCTTCTCTCCGTCCTCTGTCTTGGCTCTTCCTTATTCTCACAAATAACCCATCCATTCTTCTGTCCCTCTCTTTTATAATGAGGTTTAGTGACTCAGGTGGAAAGGCAGCTGGGCCTCAGACCCTAGGGTCATGTGAGAACCTGGCAGCCTTTCCTGGGGTGTCTCTAGACCCACAGACTGGCCTCTCATCTCCTGAGGATTGGGACATGCTGCCGTAAAGCCACAAAGAACAAGTCATTATGGATTGAATGTCCGTGTCCTGCTACCTCACATGCTCACACCTGGCATCATCTAAAGGTAGAGACTAAGGGACTGTTACCTACCAGTGTCTGCCTAGCGGCGTGCGTTTAGCAGACATACATGTAGAATGAATGTAAAATGAATAAGGTGAGCAATATTAATTGGGTGGCTTTGGATATGTCTCTTAACCCCTCAAAGACTTAAGCCTCTTCATCTGCACAATGGTGGTGATACCCTCCCCATGCTGGGGAGGTGCAGTGAGGTACTCAGCTCAGGACCTGACCGAGAGCTAACAGGTACTCAGGGTTTCCAGCGGCCCTGGAGAACTGCACTGAATTTAGGCAGGGCACGTGCTGTTGCTGGGGCAGTAGACAACAGCACTGCCTTGGTGGGGGCTGACCTTGTGTCAGGCCCCTGCTGGCTCTCTGTGCCCTTGGCCCCTCCTAGGCCGGTGGCTGAGGCATCATTGGTCTGTTTATAGATGAGCCCTGCATCTTCTAGAGGGATGTCTCAGAGAGCATGACAGAGCTGGGATCGACACTCACATCTTCTTCAGAGCTTGCACGTTCTCAGGAACCTACATGTTCTTGTTGAACCATAACCCCAGCCTCGGATCAGCTGGTTTTTCTGCCCCAAGGCCCCTTGGCATCCTTGCTCTTGGTTTTCTCTGGGCTTCGTGATTTGACCCCTCACTGGTGCATCCCCTGCTCCAGCAGGGGGCAAGTGTTGGCTCTCTGCCTCAGGTGGGAGGTGGGAACCTGCATGGAGGGTGGGATGAGTGAGGGAAGGCAGAACTCTGCAGCTTCACTCCCCAGCTGCTGCTGGTGATGAAGAGTGAGGGACCTGCAGTTAGAACTTCTCCCAGGACGTGGTCATGGCTGCTTAACACACAGGGGTCTCATCCCACCACTGTAGAGAGAGCCTCAAATACAAGTATAAGAATGGTTCCATCAGCTGTTTATTGAGTTCCTGTTGGCTCAAAGTATGAGCCAGAGTGTTCACTTGTGATGTCACATTAAACCATCTCAGGAAGCCAGTGAGGCAGTGGCTGCAGGGGCCCATTTTTACAGACCAGGCAGCTGAAGCCCCAGGAGGAGAGTCCCAGCGGCAGCCACCTGTGGTGTCTGCTCTGTCTGTGTGCCCCAACTTAGCCCCATGCCAGCCCTGGAGGGGGCATTGCTGGCTTCGTTATCTGTGGAGTCACTAGAGTAGGGGTGAGAGGAACACATACCCTTTCTCTTGGAAATTTCCTGGAAGGCAATAACTGCTCGGGCTCAGCCACAGTTAGTTCCTTGGTAGCAGGTTTCTTAACTCCCACATGGGAAGAAATCAGGATATATTGTTGAGATGCCCATTCCAGGAAGCCTCGCCTGACAGCTGCTGGCTGGGGGTGGCTTCATCTCCTCCCTGGCCTCACCTCTCCATGAGCTACTGTTAGTACTTACCTTATATGGGGGCAGAGACAGCACATGTGTTAAAGAGAGAAAAGAACAAAGTAATTACAACTGTGCTGAGAGAGAGAGAGAGAGAGACATGAACTTGACTTCACATGGGGAGATGAACCTTATCAGACCTTCAGAATAAGAAGAAGCTACTTTGGGCAGGAGCAGACCAGACGGAGGGAATAGCCTGTGTGAAGGTCCTGTGGTTGGAAGCAGCTTGACAGAGACCTGCAGGGGAGTCACTGAGCGAGGAGCCACACCTGAGTGCTGTGCTGCTTGTGGCCCAGCGTGGAGCCTGGCACATGTGTCGGTGTTAATGAATGTGAGGGCAGGGGGCGCTTGCCCCCCATCGTTAGCCTTGAACTATGAGAGCTGGAGGGCCGGGGCTTAGGATGGCGACACATCATTACTGCTTCTATTTTTTTGGTCACCTCTTTGGCAAATCCTTGAGACTAACTAAATGTACATATGTATAGGTGAATGGTGAGTGATTCTTCACTCATCCCTTTGAGAATGTTCTGAACCACCTGCTGTGTGCCAGGCACTGACCTGGAGATCGTTCCCACACAGACCCGATTTCAGGCAGACTGACTGACAAGAAGGCAGTGTCACTGCTCATTGTGATGAGGGACACTGACCTGGAGATCGTTCCCGCACAGACCCCATTTCAGGGAGCTCCGTACAGACTGACAAGAGAACAGTGTCACTGCTCAGTGTGATGAGGGACAGAATTACACTGACTCTTTTTTCCAAACTGATATCAGAGTCATGATGTATTCAGAGTTGTTCCAATTCTTTAAATGAAAAGGCAGTTTGGAATTTTGGGCAAATGTGGGACCTCTCGTCACCTTAGCTACAATTAGACAAGTGCACAAAGGACTGTGGCAACATTTAAAAGTTCATAAGCAAGGACAGAAAAATGCCACAGTCTCATTCTGCCGTTTGTTGTCCATAGCCCACCTTAGAACTGAGGAGTTCAAATCTGAGCACCGTGTATGCATGGGAATTGTTCAGGACACCCAGGCGGCTCGCCTCAGACCTGTTTCCCTCCACTACTCCATCCTTCAGGTGTCTGCGTCTGCTTCCTTGTGACTTCCAGAGGGCCCCTCTTTTTTTTTTTTTTTTTTGGAAACGGTCTCACTGGCTTGCTCTGGGGTTCAGTGCTGTGGCATCACAGCTCACAGCAACCTCAAACTTAGGCTTAAGCGATTCTCTTGCCTCAGCCTCCCAAGTAGCTGGGACTACAGGTGCCTGCCACAGCATCCAGATATTTTTAGAGATGGGGTCTTGCCGTGGCTCAGGCTGGTCTTGAACTTGTGAGCTCAAGCAATCCACCCACCTCGGCCTCCCAGAGTACTAGGATTATAGGCATGAGCCACCGAACCTGGCCCAGAGGGTCCATCTGGTCCCTCCCATACTCCTTTCTCCTGACTACATCCCAGGCTCTACCCACCACCGTGCTCACTGCCCCCTCTGGAACCTGTGTGAACAGGGACCATGACTGTCTTGCTCCCTAGCACCCTTACAGGCCTAGCATGTACAGTCAGGGTTGGTCCCCTGCTCAGTGGAGGGATGGCTGCCCAGTCTTAGGTGGACCTGGCTGGAGAGAAACAGCTTAGCCCTTCAGAGTTCAGACCTAATATCATCCACTTCAGGAACTGCTGTATTCCCAGGCCCTGCCAGGGTGAGGGCAGGTGGCCTCTGTGAAGGGCGTGTGGCTTCTATTGTCATAGCTGTTTATTTTCTCATTGAACATTGTTTAAAGCTCTTGAGAAAGTCCTGGGCAGGTGTGCTTATTTGGGGAGCTGTGTGGGCAGTGGGGGGATGAGAGGGTTGTACTCCGCTGAGCAGATGAGCTCTGAGTGGGAACTAGGTACTGGGCAAATATATGTGCCTATGAGCGAGTGTGGGGGCCCTGGGAAGGCGATGGTGTGCCCCGAGTCATGGGTCTGGTTGCCAGATGACAGGCACACGTGCCCTACCCTTCTAAGGAGTGCTTTCCTTGGTGGGTGAGGGAAGGGGCCAGACTCGACCACAGCTATGCCAGCCTGTGATGAGCTTTAGAGTCGGTAGGAGTTAGAGCCCTGATTCTGGCTGACCTGAGTGACGAGGGGCCTGTGGAGGCCGTGATGGGCAGTCTGTGTCTGTGTCTGTGTCTCCAGCTCCACGTCTTCCAGTGGAGCTTGGTTTCCAGCCTGGTTTTCATTCACTGGAGCAAAAATGCCTCCAGCCCTGCCATGCCGGGCTTCTTCTGACCTATAGGATGAGAACAAGTGTCGTCCCAGTGCTCCCAGCTGGGGACCTGTTGTAGAATCCACAAGGCCAGTCCTGGTGGAATTCCCTGGCTGGCTCACCTATGTCTTGTATCCAACTCTGAGGCTGGGCAAGGGATCACCTTCTTGAGAACTGCATGGGTCTCCCGTGGGAACCAGAGGTTGTTGGGAGGGAAGGCAGGCAGTGGATGCTGGGGGAGGCCACCAAGATGTGTTCACCACAGGTCTCTCGGGATTCTGTCCTGTGGAAAGTGCAGTCTAGTCCTGAGGTCAACAAACTCCTTTGACTGCCTGTCCCAGGTGATGATAGGATTGTGAGTCACACCACCACGTGCGTGTGTTTGTTTGCAGTACCCGTAGATAGATTCTTTATAATATACAAACAAAAACAGAAACTTAAAGGTGACGAATAAAAATTAATCTGAATTGGAGTTTGAATCTGAGTGGGTCGCCTCAAGCACCCTGCTCTGGAGACCACTGTGATGATGCTGTCATCGGAGCTGAGTCACTCCTGTACTCTAGGTTTTAATTTCGTTTCCTTACCTTGAGTCATTTGGTTCCACGGTCATGAGTTTTGCTATATCTGCCCACCACTACAGCTTTAATATCTTCCTTAAATTGACTCCCATTTTTTACCTAAAACAAGTTTATAAAGAAAACCAGTATCATTTATCATCAGTAGAAAATCAGTTCAGAAGTACTGTGGTGATTGTGAAGCAGCTGTGCATTTCCAGCCAGCCGCTGTTGACCGCCCAAAGCTAAGAGACAGATGGACAAACAGCGAAGGGCAGAGGCAGAGGAGCACTGAATCGAGACACATCAGGAAAGGACGGAGAGGGAAAAGCTTTGCCTTTGAAACTCAGCATTGCTCCTGTGGTATCCAGGATGCACAGAAAGTGATCCTGGGTTCCAGATTCTGTGCTTGGGGGACACCAGTGGGCTGGTGCAGAGTGTGGCCTTGGAGGTCACAGATGGGGCTTTGAGTGCCACTCTGTCACTGCCCTGTGCCTCAGCTGCTTCACTGGAAATGCGGGCCCACCTCATGGTGTCGCTGGGATTAAACAGAGGAGTGTTTTCAAATAGCTTCACATATGGTGTGCAGTCCATAAATGCTAACTTTTATTATTATCAAATTGTTGCCCTATTACCCCAGACCTTTTAAAGGGATATTTTTAGTTTAAAAATAATAAAATAGAGATTGACTTCAACTGTGTTTTGAGCAGACTGCCCCCAGAGAAGAATCTAGCAGACTTCTTCAGTTTCTCCCTGGGGCCTCAGACTGACTGATGAGCCTGCAGAGGCCCCAGTGGAACCATCACAGGGTATGTGATTGTTTTTTTTCCACATGAGCATAAGCTTTTTTTTTGTAGATACAGAGTCTCACTTTACCGCCCTCCGGTAGAGTGCCGTGGCGTCACACGGCTCACAGCAACCTCTAATTCTTGGGCTTACGCGATTCTCTTGCCTCAGCCTCCCGAGCCGGGACTACAGGCGCGCGCCACAACGCCCGGCTATTTTTTTGTTGCAGTCTGGCCGGGGCTGGGCTTGAACTCGCCGCCCTCAGCACATGGGGCCGGCGCCCTACCGACTGAGCCACAGGCGCCACCCCTGAGCATAAACTTTTATATGAGACTGTCTTCTGTTCAGCATTTCATGGGCTCTTGGGGGTCCCATGTATTCAGCATCTTCAGACCCTCAGAAAACTAAGCAGCTCCTTGCCCCTGGCCCCCGGGTGCTGCAGAGGCTGGGGGTGCTGACTGGGATACGGTGAAGTCCAGCCTGGTGACACAAGTGAGGCACGGTGGCCATGGGAGGATTTTAGAGCTCCAAATAGTATAGCCCTTATTCCACGGTGACTGATTCTTGCCCTGTGGGAATGCTCTTGGCATTTAAATGTTGGCATCTGGCTGGTTTTTGTCTGTAGGTTGTACTCAGTGAGCAAACACTGTTTGCAGCGTCTTGCCTAAGCCCATCTGCTAATTGATCCCCCTCACCCTCTCTGCTCTCCAGGCTGGGCCCTGAGCCCACCTTATAGTCCCTTTGAGGATGAGCACTGCCATGCACACAGTTCAGAGCTGACATATGGTCTTCCTCACCTAGCAATCCATCTACCTGTGAACTGACTAGAACCTTCCAAGATGCCTGGACATCCACTTCTACACCCAGTAACTCCACCATGTAATGAAAGAAACCCAGGGAAATTAGAACAGTGGTAACAACAAAGGTTCAACCAGGACACAAGCTCTGGGTGACTTTCCTCAGAAGGGGTTTTTTTCCTCCCTTTATCCCCTTACGTAATTCTCCACAGTGGTATGTATATTATAGGAATGTTGCAAAACAACTGCCTTGTGAAAGATATAGAAAAGACGTTCTCCCCCCTCCCCGCCCCAGCCCCGGAGACAGAGTCATAACTGTCCTCTGTAGCCCTAGGTAGAGTGCTGTGGGGTCAGCCTAGCTCACAGCAACCTCAAACTCCTAAACTCCTCCTGAGTAGCTGGGACTGCAGCCACATGGCTCTGCTGGGTAATTTTTCTATTTTTAGTAGAGATGGGGTTTTGCTCGTACTCAGGCTGGTCTCTGACTCCTGGTCTCCAGCAATCCTCTTGTCTCACCTTCCTGGAGACCCCCTGTGATGTGTGTCCTACCCTCCACTCTGCCCCCTCACTAGCAATTTGTCATACTTCTGCAGTTCTGCAGGACACTCCCTAATGGGAGGAGAGAATAAAAACCTGAGATGTCTTCATCTTGACCATAGCTATTCCAGTTTGCCCCCCTCAAAGACATTTTTAAGAAGAAGCATCTTGTAGGATGTCAAAGTCATTTATTTGCATGGTATCATAACAGATTTTAATTTGACAAGAAAACTTTGCCTAAGAGAAAGGATTGGAAAGCAAATGCAAGGTGATTTGGAAAAGATTTGCTTTGTAAAAATTAGTTAAATGCATCCTGGCAGCTCTTCTTTGAAGGTTAATTGTGATACTGACTGTTAGGGAAAACCTAATTAATAGTAACTGAAAAAAACTACAGTTAAGTAATATTAAGGTTGTGACAAGCACTTTATAAAAGCAAAAACTCAACACTGAGATTTAAGGCTTGATCTTCCAACCTGTGGCCCATTGTTCCCAGGTGGTGAAGCAGATAAAATGCATTAATTAAATATTTGGAAGCACTTTGCTGGCTCTTCTTATTTATTATCTTTTGTGAGGTTGACATCTTGGCAATTTCTGAGAACAAAGGAATATGCAGAGAATTACATTTGCTCTTATTTTATCAGTGGGATTATATTTAAGTGTAATTTCTGTCTGTTTTTTTTCTTCTGTCTGGATGTGAGAGGCAAGGCTGGGGAGGAGCCCTGGAAGGTTGGGCAGGTGTGGGGACGAGGGTGTGGAGTGGAGTTGGCAGAGTTTAATACGTCCGGCCACAGGGGAACATAGTCTCTGTCATACCTGCTCAACTCTGCTGATACTGTCACACATAGTCACACCAATGTATAATCATTTGGGCAGGGTGTATTCTATGAAGACTTTCTGTACAAAAGCAGGCAGCTGGGCTAGACTGGGCCCAAGCACTGATTGCAGTTTGCACACTCCGGTATTGAGTCTGGAGTCAGGGCTTGGGTCTGAATCTAAGCTGCTCTCGAATCAGACCCTGGCTCGGTTTCTCTGTGCTGTTGTGTTCTTGGGTCCAGTGGCCATAGCACTAGCACTGGTCTCATGGTGACGTGGCATGGGTGGTACAACCAGTGAGGTGGCCTGCGGGGTGTGCAGGCTGTGGGGCTTGGTGGGAGGGGTGAGGGAGGCAGACCTGCCTGGGTAGAGCACTGTGCTTCAAGGTCCAGGGCACTTGGGGTACACTGGTTTAGGGGTAATTGCAGACAGAAGCACTCAAGGCTTTGTCTTGGGCTGCTGGAATGCTGGGCCAAGACTGGGTGACTTAAGCAATAAAAGTGTATTTTTTCACGTTCTGGAAGCCAGAAGTTTGAGATCCAGGTGTCCGCAGGGTGAGTTTCTTCTGAGGCTTCTCTCCCTGGTTTATAGATGGCCCTCATCCCCACATGTCCTCCCCGTGTGTGTCTGCGTCCTTGTCACTTCCTTTTACGAGGACACCAGTCATGTTGGATCAGAGCCCACCCTGTGGGCCTTATTTAACCTTAATCACCTGCTCGAAGACTCTGTCTTTAGGTGGAGTCTCACATGTGGAGGTATTGGGTTTGGACTTCGACATATGGATTGTAGGGAAACACAATTCAGCCTGTCACAGATGGAATTCCCAGTCACATAGAAACAGAGAGAGAGAGAGCAGAAACCAGATGTGGGGCTGTTGATACATGCAGGAAGGGTCCTCAATTGAACCACTGTTGAGGCCACTTAGGTGAGTTGACCATTTGGGATTGAGGCTGAGCAGCTTTGCACTGAGTGCCAGGTAGATGGGGCCCTACGCGCTGCCAGCCTGGCCATGGCACCACCAACTGAGCTGATGTCCGTAGCCTCCCTGTGGAGCTTAGCCCCACTTGGATGTGTCCATGGTCACCTGGTGGCATAAGTTAGACCACTGTGGGTGTCTAAAGCAAGTTCAGCTTAGGCACATCACTTTTCTGAGCCTCAGTTTGTTCATCTGTAAGTTGGAAACACATATACCTCCTCCACTTTTACAGTATTGGGAAGATTTATTGAGAATTTGCATGTAAAGTATTAGGACAATGCCTTTCACAAAGTATACCTCAGTGAACACTAGCTAGCTATTCTTTTATTACAACTATGGCTTTTACTATTTTACTACTACTCTTATTACCCTTAGCCAGAGTTGTTTCTAGCTTGTTAGTATCTATTGGTCTTTGAGGTACAGATTATTTATTAAAGCACCTAATTCTAAAAGTGATTAAATAACAGTTTTTAAGTATAACTGTCTTAGCTGAAAGTAACTTCTGCAAGCCTAGGCAAAAGCTCTTAGCTGTCGTATACCCCTAGTGACAGTATTTTTCATGCTGCTAACAACTCTTAGATAACAGAAGCATAGGCTGGGCATCTCCTCAAGCCCTTTACATGTGAATGGGGCAGAACTTTCTGGAACACGAATGAGTTCTGTGTGCCTGTATTCCTAGGTCCCTGTCTCCAGAGGGCCACTTCTCTGAGTGATCAGTCACCCAACCATATCTTACTGAAGCCTTTCCCTTGAGCTCCCTCTAAATATGAATATGTTTCTGTCACAGGTCTTCTAATTCTTCTTGTATTTTCATCCACATGACTCTCCCTGTTTTACTCAAACTTTTTTCATTGTTGTTGCCAAAAACTCTTTTTCAAATGATTTAAGAAGAGATGGAGTTTATGGCTCAGGTAGCTGATAGGTCTCAGAGTGATGGCTTGAGTGTGGCTGATGTGGGTACTGACCTGATAAGACCTCAGGACGCCATCTCTCCGACTCTCCAACTCTCAGCTTTATCTACTATGGGCTCCTCACCCGTATTGGCAAAATAACCACTGGCAGCTCCAGGCTTAGCAGCAGCAGCAGAACACCTGAGAGTGGGTCTCAGTGGCCTTATGGGAGGATAAGACAGGCTGGCCAGCACCTGGCATCTGCTCCTGTCCCTGGTGACACGCACACTGGTGGTGGATAATCCGTGGTTTCCCCAAATGAAATCTTTGTGCTGTTTCTCGTAGACACGGGAGGAGATTCTGGGCTGCCACAAGTAGCTGACGTCCCCTTCTACTCACATGGGCGGAGAGCACTGGCTCATTGGGCTGCCTTGTCCTAGCCCCTTGCACAGTGTCGGCAAATAACCCCTGAGTTTGAACAGTGCTGTCTAGTGACGATCGTTTGGACTCTTCCTTGGACCTAGCCCTGTTAGTGGCTTTGTGATTGCTTCTTTCCGTGGCACAGATGATTTCTGAGTAACTTGTACACTGCATAACGCTGTGGGATGAGCAGAAGTGTGCAGGGCCCAGTGTACCCCAAGTGCCCTGGACCTTGAAGCACAGTGCTCTACCCAGGCAGGTCTGCCTCCCTCACCCCTCCCACCAAGCCCCACAGTCTGCACACCCTGCACACCCTGCAGGGTTATCTTAGCATTTATGCTCACCAAAGGTTGGTCACATTTGTCTTGAGCATATTGGCCTTCTGTGGGTCACAGTTCACTGGCAATTAGTCCTCCTGGGCTAGTTCACTCAAGAGGGTAGGATAGGGTTATTTGTTTATATGCAAAGTGGTCCTTCTCTTTTCAGACAAGATTGAATTACTTAACCTGGTATTTTTCAGACATGGTCATTGAACAGCACATGTAGTGTTCTTCCTCTCTGACAAATGAGTTTTCTGAAGGGATTAAGATGTGTTTGTGGCTATTTATACCCTGTCTTATTTCAGAAAAGCGTTTGAAGTGGTGAATCTTACGTGTAAGTCCTGGAAGCCTGGGCATGCTTCTTACCGTCTCTTAGCCTCAGAGTCTTCATCTGTGAAATGGGTGCAACAGAAGGCTCATTGGAGAATGTTATTTTGAAAAGTAAACAAGTTGTAGCCTAAGCATCAGGTAATCTTGTTGTTATTATGGAAGGATTAGGAATGGTGACGTGAAACGATTGACCTGGTGGTGTCTTACACAGAGATGTGCTCGGGAAATAGTGGCTCACTGTGGCCTTGAGTATGTGACATAACCTCTCAGAGCCTCAGGTGCTTCAGCTCTGGAATGAGCTGGTGGGTATAGGTGGTATTAGCTAACAGGCAGGGTTTCTGAGAGCCAGCTTTACGCACATGAGCGGTCTCATCCTGACAGCTCTGGCCAAAAGATGGGCCTTGCAGTTAACATTTCACAGTGTGGAAACCAAGTCCTGGAGAACTTAAGTAGATCTAAGGTGACATTCTGGTGGTTAGTGAGCCCGGCAAGGCAGGATCCAGAGCCCTGGTCCTGAAGCAGCACCCGGGCCCAGTGCCTCAGTGTTGTGCTTATGGCAGGTGCTGGGGCTGAGGGCAACATCCTGCTTCCCTCAGGTCAGTCACGTCAGGTATTTTTAGCCATGAGTTCTGTTTGCTCACTCAGCAATCCAGTATGGGCCAGCTGGGGGATGAGTTTTCGGGCAGCTTCATGTTCAAATGGAGAAGCTTGTCTGCCTTTTTCTTTTAGACATAGAGTCTCTGTCACCCAGGCTAGACTGCTATGGCATCATAGCTCACAGCAATTCCAAACTCTCGGGCTTACATGATCCTCTTGCCTCAGCCTCCTGAGTAGCCAGGAGTACAGGTACCTGTCATAATGCCTGGTTAGTTTTTCTATTTTTAGTAGAGGCTGGGTCTCACTATTGCTCAGGCTGGTCTCAAACTCCTGAGCTCAAGCCATCTACCTGCCTCAGCCTCCCAGAGTGCTGGGATCACAGGTCTGAGCCACTGGACCTGGCCTAAAAGCTTATCTTTCTTGCATCTGCTTTCTGAGATTTTGGGGGTGGTGCCTTGGATACAGAACATGGTTGTCCAGTTTGTTTATGCTGGCCCTCTCACTGATAGACTCCCAAGCCCCTCTTAACTGCCATCCACATGCTGAGAACAATTCAGTCTCTGATATTTATGGGGCCTTGCAAAACCAACTCCAGCTCCTTCTTGCTTTGAAGCCTGCACCTGTGCGTGGCAGGCTGTGTGCTACATGCTCCCACCATGAGTTCTGGGCTGGTGTGAGCTTGGCCTGGCCAGGGCCCAGATGCCCAGGCCCTTCTCCAGAGACAGCATTTGGCCTCAGCTGCGTGAGCCCAACTTCCCAGGCTGCTGGATTTGGCTGCCTGGTTTCCTTCCCAGAACTTCCTACACCAAGATCATGAGATTACAGGATATAAGAAAGATCAGCAGCACCCTCTGTGCTCAAGGTGAGTCTTCTGTCAATAATGTCCTGGGCCTCACTCTGTGCCAGAAAAGGATGCAGAGGCCGTCCAACACGTGCTGTACATTTTATTGATTTATACACTGTCTTGCTCTGAGGAGCATTTGAAGCAACGTGTCTTACATATAGGTGCCAAGAGCACAGGCTGTGGTATCAGACACTGTGTCATCATGGGTACCGCAGAATATCATTGCAGAATCTTCTTTCAAGAATTAAATAATTTACAGTGTGAGTGTTACTTTTGTTGTCATTGCTGCTGTTATTAACATTATTACTATTATGCTCACCTCAGAATAAAATTGTTGGTCATGAAAGATGAACTTTCCGTCTGACTCAGAACCAGGCGTGTGTGTTCTTTGTACGTGCACGTCCCCAGCTCATTGCCAGATGGCTGCACCTGGCTTTCCCTTGCATGAGCTCCACCATTTTCCATGAATTCTGAGCAAATTTACATTTGCATCCAGCTGGCTTGCTCATTTGGTTGCTGTGTCTGTTAGGGAAGTCTTGTTAAAGCCGTCTTACTGTAGCATTTAAACACTGTGTCACTCGTGAGGGCCCCTTTTGCCTGATGAAGTGATGTCTTTATTTCCCACTTTCATCATCATATTTAAGGCCATGATCACAAAGCTTGAGAAAGACCCGGTGCTTGGTGGGATGGCAGTGGGCTCCCTGAGGTCCGTGGTCAGTGCTTCTGACTCTTGAGAACCCACCGTCAGGCCCTTCACCCCCCAATTCACCTGCTTTCCAGCTCTGGTTGTCCCCAGGCTGCTCTCCTGCTCCTAGCTGATCTGTCTTCCCTGTTCCCACCCTTGGTTCTGGTCTCTGTCTCCTCGTCAGTCCTCACTTGATCCTGTCTGTTCTGCCATTTCCTCTCAGCCACAGTGGCCATCTCTCCTCCCTCCCTCCGTGTTCCATAGTCCTTTAAACCTCAACTTGAACCTCATGCCTTTCTTGGGCTGACTCTGAGACCCCATGTGTTCACAAAAGCGCTCTGGAGAGATTGCAGATGGGAGGAAGAGGGGATGGACCAGGGCAGTGAACCCGTAGCCCCTGTGGTGTGCCGAGCATTATACTTTGTAGCCAGTGTTTATAACTCTGGGGGGTAGGGGGGAGGTGTTTTCCAGTTTGAGAGAGAAGAAACCCGAAGCTCAGAGAGATTAAATAATTTGATCAATGATCAATACAGAAATGTAGAATTCAGCTTTTATTGTTCAACAGCTTTTCATCAAGCACCTGTGATGGGCCTGGTCCAGGTGCTGGGCTTCTGGCCGTTAACAAGAGGAACGTGGTTCCTTCTTCTCCAGGTGCCCAGTGTGGATTCTCTCATTTTTTCACGGTGTCTTACAAAGATTTCCTAAGCAGGTGATAGGGTTTTGCCTGGGTCACTATCTGCATTCCTCAGAGAGCCTGTGTCCTGTGAAGTGGCTGGGAAAGGCAGAGTTCCCATAAAGCAGAGTGACAGGCAGGAAAGAGCCTGTGTAGCAAGTCAGTTCTGGTTGCTCTCCAAGATCTCTTGGAGAGTGTCCAGGGCGGCCCCCGAGTTGGAGGCACCCAGCCTTTCCTTGTCCAGTGTTTATCTTTGTCATCTCACTGTGATGAATGCAACTTCATGGGAATGTTTGTTCCCTCCCAGAGCTGATGTGTCTGTTTAGGTATCTGGGTTGTTTAATTTTTGGATGGCCTTATAGGGAAGGAAAAACAGATGGATTATCCCTTTCAGCTGAAAGGAAACAAGTGGCAAACCACACTTCAAAGGCAGTGCTCCTCCCACCCCCCAAGCCATCCACTTCAGGGTTTTGACTGAAGGTAAGTGCAATGAGAGGATGAATATTGATTCAAAAACCTAAGCAGTTTGGAGATCTTTGGGATGTTTTAAAACAGTGGTTCTCAACCTTCCTAATGCTGCAACCCTTTAATACATTTCCTCATGTTGTGGTGACCCCCAACCATTAAATTATTTTTGTTGCTACTTCCTAAGTGTAATTTTGCTACTGTTATAGGGTCGTTTGACCCCCCAAAGGGTTTGTAACCCACAGGTTGAGAACCTCTGTTTTAAAACAAAGCATAACATCCATGAACTCTTTTAGCTCAGGGCAACTTTGACAGCAACTGTTTTTTTTTATTTTTTATTAAATCATAGCTGTGTACATTAATGCGGTCATGGGGCACCATACACTGGTTTTATAGACCATTTGACACATTTTCATCACACTGGTTAACATAGCCTTCCTGGCATTTTCTTAGTTATTGTGTTAAGACATTTATATTCTACATTTACTAAGTTTCACATGTACCCTTGTAAGATGCACTTCAGGTGTAATCCCACCAATCACCCTCCCTCCGCCCATCCTCCCCCCTCCCTCCCCTCCCTCTCCCCCTTCCCCATATTCATAGGTTATAACTGGGTTATAGCTTTCATTTGAAAGCCATAAATTAGTTTCATAGTAGGGCTGAGTACATTGGATACTTTTTCTTCCATTCTTGTCCCCTTCTTCCTCCTTCACCGCTCCATGTATGTCCCTCCCGAAGATGCGCACTCGGTCGAAGAGGACAACCTTCCCAGATAGCGGGGCCCCCCTTCTTTGGTCAAGGGCATACGAGTAGCTGAGCTCCTCTGCTAGAACCTCCAAACGAGCTCTCAAGGCCCATTTGCAACTGTTTGTTAATGGCGAGACTTTGAATTCTGGGGCTTTGCTTCCTTAGTAGTTGCTTCTCACTTGAGGGAAGGAGTCTGGCCAG
Organism: Nycticebus coucang; assembly: GCF_027406575.1. Taxonomy (NCBI): domain Eukaryota; kingdom Metazoa; phylum Chordata; class Mammalia; order Primates; family Lorisidae; genus Nycticebus; species Nycticebus coucang. The sequence goes on from NC_069791.1 coordinate 109,626,628, forward strand.
GCTGCATGTGAGTGTTGCTATGTGTTAGGCACCGTGTGATACACTTTGAAGGGATCATCGCATTTAATTCTGATTTGTAAAGCATTTGGATAAAGGGGGTGTTATTCTGATTACACAGTATTCTTCCCCTTAAAGACAAATTTATTTAAATCATAGATTAGAAACAGAAGCACACGTAGCCCACATATCTTTTTCATTTGGCTAATGTAGTTTTTAGTATTGAATTTGTTTGACTACATTGAGCAATCAGGATACTTCCCATAACATCTACGATTTCCAAATTCTTTTGAAAAAATCAAAAGCTCCAACAGTAATGGGTCTGTGTTCACTTGGGACCAAGTAGTGGCTACCTCATTTCTAAAGGACCAGTCTCCTCATCCCCGCCTGGCCTACTTCTGTCACTTCTCTGCCTGCCTGGTCCCTGCAGGCATTCACATTGGTCCTTCTGCTTCAAATCATCAGCCCCTGGATCTTTCTAAAGAAGGAGTCTTTCAAATTCGATTTCATACATGAATGTTGGCACCTGTTAGCCCTTCAACATTCCTTCAGCAAATAATGTGCCAGAAAGTGAAACCTGCCAAGATGCGTATGAGGAGGGGGCAGGGGAAGCGGCTGCAGGACACTCAGCAGCACTTGTCAAAGCGGCACCCGTGCCACAGGGGCTTTCTTGGGGGTCTCCAGGAAGGTGGTCTGCATTTTCCTGTTATCTTAGGCAGCTGGGTTATAGATCTTTGAGGGCCTTAGACTCCAAGGCGGGAGTCTTCCATATCTAGAAAAGAATCTTTAATTTGACCTGAAATGAAACTGCTGCTGCATGGCATGTAAGAATTCATTTGCTCAATCAAAAAATGTTGCAGTCAGTGATGTTTAATGATGACCTGCTGTGATAGCAGCGAATGCTCTGTGTTCTCCTAATGTGGCAGCCAGTGTGCCTGGTGTCTTCTCCAGATTATTTCAGTTAATTTCTCACAGTAACTTCATAAATGGGGTGCCATAATGATCCCTGAAGATGTCAAGGCCCAGCAAGGATTGTCATATGCTCAAGCTCATATAAGACATGACTGGCGGGGCCAGGATTTGAACTCAGGCGGTTGGACTCTCCACCTCTACCTTCTCCTGCTTCCCATGGGTCAAGGCACGTCCACAGAGGTCGTCTGTTTGGGTCTGTGTGTGTTATGTTGGCCCGGCTCTCTATGTCTTTATCAAATTGTTGTCACATCAAAGAAGAATCAGTTAGCATTTAGGGATACAGAAAAATGAAATAATATGTACGTTAAATAAAATTAAATTAGGCCATTGCTGCAGAAGCATTGGTTATTCTCAGAGTAGCTAACAGAAGGTTGAAATCACTTAATATTGTTGGTCTTTCAGCTTTTAGGGAGAAAGTTTTGATTTGGAACTCACTGTAATGCAGTCAAAGCCAAGGTATTCAAAATAGTCTCTGCTCAGCATCCCACAATGACATGGGAGCCATAAATAAATTTGACTGAAGAGCAATTCCTGGCAGGAATTAAAAATCTTCTAGCAGGTGACATGAAACTGTTCTCAGTGCCCCGTATCTGTCACTGTGCTGTTCCAGTTGGCCTTGGCGTGTTGGCATACTTCGCTGGCTGCTCTGTGTATTGTGGTAACTCTCATACCTTAAGATTCCACGCCCCCGGGAGAAGTGATTGGAACATTGTGTTTTTCTTTACCCCAGGTTTGCATTTAAATTGGTGGCATTTGCACTTCTTGTGTATCCTCAAGGGATGACAAATGGTGCATCATTTGTTCTTCCATTTTACAGACTGGAAGATCAAGGTACCAGAGAACCAAGTAGGTGTCCTGTAACCTTTGTTCAAGGTTGGTACCAGAGGGAACCTTGGCAGGCAGAACAGGACACTGATAATTATTGGTTGTTGGCCAGGCCCTTGAGATTTTTTCCCTTCTATTTTGTCTTCTTAGCTATTTTGGACAGTAGGTGGTGGTAAACTCTCTTAACACACAAGGAGCTGTATATGCATAAATCTCATCTCCTGTTCAAGGTCACCCAGCTAGTAGGTGATGAAGCTGGGATACCAAACCCAATTTGTCTTCCCTCCAAAGCCCCGTGCATGTCACATTACCGCACTGATACCACGGTGTTGGATGTCGATCTTTGCAAAAATTTTTCCAGCTTTATCGAGATATAATCGATAAATAAAATTTGTATGTATTTTAAGATACACGATGTATAATGTTTTGATATACATATACATCATAAATTGATTGCCATAATCAAGCTAATTGACATAGTCATCACCTCATGAAGTTAACCTTTTTGTTTTTGATGGTAAGAACATTTAAGATCTACTTTCTTAGTAAATTTAAAGTATATAGTATGTCACCATAGTCACCACACTGTGTGTGATATCTCCAGAAGCTTTTCATCCTGAATAACTGGCATTTCTCCCACCTTCCAGCCCCTGCAAGTAGATATTTTAATGCATCTGCTGAGTTTCTATGTTGAGAAATGTTGAGAATGTTGAGGAAAAGGCAGCTTCAGGTGAGGCATGATCCAGAAATGGTTGTGAAGGCTCAGGCTTCTCTGTTCTGTCCATCCTGCTTGCTTAGTATGTGCACCCACCTCTGCTGAGAACCTCCTTAGCAGCTCCAGAGGGAGGCAGGGCCAGCTTCTCTTTCCAGATGTTTCTCAACAAACATCTCCTTTCTCATACACTCTTTATATGAACTAGGAACCAGTGGGATTTGTCCTGCTGAGTGCCTATGGCAAAGAATGGAAGAGGGGTCCTTTGCACTGGATGATTTTTAAGAGCTCTTCATTGTCTGTATGGGACATGTTTTCCTTAGAGCTATTATTTGCCTATTGGAGGAATGGGCACATATTTGGAGGCATCAGTGCAAAATGAAGATACTAGTCTTTGTCTAAAAATTAGAAGAAAAACTTCCTCTGTTTTTCCTGTAATTCCCTCCTCCCTCACTGACATGTTGTGGTGTTTTTTAAAATTGTGTTTGCTATTTAACATCATACTCCCTTGGGCATGGGGATGCTTGTGGAACAAGGGTGGACCCTCACAGGCACTTGAGGCCCTGCTCCATGACTTAGCCTGCTAGGGGTGGAGAGCAGCAGAGTGTCTAGGTGGGGCAGGAAAGCTTATGTCCAGGAACCTGTGTTTCCTCTGCTCAGATACCTACTCCACTGCCCATCAGAGTTCACTTACAAAGCCCCCACTCAAAGCTAAAACTATGAAGCAACTCTAGACTGTGAGCACAGAGCATAAGCCCCCCCCCACAGGGCTCATTGCCTTCTGAGTGCTGGACCCTGTGTGACTGCTGGTCACCTGGCCATGAAGCTGGCTGTGAACTTTAACTTGTTTATAATTGTTTTCTATGCTAGTTTCTGGGTTTCTAGGCTTTTCAAAGGCAAGTCTGGGTTCTATTGCAAGAAAGGGAGGAGAAAGTGCTGGGCAGTATGCAGTAGAGGGCCATTGCAAGGAGGCTCTTGTGGGGTGTGTGTGTGTGTGTGTGTGTGGATGTTTTCAAGGAGTAGACGAGATGTAAGGGTCTGAGGGACCTTCAAGTTATTTTACAAGTTTATTGCTCCTGGGTCAGCTCAAACTTGCCTTTGCAGCTGAGAAAATGGACAGCTACTCCCAGTCAGTACACTCATTCTCAAGCCAAACACCTTCCTTTCAGGTAGTGACCTTGATGAAGTGAAGGGCAGTGTGTCCTGTGTCCCCTCCCTCACCTGCTAAGCCTGTCCCTAGCACCTGGGTGTGGAGGTAGAGTGAGTTTCTTCTTTGGAGGGTTTCTTTTTTGCCATTCTGAGACCAGGGGAAGTCTGTGTGTTAATGTCCCTGGTAAAGTAGCAGGTTGTTTTTAAAGATGTGTTTTATTGTAGATTTGTAGTTCAGATGTGCAAAGCAGCGGTGGTTTGTGCAATCTGTCAGCTGGGAGTCACCTGCCAGTTTCTTTCCCAGAATAAACTGCTTGAAGAGAGGGGACCTCTGCCAAATTGCCCAGACTCTTCCAGACTCATTAGCCAGTGTAATTTGAGGTTGAGGGTTGTAGGGCGGGAAGCTTCCCAGCTTGGGAAATAGATAGACGTGGCTTTGAATCTGACTGGCGGGTGGCTTTGGCCAGTTACCTAACTCTGAAGTGTCTGTACTAGGGTAGATGCAGTGCATCCTGGAATATGCACCTGTTGTGATTTATTTTGCTTCTTGGCATGAGAAGATTTCTACCTAACGTCTCCTGGGAGTTTTCAGGGCAGGAGTCATTAGGGAGACGGGAGAGTGACCGTGTAGGCCAGAAGTGGCCTGTGTAACCTGCTGGAGGCCAGCCTTCTGCTTCCTCTGAGAAGCAGTGTGCTTGAGCCCAGTGCCTTCCTTGACCAGTGTGGAGGCCACCTGTGAGCACTGGAGTGTGAGGGGAAGGGAAGTCCTCCTTGTTCCCAGCCTTGCTGGTAAATAAGGAAGCTCCTTGGGGACTGGGCCAGCACAGTAACTGTGATCATAGCTACCCTCCTGCTGGGATATAGTCCCAGTGACAACAGAAGTTGTCCCCTCTTAGCACTCTCATCTGCATTAGGTGTGTGTAACTCCACAGTTGTTATCACATTCTTTTAACAGCTCCAGGAAATAGTATCATTAAAATTGCCATTTTACAGATGGATAAAGCTGAGGTTCACAGAAGCTGCGTATTTGTACAAGGTCACAGAAGCGTTCACACCAGGCCTTCCTCAGTCCATGCCCTACTTAGCCAGTGGCAAGCCAGAAATGGTGGTGTGTCTTAAAAAGGGGCATCATCCCTGATCTCCTGACTTACTGGGTGGCAGGGGCTGGGAGATGGGACTGCGTAGGTAACCCTTCTCTGAAGCCTGATCTCCCCATCTCCATCTCCAGACCTACTTTTCATGTGGGAGGCCCTCAGGGAGTATTAGGTTCAAGAGGCTGAAATAAATTGATTTAATAGTATATGGCAGTAAGTTTCTTGGCATTATCTCAGGGGCCTGGCTTGAATCTCCTGCCATCCCTGAACCATTGTGGCCAAGGGATGAAATATGCTGATTGGCCAGGTCAGGACACCTGCCTTCCCAGCAGTGGCCTTCCCAAACCTGAGCTAAGACTGGAAGAGAAGAGGTTCCCCAAGGAAAAGCAGGGTTCCGTGAGCTGAAATAGAGGAAATTGACTCTTGCAAGAAACAAAAAGAGTAGTAGTTTACCATGAGGGCCATGGTAAATGGTCTTTAAGCAACAAATGGAGAATTGGCAATCACTTTTTTAAGCTCTTAAATCTAAGACGGTGACTGACTCTGATTTCTTAGCCCGAAAAATGTTGTGTTGGTCTTCCTTGTCTTCATTTTGTCTTCATCATCTTAATCATCTTTTTTGTTGTCCTGATCTCCTTCTCCTTTGCTGGAGTGGGATGAAACTGAGTAGGACAGACTCTAGCTGTGTAGACATCCTTGGTAATTTCTCAGATGCAGACTCATTACTCTGCAAAGGAAGCAGAATTTCTATTGAAGCCTGACCTTTTTGTTGGAAGGAACTGGGCACAAAGATACTATCCCATCGTCAATAAGAGTTTATAACCCGTGGCCCTGGCATGTAAGCTCAAGGGAAGCAGGAATTTCTGTTTGTTCACTCTTGTATCCCTAGTATCTAGACAGTGCTGGGCACATACTAGATAGATGCTCAGTGAACATTTACTGGCTGGCTGGATGTGAGCAGCGGAGTGGGAAGAGCATGCTTTCGAGGTGGATAGGTCTATGTTTGAGCTGGAGTTCTGGAGAGGTAGTCTTTGAGTCACTTAGTATAGAGTGACCAGTCAGGGGCAGGTGAGATTATTACCGGTCACTTATACTTGGTGGCCAGGTAAATAGGAGGCTAGAGCCTCCAGATCAGTGGAGAGGGACCAGGAGGGTTATTTCCCCTCCTCCCTACCCTGGGAGCAAACATCTCTAAGAATCCACTGACTGTTTGTTATTTTGGACATGGAAGCATGTTTGGGGGCTCTTCATGGCTTGAGAACTTCAACAGGGAGAGTTACTCAATCTCCTGCTTTAGAGTTGTGTGGAATATTTTTCTACTTCTGTTAAGGGAACCTATATTCTTTGCCCATCTTTGTCAGCATCTTTATTTACTTCACTATTACGAGACCTCTTCTACAGTGTCTTTGAGCCTCTATTTCCTTGCCTATAAAACAGGCATAAAGGCTTGAAGAGAGGTGGCTGTTACAGTGCAAGAGTATTCATCAGGGACTCAGAAGAGTATCTGGCACGTGGAATTTATCTTGCCAGTGGCCACTGTTACCATTAGAGCCCAGGGAAATATCTGAGTTATACTGGGGCCTTTACAGACTGTGGAATTCCTTAGAAAGTGTTTCTGGGGCACGTGCAGTAAATGGAACAAAGGCCTTGGGATGGCTAGAGCCATGAGGAAATTCTGACTTCACTGCTTGTTCTTTGTATGACATTGAACCCATGATTTGACTTGTCTGAGTCTGGTTTCTTGTTAAGTAAAAAGGATATCGTGATACCTTCTCTCCATGGCTGATGGGGAGCGCCTTTAATGAACATCTTTGGCCTCTGTCCCTTTCTTCATCCTCTCAGGCCCATGTTGGGAGAGCTAAGAAGATACAGGGTTGTCCAGCATGAGTTAGCTTAGGGTTGATTCTGTTGCACTAATAAATGAGCCTTGATGTCAGGGCTTTAACAAGATAAAAGCTTATCTCTGATTCATTCTACGTGTCCAGTGTGGGCTGTCGGAGGGCAAGGGTGGGACTGTTCTGCTCCACAGTGACTCAGGTATCTGAACTGACATGACCTGGAGAAGATGGTGTTTTTGGTTAGCGTGGTAGGGTAAGGGACAGCTCAGGCTCACCGGCTAACAGTATTATGCCGTGACTTGGGAGCAACACATGTCACTTTTTCCTGGAGAATAGTCAGAAGCCCGTGCCCCGTTGTACACAGGAGGATGGAAACTTGGGGGAGCAGGTGGAGCACTTGGTGGGCATCAGTGCCTCTGCCACGGAAGGTCCCATTGGTTGTCACCAGGTCATTTCCAATGCAGGGCTAGAACAGCTGTGGGCTGATGACTTCACAGCTTCCTGGACACTTCTGCCAGGAAGTGAAGACATGTAGGTCTAAACAGAATCTCCTCCCCATCCCCCGAGGTTGATAGATGCTTCTGAAATGTGAACTCTCTTTAACCTCTGTCAGATTCTTAGAGGTAGGTGTGATCTTACAGTGCTGACTGCTCAAGTAGTAAAAAGCAGAGGAAGGTCACCTCTGATGGGCCACTCTGTTAGGGCAGCCCTGGTGCAGAAGTGTAGTGATATGTTTGCATTTATCTTCACTGAGTGTGTCATGCAGCTTTGTGTGACCCAGAGAAAAAGTTTTATTTCCCCTGGTTCTGTACCAAGGAAGAAAGGTAACTGATGTCTGCTGCCTGCTGAGAGCAAGGCTCGTGTGCTTGGCACCTTAACATAAGCGATCTCAGTCATGTCCACAGTACCCCTTGGAGGGAAGAGATTACCATCTTTATTTTGCTGGTGAAACAGTGAGGCTTAGATATGTTCAGAACTGTACAGAAATAATAGCTTCTATTCCTGGGGTGCAAGTAGCAAAACATGGTGTCAGGTTTAAGCCCAGTCTTGTCTGCCTCTAAACTCCACGTTCTTGTTGTTTTAAACCACACCATCTTGTCTGGCCATTGTTGTGGACACAGGGCTTAAAGAAAATTAAGGGATGTGCACAATTTCCTGTGTCAGCTGAAGCTATAAGAATTGGAATCGTGGTATCATTTATTAGACCTAGTTACATATTAAGTCATTTAATCCTCATAACAGCTCTATGGTACAAGTGCTCCTATGGCTACCATTTTTCAGAAACAAGAACTGAGGCCCAGAGAGGTTGAATGACTTACCCAAGGTCACCCAGCAAGTTACTGGCAGACTGGAGCAGAATCCTGGCCATCCAGCTCCAAGTTCATCCTCTAGGCTAGTACCCCATGCTGCGTGTTTCCAGGCATACTTGGGCACAGTGTCCCCTGCCGGCGCCAGTGTTCACACCCCCCTGCTGAACATCAGGGGCTGAACAGTCCTCCCTGCAGCACCAAGGCGGCCATTTCCTGAAGGGGGCTCTTCTCAGCTTTGTGTGAGGGCTGTTTACTGTGAGAAGGGGACTCTTCAGGGAGAAAAGCATTTTGATGCTCATAAAATTTAATGTTTTTTTCACTTATTGTCTTTCTTTTGAAACTTGGACATAATTTAGTGAGCCCATGGCTAAAATATTCAGGAGGTCTCTGTGTATTACTTCCCAAGGAATGTTATTAAAAGTGCACGCTGGCCTCCACTGATTCCTCAAGGCGTGAGAATAGGACAGCCACGTGATTTCAGAATTTACGTCTTTGTGTAAAAATCAGTGCTTTCTAGTACCCTGCAAAATAAATGTAAAGGGAATACTTGAGGGTGAAGTATTTTTTAGAAAAACTTGTGAATGGGGGAACTAGTGTTAGTTGCATCATATTATATAACTTCTTGGGTCTAGCAACTAATTCTCAGGAACAAGATGAAGCTGCCTCAAGTGAGCCCCTGCTCTGTGCCAGCTGGCTGCTCTGAGGTCACATCTTACCCTATTTAAAATCCTGCTCAGCAGGTTGGTTCCCCCCTCACAGGTGGCAGCAGGTGAGCAACAGGTCTTGTCGGGGGCAGGCCAGTGTGAAGCTGTCTCCCTGCCCTCAAGCTCAGCTGGGTATCGCTTCTTCCAGACCCACCCCCCTGCCAGGTGGGTATTTCCCCTTCGTGTTCTCAAGGACCTCCATGCTGCTCCTGTGCCACTGGCCACACTCCCTGGGGACTGTTGGACTCTGTGCCATGAGACGAGGAGCTCCCTGAGGTCACACTCCCTGGGGGCTGTTGGACTCTGTGCCATGAGACGAGGAGCTCCCTGAGAGTAGGAGCTCCCTGAGGTCACACTCCCTGGGGGCTGTTGGACTCTGTGCCATGAGACGAGGAGCTCCCTGAGAGTAGGAGCTCCCTGAGGTCACACTCTCTGGGGGCTGTTGGACTCTGTGCCATGAGAGTAGGAGCTCCCTGAGGTCACACTCCCTGGGGGCTGTTGGACTCTGTGCCATGAGACGAGGAGCTCCCTGAGAGTAGGAACTCCCTGACGTCACACTCCCTGGGGGCTGTTGGACTCTGTGCCATGAGACGAGGAGCTCTCTCAGAGTAGGAACTCCCTGAGGTCACACTCCCTGGGGGCTGTTGGACTCTGTGCCATGAGACGAGGAGCTCCCTGAGAGTAGGAACTCCCTGAGGTCACACTCCCTGGGGGCTGTTGGACTCTGTGCCATGAGACGAGGAGCTCCCTGAGAGTAGGAGCTCCCTGAGGTCACACTCCCTGGGGGCTGTTGGACTCTGTGCCATGAGACGAGGAGCTCCCTGAGAGTAGGAGCTCCCTGAGGTCACACTCCCTGGGGGCTGTTGGACTCTGTGCCATGAGACGAGGAGCTCCCTGAGAGTAGGAGCTCCCTGAGGTCACACTCCCTGGGGGCTGTTGGACTCTGTGCCATGAGACGAGGAGCTCCCTGAGAGTAGGAGCTCCCTGAGGTCACACTCCCTGGGGGCTGTTGGACTCTGTGCCATGAGACGAGGAGGTCCCTGAGAGTAGGAGCTCCCTGAGGTCACACTGCCTGGGGACTGTTAGACTCTGTGCCATGAGACGAGGAGCTCCCTGAGAGTAGGAACTCCCTGAGGTCACACTCCCTGGGGACTGTTGGACTCTGTGCCATGAGACGAGGAGGTCCCTGAGAGTAGGAGCTCCCTGAGGTCACACTGCCTGGGGACTGTTAGACTCTGTGCCATGAGACGAGGAGCTCCCTGAGGTCACACTCCCTAGGGGCTGTTGGACTCTTGTGCCATGAGATGAGGAGCTCCCTGAGGGTAGGAGCTCCCTGAGGTCATACTGCCTGGGGGCTGTTGGACTCTGTGCCGTGAGACCAGGAGTTCCCTGATGTCACACTGCCTGGGGACTGTCCACCTCTGTGGTTTTTGCCTTTTTTCTCCCTTCGTTGTTCATTTGTCTCACACACCCACCCAGGAGGGGCTGGCCACCATTTAGCATTGTCACTGTTGTGTACTCTTCGCCCTTGGAAGGCTGTTAGTTGAGGAGTCTCCTGGGCTGTCAATAGCGGCCACGCTCTCCTTGGCTTGTTTGTGTGTTCTCTGAAAGGTCAGCAGAGATGAGGCCGAGCACTGGGGACTGGGACCCCACAGCCCCAAGGCAAAGCTACACCACCTCCCCAAACACCTGTTTGTCAGAGGTGTCCCTCCAGGATGGAGCCGTTGGTGCTGGTGCTCCCCCCATTAGACTGTGACTCCAGCCACTTGAGTGCAAGCGTTACCTCTCTCACACCTGATGTTCTCAGCACATTGTTACCAAGGTTAAGGGAGTTATCACTGGGCTCTTACGAACCTCTACGGACCCCATTTGGCTCCCTTGGGGCAGCACTGCAGGGGGGTCTGCCCCAGGCTTTCAGTTGAGCATGTTGCTGGGAGGCTTCGTGGTGTGGTGCTGAGGAGGCCGCCTGTCTCGTCAGGGCAGGCCTGCACAGCATCCTGGGGCCAGGCAGGACACTGACCCAGTAGAATCCAGGCAGGAGGTAGAGTGGAAGGAGGGCAGGACCTTGGCTGGGTGGTGGGGGTGCGGAGAAGGAGGGAAATGCAGGACCCTGAGCTCTGGGACCAGGCTGATCCCTTACCTTGCAGACTGCATGACTTTGGACAGTCAGATCACCTCTCTGAGCTCAGTTTTCCTTATCTGTGTCATGGGGGTCAGTTTCTACCTCCCAGGCTTATAGAGCTGATGTGTGAGGTGTTCAGAACGCTGCCAGACCCCAGGGGCCTCCTTAAGGTGCCTCCATGCCGCTTATTGTGGCAGGCCCTGGGTGACTAACTGTCTGAGCGCTGTCACCCTGTGCCTCACGACAAAACCTGCACAATAGGTGACTGTGTCCTCCTTTTACAGAGATACCAAGAATCAAAGATGTGCTGCTTTTTCTTTTTGAGACGGTCTCACTCTGCTGCCCAGGCTGGAGAGCAGTCATAGCTCCCTGTAACTGCCAGCTCCTGGAATCAAGCAACTCTCATGCCTTAGCTTCCTAAACAGCTGAGACCACAGCATGTGGCACCGTGCCCAGATGACTTTTTCATTTTTTGTAGAGACGTGTGGGGGCTTCCTCTGTTGCCCAGGCTGGTGTTGAACTCCCAGCCTCCTGAAGTGCTGGGACTGCAGGCCACTGTGCCTGGCAGACATGATTTTCCACTTCAGGCCCCACAGTGGTGATTAGGCGGGACCTCCCTCCTCTGTACCCAGCTGAGTCTCTTCTCAGCAGGCTCCTTCAGGTGGTATGACAGTCTCTCGGGATGTCTTCATGTTGGGCTTTTCAATGAAACCGGCTTCTAAATTGCCTTTGCATGAAGCAAAAACCACTGTGGAGAAGGCTCATGCTGGCTGTGGAGGGCTCCCAGAATCTTCTCTGGGGGTCTCCTTGGGACCCCAAGTCTCACAGCAGGCCCCTTACTCTGGGTGCACCCTCTTACTGCCAGCGTTCCCTGGAAGACAGACTTGTGATAAGCCAGATAGTGCTGTAGGAGGCTCAGGGGGCAATGGGACAGCCAGAGCCCAGGTGGCTCTCTCCCTCTGCCAGCTGGTGGTGGCCATTCCCATGGGGTGGATGGCACCCTTCCCAGGCTGTGTGAGGTGCATGTGTGTGCAGGTGTGTGTGGGCGCCCATCACCTTCAGTTTGCTCTCAGCCCTTGGCCCCAGGCTTGTCACCTCTTCCGAGTCCCCTGCTGTTCGCTGGTATCTTGAGTCACCAACGCAGGATCATAGTGGCAGTACATACATGCTGAGAGGCAGAACAGGGGAGTGTGGTCGAGAACATGGACCCAGATGTTCAAATCCCGGTCCTGCTGCTGATTTCCTTGTGGCCTGGGGCAGTTGCTCACTCTCTCTGTGCCTCAATTTTCTCCGTTGCAGGGACTGTAACAGCACTTACTAACCAGGGCAGTGGTGGGATTTAGGCGGTAGCTGCACGGAGTGCATGTGGAACATTCCTGGTGCACAGAGACTGCCCTGGCCCCTCACCTACAGAGGGAACCACAGATTACAGAATGCTGGCCCTTTCTTATTTCCATTGAGAGTCTCATGGCCCCAGTGGAGGGGCAGAAAGTGTTATTAGATCTGAAAACAAGAAACCTGGTCCACAGTTGGGACCCTTTACAGAGTAAGTTGTGTGGCCTTACATGGGTCACTAGCCTCCCTGAGCCTGGGTTTCCTCCACTCCCAAGTAGATGCAGCATTTTGCTTCCTGGGTTATCTGTTGCCTGAAGGGTCACATGATGGGATGAGGAAGGGCTTTGGAGCCACAGTGGCTGGGATTCAGTTTGTATGGCCACTCATCAACTCTATGACCTTGGCCTGTTAGTCCCTGAGCCTCCCCTTGCTCTGCTACTAAATGGGCAGGAAGCACCAGTGCAGAAGACTCCACCATGCTGGATCTGAGCAGGCAGGACGCTTGTGATTCTATGAGGACTCACCACGACCCTTTGTTGCAGGGTCTGAACACCCATTCTTTTAGGCAATATTCTTAGATTTCTTAGTTTTCGAGGCTAAACTGGCACTATGAGAAAACAATGTATAGGTCAAGCATCTCAAATCCAAAAGCCCCAAATCCAAAATGCTCTAAAATCTGAAGTGTTTTGAGTGCCAACCTGAAAAGGAAATACTCTTCAGATATTTTGGATTTCAGATTTGAGATGCTCAACTGGAAAGTATAATGCAAATATTCCCAAATCAAAAAAACGCAAAATTGCAAATAGTTCTGATCCCAAGCATTTCAGATAAGGGATACTCAGCATGTCTGTGCATCTAAAAGATTGATGGATGTTGAAAACATTGGTTTTATCTTATTTTTTTCAATTCTCCTAGAAATTTGTATCCAAAACATGGCTGTATTTTGGCTTCCTTTTTTTCATAGTTTCTCATAATTATTAATGCTGATACTGCTTCAAATACAGCATATGTGTTATAGATGTGTCTCAAACTATCTGTGAAGAATCAGTTTTCAGAAAAAATTTTTCATTCATTGCAAATTGACACATTTGTAAGATATAAAAAGATCTAGAAAAATTATGAAATTCTAGGGTTTCATGGCAATTCTGACAAGTACTCTAAGCATTTCTAAATGCATACTTCTCATTTCTTCTCTTGTCCCAGGCTAGTAGTAAATGGTTGGTGTTCCAGCAGCAGTTCATGGTCCACCCTTTACACAGTGCTGTCACAGACCCGCTGGCTGTGCCCTTACTGAGAGTGATGTTGCTGTAGTGACGGCTGCAATCAGCCCTCTACAGTCACAGCTTCTATGGCTGTGGGTCCTCCATCCATAGTTTCACCCGACTATGGATCAAAATATTCTGGGGGAAAATGCATCTGTACTAGACCTTGTTTCGTATTATTCCCTAAATGGTACCATTGATAACTCTTTACATAGCATTTACATTGTATTAGGTACTGTAAGTAATCAGGAGACCATGAAAAGTATATGGGAGGATGTGTGTAGGTTTTGCAAATACTATGGCATGTGTAGAAGGGCCTTGAGCATCGTGGATTTTGGCATCTGTGGGGAGTGCCATAACCAATCCCTTAAGGATACCTAGGAACGACTATTCTGCCATCCGTTGTTGGCAGGCAGGGTTCATGAAAATTGGAAAAAAAAGTACCCAATGTACTCATCCCTACTATGAAACTAATTTAGGGCTCTCACATGAAAGCTAAGTTACAACCAGTTACAACCTAAGAATAGGGGGAAGGGGGAAAGGGAGGGGAGGGAGGGGGGATGTGGGTAGAGGGAGGGGGACCGGTGGGATCACACCTGCGGTGCATCTTACAAGGATATATGTGAAACTTAGTAAATGTAGAATGTTAAGTGTCTTAGCCCAATAACTGAAAAACACCAGGAAGGCTATGTCAACCAGTGTGATGAAAATGTGTCAAACGGTTTATGAAGCTAGTGTGTGATGCCCCATGATCATATCAATGTACACAGCTATAATTTAATAAAAAAAAAAAGAAAGAAAATTTTCTTTGGCTCAATTGGATTTATTCATATTGGTAAGAGTTCAGAGGTTGAGAGCACTGAGGAGTGGAGAGCCTCCCATGGTGTCGTGTTTACAGATGAGGAACTGAGATGACCCACCTGCAGTTCAGTGTCAAGTCTGTGAGCTGTTTCCTTTGTCTTGCCAGTGGTTCCTGATTCTGGTTGATCACTGCAGTCACAGCCTTTAGAATGTACTTCTTTGGATTCCTTATCCCAATCTATTGAATTGGAATTTCTGGGGCTGAGGCCCAGAAATCTGAATTTTTCGCAAGCTCTCCCTGTGACTAATGATGAATTGGGTAGGGAGACCCTGGTATTTCACTCCATCCTGAGGGACAAACTTACCTTCTTTAACCATCCAAGAGTCCATCATACCTGAAAATGGAGTCCAAAGAACCCACATAGTAGGGCTATGACAAGGTGTGGGTTTAGTTCCCACCCTGTCACTTCCTGACCCTGAGACCTGAGGCTGATGATCCAACCTCTGAGCCTCATGGGTCAGGAAGGCGTGCCTGCCCTGCTGGAAGGCAGCCATGGTGACACAGCTGGTGTAGCTAATGCCTGCAAGAGGCCTAACGGGGCTGCTGCACCCAGGTGTGTTAAGACAAAGTGGGCAGTAACTGAGTTCACTTTTAACCAGGCAGGTGCAATGTAGTCATCACAGAAAGAGATCCCAGGTCTCTCCTCACAGCCAGTGTGAATGGGGCCAGAAAATAGGCTTGTAAGTTTTATAAAACGTAAATAAATTCTGAGGTATCTAAGTGATTGTTCGTGGAGAGTTTGGATATGTGACCAGAAGAGCCTCAGTTGCTGCTGATAGTTGGGTGGGGGGGGGGGGTTGGGAGGGAAGGGTGCCTTGATCTAATCAATCAAGAAGTGTCTGATTTGTTAGCCAATGGAGGGTGACACATGATTTATTTGAATGTGATTAGTGAGAACATACTGATAGGAAAGGAAATGCCAGTTTTTTAAATTTTAAAAAAACTTATAATCCTTTCATGATTTGGCAGGTAATTATGATAATTCCTGGTATTTTCACAGGCTTAAAAGGTTTTTCACATCCACATTATTTTGGGAGATTATCTTCCCTGAAACTCCAGCTGGAAGGAGTCCCTGATGCTCCAAAGGCATCATTTGCCAAAGCCCAACTCTAATGTCGCCTTCTTATTGATGCTTTCCGCAGTGTTTTGGGCCTAGGCTACCAAATAGGTGTTATCTCACAGGTCATGGCAGCCTGGTGTCTTCTGAGGACGCTGCGCATTGGTTGATAGGGCCAGTCAGTAGGAGAGAGCAGGGTTCTAGGATGTTTCAGCAGTACCCTTTGGTTGGACTCTTACATAGGTTCTAATCATTTGGAGGTAAACTTGTACTTGAACACACGTGCAAGTAGAAAGGCAGGATGACTGCCCAGCAATGATTTTCCAAGTCAAAGGTTAATAGTCTTAAAAATTTGATATATGTTGACCAGGTGCCTATAATTCCAGTGCTTTGAGAGGATGAGTTGGGAGGATTGCTTGAGGCTGGAAGTTTGAGACCAGCCTGTTTTTGAGACAGTTTTTCTCTCTGTCACCCTGGCTAGAATGCAGTGGCATCATCTTAGCTCACTATTACCTCACACTCTTGGGCTCAAGGTAATCCTCCTGCCTCAACCTCCCAAGTAGCTTGGGACTATAGGCAAATGTCACCATGCCCAGCTAATTTTTCCATTTCTTGTAGCAATTGGGTCTTGCTCTTGCCTAGGCTGGTCTTGAGGTGGGAAGACCTCAAGCGATCCTCCCACCTCAGTCTCCCAAAGGGCTGTATAGGTGTGAGCCACCACGCCCTGCCAATTTTGTTGTTTCACATGGTGAAACCCCCATCTCTTAAAAAAAATAAAATAAAATCAGCTGCACTGTAGAGCACACCTATAGTCTCAAGGTGAGAGAATCACTTGAACACAGGAGTTTGTGTCTACAGTGAGCTATGGCCACCTCAGTGCACTCAACCCTGTAGTGAGCTATGACCACACCAGGGTGAGATCCTATCTCTTAACAACAAATAACAAAATTGGCAGGGCATGGTGGCTCACACCTATACAGCCCTTTGGGAGACTGAGATGGGAGGATCGCTTGAGGTCCTCCCACCTTCAGACCAGCCTAAGCAAGAGCAAGACTCAATTGCTACAAGAAATGGAAAAATTAGCTGGGCATGGTGGCATGTGCCTATAGTCCCAGCTACTTGGGAGCCTGAGGCAGGAGGATTACCTTGAGTCCAAGTATGTGAGGTAATAGTGAGCTATGATGATGCCACTGCACTCTAGCCATGGTGACAGAGAGAAATTCTGTCTCAAAAACAAACAAAAAAAATTGATAAATGTCACCAACTTGCCTTGTTGCTTAAACTTCTCGAATCTTTCTACCTTCTCTCCAGCCCAAAGGATGAAATCTAAATGATGACTAATAATCCTCTGCATCTATTTACTAATAAGGTGTACACCTTCTAAGCATAAGTTAGGGACCACATCTTCTACCAGCCAGGTGTTCTCCTTGGGCCTTTAGAGAGTCTAGGCTCTGTTCTCAAGCTTTGGTGCATAGTGAGCTGTGAATTTGGGACCATATCGTCCCTGGTCAGTGTGTTTGGATTTCTTACTGTCGTTAGTGTTGTCAAAAGGCACCTCTTCCTGAAGTGTCTTGAGGTTGATTTTCATGAACTGAGGATAGAGAGAGGCACACCAGATTCACGAGAAGATGGGTGTGGGTCTGCCACAAGGGGCTGCCTGGCATGTGCCAAGGCCCATTGGAGAGGTGACTCCTGGATGAGGCCTTCTCTGACACCCCATCTTCACTCCGTGTTGTTCTATCATAATTTACCAAGTGTAAAAGGATTTGAACTGTGTGATTCCTATCCCCCAACCCTCATCCCTGCCCCCCATAACCCAGCACATGCCTGGGAGATGGTAGCAACTCGGATATGTGCTTTTCAGGGGACTGTGTCTTCCCCAGCAGTCCAACTCTTTGGCATAGCACACAGAGGCACTTTTCCGTCTGGCCTTAGGAGACCTACCTATCCATGGCTTCCTCCACGTGTCCTGCATGGTCACCCATCACATGAAACTAACTCTCTTGTTCACTGAGTGCTCACCCTGCCCCAGCCATGCTGCCAGGCCTGCTGAGTGCAGCATTGCACAGTGACCCGGTGAGGTGGTTGTGGTTTTAATGTCCGTTTGTAGATGAGCAGCCTCGGGTGTGCACCAGAGCACGCTTCCAGTAACTATCAAGCTCAGGCCTATCTTGCTTCCATTATCTCCAGTCCACATTTCCTAAGCCATTTGCTCATTTTGTTAGGGAGAATTAACCACCTTCCTCAAGCCCTCCCTGCCAATTCCTGTACCAGCCCTTGTATCTGCAGTTCTCCTGCTGGACATACCCTTTCCCTCTGTGTCTATGGGGGATCTCCTAGGACTTGACATGTTTATGGAACAGAAATGGCCTGTGAGGGCTGAGAGGGAGAGATGGGTTTTGGGAGAGAGCTTGGGGCAACATCTTGAAAGAGTTTGCAATTTTATCCTTATGGCAGTGGAAGCACTGAAGGGATTAAACAGCAGGTGATGATATCAGAGGGTCCTTTGAGAAGATTGCCTCTGCCTGCTTGAATGGATGTATTGGAAGGCATTTCTTCTGCCCATATTTAGTTGAGAAGAAGAAGTTGAAATGAGACTTCTAAGTGCCCTCAGAGCCTCATAAAAATTCTAAGAGGCAGTGGTTGTGTAGCCTATTGTTATTTTTATGATAATGAGAACTATTTGTGATCTCACAATCCTGTTCTGAGGCTCTTTCTGAGTCTTCAATTTACTTCTAGTTATACTGAAGTTTGGAAATAGTCATTCAAGGAGCAGTAAGTTTAGTGTGGTTTATGTAAAATGAAAGCTGTTTATATCAATGGCTGTAGGTAGGGATATGTAATATAAAACAGTTTCAGAGGTTAGTTTAGTAATGATGTAGTTTTATTTATTTTTTTACTGAACATTGTAGTTTTAATGGTTGCTGGAAATTATTTTATCAAATTTTATCTTCTCAGTTTGATCAGATTTTATTTCATTTCCTGGCAAAATGAAAAGTTTATCTGATATGGTCAAGTCCTATTTACTGGCTGCAGAAGAAAACTAGGGTTTTGATAGCTCATGGCAAACATCAGTTGAAGCTGGGATTTTTCCATGTTTTATGCATTTATGGAAAATTGTTGTAACACCCTGGCTCCGAGTGCAAAACACACATAGAACACAAAACCCTGCTCTGCTTTGGAAGTGAGAGTGGCATTTATTTGAAGCTCCCGTTCCTGGGGGCACATTAGCAGGTATTTATCAGAACGTTGGCAGCTTTGTGCTTCCTGCCTGTCCCAGGGAAGTGGGTTTGTAGCCCCGAGGATGCGGATGGAGGGCTAATGTGACTTGGGTGTGGAGGATGGGCGTGGGCATCGTTAGTGACATTGTACTTGTTTGTTAAAGGCCAAAAGATGATCACCTTAAGCTTTTCTTATCCAAAAGGAATAAGGCAAGTGGGGAATATTAATTTTAGGTTTGTACAAAGAAAAAAGCTGGTGAAAAGGCTCCTTAATTGCGCTGTTCTTACAGTATCTTTTGTGCCATTGTCACTTAGAATTTTGCACTGATTTGAAAGAGGTCAACACTTCCGGACAGAGGGGGTGCCTGTGAGTGGAAACTCACAGAGCAAGTTAATGGAATCGTCCAGATAACAATGAGGTGCCTAATCACTTCACGTTGATTGCACAATGGTTCCCTTCTATTTCAGGTGAAGATTTTAATTCTTGAACGAGTCCAAGTGCTTTCTCTAACTGATGAATGGGAACTTAAATAAGGAGAAGTAAAAGAACAGGAAGGAAACGTACCCCTTGACGAACATTGATATTGTCGTGTATTTTCTTCTGTGACTTACCCTTTATGTAACAAGAAAGGAGGGCTCCCTGTTACTCTGCCTGAGAAGAAGCACAGCTTAGAGACCTCTTTCTCACAGAGATGCTCCCTCTGTCCCTTCTTTATGCAGACAGCATCTCCTACATCTCATACAAAGTACTTATGCAAATTACCTTGTTATTTATGCATTACGTAGTATGTAGTAATGCTTACATGAAGCCTTGGGTATAGACTGTGGGGTTATCTCTTGGGAAGGACAGAGGGCCAGGTGGGTGAGGGTCTGCATGGCCTCACATTCTGGGGACTTCTCTTTAAAATGCTTGCAAGATTCTTCATTCCGTGTTCTTGGAGAATATAGCAGGATCTCACATCTCTCTAGAGTGTTTAAATAAATTATAGTAGAACAGTCTATACACTGATTATAGACTACCTATAGTCACCTCCATGTTTATTCAGGATCAGCTGAGCGTACTGAATAGTTCAATTCAATAGTTCAACATGCAAGGGTTCACAGAAGGCCCACGGGTTGTGTCCAGGCAGTGTAGAATCGGAGGAGCATAGCACGTAGCCAGGGCTCCAGGGTCTGTACTTTCTTTGCGGTATGACTTTACTTCCTATAAAGTGGAGATAATAACATTTGCCTCAGAGCACTGGCGTGATGCAGCTGTGAAGAGCACACAGGAAACATTTATCCTCACAAAGAATAAACCGGGAGGCCAGTTGTGATGCTGTGCTTTAGCCTGTCACCACTGTCTTCACTAGCCTTCATAGGGCTCTGGTTTCTGTTTTGCTGGTTTTCAGGACCTTGAACCTGATGAACAGAATGGTCAGTTTTTTTCATGATGCTATTAGGGAAATTCCTTTTCTCTTTAATTTCAGATTAATATGAGGGTACAAATGACTGGGTTATATTGTTTGCATTTCTAAGGTAAAGTTCAAATTGTAATTGAGAAGTTCTTTTTTTTTTTAATTAAATAACTGTGTACATTAATGCTGATTTTGTATACAATTTGGAATGCTTACAGGAAGAACTCAGAAAGAAAGCCTTTTCTAGAAAAGTGTTCACTAGTTAAGATTCAAAGCCTGAGGTCTAAAACTGATCTGTTACAGTCCTATTCTGACCATATACTGTGACCTGTTGACTCTGAAGCCTTAAAATCAAGGGAGGCAAAATGTATTCAACTTGCGGTTGGATTTCCATGGCCCGCAGGAAAGCAGTGCTGTTGGCTGTCACCCAATAACCCGCATGGGCCTCGCTGACAAGCGGCAGGAAGGGGAGACAGGAAAGGACAGGGCGCGTCCCCAGGCATCCCGGCCTCACTGTTCCCTGCTTATGTTCCAGGTGGCGGAAATGCATGGTGAGCTGATTGAATTCAACGAGCGCCTGCACAGGGCCCTGGTGGCCAAGGAAGCCCTCGTGTCCCAGATGAGGCAGGAGCTCATCGATCTGCGGGGGCCGGTAAGTGCTCTCCCAGCAAGGCCTAGGCCTCGCTGCCTACCCCTCTCTGTCCACGCAGCCTCTGCTGCCTACAGCCCCACTGCTGAGCTGGCTCATTGTTAAGGATGTCAAGGGTAAGGAAAAGCATGAGGATTAAAAGAGTGACCACCCATGAACCTGCTGGCCAGATTAACCTACCCTGTATTTGCTTTTTTTGAGGTGGGAGGGGGGATAATAAACACAATGTTATAAATTCTGTTGAAGTGACATTTCATGCTTCTCCCTCTAGTAATCTATGAAATTGGCACATAGCCTCCCCCTCCATGTTTTCATATTTTGCTGTATGGTTAAATTTCTATGAGCAGTAGATAGTCTTGGTTCTGGTTTTGTGTACATAACTTTTACCTGCATGACATGACTTGTACATATCTATTTCCCACTTTTTTTTTTTTTTTTTTTTTTTGAGGCAGCGTCTTACTCTGTCCCCTAGCCTAGCTCACAGCAGCCTCAAATTCCTGAGTTCAAGCAATCGTCCTGCCTCAGCCTTCCAGAGTAGCTGGGACTACAGGCACCCACCATAGTGCCCAGCTAATTTTTCTATTTTTAGTAGAGATGGGGTCTCGCTCTTGCTCAGGCTGGTCTGAAACTCCTGAGCTCAAAGGATCCTCACTCCTTGGCCTCCTAGAGTGCTGGGATTACAGGCCTGAGCCATTGTGCCTGGCTGCCACTTATTTTTGTTTTTAATTTAATGTTATGGTTTGAGGAGTATCCCACATAGATGGTATATGGTTTTTATCCATGGCTTTGTTGATATTTTTGGTCATGTAATTCTTTGTTGTAGGGCTATTCTGAGCATAATGGGGGTGGTAGCCCTGGTTTCTACCCACTAGAGGCCAATAGCTTTATGTCCCCCCAACCTTCCCCATGTGACAACCACAAATATTTCCAGACGTTGCCAGATGTCCCCTGGTTTTCAGAACTAGGTTGAGTGGTTGAGATCCCTGATCTAGTCTACTCACTTTCTTGCCTCTATAATAAGCGAGACACGGTGTTTTAGTTTCAGTCTGATGTCTATAGGCATTTCGGATGTTTTCAGTGTTCTGCTATTATAAGTCACTATGCTGTGAGCATCTCACAGCTGTCATGAGTATAGTAACTTCTTCATTTTAAGACTTTATTATTAGGTAAAATGTTAGGTACCCAAAGGTTAGGCACATAAGTATAAGGTGCTCTTGAGCATCTGTCGTCAAGGTGACCTGTTACCAGTCATGGCCAGTCTTGTGTCAAGTTACCCATATCTGCTTTCTCCTTCTGTACCATTGGAATCAAATACGGGATGTTTTTTCTTGTATAAACATCTTAGTATTTATTTCTCAAAACAAGAAAACATAAATACAATATCATTATCACCCCCCCATTACCAGTAATTCCTATATATCAGGCGTCCTCAAACTTTTTAAACAGGGCCAATTCACTGTCCCTCAGACCATTGGAGGGCCGGACTATAGTTCAAAAAAAAACTATGAACAAATTCCTATGCACACTGCACATATCTTACTTTGAAGTAAAAAAACAAAACGGGAGCAAATACAATCATACCGCCTCATGTGGCCCGCGGGCTGCAGTTTGAGGACCCCTACATATCATCAGATATCAGTGTTCAAGTTTTCTATTATAACTTTTTAGTTTTTTTTGATTCAAAGTCCATAAGATGCACACATTGTGCTGATATGTCTCTGTTAAGTCTTTCAAAAACTTATGCTAAAAAAATATAAAACTATCTTTAAGTGCACATTTCAGGGGTAGTAAGTGTGCTCTCATATTGAGCAGCCACCCATCTGCAGTCCTTTTTTGCCTTCCCCAACTGAAGCTCTGTCCACATTAAAATGAACCTCGTACTTCCCCCTCCAGCCCTTGGCAACCACCGTTCCCCTTTTTGTCTCCACGAATTTGGCTACTATCTTGTGTGTGTTTTCATTTGGAGAGTCCTTCCTCATCTCTCTCTCTATTTATTGAAGACATGGGATTTGCCTTATAAAGTTTTTCACCAGCTGAATTTTTCTGATCATATTGCTGTAGCATTTTTTGATATGCTCTGCCATTTCTTGTATTTCTTTAAATTGGCATTTGAATCTAGAGACATGGATTCAGGTTTGCTTTTTCTGGTGACGTGACTGTAGTGTTGGGCTTGTGTTTATTATAAGAGACCCATAATGTCTGCTATCTCTCTTTCTATGATGTTAGCAGCCATTTGTTATCACTTCCTAGGTCCATGCCTAAGTGTTTCCTTAAGGTTAGTGCCTAAGTGTGAAATTGTAGAGTTTTAGGTTATGGTGTCTTAAACTTGACTGGGTTTTCCCCCATTACGTAACAATACCTATTTATGACCCCTCTGTCAGGGTGCCAGAGTCCTGATCACACTGTTACATCCCCACTGTCATAGTGTAATGCGTATATTGGTTTCCAGCCGTGGCTCCGGCCGCGTAATTCCCATAGCCCTTGTTCCAGTCTTTTGTTATAACGTTGGGGTATTTCAGGACTCAGAAGCACACCTCGGAAAACAGATTCTCTCTGACCTTCTCCTGCCCTTTTTCTTGCCAATGCAGGGCTCCAATTTTCCTCTGCCTTTTCATAAAAAACTTCTCTGACCTACCTTGTCCGATTGTAGGTCATAAGACCCCCATTTCAGAGGGTCTTGCCCCTGTCTTGGAGGAAGGATTGCTGCACACGGAGGCCAGGAAGGCTCTGGACAGACCTCGCTGGTCTCCCCACTCAGTCTGACCTTTTTGTGCAGTCACATTTCCACACGGTTGTCCCTACCTCAGTTGTGCCTGTCCAGTGAAGTCTCCAGGCACTTTACATGGTGGGTGCTCAGTAAATGTGTGTTGACTGGTGGAGCCAGTGAGTGAATGAGCTCACGCATCTACCAGCAGTAAGGCCAGGTCTGTCCTCTGCACCATGCTCGCTGCTGCTCTAAGTCTGAGTGCCCTTCAGGACGGTGACAACCTTGTATACAGAGGCAGCTCTAATTGTCATCAGATCTTTGCCTCCAGACAGGTTGTGATGGCAAGTAAAAGGATCATTAAAGGCATGAAGGCTGTTGGGGAGCTGGCCATTTGGACTGTGGCCCTGCAGAGGACACCCTTAACCTTGTCTTTAGTGCCTTGTGCTCCCCACAGTCAGCCAGGGAAGAAGGAAAATGGCAGTGTCCAGCTTAGTATCAATTCTGGAATCTTTTCTTCCTTTTCATCGGGAGACGATTGTTATGGGAATCCCTCCTTCCCAGCTGGCCTGGCTCTCTGACTATGCTGGCTTAGACTTCTTCTGACTCAGGAGCAGGACTGTCTGCCTTCCTCTCTCATCATGGCCCCGGCGGTAGCGGCCGTCCCTCTGGGGCCCCGCCAGCAAGATGCTGCTCTCGGTGCTGGACATGTTTTCCCTTCTGGTCCTCGTGTCCAGCACTGTGCCCAACATGTTGTGCATGCTCAATAATTGCTGTGTGACACCTTCATTGTCACAGAGTAGAGGACAACTACACAAACCAGATGATAACCTAGAGAAACAGAGGAGCAGGGACACAGTTTCCTCCCAGTGGCATCTTTTTATAATATGGGTTGAATAACCCTAACTTGAAATGCGTGGGATTTAGAAATGTTTTGAATTTCACTTTTTTTATTTTGAAATATTTGCATTATACTTACTAGTTGAGCATCCCTAATCTAAAAATACAAAACTTTAAATGTACCCCAATCCAAAACTTTTTGAGTGCCAACATACTGCTCAAAGGGGGTGCTCTTTGTAGCATTTTGGAGTTCAGATTTTCATATTAGGGATTGTCATTCTGTATTACCATGTATACTTTTAAGATAAATCACTTAGTTTAAAGGAGACGGAGTTTGGGATTAAGGGTTGAATTTTTTTCCCGTTTCTTTCTTGACTGTAAGTATTTTTAGGACTCTCTTCTCATTATTTTTTCCTCTGGTATAAGATGTGAATGATGGGCGGCGCCTGTGGCTCAGTGAGTAGGGCGCCGGCCCCATATGCCGAGGGTGGCGGGTTCAAACCCAGCCCCGGCCAAACTGCAACAAAAATAAAATAGCCAGGCATTGTGGCGGGCGCCTGTAGTCCCAGCTGCTCGGGAGGCTGAGGCAAGAGAATCGCGTAAGCCCAAGAGTTAGAGGTTGCTGTGAGCCGTGTGACGCCACGGCACTCTACCCGAGGGTGGTACAGTGAGACTCTGTCTCTACAAAAAAAAAAAAAAAAAAAAAAGATGTGAATGAATGCCGGAGTTTTCTCCCTTTTAGCGGATTTGATTACACTCTGGTGAACAGCTTCTAATTTGAATAATAAATAATAGATGGAGACAGGGAAATAGAACCTCGTAAGACTGCAAAATATAGAGGTTGATTAAAGTCATAGAGCAGCAAAAGCTGAAAGTGAAGTGACTTGTTCCCACAGAGTAGCAAACCCGGGCCCACTTTACATGGCACAAGCTGGAGTCCTCCTTTCCCTGCCCCTTGGCTGGGCCCTGTTTCTCTGTCCCAAGTCCTGCGTGTGATCATCCCCACTTCGGCAGGAATGATGCCTGGCCTGGTATGATTTGCGGTGTGGGCTTGCTGCCTGCCTCACAGCATCTGTCCTCTGGGCACGCCCCCACTCCTCACCTGCCCACTCCCTGCTCTGTCGGGCCAGGGAACTACCCTTTGGTCTCCTTTTCCTGTGGGTGTGGTGTTAGATGAGCATTTTGATACTTTAACCCTCCCAACAGTCCTGTATAACTTATTAGGTCCCTTTTCAGCTGAGAAAACAGAGGTTCAGAGACATTTCATGACTCAGACATTGCATGCCCAGCCTCACGATGGCACCTAAATGCAAACCCAGGATCCTCGGACCCCCTTTTCTGTATCACTGTGAGCACTCATGTGCTCACCTGCTTTCTTTCTTTTTTCCTTTTTGACGTCAAGCAAAATTTAGTGTCTATTGTGCTCTGGATAGTTTTAAAAATTCAGACGCTTCTGTGGTAAAGTTCTCTAACATTCCATTTTCTACTTACAAAACAAATCTCTCCCTTTCTTGTCTCTCTTTCTCACTTTGTACATCAGAGGTAGGTGTTTTTTTTTTTTTTTTTTTCCCCCTAGCATATCAGCGACCTTGTTTGGAAGTCAGAGGGCTCTTTGGAAACTTAGAATTTGTAAAAGTTAGTTTATCAAGGACAGAACAGTATGATTCAGAGGGCCATACACAGTTCTTTCATATACTTAAGGAAGTGGGGGAGGTGGGGCTCTGTGACGGAACAAGCTAGAAAAGTGTTGGGTTGAAGATAGGTCAGTAGTCACCTTTACGGTAGGGCTTACCACGGCTGTCATGCTAGAGGGTGGTCTTTATGATGTCCCCAACGAACACTGGGTGCTGTGGCTCATGCCTATTATCCCAGCACTCTGGGAGGCTGAGACAGGCAGATCACCTCACCAAGTTTGAGACCAGAGTAAGATCCTGTCTCTAAAAATAGCCAGGAGTTTGGGTGAGCACCTGTAGTCCCAGCTACTCTGGAGGCAGAGGCAAGAGGATCGCTTGAGGCCAGGAGCCTGAGGTTGCTGTGAGCTGTGATACTATGGCACTCTGCCAAGGGCGATGAAGTGAGACTCTGTCTCAAAAACAAAACAAAACAAAACAAAACACAGGGAAGATGTCCGCAGGGAACATCTTTTCTAAGAGCATGCTTTCAGAACTGTTACTGAGGAGTGTGTGTGGGACAGCAGGGACAGTTGCATGTTGTGTTAGATACTAATGCACTAGCCATCACAGCCCACTTTACCTCGTGAGCCATCCTGGCACAGGGTTTAAGGGCCTGTAGGAGAGGTGGTGACATTCTGTGGGGTGCAGTGGGACGGCCTGTGGCGAACTAGTGGGGAGCACCGGGCTGGGTGCTCAGTCCTGGGGCTGTCTGGCCTCCCCCTCACTTGCCAGCCTGGCGGGGCCTGAGTGTGACAGCTCTGTATTCCCCAGTGCATGCACTCTCTGGATACTGGCTGTCAGGGAGTGGCTTGTTCTGGTCCCATGTTCTCTGTTCTTCCTCTCTCTCTCTCTGCCTCCCTCCCTCCCTCCATCTCTCTCTCTCTGTCTCCCTCCCTCCGTCTATCTCTCTATCTGCCTCCCTCCCTCCCTCCCTCCGCCTCTCTCTGTCTGCCTCCCTCCCTCCCTCCCTCTCTCTCTGTCTCCCTCCCTCTCTCTCTGTCTGCCTCCATCCCTCCCTCTCTCTCTGTCTGCCTCCCTCCCTCCCTCTCTCTCTCTCTGCCTCCCTCCCTCCCTCTCTCTCTCTCTGTCTCCCTCCCTCTCTCTCTGTCTGCCTCCCTCCCTCTCTCTCTGTCTCCCTCCCTCTCTCTCTGTCTGCCTCCCTCCCTCCCTCTCTCTCTGTCTGTCTCCCTCCCTCCCTCTCTCTGCCTCCCTCCCTCCCTCCCTCCCTCTCTCTTTCTGTCTCCCTCCCTCCCTCTCTCTCTCTATGTCTCCCTCTCTCTCTCTCTGCCTCCTTCCCTCCCTCCCTCTCTCTCTGTCTCCCTCCCTCCCTCTCTCTCTCTATGTCTCCCTCTCTCTCTCTCTCTGCCTCCTTCCCTCTCTCTCTCTGCCTCCCTCCCTCCCTCTCTCTCTCTCTGTCTGCCTCCCTCCCTCCCTCCCTCCCTCTCTCTCTGTCTCCCTCCCTCCCTCTCTCTCTCTATGTCTCCCTCTCTCTCTCTCTCTGCCTCCTTCCCTCTCTCTCTCTGCCTCCCTCCCTCCCTCTCTCTCTCTCTGTCTGCCTCCCTCCCTCCCTCCCTCTCTCTCTCTCTGTCTCCCTCCCTCCCTCTCTCTCTCTGTCTGCCTCCCTCCCTCTCTCTCTCTGCCTCCCTCCTTCTCTCTGTCTGTGTGCCTCCCTCTCTGTTTCTTCTTTCGTCTCTGTGTGCTTCTCTCCTGTTGAACTCTCTCTGTGTCTGTCTGTGTTTGTCTCCCTATCCTGCCCTTTATGGCCCTCTCTGCTCCTTTCTTTGTGTATTGCTGCCTCTGTCTTTCTGTCTCTCTCTCTCTCTCATTCCCCTTGTGTGTGTTGGTCTCTGTGTCTGCCTCTCTCCTGTCTGTGTACCCCCATGCCTGAATCTCCTTGTCCATGACTGTTCCTGTCTCCCCCTGTTCCCATTGTTTCAAGTTTAATAAAAATTTACATTGCCTTGTGCTGTGATGATAATTGCTATTCATTGCAATTGCCCAGAGAAACTGAAATCCTTTCTGTCTCCTATTCATCATCTAAGACTTCGGTGTCTTGTGCAGGTCTCTGGGAAGTGGATTACAGCAGACGGGCCTCCTGCCTGCCTCCCCCCGCACAGTCGGCTGTCCCGGACTGGCGTTCTGTTCTGTGGCCTTATGTGCTGTGGCAGCATTTGTTACTCTGTGTTGACCGAGAGCTTCCCTGAGACAGGAACTGTGTTTTTAGTTCCCTTTTCTCAGAGCCTGGCACTCATAATCAGTCACGGAGCGTGTCACGTGGAAATCTGACCAGTATCTGAGTTAACACTGTTACCCAGAATGTTTGCGTTTCCAGAAGTATACCTTCCCACCTGTTTCACACACTTGCTGATGATTCTCCGTGGCCTCCCGGTGTCTGCATGGGACACCTTACCTGCCCTGTTGAAATGGTGAACTGGTGCAAGGGAAAACGAGTAATATAAAATTCAGGGATCAGGAAGATGGAAAAAACCCATTCCAAGTTTTGTAATAAGTAAGGTTCACTTTAAAATAAAATGTTTCCTGAGACTTTGCTTGGTGTCTTTAAAACCTTCAGAGGGAGTGTTCTCATTTGAGGGCTGATGCTGTTTAAGTAGGGAAGCTTAATAAGAAATACATTTTTCAGTTGGGTGGCACTTTCCGAATATCTAATGATCAAGTACCAAATTGTCTGCAGTCCCACAGCAGCGCTAAGCATGGCTTTCCAAATTATGAGAGGCTTTATAACTTGGCACTTGGACATCCCTGTTTTAATCGTATGCTGTCTTGAAGGAGATTATTTTTTAAAGTGTCATTTAAGAGAGGCTACTAAAAATATATCTCACATAGAGGCTTAACTGAGAAATATTAGTTTTTGACACAAAACCATTTGGAAAGATGCTTGCAGAACCCACTTTAAGCTTCTCAGTGCCACAAAATAAAAGCCCCTCTTTGACCCCAGCCATGTTTTTCTGTTAATAGGCAAATACCTTATGTGATCACATGCTCCTTGATGTTAATGCAGGTACTCCTTGGACCTGGCAGTGGGGAGGCTGTGGAAGTGACAGGTCTCTCTTTCTGATGGGCCTGCGTGAAACTCTTGCCCTTTGCCTGACTTGTTCATGGCCATAGGTTTGGGTGGGCAGAGCTTGGCTACCCAAAGCTTATGGGTATGCAAGTTTGCAAATGCATTTCCATTAAGATCTGGGTTTTGTGTCTATTGGCAAATGCAGTGTGTGCAAGCTTTGCTTCAAAGCTGGTCCCATATTGATGCAAATAGGAAGCATTGGCAAGGCACAAAATAATCAAGATTTATAAACTTTGTGCTACATGATGACTTCAGCTGTGAGTTAAAAGAGGAATTTTCTGCACTGGCTTATGTTACCCTTCAGTCACTTGTGTTTTGGCGTCTGCTTTACACGGAGCAGAGCGTGCGGCACAGTGCAAGGAGGGAGCAGACGGGGAAGCTTGTCTCTGCCCTTGAGGAGGTCAAGGTCTGGAATACATTTCTTGTGGTTTGACTGCACTGTGATTTGGCATGGAGACAAGAGGTCCTCACCAGAGAACGCTGAGCTCTTTCCTGCCACTGCTGGATTAGCAGGTGCCTTTTGATCCCTCCCTCTGATCTCTCCTCTCTGCCGACTTAGGTGTGTGAATGCCACTCACAACCCCACCCACACGAAAAATGACTGGCAGCAATAGCCAAGACGCTCTTGGGGCTCATAGGTCCCCCTCTTTTATTTACCACCCAGGTCCTTCCCCAAATGGGCTTGCTCTTTGTTCTTTGGATTTCATCTGACTCAGGTGCACAAATTTGGATTAATCGAGATCCTGAGCTCATGACACAAAAGCAAACCTACTCTTACTTAATTTAAGGATTAAGTACATTTAGCTCTCACTCTCTATCCTCTGTGGAAACTGGTCCCACCCAGCTGCCAGCCCCCAGCCCACAGCTATCTCCAGAGCCTGGGTTGCTTTGCTCAGGGTCCTCAAAGTGATGAAGGGGGGGAGTGGGGGGGAATCCCATCCCTGGAGCATCCACATGGGATTGCTAAGAGGCTGGCCTGGGCCTCATCCTCTCTTCCATGTCAGACTGTGGCACTGGCCTTGACTCCTTCAGTTTGGTCATCCTAAAACCGGACTCTCACAGCCTCTTCTGTTCTGTCTTAGCTATGGCTTATAAATCTTACTGACCAAGGCATATCCGTCTAAATCCTAATTTAATTTATTCTATTTCTGCTAAATTCACACACAGTTATTTCTAAGGATACGTAATAACCACATGATTATACTTGTGCAAACCCTCTAACTAAATATATACTTCTTAATTTAATAAATTTATTTCTCTGTGTTAAGGACTTTCTTCTGATTAGTCATACCTTCTCTACCAGTTGCACATGACTTTGTATGTTTTTTTTAAAATGATTTCTTCCTATTAAAAAAAAAAATCTTTCTTAAAGAACAAAGGTCCGTCTCTGGTCTTTGCCTCTTCCTTCTCTTCTGGACCATCATTCCCCTGGGCACACTGGGCTGGGCAGTCACGGTTATAACTCTGGACAGTGACAAGGGCATCTTACAGCTTGTTCTGGAAGGCTTCCCCATCTCCTTGAAGTGAATTTATGTAACCGTCAGGAAAAATCAATGCTGTTTTTGCTGTATGCCTCATGGAGTTTGGCTCCCTGGCAGCTGGTCTGTGGGATCCAGAGCAGATTGTGCCTAGATACGTTGCTGTCTCTTTTCTGGGAGACCATCAGGTTATGTGGTTAGATGGGAACAGATATATTCTGGTATAGGGATCCCTGATTTAGTTGCAAAATGCCAAACCATTGCCTCCCTGTGACTGTTCTTTTAGAAATTGCATGGGCGCCATCTTGGTGTTGCCCACTCTCTAGTCTTTCTGAGCCACAGCCTCTTGCCCACGAGGGCTACAGGACTTGTCTTTGGTTTCTAAGCAGTGTTCAAAGTGTGTTCTCCTGGATACTCAGAAACTAAGGGCTTTGTCCACACTGAAGCAGGTGGCCATGATTAGAGCTATGACTCGTGTTGCCAGGTAGGCATTGGAAATCTGACATGGCCACAGCTTTGACAAAGCAATTCAGGTCTCTTTGGGTTTTTATTTTTTGTCTGGGAAAGTTGTTTTCTTTTCTTCCTGCTTTCTGGGGGTGTTGTTGACTTGGCCGGCTTGAGTATGAGGGCTCCCGTAGGAGTCGTCACCCTGCCCTCTTAGAGCAGAGCCCACAGCTGACTGTTGTCCCCGAGCACCTCAATGCACTACAGATTATTCTTAGCTTTGTTTTAAAAATAATCTGGCAGACACAAAGCAGGGCCTGACTCTCACCTTGGCTGTCGGCTCTTTCTGACGAGGCCCGTGCCTTAGTGCTTGTTCTTCCCGTCCCTGCTCCCTGCAGGGCTTTGCTCTCCTACCTTTTTCTTTCTGAAGAAAAATGCTTTAAATTTTTTTCCCTTAAATTACATAAATAAAACAAAAATACATTTTTGAAAGAATTTAAATAATGCACAACTATATCGAGTACAAAAAAATGAAGCAAGTGTCCTTCTCCTGGAGATCCTACCATGAAGAGTTCAGTATATATCCTTGGCAGATTTTTTTATGCATTTACATATAGATAGGCATATATACATACATAATGCACTTATTTATTTTTAACACAAATGAGATCATGTATACTTTTCAAATTGTTTTGAGACTTTGCATTCTTTAGTCATGAGTGTATGTTGGCTTCTCCTTCCTTCACATTCTTTCAAATCTTCCCCATTCTTCAAAGTCTAGTTCATTCTTTGAAAAAGCCCTGAGTGGCCTCGTCAATGTTGAATAATCCATTTTTTTCTTCAGAATTGCTCATTTTGTCCTTTATTTCTTTTTTTCTCTCTCCACCTTTTCTTTCTTTCTTCTTCTTCTTCTTCTTCTTCTTTTTTTTTTTTTTTCAAGAGGCAGGGTCTTGTTGTGTTACCGAGGCTGGAATATGGTGGCACTATTTTAGCTGACTGTCAGTTTGAACTCTTAGGCTCAAGCAATATTCCTACCTCGGGCTCCCAAATAGCTAGAACTACAGGCTTGTGCCCCCATGCCTGGCTGATTTTTGCATTTTTTTTTTTAAGAGAGAGGGTCTTGCTCTGTTGCCCAGGCTGGTGTTGAACTCTTGGCCTCAAATGATCCTCCCACCTCAGCCTCCCAAAGTGCTGATATAGTAGGTATGAGCCACCACACCTGGCTGTCTACTCTTCTTATGTTGTTCTTTGTTTATTCATTAATTTTTCTGTTGAGCTACACCCATTTAATTTTCTTGATCCCCAAGAGGTTGTTGTCCAGTGGAGGACACAGAGGCATTAACACATGTTGCAGCTGAGCATGAGGGTCTGGTGGATGGTAGTCTCTTGATACATGCTTGCTGAATGAATGAATGGGCAAAGGGACAAATAGGAAATCGAATTACGTTGATACCAGGCAAAATGGTGCCACAGTGACATATCTCACTGCAGAGATATGCTGGGGAGGCTTTGGAGAGATGTTTGACTTGAGTTTTGAAGGATGAGTAGAAATTGGTCAGGAGGTTGGGCCTGTTATGCAGGAGAATGGGGATATAAAATCAGCATGGTCTATTCATAATATTCACATCCCTTAGTTTCATGGATATATCTTTCGGCTTCTTCATGGGATAACAAAGTTCTTAAAAGTAAGAGTGGTATTTACAACTCCCACCTACAGCAATAGGTAACCTTTGTTGAGCACTTGTTAATTACCAAATCTTATTCCAAGTGCTGTACATGTGGTAGCAAGCCCGTGTCTCCATCCTAGATATAAGGAAACTAAGGCACAGATAAAACAGGAAATGTCTCCAAGTCCTTGTGACTAGTGAGTGATAAAGCTGGTAAATCTTCTCCTTTTTCAGTCTTCATGTCCTAATTTTTAAATGGGACTAGGAACGCCCAGCAGAGAGAGTTATATGAGGCTTAAATTAAATCAGGTGGCACTTCTGAGTCACTTAGAGTGGGCGGTGGGCTGTTACCTATCATAACCCCGAATCAAATAGCAGCCAGTCATACTCATGCTTTATTTTTTTGCCCAGCACATATTACCACTTGGCCTGGAGTCATTTATTTTCTCTTTCATCCTTTGTTTAATACTTGGCTGTGTCTCCACTACCTGGTGTAGAGTAGTAGGTGTTTGCTAAATGAATGTTAGTTTCTACTTCTTACCGTAGCATCTTGACTATGGATGGCCAAGAAATATTTGGTAAATTCGACTGAAAGTAAATGTTCAATGCCACCCAGCAACAAGAGACTGTGAACTTGTTTGTCTGAAGATAGTCAACACTGCTGTTTTTGTTACCTGCTGTCAAGTTTAAGGAAGTGTCATATTTCACCTGCCCCCAATTTTTCCTGATGTCTCTGTTTAAACTGCTTCCAATTTGGGTATGAAATTATCCATCAGTCACAGAGAGAACTGGTGCCTTCAGCAGTGGCTGTTGGAATAGGCCAGAGCTTAATTGGAGAAGCTGCTAGTGGAGGAACAAGAGTTGGGGGAACAAGAAGCTTATCCCCATGGCCCCAGGCCTCCCCTGGAATATCACTCTCCCCATGAATGGTGGTCTGAGTCTGCCCATTCCCCAAGGTCCAGTGGGGAATGACACCTTATTTATTTACTCACTGGATGCTAAGAGCATCCTTTTAGTGCCAGGCATGGGCCTAGGCCCATGTGATGCCAAGAGCAAGCCTTGCCCCTGTCCCTTGGACCTGTGCCATCTATCACCTGGTGAAGGACACCCCAGGTGATCTGAGCTGTGATGACTGAATCCAGGCCCTTGCCAAAGATTGTAGTCTATAAGTGTCTTTTGCTCAGAATCTCTTTATTCTAAACGATCACTTGCACAGAGGGTTTCTCGAAGAGATGTCTGTCCAGCCCTTAGGTCCTTGTTTCCTGGAGTCTGAGGCATATAGCCCTGGTGGTAGGCACGAGGTCAATTGATGTTGTGAGCTGTGTTAGTTTCTGAGGGCTGCTGTAACCAAGCATCTGAAATGTGGTGGGTTGAAACAATGAATGCACTCCTGTTCTCACAGTTCAGGAGGCTAGAAGTCCCAAATCAGGATGTCAACAGGCTCTCGGGAAGGGCTCTGCCTTGTCTTTTCCAGCTTTGGTGGCTCCAAGCGCTTCCTGGCTGATGGCTGCATCACACCCATCTCTGCCTCTGTCTTCACCTTACCTTCTCTCATCCTCTGGCTTCTCGGTCCTATGAGGACACCTGTCATTGGATGCAGGGCCCACCTAGGTGATCTGGCACCTTCTTCTCTCAAGATTCTTCACTGAATTACATTTTCAAAGACCCTTCATTCATATGAGGACACATTTATAGGTTGAGGCTCACTTAGGCTGTGGACATATTTTTTGGAGGTTAAAAAGTCAACTTATTCTAGGTGCTATTAAAAAAAATGCTGGTAGGTACAAGTCCTACACAAATACATCCTCAATGCAAAGCCTTGACATTAAGTCACACATCTCCTTATCTGTCACCCTCAATTCCATCTTCATCCCCAGAGATAACCATCCTGATGAGTTTGGTGCTTATCTTTCCAGGCCTTTCCATTAGGATGGAAAGGATACATCTTCTCATGGATTACATCCTGTTGCCAGGCTACATGATAGGTCTTGGGCATTGCAAGATGAGTTAGGATCTAGCATTGTAAGAGTTTATCTTAAGAAGTGTCTTTACA
Organism: Nycticebus coucang; assembly: GCF_027406575.1. NCBI lineage: Eukaryota > Metazoa > Chordata > Mammalia > Primates > Lorisidae > Nycticebus > Nycticebus coucang. The sequence continues at coordinate 109,661,075 of NC_069791.1, forward strand.
CTCTTCATTTACACACATTATAGTTTAGTAACTGCTTATATTCCCCGGGTTAGCACTATTAATAACTTGGCTTTTGAGTAACTTTCTTGGAAACATTTAAAATATATGTATGTATGTAGTTTTTGAGACAGACTCTTATTCTGTGGCCCTCAGTAGAGTGCTGTGCCGTCATAGCTCACAGCAATCTCAAACTCTTAGGCTTGAGCAAACCTCTTGCCTCAGCCTCCCTAGTACTCTGTTTCCCCGAAAATAAGACAGTGTCTTATTTTAAGGTGTGCTCCCAAAGATGCGCTAGGTCTTATTTTCAGAGGACGTCTTATCTTTCCTGTAAGTAGGTCTTATTTTTTGAGGATGTCTTATTTTTGGGGAAACCGGGTAGCTGGGACTACAAGTGCCAGCTAGTTTTTCTATTTTTGGTAGAAATAGGCTCTGACTCTTGCTCAGGCTGGTCTGGAACTCCTGAGCTCAAGCAATCCACTCCCAGGGTGCTGGGATTATAGGCACGAGCCACCATGCCTGGTTTAAACAATATATTATAGGTAGGTTTCTTAGAAAGTCTGTTCAATTCGCAGACTTCAGGGCAGGAGGAGGTGAGCTGATAGTCTTCAGGCAATGTAGGAGGTGCTGAAATAGATACACTTATAAACAACTGTGGGGACACAAGGAAGAGAGGATTGTCATTCAGAAGGTTTTGCTTAGTGGGGGACACCTGAGCCTTGTAGGCCTTGAAAGCACAAACTTTGACATCTCTGGGGACTTGAGGATAGAAGGAACCTGTAGTGCATGTGGCCAGCAGCGAGAAGGGGATCTTTTGTTTTTTTTTTAGACAGAGTCTTACTTTGTTGCCCTCAGTAGAGTGCTATGGTGTCACAGCTCAGAGCAACCTCAAACTCTTGGGCTCAAGCAGTCCTCTTGCCTCAGCCTCCCAAGTAGCTGGGACTATTGGTGCCCGCCACAACACCCAGCTATTTTTTAGAGAAGAGGTCTTGCTCTAGCTCAAGCAATCCACCCACCTTGGCCTCCCAGCATGCTGCAATTACAGGCGTGAGCCACCACTCCCAGCCAGGAAGTGTATCTTGACACCTGGTTCCTAAAGGACATTGACTGTCATTCTCAGTGAGCGAGAGTTTTTCTCAAGGGGGAAGTGGCTTTCATACTATACCTCACAGGCCTGAGGCAGGGAGGAGGGAAGCCAATGCTTGGGGCTTTAACCCCACCTATGCCTGAGCAGCCTCTGTTCTCTGCCACCGCTGTGACTTGTGCAGGTGCTGTGCTTGTGAGTGGCTGTGGGGTTAGCTGTCCCAAACCTTCCCACATAAACATGCAAACAAGGAAACATCTGTGTTATTTGGACCACTGCTGTTTTGATATCGCACAGCAATAGGTATAGATCAACAGACCTGATGCAGCTTGGGTTACTTTTTTAAGCAATCTGTGTAGGGTTTTCTCAAATAAAAGGAAACAGAAGGAACTCATTGTGGTTGGGAAGCAGGGCAGCAAGATGGACAAAGTTTTCCAGGACCAGTGGAATGTGCAGCCTCCAGGACCCAGGTGCGGGCTGCCCTGAATGGCCAGGGGGATAAGGAGTGAGGAGCACATCAGGCCTTCTAGAAGCAGAAGATTCTGTCAGTCTGCAAACTCAGCCCGCTGTCCAAAGCCTTGTCTGTGCACACAGGGGTCGCCTCAGCTGGGCCTGATGCACGCATCACTGCAGACCTCTACTCTTGGGCTGGCTGCGCAGTGAGTCTCCCAGGGATTTAGAAAACCTCATCCTTCACACTCAGACTCCCCACACTCATCTTCTGGCCCACGGATATTTCTAGACTCTTTGGACCAAGGCCAAGGTCATTCTTATCAGCTCTTAGGCCAGCTAAGGCCTCTCCCTAGGACCTGGTGTGCGGTGCAGCTTCCGGACAATGACAGCAGCGGTCACACTCGCTCAGAGCCCTGGTGTTTCAGGTGCCCTTCTCAGCACTGCTTTCATGTTATCCCATAGAATCCTCACAACACAGCTATGAGGGGAGATGAAACTACTGTGTTCATTCTATCAAGGAAGAGACGGAGGCGCAGAGGGTTGAGATACTTCTGATGCTCACAAACCAGGAGGCGAAACCCGCCATTTGAACTGTGGCCGGTTCTCTGGTCCAAGCTCTTCACTGCTCTGAGCTTCTCAGCCCACTGGCCACCAGATTGCTGTCCTGGATAGCAACAGGGTCTTTGCTTAACCTGCCAACACTAGGGTTCTTGATAGGGGGTGTTTAAAAAAAAAAAAGGAAGAAGAAAAGAAAAAGAGAAGCTTAAAGCTTCAGGGAATGGAAAAGCCATGGATGGATTTTCAGCCTGAGATGACTCATTCCCAAACACGTGGCAATGCCAATGCCAGCTCAGTTTTAAAAAGTAAAGAGTTGAAGAGCAAAAAATTAAATAAAAAGGCTTCTTTTCCAGAAGAAAGATCAAATAAGAGAAATCCATGTCTAGATTCCCATTACTGATATGCAGGACCCAAGTTAATGGTTCAGTTCCCAGTGTCTTAGCACTGCGAGGGAGAGAAGTGGGGCTGTGTCAGGCTATTTTGTTCCTCATTGCACAACTGAATGGGTCTAGAAAGGTGCTAGAGAGAAGGCTGGCAGCTGGCTGTAGGGTCCCATTCTCTCTTGGTGTGCCAGCACTACTCTGCTTGCAGTAGCCAGGGAGCATGCCCAAGGGGAGAGGAGGCTGGGGAATGGTGGATTCTCAGAAGTAGAGAATGGTTTCTGATCAAAGCTGAGCTGAGGGAGCAGTGGCCAAAGTCAGAGCTGGCTGCACCTTCTTCCTGGTTGTCACCTTTGTAGCACAGGGACATGAAAAGGAGGGTATCAGATGGGAGGGGGAGTAATGCTGTTTACTGAATGTTTATGATTATGGAGCAGGCAGGATGTCATGTGTTCTACTGATCGGACATGGCAGGTGTTGTGTTGTGGTGGGTGAGTGCTGGTCTTATTTTGCAGATGAAGAAACTGAGCCTCAAGGTTTCTCCATTAGTAAGTATGGAAGCCCTGGTCTACCTGCCCTTAACACCCTGTGCTTTCCCGGAGGACCGTGGTAGCCAAAACCAGTCAATAAAGAGCTTCATGAGCAACATTCCTCCCGACCCCCTTAACTACCACCTCCACATTTGAAGTGGCCTTCAGGATGTGGCTTTCATATCTGTGACTGTTAGAATAAACCCCAAGGAAGAATTCTGGGAGAAACATTTCATAGACATTTGCTTTTATCTGCAAATTAGCAGCGAACACAGAGTTTTCTCATCTGCAGATTTAATCATTGTGCTTTTAATGTTAAAAATACAATCCATGGATGTAGTTAACAGCAGACGGCTCAGACATGCACGTGCCCTGGCTGCACCCGTGTCTCATTTCCCTTCAGGAGAAAACTGCCTTTGGAGATTTGGAGATACCACGCTTTCAGAGTCCTTCTATAGGAGGACAGGAGCCTGGATTCTTGTTCCCTGCCCAAATTTCTTCTGGGAGAGGCAGCAGGTGGTATGGAAAGAGCACTAGCTTGGGACTCAGCCAAACCTGTCTTTGAACCTGGCTTCTGCTGTGTCTCTGGACATGTCACTTGGCCTCTCTGAGCCTTGTGTAGAATCTGGGAAACACGACACTCCAAAGGTTGCTCTAAGAATTACATAAAAGGATGCAAATAAATGCCTACTCCTTACTGTCAGGCCATTGCTCCGCTCCTTCTCCTTAAAGATCTGGGGCCTTACTTTTGTCTCAAGTCACTGACATAAAGCTACAGAATGCAATGATTTGTTCCTCCCCACCAAGAAGAATGAGGTTTTCCTGAAGTTACAAGTAATTTTTCTGCCTCTGTTCAGCTATTAATTACACAGGAGTTGGCAAGCATTTTCCATAAATGCCTGGAGAATAAATGTTTTACGCTCTGCAGGTCGTTCTGTCTCTATCATGATTACTCAGCTTTGCTCATGTAGCAGGAAAGCAGTCATAGGCAACACACAGCCACCTTATGAGTGTGACTGGTTTCAGGAATGAGTGTGACTATTTACAAAACAGTCTGGGTCTGGGTGCAGTCGCTCACATGCCTGTAGTCCTAGCACTCCAGGAGGCTGAAGTGGGAGACTGGAGCTCAGGAGTTCAAGGCCAGCCTGAGCAAGAGTGATACCCCATCTCCAATACCAATAGAAAAAATTAGCCAGGCATTGTGGCAGGATCATGTAATCCTAGCTACGTGGGAGGTTGAGGCAAGGCGATTGCTTAAACCTAGGAGTTTGAGGTTGCTGTGAGCTAGGCTGACACCATGGCACTCTAGCTTGGACAACTGAGTGAGACTTTGTAAACAAACAAACAAACAAAACAAACAAACATCCAGTCTGGATTTGGCCTGTGGCCCATAGTTTGCTAGCCCCTGATTTAGAGGATAGAAGGTTTAAGTGCTAGAAATGTAAAAATGAATAAACCACCGGTCTCTGCCCTGGAGGGTTTCCTTGTGTGATACACTCACACTTGGGGCTGGTAAGGGGTGTTCTCTTTGTAAGAAGATAGCATTTGGGACAACAGGAATGACAGGTGCCTTCTGTCGTCCTTGTATGCTGGCATTTCTATAGGTCAGACCAGGGATACCCACATCCACTCCTGTCTGCAGTAATTTAACTCAGACCTGCTGCTGAAAACACCCTTAATACTTTCAATGCTGTGACATACACTTGGTGGTACCTTGCTAATTTCAAAGTGACAATTTTAGTTGGGATTATAGTATGTTTTCAGAAATAGTTCACTCCCTGGTTTTCCTACAATACCAACACAAGCCATTTTGGATCCCTGGGTTTGCATGACTGCTTTTCTTTGGCATCTTCTGGTTGATCTATGCTTGGGTTTCTCCATTCCATGGGAATTAAGGATGAAATGGTGGATGAGGCCATTTGTCCAGTGTTTTCTAAACTTCTTTAAAACAAGCAAGTCATGTGTTTGTAATGCTTTCTCTGTAAGAAGCTCTTCCTTGTAAAGTCAATATGGAGAACGGGTCTAAGAAAAACTCTCACAGGAGGGGCTCTGGCCACTAAATCCTTACGACAGTTCCCAGAAACCTTGGTACCTGTGAGGAGTAGGCTAAAAACCCGGGAACGTGGTGCAAGGCAGAAGCAGCGTGGGGACCCCACCATGCTAGAGTCATTGCTTTCCCCACCAGGCCTCTTCAGATGAGGTGTCCTCCTCTGAAGCCAGGAGCAAGTTCTGGAGAAACTGGACACTCTCTGTTCACTGCAGCAGGTCTGGGTCTTTCACTGGAGCCTGGTTGGAAATTCATAACTTAAGAATAGTTTAATGTTGGTGACAATAAACCTAGGGAAAACTGTATGCCATTGTTGATTTATACTCTTTTTATAAGTGGGTCTTAAAAATCTGTGATTGAAAGGGGCCAAGGGCAGAGAAGTCAGCATGTTGCCTGGTGTGCACAGTTGGGATAGAGCCTGTGTGCATGGTTGTGTGTGCAGCAACCACCTGCTGTCCCCCGTCTCTGTCTCATCTCTGCTCTGCCACACGGCAGCTGGCTGAGGTGTGAACTGGTCCAGTCTCTTCCTGGCTGAAATCCCTCCGTAGCTTTCCACTGTTTGAGCAAACACCGAAGAGTGCTGCTCCCCTCATGTTTCTGTCCACCTCAAAGCTGCTTCTCTTATGCCCCTCCCAGGTGCCCCACTTGCCCTGTCTTTCCCTGTGGATTGCCTACAAGCGTGGCTGCGTGATGAGTCTCATTGACTGTCCTGTGAGGCCACTTCTCCTTAGATCAGTGGTTCTCAACCTGTGGGTCGAGACCCACAGGAACTGTATTAAAGGGCCATGGCTTTAGGAAGGTTGAGAACCATAGCCTTAAGTGCTTTCTGCACGCCCAGGTCGCTGCTGTCCTGTTACAGTTATCTCCCTGGTGGCCCTGTGGAGTGTCTGACTCCTGCGCTGAAGTCCACATAGATCTGTGGAATGAACAGATGAGTAGCCACAGGGACAATGTGGGATGGAGCACTTGGTCCCTCACTTGGGGCACACTGCTGAGCCCCCAAAGCACTGCGCCCCCCATGGGGTTTCCAGAAAGCTTGGAGGCAGCAGGTCACTGTCTGTTCTGTCCGGTGCTCTTGAATTTTGTCTGTGGGTGATAAGAGTGACCGCTCCTTACTGAGATCAGTCCTCTGCCAGACTCTGGGCAGGGATGGTTCTTATGGAACCCTGTTGGAGCCTTACGACAACCCTACCTTCTGTTGCCCCATTTTATGGAGAGAAGTGAGGCCCAGAGACAGGCACAGCTTGTTCTAGGCCACAAAACTAAGTCACAGCTCAGTCCCAGCTGACCTAGGTCTCATCCTGTCTTTAAAAAATAATTATTTATTTAGAATGAGGAAAGAAATCACAAGTTATCATTGTTATAAGAGCAGAAAATATCAGAAATGCCACAGAATCCAGAAAAACATAGTATTTCTATTAATTAACCATCAGACACCCTTCAGCAACCTTCTTTGTCCTACATTTTAAAGCTGCATTCTTGGATAGCCTCTTTAGAATTCAGTACTGTTATCATGCAGAGAATAGAAAGATTATGCAGTCCTTCTCCTAGGATGGTTGAATAAAACTTATTTTTTCCAAATCTTATTTGAACAGTTATGTGGAAGAATTTTACAGTGAACACCTGCGCACCCACCACTTAAATCCTGCCACTCACACCTTGCCATGCTCACTGTACCGTCTGTCCGTCCGTTGACCCATGCACCATCTGTCATGCACCCCTCTATGCACCCAGTATTTCATCCTTTTGTGGGGCAGAGGCAGTGGGGGAGGGGATGCATTTCAAGGTAAATTGCAGACATTAGTGTGCATTTTTTTTTTTCAGAATCCTTCACTGTGCAGGTAGAACTTTAATGTCATCCTGGAATGTTCCTTGGCACCTCCCCCCACCCCTTGTCCCTTGCTCCACTCTGCCGAGGAAGTCACTGTTCTGTTGTGTTCCATCATGGATATGATAGTGTTGTTAATTTAAAACTGCACTATGGCTGTGTTTATTTTTTGAAAGGTTAAAAACTCATGTACATGATAAAAATTTGTAAGTTACAAAGTTTTACAGAAAAAATACATCTTCCTCTCTCCTCTGACCGTTGTTCCCAGTGCGTTCTCTCAAAGGCACCCACTGCAGCAGTTCCTTGCTTATGTGTCCAGCAAGGCTAATGCCCACAGACACGGGGTCTGGGCAGGCACACGCCTCTCCCGCCTCCTTCATGGAGATGTAGCTCACCTGACACACTGTTTTGTGTCTTGCTTTTGTCATTTGGCGTTAGATCTTATAGATCATTTCCTGTTAGAAGAGATCTGTGCATTTCTTTTAATAACTGCAGAGTCTGACTCTGGCTGTGCTATATTTTATGTAACCATCTCATTGCATGTTCCTAGGCTTTTATTAACCTAAGTAGTGTCGCAATAAATGTCTTTGAATATATGTCTTTATACTTACGTTTTCCATGCATCTTAATTTCTTGGAAAGAAACTAGATCTCCATTCTTAGTAAATTAGGTAATTTTCCCAGCCCCTGCCTTCCTCCTGCCCTCCTCCAATCATCCGTTCATCCATTAATCCATCTGTATATCTGCTAATCTGATGGGAACATTCTTTGAGCAACCATATGTGCCTGATTAGTCTTAGGCTATATGTCCTTGGGACCCTCAGAATCTTTTGGGAAAAACAGACACATCAAAGATGGATTCACGGAAGTGTAATGGTGTATGTTTGTATAAGGTTTTCAGAGCTACCCAGGGGATGAAGTAAAAACCCTTTAAGAGCTCTTTCTTGCCCATGTTTTACTCCCAGTAAAAAATCCTTTACCATACCTGTCTTTAAAACCACACAGATATCATGCCTCTAATTGTATGTTTGTAAAACAAATGAATAAATTAACAGAGAAGCCAGGTCTAGCCCTGGGCTGTCTGCCTCTCCACGCATGGGTGGCCCAGGCTGCGGTGTTGTCAGGGCTGCCCTGTTGTTTGGCTTAGCCATCCACGCTGGAAGACAGAGCCATGCCATTTCGCATTTTGTTCCTTATTAAAAGATGAGATACGAAAGCAGGAGTGTTGGTGGGATGAAAATAGTTGTCATTTTTGGCAGTAAAAAGAGTGAGCTAATTGCGTAAGGGAAGGCTATTTGAAAACATAGATAAGTGAGAAAGTGACTCTGGAAAACAAATTGTGGGTGCCATTTCATGATTGGGACAAAGATTTGCTGCCCTTAAGTAAATCCTTTTGCCTTTTCTTTTGAGCAATGAATCTATGAGTTCAGTAATTAGAAGAGAAAAAATAAGATTTTTTTTTTGTTCTTTTTATCTCCAAACTAACTTGTCCTTACCATGAATGAATATTTTGAATTTGCTTCAAAGCAGTTTAAAAACCAGTCAGCATTTCAGTGTAGAAATACAACTTACATTATTATGACTCATTTGTTTAATCAGTCACAAATATTTAATATTAATTCAGTGCCTACAGTGTTCACTGAGTTGCTAGGCCAGGCTGCCATGTGTCATGGTGAACAGGAAGTTTTTCAAGCTCACCCGAAAGGAAGGGACAGACCCGCAGATAACCAGTGTGGAGAAATCACAAACTGATAAATGTATTTTGAAGAGTGTGGCAGTGGAGAATCTGTTCTCTGGTTCTGGTGGTCCAGGAAGGTGCCTCCTGGGAATTTATATTCATTTTAGCTGAATCCTGAAGACTTAGAAGCGCTTTCCTTACAAAAGGGCTGGGGAGGAGAACAGGAGCTTCACAGGTTGAGGATGAAACCTGAGACAATAACGTCCTTGGTGCATGGTAGGTGCTCAACACATGTTGGCTCCCCTTCTCTAACTTTTGTTGATTCTGTCCAAAAGGGCAACAGACTGGTTATCACAAAGTAGGTGAGAAAAAAGCTAAGGTTTGCTGAGACCAAGTGACTTTTCTGACCATTCTTGGAAGCCCCGGATTAGAGCTAAAAATGTCTGAGTTTCCATTTGACCCTGAGGGTTTATGTACTTAGCTCTAAGTCTGGAGGCTGACTTGTGTACCCAGAGATGGAAATGGACCTAGAACTTCCTAGGGAGAAAGCCAGACCTTGGACTGGGCCAGGTCTGTGCCTTGGCTTCCAGGCCGGGTACCTACCAAAAACCACCTTGCAGCAGCAGCGACATCAGTAACACACACACACCCACACACACACACACCCTGGGCACTTGTGTGCACATGTCTGCTCTTATGTGGTTGAGTCCTTTCAGACTTTCTTTACTCTTCAGTGGTCTCTATGCCAGCTCTGTCTCTTGAGTATGAATTTGAGTTACTTCATCTTTTGGGTATCCCAGAGGCAAGATGCAAAGAGTGGGGACTGCATAGTGGGAGGCAGTGTAGCTTAGTGGTTAAATGTGCAGATCTGGAGTGAGACTCCCTGCATTTGAATCCCACTTCTGCTGCCTAATAGCCAAATGACCTTAGGAAAGTTACTTTTATGGACTAGGTATTCTATGTCAAACCATTCCAAAACTTAATGGCTTAGAAAACATAGCTATTTTCTTTTCCCTCATGGTTCTATGGGCCAACTGGGTTCAGCTGGGTGGTTCTTCTGCCTCTTCATGGTATCATCTGGGTCTGCAGTTATCTGGGGTCTGACTGAGCTGAATGTCCCCATGGCACTCTCTTTGTCTGACAGTTAGTGCTGGCTGTCCACTGGGATCTCAGATGGAATGATTGACCAAAATACCTCATGTGGCTTCTCTGTCTGGAGAACACTGAGCACCTGCTGTCACTGAGGCTGAGTGAGAGGTTGCTGAGTGGCCAAGGAGGTTTGCACTGGTCTCTGCTTCCTGCATCTCTGCTTCCTCTGTTTTTATTCACTGCAGTCCTCCTGTCCTGTCCTGTGAAATAAGGAGGACATCTTTGCCCACAGGATAATAGGAAGCTGTGAAGAGGGTTGTTATGTGAAAGAGCTTGTAGAGTGGGAGGCCTTTGATGATGCCTGGTGGTGGTGATACCATGTTTACATGCTTTTCAGGACGAGAAGTGAGGGAAGCTCCAAGGAGGGGAGGGTTCTCTGTCAACCTTTGCCATTCCCTGCCCAGATCCTGATTGCCAGTGGAAGAAGTTATACTTGGTGCCCATGGCTTTGTCAAATTGGCTGATTTCTCTCTCTCTTTCTCTGCCTCTCTCTCTCTCTTTTTTTTTTTTTTTATTATTGTTGGGGATTCATTGAGGGTATAAGAAACAAGGTTACACTGATTGCATTTGTTAGGTAAAGTCCCTCTTACAATCGTCTCTTGCCCCCAAAAGGTGTGGCACACACCAAGACCCCACCCTCCTCCCTCCTCCCTCCTTCCCTCTCTCTGCTCTTCCTTTCCCCCACCCCTCCCTCCTTCTTTCTCTCTCTGCTCTCCCCTTCCCCACCCCCACCATGTCATTAATTGTCCTCATATCAAAATTGAGTACATAGGATTCATGCTTCTCCATTCTCGTGATGCTTACTAAGAATAATATATTCCACTTCCATCCGGGTTAATACAAAGGCTATAAAGTCTCCATTTTTTTTTTTTTTAATGGGTTGGTGGGCATTTAGGCTGTTTCCACATTTTGGCCATTGTAAATTGAGCTGCAGTGAACAGTCTAGTGCAAGTGTCCTTAAGATAAAAGGATTTTTTTCCTTCTGGGTAGATGCCCAGTAATGCAATTGCAGGATCAAATAGGAGGTGTAGCTTGAATTCTTTGAGTGTTCTCCATACGTCCTTCCAAAAAGGTTGTATTAGTTTGCAGTTCCACCAGCAGTGTAAAAGTGTTCCCTTCTCTCCACATTCACACCAGCATCTGCAGTTTTGAGATTTTGTGATGTGGGCCATTCTCTCTGGAGTTAGGTGGTATCTTAGGGTGGTTTTGATTTGCATTTCTCTAATAATTAGGGATGATGAGCATTTTTTCATGTGTTTGTTAGCCATTCGTCTGTCTTCTTTAGAGAAGGTTCTGTTCATGTCTCTTGCCCATTGATATATGGGATTGTTGGCTTTTTTCATGTGGATAATTTGAGTTCTCTATATGTCCTAGTTATCAAGCTTTTGTCTGATTGAAAATATGCAAATATCCTCTCCCATTGTGTAGGTTGTCTATTAGCTTTGGTTGTCTCCTTAGCTGTACAGAAGCTTTTCAGTTTAATGACGTCCCATTTGTTTATTTTCATTGTTGTTGCAATTGCCATGGCAGTCTTCTTCATGAAGTCTTTCCCCAGGCCCATATCTTCTAGCACTTTTCCTATGCTTTCTTTGAAGATTTTTATCATTTTATGCCTTAAATTTAAGTCCTTTATCCATCTTGAATCAATTTTTGTGAGTGGAAAAAGGTGAGGGTCTAGTTTCAGTCTTTTACATGTGGATATCCAGTTCTCCCCACACCATTTATTGAATAGGGATACTTCCCCCAGTGTATGTTCTTGTTTGGTTTATTGAAGCTTAGGTGGTTGTAAGATGTTAGTTTGATTTCCTGGTTTTGTATTCAATTTCAAACGTCTATGTCTCGATTTTTGTGCCAGTACCATGCTGTCTTGACCTCTGTCGCCTTGTAGTACAGACTAAAATCTCGTATGGTGATGCCCTGGCTTTGTTTTTATTACTAAGAACTGCCTTAGCTATATGGTTTTTTTTTTTTGTTCCAGATAAAAAACAGAATTATTTTTTCCCAAGTCTTGAAAGTATGATGTTGGTATTTTAATAGTGATGGCATTGAATGGGTAGATTGCTTTGGGAAGTATAGACATTTTAACAATGTTGATTCTTTGCAGCCACGAGCATGGTATCTTCTTCCATTTGTTAATATCCTCTGCTATTTCCTGTCTTAGGGTTACATAATTTTCTTTATAGAGGTGCTTCACTTCTTTTGTTAGGTATGTTCCTAGGTATTTCATTTTCTTTGAAGCTATGGTGAAGAGAGTTGTATCCTTAATTAGCTTCTCATCTTGGCTGTTATTGGTGTATACAAAGGCTACTGATTTGTGGACATTGACTTTATATCCTGAGACATTACTGCATTTTTTGATGACTTTTAGGAGTTTTGTGGTTCAGTGTTTGGGGTTCTCTAAGTATAAGATCATATTGTCAGTAAAGAGGGAGAGTTTGACCTCCTCTTCTCCCATTTGGATACCCTTTATTTCCTTGTCTTGCCTAACTGTATTGGCTAGAACTTCTAGCACTATGTTGAAAAGTAATGGTGTCAGAGGACAATCTTGTCTGGTTCCAGTTCTAAGAGGAAAAGCTTTCAGTTTTACTCCATTCAGTAAAATATTAGCTGTGGGTTTGTCGAAGATAGTTTCAATCAGTTTAAGAAATGTGCCACTTATGCCTATACTCTTCAGTGTTCTAATTAGAAAAGGATACTGGATTTTATCGAATGCTTTTTCTGCATCTATTGAGAGGATTATATGGTCTTTGTTTTTGCTTCTGTTAATATGGGTGAATAACGTTTATAGACTTGTATATATTAAACCAGCCTTGCATCCCTGGGATGAAACCTACTTGATCATGATGTATGACTTTTTTGATGATAAGCTGTAATCTGTTGGCTAGGATTTTGTTCAGAATTTTTACATTTACATTCATTAGTGAAATTAGTCTGAAATTCTCCTTTTTAGTTGGCTCTTTTCCTGGTTTTGGTATCTGGGTGATGTTTACCTCATAGAAAGTGTTAGGGAAGATTCCTTTCTCCTCAATTTTTTGGAATAAGTTCTGCAGTATGGGAATAAGCTCTTCTTCGAAGGTTTGATGTAAGTCTGGTGTGAAGCCATCTGGAGCAGATTTTTTATTGTTTCTTTGATCTCAGTGTTTGAAATTGGTCTGTTCAGGGGCTCTATTTCTTCCTGGATAAGTCTACGAAGAGGGTGTGATTCCAAATATTGATCCATTTCCTTCACATTGTCAAATTTCTGGGCATAGAGTTTCTGGTAGTATTCAGAAATTATCTCTTATATCTCTGTGGGATCAGTTGTTATTTCCCCTTTATCATTTCTGATTGAGGTTACTAGAGATTTTACTTTTCTATTTCTATTTAGTCTGGCCAAAGGTTTATCTATTTTATTTATTTTTTCAAAAAACCAACTCCTTGTTTCATTAATTTTCTGAATGAGTCTTTTGTTTTCTATTTCATTGATCTCTGATTTAATTTTGGATATTTCTTTTCTTCTGCCGGGTTTAGGCTTGGATTTTTCTTCTTTTTTCAATTTCATAAGATGACTTGTGAGTTTGTTGATGTGCTGTCTTTCTGTTTTTTGAATGTAGACATCTAAAGTGATAAATTTTCCTCTCAAATCTGCTTTTGCAGTATCCTACAGGTTTTGCTAGCTTGCGTCTTCATTTTTGTTATGCTCCAAGGAAGTTAATGATTTCCTCTTTTATTTCTTTCTGCACCCAAATTTTATTCAACAGAAGGTTGTTTAATTTCCATACCTTTGTGTGGGGTTGAACATTTTTGTTGGAGTTGAGTTCCACCTTTAGGGCCTTATGGTCTGAGAAGATACAAGGTAAAACGTCAATTCTTTTGATTCTGTTGAGGTTTGTTTTGTGTCCTAGGATATAATCAATTTTGGAGAATCTTCCATGGGGCAATGAGAAGAATGCATATTCTTTGTCTCTGGAATGGACTATTCTATATACATCTATCAAGCACATTTGTTCTAGGGTCTCATTTAAGTCCCTTATATCTTTGTTTAGGTTCTGTTTAGAGGATCTGTTCAGCTCTGTAAGAGGAGTGTTAAAGTCCCCTATTATTATGGTGTTAAAGGATATCATATTGCTCAGACTGAGTAAGGTCTGTTTCAAAAATCTGGGAGCATTTAAGTTGGGTGCACAAATATTTAGAAGTAAATGTCTTGTATTTTTCTCTCGATCCATATAAAGTGACCATCTTTGTCTTTTTTGACCTTAGTTGCTTTAAATCCACATGTATCTGAAAATAAAATTGCAACCCCTCTTTTCTTCTAAATTCCATTTGCCTCAAAAATTGTCTTCCAACCCTTAACTCTGAGTTTTAATTTGTCTTTTGAAGCTAGCTGTGTTTCCTTCAGACAGCAAATGGATGACTTGTGTTTGTCAATCCAGTCAGCCAATCAATTCCTCTTCCGTGGGGAATTCAAGCTATTAAAATTTATTGAGATAATTGGTAAGTGTGGTAGTGTTCTAGTCATCTTATTTTGTGAGAGTCTATTGGTTAGTTTTATCTTTTGCATCATTGTGGAGGTTAGGTTCTGTCCTTTAATTTCTGAGTTTTTACTTTGCGGTTGATCCATTGTGATGGTCAATGTGTAGGACAGGTTGAAATATTTGCGTAGAGCTGGTCTTGTTGTGAATTTCCTCAATGGTTGCACGTCAGTAAATGATTTGATTTCTCTGTCCGTTTTAAAGCTTAGCTTAGCAGGATATAGAATTCTGGACTGGAAGTTGTTCTGTTTAAGTAGATTAAAGGTAGATTACCATTGTATTCTTGCTTGAAAAGTTTCATTAGAGAAGTCTGCAGTCACCCTGATGGATTCACCCCTGTAGGTCAACTGGCGCTTATTCCTGGCAGCTTGAAGAATCTTTTCTTTTGTCTTGACTTTGACAGGTTCATCACAATGTGTATTGGAGAAGCTTGGTTAGAGTTGAGGCAACCTAGGGTGTGATATCCCTCTGAAAGGAGTGTGTCAGAACCTTTGGTGATATTTGAGAAATTTTCATTTATAATATTCTGTAGTATGGCTTCCATTCCCCTGGGGCATTCTTCTTCCCCTTCTGGGATACCTATAACTCATATATTTGAACATTTCGTAAAGTCTCATAATTCTGCCAGTGAATGTTTTGGTTTCTCTCTCTTCTGTTCTGCCTCTTTATCTGAGTAATCTCAAGAGCTTTGTCCTCTACCTCTGAGATTCTTTCTTCTGCATGGTCTAATCTGTTATTGATACTTTCTATTGCATTTTTAAGTTCCCTAATGACTGCTTCATTTCCTTTAGCTCTGCTATATCCTTTCCATATTCTTCATATCATTCGTCTCTTATTTGATTCTGTTTTTGGAGTTCCTTTTGTTTATTTTCCACTTATCAGCAGTTTCCTTCATTGTTTCCATCATTTGCTTCATTTTTTTCATCATTGGTATTCTATTTTTTTCATCATCTGTCTTCTAAATTCCCTTTCTGTCCTTTCTAACATTTCTTTATAGGTGGAATCCTCTGCGGTAGCTACCTCATGGTCCTTTGGAGGGAGGGGGTTGCTCTGGAGTGGTTTTTCGTGTTGCCAGGATTTTTCTGCTGATTCTTCCTCATGAGTGTTTTCTTTTACCTACTTCCTTACCCTAATTTTCCTTTCACTTCCTTTTGCTTTTTAAGTTACTGTGCCTCTAGCCTAGTGTTTTGATGAGTCAGCTGTCAGCGGGATTAGATGGAATAAACACACGCAACCACTTGTTAGTTTTCCAATGCTTTTGTCCTCCTTGTGGGGTCCAGAAGTCTCTCCCTGACTCCCTGTGTCACCAAAGGGATGTTTCTGGGCAGATCCCACCAGCCAGAGATGCCTGTAGTCTTCTCTCCCCAATCTCACCATGCCCAGTTACAAGGAAGCTGTTACTCGGCTGCCATCTTTCCTGCTTCTCTTTTTAATTAAAATAAGTATTTATTCAGCACATAGCGGATATTTGTTATTCTTCTTAGCAGAGCTTCTATTATCTTCCCACATTTGAGGACTTGCCAATCAGGCAGGGTGAGCCCCTGTCAGAGTCCCACCCTGGCATTGAGGTCAGAGCTGCTGTTGTTGGCCTCTCCCTGCTCCATACCCCACAAGCCACTCAGGATTTGGAAACTTCTTGGTGGATGCAGTCCAGATGCAGATTCCCCACGAGTCTTATCTGTCCCTCCACATCTTGTGTTTGCAGTACCATGGAGTTTGCTCTGGGAGGATGCAGGAGTACTGGCTGATGTTTCTCCAGTGTGAGCCTCTGCCTATCCCTGTACAGCCAGATGGCAAGCTGCCCTGTCTGTGGGGTCAGGGAGAAGAGAATGAAATAACCATGTTGCTGATCACTTATTGATGCCTCGTGTTGAGGGTGAACTAAAGAGAAGGCTGCATCTACAGATATGTCCTCCAAGGTGGCCTGGACTTTAGGAGGTCACAGGAGGTGTTATGACCAGTATCAGCAGAAAGTTGATTTTTATTCCTAAATAATCTAATCTCTGCTCCACAGTTCTTTTATTGTCAGAATGTAAAATCAAATCAGCTTTCTGGAGGATTGCTGTAAAGTCTCATTGTTATCTAGTACCTTCCTAAGAAGACAAAGATAAAATTTTGAGATGTTTAATGAGCTCTGCCTTCAGTTACCAGTATGCAATTGCTGTAGAGCCTTTACTTGTCATCAAGATAACGTTCCACAGAAGTTAGAAAGGTTCCAGATTATTTTCCCCAGCCTCTCCCATACTCATGTAGACACATAAATACATCCTGGTTTGCTAATCCCAGTAATGCCACATAATTAGAAGAAAAGCCTATAAGTCAGAAGGATTTTACAACTGCCAGTTAGTTACACCCATCATCTAAAATGTCTCCTCTAAAATTTAACATCCCTGAGGGGAACTTTACATGTCAAGAAAATATCTTTTTCTAAGAATTGTTTATTTTTAAAGAAGCTTCAAAATGAAGTTTTCTTATAATTGAAAAGTGATGTCTGTCCTTAAAAACCCTGCCCTGCCTTTTACTTCACCCTTTTGGTTCCCTTTGGTGCTTTGGGGAATAGTCAGAGGTTCTTGTGAACAAGGCTCTCTTGGTGCAAACTCTGTTCACTTCCAACTATTGACTGTGTGTCAAGGAGGTGGTGACTGTGCGTAGCCTGTGATTCCCTCCTATAGTCTGTTTACTTGCTCTGCACATTGTGCCCATGATAGCCTTCCCCAGGCTCAGGTGCCGAGGGGGTAACTCAGGGAAGAGGAGTAGCCAAGGGCCGCCCTAGAGTTCGTGCCAGAGAAGATGCTGGAGTCCTGACTGTTTTTACCGAGTTCCACTTGAATGTGCAAGGAGGAGAGTGGGTATCATCAGGAAGGTGACGTGGCTTTACAGCCCTTGCTTTGCCCTTTTCACCCATGATTCATAGAAGAGTTTAAAGGCAAAGTCTCTCCCATCTGGATTTCTGCCCTCTAGTGACATGGATGGAGGAGCACCTGGTGGAAAGGATATTGTATTACCTGATAATATGGGCAGCCCTTAAATTAGAACTTGTGTATCTGCTTATGGTTATGCAATTAACACATCTCCGTTATAGAAGTACAGAAAAGTTCAAAATACACAGTACAAATTTGTCTGACTTCTCTCTCCACTGCAATCTTTTGGATGTATTTCATTCTAATCCTGTTGACACACAGGCATTATAAGTCATAGTTATGAGCCACACTGGGCAAGTACACCTCCTAACTGCTGCTTATTAAACAGACACCAGGGCGGCGCCTGTGGCTCAGTGGGGAGGGCGCTGGCCTCACATGCTGAGGGTGGCGGGTTCAAGCCCAGCCCCGGCCAAACTGCAACCGAAAAATGGCCGGGCGTTGTGGCGGGCACCTGTAGTCCCAGCTGCTTGGGAGGCTGAGGCAGGAGAATCGTGTAGGCCCAAGGGTTGGAGGTTGCGGTGAGCTGTGTGACGCCATGGCACTCTACCCGAGGGCGGTACAGTGAGACTCTGTCTCTACAAAAAAAATAAATAAATAAATAAATAAACAGAGACCAGAGCTTTCTTCCTATGCCATTAAAAATTGATCAGAAACACTCATTTGGGGGGGGGGCGGGTAATACATTTCTATTTAAATTTTTAGTTGGCAGTACATCAATTTATTTGAAAACCTGAATGATGTGACAGAGTGTGGAGTGGCCAACAGCCTCACTCCTGAGGTTGTACACCAGTAACCTGCCCCTGCCACCAGGGCCCTTTATTGGCATACTGAATTTCACTTCTATGGCTCTTTGATGCAGAAACACACAAGTAAAACAGGATAGCTGTCTGTACCCTGCTTCTGCCTTCACTGGGTGATCTAACTGGGAGAGCTTTTCCTAACAACACATAGAAACCTCTCATTCTTCAAAAGCACATTTTTTGTTTACTAAATCATATATACATAGATCATAAATACATTTATGCTTTTGTGGGATTTGGTATGTTGATTATTTGTACAAATGGGAGTGCTTACATCCTACTAATTAACATAGCTTGCACCTCATTTACTTAATCACAGTGTTAAGACATTTGTGTTCAATACTTGATAGATTTGACTTGTACCCTTGCAATATGCTCCACAGGTGTGGTCCCACCATTAACCCTCCTCTATCAAACCATGCCCCCCCCTTCCCATCCCTCTCCCCTTTCCTCCTTCATGCTGGGCTATCATTGTGATTCATCTTTCATATGAAAGTGTGAGTGATTATAAGTTGGTTTCATAATAGTACTAAGTACACTGGATATTTTTTCCATTCCTGAGATACTTTACTAAGAAGAATATTTTCCAGCTCCATCCATGTAAACATAAAAGAGGTAAAGTCTCCATCTTTTTTTAATGCTGCATAGTATTCCATGGTATACATATACCATAATTTATTAATCCATTCATGAGTCAATGGGCACTTGGGCTTCTTCCATGACCTGGGAATTATGAATTGAGCTGCAGTGAACAAGCTGGTGAAAATATTTTTGTTGCTAAGTGATTTTTTTGTCTTTTTTTTAATTAATATTAAATCATAGCTGTGTACATTAATGTGATCATGGGGCACCATACACTGGTTTTATAAACAGTTTGACACATTTTCATCACACTGGTTAACATAGCCTTCCTGGCATTTTCTTAGTTATTGTGTTAAGACAATTATATTCTACATTTACTAAGTTTCACATGTACCCTTGTAAGATGCACCGCAGGTGTAATCCCACCAATCACCCTCCCTCTGCCCATCCTCTCCTTTCCTTCCCCTCCCTCTCCCGCTTACCCATATTCTTTGGTTATAACTGGGTTATAGCTTTCATATGAAAGCCATAAATTAGTTTCATAGTAGGGCTGAGTACATTGGATACTTTTTCTTCCATTCTTGAGATACTTTACTGAGAAGAATATGTTCCAGCTCCATCCATGTAAACATGAAAGAGGTAAAGTCTCCATCTTTCTTTAAGGCTGCATAATGTTCCATGGATTTTTTGTCTTTTGGATACACACCTAGTAGAGGAATTGCAGGATCAAACAGCAGGTCTACATTTAGATCCCTGAGTGTTCTTCAAACTTCTTTCCAAAAGGAACATATTAACTTATATTCCCACCAGCAGTGCAGAAGTGTTCCCTTTTCTCCACATCCACGCCAACATCTGTAGTTTTGGGATTTTGGGCTACTCTTACTGGAGTTAGATGATATCTCAAAGTGCTTTTGGTTTGCATTTCTCTGATGATTAAAGATGATGAGCATTTTTTTCATGTATCTGTAGACCGTGCACCTGTCTTCTTCAGAGAAGCTTCTATTCATGTCTCTTGCCCACAATGAAATGGGATCATGTGTTCCTTTCTTATTCATAAGTTTGAATTCTCTGTGGATTCTGGTTATTAGACCTTAGTTGGAAATATAACCTGCAAAAATCCTTTCCCATTCGGAGGGCTGTATACTTGCTTTACTTACCGTGTTTTTGGCAGTGCAGAAGCTTTTAAGTTTGATCAGATTGCAGTAATGTATTTTTGATGTTGTTTCAATTGCCTGGGGCGGAGGGTCCTCCTCATAAAGTATTTTTGCAGGCCAATTTTTTCACGTTTCCCCTGCACTCTCCAAGAATTTTTATAGTTTCAAGTCTTAAGTTTAAGTCCTTTAACTAGTGAGAGTCAATTTTTGTTAGAGGAGAAAGGTGTGGATCCAGTTTCAGTCTTCTACAAGTCGCCAGCCAATTCACCCAGCACCATTTGTTAAATAGGGAATCTTTCCCCAAATTTATATTTTTGATAGGCTTATCAAAGATCAAATGATGATAAGTGTCTGGGTTCATCTCTTGGTTTTCAATTCTGTTCCATACATCTACCTCTCTATTTTTGTGCCAGTACTCTGATGTTTTGATCACTATAGATTTATAGTATAATCTGAAGTCTGGTAGTGTGATTCCTCCTGATTTGTTTTTGTTTCTGAGTAATGTCTTGACTATTCGAGTTTTTTTCTGTTTCCATATAAATGAAGTGCTAATTTTTCCAGATCTTTAAAGTATGACACAGGGGCTTTAATAGGGATTGCATTAAATCTGTAGATTGCTTTGGGTAGTATAGACATTTTAAGAATGTTGATTCTTAAAAGCCATGAGCATGGTATATTTTTCCATTTGTTAACATCTTCAGCTATTTTTTTTTTTTTTTTATTGTTGGGGATTCATTGAGGGTACAATAAGCCAGGTTACACTGATTGCAATTGTTAGGTAAAGTCCCTCTTGCAATCATGTCTTGCCCCCATAAAGTGTGACACACACAAAGGTCCCACCCCCTCCCTCTGTCCCTCTTTCTGCTTTTCCTCCCCCCCCCAATAACCTTAATTGTCATTAATTGTCCTCATATCAAAATTGAGTACATAGGATTCATGTTTCTCCATTCTTGTGATGCTTTACTAAGAATAATGTCTTCCACTTCCATCCAGGTTAATACGAAGGATGTAAAGTCTCCATTTTTTTAAATAGCTGAATAGTATTCCATGGTATACATATACCACAGCTTGTTAATCCATTCCTGGGTTGGTGGGCATTTAGGCTGTTTCCACATTTTGGCGATTGTAAATTGAGCTGCAATAAACAGTCTAGTACAAGTGTCCTTATGATAAAAGGATTTCTTTCCTTCTGGGTAGATGCCCAGTAATGGGATTGCAGGATCAAATGGGAGGTCTAGCTTGAGTGCTTTGAGGTTTCTCCATACTTCCTTCCAGAAAGGTTGTACTAGTTTGCATTCCCACCAGCAGTGTAAAAGTGTTCCCTTCTCTCCACATCCACGCCAGCATCTGCAGTTTTGAGATTTTGTGATGTGGGCCATTCTCACTGGGGTTAGATGATATCTCAGGGTTGTTTTGATTTGCATTTCTCTAATATATAGAGATGATGAACATTTTTTCATGTGTTTGTTAGCCATTCGTCTGTCATCTTTAGAGAAAGTTCTATTCATGTCTCTTGCCCATTGATATATGGGATTGTTGGCTTTTTTTATGTGGATTAATTTGAGTTCTCTATAGATCCTAGTTATCAAGCTTTTGTCTGATTGAAAATATGCAAATATCCTTTCCCATTGTGTAGGTTGTCTCTTTGCTTTGGTTGTTGTCTCCTTAGCTGTACAGAAGCTTTTCAGTTTAATGAAGTCCCATTTGTTTATTTTTGTTGTTGTTGCAATTGCCATGGCAGTCTTCTTCATGAAGTCTTTCCCCAGGCCAATATCTTCCAGTGTTTTTCCTATGCTTTCTTTGAGGATTTTTATTGTTTCATGCCTTAAATTTAAGTCCTTTATCCATCTTGAATCAATTTTTGTGAGTGGGGAAAGGTGTGGGTCCAGTTTCAGTCTTTTACATGTAGATATCCAGTTCTCCCAACACCATTTATTGAATAGGGAGTCTTTCCCCCAAGGTATGTTCTTGTTTGGTTTATCAAAGATTAGGTGCCAGTAACATGCTGTGTTGAGCACTATGGCTTTGTAGTACAGACTAAAATCTGGTATGGTGATGCCCCCAGCTTTATTTTTATTACTAAGAACTGCCTTAGGTATATGGGGTTTTTTCCAGTTCCATACAAAACGCAGAATCATTTTCTCCAAATCTTGAAAGTACGATGTTGGTATTTTGATAGGAATGGCACTGAATAAGTAGATTGCTTTGGGAAGTATAGACATTTTAACAATGTTGATTCTTCCCATCCATGAGCATGGTATGTTCTTCCATTTGTTAATATCCTCTGCTATTTCCTTTCTTTATAGAGGTCCTTCACCTCCTTCGTTATAGAGGAGGCGAAGGACCTTTATAGTTTTCTTTATAGAGGTCCTTCACCTCCTTCGTTAGGTATATTCCTAGGTATTTCATTTTCTTTGAAACTATGGTGAAGGGAGTTGTGTCCTTAATTAGCTTCTCATCTTGATGTATACAAAGACTTGTGGACATTGATTTTCTATCCTGAAACGTTACTGTATTTTTTGATGACTTCTAGGAGTCTTGTGGTTGAGTCTTTGGGGTTCTCTAAGTATAAGATCATGTTGTCAGCAAAGAGGGAGAGTTTAAGCTCCTCTGCTCCCATTTGGATTCCCTTGATTTCCTTGTCTTGCCTAATTGTATTGGCTAGAACTTCCAGCACTATGTTGAATAGTAAAGGCGACAGAGGACAACCTTGTCTGGTTCCAGTTCTAAGAGGAAAAGCTTTCAGTTTTACTCCATTCAGTAAAATATTAGCTGTGGGTTTGTCATAGATAGCTTCAATCAGTTTTAGAAATGTGCCACCTATGCCTATACTCTTCAGTGTTCTAATTAGAAAAGGATGCTGGATTTTATCAAATGCTTTTTCTGCATCTATTGAGAGGATCATGTGATCTTTATTTTTGCCTCTATTAATATGATGGATAACATTTATGGACTTGTGTATGTTAAACTAGCCTTGCATCCCTGGGATGAAGCCTACTTGATCATGATGAATGACTTTTTTGATGATAAGCTGTAATCTCTTGGCAAGGATTTTGTTGAGAATTTTTGCATCTATATTCATGAGTGAGATTGGTCTGAAATTCTCCTTTTTGTTTGGGTCTTTTCCTGGTTTTGGTATCAGGGTGATGTTTGCTTCATAGAATGTGTTGGGGAAGATCCTTCTTCCTCAATTTTTTTGAATCATTTCTGCAGTACAGGAATAAGCTCTTCCTTGAAGGTTTGATAGAATTCTGGTGTGAAGCCATCTGGACCAGGGCATTTTTTGGTTGGAAGATTTTTTTATTGTTTCTTTAATCTTAGTGCTTGAAATTGGTCTGTTCAGGAGCTCTGTTTCTTCCTGGCTGAGTCTAGGGAGAGGG
Organism: Nycticebus coucang; assembly: GCF_027406575.1. NCBI lineage: Eukaryota > Metazoa > Chordata > Mammalia > Primates > Lorisidae > Nycticebus > Nycticebus coucang. Next base: position 109,684,126 of record NC_069791.1, read on the forward strand.
TGTGATTCCAAATATTGATCCATTTCCTTCACATTGTCAAATTTCTGGGCATAGAGTTTCTGGTAGTATTCAGAAATCATCTCTTGTATCTCTGTGGGATCAGTTGTTATTTCCCCTTTATCATTTCTGATTGAGGTTACTAGAGATTTTACTTTTCTATTCCTCGTTAGTCTGGCCAATGGTTTATATATTTTATTTTTTCAAAAAACCAACTCCTTGTTTCATTAATTTTCTGAATGATTCTTTTGTTTTCAATTTCATTGATCTCTGAGTTGATTTTGGATATTTCTTTTCTTCTACTGAGTTTAGGCTTAAATTGTTCTTCTTTTTCCAATTCCATAAGATGGCTTGTGAGATTGTTGATGCGCTCTCTTCCTGTTTTTCGAATGTTGGCATCTAAAGTGATGAATTTTCCTCTCAAAACTGCTTTTGCAGTATCTCACAGGTTTTGGTAGCTTGTATCTTCACTGTTGTTATGCTCAAGGAAGTTAATGATTTCCTGTTTTATTTATTCCTGCACCCATCTGTTATTTAACAGAAGATTGTTTAATTTCCATGCCTTTGGGTGGGGTCGAGCATTTTTGTTAGAGTTGAGTTCCACCTTTAGTGCCTTATGGTCTGAGAAGATACAAGGTAAAATTTCAACTCTTTTGATTCTGTTGATATTTGTTTTGTGTCCCAGGATATGATCAATTTTGGAGAATGTTCCATGGGGTGATGAGAAGAATGTATATTCTTTATCTTTGGGATAGAGTGTTCTATATGTGTCTATCAAGCACAGTTGTTCTAGGGTCTCATTTAAATCTCTTATATCTTTGTTTAATTTCTGTTTAGAGGATCTGTCGAGCTCTGTAAGAGGAGTGTTAAGGTCCCCTGTTATTATGGTATTATCAGATATCATATTGCTCAGACTGAGTAAGGTCTGTTTCAAGAATCTGGGAGCATTTAAATTGGGTGCATAAATATTTAGAATTGAAACATGTTCTTGTTATATTTTTCCTTGACAAATATAAAGCGACCATCTATAACTTTTTTGACTTAGTTGCTTTAAATCCACATGTATCTGAAAATAAGATTGCAACTCCTCTTTTCTTCTGTATTCCATTTGCCTGAAAAATTGTCTTCCAACCCTTGACTCAGAGCTTTAATTTGTCTTTTGAATCCAGGTGTGTTTCTTGCAGACAGCAAATGGATGGCTTGTGTTTTTTGATCCAGTCAGCCAATCTATGTCTCTTCAGTGGGGAATTCAAGCCATTAACATTTATTGAGGTAATTGATAAGTGTGGTAGTATTCTATTCGTCTTATTTTGTGAGAGTCCATTGCTTAGTTTTATCTTTTGCATCAGTGGGGAGGTTAGGTTCTGTCCTTTAATTTCTGAGTTCTTACTTTTCTGCTGATCCATTGTGGTGGTCAGTGTGCAGAACAGGTTGAAGTATTTCCTGTAGAGCTGGTCTTGTGGTGAATTTCCTCAATGTTTGTATATCCGTGAATGATTTGATTTCTCCGTCAATTTTGAAGCTTAGCTTAGAAGGGTATAGAATTCTGGGCTGGAAATTGTTTTGGTTAAGTAGATTAAAGGTAGATGACCATTGTCTTCTTGCTTGGAAAGTTTCATTAGAGAAGTCTGCGGTCACTCTGATGGATTTGCCCCTGTAGGTCAACTGGCGCTTACTCCTGGCAGCTTGCAGAATCTTTTCTTTTGTCTTGACTTTGGACAGGTTCATCACAATGTGTCTTGGAGAAGCTCGGTTAGAGTTGAGGCAACCTGGGGTCCGATATCCCTCTGAAAGCAGTGTGTCAGAATCTTTGGTGATATTTGGGAAATTTTCTTTTATCATATTCTCTAGTATGGCTTCCATTCCTCTGGGGCATTCTTCTTCCCCTTCTGGGATTCCTATAACTCATATGTTGGAACACTTCATAAAGTCCCATAATTCTGACAGCGAACGTTCTGCTTTCTCTCTCTTCTTTTCTGCCTCTTTTACTATCTGAGTTATCTCATGAACTTTGTCTTCTACCTCTGAAATTCTTTCTTCTGCATGGTCTAATCTGTTGCTGATACTTTCCATTGCATCTTTAAGTTCCCTAATTGACTGTTTCAGTACCTTCAGCTCTGCTATATCCTTTTTATATTCTTCGTATCGTTCATCTCTTATTTGATTCTTCTTTTGGATTTCCTTTTGGTTATTTTCCACTTTATTAGCAGTTTCCTTCATTGTTTCCATCATTTCTTTCATTGTTTTCAACATGTGTATTCTAAATTCCCTTTCTGTCATTCATAACACAGAATCCTCTGCAGTAGCTACCTCATGGTCCCTTGGTGGGGTTGTTCTGGACTGGTTCTTCATGTTGCCTGGGGTTTTCTCCTGATTCTTCCTCATGAGTGATTTCTTTTATCTGTTTCCTTGCCCTAATTTTCCTTTCACTTCCTCTTGCTCTTTATGTTTTCATGCCTATGGACTAAGGTTTAGATGAGTCCTTTTGGTACAGGACCAGAAGGGTGAGAAGGTTGAAGAGCAAGAAAGGGATGAAAGAAAGGAGGACCAAGTGAAAAGAAAAAAAAAGAAATAGAGAAAGGAGAGGGGGTGGGTAAAAGGGATATTGACAAAAAGAAGAGAGGCACAGAAAGAGGGAGACAGAGCAATATAGGTGTACAGTACAGTACTTTGACACAACCTTAAAAAAAAATACCTTCTCATCTTTCACCCCAAGAAGGTGGCAGAGGGATGGCACACTAAGGATAATATCCAGAAATACAGGATATGAAGATTACATTTTTAAGAAATTGTTTACTGATTAGTATCGAGCAAGATGGCAGCCGAGTAACAGCTTCCTTGCATCTGGGCACCGTGAGTCTGGGGAGATAGGACTCCAGGCATCTCTGGCTGGTGGGAACTGCCTATCATCACTCCTATGAGGATACAGGGAGTCAGCGAGAGACTTCTGGACCCCAAGAGGAGGACTAAAACAGTGGAAAACCGGCAAGTGGTCGCGTGTGTTCAACCCGTCTAAACCCGCCCACAACTGTAAGTTCAGTAGCAGCGAGACTGCAAACCAGAAAGGCCTTACCTGTGAACTCTTTTGATGTCCTTGGACTTGGCACTGAGTTGAACTGCCTTGGGGAAGGCCTGAGTGGGATTGCGGAGAACTTTGGCCGTTGTCTAGGGCCCCAGTCTGAGCCGCTGAGCCAGACGGAGCTAATAGTGTTTGGCGTGGGTCACACGGATCCATTGTCAGTGATCTGCCCCGGCAAGCTCCGCCCTCAGGGTAGCAGAGCTAGAAACGGGTGGGAGCTGGTAACCCAGCAACCAAGTAGCCTAAGGGTGGGGTCTGAGCCACCTTGCAGCCCTAACCCTCAGGGGCAGAGTGAGACCGGTTTTGGCACACTGAGTAAGTGGATAGCCACTTCAGCAGTGATTCCAGCGAGAAAGCTGGGAAAGCTTCTGCTCAGCAAGTTTACAAGTTCAAAGTGCCTTTTAAGTGGGTTGAAGAGAGATTTAGGGTGTCTACCTGCTGGGGTTTGAGAAATCAGCAGCCTCCAGTCGTATCAGAACTGTGACTAACATCTCATACCCCAAAAGACCACGTGTTGCCCAGACAATATTCAACAACATATACAAACTGCTTTGTTTTTGGTTGTGTATTTTTTTTTCTTTTTTTTTTTTGTTTGGTTGGGTTTTTTTGTTTGTTTATTTTGACGTTGTTGATGTTCTTTTGTTTCTTAATTTCAATCTTTTCCATACAGATCCCTTTTTCTTTCTCAATTTTTCTAGTTTAATTATAATTTCCCATTGCTGCCTTTTTTAATAACTACAACTTCATTTTTGCTAGTGTTTCTACCGCTATCACTTGGTTTTTCACCCAATTTTATCGCCATAAAGTTTTCTGTTTGCTTGTTTTGGTTTGATTTATAGCATTTTTGTCTTTCCTCTCTACTTGGTGGAGGTGGGGTACTGTGTCTGACCAGGTTAGCAAAGAGCTGCTGACCTCAAGGGAACCACCCAACTGGGCACCCAACCCCCAGAAGGTGGGGTTTTTTAAGGTTGTGTCAAAGTACCCTACTGTACACCTATATTGCCCTGTCTCCCTCTTTCTGTGCCTCTCTTCTTTTTGTCAATATTCCTTATCCCTACCCCCTCTCCTTTCTCTATCTTTCTTTTTTTTCTTATCACTCGGTCATCCTTTCTTTCATCCCTTTTTTGCTCTTCAACCTTCTCACCTTTCTGGTCCTGTAACCCTTAGTCCACAGGCACAAGAACTTAAAGAGCAAGAGGAAGTGAAAGGAAAATTAGGGCAAGGAAACAGATAAAAGAAATCACTCATGAGGAAGAATCAGCAGAAAACTCCAGGCAACATGAAGAACCAGTCCAGAACAACCCCGCCAAGGGACCATGAGGTAGCTACTGCAGAGGATTCCACCTATACAGAAATGTTAGGAATGACAGAAAGGGAATTTAGAATACACATGTTGAAAACAATGAAAGAAATGATGGAAACAATGAAGGAAACTGCTAATAAAGTGGAAAATAACCAAAAGGAAATCCAAAAACAGAATCAAATCAGAGATGAACGATATGAAGAATATAAAAAGGATATAGCAGAGCTGAAGGAAATGAAACAGTCAATCAGGGAACTTAAAGATGCAATGGAAAGTATCAGCAACAGGTTAGACCATGCAGAAGAAAGAATTTCAGAGGTAGAAGACAAAGTTTTTGAGATAACTCAGATAGTAAAAGAGGCAGAAAAGAAGAGAGAGAAAGCAGAACGTTCACTGTCAGAATTATGGGACTTTATGAAACGTTCCAACATACGAGTTATAGGAATTCCAGAAGGGGAAGAAGAATGCCCCAGAGGAATGGAAGCCATACTAGAGAATATTATAAAAGAAAATTTCCCAAACATCACCAAAGATTCTGACACACTGCTTTCAGAGGGCTATCGGACCCCAGGTCGCCTCAACTCTAACCGAGCTTCTCCAAGACACATTGTGATGAACCTGTCCAAAGTCAAGACAAAAGAAAAGATTCTGCAAGCTGCCAGGAGTAAGCGCCAGTTGACCTACAGGGGCAAATCCATCAGAGTGACCTCAGACTTCTCTAATGAAACTTTCCAAGCAAGAAGACAATGGTCATCTACCTTTAATCTACTTAAACAGAACAATTTTCAGCCCAGAATTCTGTACCCTGCTAAGCTAAGCTTCAAAATTGATGGAGAAATCAAATCATTTACGGATATACAAACATTGAGGAAATTCACCACAACAAGACCAGCTCTACAGGGAATACTTCAACCTGTTCTGCACACTGACCACCACAATGGATCAGCAGCAAAGTAAGAACTCAGAAATCAAAGGACAGAACCTAACCTCCACACTGATGCAAAAGATAAAACTAAGCAATGGACTCTCACCAAATAAGACGAATAGAATACTACCACACTTATCAATTATCTCCATAAATGTTAATGGCTTGAATTCCCCACTGAAGAGACATAGATTGGCTGACTGGATTAAAAAACACAAGCCATCCATTTGCTGTCTGCAAGAAACACACCTGGCTTCAAAAGACAAATTAAAGCTCCGAGTCAAGGGTTGGAAGATAATTTTTCAGGCAAATGGAATTCAGAAGAAAAGAGGAGTTGCAATCTTATTTTCAGATACATGTGGATTTAAAGCAACTAAAGTCAAAAAAGACAAAGATGGTCACTTTATATTGGTCAAGGGAAAACTACAACAACAAGACATTTCAATTCTAAATATCTATGCACCCAATTTAAATGCTCCCAGATTCTTGAAACAGACCTTACTCAGTCTGAGCAATATGATATCTGATAATACCATCATAACAGGGGACTTTAACACACCTCTTACAGAGCTGGACAGATCCTCTAATCAGAAATTAAACAAAGATACAAGAGATTTAAATGAGACCCTAGAACAATTATAGACGCATATAGAACACTCCACCCCAAAGATAAAAGAATATACATTCTTCTCATCACCCCATGGAACATTCTCCAAAATTGATCATATCCTGGGACACAAAACAAATATCAACAGAATCAAAAGAATTGAAATTTTACCTTGTATCTTTTCAGACCATAAGGCACTAAAGGTGGAACTCAACTCTAACAAAAATGCTCGACCCCATCCAAAGGCATGGAAATTAAACAATCTTCTGTTGAATAACAGATGGGTGAAGGAAGAAATCAAACAGGAAATCACTAACTTCCTTAAGCATAACAACAATGAAGACACAAGCTACCAAAACCTGTGGGATACTGCAAAAGCAGTTTTGAGAGGAAAATTCATCGCTTTAGATGCCTACATTCGAAAAACAGACAGAGAGCACATCAACAATCTCACAAGAGACCTTATGGAATTGGAAAAAGAAGAACAATCTAAGCCTAAACTCAGTAGAAGAAAAGAAATCTCCAAAATCAAATCAGAGATCAATGAAATTGAAAACAAAAGAATCATTCAGAAAATTAATGAAACAAGGAGTTGGTTTTTTGAAAAAATAAATAAAATAGATAAACCATTGGCCAGACTAACTAGAAATAGAAAAGTAAAATCTCTAGTAACCTCAATCAGAAATGATACAGGGGAAATAACAACTGATCCCACAGAGATACAAGAGATCATCTCTGAATACTACCAGAAACTGTATGCCCAGAAATTTGACAATGTGAAGGAAATGGATCAATATTTGGAATCACACCCTCTCCCTAGACTTGGCCAGGAAGAAATAGACCTCCTGAACAGACCAATTTCAAGCACTGAGATCAAAGAAACAATAAAAAAGCTTCCAACTAAAAAATGCCCTGGTCCAGATGGCTTCACTCCAGAATTCTATCAAACCTTCAAGGAAGAGCTTATTCCTGTACTGCAGAAATTATTCCAAAAAATTGAGGAAGAGGGAATCTTCCCCAACACATTCTATGAAGCAAACATCACCCTGATACCAAAACCAGGAAAAGACCCAAACAAAAAGGAGAATTTCAGACCAATCTCACTCATGAATATAGATGGAAAAATTCTCAACAAAATCCTAGCCAATAGATTACAGCTTATCATCAAAAAAGTCATTCATCATGATCAAGCAGGCTTCATCCCAGGGATGCAAGGCTGGTTCAACATACGCAAGTCCATAAACGTTATCCACCATATTAACAGAGGCAAAAATAAAGATCACATGATCCTCTCAATAGATGCAGAAAAAGCATTTGATAAAATCCAGCATCCTTTTCTAATTAGAACACTGAAGAGTATAGGCATAGGTGGCACATTTCTAAAACTGATTGAAGCTATCTATGACAAACCCACAGCCAATATTTTACTGAATGGAGTAAAACTGAAAGCTTTTCCTCTTAGAACTGGAACCAGACAAGGTTGTCCTCTGTCACCTTTACTATTCAACATAGTGCTGGAAGTTCTAGCCAATACAATTAGGCAAGACAAGGAAATAAAGGGAATCCAAATGGGAGCAGAGGAGGTCAAACTCTCCCTCTTTGCTGACGACATGATCTTATACTTAGAGAACCCCAAAGACTCAACCACAAGACTCCTAGAAGTCATCAAAAAATACAGTAATGTTTCAGGATATAAAATCAATGTCCACAAGTCAGTAGCCTTTGTATACACCAATAACAGTCAAGAGGAGAAGCTAATTAAGGACACAACTCCCTTCACCATAGTTTTCAAAGAAAATGAAATACCTAGGAATATACCTAACGAAGGAGGTGAAGGACCTCTATAAAGAAAACTATGAACTCCTCAGAAAGGAAATAGCAGAGGATATTAACAAATGGAAGAACATACTATGCTCATGGATGGGAAGAATCAACATTGTTAAAATGTCTATACTTCCCAAAGCAATCTACCTATTCAATGCCATTCCTATCAAAGTACCTACATCGTACTTTCAAGATTTGGAAAAAATGATTCTGCGTTTTGTATGGAACCGGAAAAAACCCCGTATAGCTAAGGCAGTTCTTAGTAACAAAAATAAAGCTGGGGGCATCAGCATACCAGATTTTAGTCTGTACTACAAAGCCATAGTGCTCAAGACAGCTTGGTACTGGCACAAAAACAGAGACATAGACACTTGGAATCGAATTGAACACCAAGAAATGAAACTAACATCTTACAACCACCTAATCTTCGATAAACCAAACAAGAACTTACCTTGGGGGAAAGACTCCCTATTCAATAAATGGTGTTGGGAGAAGTGGATGTCTGCGTGTAAAAGACTGAAACTGGACCCACACCTTTCCCCACTCACAAAAATTGATTCAAGATGGATAAAGGACTTAAATTTAAGGCACGAAACAATAAAAATCCTCAAAGAAAGCATAGGAAAAACACTGGAAGATATTGGCCTGGGGGAAGACTTCATGAAGAAGACTGCCATGGCAATTGCAACAACAACAAAAATAAACAAATGGGACTTCATTAAACTGAAAAGCTTCTGTACAGCTAAGGTGACGATAACCAAAGCAAAGAGACAACCCACACAATGGGAAAGGATATTTGCATATTTTCAATCAGACAAAAGCTTGATAACCAGGATCTATAGAGAACTCAAATTAATCCACATGAAAAAAGCCAACAATCCCTTATATCAATGGGCAAGAGACATGAATAGAACTTTCTCTAAAGACGACAGACGAATGGCTAACAAACACATGAAAAAATGTTCATCATCTCTATATATTAGAGAAATGCAAATCAAAACATCCCTGAGATATCATCTAACCCCAGAGAGAATGGCCCACATCACAAAATCTCAAAACTGCAGATGCTGGCGTGGATGTGGAGAGAAGGGAACACTTTTACACTGCTGGTGGGACTGCAAACTAGTACAACCTTTCTGGAAGGAAGTATGGAGAAACCTCAAAGCACTCAAGCTAGACCTCCCATTCGATCCTGCAATCCCATTACTGGGCATCTACCCAGAAGGAAAAAAATCCTTTTATCATAAGGACACTTGTACTAGACTGTTTATTGCAGCTCAATTTACAATCGCCAAAATGTGGAAACAGCCTAAATGCCCACCAACCCAGGAATGGATTAACAAGCTGTGGTATATGTATACCATGGAATACTATTCAGCCATTAAAAAAAATGGAGACTTTACATCCTTCGTATTAACCTGGATGGAAGTGGAAGACATTATTCTTAGTAAAGCATCACAAGAATGGAGAAGCATGAATCCTATGTACTCAATCTTGATATGAGGACAATTAATGACAATTAAGGTTATGGGGGGGGGAAGCAGAAAGAGAGAGGGAGGGAGTGGGGTGGGGCCTTAGTGTGTGTCACACTTTATGGGGGCAGGACATGATTGCAAGAGGGACTTTACCTAGCAATTGCAATCAGTGTAACTGGCTTATTGTACCCTCAATGAATCCCCAACAATAAAAAAAAAAAGAAAAAAAAAAAAAAAAAAAAAAAGAAATTGTTTACTGCAAAAAAAAAAAAAAAATACCTTCTGGGGGTGCCCAGTTGGGTGGTTCCCTTGAAGTCAGCAGCTCTTTGCTAACCTGATCAGACACAGTATCCCACCTACACCAAGTAGAGAGGAAAGACAAAAATGCTATAAATCAAACCAAAACAAGCAAACAGAAAACTTTATGGTATAATACTGGGTGAAAAACCAAATAATAGTGGTAGAAACACTAGCAAAAATGAAGTTCTAGTTATTAAAAAAAGCAGCAATGGGAAATTATTATTAAACTAGAGAAATTGGCAAGAAAAAAGATCTGTACGGAAAAGGTTGAAATTAAAAAAACAAAACAACATCAACAACATCAAAATAAACAAAAAAAAACAACCAAACAAAACAAAAAAAAAAACCCAAAAACAAAGCAGTATGTATATGTTGTTGAATATTATCTGGGCAACACATGGTCTTCTGGGGTATGAGATGGCAATCACAGTTCTGATATAACTGGAGGCTGCTGATTTCTCAAACCCGAGCAGGTAGACACCCTAAATCTCTCTTCAACCCCTTTAAAAGGCACTTTGAACTTGTAAACTTGCTGAGCAGAAGCTTTCCCAGGAAAGTGCTTGTTGCTGGAAACACTGCTGAAGTGGCTATCCACTTATCCAGTGTGCCAAAACTGGTCTCACTCTGCCCCTGAGGATTAGGGTTGCAAGGCGGCTCAGGCCCCACCCTTAGGCTACTCAGTCGCTAGGTTACCAGCTCCCACCCGGATTCCAGCTCTGCGACCCTGAGGGCAGAGCTTGCCAGGGCTGATCACTCACAATGGCTCCCTGTGGCCCACAGCCTAACACTATTAGCTCCGTCTGGCTCAGCGGCTCAGACTGGGACCCTAGACAGTGCCCAAAGTTCTCCGCACTCCCGCTCAGGCTCTCCCCAAGTCAGTTCAACTGAGTGCCAAGTCCAAAGACACCAAAACATTTCACAGGTAAGGCCTTTCTGGTTTGCAGTCTCGCTGGTACTGAACTTACAGTTGCGGGCGTTTTAGACCTATTAAACACACGCGACCACTTGCCTTTTTCCACTGTTTTAGTCCTCCTTTTGGGGTCCAGAAGTCTCTTGCTGACTCCCTGTATCCTCACAGGGGTGATGATAGGCAGATCCCACCAGCCAGAGATGCCTGGAGTCCTATCTCCCCAGACTCACGGTGCCCAGATGTAAGGAGGCTGTTACTTGGCCGCCATCTTGCTCTGTCTCCCTTCAACTATTTCTTTTCTCAGAGTTTCATAGTTCTCTTTATATAGATCTTTCACATTCTTTGTTAGGTAAATTCCCAGATATTTCATCTTCTTTGACACTATTGTAAAGGGAATAGAGTCCTTGATTGTTTTTTCACCTTGACTATTGTTGCTATATATAAAGGCAACAGATTTGTGACTATTGATTATGTGTCCTGAGATGCTGCTGTATTCCTTGATCACTTCTAGGCATTTTTTAGTTGAGTCCCTGGTGTTTTCCAGACATACAATCATATCATCTGTGAAGAGTGACAGTTTGATCTCCTGTGATACTATTTGGATACCTTTAAAGAGGAACTAGTACCTATATTACTTAACCTTTTATTAGGTTGCCTTCTTTTGCCTGGGTGTGATGGCTAAGACTTCCATTACAGTGTTAAAAAGCAGTGGAGACAATGGGCAACCTTGCCTGGTTCCTGATCTGAGTGGAAATGATTTCAATTTTACTGCATTTAACACATTATTGGCTGTGTGTTAGCTGTGGATGGCCTTTATCAGTTTAAGAAATCTTCCTTCTAAACCTGGTTTCTTAAGTGTTCTGATCAAGAAAGAATGCTGGATATTATCAATAGTGTTTTCTGCGTCAATTGAGAGAATCATATGGTCTTTGTTTTTTATTTTGTTTATGTGATACATTATATTTATAGATTTACATATATTGAACCATCCTTGGGACCCTGGGATGAAACCCACCTGGTCGTGATGTATAATTTGGTTGATGTGTTGCTGGATTGTGTTTGCTAGGATCGTATTGAATATTTTTGCATAAATATTCATTAGAGATATTGGTCTATAATTTTCTTTTCTTGTTGCGTCTTTTCCTGTTTTGGGTATTGGGTTGATATTTGCTTCATAGGATTTGTTGGGTAGTATTCCTTCTGTTTCTATGTTTTGGAAAAGGTTAAGTAATATAGGTACTAGTTCCTCTTTAAAGGTTTGGTAGAATTCTGATGTGAAGCCGTCTGGTCCTGGGCTTTTCTTTTGGGAGAGATTTCTTATAGTTGATCTTATTCCAGAACTTGATATAGGCTTGTTCAACATTTCCACTTCCTTCTTGATAAGTCTATGAAGGTGGTGTGTTGGTCTATTTCCTTCAGATTTTCATACTTCTCAGAATAGAGTTTTTTGTAATATTCATTGAGGATTTTTGGAATTTCTGAGGAGTCTCTTGTTATTTGGCCTTTATCATTTGTGATTGATGAAATTGGGGATTTTAATCCTTTGTTTCTGTTTAGGTTAGCCAAAGGTTTATCTATTTTATTGACCTTTTCAGAAAACCAACTTTTTGATTGATCTGTTGTATAATTCTTTTGTTTTCAGTTTCATTTAATTCTGCTCTAATTTTAGTTATTTCTTTTCTTCTGCTGGGTTCGGGATTGGAATGTTCTTCCATTTCCAGTTGCTTTAGATGTACCATTAAATTGTTGACTTCCTCTCTTTCCGTTCTTTTGAGGAAGGCTTGCAATGTTATAAATTTCCCTCTTAGGACTGCCTTTGTGGTATCCCAGAGGTTCTGGTAATTCATGTCTTCATTGTCGTTTTGTTCCAAAAATTTGGTAATTTTCTTCTTAATCTCATCTAGGACCCAGCTATCATACAGCATGAGGTTGGTTAGTTTCCATGTTTTTGTATGTGTATGTAGATTCCTGTTATTACTGAGTTCAACTTTTATTCCATGATGGTCCGAGAAAATACAAGGAATAATTTCCATTCTTTTAAATTTACTGAGGTTAGACTTGTGACCTAAGATGTGATCAATTTTGGAGGGTGTTCCATGGGTAATGAGAAGAATCTGTATTCAGTTTTGTTAGGATGAAATATTCTGTAGACGTCTGTTAAATCTGAGTGTTGAATTGTTAGGTTTAATTCTAAAATTTCTTTGCTTAGCTTTTTATTGTAGGATGTATCCAACACTGCCAAGGGGTGTTAAAATCTCCAGCTATTATGGTGCTGTAGGAAATCAAGTTGCTCATGTCTGTTACAGTCTCTCCTATAAATTGAAGCTCCTTGTTGTTGGCTGCGTAAATGTTAATAATTGAAATCTCATTGAGTGTTACCCATAACAAATATGAAGTGACCATCCTTATCTTTCCTTACTTTTATTGTTTGAAATCCTATTGTATTTGCAAATAAAATTGTAACATCTGTTTTTTCTGATTTCCATTTGCCTAAAATATAGATGACCATCCCTTCGCCCTGAGTTTATATTTATCTTTTAAGGTAAGATGAGATTCTTGTATACTGCGGATATCTGGCCTGAGTTTCTGTATCCAGTCAGCCAACCTGTGCCTTTTTAGAGGACAATTTAAGAGAGTATTGATATACCTGGTAGTACTTTGGATATCAAGTTTTTCAAAGGTCCAGTGGACATTTTTAATCCTTTTACCACAGTGGACGTTGGAGTTTGATCAAAACTTTCGGATTGAGTTTACTTTGGAGTTAAGAGGATTGTGCTGGTCATTATGGAGGGATAGGTCTGAGAATATCCTGGAGAGCTGGTTTAGTTATGGCACATTTCTTCAACATGTGAATGTCATTAAAGTATTTAATTTCTCCGTCATAAATGAAACTTAGTTTAGCTGGATACAGGATCCTAGTTTGAAAGTTATTTTGTTTTAGGAGGTTAAAAGTCGATGACCATCCTCTTCTATCTTGAAAAGTTTCATCAGAGAGATCTGCAGTCATTCTAATATTCTTCCCTTTGTAGTTTATGGTTTTTTCTATGTCTGGCTGCTTGCAGAATTTTCTCCTTCATATTAATTTTAGCTAAGTTAATTATAATGTGTATAGGGGATATTTTATTTGCATTGAGTCATGCTTGGGTTCTAAAACTGTCTGCTATCTGGATTTTAGAATCTCTTGCCATGTTTTGGAAGTTCTCGTCAATTATCTCTTGGAGTAGAGCAGCTGCCCCCCCCCTTTTTTTCTGGGTTATTTTTTTTAATTCAGAGGGAGGGGGATTGGTGTGCATCTGGCCATTTCGAAGCAACCTCTTCTCCTTCAGGTATTCCTATAAGGTGAATGTTTACTCTTTTGGAGTGGTCCCATAATTCTCTCAGGGAATGGTCCATTTTTGCTCTCCACTTCTCTTCCTCTTTGATTATTTGGATGCCTTCATAAGCTTTGTCTTCAATGTCACAGATCCTTTCTTTTGCCTGCTTCATTCTGTTACTGAGGGATTCTACTGTATTTCTCAGATCTTTGAGGGCTGAAAGTTCTTGCCTCAATGTGTGAAAATCTTTGGTGATTTTTTTCTTTGAATTCATTGAATTCTTGAGATAAGAATTACTCCTTGAAATTCTAATTCCATTTTTACCTCCATTCTGTTGATCTTATTTGCCATCCAAATTCTGAACTCAATTTCTGACATCTTAGCCATTTGTTTATGAAGGATCATCTGGTATGTGTGTTTTGTCATTCCTTGGTGGAGTTGATCTACTTTAATTATTCATGTTCCCAGGGTTTTTCTGCTGATTCCATCCCATCATTATTTTTCACGGTTTAGCTAGATGGGCAGGTAAGGTGAAATTGGATTGGGGGCTCCTGGAGTTGTGGTTTACCAGCCATTTGGATCCTGGACTTGTGACTATAGCTTTTCCCCTACAGCTTTGCAAAGGACCTGTACAGTATCACAGTCTGAGGCTCTGGGGACCTGCTTTGTGTGGTGGAGTTAGATTGCTCTGTCTTGTATACAGTTGGTCTTTGTCCGATGCTAGTGGATCAGTGACTCTGGGTTGGAGTCTCAGCTGTGGAGATATATAAACAACTAAGACACCCTGCCCCCTGTGGATAAGAACTGGAAGAGATAAATCAACCCTTTCTGTTACTACACAACCAGGGTACCATCCAAGAGGGTCCTTAGGTGATTGGCCCGGGTTAGGAGTTGCAAACCAATTGACCCAGTCAGTACCAACTCCCAAGTGGGAGAGTTTGAACGGTCTCCAGCAGCTTGATAGCAGATGTCTACGGGCTGCTTAGCTGTGGCTTGCTCTGGTGCTTTGTGGAGTCAGAAAGGCCCACCAAGTAGCTGAGTTGGACCAGGGGGCTGATGTCTCTTTCCCCACCTTGCACCTCTTTCATGCCCCGTCACTGGTAACCCCATGGGGCTGTGGTCCTGCTCTTTCCAATAAGCAGATGTGCCTGGGCTTTGCACCTGCCAGAGTCAAAGGGAAGTCAATGCCTTCTTGGCCCAGCCACCACTCTCTGCCACCAGTTGGCTAGGGGTTCAGGTACTCAATGGCAACTGGAGAGTGTTCACCCGAACTCAGTCCAAACCTGAGGATATCAAGTCAGCAAATTATTTTCCCCCTCAGCCACTATGTCTTTGCCCCAGCTGTTCTGCAGCACTGGTATCCCTAGATGGCGATATCTGGCTTCCTCTGGCAATCCTCAGAGTTGGGGAAGTGTCTCTTCAAGATTAGAACCCGGTGGGATTGCTCTCCTGTTGCTGAATCTTCATGCGAGGTGTCCCTGCACAGCTCCCAGGTGGCTCCCACAGACAGGGAGGTGGCTGTAGCAGCAGCTCCAGCAGCAGGGTGGAGCACACAGTGCACGCTTCTGGTAGGGTGGAGCACCTGGAGGCTCCAGCAGGGTGGTGCATGTGGTTCCCGGCTCTGGCAGGGCGGGCATGCGGGAAGGACATGAGGCACTGGCAGGGTGGGTGCAGGGTGCTCGGTTCCAGCATGGCAGGCATGCTGCTCACAAGCCTCCTCCCACAACTGGTTTGCACTTTTGCAGAGCCAAGCCCAACAGCCTCCTCCCCCTTTGTCTGCACTACTGCTGGGCTCACTGTTACAGTGCATCTTTTCTACCATAGCCTTTGCAGTGCCCAGACCTGGCAATGAACTGCAGACATTCTGGTGTCTGTAGGGGTTAGGCTTCTGGACCATCAGGCGATGGGGGAAGTGTGGACTGGAAGTTCAAAATGGCAGGGAAAATGTTAGTTCAACTTTCATGTCTGGCAAGAGAGTGCTTAGGGTCACAGCAGGGTCCTTCTGGAGAAGTAGTCCCCACTTCCTGCAACTCTCTCCTGTGGTGTGAGACAAGAGGTCCTCAGTTGATCCGTTGCCTGTAGAAAACCTACGGCAAGCAAGCAAAAACAAACCAACTCTCTTGGGGGAGGGGATGGACACTTTTCCTGTGGGATGAGTTTTGTACTTGAAATTTGCTTTCTTGGAGTCGCAGCTTGTCTCAGTGGAGGTGAAGTGCAGTTATCACTCTTCTCACTCTTGGCTTGCAGTCTTCAGCTTCAGCTATGTACTTTCTGGTCATAATCCTTCCCTCTGGATGGGAGCTTCTGTGGAAAGCTGGCTCCAGTTGGCCATCTTGCCCTTCCTCCCAAAAGCACATTTAAGTTAAATTGTTTTAAGCAATTGAAAGATGCTTTAAAAAAATATTACACAGAGATAGAAAACAAAAAACAAGTCTCTTTCCTCCATCTCACTCCTACTCTGTCATTAATGATAGCCATTATTATTATTTTTTTAGTTTTTTTTTTTTTTTTTAATTGTTGGGGATTCTTTGAGAGTACAATAAGCCAGGTTACACTGATTGCATTTGTTAGGTAAAGTCCCTCAGAACTTTTATTTATTTTATTATTTTATATATATTTTTTAATTTTTTATTTGCTTATTTATTTTTTCAGGACAGAGTCTCACTGTCACCTTGGGTACAGTGCCGTGGCATCATAGCTCACAGCAGCCTCAAACTCTTGGGCTTAAGCAATCCTCTTGCCTCAGCCTCCCTATTAGCTGAGAGTACAGGTGCCCACCATAGTGCCCAGCTAGTTTTTCTATTTTAAGTACATATGGGGTCTCACTCTTGGTCAGGCTGGTCTGAAACTCTTGAACTCAAGCAATCTACCCACCTCAGCCTCCCAGAGTGCTAAGACATGGGTTTGAGGCACTGGGTCCAACTTATTTTTTTGACAGAGGCTCACTCTGTTGCTCTGGCTAGAGTGTCATGGCATCATCATAGCTCACAGCAACCTCAGACTTGGGCTCAAGTGATCCTCTTCTGTTAGCCTCTCTCGTAGCTGGGACTACAGGTGCCTGCCTCCATGCCCAGCATTTTTTTTTTTTTTTAAGTTGAGACAGAGTCTGACTCTTACCCAGGTTGGTGCCAAACTCATAAGCCCTACTTCAGCCTCCCAGAGTACAGGCATGAGCCACCACACCTGTAACCTAGCTATCTCATATGGATGTGCCATCATGCCTTTATAGCGAGACCTTTGGTTGTTTGTAGGTTTTGTTTTTTTTTTCATTTCTGTAAGTAACGGAAAGAGGAATGATTTGTGATATAAACCTTGGTTGGTGTCTTCAGTTGTTCCCTCTCGATAAATTTTGACAGTGGACTCATGGCCCACACAGTGTGGAAGATTTTAAGGGCCTAGGTAGGTGCGTGCAGCCACAAGGCTTTCTAATGTACCATCTCTCCTCTCAGCTGCCCATAGCTAAATGATGGCTGCCATAGCAACAGAGTCAACACCAACCTCAGCCCAGTGAGTTCCTGAACCAATGAAGCTTTAGGCCCTAGGATTCTGAAGTTTTTTCAAGTGGCAAGGCAGGTTCCTCCTCGGTTTGAGGGAGTCTTCATAGTGTCTTCTTCAGAACTTCTGCTGCCTGGCACCAGATGGAGCCAGGTTTAATTGCTTAGCTCCAGACACCTGTAAAGAACTCATCAGGGTTATTCTCGCTCTGGACTGCCACACATGGGAGGAGAGGCACCCCTTGGGTTGGCAGGGCAGATCCTGTGTCTCGTGTCAAGGATAATAGAACACACAGCTTTTCCTTCTTGATAATTGCTGTATTATTGTCATGGTACATTGTCAGTTATTGAGATATTTCTATATGCCAGGCTTTGTTCTGCATACTGTATAGATATTAACACATTTTATCTTCTGGTTTCCCCATTTTACAGGTGACAGCAGTGCGACACACAGAAGTGACTTGCTCATGGCCACACAGTCAGGAATTGCAGGGATGGGATTTGATCCTGAGCTTCATGGACCCAGGCTTCATAACCCCTGCATTCTCTTGTGCCCAAAGCCAGAAACCCCTGTTTCTTTAAAGAGAGCCTTCTAGAGTCTTCCAACACTCTGTGCAGCCAGAACTTCTGGAAGTCTTGCATTTTTTGTTCACCTTTTGGTCAGCTTTTCTTCTGTTTACTGAGGGTTTGTAGCAGAAAAGCTTTTGAAGTTGGACAGAGCTACTTCCTAAGTAAGCTTGGGCAAGTTATACAACCTCCCCAAGCCTTAGTGTCCACATCTGTAAAGTGGAGAAAATCCTGCTGACCCTGAGGGTTACTGTGAAGGCTGTAGATTATCTGAAAGCTCTGAGGGGTAAAAGGTGTGAGATCAGTAGTGTGTCTCTTTCTGCCCGCATCCTTCCCTGTTCTGCTTGATCCTCTTAGTCTTGATCTTCATAGTTAGAATTCCAGCCCATTCAGTTTCTACCAGATCAAAAAAGGAAGCTCATTCCCTGGGTATGAGAATAACATCAACATTTATTGAGCATCCACCACTGCTGGGCATTTTGCTGTCTGTTTCACATAATTGCAAATCCTTGCAACAATCTGAGAATCGATTTTCCTATCTGAGGGGGAGCAGAGGGTGGGAGGGTGGGAGGCTACTAGATGCTTACTGGCCCTCACGCTCACCTCCATGTGGTGCAGCATCCCTAAGCAGTGTGGGGGTGAGGGGGCATCACGTATGCCATTAGTTTCTCTCTCTTAATCATCGTCTCTTGTAGCCCTTCTGAGTGAGAAGGCTGAGCCACGTTCTGCCACCTAAAACTGTTGATACATTATGAGGGGGAAAGATGGAGTCCTTCTGGGGGTAGACATTGGTCTTTCTTGTTTATGTACTGGGTGTGCTTGTGTGCGTGATGTTCATCACAAGGACAAAGATGTTTTTTCCATTGTGCATTTGATATGTGGTGTCTGAGATCCTAATTAGGCCTTTATAGCTCCTAAATTACATGCTTTTACATGCCTGTGATTATCTCAATAGGATTAACCGTCCTTTTTCCGTAAAGATAATTGAGCTCTCTCATGGACGCATATTTTTATTACTGCAACATAGTCTCCAGCCATTCCTCCACAAAATCTCCTATTGTTTTCTAGTAACTACTTTTTATCAGGAAATATTCGGGGATCATTGAGAGGCAGAATTCTTCCTTGATTATGCAAACCTGGATAACCGTTAATGTATTTTGTCTCCCCTCTACTCCTGACGGCAGGTGCCTGGAGATTTGAGCCAAACATCTGAAGACCAGAGTTTGTCGGATTTTGAAATGTAAGTCCATGGTGTTTGCTCATGAGGGGTCCTTAAGAAATAGGACTGTGCTGTTGGCTTGTGTCCGGGAAGACCACAGAGGAATACAGAAGTCATTGTGAGCATGGGGGTTGAGCTCCCGCAACCCACCTCTGGCCTGCAGACATGTTTTCTAGCCTTCCTTTTTTTGTCTAACATTTAAAAGTCAAAAGATACCATGTAAAAATTTAAATTTTTTTCTTTTTCTTCTTCTTCTTCTTTTTTTTTTTGAGACAGAGCCTCAAGCTGTCACTCTGGGTAGAGTGCTGTGGCATCACAGCTCACAGCAACCTCAAACTCCTGGGCTTCAGTGATTCTCTTGCCTCAGCCTCCCAAGTAGCTAGGACCACAGGCGCCTGCCACAATGCCTGTCTATTTTTTTATTGTAATTGTCATTGTTGTTTGGCAGGTCCGGGCTGGATTCGAACCTGCCAGCTCTGGTGTATGTGGCTGGCACCTTAGCCACTTGAGCCACAGGCGCCAAGCTGTCTTTTTCTTTTTTTATAATTAGATACCAGACTGCTGTAAGACCATAATCCACTAGAGCTGAGTAGTAGCTGCCCCTTCACACAAGGCATGTGCTCCTCAGGTTACTGTGGTCCCCACTTGTCTCCAGTGCCCTACTCTGGCCCATTCTGTGTGACCCCTGGGTTATTGGAAACAACAGTAGTCGGTGCATTGGCCTGATGTTTGTTTGGATTAGATTATTAGATTCTATTGGTGCCTCTGCCCATAACCCTAAAGGAAGTTAGTTGGGCACCTGATTCTTTTCATTCTGGTTGCCTTCGTTTTTGGACAAATAATCCCTTTAGGCTGGTGAAGAAAGTGGGGTAAGTCCTGGGTTAAAGGCCAGGCAGAACCTCTTTCTCTCATTCAGTGTGGTGAGTGGAAGAAGTGTCAGCTTCTCTAAGAGAAGGGCTCACCCAGGAGAAGCCACTCCTGGAGACAGAAGGAGGGAAGGCACTGGGGAGAGTGTTTTAGAGATAGGCCCACTGTGTGGAAAGTTTAGGCTCCAGTCAAGCCCCCTAACTTCACTTACCCTGAGTTTCCTCATTTATGGGCTTGT
The DNA here is from genome assembly GCF_027406575.1 of Nycticebus coucang. Lineage (NCBI taxonomy): Eukaryota > Metazoa > Chordata > Mammalia > Primates > Lorisidae > Nycticebus > Nycticebus coucang. Next base: position 109,704,245 of record NC_069791.1, read on the forward strand.
GGGCAGGGCAGTGCAGTGTGCAGCAGCTGCTAGGATGGCAGCCTGTTAGAGAGCAATAGTGAAGAGAATCTGGAAGAGAAGTGAGAGCTGTGGAAGGGAACCTCAGAGGCAAGTGAGGTGGGAGGGACTCACTGTTAAACCAAGAATTTACCAAGCACCTGCTGTGAGCAAGTAACCTGCCAGGTCTTCAGTGGAGATGGTGAATAAGCCACAGTCCCTGCCCTCAAGGCCTTTGCATGGTCTAGGACACATCCTGTCTTCCCAGAGATTTGGATCTTTCTCCTGCCAGTTTTCTCATCCACACTAAAGCCAGAGGGAAGCAATGGCACCATTGCCTTCTCTCAAGATGGAGTCTGAAATCTTTTATGGAGCTTACAAAGAATTCCCTTACTGACCTCTCCTGTCCCTGCACACCAGCCGCCATGACCAGTTCCACTCCTCTAACTGCTTGGTCTTCCCTGTTCAGGATTGATTGTTTATTTATCCAACTCACACATACACTCCATTCCCTCCATAGTAGGCACTCTTACAACTCACTCATTCTTTATATCAACCATATCAGAGATGACATATTCAAGCCAGGATTTAGACCGTGCAGTGCTGATCTGGACTCTGTGCTCGTCACAAATATTAGTTCCCCCACCTGAAACACCTTTCCTATCCTCAACCTCTTCTCCCCAACTTGGACAACTTTTGATATTCCCCAAAGCCTGGTCCAAATACTTCTTCCACAAAGAAACCTTCTCAGATAGCCTAGACTAGGGGTCCTCAAACTGTGGCCCGCGGGCCACATGAGGCAGTATGATTGTATTTGTTCCCGTTTTGTTTTTTTACTTCAAAATAAGATATGTGCAGTATGCATAGGAATTTGTTCATAGTTTTTTTTTTTTTTTTTTAACTATAGTCTGGCCCTCCAATGGTCTGAGGGACAGTGAATTGGCCCCATTTAAAAAGTTTGAGAACACATGGCCTAGACCAAGGCAGGCCTGTCTGGCATTTACTTTCCTTGGATCTAGGTGTTCCTTGGTGGCATTTAAAACAATGTTACTCAAATGATTTCTGTGAAACAAGTCTAAGCTTATATGCACCTAACAACAAAGCCCTAAAACAGATTATGTAAAAATTGACAGAAATAAGAGAAGTAAATAATTCTACAATAATAGTTGGAGACTTCAACTAAATTTCAATATTGGATAGAATAACTAGATCATAAGGAAATAGAATACAATAAACCAATTAGACATAACAGACATATATAAAACATTCCACCAAATAGCAGCAGAATATACATTCTTAAGTGCACATGAAACACTCTCCAGTATAGATCATTTGATAGGCCACAAAACAAGTCTCAATAAATTTTTAAAAACTGAAATCATACAAAGTATCTTTCATGACCACAGTGAAATAATTTTTATAGAGATGTATCTCTCTCCCCTGTTAAACTTCATGTTCCATGAAGAAAGAGGCTGTGTCTACTTTCTTTATTGTCCTATCTCTACTACCTAGAATAGTGGGTGGTATGTAGGTTCTCAAAAAATACTTGTTTAATGAACAAACAAAAGAATAAAAAAATGAGCAAGCATTTGGGAAGGAAAGGGTCATGTAAACAATCATTTTTTTTAATGTTATTTTTGCAAGGAGGGTCTCATTCTCTTGCCTATATTGGAGCACAGTGATGCCATCATAGCTCACTGCAACCTTGAACTTCTAGGCTCAATGACCCTCCTGTCTCAGCCTCCCAAGTAGCTAGGACTACAGGTACATATCACTATGCCCAGCTAATTTCTAAGAAATTTTTTGGATCTTTTTATGTTGCCCAGGTTGGTATCAACTTCCTGTCCTCAAATGATCCTCCCATCTCAGCCTGCCAAAGTTCTGGGATTATAGGCATGAACCACTGCACCTAGCTATAAACAATCTATTTTGGTAAATGTTCAGTGTGGTAAATGTACTAAAGGGAGCAATACCTAACTCAGTCTCAGGTAAACTCACTATAGCCCTGGGAGGTTGTCTGGTCCTCACCAATCCCGGAAAGTTAGTAAAAAGAATGTTAATTGTACTTGTGTCCTCCCCGTCCCCTGTTGACAGAGGAATGAAAGGGCCATGCTGTTGGCACTAGTATGGTGCCAGGGACCTTTATAGGAATAATGTCATTGAACATATAAGCCAGTTTGGTGGCTCAGAATTGCAGTTTGTTACTGTCTGGGGAAGTGACCAATAGGGCTTGTGTTACCCCTTGAACGAGGTCACCACCTTGGCTCAGAACTTAGAAGAAATGCTGCTTCTGAGGAGAACCAATACCTCAGGTTATTTATTTGCCTTATGAAGAGAAAATTGTCTTTAATCTAGAGCTGTGTTTTTCACCTTTTCTTATCTCACAATATACTTGAACCTATAGTTAAACTACCATGGCACACTTAAATTATGTTGACCAAAAAATGGACAACAAGAAAAGATGTACTTACTATGCTTTTAACTTCTTTCAAAAATACTTTAATTAATTAATGATCTTTAAAATTTTTTGTGGCATATTTAAGATTCTCTCACTGGTTGAAAATCACTGCTCTAGAGGTTGTGAGAACATTGAGTCATGGAATCTTCCATCATTGGCATCTTAAATTGTGTCCCGGGCACAGGAAGCTGGCTAATTTTTATGAGCTGCTCTTAGAGAGAAGAAGGGCTGAGGAAAAATCATTTAGCTCTGGAGCAGCTCTTCAGTAGAGGCAAAGTCTGGGACCTTCCAGAATTGCACAGCACTACTATGATAACTATTATGGTTGATCTTGATGTTTTAGCGGCAATCAACTTATTAGCTCTGTGTGATTTGAACCTAGCCAGGTGGCAATGTGATGGGTATGTGTGTGTGTACCTGGTGCCTCAGAGTTAAGTTTAAAGTCATCACAATCACATAAGGCAAAGCAGTCATAGAACCAAAATAACCCTTAAAGTTACCTTAAATAGGATTAAATGAGTTAATACAGATAAAACCATGGAGCCCATACATTGTAGATACTCATGAAATTATGTTGTATTTGAATTTAAATTTGCTTTATTAGCTTTACTTACTGTGTTCTTGGCAGTGCAGAAGCTTTTTAGTTTGATCAGATCCCAGTAATGTATTTTTGGTATTGCTTCACTTGCCCTGTGGGTCTTCCTCACAAAGTTTTCTCCCAGACTAATTTCTTCAAGTATTTCTCCTGCATTCTTTCCAAGAATCTTTATGGTTTCATGTCCTAGGTTTAAGTCTTTTATCCAGTGAGAGTCAATTTTTGTTAGAGGTAAAAAAAAAAAAAATCAGCACATTGTACCCCCCATATGCATGAATGTATTCATGACCTATGTGTATTTGACTTAATAAAAAACAATTTGCTTTATTAGGTCCATGCACACTGTGTTTTTGGACATTTTGAAAGAGTGTTATTTGTGCCTGACATCCTGGTTTTGCAATTTATTTTTTCCTGTTGTCCTTCCCTCCTCCGAACCTAAATACCTATCACTGTCATAGCTGTGGGTACGGATCTCCTGAGCTCTTTTGTGGAGTCTGATATTAAAATGGGTGTCAGGGTCTAAAGTCAGCATAGTGGCCAGGTGTGGTGACTCACACCTATAATCCCAGCACTCTGGGAGGCTGAGGTGGGTGGATTGCCTGAACTCAGGAGTTTGAGATCAGCCTGAGCAAGACTGAGACCCCATCTCTAAAAATAGCCGGGTACTGTGGTGGGCACCTGTAGTCCCAACTACTTGGGAGGCTGAGGCAAGAGGATCTCTTGAGCCCAGAAGTTTGAGGTTGCTGTGACCTATCACACCCTGGCACTCTACCCAAGGTGACAAAGCGAGACTCTGATTCAAAAATGAATGAACAAAGTCAGTATAGTGAGGAGGTAGTGTGTCTCTTCTGGGTGCCCCAGAAATTCTGTAGCATCATTTCACGTGACCTCCCATAATAGCTTTTTGGGGGCTTCCAGTTTTCATTCTCTTTTTAGATGTGGAGACTAAGGTTCAGATAAATTATAGGCCAATGTCAGTAAGAACTGAAGGGCAGCTTTTTCTCATCCAGAGTTCAAATTGCATATGCACATATATGTGTGTCTGTTCATACATAGGCATAAATAGACAAATGTGTGAATTTATGTGGGCTGAATGATAAGACTTCAGCGTGTCCTTTAGCTTTCTCTCAGCCATGATGTATGTTGTCATAAATTGCTTGTGCATAGTGCCTCTCAGAGGAGAGAACTGTTTCTTGTTTTTGTTAAGTTAAAGTGACTGTGATCATCTCTTTCATTTGGTCAGATCAAACCGGGCGCTCATCAACGTCTGGATCCCTTCAGTGTTTCTTCGGGGTAAAGCAGCAAATGCATTCCACGTGTACCAGGTAAGTGCCTGGTCTTCTGCTGGGCACCACAGCTGGGGTGGAAGGACACCCAGTTATATGCACAGTGCTTTGCCTCTTGGTGGTAGAGCATGGTAGTTAGGAGGCCATGGTTCACCAAAGACCAGTATTTTGGCTTCCCAGATGCCCTGGAAACGTGGTCTGTGGTCTTCATTCACACAGGCTTCATTCACACAGGAATAGGATAGAGCTTCCTCATGCCAGTTGGGTCTATCAGTGTGGCTGCTGCAGGACCTTAGCTCCCGCTGCTTGAGCAGAAATGGGGATTTACTGGCTTGTGTTGCAACTGCAAAGTCCCCAGGGAGGTCAGGCCTCAGGCACAACTATAGCTGAGGTCAAGAGTGTGCTGCTGTCTGCTTTTTCTACCTTCTGGCCAGCTGTCTGTGGGTTGATGGGTTTCAGCAGAGTCCTGGGCCATGTCTCACTGGTCAGCCTTGTACTGGGTGATGGGCTTCTGTGACTAGTCCATTTTGACTCAGGACCACCGCTGGGGTGAGAGTGACCTCACCCAGCCCCAGTTCTGAGAGTGAAGAAAGGAAGGTCCCCAAGTGAAAACCACGTGACTCTTCCCTAAAGAAAGAACAATGGATACATGATAAGCAAAGACTGCAGATATCTCTGTGTGTTAGGGTCAGAGATGGCCACTGCCAGCTGGACTGCAGGACCTCTGTCAGCTTTGGAGGTGACTTTGCCCAGCCAATGAGACCTCAGTTTCCCCTCTTCTCTTTGGTTGTCTGGTGTCTCTTTCAACTCCACCTTCTTATCCCCTTTTTTTTCCTTCTTTCTCTTTCTCTCTCGTGCCATGGACTCTGAGTTCCAGGCTTTCATGTTCACTTGTTCTGGAACTGCTTTATTTTTAGCACCTACCCATAGCTATTCCCCGTGTCTCCTGTCCTCATATGTCAAAATAATTGTCATTAAGTTCTGTTTTTGTTCCTGTGAACTCTGTGGAGACCCTTGAGTTTGTTATCACTTTTCTAAGTAGGGAATTAACCCACTGAGGAAGGCTTCTTGGCTATTGAGGTATTTTCCCCAGAGAGTTGGATGGTTTAAGAAAAAAAAAAAGGACACTGGACTTGAATGTAGGAGCCCTGGTTTAAATCCCGTGACCTTAGGGAAATCTTAGTTTCCTCATTTGTAATGCAGAAATAATCTTGTAAAACTGTTTTGAGATTGGAAATACATGGTATACTGTAGACACTCCACATTTATTTCTTGCTTTCCCAAGTGATCACCGTGTTTGGGCTTGTGATATGTGCATGTTACTTAACATTTTATAGGCAGTTGAACTTGAATTTGGTATGAGAAGGTTTCGGTGCACGTTCAGCTGGGAAACAGCAGCATTTTACTACATGTTGGGAGAATCTGAATGTTCATCATGCTTCCAGCTCTGGTTTAAAAAGAGAATTAGATATGACGGATTTTCACATATTTTCTTCTCTTTCTTTCTCTTTTTATCCCAAGTGGAAAAAAACAAAACAAAACAAAAACCAACGCTGTTATTTGAGTGTCCTTCAGGTCTGCTTTGTGGTCATCAGAAATCTGGGAGGTGCTGCCTGGATATGAAAAAGTGAAGCAGACTCTTTATTTTAGAGCAAATTAAAATGTGATATCACTGGAGAGCTTTTCTTGACCTTTCAGTTCTGACTTTCCCATCCTCACCCATGAAGAGACTTGGCAATTTTTAGCTTTGAGAGTCAGCCACAAGGCAGACCTAGCAAATATGCTGTTGCCTGGGAGATTGTTGCCACAGTGGTCACCGTGGCGTTAGAGCCACTCTCTCACCGTCCTTCATGGTGTGAGAGCTTTCTGAATGTGATCCTGGATTCAGGAAGCCATGGGCCTGGTGGCTTCCACACCATCGGGAACGACCTCCTCCCATGTCTCTGAACTCTTTTCTGTCTTAACCTTGGGTGCTGTGACTGTGTACTTCTTAGCCAGCAGTGCTCCTGGTCAGGGCCGCCACAGCAAAGTCTGAGCAAGTGTTTGGAAGCATTTAGAAAGACTCTGTTACAGTGGTTTTTATATAAATGATATTGGATAAAAGGTGACTCACTTAAAATACTGGTACCATTGGACAGTATTTCTTTTAGATTCCAAAAATAACCAGAATGTTATTTTAATTTCCCAAAAGATTTCAGACAACTTCTAGAGAAATGTATGGAAAAGAATGATGAAAGTAGTAAAAAATGTCAAACTAAGACTTTAAAAAGAAAAAGTGGAAACCATATAAGTTTATCATGAGGTTCTACACAGTTGTTCTCAAGTGTGAATTTCCTGTGAGCTTCCTGGCAAACATTGTGAAAATGGAAATGGGGTTATTTGGATAATTCCATTGCTAATGACAGAATTCCTCAAAAGAAACGTTAAGAGAAATTTCCACACAGGGCTTTAGAACAATAATGAAGGATATTGTAAGCAATCCTCCACTATATCACTATCAGGTTTTGTAAGATCCGCCTCTAAGAAAGCCAAGGCCATAATCCCAAAGTGAACATGAATTTATCTGGAGAGCCAGGGCATGTAACTTTCGTAACAGAGCTGTGCTGTCCAATACCACAGCCACTAGCCTTCTGTGGCACTTCAGATTTTAATTAATTGAAATGGAATGAAATGAAAGCTCTGGCTTCTCAGTCATGTCAGCCACGTTATAGGTGCTTTAATAGCCACATATGCCTGGTGGACTGGGCATTGCAGGTGGAGAGTGTCTCTGCCAGCACAAAAGGTTACCTGGCAGCGCTTCTCTGGAGCAGAGTCTCCCTGAGTGCAGGACAGCAGGGTGATTGTATGTGGGATAAGCCAGGTTCCAGAAGGACTGAGACTGGGCATTAAACGGCAGACCCTGCAGGGGCGGCCCTTCCTGTGTCCACTCTTCTCGGCTCCAGTTACAGGAGGAGAAAGTCTGTGTGTTGCTGGCATGCCTTTCCCACCAGGAAGGCTGGGGGTCAGTGCCTCTGGCAGGTAGCGGGCTTGAGTTTAATTAGGTTGTTTTGTCTTCATTGTACTATTTTCACATTAGCCCCTAGTTGTGGCCAGAATTCTATTTTTCGATTTACCACGGTGATGTTCAGTTCCCTTTTAAACTCTAAGTAAAAAGGAAATGAGTCATTTTAAAGAAAGATGCTAAATAAACAATAGTGAAAACAGTAAAAAGTTTGGCATGGTGCTATGTGAATGAGGAGTATTTGGGGAACAGTGACATAAAGGAACAAATAAGCTGTGATTTATAAAAACACTAATAATAAGCACCAGCCGCCTCTCACCAGATTGTGTGTGTGTGTTATACAATAGTTTATTATTCAGTCCTCACAACAATCCTGGGAGGGAAGAAACTCTTATCACCCACATTTTGTAGATGAGGAAACAAATGCACAGAGAAGTAGTCTCAGGAAACATGTTCAGGAACATGTTTTTTTTAGCCCTCTAACCCAGGCATCCTCAAACTTTTTAAACGGGGCCAGTTCACTGTCCCTCAGACTGTTGGAGGGCCAGACTATAGTTAAAAAAAAAAAAAAAAAAAACAACTATGAACAAATTCCTATGCACACTGCACATACCTTATTTTGAAGTAAAAAAACAAAACAGGAACAAATACAATCACACTGCCTCATGTGGTCCGCAGGCCGCAGTTTGAGGACCCTTGCACTCTAACCGATTTCTTACAAGGCTCTGGACAGACTCCCTGTCACTGAGTGAAGGTAGAACCAAGGTCTTTACCCATCGTAGAAGCAGCTGGGACACTTGCTGTCATTCTAAAGGAAAAGCCTCACCCACGTGGACAGTTACCTGCATCCCCAGGGTGTGGGCTGAGGACATGCCTGCAGCCATGCCAGGGATTTCCCACAGGATTTCCCTGTGCCCACGGCAGTGTGCAAACATGGGATCCATCAAGGCTTCCAAATCTGAGAGCCAGGCTGAGGTGGTTTTGCCTTGGAAAGTTGTCAAAGCACGTGCTGGATCTCAGGATTTCAAGGATGCTCCCTTGAGACATCTTTCAGCAATGTTAATGTTCCAAGAACCTGGCTCAATAGACCACTGGGAAAATGTACTGCTAAATGCCCAAGGAGCCAAAATAATTTCTTGCTGCCTACGGTTACTGCGTCTTCTCCACGTGTACCGTGGAAGAGGTTTGGAATTATATTTGGCACAAAGGATCCTAGCAAGAAGTGCTGTGTTTTCAGAGTATTAAATGAAAGTTATTAAAAAAGATTTAAACTCGTTTGGTCCCAAGAAGGGCCTAATGTGTGTTCCTCCACTAAAAATAAGAAATGATGGCATTTGACTACCATTGATATCCAGAGATGTCGGTTGTAAATTTTCATCCAGTGAGTACTCCTTTCATTTTCAGCCCTGCTGATGCCTGGTTACCAACAGACTCCAGAGACAAAATGATTGAGCGGCATCAAATAAAACGGAAAACAGAATTAAACTCAGTTTGCTCCCTGTCCTGCTGACTTGTTCTTGTTCTCTTTCCCTCTTTGTTAACACACAGTTGTGTTTTCGGTTTGATTTTTCTAACACTTCCGTATGACAGTTAAATTTTTTGTTAATTAATTTCAACTTTATTGCTTTGCCAATGTTTGATCTTATTGCTCAGATACCCTGACTTCCCAACAAGTTTGAGACTTTCTGTCTTAATATCCCACTGAAATGTTTCTAAAAGTATGTGTGACCTTAAAACAACCCATGTATTTTTTTCTCCAGCAACTATTACAGCCACTGAATTGGTATGAGATAATACATCAATGTGCTTATTTTCTGAGCTTTTAGGTCTTTCCTTAGTATAAGCACAGTTGGGATCAGTCTTTTATGTAGGATTAATTTCAGCTTTTGCATTTAGCCACCAGAAACACAAATGTTCTGTTTGCACATCAGAATTAATTAGGTCTCCTTTGTAAAGATTATTGCTTTGTTTCAGCAGTGCTTTTTCCTTCTAGAAGAAATCCTTTTTCCTCGGAATGTTGTCTTGGCCTGAAGAGTGGTTCTCAACCTTCCTAATGCCACGACACTTTAATACAGTTCCTCATGTTGTGGCGACTCCCAACCATAAAATTATTTTCATTGCTACTTCATAACTGTAATTTTTGCTACTGTTATGAATCGTAATGTAAATATCTGATATTAGACGACCCCTGTGAAAGGGTTGTTTGACCCCCAAAGGGGTTGCAACCCACAGGTTGAGAACCACTGGCCTAAAGGAAGGGTTGTTCCCCAGGAAGACTTGCTCAATATTTGTGACCCGAGCTGACTTCCCACCCACATAGCCTAGGTGGTTATTTTAAATGTTTCATCCAGCTAAGTGTATTTGTGTATGTGGTTCAGGGAAAAATCTATTATTTATCCCATTAATAATAGATCGCAGAGCCTTGGCAGGCTGCACGGAGCTTGAGGTTTGGAGGGCAGTGTCGATTTTGGACTTCAGGTGTCTCATTTCTCTGCTGCGCCTTTCATCCTCTCTCCTGAGACCCTCGAGTTTTCTGTTACCCACAGCTCTGTCTTTGTGCTTGCTTGGTGTGTATCTATGCAGAGAGGGAGGAATTCATTATGTAGAGAAAGATGAAATGGCTGAGCCAAGCACAGAAATGGGAACTTCGGCTGCAATAATGTGATCCGAGAAGCCTCAGCCCAGCAGGTACCATTCTAGATGGGGACTGGGGATGGAGGACCAACTCGAAGGCCAAAGCCCTCCCTCACATCCATGCCCAGCCACTCCTGCGTTGCGCACAGCAGGCAGGAGATCCGGCCAGTCGTGGACTGAGGTGGCCATTTGCCATTTCACGTCTGCGTTTCTTTCCAGCCAGCACTGGCCTCCTGGGCTCATGCCGAGGAAACCACGGGAGCATTTGCCTTTGTTCTTGCTGTCTCCTTCCTCCTGAACTCTCCAAACACCTCAGCCCCTCTGAGGACCATAGCATGTTAACCCCTAGCTGTTCATGGAGTGCTCAAGCTACTGGGAAAGCCTGATACAGGTGGATACAAAAAGCAAAGCACAGAACAGTCTCTCCCCCTGAGCATGCATGTCACTCTTATTCTCTGTCACTGCTTGTGTCTTTCCAAACAGAAGAACTGTTACATTTTCTTTCATAGTATACCATATTTTGCTACGTATGATGCACACTTTGTTGCTCAAATTTTTGAGGGAAAAATAAGAGTGAGCATTATACATGGGTAGTGTGGTGTGAGAGTTGGGGAGCCCAGTGGGCCTCCTGGGGCCACCACACCTGCCCACCTGGGCCCACTGAGTGCATAGTCTGGGAGGATCCAGGGTCTGGTGGGAGTGGGCTGAGGATCACTGAGCACTGTGATCGGGGAGAGGCGGTGGTGGTGGGGCCTGTCGGTAGACCAGCCTCAGAAGCTCCTGCCTTGCTGGCCACATGCATTGCCATCTCTGCTATGGCCCCCGAGGAGGCACGGAGGGAAGGACTCCTGGGAGAGAGGAAAGGGGCGGCCTTCCGGGGGGCAGAGCGATTGGCACATTTGCCAGGGGAGTATTAACCCTCCCCAGATGCATCTTTTGGCTGAAAGCCAGCCACTTTCTTGAGAGTTGTTTTCCTCAAAGTTTGAGCCAAAAATATTCAAGGACATTATACACTGCAAAATACAGTAATTCCTTTATTCATCTCAAAGGTATTTATTGAGGATCTGCTGTGTGCCAGCCGTGTGCTAACTGGGCAGAGCCAGTGGTGAGCCAACCTTGACCTTGAACTTATCATCACCAACCTCACTTGGCAGTGGGGTAGGCAGAGCTAAGGTGACATCGCTCTGCAGGGAGAGGGCAGGACCTCAGTCATCTGCAGCATGGAGGTGATGGTGTGTGGTGACACACAGTGCTCGGCCTGCCCTACTATGTGCATGTTGCCTTTGTGATCTAATAGTTACTCGACTTGTGATGAACACGTAAATCAGGAAGTGTAAATGTAAAAAGAATTCCCCAGCTCTGTTGAATGTTTTGGGCATATTTATGTGCCCCCAAACTTTATTTATCATCTACTTTATCAAGAGCTCCATGTCAGCTGCCACCCGGGTGACAAAGAGCAAGATACCTTTGTCCTGAGATATCTGGCGTCTGGTGAGGAGACAGGACCTCCATTCACACAGCCAGAGTGCCAGGGCAGCACCTGTGTGAGCCCGTGGAGGCTTTGCAGAGGGGTGGGAGAGCTGGCCCTGGCGGACAGCCCATGGCCAGCAGCCCCAGGCTCTTTAACTCACATTGTCATTTAATCCTTTCCACAGCCTGTGACGGGGGGCACCATCATCTGTTTTATAGATGGAGCAGCAGTGACTCTGTGGGTTGAGTAACTCCTTCTGGGTCACACACAAGACCCTGCCTCCCTCCTCTCTCTGCCCCCATGTAGTCCTGTGCCCAAAGGATTTGCTTCAGTGAAACGGACCTGTTTCTATAGCATGTGTCCTCCAAGGAATTCTCCCCACCCTTTCATTGTCCCACCACGAGTTGTCAAAGCCACCATGGGCAGCTGATACCGGTGCCACGATTGTATTCTTACAGGGAAGGGGAAAGAGAGCCACAAAGATCTAAGTGTGGAATTGATGGCTCCCTGGGACTATGAGGCATCCATTAAGGCAGAGGCCGTTTCAGCTTCAGTGTATAAAGCCGTAGAATATTAGAGTCCAAAGCATACTTGGGGCTGGCCTCTGTCCATGTGTGTGTTCTGATGGGTGCTGTGTTCAGCTCGACAACGTCTTATCTGCAAAGCTGACCAGCGGGCACTTGGCCTTCGGAAGCAGTCTAGGGTAGAGACGGACACACCCTCTTGGCAGGTGAGATAGCCAGGTCTAATTCCTTTCTTTATATTCACTTTTTATATGAGGAAACCAAACCCTCTAATTTGTAGAACATCATTCAGCCTGTAGCACAGGGTCAAAGACACTGTGCTGCCTCTGGCCGTTTGCCTTTCTCGGGGCTGCCTGACCTTCTCTTGCTGTCCTGACCCCCTCTGTGCCCAGACGTGTGAAGCTGCCTGCCATGTTTATCAGGTGGGGGACATGGGCGTCTGGAGCATGGTGCTGACACATTGGCTTGCCACAGAGATGAGCAGCTTTTGTTTTTTCTCTGTTTTATGGTCACAATTGTCACACAACATCTGGTTTTGGTTGGGAAAGTTGTGTCTGTGAATGAAACAGCTCTGTTCTAACGGAGAAGAGGAACATCAAATAATTATTATAAGTGTGGGAATGTTTCAAAGGCCAATGCAGGGTATAGCACGGCCGTGCTTGTGGACACTACTTGTGGAGACATCTCCTAATTGCAGCCAAAACACCTGCAGCAACAACTCTTCCTTCTTCTCCTTGGAGCGGACCTGCCTGGCGGTGGCAGGTGGCAGGTTGGGGGCTGGGGGGAGCTACAGGGAGGACCTTGGGAGTGCGAGCAGGGCCCTCACTTCATCAGTGGTGCCCAGGGTGCCGTGGTGGCTAACGGGAGGCCTGAGGGTACGGGGGAGTGAGCAGGTGAAGGGAAAGGTGGCAGGAAGAGTGAGGAGGAGCAGGCAGCTGAGAGGACGTCTGACAGAGTGGGAAGGAGGCAGTGAAGGGGAACCCGCCCCAGGTGGCAGGTGGGGCCAGTGTCTCAGGTGTCCCTGATTGTTCAGCCACATGATCCCACTCAGTACCCTGCACAGGGTGCCGGGAGCCCTGGCTTTGGGGCCCGCCCCATGTGTCTTGGCCAAACCACTTCCCCCAGCAGGCCTCGGCCTCCTCTGGTTGGGTGAGATGACCTCCGGCTGCCTGAGCGGTGAAGCTATCACTGCCTGCCCCAGCTTGTGCCTAGCACTTCCTGGGCCCTCAGGCAGCCTGCCCAGCCCCAGACGCCCTATCCAGCTCCTCGGGCACCTCCAGCCATGAGGGAGAGCAACCTGGGAGCAGGGATGACGACACCTTGGAGGCAGCATGGTGGGTGTTTGGTGGGACTCCTCTACGCCAGGGAAGCACCTGTCCCCTCCCTGCCTTTGGGCCTTCGTGGAGGTGGGCCGCACACTGGGTCCCCTGCCCCGACACTTCTGGCCTCAGCCTGTGGCTTTGAGCGCCACCTCGCTGAGAGTTGTCACATTGGCTACTGCTCTTGAATGGCCATGGCCATTGCTCTAAACAAGGCAGGATGTAAATAACTGTACTCTCGGACCTCAGTGTCCTCCGGGGATTGGCCCCAGGGCCCCTGTGGATACTGGTCAGCATTCGCACACACCTATGCACATCTTCCCATGTACTTCAGATCATCTCTAGATCCTTATGACACCTAACACAATGTAAAAGCTGTGTAAATTGTTGTTAGATTGTATGCTTAGAGAATAATGACAAGAAAAATAGTCTGTACGTGTTCGGTGCAGGTGCAGTTTAAAAAACAGTATTTTCAATCTGTGGTCGGTGGATTCTATACAGATGTGGGCCCGGCAGGCACCGTGGGCTGACCGTGTAGGTAGTGAGGGACATTTGGAAGGCCTGCTCTTTCCATCAGAGCTCATCAGTGATGGCTCAAGGGAGGCCTGATGGACATGGTCGTCATACGTTGCCTTCACCTCCACCGCTGGAGGACAGGAGCCTGAGGACAGTTTGTTGTGATGGTCATCTGCGTCCTCCTGTGCCCTCCCTTCTCCAGGTGTCCCTGTCACTGCCAGCTGGCCTTTTCTGTTCCTTTCTAATAAAAGTAGACGTCTCTCCAAGGGACATTTTCCTGCCTGGCTATTGCTTTTCACAAGTTTAAGACTATTTGGTCTGCTTATTCATCATCTTTTAAAGAGAGCTCCTGTGCATCTGTGTGGACCTGAGATGACAGGCAGGGGCTCCCTCACAAACCCCAGTGGGGCCTGGGAGGCTGGGCTCCCAGCCTGGGCAGACATCCTAGCCTGCCTTCCATGCAGCGATTGGGCCAGTGTCCCCGGCTGGAGGCCCTTCTGCCTGGGGGCACTGCAGAACCCAGTAGTGGCTGAGGTGCCTCCCCATCAGCTCAGCAGGACCGTCTGAAGTCTCCACAGAAATGCAATCAGCAGCTAACTTCTGGCGCCCTTGAGCTTCACACTGCACAGAGGCCTTGTAATTACATGGGAGGGACAGGTTGTTCCTTCTCTTCCCCCCACCTGCTGAGCAGAGTCTAAGCATTTTGAAGAATCTCTAAGATGAGTTAATTTGGCCATGGAGGGCTTCTTGCAGGAAGATTACTAGTTGGGTCGTAGGGGGCCTCACAGCCTGAGATCTGCACCCATCAGACCTCCCATCCTGCCTAATGACTGGGGTGGTCTGTCATCATCTAAAGCAGGAAGACTGAGGTGTCCGATCTCCTAGGACACTGTCTGGATCCTCCAGGGGATGAAGCCAGGCCTAGCGGGGAGACTTGGTCCTTTGTCCACCAAGTCTCCGTGGAGGAAGAGATGGCACCTGTGCCAAAGAGTTGCACCACATGCCATGTGCTCCACAGCCCAGGCTGGGAAGCTGCTTTTCCCTTTACTGTGCCTCAAATGGTTGGGTGTGTAGGCAGTCTATCAGACCCTCATCTCCCCTGACTGCACCTGCCCACACAGCTCATCCGAGTAATGAGAGCCTATTCCAGGTGTGACTGGGGTCTGCTTCCCTTTCTCACACACCTGCAGCCTGTGGGGACATGTGGGCTCTGGGGACCAGGGAAAGACAGGGATGGTGCAGCCCAGTTGGCTTACTAGGGTAGCCCTTCTGTGTCAGCCTGTGGTCAGGTGGGCAAACCAGGCCCCAGAGGGTGGTGTTCTGTTCTGAGATGCTGGCCCCAGAGTCCATTGATGGGGCTCCTCTGTTAAATCCAAATCCCTCTCAACTTTTCTTAAACTTTCCCCACACATCCACTTGCTGCAGAAGCTGGAGAAGCCCAAGAGCATGGCCAGGTCTCAGCCCAGTCGCTCACTGGCTGGTCAGGGGTGCAAAGGTACAGGGAGCTGGGAGGAATGCATGCTCGCCCTCTGCACAGGATGGTGACTCCACTTCACAACAATGTGTACTTCAAAACAGCTAGAAGAGAGGGTTCTGAATGTTCTTGCCACAAAGAAACACTGAATATTTGAGGTGATGGATTTGCTAATTACCTTGACTTGGTCATCAAAAAATGTATACATGTATCAAAACATCAAACCATACCCAGTAAATGCGAACAATTAATATGTGCTTATTACAAATCTAAAAAAATGCACTGATGGAGTCCTTGGGGTCTGTCAGGCTCTGTGCTTGGTGGGATGTGGCAGGATGGGGGCTGGGCCTGGAGCCCGATATGCTCAGGGCTCTTCTGTTCCCGGTCTGTGGGCATCTGCATTCTCCTCCAGTCCTCCCATATTCTGCTATTTATAAAAATGTGCATCCTCCCCAGGCTGGTGTACAGGGGATATTCTCTGTGTTTCCTACGTTTAGCCCAGTCTGTGCTTACACTGCCGCTGTGCTCCCTAGATCCAGAAGTGGGCTTTGACAGAAGCCCCTCTGTGTGCAGCTTGTTCCAGCTGCCAGCTCTCCTGCACGCCCAGCCCCTGTCTGTGAGGGTGAGGGGACCTCCCTGGGGACTTAGGATGGGGCGGGGGTGGCTTCTCCCTTCTTCCCCGCCCCCAGCCTTTCTGCCTCTCCTGCTTCCTCCTCCCTTCTGCTTCTCTCTTTTCTCTTCCTCCTCCTGTTTGCTCGTCTTTCTCCTGCTTCCTCTTCCCTGTTATTTCTTCCTTCTCTTCCTCTTCTTTCCTCTCCCAACTCTGTTTTGTCTTTCCTTTCTCCTCCCTCCTTCTTCCCCTTCCCTTTTCTCCCTCTGGCCGTCCTTAGTCCCAGGCACAGAGAGGAAACCATCATTCCCCACACCACTCCATTTTTTTTGAGTCCCAGGAAGGGAAGCGCTACAGGCGGCAGGTGGGTGAGCTTCCCTCCCTTTCCTGACCAGGTAGCCACTTGGTGTCCCATCTCCCCCCATTTGGCTGCAGACTTTCTTCTTTGAGCTCTTGGGAAGGGGAAGGGATTAGCTAAGTGTGGAGGGTACTTTTTCTCCTGGAAGCCTAAACCACATGTGTGTGTGACAGCTTCTGCCTGCCTGCCTGTGGGAGTTGTTTTAAATTAGAGGATCCCTGCATGCTGGGAAAATGTTCCCTGAACCCGGTCACTCCTAATCACGATCACCTGCAGCTAGTTAATGACCAATTATTCTAATACAGATTTAAAATCAGTGTTAGTTGGTCAGTGATATTTTTATTCTTAAGACAGTAATAACTTTAAATGTCACTTTCCATCAATTGCTGTGAAACCACATGCCGGTGCCCCCTAAATTAACCTAATCAGTGAAGAAACAGGTCTGGAGTCCCAACACAAATCAGAGATTGTCATCCTAGTGGAGTGGCTAAGGAGGGGAAAGGGACCTCTTTTATCTGTCTGTGGTCTCAGAGTTTCTGAGTGTGGTTTAGTCACTTGTGCCAGTTTCTGTCCCTCTTTGTTTCTGGGGTTTTCTCCACAGGTCTGTTATCAGTTCTGGTTTGGGGTTTCCTGTGCAGTCAGCTCAGAAGCCTCCTTCTCTAAGGAGGTTTCCCACCAGTCTGATGTCCTCCTCACCATTCTGCGGGTGGAGAGGCTGGGATGCTGCCGTCATCTGCAGCATGCAGGGTAGCCCCCCCATAACAGAGGACAACTTGACCCCACATTTCTATAGTGCTGCAGTGGGGAGACCCGGGTTATAGTAAGCAACACAGGCTTGTGTGGGGAACGGCGTCTTGGCCCAAGGGCTGGTGGTAGAGATTGATCAGAGCATTCCTGGGTTCCTGGATCCGGGGTCCTCTGATGCAGCCATCTCCTCAGCAGGACCTGGCTGCTCCTGTAATGTGGCCCCCTTTCATATCCAGGGCGAAAGAGAAGCTGACCTCCCACTCACCTCGTGTAGAGGACCAAGGGCCGAGCTTGCCATCGAGACTCACTCTCCGTCTTTGTGTAGAGTTGCCTTGCTTTCTGTTGGCTGTGTCCATGGCAGTATGACCACAGGCAGGCCCCGAGGGAAAGGCCTCTTTTTCTCCAAGGCCAGTGATAGTCCTGGCATTGAGTCTCGCTGTCTCTCCATGGCTGGGGACATACCCTTGTTTGCTAATCACAGTGTCTGGGTGGGCCTTATGCTGTCAGATCATACACCTTCTCCTCACGCCGCGGGTCAGTGGGGAGGTTACCCCAAAGGGAAGCAAGGGGGCTCTGACTGGCAGAGGGGGGTGGCACCAGACTGGCTAACTCAGTGGCACCTGCCCACTGAGAACTTCGGCTGCGATTAGAGCCAGGTTGGTGAGTGCATACTTCCTCACCCCAGGGCTCCCACTGGGGACCTCAGGCACTCACAGCTCAGCCTCAGATTAGAGACAGGTTGGTGAGTGCACACTTCCTCACTGCAGGGCTCCTGCAGAACAGCTGGCCTTTGGGGCTGGATGACTCTTTCTGGAGAGGAGTCTCCTGTGTGCTGTAGGAGATTAAGCCGTGTCTTGGCTTTTGCTCAGTAGCACCCATAGTGTCCCTAGTGTGATGATCCAGGATGTCTCTGAGCATCTCCTAAGTTCCCCTGGGAGTCAAGAGTCCCTTCTAATGAATGAAGAAATGAATGAGTCAGTAGCTTGTTGTTGTCGCCCGATATTTCACAGACTCCAAGACACCATCAGCTGTAAGACTCATCCTGATTTCAGAGCTTTCAAAATTTGGCAACAATTCCTGTCTCAGAATCAATAAAATCTGGGTGTGCCCTTCTACTCCAGAGGGCTAGTAAGCGAGGGTGAGAAGAAGCAGTGCATCAAATTGTCCCCGAGACCTGAGGGTGGGCTTGCTGTGGAAGTCACGCCTTGCCCGTCCGGATGTTGGCAGGTGGTGGACATGGTATTAAGTCCAGAGAGACGCAAGTTATGCCTTTGCCCACTGTGAACTTTCTTAACATCTCTGGATGTCTGTTTCTGTATCCATAAGAGATGTAAT
Organism: Nycticebus coucang; assembly: GCF_027406575.1. Lineage (NCBI taxonomy): Eukaryota > Metazoa > Chordata > Mammalia > Primates > Lorisidae > Nycticebus > Nycticebus coucang. The sequence continues at coordinate 109,722,570 of NC_069791.1, forward strand.
GGCACCAACCTCACAGATTAGATGTGAGGGTTAAAGGAGGCACGGCTACTTAGTTGAGGGGCTGGCTGGTAGTGACGCTCAGTAAGGCTGGATGAGGTGCAGATGAGGAGCCACCTGGGGGAGACGGGGCATGTGCCGTCGTGGAGTACCCACAGCATGGCAGACAGTGCTGATAGCCCTGCACATGGGTCCCTAACCCACTCGGAGACAGCAATAGCGAGGGAGGGGCGCTCCATATTGTGGTTGGACTGCAGGATGGGGACACGAGGGACACAGATGTCTCTTGAGCACCTACTGTGTGCCAGGTACTGCACTTGGCCCTTTCTGTACTGTATCTCACTTACTCTTATCTGACCCTAGACATGGGGTAGGCAGTAGCTACATTTTATAGATAAACTGAGACACAGGATGGGTAAATGCCTTGCCTAAGGTCACAGTTGGCAAATAATAAAGGTGGGGTGGTGCACCTGACCCACAAAGCCCTGAATCCCAACCAGTTGAAAACAGAGTGACAGAAGCCTAGGCAGCATAACTTTACTCGTCACCCAGAGTGACGAGTGTGTTCCTAAGAGCCGAGGAGTGGGGACTCGGGGTAGCTGCTTTCTACTGTTAGCAAGTCCAGGTGAAGAGCTAGTCTGGGAGAGACTACACGCTAAGGTCCTGGAGGACATTGGGGACAAAACCTCCCCGGGCTCTTCCAGGCAGGCTCTTGACTCTAAACACTTGAAAACGAGCTACAGTACATGTGCCATTTTCTCTGAAGATTCCTGGATCTTTCTGGGTATGAGTTCCCTTAACACAGATGGGGTATTCATGGGAACACTGGCCTCTCCTGCTAACTGCAGACACAACTGAAACGTTCCCATCATAGTGCTTTCGGAGTTTAAGGAGGTGAAGCATGGAGGGAACTTGGCGCAGTGTCTGGCACCCGGGAAGCGCGTGGGAAACGTTAAACAGCTGCTGCCACTGCTGTCATCTACCGTACTCGCCATCGTCATCGTCATCGTCAGCTCTTCTCCTCCTCAGTCGTCATCATCACCATTAACGTCACCATCTTTTCACATCCTTTCTCATTTCTAAAGAAAATTCAGTTAAGAAAGAGGCTGCATGTTTCTGTTAAAGAAAGTGTAGCTGGCAGGCTGTGTAGAGCTAGGGTGCAGCTCAGCTGTGCTGTTCACCAGCTGTGTACCTTGGGCAGGTGATCACGCCTTGCTGACCTCAGCTTACCCGTCTGTAACAAGAGGTGAAAATACTGAGAGCTGGTGAGGAGGGGTCAGCTGGACATGCGTGAGGCTCAGTAAATAGCAGTGTGTGCTGTGAGCACTGGCCTGTGCACCTATCCCCTTTTTTCATAAATAGATTAATTCAAAGTTGGGCAGTGGAGACTTGGTAACATGACTCAATTACTTCAGAAGTCCAACAAGTAACTTTTTCCAAATCTCAAGCTGCAAAAAGCAGCTTGTTCTTTTCTCGGGTTTTCTGATAACTGAGATGTTTGAACTTTGTTCCCTGTGAGTCTTCCCTGGGGTCCCTGCCTCTGGGCCAAGTCAGCCCAGCAGTACCCTGATGCCATCCCCATCCCTGTGGCCATCATCCTGTGTGTTCACAGTCATAACCCTGCCCTTTGGACATGCCGCAACCCCGATCGGCAAGCTCTGTGTTCCTCTCCTGTTGCCCACCCCCACCCCCCACCTCCAGCCTCCACGTGGCTACCACCTTAAGCTGCTGCTTCCAACTCTAGGCAGCCAGAGCAGTCTGACAGAATTTCACTCTGTTGAGAAGCCTGGCACAGAGCTGGAATTCACAGTCTCTCAGGATGAGGCTGCTGGCAGTGCAAGGAGATGAGCTTTAAAGTTGGACCAGAAATGCTTTCCTTTATTGGAAAGAGGTAGGAAGAAACGTCCGAAGCTTAAGGCTGCCGTCCTCTCCTGTCCACTTCCTTAGGAGATGAGGCTTCTCAAAGCCCAGCTCAGGCAAAACCAAAAACCACGGCCCTCGTGGTGTCTGCACTGGTGCAGAAGGACACGTAAGGTGCTGAGGCCTCCCGATGTCAGCACAGCACAAGAGACCGCTGTCAGCTCGCTCAGCAGGGGAGGCGTTCACTCATCAATGCACAGGGTTGTTTTGTTAAACACAGAAATAGAAGTTATTATTCCCATGCTGCAGACCTTAGGAAAACATTCAGCACATAAGCATAAATCATAATAGCCGGCATTTGAACATCTGCCTAATGGCTTCCAGACTGTTTGTATATCCTGCTTCCCATCAGCCCAGGATGAACCCCGGGAGAGAGCAGCCCCCCAGTTTCAGATGAGGAGACTGCAGCACGGCTCAGATGTTGAATGCCCCAGCTCACATCTTAAGGAGGTGAAGCATGGAGGGAACTTGGACCATTTAACCCGGAGAGCAGGGAAGGGTTAAGAAGACACTGTGTCCAGATGCTGACTCAGCTGGAACAAAGGATGGGGTAGCACAGGGCTTTGATTCCCTGTTGGAGAAGATGATGTTTCCAAGAGACTCAGGTCCCTGTGTGTTGGTGAGCACCAACGTATGAGTAAATAATGCTCCATGCACCTTTGTGAGTTGGCGGCACACGTAGGTGCCGGAGGAGACACACTTACTCGCCTGAGCAAATGGTAAGGTTGACTCTACCGGCTGGTCCTTTCCACTCACCAAGCAGGCTGGGCCCCATGCTGAGTGCATTCGGGATGGATGTTCATGGTCACAACAACCCTGTAGAAGAAGAAGCATCCTTATTCCAAGGTGAGAAAACGGTGATTTCCCCAGGATGATAGAGGTTCCATCATCCTGGTCATCTAAATAGGGAGCAAGTGGTAGATTTAAACATGGACTTACTCAGAGTCCACATCTGAACCACTGCCTCCCACACAGAGAAATACTGACACCTCGCCTGCCCTCTCCTCAGTCACTTTGGATGTCAGAGCCCGTTCTGTCTGCAGTAGGGGCGAGGCAGATGGCAGGGTGGGCTGGTGAATGGATGGCAGATGGGCAGGCTCCCCAGCAAGGCCTTGGAAAAGCCCTGAGCCTCACCCCTGCTTTTCAGCTCCTCCAGAGAACCCAGACTTGTGTACCTGCTCCCACTGCCTCACAAGTAATAAGAAAAATGCAAATCCAAGCATCAGCGAAATGGAAGATTTCTTTTCTCTACCAGATTGGTAAAATTTAAAAGATTGATAATGTCCAGTGCTGGAAAGGACATGAGGACAAAGTCCTCTTTTACCTTGTTGGTGTGATTAAAAATTGGTTCAGACTTTGGGAGAGCAATTTGGCTATGGCTGTGAAAATAAAAAATGTCTATCTCTCTACCTCAGCATATCCATTTCTAGCTATTTATCCTGGAGAAATACCTACATTGTGTGCAAAGAAGTCTATACAAGGACAATTCTGACAGTTTTGCTTGCAATGACCAGGAAATAGAAACCATCTAAATGTCCGTTGTCCATAATAGTAAAATAAATGATGGCTCCTTCTTCCTTCAGGAGCCTGTGAAGAGAGAGGAGGAGAGCAGACCTGTGCTCATTGTCGCACGGCCTCATTCACATCTAGAACACACAAGCCTGTCGGCATCCCAGCATGCTAGCCTTCACAGAGCAGGCCCACCTGTCCCTCTCAGGAGAGAATTTGTCTTGCACCATCACACCACCCTCACTTCCCAGGCCTCTGGAATAAAAGATAACACTATACTTTATCGATTCTGAGTCAGGCATTGTCATCAAATTTTGACATCTCTGAAATCAGAATGGGTCTTGGGGTTAATGGCCTCTGAGATTCTGTGAAATGTTGGACAGCAGTGAGCTGTGGACTCCTTTCTAGCTTTATTCATTTTGCCTGTTCATCACTGCCTACTGCATTAATATATTTTGATTTGAAACTTCACAAGAAGAACAGAGGATATCCATGTATTCTAGGCTGAGTTTTCCCTGATGATAAAATCGTACATCACCATAGTACATCGTCAAAACCAAGACCCTGAGACTGGCAGGATGCTGTCAGGCTTTGGTCTGACAGGGTAACAGGGTAAGAGGAGGCAGCTCCTTTCCTTTATGTAAGATAGTGACTTGGGTGACAGTCTGGAAGTGCTGTCGGGGGGCCATGGAGAAGGTTTTATGGGGGGCACAGAAATGAACCCCCACATGGAGCTTGGGCTGTGAGGGGGAGCAGGCAGGAAGAACCAGCTTAGTCTTGGCGCTGCAGGGAGCAGCTTGTGTGGGGTGTTGGACTGCATATGGGCTCTAGGAGTGCACTTATCTGTGTTTAGATAAGCTTATTGTGGCCTCCAGGCCTTTGCACCTATTCCCTGGTCTTTGAATGCCGCCTTCCCAGACATTTCCAGAGCCGGCTCCTCCTTAACGTCCAGGCTGCAGATCCCAGAGGCCTGTTACCACCACCACTGTCTGAAACCCCCTTTCGATTTCTGCCCTACATTCCTATTTCTGTGTTTTCTGAAGCATGTGGTTTCTGAAATGTTTCAACTTTTTGATGTGCTTGTTTATCTCTCATACTTTCTCCATGTGCCCTGTCTTATTTTTCTGCAGTATACTAAAGACTTGACAACAAATTTTTATCACTTGTCCATAAATATTTACTAAATGAATGAACAGGCACTTGTCAATAAATAATTATTAAATAAATGAACATATCTACATGTACACTGGAGAAGCCACGAGTAGGAGCGTGTCTGCATGTGCTCTGGAGAAGCCACGAGTAGGAGCATGTCTGCATGTGCTCTGGAGAAGCCACGAGTAGGAGCGTGTCTGCATGTGCTCTGGTGAAGCCACGAGTAGGAGCATGTGTGCATGTGCTCTGGAGAAGCCACGAGTAGGAGCGTGTGTGCATGTGCTCTGGAGAAGCCACGAGTAGGAGCGTGTGTGCATGTGCTCTGGAGAAGCCACGAGTAGGAGCGTGTGTGCATGTGCTCTGGAGAAGCCACGAGTAGGAGCATGTGTGCATGTGCTCTGGAGAAGCCACGAGTAGGAGTGTGTCTGCATGTGCTCTGGTGAAGCCACGAGTAGGAGCGTGTCTGCATGTGTGCTGGAGAAGCCACGAGTAGGAGTGTGTCTGCATGTGCTCTGGAGAAGCCACAACTAGTAACATGTGCTAGGAACAGTGTACGTGTACACTGGAGAAGCCACGAGTATTTGCAAGAAGAGTGCATGTTGGGACATGTAGCCAAAGATGAAGCTAGTGAGTGAGCAAGGGCCTTGTGTCAGGGACAGTCGTATTTCCCCCATAAAGGATGAGCTCCATGAAGTGAACTTATAAGCATGTTCTTCTGAGCTGGCTGGTCAGGCAGAAGCAGGGCTGCTGGGCAGCCTCAGCTTTGCATGTGGCCAAGGTAGAACCTCAGAGGAGTGACTGGAAAGATTTGGTTTTTGGAGGATGACATGGTACTCCTCAGATTTCAGAAGCCAGTTTCTGTTTCCATGTGGCAGTGCAGTGATTACTCTTGTCAGCCTTCATCAGAAGGCAGACTGAGGAGTAAAGTAGGGGTCATCCAGGATGTGGCCATTGCCCAAGGCTGACCCTGGCCAGGAGAGCCCATTATCTGTCTCTGTTCTCCATCTTACACAGGAGTTTGGGTTTTGTTTTTGATTATTTTTTCTTTCAATGTATATTTTGTAAAGAAAATTGAAGATATAATTTCATTGAATGGGGAGGTTTTATCTCTTGAATGTGCTGATAACACAAAGATGATAATGTTCTGTCTTAGGACCCCTTCTTGGGCAACTATAATAGAATCTTGGTAAGCAGCATACTTTGAAAGAGCTGGAGAATTCTAGTACCTGAAAATTATTACTAATAACATCTAAATATCTTCATTAGCACTAAGAGGCAGGAGTCATTTGAGAGCCTAGGGGCTTAATTAAATGTGAAATATGCAAGGAGAAAAGTAGCTTGTAGCAGGCAGGAATTGGGCTATTATTTAATTTCATTGTTGAAGCAGACTTTGGGTTGGGAATGTGTCTTACCTTTGGGGCACTTGTAGCAGTGTCTTTCCCTCCCTGCCTTGTGGATCCAGCCCTGTGTGTAGTGTTGGATTACAGTAACGAGGAAGAGTAGACTAGATTCTCCTCTCTAGAAGAGAGGAGAACTAGAGTTCCAGTGCAGAGAGGAGAAAACCAATGCTAACCAACCACGTCAGGAAGTACATAGTAGCAGCCATGACATGGCCGTCTACAGACAGGTGGGAAAATGGATCAGGGTATACCCACCCCTGGACCACTGGACAGCAAGGACAGCACAGTAACTACGTGCAAAAACGTGGAGGAATCGCCTAAACCAGGATTCCTCAAACTGCGGCTTGCGGGCCACATGAGGTGGTGTGATTGTATTTGTTCCCATTTTGTTTTTTTACTTCAAAATAAGATATGTGCAGTGTGCATAGGAATTTGTTCATAGTTTTTTGTTTTTTTTTAACTATAGTCCGGCCCTCCAACAGTCTGAGGGACAGTGAATTGGCCCCCTGTTTAAAAAGTTTGAGGACGCCTGGCCTAAACAGTCAGCTGCCAGTGCATAAGGTACAAAAAAACAAAAGCAAAACATACACCCAGGAGATCGCATTTATCTACGTACACACCAGGCAGTCAGGATTCTAATCCGTGCTTCTGAAAGTGCCATTGTGGTTACCTTAGGGGTGTGCTACAGCACCGCTGATGGGGGTCACTTAGGTTAGTGGGGCTTGGAGCAATTGGAGTGGCCAGGAGAGAGGAGATGACTGGATTGCCTAGCACATGGCTGAGAACCTAGGGTGGAAGCCTGGGGGAGGCAGGTCCCATAGGGATTAAGCAATGGAAACTGTTATTAATTATTAGCTCAAAAATGTCATGAGGTCAGAGTGCCACTGTCAGGGGAGCCCCAGGCTCTAGAACAGTGGTTCTCAACCTTCCTAATGCTGCGACCCTTTAATACAGTCCCACGTTGAGAACCGCTGCTATAGAAGGACAGGTAGGCCCATTGCATACTGACACGGTAGGTGAAGTCCACTCTACTCGACTGACCAAACAGTTAACAAGGAGGAAAAAAGAAGATGGTAAATGAAAGTGGGTGAGGGTGGAGAAAGTGGCAGACAGGAAAACGGAGCAAAAGATGAAGAGAAACACACACACTGGCCCAGGATAAATCCTGGGAGGCCTGGGACAGTTCTACTCCAAGAGGCTGTGTCCCCGGGGTCAGCACCAACGGGTGAGGCAGAGGTTCAAGTTCTTATCCAGCTTGGCTTTCATCCTTGGGCACCAGTGGCACAAATAAACTTTATCTTTGGCACAAAACTTAGTGTGTTTTGCCAGCAGGCGCATAAAGCCACTGCCCCAACCACATCCTGCCAAGACCTTCAGGACTAGGCCCTGAACATTGGCCAGAGATCTTTTAAAATTATTTTATTTAGTTTTAGTTATTGTATTTTTAAAAATTCAATATAATTTTAATACTGTATCAGTTGCTTTGGGCTGGTTATGCCACTGTCACACAAATGATCCTCAAATCTTGGCAGTTTATAACAAAGTTTGTTAGCTGGGTGTGATAGTGGCCAGCCGTCAGTAATCCTAGCGCTTTGGGAGACAGAGGCAAGAGGATCAATTGAGGCCAAGTGTTCAAGACCAGCCTGGGCAACATAGTGAGACCTTATTGCTAACACAGAAAAGAAAACAAAATTAGCTGGGTGTGGTGGTGTTTGCCCATAGTCCCAAATACTTGGGAGGCTGAGGTGGGAGGGTTGCTTAACCGAGGTATTTGGGGTTGCAGTGAGCTATGATCACACCACTGCATGCACTTTAGCCTGGGGGACAGCAAGACCCTATCTCTAAAAATTAAAAAAATTTTAGTGCCTGTCTCTTTGCCATGCTGAGTCAGCTGTGGTCATGCCCAATGTCATCTCTGTGCCAGGTACTAGAAGGAAGCCGCAGCCCTCAGCTGGGGCACTCTGCCCTCACAGCGCTGGGAGAATAGAAGATGGCCGCTGTGCCCTGACACTCAGAGTTCTGCCCACAGTGACAGATGTCACTCCCAGAAGACACGTGGTCAGGCCTGATGGTAGGGATAAGGATGCAAAACTGTCTTTCCAGGGGAAGCAAAATATAATACAGATATACCTGGACAGGTAATACTCAGAGAAATCCAGGGATGGGTAAGTGTTATGCAGCCACTAAAAATGATGATGGGATCTAATCTATCAGCTTAGAAAGTTATTTATTATGTATGCCATAAAGGAGAGGAAATAGTGTAACTAAAAAGAATTTTAGTTGAATCTCATTAAAACTAAAAAAATTTTTTTAATATCTATATTAGCACAGGAATATGAAATTTAAATATCTACAGGATGTCCCAAAGGTCACCATACATAAGAAAATTAACAAATTGATATTTTATATTTTTAATATTTTTATATTTATATATCAACAAGTAGAGAAATACTTTGTAAATATCTTGCAAAATTTTATGACAAATCTTTTGTCAATAAAGGTACATGTAGCTGCAGTTTCCCATTTGGGACAACCTGTAGGTATAGCAAACCTGGATGTCTGCTGAGCCCAGTTGGGGAGTGAATCATACTGGCATTTTCTCAGTGTCAATCAGCTGTTACCATGAGGGGTCTCAGACTCTGTGCCCCTGGTTGGTTTATTGTTTCTGATGAAATATTTAGACTTAAGACATGAAACTATAAATATACTAGAAGAGAGTGCAGGGGAAACGCTTGAAGATATTGGCCTGGGAAAATATTTTATGAGAAGGAAAATTGCCTCCCCCCAGCAATTGAAGCAACCCCAAAAATATATTACTGGGATCTGATCAAGCTAAAAAGCTTCTGCACAACTAAGGGCACTGCAAGTAAAGCAAACAGACAGCCTTCAGAATGGGAGAAGATTTTTGCAGGTTATGATTCTGACAAAGGTCTGATAACTAGAATCTACAGAGAACTCTAATCAATAAGAAAAGAACAACCAACCTCATTGCTTTGTGGGCAAGAGACTTGAACAGAAACTTCTCTGAAAATGATAGGTGACTGGAAAAAAAAAACACATAAAAATGCTTATCATCTTTAATCATCAGAGAAATGCACATCAAACCCACTTTGATCTAACTCTAGTAAGATTAGCCCACATCACAAAATCCCCAAAATGTAGACGTTGATGTGGATATGGAGAGACGGGAACACTTCTACACTGCTAGTGGGACTGCAAACTAATACAGCCTTTTTTGGAAAGAAGTATGGAGAATTCACAAGGAACAAAAAGTAGACCTGCCATTTGATCTTGTAATATCATTACTAGGTATGTACCCAGATAAACAAAGATCATTTTACAACAAAGACATTTGCACAGAATATTTACTGAAGCCCAATTCTTAATTGCCAAGTAATAGAAGCAGCCCAAATGCCCAGCAACCCATGAAGGGATTAACAAATTGTGGTATATGTACACCATGGAATACTATGCAGCCATAAAAAGAGGGAGACTTTACATCTTTTATGTTTACCTGGATGGAGCTGGAACATATTCTTCTGAGTAAAGTATCTCAAGAATGGAAAGAAAAGTGTCCAATGTACTCAATGAAACCAATTTATAATCACCTACACATTCATACAAATGATAAAACACAAATATAGTCCAGAAAGAAAAAGGACAGAGAGGGGAGGGAGGTAGAAGGGTATTTGTTGGGATCTCACCTAATGTGCACAATGCAAGGGTACATTTCAAAACAACTAAGAGTTGTTTTGTACCACAAAAAGTAAGTAAGTGAGCTGATGGTTATGTTAATCGATTTGATTTAAGCATCCACATTGTATATCAAATCATCACATTATACCCCATAAATGTATATGCTTATGATTTAATAAAAATTTAAAAAATCTGGATTTAAATGTTAAAACTTCTTTTTTTATTTTAATTAATTTTTTTTTATTGTTGGGGATTCATTGCGACATTGAGGGTACAATAAGCCAGGTTACACTGATTGCAATTGTTAGGTAAAGTCCCTCTTGTAATCATGTCTTGCCCCCATAAAGTGTGACACACACCAAGGCCCCACCCCCTCCCTCCGTCCCTCTTTCTGCTTTTCCTCCCCCCCATAACCTTAATTGTCATTAATTGTCCTCATATCAAAATTGAGTACATAGGATTCATGTTTCTCCATTCTTGTGATGCTTTACTAAGAATAATGTCTTCCACTTCCATCCAGGTTAATACGAAGGATGTAAAGTCTCCATTTTTTTTAATGGCTGAATAGTATTCCATGGTATACATATACCACAGCTTGTTAATCCATTCCTGGGTTGGTGGGCATTTAGGCTGTTTCCACATTTTGGCGATTGTAAATTGAGCTGCAATAACAGTCTAGTACAAGTGTCCTTATGATAAAAGGATTTCTTTCCTTCTGGGTAGATGCCCAGTAATGGGATTGCAGGATCAAATGGGAGGTCTAGCTTGAGAGCTTTGAGGTTTCTCCATACTTCCTTCCAGAAAGGTTGTACTAGTTTGCAGTCCCACCAGCAGTGTAAAAGTGTTCCCTTCTCTCCACATCCACGCCAGCATCTGCAGTTTTGAGATTTTGTGATGTGGGCCATTCTCACTGGGGTTAGATGATATCTCAGGGTTGTTTTGATTTGCATTTCTCTAATATTTAGAGATGATGAACATTTTTTCATGTGTTAGCCATTCGTCTGTCATCTTTAGAGAAGGTTCTATTCATGTCTCTTGCCCATTGATATATGGGATTGTTGGCTTTTTTCCTGTGGATTAATTTGAGTTCTCTATAGATCCTAGTTATCAAGCTTTTGTCTGATTGAAAATATGCAAATATCCTTTCCCATTGTGTAGGTTGTCTCTTTGCTTTGGTTGTTGTCTCCTTAGCTGTACAGAAGCTTTTCAGTTTAATGAAGTCCCATTTGTTTATTTTTGTTGTTGTTGCAATTGCCATGGCAGTCTTCTTCATGAAGTCTTTCCCCAGGCCAATATCTTCCAGTGTTTTTCCTATGCTTTCTTTGAGGATTTTTATTGTTTCATGCCTTAAATTGAAGTCCTTTATCCATCTTGAATCAATTTTTGTGAGTGGGGAAAGGTGTGGGTCCAGTTTCAGTCTTTTACATGTAGACATCCAGTTCTCCCAACACCATTTATTGAATAGGGAGTCTTTCCCCAAGTTATGTTCTTGTTTCGTTTATCGAAGATTAGTTGGTTGTAAGATGTTAGTTTCATTTCTTGGTTTTCAATTCGATTCCAAGTGTCTATGTCTCTGTTTTTGTGCCAGTACCATGCTGTCTTGAAATGTTAAAACTTCTTGTTTTTAAATGTTGGCAATTAATTTTAACCTGCATGAACTAGCAGTTTGCAACCTCTGATCTGAATGCACAATAACTTTCTCTGGGTGGTGTGATTTTGGGTTTTCTTTTTCTTTTTCTTTCTTTTTAATTTATCTGTATTTTTCACTTAACCTCAAAACCAGGCATTTTCTTTCTTTCTTTTTTTTTTTTTTTGCAGTTTTTGGCCGGGGCTGGGCTTTAACCCACCACCTCTGTCATATGGGGTCAGTGCCCTATTCCTTTGAGCCACAGGCACCGCCCCCAGGCATTTTCTTCTGACAAATAATAATGGAGAAAACAAACAAAATAATGAAAGGACAAAAATAATTTAGCTGTAGGAATTGCTCTTAACCTTGTAATTCTCTATCCAATGGAGCATTGGTGTTTAGTTAAAAAATAGTGCCCTGAAACATTGGTCTGCTTGATTGTTAATAAAACTGGCTGGGACCAACGCCTGTGATCAGGACAGGCAGAGCCCAGGAGGAAGGCGTGGGAGAGGAACAGTTGTCCTTGGTGTTCTGCTGACTTTATGGAACAGAATAGAGAACCAAGGGATGAACCCAGCCACTTACCGTAATTCGATCTTTGATAAGCCTATAAAAACATGAATTGGGGGAAAGATTCCATATTTAACAAATGGTGCTGGGTGAATTGGCTGGCGACCTGTAGAAGACTGAAACTGGATCCTTACCTTTCACCATTAACGCAAATTGATTCTCACTGAATGAAAGATTTAAACTTAAGAAAATATAAAGATACTTGGAGGGGTGGCACCTATGGCTGAAAGGAGTAGGGCCCTGGCCCCATATACTGGAGGAGGCGGGTTCAAACCCAGCCTCGGCCAAAAACTGCAACAACAGCAAAAAAAATACTTGAAGAAATTGCCCTGGAGAATATGAGGAGGATCCCCCCCCACCTCCCCAGCAATTGAAGCAACACCAGAAATATGTTATTGGGATCTGATCAAACTAAAAAACTTCTGAACAGCCAAGAACATAGTAATTAAAGTAAGTAGACAGCCCTTGGAATGGGAGTAGATATTTTCAGGTTATGTTTCTGGCAAAGGTTTGATAACTAGAATCCACAGAGAATTTAAACTAATAAGAAAAGAACAAGTGATCCCATTTCATTGTGGGCAAGAGACTTGAACAGAAACTTCTCTGAGAACACAAACGCATGGCCTACAAACACATGAAGAAATGCTCATCATCTTTAACCATCAGAGAAGTGCAAATCAAAACCACTTTGAGATATCATCTAACTCCAGTAAGAGTAGCCCACATCACAAAATCCCAAAACTACAGATGTTAGTGTGGATGTGGAAAGAAGGGAACACTTGCTAGTGGGAATGCAAGCTAATTACCTTTCTTCTGGAAAGAAGTTTGGAAAACACTTAGGGAACTAAAAGTAGACCTGCTGTTTGATCCTGAAGTTTCTCTAGTAGGTGTACATCCAGATGACCAAAAATCATTTTACAACAAAGAGATTTGCACCAGATTGTTCATTGCAGCCCAATTCATAATTGCCAGGTCATGGAAGCAGCCCAAGTGCCCATGGACCCATGAATGGATTAATAAATTGTGGTATATGTACACCATGGAATATTATGCAGCCATAAAAAACATAGAGACTTTACCTCTTTTATGTTTACATGGACGGAGCTGGAACGTATTCTTCTTAGTAAAGTATCTCAGGAATGGAAGAACAAACATCCAATGTACTCATTACTATTATGAAACCAATATATAATCACCCATACTTTCATATGAATGATAAAACATTACTATAGCCCAGGATGAAGGGAGGAGAGGAGACTGGGTGGAGGGAGGGTAATTGATGGGACCTCAACTATTGTACATAATGCAAGGGAACATGTCAGATCTATTAAGAGTGGAGATAAATGTCTTAACACAACAAATAATTGAGGTGAAGGCTCTGTTAACCAGTTTGATGTAAGCATTCCAAATTGTATATAAAATCAGCACATTGTACCCCATAAATGCATTAATGTATATAGCTATGATTTAATAAAGTATTAACAGAAAAAATAAAATAAAATATTAATAAGAAACATAAAAAAATAACCGTAAGGATTATTCCTGCCAGCTTCCGTTGGCACAGAGCCCTGAGGTGTCTTCCTGAAAGTTACCCCATGACTAAAGAGATCCAAAAAGGAGCCAGCTGACCTCGCGGGAGAAAGGAGAAACCTTCTGAGGGCAAGTTCCCATACTTGCTAACTAAAATCAGATGAAACACTTAAACTCCAATTTAGCAGTTATCCAATGCACAACTCCCTGCAGCAGTTCCATTTGCCAAATGTGCCTTTTGCCAAAAACTAAATAAATAAAAAGATAAAGACACAGGCGGTGTTGTGGATGTGAATGGGAATGTAAGAACAGCTTTAGATTCAATACATGCTGTTGAATATTCAGGTTTTGCGCTCCCCCCCCCTTTCATTTTACCCCAACTGTAATTCCCTGGCTCATCACCCATCATGCAAATGTGATTCTTAGGCATATTCTAATGTTGCTCTTTCCCTAAACAAGTAATCAAAACAAGGTTTTGAGCTGCATTTGAACTGCAAATAAGTTTAGCATAAAATGCAATTATTCGCCAAAAAAAAATCAACAGAGACAATTTGGACATTTGAAAAGCTTGAATTATCCTTAATCAGAACTCAGAGTGGCATCCATTCTAAGGATTAAAATAAGCTAGGACTCAGCCCTAGCTGATAATAGGCAATTTCTTTAAAAAGGAGAGAGAGCATAAGAAAGAAAACAAAAGTTTTTAAAATTCTAAAAGTAGTACATACTTATTATAGAAAATTTGGAAAATAAAGGAAACTTAAAACGAGAGAGACTCTTAGTCCTATCATATAGATACAAATGCAATTAATAACCTTTTCCTAGTTTTTTCTCTATGCATTTTTTTCTTTATACAGAACTGTCTCTTATATGAACTTTTGTGTCCTGCTTTTTAATTTAACATAGACTTTTCTCCACACTTTGTCAGAATCATCTTTTGCAGTGTATAATACTCTACCATAGAAGTGTAATATTATTTCTTTAATTATTCCTTTTGTTCAACATCTGAACTTTTTCTAATTTATTACTGTCATAAACAGTTATGGGGAACCACGTTGTCCTTTAGACCTGGGGTATATTTTAAACTCTTCTCTCTAAATGGATTTGTGGAAGAGGGCTGGCAGTATGCTATTGTAGACAGGGCGCAGGGGCGGCGCCTGTGGCTCAGTCGGTAAGGCGCTGGCCCCATATACTGAGGGTGGCGGGTTCAAACCCAGCCCTGGCTGAACTGCAACCAAAAAATAGCCGGGCGTTGTGGCAGGCGCCTGTAGTCCCAGCTACTCGGGAGGCTGAGGCAAGAGAATCGCTTAAGCCCAGGAGTTGGAGGTTGCTGTGAGCTGTATGACGCCATTGCACTCTACTAAGGGCCATAAAGTGAAACTCTGTCTCTACAAAAAAAAAACAAAAAAAAAAAAAAACAAAAAACAAAAGACAGGGCGCAGACTTTTGTTGCAGTGGACTGGTACAAATTCCCATCTCGACCCTATTGTTTTCTTGCTCTGTCATTACAGACCATTTATTAACTGCTCATGCTTCAGTTTCCTCATCTGCATAGTGGGGGTAGTATCACCCCGAGTGCAGGGTCTTGGTGGAGTTTAGAATGACTCTGGGGGGATGTTGATATCAGTTGGTGTGCTATCTGCTGCAAGGAATAGACACCCTGATTGACAATGACTTTGGAATCAGACACACCTGCTTTGGAATCAGCATTCCTGAGTTTATATCTGAGCTCTGCCCTGAGACATCTGTAATCATGTGTAAATTAACGTTTCTGAGTCTCCCAGGGTCTTCTGAGCTGGGTGGTACAAAACTCATGAAGTGGGTTTTAGGATTAAATGAAATTAATCAAATGATGTTATATGCAAAGCACTTCTTATACTACTGTAATATAGCTCATACTTCATTCACGATAGCCATTATTATTATTGTTTCCACTATTACTTTTATCATCCTCATTATTCCTACCGTGCCGTGAGTAAGCTGCTGTGGGAGAATGAGACATCTTTCTCCATTTCCAGGTGGTGGTAGGAGGTCATAGAAGCTTCCAGAAGGGAGTGGGCTCTGACCAGTCTTAAATGTGAAGGTGGGACCAGCCAGGTGGCTGAGTAGGGCAGAGGACCCAGAGGTGAGAAGAAGCTGGGCAATGTCTGGGCAAGGGGTGGCCGGAACAGGGGGGCTGGCCAGGACCTGCAGTAAGGGCTGGACCAGTGCAGGCCCTGAGAACATCACCCCAATTAACTGAGCCCTCCGGGTGTGTGAGGAGGAGAATATTAGATTTATTAGATTGTGACTGCTTTTTGCTTTTTCATTTAGGGGCTGGAGGTTTTTCTTCTTCTTTTTTCTTTCTTCTTTTTCCACATCGAGGTTATTGATCCACATTGTGTGAATGATGCTTTCCTGCTCTGTGGTATAATGAAAAAAAATTCCACTTTGATGGAAGACATAAAAAGTGAAATAAACTCATTTCCCCTTAAAAAAAAGTTGACCTTTTGAAAAATGTTTTAAGAAAATGGGTCCATCTGTTTAAGTGTGAGTTTTCTCCCTGAGTTGAACAAAGTCAAGAAACAGTCAAGCGAGAAACCTCTTCTGTTAGGAATTCAGGAGCCCTGCTCTTGCTCCCAGGATCTTCTGAGCTGTCACTCAACCCTCACATGATGCTCACGACACAGGGAGAGCTCACCAGCTTCTTTCTGAAAGCGACTTCCTCCCTTCCTCCCTCCCTTCTTTCCGTCTGTGAGCAATGTTCATTGAGCACCCATGTACCAGGCCCGCTTCTGTGTCCTGGGGAGGTACCTGCTAATGAGACCAACCAGACAAGATGTCTGCTCCCGGGGAATAGAGACTGAATCCACAAACACTACTGTCATTTTTTTTTAGCAATTAGTGTGGGAGGAAATGAAGCAGGGTGAGGGTAGAGGAGCCAGCCGTGCTGGGGTGATGGGGAAGGGCTGCCTTCGTTGGCCAGAGCAGGAGAACTTGTGCGCTCTGGCAACCCACACAGAGTGGATTGGTCCTTGCCTTCACAGATCCGGTAGTTGTTGCTCAGAGCTGTTTGCACACCTTTGCATTCTAAGTTGTGATTCCTGTCCTCAGGGAGCCTTATGGCCTGCTGGAGGAAACGCACACTTCCAGGGTCAATGCTGCTATGACTGGAGGAGCCCAGAGTTTGGGCACTCAGCTCAGGATGGGGTGGGGGAGTCAAGACACTGGAGAAAGGGTGGCTGGGATTGAGCAGGGCAGCCTGTGAAAGGGAGGGCAAGCAGCAGGGCAGTGGAGCAGCACGTCAGCCCCTGGCTGCACACCGCTATTGTGAAGTCCTGGTGTGGGACTGTCTTAGCTCCTTCTCTTGCCAATGGCTGGTGCTTGGTTAATTTAAATGAAGAGGGGGCAGGGGTGGGCCACGACTCCCCACCATCACAGCCCCCACCTTTCTCCTTGAATTTCTCCTGGCACTTCTCACGTGATCTACACCTTCCCAGATGAGCAGCGCCTGTGGGCAGAGAACTTTCTCCCAGGTTTTCACTGTGCCTGAGTCTTAGGGATTCTGGTGGACTCCCCTTGGATGGACTCGCCCACCCCGTGGCCACAGCACACAGGAGGTATCACGGGCTGGGCCTGGGCCATGGTATGGGGGAGGGTATGGGCAGAGATGGGCTCTGTGGCAAGGCCGCCAGGACTATGTGGAGTGGGGATGGGGCTCCCCAAGTGAGAGGGGCTTCAGGCAGGCTAGATCAGCCATGTTCTCCTGAAAAGTTATGTGTGTCCCTTCCTTGTGGACACTGTAGGGGTCTCCTGCCATCGGGGTCGTTACATTTGTGTCTGTGTCTTGGTTAGTGGCAGCTCTGGGCAGCTTTTGTTAGTTTAACAAAAAAAGAAAAAAAACTGTCTTGAGGGGAAATAATAGTCTTTATAATGAGCGTTCTTCCTCTGCTCTTAGTCCTCTTCTAATTGGAGCACGCCCTTTAGAAGGTCTAACAGGAAAATAGTGAGAATTGTGGAGATCAGAGATCCTGTAGACACCCTGTTTCTAGGAAAACAGTTCCCCAGCCCAGAACCGTTAATGACACCCAGCGGCACACAGCCCAACGCCCTGGCCCCTCCTCCCTGGGTTCATCCCACCTATGACACCCAGCGGCCCACATCCCACAGCTCTGGCCCCTCCTTCCTGGTTCCATTCCATCTGGTGGCATTTTTCCTTCCTGGGGTTTGCGCTGTGCTCGAGGGTCAGTCTCTTCCACCTGACTTGCTGGCCAGAGTCTATGTGCCCCACCCCTATTCTGAGGTCCTCACGGAGGGCATTCTGTACAACTCAGTCCCTTGCCCAGGGCAGGGGCGGCAGGAGCTTCCACTGTGGAGTCTGACTCCTCTTGTTGGCAACTTATTTGACCTCTCTTGGCCTCAGTTTCCTTCTCTCTAAAATAGGGATAATAACAGGAACAAATCTGGAACATAATGTTAATTGTCCACTACAGCACCTGCAATATGGTGAGTGCTCAGTGTCTGCTTTTGTTTCTAATTATTTTCAAAATAGGAAGTGGCTGATCTGTGAGCCCTAAGATCAGAGACCTGGACCTTGGGGACAACATTGTACCCTGAGAACTGCAGAGCAGGGTACTGGTGTGGGGAGAAGGGGAGGTGGGGAGAGGGAGCCATTGCCAGCGTTCCTCCATCCCTTTTTTTTGTGCCCTATCCAGATCCAGAGTGATAGGCCATTAAGTGTCTCCATGCTGTAGAAGGGCCTTGCAATGGCCCACACAAAGTCACTTTCTCTTTGTGCCGGTGACCCACATGCAGAGTGTGCTGCTGGGGGCTTTTTTGGCTGCCTGTGTCTGACACTAGGGTCCCTGCCAACCTCACCCAGGAGAGCATGGGATAGGCAGGCTGTTTGCTCCAGTCCTGTGAGCACATTCAAATCACCCTGTAGGGATGGCTGGAACAGGGTGTGCCCCACGCTTGGCAGTTCCCTCCATGCTGCTACAAATAAAAGATAAAGTCGTCTCCTCAGTGTCCCAGAGAGAAGGGAACCAGCGCTGGGTGTCTTTGGGGTCAGTGTTGAGTATTAGAGGGGAGAACCAGTCCTTGTAAGTAGGAGAGCCTGTCACCTGTGAAGCTTGATCTGGAACCATCTGCCGGTCCTCAGGACCAGGGGAAGGTTGAAAGGGTCACATCTGCATGTGGACCTTTGCAGTGGCTCTTCCCTTAAACAGAATGCCTGTGCTCTCAGAGCTCAGTACAGGTGACAACTGATGGACCCACCTAGCATTGGCCAGCGTACAGAGTAAAGGCTCTGCAGAAACACACTTCCTCATTCCATCTGTGTCTTAAAATTCTGAGCTGTTATCTCTCTAGATTAGAAAAAGATCCCATGTGTTATACTGATGGCCGGCAAGGAGACAGTCAAGGAACTTAACTGGATGGAGTAAATCAGAGCTCAGCCCCTCCTCCTGGCACCTGCGTGGAGACTCATGCTGCAGGAAGGCCAGTGCAGGGGCTCTGAGCACCCGCCTGGCCCAGAGGACTCAGTGTGGCTTGGATGACGTCCATGTCTATGAATACTTGCAGGTGTCTCCTGGGACACAGCTGTGTCAGGACACACTTCAGATGTGTTTCCTCCTTCATCAGCGTAATTCTTGCCTGCAGCTATGTCCAGGAGCACGATCTGGGGCCTCAGCCTTGAGTTTCTCTTACTTTGCTCCTTGGAGGCCCCAGGTGGAATGTGGGTGCACCTTTGGCCTGCTGCTGTCACCATGGTCCTGCGGCCCCTTGCTCCATTCCTCTGGCCCCTCTGGACCTCTGGCAGGTTGGAATGATCAGCTGTGCCTTGTTCTGTCCTGGTTTTAGATCCGCCTGGCTCTGGGGTGGATATTAGTGTCAGGCAAGACAGGGGTCTGTGGTGCTGAGTCAGGGGCCCCATCCAGCCCAGGAAGTTTATGTTGGTCATGCAACTTCCCTGAAAGTTGATTTCCCACAGAAGGTTAAGACTATTTTTGTGGCAACACTGGACGGCACCACTGTGCTCTGCTCTGCCCCTACGAGCAGCGTCGGCACAGGTGAGGCCGTGGATGGCTCTTGGCAGGAAGCAGGGAGTTAAGGAGCTCACAAACAGGCATTTCTATTTCAGAGAGGGGAAGGAACGAAGACAGGAACACGGCACCATTTTTAGTACAAGGAGATGGTGACAGCTTGGCGTCAGCGTAGTATGTGACATTTCCGTGTGTAAGGTGTTCTGCAGCCTGGTGGAGTGGGGAGCAAGCACCTGGCTGCTTTCCCCCTGCCAGATGTCATTTCAGGAAGTCACCTCGGTTGCTCAGACAGACATGCACGTCCCTGATGGCTCAGGCGCCAGCCTGGCCCAGGGTTCAGGACTACTGAGGGCCTCTCCAAGATCCACTGTGCCACTGAGGACTCTGGAGGTTTTTGGCCCCTGGCCTGTGGCCATTGTTCCAAGGTGCTTTCTGCCTGGGTGACCTTGGCTATGCCCTTTGGTTTGCCTGGGCCTTGCTTTCCTTGTCTCTGAACTCAGGGGATAGCCAAGTATTTTCAGTGTCCCGCTCCAGGCCAGACATCTCTGAACATGAGAAAGGAAAGCCTCAAACCTGAGATTCTGAGGCAGAGAGGAAGGCGCAGACAGGAGCATCTGCCCGCCTGTGGTTGCAGGTCGGAGCAGGGCAGGAGTGAGGCTTCCACTCCCCAACCCCTCTCCTCATGCAGGGGGGTGGCTTCTGATTTAGCCATGTGACCTCTCAGAGCCTCCGTTTTCCCCTGCAGGAGGGGCATGAACTCTCAGATGCCTGGTGCAAGGTAGGCACTCCCGATATCAGCTCCTGGTTTCCAGATTGGCTCTCCCTGGGTACTTGGTGGGTTCAGCTGGCTGCAGAGCTGCGTGGGTGCAGGAGACGTGAGTGTACATCTCAACTCTGCTTCCTGGGGTCTATGGCCAGTCTTACTTCTCAGTGCCTCATGTGTAAGATGGGAATGTCACCCACCTCACCAGATGGTTGGAGGCTGAAGAAGTTGGGGCCAGGAAGGGCTAAGATGGGGTTAGCACCATCATTACTGACCAGCTCTTCCTCCTCTTAAAAAAAAAAAAAAAAAGATCATTTACATACCATAAAACTCACCTTTTTAACGTGTATAGTTCTGTCGCTTTTCAGCATATTCACAAGATTATGCAACCATCATCACTATCTAATTTCAGAAGATTTTCATCACCCTAAAAAGAAACCTGTACCTGTTGGCACTCACTCCCTGTCCCTATCTAGCACCGGCAGCCAAGCAGTCATCCACTTTTTTTTTACAGAATTCTCTATAGATTTGCCTTTTTGTGATATGAGATCATACAAATCATACAATGAGCAGGCTTCTGTGCCTGGATTCTTTCACTTGTCGTAATGTCCTCAAGATTCATCCTGTTCGAGTGTTCCTTTTATAGCTGAATAATACTCCCTTGTGTGGATAAACCACATTTTGTTTATCCATCCCTCTGCTGATGGACATTTGGCCCCTGCTTCTAGGGCATTATGAATAATGCTGCTGTGAACGTTCCTGTGCAAACCTCTGTCTGGACACTTCCTTTCAGTTTCCTTGTGTGTATTCTTTTTTTTTTTTTAATTTTTTTTTTTTTTAAATCATAGCTGTGTACATTGATATATTCATGGGGCATCATTCACTAGCTTCACAGACCGTTTACCAAGTTTCACATATACCCTTGTCCTTGTGTGTATTCTGAAGAGCAGAACTGCTGGGTCCTATGTGACTTTTATTGATCAGTGCTATGAAAGTGTGTCTGGTGGCGATTTTGATTTGCATTTCCCTAATGGCTAATGATGCTGAACATCTTTTCATATGCTTGGTGGTTATTTTTGTTGGGAGAAATGTGTGTTCAAATCATTGGCCCATTTAAAAATTGTATTTTCTAAAAAAATTTCTGAGTTATAGGAATTCCTTATATATATTTTAGATGTAAGTCCCTTATTAGATATATAATTTTAAAATATTTTCTCCAGGGTGGTGCCTGTGGCTTAAAGGAGTAGGGCACTGGCCCTGTATGCCGAGGTGGTGGGTTCAAACCTAGCCCCGGCCAAAACCCACAAAAATCCCATTTTCTCCTGTCTTTTCATTTTGCTGATAGTGTCTTTAAAGCATAAAAGTGCCCATCAGCCCATGAATGGATTAATAAATCTTGGTATATGTACACCATGGAATATTATGCAGCCTTAAAGAAAGATGGAGACTTTACCTCTTTACATGGATGGAACTGAAACATATTCTTCTTAGCAAGGTATCTCAAGAATGGAAAAAAAAGTATCCAATGTACTCAGCCCTACTATGAAACTAGTTTATAGCTTTCATATGAAAGCTATAACCCAATTATAGCCTAAGAATATGGGGAAAGGAGGGGAAGGGGGAGGATGGGTGGAGGGAGGGTGATTGGTGCGACCACACCTATGATGCATCTTACAAGGGTACATGTGAAACTTACTAAATGTAGAATATAAATGTTTTAACAGAATAACTAAGAAAA
This sequence comes from Nycticebus coucang, assembly GCF_027406575.1. Classification (NCBI taxonomy): domain Eukaryota; kingdom Metazoa; phylum Chordata; class Mammalia; order Primates; family Lorisidae; genus Nycticebus; species Nycticebus coucang. The sequence continues at coordinate 109,744,492 of NC_069791.1, forward strand.
AGCAAGAAAGGCTATGTTAACCAGTGTGATGAAAATATTTCAAATTATATGTAAAACCAGTGCATGGTACCCCATGATTGCATTAATGTACACAGCTATGATTTAATAAAAAAAAAAATTTCCGATTTTGATAAAGTCTAATTGATCTGTTTTCCTTTTGTCGCTTGGGCTGCTGATGCTGTATCTAAGAATCTTCACACAGCCTAAGGGCATGAGGAGGAGGCCTACACTTTCTTCTAAGAGTTTTATGGTTTTAGCTCTTACATTTGTGTCTTTGATCCATTTTGACTCAATGTTTATATATTGTATGAGGCTAGAGGTCCAGCTCTCCACAAGATCACTCACTTGTGGGTACCCGGCTATCCCAGCAGAACTTGTTGGACAGATTGCTCTTTTCCCATTGAGTGGTTTTGGCACCTTGTCACATAGATGACTGGGTTTATTTCTGGACGCTCAGTTCTAGTTCACAGGCCTCTGTGCCTGTCCTTATGCCAGTGCCACACTCTCTTAATTACTGTGGCTTTCTAGTATGTTTGATAATGACCCATTTTGCTGGGCATGGTGGCTCACGCCTGTAATCCTAGCACTCTGGGAAGCCGAGGCAGGTGGATTGCTTGAGCTCACGAGTTCAAGACCAGCCTGAGCAAAAAGTGAGACCTTGTATGTACTAAAAATAGAAAAAACTGAGCCCAAGAGTTAGAGGTTGCTGTGAGCTATGATGATGCCATGGTACTCTACCCAGGGCAACGCTTGAAACTTTGTGTCAGAAAGAAAGAAAAGGAAAGAAAATACCTCACTTCTTCTTTTCTTTCTTCTTCCCTTCTCTCCTTTATCTTTCGTGCAGTCTTTAGTACAAGAGTCAGATCGTAAATATTAGTATTCTCAGTAAAGGGACATATAGTAAATATTTTGAGCTCTGTAGGCCATGCAGCCTCCATCTCTAAGACTCAGATCTATTCCTACAGAGCCAAAGCAGCTGTAGGCTCTATATAATGAATGAATACGACTGTGTTCTCATAAAACTTTATTTTTAGTTTGACATTGAAATTTGGATTTCATACACTTTGCACATGCCAAGAAATACTCCTCTTTTGATTTTTTTCCAGCTATTTAAAAATGTAGAAACCATACTTAGTCTGTGGGCCATATGAAAGCAAGTGGCAGGCCAGGTTGCCAGTCCTGCTGGAGAGGAGTGCACCTGGAGGGAGCAGAGTGGCAGAGCACTCACCTCCATTGTGCCAGCCAGCGCCTGGGCGCCCCTCCCTGCTGTGCTCCTCCCAGGGAAGCTTCTCAGTAGATCTTGCGGGGAACACAGCGTATTGCGCTGAGACATCAGGGCAGGGACACACTGTTAGATGGCTCCCTTCCTCCCTTACTGCCTTGCCAGACCCTGACTTGGAGGCAGAGAGCTCTCCTTCACCCACTCTGTATAAACCAAGCCGTGATGAATGCCAGTGATGTGTTCTAACCTTTTCTTCTGGGAAAACTACAGTCCTCCTTGCACCCAACTCATTGGTTCTAAATCTTTCTAGGAAGAGCATGACTTTTGGAGCCAATTTAACTCTTTCAGATAGGATGTGTATCTTGTATGACTTTGGTCAAATCAATTAGCCTGTTGGAGCCTCAGTTTCTTCGTTTGCAAAAACGGCATGAGATGAGGACCTTCCTCCCTGGGGAGTGTGAGTGCTCAATTTATCCATATAATGCCCAGCATATGCTGGGCCCCCTTGCACCAGATGGCGAGAGTGGTACAGGTGGCTGTGTCCAGCATGTGGCACTTCCCCAAGCCTATCACCTCCGCTGCAGTATATGAATAGATAGATGCAGGTGCTCAAGCCCCAGCCACAGATCCTGGTATGTGGTAGAGGTTGGTTTTCTTCTTTGTCTGAGCCAGATCGGGTGGATCTGGGGAATTCTTTTTCCATACCAGAGTCCACATTCCTGGCCCTTTTGAGTGAGGGAGAATATTCACCTCTCTGGGCTCCAGCCCCACCTTCCCTGCTTGTAGGTCTTTCCCTTTCTTCTCTGTGCCTTCCTGGTGGCCCCTGCCACCCCTCTGGCCCCTGCCAGTAGGTCTTATCCAGCACATCTTCAAAGACACTTTCTCTAGATCAGGGGTCAGCCATGTATGGCCTAAAAGCCACGGTGGTCCCCTGACAGATTTTTGAATAAAGTTTTATTGGAATGCAGCCACACCAGCTCATTTACATATTGTCTGTGGCTGCTTTTGTACAACAAAGGCAGAGTTGTGACAGCCACAGACAGAGCCTACCACTATTACCACATTACCTTTAAAGAAAATCTTCTGTGTCCCCAGATCTAGACATCCCTTCAGGGCTCCAGTACACAGAGGCTTCCTCCATTCTGTGCTACTCGTGTTCCTGTGGGCTGGGAGCTCCCTGGGGACAGCAGCTCCCTCATCCCAGCCCTGGCTCGTTCACAGCACGGGCATGTAGGAGCTGTTCACACCCACGGGCTGGGGGTGCCTGGCTGGCCGAATGAGTAAATGAATGGAACAGGTGTACCAAATAGTTGATCCAGATGGAGTTTTGGGTGAACTTAAGCTCTCAGCTTTTTCAGCTACCAGAAAGTAGTCTCCATGCACAGTTGGTCTGAACTCTCCCTGCAGTTCTGCTGACCAGCTTCCGCCCAACCTTCACAAGCACATGTTGCCAATAAAAGTAGCTGGCACTCAGCGTGGTGCCTACTGTATGCCAGACCCTGGGCTGAGCACTCAGCGTGGTGCCTACTGTATGCCAGGCCCTGGGCTGGGCTCTTTATATTAGTTAGCCAATGAAAGTCTAGGACCACCTAGAAAGGAAGATTAACTACCATGCTGCCACCACTGCCACTGGCAGATCTCATGCAGTGGGTGAAGGGGGCTCGAGAAGTGGATGGTGCTGCCTTCTGCTAAGTGAGCTTGAGCCTGCAGCTGCCTCCTTGTGTAATTTAAGTTCAGTCTAAAAGTTTCTCTGTATGCAGTGAACTGTAACCTGAACTGTGTGTGTAAACAACTGTAACCTGGTCTTGTGCCAGTCCCCGCACCCCACCCGGCTGTTTCTGTGCCTCATTTCCATTTTCCGTGGTTGCCTTCCTTTCTCTGTCCATAAATCCTCTCTGAGCCTGGGACGGCGCCAGCATCACTCTGGACCTAATGTGTTTGTGGAGGGGTGGTGACATGGGGGAGGGCTGGATTTGGAAATTGTTCTTTGCTCAACTAAACTGTTAAATTTGTCAATTAAAATTTTCCCTTTAATAATTCAGACCCGTGAAGTGAGCTCCAGAGTCGGTGTTCTTCCCACCACCCATCCTGTCCAGCTGCAGCTCCCAGACATGCAGTTATAATGGTGGCTTCTCGTCTCAATTGTTTTAAAAGAAGGAAACTCAGCTTCTGTGCCTGGAATCTTGAAAGTGTAGCATAGTTGGTGATGATTATTTGTCACACAGTGGTGTTTTTGGTTGAATGGGCAATTCAGGGTTGATCTAGCACTCCGAGAGATACCACTATGTGCTCCACGGGCAGGAAAGAGAGTCAGAAGAGCTTATCAAGAACATTTCTCAAAGTAGGGGCCAGTGGTGTATGTTTCAGCTGGAAAGAGTTGGCCCTCTGGAGGGGATTCCTCACAAGTTTCATGGCAGTGGTGCTGACAGTGCTTCTCCAAGATCCCTGCTTTCTTCTTTGTGGAGGTGATAGTAGGTTGGCTTAAAATAAGGTAAAGACAGAACCCTTACAGCAAAACCAGGATGCTGTGGCCATAAGAACAGGGAGTGGACATACTGGCAAGAAAAGCAGACAAAGAAACCCATTTGACTCAAACCTGTAATCTTAGCACTCTAGAAGGCTGATGTGGAGGATTAGTTGAGCTCAGGAGTTCAAGACCAGCTTGAGCTAGAGTGAGACCCTGTCTCTATCTACTAAAAATAGAAAAACTAGCCAAGTGTTGTGGCAGGCACCTGTCATCCCAGCTACTCGGGAGTCTGAGGCAGTTTGAAGTTGCTGTGAGCTAGTCTGAAGCCACAGAACTCTAGCCTGGGTAACAGAGTGAGATTCCAGCCTTAAAAAAAAGAAAATCTTCTGCTGTCCCTGCCACAGGAACTGCAGTGCCACAGTGTAATGTGCGATAAGTGGGTATGCTTTCTTGTCATTCAGTGGCTGTGCTGATCACTGTGTCGGGTGCTGAGTGCACTCCGGTGAGCAGAGCACTCCCAGACCTTTCCTCTGTGGATGCTGTCAGAGCGCCATGGGCAGGCATGGAAGGATGCTGCCTGTGCTGCATACCCAAGACCTTCCAGTACATGAATTACATACAGGCCACAGGCTAAGGTGGCTGGTGTTTCATCTCCCCATGGGAGAGTCTTGCCAGTGGAATCTGAACTACTTAAAATGTGTTGGCAGAAGCTCCTCCTGCCTGATAGGATGGGCAGTGCCTGTGTTGGCTTCCATCAGCCCAACACAGAATTTCTAGGGTTAAAGTATATGGAAGTTTTATTTTTATAGATCACAAGCAGTCACAGGTCAACAAACTCATGTGCCCCAACCTAACATGTGCCTTTAATAATTTAACAGTTGAGATTGCAAGAGGGACTTTACCTTACAATTGCAATCAATGTAACCTGGCTTATTGTACCTTCAATGAATCCCCCACAATAAAAAAAAATAATAATAATTTAACAGTTGAGTCTTCCACATGGTCAGCACCCCCCTCTCTGAGGGTCTTGGGGGGCTCTGTGCTGATAGGTGGTATGTGCCTTGTATACTTGAACTTCCTGAGGGTAGTTTCCTCTCCCAGTTCTCCAAGTTCTTGGGAAAAATTCTCACATCACCTGTTGACTGATGCAACCCAGTGGACCTTTGATGACGGCTGTGTATTGCTGGGGCCCTACTTGATGTGAACCGGCACGGCTTAGGTGTGAAGCGGCAGTGCTTCATTCCCCTTCAATTTAGTCACAGTCTTCTCCAAACGTGTAATACTTTATCCTCATGCCTCTAAGCGTTCTTTAGAGGTCTGCTCTGTCTGGATTCTCTCTTCCTCTTTGCCTTCTTGCTCCCAACCCTCTAAAACCCAACTAGATCTTCTCATCTGGCTGGATATCCCTTCATCGTCCTCCCTGTCCCCACGGCACTGTTTGGACCTGCTATATAGCACTATCCGTACTCAGTCATAAGTGGTACTAACTTGCGCATGTGGGCCTGACTGCCCAATCCCACTGCAGCCAGATGGCTTGCTGGCCACCTAGCTCTCTCTGCTTCAGGAGCTAACCTTGAGAAGCACTTAGAAGGGACCCTGGTATGTACTAAGCTCTCACTAGGAAATGGCTGTAATTTTTTATACCCTGCTTTATTAACTAGAGCTTAAAGGTTGCATTATGTTTTTTTATTTTATTAGGGCAGGATATGAATATTTAAAATAAATGCTTTGGACCAGCATCATTCCTTAAAACAAAAACTTTGATTCTTGAAGCATTCAGGTAACTGAAGACAGCTCACAGGGATATCAGTGTGAACCTTACCTTTTCAGTAAATGGGCAGAAGTACACATTAGTGGTTTTTGAGGTTAGCAGAATTCTAAAACATAAAACAAAAGTTTCTTGGTGCCTAGCCTAATCCAGGTACCCAAAGACTCTTAGTCAATACCTCATGGATCAATTTTTACCTCTTTTCCAACTTCATTTTTTAATCTGTGGAAAAAAAAGTCCAGAGAAACCACTTGGACAATGTTGAGGCTTCATAAAAAGACAGTAGAAACCAGAAGCCTAACTGGTTTCTAGGAGTTAGGCTCTCCTAACTCTTAGAGCAAAATCAGTTTTCTCTTGTTAGAGCAGAATCATGGAAACTGGTTGGCTGGAGGATCTAATTGGATCCATTTTGAAAATTATCTGGCTAGAGTTGAGTTGTAGGTTAGCAGATAAGATTGTCAGCTCATGCGCTATTTTCCAAAACTCTCTCCTGAGAGTGTTTTTGTGACATAACAATTAGAATGCTTCATTTTACCAAATGAAGGCTGTCACAGCCTCACTGCTCAGAGAGCCTTCCCTGCCCCTGTCCCTCTCAGCAGACTTGTGTCTTCATCTCTGGCATGGTTGTCAGGAAGACATTAGGGGAGGGGCTTCTAGAGCACATGCTTTAAATGATTTCCTAGGATAAAAACCTCCCCAGATCAGATGATGACATGTGAGTCCATTCTCATTTAGTGAAGGGAAGGGGAGGGACTGGCTCAGAAGTACTAAGAGCAGTGATAGCCCTGACAGTGTGCTGGTCATTGTGTGTCCAGCATGCTGTGCCTCACAGCAGCCCTGCCCCAACAGCAATGACACTATTAGCCCCTACTTTGTAGGTGAGCATTGAAGTTCACAGAGGTTAAGCAAGGTGACCAAGGTCACATAGCTTGTAAGTGACAAAACCAAGACTTACATCCAAGTTTGTCTCACGTCAGAGCCCAGGGGTTCCCTGCCAGCCTCCATCCCCACAACTCCTGTGAACGTCCCTGATTCCTGCTGCTGAATCCCTGTCTTGTGACAGGGATCCCTGGTGACAGTGGCAGACACCAGACAAGCATTTGACAGTGTTTCCCCATGGTTCCCATGCCATATAGGCCACAGCTCCAGTTGTTGATGAGCATCATTTTCATAAAGTGCAGATTATTAAAATCGGTCAAGGCAACTGGGGACTTTTTTGTTAAGTCACCAACCAGCAGTTGTGGTTATTTTCACCATGACATCTCCTGCAGTGCATGGCCCAACCTATGGTAAATACTCAGGGTGCTGAGCAGTTGATGGTAAGAAAGCAGATGATCCCCTCTCCCTCAGATAATCCTCTGGACCTCATTATTGCCCAGAAAAGTCTGGCCCCGACTTTGGCCTCACCCTGCTCTTTCCGGCATCTGTCTATGCTGCTGATTATAGAAGTGGCTCCCCAGTGCTCAGAGGCACAGCTGAGACTTTCCGTGCAATGTCTGGTTCAGTCACATCAGTTTGTCTTTCTCTGGTGCAACAAGCTGTTCTGATAAGATCCTTTAAACCTCTCTGCATCCAACCCTACTCAGTTTCTCACTTGGAATTAAGCATCTTCTTTTGCTTTTTAGGACGTAGAGATTGGCTTTGGTTTCTGCACCCAGAAGGCCCAGTTTTCTCCCCAGTGATAGGCTGTACACAGTGCTGGAAGGTCGCTGTCTTCCAGAGCTCTGTTGTGTTGACACACACACATATTTAGTGATCTGCTTTCTACCAAGTGAGGCACCCAGAACTGGGAGTAGAGAGGTGAGGAGTTGCAGCTCCTTACCCTCAGGTGACCCTCAGTCTAGTTGAGGTGGACAGGGTGGGGCAGGCACAGTAGCAGAGGGAGAGGGAAGGCCAGTGGTAGACAAGGGCCCAGGGCACAATGGAGACACAGAAGTTGGGTACAACTGAGAACAGGAGAGGCCAGAAAAAGATACTCCAAGGAGAAGATGCTCAGCAGGCCTTCGGGATAGGCAGGACTTAGCCAGGAGAAGAGGGCAGGGGTGGACAGGCAGAGGGAATGGCTGAGAAGGGCGTCGCGAGGACATGGCACCTCTGGGTGTCTGAGGGAGCTGGTTATGTAGATTATGCAGTGGAAAGTGGGTAACGAGGTTGAGTCGGCCATTTTCACGTGGAAGTGGGAGGAAACCCAGCCCAAACTGGGTTAAGCAAGAAGAGAATTTATTACTCTCTGTAAGTGGATATTCCTAGGGTCACCAGCTTCAGGCAGAAGTTGATCGAGTGTCACATATGACCCACCTGCTCTCTGCATTTCCCTGCTCGGTTTTTTGTGGCCACATTCTTGGGTAGGGTTTCTTTTTAGGGACAAAAGTCAGCCATGGAAGCTCTAAATAGGATCAGCTTGACTTCAAGTCAGTGAGGAAGAACGCCACTCTCTTCCATGTTTATCACAGCTGAGCCTCCCCAAATCATGGGCGGTCATGTGCCCATTCTTGAATCACTTGCTGTGGCCAAAGGAATGAGACGCTCTGATTGGCTGAGGTCTAAGTCACTGGCTCTATCCAGCACCCACGGTCTGGGGCAGTGGCTTCGCTGGAAGTGGCCCGGCCACGTTTACCAGAGGGGTGCAGTGTGAGCCATGTGGCCCAAAGCATGAGCAAGTGAGGTGGGCTTTGTCAGCTTGCTGGAGAGCTCAGGCGTTACCCAGAGTGTGACTGTGGAGCATTTTGAAGAGGAGAGTGACACTGTGATTGGCGATTAGTCTAGTCGTTGTGGTGGTTCTGGGGAAGGTGGGTTGAGGGAGGAAATGGAGCAGCAGGGTCAGGGATGTAGGCGTTTGACCATGACATTAAGCAGGATGTGTGCCTTCTACAAGCTGAGGGAAAGTGCACCTGCTGACCAAAAGTAGCCACTTTTGTCCTTGAACCCTTATGGCTATTTTTATTTATTCAACAATCCACTACCTGGTGGCCTTCTAACTCCTGAGATTTATGTCCTCATTACTCCTCCCTGCATTCCTCCAAAGTGCACATTAGGTTCATAAACACAATTTCAGGGCTCAGGGAGAAAATGGAGATGCACTGTAATAGAAAATTAGCTTCCCTACTGGCTCCGCCAAGTTCAGATTTCATTTCCTTTGATGGCAGCATTTGTGCTGGTGTTGGAGGTGGGGGGCGGAAATGAGTCCATGGGGTCGGGAGTCTTAGAGACTAATCACCATGCGAGGCCACCTCCTATAACTGATCACTTAACAGTCTGGTGGCCGCCCTGTGTGTGGGATGACCATGACCTGCTCTGTTTTATTTACCAACAGAAGATACCCCACACAGCAGCCTTTTAACACAAAAATAAATACGAAAGGCCACGCAGCAATGATTGTCTCACTTTAAGAAACAGATGGTTTAAAACCAGACTGGCTTTGCTCTGTGCCTCCCACTCTTTCTGTCCTAAAATAAGGGCGTGATATCTCTGACCATGGACAAGCATCTTTAGTGGTATGGTTTTTCCAGAGTCAGTTCCAGAAAGGGCCAGTTCCCAGCTGTTTGACTTCAAGCAAGTTATTGAGCCTCCCTGAACCTCAGTTCTGTCACCTGTAGGATAGTGGTCCCTGTCCCTACCCCACTGGACTATCATGAGGCTTACATGAGGTGTAGGAACAGCTAACAGTAAAGGTGCTTAGTACATTTACTAGCTGCGTGAGCCTGGGAAAGTGGCTCGGCTTCTCTGAGATGTGTCCTTCAGGGATTCTCAAGCAGGGGTGGTGTCGCCCCTAAGGGGACCTGAAGGCATTTTCGGTTGTCACACCTAGGAGGCTACTGCTGGCATTTAGAGGGTAGAGGCCAGGGATGCTACTAATATCCTGCATTGTACAGGACATCTCCCCAAACACGAGTGAGTGCTGTGCTAGAGAGGGCCTGAGGCACAAGAAGCACTTCCTGCGATGCTTAGAGTTGAGTGTGACCTCAGTAGGGGCAACTGTCAAATGGTGGTGTTCAGAAAGTCAGAGACCAAAGACAGATGCCTCTGAGTGGTGGTGGTGAAGGTGCCCTGGAGACCACGGGAGCTGAGGAGAATCACCAGGCAGAGCCTGGAGGGCAGGAAGGGGCAGGGGCACCTGAGCCGAGGCTCGCTGTGCCACCCTTGCTGTTTTGTCTGTGCTCCATTTGGTTGGAGTACTAGCTCTGGGATGGGTGCAGGGAGGAAAGGCCTGCTCCTGTGACGCCTGGGGGTCCAGGAGAGGAGTGGGCGGTGACTGTGTTGGCAGACTGGGTGCTCCGGGACAGGAACTGTTACCTCTGCTCCAATGTGAGATTCCAGGTGTGTCCTTTAAAAGTTGTGTTTTAAAATAAAATTGCACCTTGTTCTTACTGCAGTTGTCATTTCTTTTGTTACTTTTGAGTAACAGAAGTGGTTTGGGGGTGGTTTGTTAGTAAGAGGATGGTTTAGAGCGTGGATGTGGCCTTCATTTTGGCAAGCTGGTGAGTACCCGCTGTCTCACAGCACAGGGGGCCTAGGGTTTCCTCAGCAGCAGGATGGGGCCGTCTCACCTGGGGGCAGCAGGTGCCTGCCTCCCTCCCACCCTTCCTCTCCTAGCCTATGTTCAGACACAGACACCAGAGTTCGAAGGCAGCATTTCCATAGATGCCCTGACTACTGTAAAACTCTTAAACAGGAGTGTCACATCTGCGGCTCTTGTGCCATCACGCTCCACTCTCATGTCTATGACAGACATAGCTAATCAATCCAGTTTTCCTCAGTGAACTCAGACGCTTCTCAGACTCCGCCCCAGGCAGACTAGACAGGCAGCTTTAGGCCTAGCAGATGGCCATGCTTGCTGGAAATCCGTGCTGGCTGTGTGGCCTTGGGCACATCTCATACCCTTTCCAGTTTGTCTCCTCACATGCCCAGTGGGAATACTAACACCTGCTTTGCATGGGTGCTGTAAAAACCAAGAGAGGTAAAAATACATCCACAGCGGCCAGCATAGAGCCCACTTACAGTGAGCATTCAGTAATTGTTAATTGCCCTCTTACTTGCATAATACACACTTCAGAGACTGTAGTGGGGCCCGTGGTCCATTTGTTTCTGTATAATGTTGTCAGTTACCTTTTCAGCTGTATGTTTTTAGTCTTTAATGAGATTATAGGTGTTTAGAGAGCAGGGAATGTGAGCAACGTGTGGCTTGTCCTTTTCCTCTGTCTCCTTCCTATTGCTTAGAATTTAGACAGGACACCTGGAGTTCCCATAGCCACCTTGGCGCACAAGCTGACAAAGATGGCAGAGCAGAAAGGTGGGAGGTGCCGGCCCCGGCTCCTTGGAGGAGTAGCCGAGCCAGTCCTGGACCACCTCCCTCCTAGTGCTTGTGCGCCAGCAAACGAACAGGGAATGATTCGACCCCTGCTATTTTTGAACCACATGCAATTCCTAACTGGTACAAAGAGTTCTTTGAAAGAGGTTGAGAGAACGGCATGCCTAGAAACTGTAGAGATGACACAGCACATGATGTTTGGGGATCTCGGCGTTCAGCTCCTATGTTTACCAGCCATCTGTGAATGTCCTTGGGTGCTAGGGCTGCTGAGAGCGCGCTCGCTGCTGGGTTTAAGACAGAAGGTGGCCAGAAGGGGTTCTACCAGGAGAGGTGCCCAAGGGCAGGCTGTTGGAGGACCTTAGATTATACTTGGGAACCATGGCTCTGACTGTGGTGTGGGGATGGGAGAGAAGGAGAGGAAGCTGACTGCATCCCTCCTGGCAAGGATTTGTTCTCCCTTCTAGAAGACCTGACCCGTGAGCCAGCTTGGAGACCCGTTCTCTATGGCAGAGCCCTGCTTGCTGACTCTTGGTTCTGCATCTGGCATTTGTCAAGCATCCACAGCCCTTGGCCATCTGAGTTGAGCCCTTTAGATCCTGGGTCTGCCCCAGGAAGGGCGTTCTGGTTGAGCATCTTCTCCATTCCTGGTCAGCCCCATGCCAAGCAAACAGTGGAAACGGCTTTGCCCAGCACCAGCCAAGGCCATGACTGACCTGTAGGTGGCGGTGGCCACCTGCTGCCGCTCCAGCTCTCAGCGTCCAGGCAGCGAGTCCTCTGTCTCCTCCACAATAGCCCGTGCTCCCCTCTCTTCTATCCCTGAATCTTGGGTCCCTACCTCTTTCTTCCTCTGTCTTATATGATTTTTCTCTGACTGCCCAGGTTTCACTGCAGTAAATGTCAGGTAACTTCGTCCACATAGTCTTTGCAGAGTGACTGCTCAGAGTGCTGGGGGAGATGGCATGCATGGGGGTCCATGTGTGCAGACCTTGGTCTTGACTGTCCAGGGCATCAGTCCACTGCTCACTGCTGGACACCCATCAGTGAGGACAGATGAGATGAGACACAGACACATAGGTGCCTGGATGCAGAGGAGAGCAGCAGGCTTCCTCCGCCCTCCTTCCGCCCTTCCCGCCTGTCATCTTCCCTCCCTCTCTCCCTTCCATCCATCCACCCACTCACCTACCTGTCCACCAGCCACTGAGCATCTCTAAGAACTGAATGTCCCCTGGGGTGTCCATTACAGGTTCTTGCCCTCAGAGAATTTATTATAGAGTAGAGGTAGAGACTTATAAGAGTACAAATACAGGTAAATGTTCAGGTACTGTTCATTTACTTGTATGTTCATTCATTTGTTGAATAAGTGCTTATTGAGAGTTTATTACTTGCTGGATGCTGGTCTGGGTCGTGGGGCGTAGTGCATAAAACTTGCAGAGTTTACATTCTGGTGGGAAGCAGACAGATAGCCATCAGTAAATAAATCTGCGAGATAATTGCCCATTTTGCCAAAAGCTAGGAAGAAACAGGGAGTAATGTGGTAGATTATTGAGTAGGGTAAGAGTTGCCAGGTAAGGTGTGCATGTGTGAGAGAGAGAGAGAGAACCTGATCAGGGTATCTGCATGTGTGCGTCTAGTGAGGGGATTTATACCTGGTGGGGTAGATGTGGAGTATTTGGTAATTTGTACACCTCCTGAGGTTTGTGCATGTGTGTAATTATCTTTTTTCAGAGAAGGGATCCACAAGGTTTATGAGCTTTTCCAAAGGGTTCATGGTCCAGGAAACGGGGGGAGGTTCTCAGCTGCTGCTCAGGACCTCTCCCCAAGGCCTGGGGCCTTCATCATCGTCTCATGTGCCAGGGGCCTCCAGAGGGAACACCCTGCTCCTCAGCACCAAAGTGGGGTTGGAACTGACAGGGTTGATTGTGGCACTTGGGTCTCCTTGGCCGTCAGCCACCCTCTTCAGTGGGCAGTAAGCTGTGATATCTAACAAGGCCCCACTTTTTCCTTTTTTTCCCCTTTACCAAGCAACAGTACAGTCGGGTGGATCAGGCCACATTGTGTGTTCATCTAACATCTAACAAGAAATGCACCCCTTCTAAAATTGCTAATAATGATTTGACAGACACATGTCATATGGCAAGTCATTGGGTCATCCCAACAGTCCCATTAGTTAGATACTAATAGTATCCCATTGTATACAGGGTAAAAGCAAGGCTTAGCAAGGTCAGGTGGGTGAGCCAAGGTCACCTGACAGATCAGTGGTAGACCCAGGTCGGACCCAGGTCTAACCCAGGCACTGCCTCCCACAGCCTGGCTTTACCCTCCGTTCTCCTGAGAGAGCCCTTTCTTTCTTCTGTGATGGGAAGGCCTCTGGGTATGTTTGCAAAGTTAGGTCAGTCTGAAGGATGGCCCAGACCTATATTCTGCCCTGTCTATATCCTGAGGTTTTCTCTGCTGCTTGGGGACAGGGTGGTGTGAAGGAAGAAACAGTTTAGGAAAGACTTAAAGCGCAAGTGATGCTCAACACCCGCTACTGGCTCAAGGCTCTTGGGCAAACCCCAGTTCATCCCTCATCTGCCCATCATAAAAAGTTGCAAAAATGCAAAATTGCACACACGAGGCCTCGGCCACTGTGCTTTGCTAGCCAGCAAGATGGAAAATGTTCGTCCCAGCCCTATCTTGAATGCTGGGAACTTGTAGAACAAAAATCGTATGGGACTTCGTGGGCGCTGTTAGGAGGCAGAAATGCACACACTGGGCAAATTAGCTGTGTCACAATGTTTATGGTCTGCATGCAGGCAGAATTTGGTTGTGTGGGGAGACAAAAGAGTGCTCCTTGAAATGACTAATATGTCTCTTTAAACGTGCAGTAGAGGGGGGTACACGGAGGGCACGTACCACATCTGAAATGTTCTATTGTTCTGTTTGTTTTTCATTACTCTGAAATGATTACTGCAAAAATTCCTAAATTGGATGCTTTTCAGAGAGGAAGATTAAAGACCATAAGCACAGTCTTGCAGCTGTGTAAAACACAGCTCGCATCTGTGGTGGTTGGGTCCTCTGGGTGGCAGGGCTTAGCATCCTCACCTGGGGCTCTGAGTAGCCCAGGAAGAGGCCCAGCCCCACGGGAACGTCAGCTACGCTCCGTCCGCAAGCACCGAGGGGCCTCAGCTACCTAGCTCAACACCATCCACTTGGAGTTTTTTAACTAAAACCTGTTAAACGCATTTTGGTGTGTGATATTCTCCATAATGCCAACACAAGGATGCTGAGACCTTCTGAAGAAACCCAGATGAAACCTTGAAGGTTCAGAGGGGAAGGAAACTCTGTCCACTGCTGAGCAGTCTTGCTTTGATGACTATCTGGGAATTTGTAGCTATTTGATTGAAAATCAGTTCCAATTCGCAGTCTTACATTTAAGTAGAACCTCTGTAAGTTGACCAGCTAAGGGGCTATAACAAGCTGGTCAACAGTCAGAGGTGGTCGGCATAAGGAACTTCCATTGAGTACCTGGTGTTTGTCCAGTCTGAAAATTAAATCAACTTACGGAGGTGGTCAGTATAGGAAGATGGTCAACCAGGGAGGTTCTACTGTATTATCCATGTTTTATGTTTTTTGTTTTTATTTTTTGAATTTTTTTGAGACAGCGTCTCACTTTGTCACCCTGGGCAGAATGCCGTGACATCACAGCTCACAGCAACCTCAAATTCTTGGGCTCAAATGATCCTCTTGCGTCAGCCTCTGAGTAGCTGGGACTATAGGCGCCTACCACAATGCCCAGCTAATTTTTCTGTTTTTAGTAGAGACAGGGTCTCACTTTGCTCAGGCTGGTCTTGAACTCCTGAGCTCAGGTGATCAACCTACCTCAGCCTCCCAGAGTGCTGGGATGACATGCTTTTTCTTATTTGGAAGCTTCCAGCAGTCCCATTTCTAGAGTGGGGAGGCAGGGTTATCCCAGCCAACAGTTCCCAATCAATTGAAGAATATAAGAAGGAGCTTTGACTTGTTGTGTGAACAAATTAAAGGGCCACCTAAACCAGGAAGGGGAAGGCCTGGGGCATCAAGGAAGAGGCATCCTTTGGCTGGGCTGCCTGTCCACTTCTGCTCAGAGGAGTCCCCCTTCTTACCTGCACACAGTGCATTGGGGATACAGGCACACTTTTGCCACAGCCAGTTGGCCCTGAGTGCACACTCACTCAGGAGGAAACAGTCCAAATACTGGCCCAAATGGGTTCTCTTTTGATCTCAAGTCTTTTGATTACAAGTGGCAAATATCTCACCTAAAACAATTTATTGCCTTATATGAGTGAAGAGTTCAGTCGTGGTTTCATCCAGGGGCTCTGTCACTCTCCTCCTCCCCTGGTCCCCCACCCCCGTCCCCTCTTCTTTCCCACCCTTCTCTCTCCTCCTCCCCACTCTATAATGGCTTCATTCTCTGGTAGGTTCCCCTCCTTGTGTTGGTCACCAGCAGCTGGGAGCTTCTGTCTTCACAGACCAAGTGTAACTACATAAACCCTCAGCTCTGTCCCAGTCTCACACACCCTCACTGAGCTACTGTGCAGAGCTGGGACTGGCCAGCCCTGATCTCATACCTGCCTCTGGACTCTGAGCTGGGGTGGGATCCATGGAAAGCTCAGAGATAGAGGCCAGGTGGAGAGTGGGTCCCTAAGGGAGAATTGAGGTGCTGGTCTCAGGGAAAAGGAGTGAGTGCCGGGCAGAGAAGCCACCACTATCTGCACAGAGCTGCCTCCTGGAACATGCCGGATTGGGCAGCAGTGGCTGAGGCAGTCCAAATCTTTGTGGGGCTGGGCTGAGGGAGGGTCAGGTCTGGACTGTGAGCTCAGGAGGAGGAGAAAGTGACCCTGCAGAGAGAGCAGACTCAAGTGGGTGCACAGAGCCAAACAGGTGGGCTTCTCGGCTGACCTTGGTTCTGGTGGCTTTCAGCTCCTAGTCCAGCAGCACCGCCAGCCTGGGTTCTGTGAGAACTCTTGTATCCTTCCAGTATGGCCCCGTTTCCCCAAAGACATAATGAACTGGTTCTTCTTCTTAGTAATCAAAGAGCCTGTAATTAAGAAGGGAAGGACCAGTGGCACTGTTAGCCTGGCTTATAGAGCTGGGAGAGGAGTACCTGTCTCCCAGTGTGGATGTAAGCCTCCACACAGAAGCAGAGTGAGACAGAGCAGGACCGCATGTGGCTCAGACCCTGCACAGCGAGAGCTTGCACTTCCTCAGAGGACGTTTAGCCGCGATAGGAGGGAGAGGGCATTCCTGATCACCTCAGAAGGTGGCATGCCGATGGCTGTCCCTGATGAATTATTGCCGCCCAAGCCCGTTCATCCTCATAGAGCTGCTTGGCTCCCCCATGCCAGGAAACATCATTGCTCAGTCACGTCTTGGAGGTCAGACATAGCTGAACAGTCCCTGTATCGCTGAGACTCTTTATTCATTGGGGAAGCCCCAAAACCTTCTGCTGGGCACAACCGTTTCTTGAGTGTATTGCTTATTCAGATGCCACATTCTTATTCTTTTTTTTTTTTTTTTGTAGAGACAGAGTTTCACTTTATTGCCCTCGGTAGAGTGCCGTGGCATCACACAGCTCACAGCAACCTCCAACTCCTGGGCTTAGGCGATTCTCCTGCCTCAGCCTCCCGAGTAGCTGGGACTACAGGCGCCCGCCACAACGCCCGGCTATTTTTTTGTTGCAGTTCGGCCGGGGCTGGGTTTGAACCCGCCACCCTTGGCATATGGGGCCGGCGCCCTGCTCACTGAGCCACAGGCGCCGCCCGCCACATTCTTTTATAACCATTTTATTCTCCCTGATTGTCTGTTCTCAAGAACATTCGATTTGGAAAGGTCTTGGCGTAATCAAGCAAAGTAGAAAACTTCTGCAGTTTTGGCCTGGAATGCTCACTGTCACCTCTTCCTCCCTTTGGTCAGCTCCTCCTCCTCCTTGAAAGCTTTGCTCGGACATCACCTCCTCCAGGAAGCCTTGCTCGATGGGCTTCCACATTGCATTTCATGCGACCTCTCCTTGTCTCCTGGCCTCTGATGCTTCCCTCTGTCATAACACTCCACTGGGTCAGAGTTTTTTTTCTGCCTCGGAAATGTGTGAACTTTAGAGCAGACACATAGCTTTTGCTAATGACAGCTAACTTCTGTTAAATATTTACATGCCAAGCACAGTTGTTGATTCTAGAAGGTAGATGCTATAATTGTCCATGTTTTACATTAAGAAATTGAGGCATATGGAGAGATTTAATTAATCACTCAAAGTCATGCAGTTAGTAAGAATATGAAGTCAAGACTTGATCCTAGGCAGCCATAGTCCCCAGTTTGTACTATAATCACTGCTCCAAACTGTTGACATACTTCGGTATCTTTCCTTGCAGCCAGCACAGCTCCTGGCGTATAGTAGGTGTTCCGTAAACATCAAGGGAACTGAAGTAAGTTAGATACCTATGAATGTGCAGCTCCGCTAACTTGAAAAGACATTGTCAGAGGTGGTATTGCTGCTTCTGTTACTGTGGTTAGGGCTAGAGGCAGGTCTGGCCACCCATTCCTGGAGAGTCTTACAGTGGAGTGAACAAGTTTTTACCACCGCCATTCTCTGCAAGACACATAGAAACTTTCGGACTGCCCCAGCCCCTACCTCGCAATCCTGCACATTCCAGGAGGCAGCTCTGTGCGGACAGTAGTGGTGCTCGTAAAACCCGCCGAGCTTTCTCAAAGGCATTGGCTCTGAGGCTGCAGGGTGAAAAGTAACCTTCCATCCATCATACCAATTCTGGTTGAGGCTGAAAAACAATTAGGGGTATCAGATCTCCCAAGAGGATTTTCCTTTAAGTGTCTTCAGATTGAAAAATTTCAGGCCTGTATGGAGATTAATATTGTAAACTTCCTGGCCCCAGCTCTGGCTTCGCACAGAGCCCCCGGCTTGGTCTCCTGCTGTGGTCTGTATAATGTGTGTGAGTCAAGGATGCCTGGCGTCCAGTCCCCGACCAGCTCTCAGGTCTTGGCCTGCACCCTGGCCCAGACCCTGCTTCTGTGGTCAACTTTGCTTTCCCCATTCACTCTTGGATATTTCCTCTTTGCTCCTGAATGACAGAGATGTGTCTTTCCTTTTGGGCTGTGGCCATGCCTGTTTAACTTCCCCTATATTTTAACATTCATCCGATTGTATTTGAGAAAAGAAGGAGGGCAGTGGATATGGATTGTCTTTACAGTGCTGACCAGATGCACCCTTACTTGAAAAATGTTTAATTTTCCTTATACCAAAGTCCGTTTTTAATAGAGGTAGGAAACTTGGGAAGCTTGAGAAGCCATAAAGAAAATAAGAACATCTATCAACATTTACAAATAGCTACTGGTAATGTTTTGATTTATTTCTGGAGATGTAATGACCTACATAGACGTACCCTGGTTGGACTCCTACTTAGCGATATATCATTTCCTTATTTCACAATAAGCAGGTGCAGCTTCTGCTCTTCTCTGCCTTCTCCATACCCCAGCAAGACTTGGCCGGTATTTGTATTTGTGAGGCAGAAGACTCTCTACCCTCCCAGTGAAGTCTAAAACTCAGCAGAACGTCATGCTACGAAGCTACTGGAGCAGCCAGTTTAGCAATGCACATGGCTGAATGACTCAAATATCCAGACTGCAACATGTGACTGCAGGATGAAGTCATATTTCCTTTTAAATTCCCCAAATATGATCATTGGAGCCCCCAGCAGCTTGATTGCCGGAAATTAGCTCCCACCAAAAACGGCTCCGGCTATTTCTGAGCTCCCCAAGGGCTGTCTCACGTGCACTCAGGGACTCGCCCAGTGTGTGGTCCTCTCTGTGGCTCCGATGCCACTGACCTTGTGCCACCAGCAGCCACTTGGGTAGGATAGGAAATTTAAAAGGAAATATGACTTCATCCTGCTGTTCCATGTCGCAGCCTTGAGTGGGAGATCCATTAACTCACCAGGGTGACATGGAAGTGGAGACTGTCCCAGGAGTCCTCTGTGATAGGCCATGTGCGTCTTCCTCCTTCACTCGGACGGGTTCTGTCTGTGGCTTTCCTACTCATACACCTTGTTTTATAGCCAAAGGGCGGCTGCCAAGGTCAGACGTGCAGTGAGACGGGTGGGGGGGCGCCCACCTTTTCCATGGGCTTCCATGAGGAGAGTGGGCAGCGATGGGAGGGGGGCAGGCCTGGGCTTTCGTGTTGGTTTCTGCCCTTCTGACTGTCCCATCACCTGTCATCACTAGCTGTGGGCTAGAACAGTGTTCTGGCTCAGTGAGGGAGAGTGACAGATCCCTCTTATCAGAGTCACAGCAAGTAACAGGGAGTGAGCCAGCCACAGTCCATGGCCTGTAATGTTAAAAAAAAAAAAAGTTTCCTCTTCTCTTAAAGACTTACAGCTGAATTCTCCCTCCAGTAATGCAAGAGCAGGTAAAAGAACACTCGTTTATATATAAATGGCTGTTGTTCACAAGAGCAGAGATCCATGCTCCCATTGTCCACCCCCCAAATCTATAAGCACTGTGGGTGACAGTCCCGTGCTCTGAGCAGCCCCTGGTTCACGCATTTACCATGTATCATCAAGCACCCGCAGTGCCACAGAGGTGACATCCTGCTATTGTGGGACCGGGAAGCCCATAGCCAGTAAGGGCCTGCCTGGCAGTGCTGTCGCGGACATGTGAGCAGACGGCCTATGCCCACTCTGACCCCTCTAGTCATTCCTTCCATTCTTTTACAGATTCCTTTCTGAATGTGTATTGAGTACTTCCTTTGCATAAAATTGACCAGAACCCCTGCTTTCATGGAGCTTATTCTGTGGTTAAGGGAGGCAGGCAAACCACAGGTCTACCTGGCATGCCCAGTGGTAGTCGATGCTGGGAACAGCAGCAATGGTTCAGCCAGAGCCTAAGAAGTGAGGGGACAGGCATTGAGGCTGTCCAGGGCAAGGGAATTCTAGACTGAAGACATAGCAGCAGCAGAGGCCCCACAGCTCCACCCCTCATCATCTCTGCCCCGCACCCCCTTTATTGTCCTCTAAGCAGTGTCCCCTCGCAGCCCTTGTCCTATACCCTCTGCCTTGGCCTCCTTCACTTGCCCTGTTCCATATACCCCTGCCCTCTGCCCCAGAGCCGCTTCCCTTCCAGCGCTGGTCTGCTTTTGCTTTTTTTGTTTCAGATGAGACGTTTCCTGCTCAGCTGACCCACCCCACCCCAGGCTGAGCACCATTTGGGATCTATGATCATGCATCTGGCTGTTGCTGTCAGGTCACTGACTTACCTGCCTGAGCCCCCAGAGGGCAGGGACCACACTTGGCTTTGTTATCCACCAAGTCTCCAAGGTCCTGGGCTTTGTACATAAGAGGCTTCCTGGTGGTGACTTTGAGGAGGGAGCATCCAGGTCTGTCTGGGGGCCAGCAAGGATGGGAGAACAGGATTATATACCCTGGCCTACTGTCTCATCACTTCCAAAAGCAGTAAAACAGAACAAGCAGTCTGGTGGGAAGGCAGGACATTGCCTTCTTAAGCATTGAGATTGGTATCAAATGTCCAGAGACAGTAGAGCTGGAACTTGATCTAGAGTAGAGCGAACATAACATATGCCCCTTGCTTCTTTCCTGGGACCCAGAGGCTGCTTGTCTACTGTTGGTGATCACACCATTGCTGTTCCAGGTAGAGCAGAGACCGCTGGATCTGTGCCACAAGTAAGCCTGTATCCTCTACCCTCGTCCTCCCGAGGGCATGTGGGACTGTGCTGGTGATTTATAGTGGATAACGCATTTCCTCTTCTCCTGGTCTGCCTCATTTACATAACCCAGTGAAATGAAAAGTTGTTTTTCTTTGGCTAAGTTATTCATCTTATTCTCAGCATTTGGCTGCAATAATATCCCTCCATCAGCATTGTCATCCAGTAATTCAGGCATTTTGTTCTGGCAGTGAGGACACGTACAGTTAATAACACATGAAGCCGTTTCATTAAGAGAAAAGTTTTGTTGGGATACATTAACACAGGCCGCAGACCAAAACACACATAATTTCGTTCCCTGACTATTAAGGAAGTAAAATGAATTAGGAACCTGAAGCCATGTGAAAAGAATCTTTGTTATCCTAAAGTCATCTGGACATCTTTGCATTTAACAGTCCACATCAGGGGCTTCGGAGTTTTTGAGACTTTTTTATAGCACTTGTTTTTCTCTGGGGGGAACATCAGTTTAAGGCCCAGTGCTGGCTCTGCTGCCTGCTGCCTGGGGCTCAGTGGGCACCCCTTTCAGTCGCTCCACTGCTCTCTTGGAAGGCATATAACATTGCAGGGCTTCTGTATATAAAATGTCTGGCACATGGAAAGGGCTATGAAATGGTACATCTTCTGTAAGTCCAAAAGCTTACAGTCAATACTAGCCTTCCCTCCTGAGTATTACAACACACATTAAAACTGTTTCATTATGAGGTACAGAACTCTGGATAATTAAGAAGTTACATGGATATGGAAATGGAGAGGGAGGCATTTGATCTATGCTGCAGGAAGCAGGGGCAGCCTGAAGTTTTGGTTCTACATCAGTGGTGTGTCAATGTGTGTTTATTTCTGAGTTTCTGCTGCATTCCTGACAGCAGGTTTCTCTGTGGGGTCTGAGCCTAGCAGATGTTTACAGCATCCATCAAGTATGTCCTGTGAGGTCTTGCTCCTAAAATAGCACTCTTGTCCAGGAACCTGGGTGCTGTGTGACAGAGGCTGGCTGGACACATGCCCGGGCCAGGCTGCAGCCAGGATGGGCGCTGAGCTCATTCTGAGTCAGAAGTTTGAGGACCGCATCCTCAGTTTTGTTTTAGTACTTGAAACCCCACCTGAGAAGGTCATTTAGTGAACTCTGCAGATTCTGCTGAGTTTTCTGGAAGCAGGGGGAATGTTTAACTGCCCAATCCACAGCCTGTGCTTTAGAGCTGTGTTTCCCCGCCTGCCTAGCATTTGACAATTAATTAGGGATGGTAATTACCTGCTTTAATTTTGTGATTGCACATCCTATAATTACCCTTAATTCCATAATAGGGAAGTTCTTGTACACAAAGGCAGCTGATGATGAAGGTGATGGGGGTTACAATGTTAACAGCTGCCACTGCCTACTGCCTGCCAGGCCTGGGGCAAGGCGCCACTCAACAAGAGGGGCTTCATACCCATTGTACAGATGAAGAAACTGAGTCTGAAGGGGAAGAAAGAGTGTAAACACAGGCCTCCCCTATGCACAGCCATTCCCTTTCATTATGCTGTTCTGCCTCTTGTAGAAGTGCCTGAGAGCTGGTGCATTTTTGGTTAACAAAAGCCCATGCCTGTGCTTGGCACATCTTTATGCCAGGTCTGGGATGTCACCCGACTTTGAACAAGCCTTTTAAATCTTCATCCTCTCTTTTTCTCTCTTCCTGAATTCCCTCTCTGCCCCTCCTGCCTCTCTACCCTCATACAGATGTGTGCACTTGTGTGTGCATGTATGCACTTATGTGTGTGTGTGTGTGCGTGTCTGAGGTAAATTTTACTCCAAAACAAAGCCACACACCAGCACTGGGGACACCAGCACTGGGTGGTGCACAGAATTCCGTCCTGCACATAATCACTCAGGCTGCTCCTCTCCCTGAGATGTAGCTACTGGCACTATTTTCATTTTTCAAACAGGGAATTGAGGTTTGAGGAGGTGAATTAACTTACCCAGCATTACTTGGCTAACAAGAAGCAAAGCTGGGGTTCAAACCTGGGTCTGCCTGAGGCCAGAGGCACATGTCCAGCTCCTTCTCATGCTGACATCTGAGAAAGAAGGGCACCCACATGGATATCCCCTCCCCCAAGCCTTTGGCACTGCCTCTTGCCCTGCCCATGGCCTGGCTTAGACATCCTAGTACCATAAGTTGGGGTGACAGCTCATTCTCCTGAGGTTAGTGAAGGTGTGCGGCTTTGTTTTGTTTTTGTTTTTAAATTCAGGATTCACAGAAAGATGATCAGGCGCGTAAATGTTCTGTTTGTAATTTGATTTATTTGTACTTCTGTGTACCTGTGTAACCACTGCCTAGAGATACAGGGTGTTCCCAGCATCTGCAAGGTTCTGTTGTGCCTGTGGTGCTGTATGTAAGAACCCCTATCACCCTTCCTGCCCACATGGCCTCGTGCAGATGGTCCATCATGTCCTCTCCTAGTAGCTTTATGATTCCAACTTGTGCATTTAGGACTGTGATCCCCCTCCCCCAAATGAGAGCCAAAGCCTCACACCTAGATGTTCAGAAGCTTCTTTGTTCATAATGGCCCCAACTGGAAATAACCTAAGTGTCCCTTCCAGCAGAACAGGCTAACAAATTGTGGCTTATTCTTTTTTTGTTTGTTTTCTTATTTTTTTTTTCTTTTTTAGAGACAGAGTCTCACTTTGTCACCCTTGGTAGAGTGCTGTGGTATCACAGCTCAAAGCAACCTCCAGGTCTTGGGCTTAGGTGATTCTCATGCCTCAGCCTCCTGAGTAGCTGGGACTACAGGCACCTGCCACAACGCCCAGCTATTTTTTTGTTGCAGTTTGGCCAGGGCTGGGTTTGAACCTGCCACCCTCGATATATGGGGCTGGCACCCTACCCCTGAGCCACAGGCGCCACCCACAAATTGTGGCTTGTTTATAGTGGAATGCTATGCAACACTTTCTGGAAAGGGACATGGACACTGCACACAGCAATGCAGATGGGTGTCACAAGCCCCGTGCATAGCAGAAGACACCAGCACAGCGGTGCACCCAGTGTGAGTCCAGTTAGTTACATGAAAGGGACCCAGGGCTGGCCCTCAGCACAGCAGGGCGTGGTGTGGAGCATGAAGAGCATGAAAGAGCCTTGAAGGGGCTTGGCAGATGTTCTCTCCCGCATGGAAGCATTTCTCTGAGACCCTGTCCATACAAAAGTTGGTCCTGGATTCTGTTCACTGATGGATTAAGGTTTCTGCCCCCACCCCCAGTGATCCTGCCCTTGACTCCCCAGCCCGTGTCATTACAAGCATTGCTAGGATAATTCTTCCCAGTGGAAAAGAAATATGAAGATTTCAACTTCTTCATAAAATGGAGAAGAGGTTTGCCCCAACTCCTGATTACAGATATTGCCCTCCTATTTAATTTTCTTTTGCTGAGTCAAGGAGATTGGACTTGAAGTAGCTTTTTATTGCTTGTTTTAAAAGGGAACTTGGTTTGTTGGAAGAGGTCGACTCTTTTTATTCCTCCAGGGAATTATTATCTTTGTGGCTTGAGCAAAAGGAATTGGGGCCAATCAAACTTCATTTGGAGGGTAGAGCTCTTGAAAGTGAAAAATAAAACAAAAAGCCCTAACATTTTTGGGCACAAGCCCTTTGAATTCTTTGGTGAAATAAGCCCAGGATTTGGTTAAATGTATATAATTCAAGGACAACTTAATTTGCAGTGAGAGTTTCCTAATTTTGGAAGCTAAGAACATTGTTGTTGAAGATCAACTTTTCAAGCAATAATGGGTGATTTTAGTAGTATGGCTACAGATTAGATTTAGATCTAAAAGGAGAGGCGTAAATGAGAAGATGAAATTGGAACATCCGACACCAGAGAGACCATTCTGAGGACACAGGATCTGCCCAGGTGCACGTGGGCCTCAGGGGGATTGAGCAGGAGCCCTTGTGCCCACCCACATGCAGTGCTGGCCTGAGGTCCCTGGGGCCTTCAGGAGCCTGGGCCACTGCAGCAGCATGCTGTGATAGAAGGTGGCGGGCAGCCGCGGCTTCAGATCCGTTCTCCCCATCTCCCCTGAGCAAGTGCGTGACTCCCCTGAGCCTTGTGGCTTCCTTCATCTGGAAAGTGGGGTGTTCATACCAGCTGGCTTGTACGTTAGTTAACATGAGGATGAACAGTGGGTGAGTCTTGTGAAGTCCTGGGCTAACACCCAGCATGTAATAGGTGAGAAGATCCCAGATTCAGATTTAGATTTGATGAGTCAAGTCCTGGTATGGAGTTCATATGAGAGGTCCAAACTAGAGATGTAGGTCTAGGAGTCATTGACCTAAAAATGAAATGTGCAGAACTGGGTGTGTGGATGGGTGTGTAGGGGAGGGGGAAGCTGTGGGCAGAAGAGGAGGTGCCTAGGAGGAAGGCCAAGAAAGAACATTCCCTTCCAGGGAATGAAATCATTTGGCTCTTGCATGTGTGTTATTAAAAACGAGGAGTCAGAAGTGACCTCTCATGTGAGAGAATTGTTATTATTATGTTAAAGACATTTTTAACATGTGTATTGGCAAATTATAATAGCCATTTATCATTGGAGATTTTACCTCCTGAGCTGTTCTTAAATTGTGTAATTTTTTAAAGCTCATTGATTTCTCTCTCACTTCTCTGGTAGTTCTGTGTCTCCCTGGAAGGTGCTGGGACTTGCCAAAGGTTGATGAAATAGTGTTCACGTTTTGTACACCTAGAACATTCCCTTGAGAGTTACAATTTGGTTAAAATAAAGAAGTTGTATGCCCCTGGTGTGCTTGTCCCATCTGGATGTGTCCAGGTGTCCTACCTGTCCCACTGGGCTGATAAGTGAGAGTCTAGATCTTACCTTTAGCCCCCTCACTCCTTCCCCAAATTAAATCCCCCCTCGTCAGTGTGGTCTACAAGATCTGGCCACAGCTGGGCTGTGCACAGCCCTGAATGTGCTCCCTGCCACCTTGTTGGGGAGGTGCTGCTGTCAGCAGCATACAGATGGAGACATGAGTGAACAGAAAGGTCAAATAGCTGGTCTGTCCCCAGAGTCTGTGCCTTACCCAGGGGTTCCCCAGATTACCCTTCATCAGAATCACCAGAGAAGCTCTGGCACACTGTGCATCCCTGGGCCTTGGATGGTTGATGCAGGGACCAGGGGCTGGCGGATTTGCAAACGACTGCCTCTCTCCACTTTTGATCTTTAGTATGTTGTTGGAGAATAGTAACAGGGATCATCTAGATTTTTTTTGTAAAAGGCCAGAAAGTAAATGCCTTGAGCTTTGCAGGCCATGTGGTCTCTGTCGCAGCTTGTCAACTCTGCTGTTATGCAGATGTTCCTTGACTTATGATTGGATTATATCCTGATAAAGTCAGTAGAAGTTGAAAGTATTGAAGTCGAAAATGTATTTAATGCATTTAATACACCTAACCTACCAACCATCATAGCTTAGCCTAGCCTACCTTTAAACATACTTGGAACGCTTACAGTAGCCTAAAGTTGGGCAAAACCATATAACACAAAGTGTTGAATATATCATCTAAGAGTATCATGCTACATATTGCTAGCCCAGAAAAATATCAAAACTCTATTTTTTATTGAATGCATACCATCATAATATCAAAATATTAGAACTCAACCCTTTGTAAGTCAGGGACTGTCCGTATTGCTAAAGCAGTAGACGATAGGTAAACAGGTGGGTGCAGCTAGATGTGGCCCATGAGACATAGTTTGACTACCTTGTTCTAAGTAACAAATCTTATGCTGGTCAGACTAGGGATTGAACTTGCCACTTTCTTGGGGGTGTTTAGACTTATGAAGAATATAACACAAGTGGGGATACAATCTGTTCAAGATGTGTGGGATTGGAATTGCATCAACTGCTGGTGTAAAGAGCCCCCAAGACATAAGCTTGAATAAGTTAGAGGTGAATATTTCTGTTTTGTCAAAACATCTTGAGTTGTTAACCTGATAGTTGGTGTGGTGGTTCTATAATGTCACCAGAAACCAGGGGCTCCTACAGACTTGAGGGTGCGTTGCTCCATCTAATCCCACTGGGAACTTCTGCCCATTCATTGAGATTCTTTGGTATAAGTCTTCATTCCTTCCCCTACAGTCACCATACCAGGTCCAAACACACAGTCTCTGCATCTGAGGATGATGGGTGGTTTATCGCTTGTATTAGAGATGCCTGTGTTTATGATTAAAGACATCTTTGAGATGTGCATTGGCATCCACCGATGGTAAATTCCAATAGCCATTTATCACTAGGGGCTTTAGTCTTGGGGCTCTTCTTAACTCATGTAATTTTTAAAAAATGAATTGATTTCTCTCTCACTTCTCTGTTTTTCCTCATTGTTTTGTGTCTTTGGAAGATACTAGGGTTGTAAAAAGTTGATGAAACAGCCCTCATGTTTTGTACCCCCAGAGTATTCTCTTGAGAGTCACAACTTGATTAAAATAGAGAAGGTTTATATCTCAGTTGTTCTTATCCCATTTGGGTGTGACATTCTGTCTAGTTGGGCAAGTTGCAACTGTGGTCCCCTCCCACTTTTCCCAAACTCACGTCCACCTGTCTGCGTGGTAGCCCGTGTGATCCCAGGTGTGGCTGCGTTGCATGGATATCAGCCTGCTCTCCATAAGTCTTTGGAGGGAGGTGCTGTTATCAGCTGCATCCTACAGATGAGGAAACACATGGCCAAAGAGGCTGAACAGCAGCAAAGCATTAGTGCTGCAATACACACGTGACAAAACATGGAACTGGGCTGTTGACCTCTGTTGATGTTGGGGGAATGGTATACGGTATGTTACTCCTGTAACTTGCCAGATTGAGTTATTCTTTCATCTACACATTTGTTTAGCCAGTACCATGGAGTCCTCCTCTGTGCCAGGAGCTCCCAGCCCCTGGTGTGAGGCCGATGTGGCCCCTGCCCCGGGGGAGCTGGTTTTCATGGGCAGAGCTTTGCTGACATCCTAATCCCTTTACAGTGAGGGCTTTAAGAAAAGTGTACATTTTCTTTCTTTTCTTGACAGGTCTACATTCGGATAAAAGATGATGAATGGAACATCTACCGGCGGTATACAGAGTTCAGGAGTTTGCACCACAAGTTACAGAACAAGTATCCTCAAGTGAGGGCCTACAACTTCCCACCCAAAAAGGCCATTGGAAACAAGGTACCAGTCCCGAGGGGGGCCAGGCAGCCTACCTGTCACTGCCTATGTTGAGGCTGTTGCTTCTTGTTCTTTGGTCTATGGTTTTAAAATGCATTTTCCTTGAAGAAAAGTTGGCTAATGTAAGAAAGAATAGAAACAAAAAAGGAAATAGTCACCCATAATGCCACTACTGAAAGACAGTTGCCACTATGTAGTGTGTGTCCTCTTATTTCTGTTGGGCAGAAGTTGGAAACTTCTTCTGTAAAGGGCCAGGGGTAAATATTTTTGGTTCTAGGGGGCGCGATTTGATTTTAGCAGAAAACACCCAACTCTGCCAGTGTCGTGCGAAAGCAGCGCTGGACAATGTGCACCCAGACGGGCATGGCTATGCTCCAGTAAGACTTTATTTTTAAGAATAGGTGGCAGCTGGATTAGTGTGCTGGTCACTGTTCTGGACCAAAGTATTTTTTCTAGTTTTTATCCATAGTTGTCATAATATTATTTAACAATTTGGATTTATAACCGTGGAGTGGAATTTCCTCAGGGAAGTTTTTTACTATTATCTCAGAGTCACTTGCCTCATGAAGCTTAGTGACACATGGTGACTTGTTCTGCCTGTATGTCCATCTAGGCCTCCTGAGAGCAGGCTGCTGCCCTCCACAGCTTCCTGCTGACTAGTGTCCACCCATTTATCAGGCATGTCTTGGGCCTGTTACCTGCCACTGTGCAGGGTCTGGGGCCGGCACTGAGCAACACAGCCCTGTGTCTGGGCCTGCATAGCACTCTGTGGATTGTCCCCTTCAGCAGCTGGCCTTGTTTTGTCACCCTCATGTTTGCTTGCAGACCAGTATTCCATTGTGGCTACACTTCCGCTCATCTGGGGAGGACTGCCTGGGTCCCCTCCTTCTGTTCTGATTCTGTCGATCCAAAGTAAGAACTGGGCCTGGAGGGGTTCAGTAGCTCTCTAGGTGATTCAGTATGGAGAACTCCTCGCTCTCATTCAAGAAGACAGGAGAGCATCCGCAGTCTCAGTGCTCGTTCACTGACTCGGCAGCACAGTTCAGCCAGGTGAGGCGGAGTCATGGCCCTTCTCAGGTGTGCGAGGAACCAGCCCGTATGCTGTGGTGAGAGCAAGGCAGAAATCCACGTTCTGAGGCTCACCGTAGATGGCCACTGTGCAGCTCCAGGGCTGAGACCCCGCAGTCTGGGTTCACCCAGCCCTCGGGTGACGCTGATGTGTGAAGAAGTATAAGAACCCCTATTCAAGCCTATTGCAGAGGCCACATGACAGGTTCTACTTGGGAGGCATTCTCTGGTTTCTCTTGTTAAGAGGAACCTTGCTAGGACTTATTTTGACCTTTATTGTAGAAAAACAGAATACGAGTTTCCATCACTCACTCCCAGCACTTGGAAATTCCATCGGAAAAATTGCTATTACTAATTGTTATGCTTACATTTGCATAGATTTCTGTTTAAATCAGATAGAAAACTGTCCACATCATGGACTGCTGGATTTTAATTTTAAACACCGATAATGTAAGTTTATCTAGGGCCCAGAACAAATCTGTCCTTCATTTTTCTGTTGAAGAAAAGTGGAACTGAAGTCACACACATGGAATAGAAGACTTAGAAATTCTACACTTGTTCATAACAAGGAGTACAATAATTCTTTTGCAATAAAGAGAAAACTATACACTGATTTAATCTAATGAGCTTGTGGACTCATATAAGTCTTGGGACCTATCCAGAATACCTTAAAGTGTCATAAAACAAAATTCTGCCCGACGAATGCTTGTTCACTGTATGAACAAGGCATTATCATTGTAAAATACTCTCATTTTCAGGGTCACACCTATGGCTCAAAGGAGTAAGATGCTGGCCCCATATGTTAGAGGTGGTGGTTCAAACCCAGCCCCAGCAAAAAAAAAAATCTCATTTTCAAAAAACATTACCCTGACCAGCCCATCCGTGACTTGTGCCTCAGGGAACTTGGCCTGTCTGCTGTCTTGCTCTAAGGGAAAGCTGTTCTAACACAGAGCTAGACAGAGAGGATTGGGATGGTGACGTGTCTTGTGCACGGTAAATCCTTAACATCATCCATAGCTGCTTGAAAACTGCAACTTTAAGCAAAATGATATACTTTATAATAAAATGAATTTTGCCATAGGTGAATTGATATAAACAAGAGTTCCCATGGCATACAGTACGTCGGTTCATCTAAAGTTGCGGTTTCCAAGAATCTATCAACAGTATTAAGTGAAGACTTGCGGTGTTAGTTTCCTATTGCTGCTGCAGCAGCAAATGATGACAAACGTAGGGACCCAAAACACCACAAACTTATCATCTTACAGCTCTAGGGATCAGAAGTTCAAAATCAGCTTTATGTGGCTAAATCTGTGAGTGGGTCTGGTTCCTCCTGGAGCTCCAGGACAGAATTCTTCCCTGGCTTTTCCCAGCTTGGAGAGTCCACCTACAGGCTTGGCTCGTGGCCCCCTCTGTCTTCAGAGAGAGCAGTCAGGCCACTCTGACTGCTGCTTCTGTCATCACAGTCATGCTCCATCCCTGATTCTGACCCTCCTCCTCTTAGAAACCCCTTGTGATCACATGGAGCCCATCCAGATGCTTGAAGATAATCCTCCCATCTCAAGAACCTTAATTCAGTCATGCCTGCTAAATCCCTTTTGCTATGTGAAGATGTGGGAATTAGGATTTGGACATGGAGGCTGTTCTTCAGCCTTCACACATCACACCTTGTTAAATTAAATGCTTTCTCTGCAGCCGAAGCAACTGCTTTCCCATCTCATACCTTCTTAGGCCCCGTAATTACGCAAAACTTGTTTAAGGCAAAACATATCTGCTCAGAACAACAGCAATCCTAAGAACACTGGCATGCAAGTGTTAAGTTTGGTGAGGGAAAGCTCAGGCCTGAGGAGTGGGAGGGTCTTTCTGGAGTTAAGTCATGCAGAAAGAGAGCGTGAGGCAGCCCCAGGTCTCATCCATGCTGGGAGCAGGGACCGTGAATGGGTCTCCCCTTTGTAGAGGTTCATCCGTTGCCCTGGTTCTGCTGTCCACCCTCATCCCCAGGCCAGAGAAGATCCTTCCCTATCAGTCCTGGGGCTGACTTCCAAGGGCAGTGGACCTGTTCCCCTTGAAGCCTGTGTAAGTAGAGCGGTGTTCTCTTACCCTCTCCCAAACCCTGCTTGCAAACGAGAAAGGATGAAAGGTCCCACTTTAGAGAGCCTGGCCAGTGATGACCGGCTTGCCCAAGTGCACCAGCTGTTTCTTAACTGATGGGTGGTCTTGCTTCCTGTGGTCGCAGGTGGAACTGACAGTATCCTCTGTTGCTCAGAAATCTTGACAGCTTGTAAGCAGTCTTGGGGCCATGGCCCCATTTCTAGCTGTGCTACCCTTTGACTTTTAATTGCCCCGTCAAACCATTACTGTACTTTGATTCCTT
Source organism: Nycticebus coucang (assembly GCF_027406575.1). Taxonomy (NCBI): domain Eukaryota; kingdom Metazoa; phylum Chordata; class Mammalia; order Primates; family Lorisidae; genus Nycticebus; species Nycticebus coucang. The sequence goes on from NC_069791.1 coordinate 109,775,580, forward strand.
CTCTGCATTTGCCTGACTAAGACATACCACTTCCCTTACGTCCATTCCGGCTGCTGCCCAGAGCAGATCTGAGTACTTCTTCCAATTTTCAAGAAAGGATTAAGTCAAGATACAGGACAGTCACCACCCAGCAGAGGCCGCTGATGAGCTCGTTACAAGCCCAGCTTTCCCTAACCCCTGCCGGGCCTAACAGTTCAGGGGTAGTCTTTGATATCCTGAGGGCAAAATGTCTACAGAGTCTTGATTCTAAATTAGCCCAGAAAAATCAACCACATCAGAATCTTCTCTCTGATTAGGTCACTTCAGAGCTGACTCACTGTCTGCTAGGATTTGTAAGGCGTGCAGAGACATCTTTAGGTTGATTGAATTTTGCGTGTCTTGTTGCTATAGGCGTTGGACCCATTAAATGATTCACTCCAAAATCCACAGGCACGTACATTATTCAAGGACATATTAAACATAGTTTAACTTTGTCTCATTTGTCAAATTTGAACCTTTCGTAATTGGTAAAATTAGCATACGGTATGGTTTGTCCTACCATGTGTTTGTTTCCTGAATATGCTGTGTGTGTGTGTAATTATAGACTTACAGTACCGAGAGCACTCCCCGGAGGGATCTGTACCTTCACCTACCACTTCAAGTCCAAACCATGGTAAAATTATTGGGCTGAATATCAGTCCACCACTCGATGAAGTTTGTTCCTTTATAGCTGAGTCCAGCTGCAATAGACACACATTAAAGTTAGTCATTAACATTTTATTATTTATTTATTTATTTTGAGACAGAGTCTCATTTGGTCGCCCTTGGTAGAGTGCTGTGGCATTATAGCTCACAGCACCCTCCAACTCTTGGGCTCAAGCGATTCTCTTGCTTCAGCCTCCCAAGTAGCTAGAACTACAGGTGCCCGCCACAATGCCCAGCTATTTTTAGAGATGAGATTTTGCTCTTGCTCAGGCTGGTCTTGAACCCCAGAGCTCAGGCAATCCACCTGCCTCAGCCTCCCAGAGTGCTGGATTACAGGTATGAGCCACTGTGCCCAGCCTAATTCATTAACTTCTAAATATTAGTCACTCTCTAGTGCATTACTCTGCTTTAATTTTCTTCTCTTACATCATTAATTAGAATGACTTTTTCGTGTATTTCAGTATTACCTGTCTCTCTGCCCTGGCATGGAGGTCCATGGACCAGGCCCTAGGTCTGCTTTTGCTTACTGCTCTCGTTCCTGGAATAGTATCTGACATACTGAGATGCTCATGGCCCAAATGAATATTAAACGAACAGATATTAAATGGAAGTTTCCCTTTTATTTTCTTCTTCACTTCACTAGGCCTAGGCACAAATTCAAAAACATCTAAATCCCAAAAGTGAGTAGAAAAACTTTCAAGGGGACTCGGGAAGTTATTTTCACTCTGCTTTTGACTGAATATTTTTTGCAGAATGGGCAAAAAGCCAAGCAAGCTTTTAGAGTCAGGAAAGCTGGCTCTCTAATGGTCTGAGGGAGTTGACCAGCAAGCTACCTGCCCAAATGGAACATCGCCGTCATGAGGGTTTCAGTAAAGGGTTTGCCTTGGATGATGTTACTAACATCTATGTTATTTTTCAGGGAGTAGACGAGATATGAGAGACTGTCAATTTCTTCTTAGAATAATAGATTCAATCTCCAAATTCAAGTTATTGGAGAAATTCTTCATTAACACCCTTATTAAAAACACATATGCCAGTATGTGGTGGGGGAACTGATGGATGCTCGGTCCACAGCTCCTTGGGACGTGCCGTTTGGAGTACAGCCCGGGCATGGCAGGCACAGAGGCGGGGGTGAGTGGACGTCGGGAAGATGCCGGGACCAGTGAACTCTTCTGTTAGGTGAATGTGGTCAGAGTTTAGGGGGCTGTCATGCTGCGGGTCGGAGAGACAAAGATGAAATAGGGGACAATTTTTGTCTTCAGGAAGTTGACAGTCTTGTAGGGAGAATGGCAAGGAAATCAGTCCGGACTGAGGAGCTGTGTGAGCAGGAATATCAGAGCCACTCCCTGCAAGAGGACCAGCAGGGCTTCTCGCGCTGTGTCTCCAAGAAGGAGCTGGTGGGCAACCTGCTCCTGTACATCCCAGGTTGGTTTCCCATGGTTGCCGTAACAGATGGCCACAAACTTAGTGGCTTAAGACAGTGCACTTTGGTTGTCTTCGTAGTTCAGGTCAGAAGTTCCACATGCATCTCATAGAGTCAGAGGGGCACGTTACCTTCTGGGGGCTCTGGGGAGAATTAGTTTCCTGGCCTTTCCTGCTCCTAGGGGCTGCCTGCACTGCTGGGGTCATGCCCCCTCCCACCATCTTCCATGTCTTTTCCATGTCTCTGACTCTTCTATTGTTCTCTGTCCTTCGGAGTTTAATTAGATTGGGCCCACCCTCATTACTCAGGGTAATCCCCATCTCAAGGTCTTTAATAACCTCTGCAAAGGTCCCTTTGCCGTGTAAGGTGATGTGTTCACAGGTTCTGGGGACTGAGGCAGGGGAATCTTGGAGGGCACTATCCCACCTGTTGCACACCTGTCTTTCCTTGCCCAGAGCAGTCAGCTTACTTTTATCCCACTTTACCATGAAGAAGCAGAGGCATGAGGAGGTAAAGTGACTTGTCCAAGGCCATCTTGCTCGGCAACTTCCAGGCAGATGCCTGGGCCGAGGGAGACAGTCTGCAGAGTCCTCTCACACAAGCAGACCTGTCACAGGGCCCCCACAGGCAAAGACATTGATTAGTTAGGCATTGCCTGGTTGGTGGGTGTTCATGTGGACTCCCTAAGTCAGCTGCTCAGCCTCGGTACTGGGGGAAGCAGAGAGCAGGAAGAACCAGACTCCGGTTGCCTCTATCCACCCACACCCTCTCTTACCCCCACCCCCACTCCCAGCAGGGTCCTTTGCAGGGCTGGGAATGCTGCCCTGAGGTTCACCTGCAGGGTCTGTGCACTTTCCTGGGCATCCTAAACGTGCGGAGATGGCTGCTCATGAATCCGTTCAGTTACGCACTGTTTCAATCCACAGGACTTTGCCAACCCTGTAAGGAAGGGGCTGTAACAGGCACGGATAGTGGGGGAAGAGAAAGAAAGAAAAAAGACTCCCTACACCTGTATTAGCTATGTGGCCTTGGGCACATTCTTTGACTCTCTGTGCCAGTTTCCCCTTCTGTATGCCAGGAATAGTCACAGCACTTCTAACATTCTTTTTATTAAGATCGAAGGGGTGACATTTGTAAGGTGCTTAGAACAGGGTCTGGTGCATGGTGAGTGTCCTGGTTTGCTAAATAAAGGGGCACGTGGGGCTGGTGGTGTGTTGGCACAAACACACCTGTAAGTGTGTCTCATCACCAGTGATGCTCAGATTCTGAGGCCGTGTGGGCCGAGCCCGATGGAGCTGGTCCTCTAGAACACTCATACCCTATGTTCTATGTAGAGTCACAGCAGCTTCCGCTGCGAGGCTCACCATGCACTCCAGGGGCTTTCTGTTCATTTTCTCGTCATGTGTTTCTTGTCATCTAAAACGTCTTATCCACAAGCAACCCAGGGCTTGGGCGGTAAGCTTGCTGCCCAAGGTCCCATAGTCTGTAAGTGCTGGAGCCAGGGATGGAGCCAGGTTCTGCTGATGCCTCTGCACTGCCTGCCTCCTCCAGAGAAGCCCTGCAAACCCAGGCCCAAGTCTAGTAGCCAGATATTTAGAAAGTCAGTTGCTACAGGACTCTGTGTGAAGCTTCAAAATCTCAGGGGATCCTACCAGTCAGTCCTTCATGTTAAGACAATGCAAAGACGATGGATTACCCACGGAGGCTCAGGGAGCGCAGACACCATCCCCCAGACCTGCAAGTTTTCTAAAGAGAAATTAGGAGAGCAAAGAAGCTCCAAATGAAGCCACAAACTCAAGCTTGTGTCTCATTTGACACTCTGCCAACCACTGTGTAAATAGTCCTGGTACTTAATGTTTTAATCGAGAGGAGAGGAAGAGAGAAATTGGGCTCACTATACATCACACATTTATGTGTCTCTTTAATGCAGTAAAAGCCTCAAGATATTTTGCAGAACTGTTGCTAAAGTTATCTTGCCAGAAAAAATCATCTTAAGAGAGAGACATTGAGGAGCCTCAGACTTGGAATGTGTATAGGTACATGTATTTAGTAAATGGAGGTTTCCTGAGAGGACTTTGCTATCCTATCAAATTAAAATCCATTAAAAAAAACAAAGTTATTCATAAATCCAGAGTGCAGAGCCCCACCTGGAAGTGTACTTGCTGTTCTGTTCCCATGCTACTTTGTACATGCAGCTCGCAGAGAGGGGGTCCAGGAGAAGCCTCATGTGTTTGGTGCTCTCAGATCGTAGACCTTGCAGGCTACCTCCCCTTCCTAGACCCTGAGCTCTGCTCTCGGAAGCCTTCCCTGGCCTCAGACTGTGAGCTGTCCCTCTGGGTTCTTTTCTCTTTCTCTGTCACTCCACCCCCTCCCTGGCCCAAAGGCACTGAGAAATCAGAGCAGAGCCTGGCCCTGGTGAGTCTTGGGCGTGTTGGGAACACAGCAGGGGTGTAGTCACAGGAGTCTGATGGATGGACGAGCTGGAGCTGCGTGGGGATCGGTCCTTCCCGTCCCCACCCTCACTGATGGGGTGCTGTTGTCGGTTACCACCCTACCCTGCGGTTCCTGCATGCTGCTGTCTGACCTGCCCCCTGCCCACTGACGGACGTTTGTAGGAGGTTCTGCAAAGACTACGTTTCTTGTTCTTGGTGACAGACAGGATTTGTTTCACACATGTGGGATCTGGCCTTTCCTAGTAACCAACCAAAGTTGGCCGGCTCCCCTGCTTCACTTGTTTCGGGCTGAGATTGGGTACTTTCTTTCTGGGACAATCGCATTGGTTTTTTAATTGACATGAATCACAAGACACTTAATTCTCTCCTGGGCATTGAATGATGGCCAAAATATTTCTGGGGCTCTTACATTACTTGTGTATAGCATTATCTAATCTCTCTTTCCAGCTCTAAAGGCCTTCTGAATACACTTACCCCATGTCCCCATCTGCTTTTTCCCATCATATTTTTGGACAATGGATTAAAATCACAACTTAGAAGGGTACTTCTCAGCTCTTATTCTCTTCTTGAGTAGTTGAGAATAATTGCTACCTTGCCCTTCAGTACTCTCATTAATATTTGAGAACTGTGTGTTGTAATCTTGCTTTATCTTTAGTACACTGGAAAAAACATTTCAGTCTCTCCAGTGGCCACCATTGTGGTCACTTCCTGACACTGCTTTCCTGGGGTTGAGTCCCTCATGTCTGGAGGAAGCCAGTGCCTTTCCCCTGCCCTTCTCTGCAGTGTCACAGGCCACGTGTGTCTTTAGAAACCAGGCTAGGTTTGGGGTGGGGCATCTCACCGCCCATTCAGAGCCTGCCCCAGCACACGCTGGCTGCAAGAGCTAGCAGCTCCTCAGCCTGTGCACCCCCGCTGTCACGCAGGGAGGAGTCGGCAAGGTGTGCCAGTTAACTCTTTAACACAGCACCTGGCAGCTCCTGAGGCTGCAAATGCCAGCTCGAAAAAATAGGTTGACAGGGGAGCGTTGCTGGTGTAGCTTCCTTTCCTTTGTAATTCGTGATAACTTGCATCTGTGCAGGCATGATTCTTCTTCCTTCCCTTCTCTCTTCTTCCCTTCTTCATTTCTCTTCTTGCCGTGCTGAGCTTGGGGAGGTTGTTTTTAAATTGAGGTATGACATTACCTCCAAAATTAGGGTACAGTTTGGTAGATTTTCACAAACTGAACACACCTATGTAGCACCTGGCCAAGCAATAGACCATTACCAAAACTCTAGAAGCCTTTTCCTGTCATGCCCTCCCCAGGAAGGGGGCACTGCTGTCCAGATTTCTATTACCGTATGGTACCTCTGCCTATTTCAGAGCTTTACTTAGAGGAAATCGCACAGCGTGTACTCCTTTGCATCTGCATTTTTCCTCCGTCCCGTTTATGAGATCCATCATGTTGTAAGTGGCAGTTGTTGACTTGTTCTCGTTGTGTGGTGTTTCATTATCTGAGCACACCACCGTCTGTTGATGTATATTTGGGTGGCTTCTAGTTTGGTTCAATTATGACTAGTGTTGCAGTTAATGTTCTTGTATGTATCTTCTGATGGGCATACGCCATGATGATCTGTACTCGGGAGTAGAATTGCTAGTCATAGGATATGCGTATTCCACAAAGTAGAGATTGCCAGAGTTTCCAGGAGTGGTCATACCATAACAGTGATACAAAGAATAAGATAATAAGCACCTGTATTCCCATCACATAAAATTAGCAGCTGTCCCCATTTTGTCATATTTGCTTCTAAGCTCCTAAAAAATTATTACACAGTGTTTCAAATGTGCCCCAAGAATACCCAGGAAAATGTAACGAACATGCACACACCACCATCCAGATTTCACAGACGTCAGTGTTTAGAAATTAAACCTTATAAATCTGCATCTTCTCTGCATCCTGGCTCCCAGAGGGAGCTACTCTGTGGGGTTGTTCTGTTACCCTTCTTGTCCATAGTTTTATACTTTTATTTCATATGATTATGGGAGGGTTTTCTTCTTACTGCTTTATCATTCTTTATGTATTACGTTTTTGTGGTTTGTTCATTTAGTTGCATGGCATTTGAGTTTGTTAACTTCGACTGCTGCCCTTACTCTGTTGTATGACTCTTCATGCCGTGTTTACTTGTTCTCCCCTTGGTGAACGTTGAGGATGTTGACAGCGTTCCCTGGTCACAGGTGGTGACAGTGAGCATCCTTGCCTCCTTGCACACATTGCCTTGTAGACGTTTCCAGACTCCATTTCTCTCCCTGTGAGTGAGGCTGCAGCTCCCAGGGGATGCTCGTCTCCACGTTCCTCTCCCCGTGTCCTGTGAGTGAGGCTGCGGCTCCCAGGGGATGCTCGTCTCCACGTTCCTCTCCCCGTGTCCTGTGAGTGAGGCTGCGGCTCCCAGGGGATGCTCATCTCCACGTTCCTCTCCCCGTGTCCTGTGAGTGAGGCTGCGGCTCCCAGGGGATGCTCGTCTCCACCTTCCTCTCCCCATGTCCTGTGAGTGAGGCTGCGGCTCCTAGGGGATGCTCGTCTCCACCTTCCTCTCCCCGTGTCCTGTGAGTGAGGCTGCAGCTCCCAGGGGATGCTCGTCTCCACCTTCCTCTCCCCGTGTCCTGTGAGTGAGGCTGCGGCTCCCAGGGGATGCTCGTCTCCACGTTCCTCTCCCCGTGTCCTGTAAGTGAGGCTGCAGCTCCCAGGGGATGCTCGTCTCCACCTTCCTCTCCCCGTGTCCTGTGAGTGAGGCTGCGGCTCCCAGGGGATGCTCGTCTCCACCTTCCTCTCCCCGTGTCCTGTGAGTGAGGCTGCGGCTCCCAGGGGATGCTCGTCTCCACCTTCCTCTCCCCGTGTCCTGTGAGTGAGGCTGCGGCTCCCAGGGGATGCTCGTCTCCACGTTCCTCTCCCCGTGTCCTGTGAGTGAGGCTGCGGCTCCCAGGGGATGCTCGTCTCCACCTTCCTCTCCCCGTGTCCTGTGAGTGAGGCTGCGGCTCCCAGGGGATGCTCGTCTCCACCTTCCTCTCCCCGTGTCCTGTGAGTGAGGCTGCGGCTCCCAGGGGATGCTCGTCTCCACCTTCCTCTCCCTGTGTCCTACGAGTGAGGCTGCGGCTCCCAGGGGATGCTCATCTCCACGTTCCTCTCCCCGTGTCCTGTGAGTGAGGCTACGGCTCACAGGGGATATTCGTCTTTATCTTGAGAGCTCTTGCCAAACTGATTTCCAAGGTGGTTGCACCAGTTTTTCACCTCCAACCGCCTGGGTGAGGATTCTCATTGTTTCACGTTCTCAACATCATTTGGCGTTGTTTGACTTAAACAATTGTTTGACTTTTGCCAACATGGTGAGTGAAAAATGGCATCTCATTGTAGTTTTAATCTCATTTCCCCAATTACCAAGAAGGTTGATGGTCTATTAACGATGTTCAGTCATTCAGATTTCCTCTTATCTTCTTTGCCTTTGTGCACCTTTTGGTCGTTCTTCTGCCTAGGTACTTTCCTTACTGGTTTCTAGGATCTTTTCATGTTTTCTGGATGTCATTCTTTGTCTTTGTCTTTCTTTACAAAGATAGAGCCCTTGTCCTCTTTTTGAAGTGGGAACTCTGGCTGCATTGACTCCCGAGCCCACTGCCTCTCTCCTCTGTGGGCTCCGGCCCGTTCCCTGCATGCCGGCGCTCACACAGATTCCCACGTCTGCTTTCCTCACGGGACTGCTTTCTGAGGGTGGGGCAGCACCTTCCCGTGAGACACACACGAGGGTCTGGCCCGGTAATTCACAGCAGGAAAGGGTAGATGTATGGTTATTGACATGAAGGAACACTGGGCCCTCAGAGGAAACCCACTTCCCAGCTCACTTCTCTGAAGTGGGGTCCAGCCATCTGCTAGTGTCCGGATTTCACTTGCTGCCTTGGAAAGCCAGTCTTCTCTGCAAGTTCACAGCCACCTTAAGCCTCGCCACCCCCTTGGAACTTTCTCATCATTTACTTTCTCAGCTCTTCCGCTTTCTGAGGGACAGAGAAGTTCTTTTTTTGTAATGAGTTTTAAAGCTTTTTTGAATTAAGCGCCTGATCCTTATAAGCTCGTGAAAATGGAACTGTTTTGTGTACAAAGGAGACTTTGATACTTGCTTCTAACTCTCCCTGGTGACCTGGACAGCCTTGCTCCTACCAGCAGGAGATAAAGGAGCCCTTCTTCACATCAGCAGTACCATGTTGACAGGAACAGTGGCCCTCTGTGAGTGTTGGCTGCACACCAGCCTGATGCCAGGACCCTGCCTATACTCATTTAACCGTCTCAGTGTCTTGGCGGCTGAGGAGTTATCTCCACCTCTCTTCATGTGACAGTGCATGTCTCCTTCCTAAATCTCCAAGCCCAGCTCTTTCTTGCCTCAGGACCTTTGCACATACAGTCCTTCTAGAATGCTTTGTTCCTCACCCTTCCTGTGGGTGTGTCTTTCTCCTCTGTCAAGTCTCAACTTGAATTATGCCTCCCAGAGAATCCTTTCCCAGGCACCCAGAATAAGTTAGTTTCCTTTACTTTGTGCTTTCTTGGCCCCTGGCTTTTTCCCTTTATGACTTTAGCACATTTTGTAAACACTGTCATTTATTTGTTTGAACGTGTGTCTCTGTGTGTGTGTGTGTGTGTGTGTGTGTGTGTCAGCAGTTGGAGGAATGAATGAATTCTTTTAAGCAGGGAGTGACAAGGTCCTATTTGTATTTTGAAGATGTCACTTCCCATGGAGAACAGCTGAGTGGTGTTGGTGCTTCAGGGAGACCCAAGAGAGAGCATTGGCAGAACATCTATAGTGGGTGCTGGGAGGGTTGAGGGAGACAGAACCCTTACAGACTGAGAGGGCCGTTAATGGACATGGGGATGTGGAGCTCGACATGCAGATGGGGGCTTGCAGAAAGGTCAGACTTACTTATAGGTGGCTATGCTCTCCAATGGGAGGCTCCTTAAATAGTACCCGGACAAAGTCCCAGGGCAGAGTTGTCAGTTGGCAACCCACAGGCCATATTCTGCTTGAGACATCAGTTGTGTTTCATGGTGTGGAGATGGTGAGCCCATGTCTGCAGATCAGAGCACACAGTCTTCCCAGCAAGTCAGGCTGGGCTGCTTCTTCATCTCCCATTTTTTAGCCACTGAGAAAGCAGCAGAGACTTGAACAGATAAGAGCCCAAAGGCTTGCTATTTGGAGTGGCAAGGAGAACAGATAATGTACATATAAAGAAATCAGAGGTAAACTCTTAATAATCTCTAAATAATACAAAATAGTTTAAAAGAGATTTACTTCTGCATCTGTGACCCAGGCCATAGTAGGTATTAAGTTATAAACCAAACAGTATAGACTATTTTCTTAATTTTTTAATATTTATTTATTTGAAACAGAGTCTCACTATATTGCCCTTGGTAGAATGCCATGGTGTCACAGCTCACAGCAGTCTCACACTCCTGGGTTTAAGTGATTCTCCTGCCTCAGCTTCCCAAGCAGCTGGGACCACAGGCACCACCACAACGCCTGGCTATTTTTTGTTGCAGTTGTCATTGTTGTTTAGCAGGCCCAGGTGGGCTTGAACCCGCCGCCCTCAGTGTATGTGGCCGGCGCCCTACCCACTGAGCTACAGGCACTGCCCTATTTTCTTAATTAAAAAAAAATTATTTGCCAATTGTTGCTAACCAAAGTGAAATTATTTGTCTCCCCTTGAAAGACTAGGTACAAGTAGAGAGGTGGTAGGTTTTCAGAAGCAAGCAACAAATTGTTGCTCAGGCATGACCTCCTGCTTCCTGACCCAGCAGTGGCTCTGCATGTGGGATAATGAAACCAGTGGAGTTGGTTTCCGACAGGCATATAAATCTTGGGAAGCTAGAAAGATGAGCCACCCAGGCAGACCTGGAATTCTGCTTCATTTTCTTTTCTTTTTCTTTTTTTTCTTTTATTTATTTATTTATTTTTTATTTTTATTTTTTTTTTTTTTTGAGACAGAGCCTTAAGCTGTTGCCCTGGGTAGAGTGCTGTGGTGTCACAGCTCACAGCAACCTCCAACTCCTGGGCTTAAGCGATTTTCCTGCCTCAGCCTCCCAAGTAGCTGGGACTACAGGTGCCCACCACAACGCCCAGCTATTTTTTGGTTGTAATTGTCATTGTTGTTTGGCAGGCCCGGGCTGGATTTGAACCCACCAGCTCTGGCCTTAGTTGCTTGACCTGCTGGCACAGAGCCTCTGCTTCATTTTCATTTCCACCTTTTATCTTCTTCCCTCACCCTGGGTTCATTCCTCCCTCCTGCAATGGGAGATTCCAGAAGAAAGGCCAGAGTTCCACACGGGTATTCTTCAAACTGCAGCAGCAAATGAAAAACGGTTCTGCTCTCTGGAGCCTTTCCCCCAGTGACACTATTAGTATCCAGATAGGTCTGGAGAGCTGCAAATCATACCTTTCACACTGCTTTGGAGACTCTTATAGATACCTCAAATGCATTTGTTTTGGAAATAATTGAATATTATTGAACTGTTTTCTCTTCTCCGACGGGGTAGGCTTCACTTCTATGGCCCGTGGGTGGACCCAGGCAGGGCAAGAGATGGCTGCATCTTTTCCAGGTTCTCAAACAAAATGGTAAATTATTGCCTCCCAAGGATTCTCCTTCAGTCTGTGTTCTGGCCACATTGTTTGCCACTGGCCAGCACCAAGGACAGTTCCACCAGCGCTGTTCTTGCTCTAGTGTTGAGGTCCCCAACATTCACACCCCATGGAGATCTGTGCCGGTCCTGGGCCCATCAGGAACTGGGCTGCACAGCAGGGGTGAGCAGGGCACGTGAGAGGTTCCCTCGGTATTTACAGCCACTCCCCATCACTGGCACCATGGCCTGAGCTCCACTTGCCGTCATGTCAGCAGTGACTCTCATAGGAGAGCAAACCCTACTGCGAACTGCATGTGCATGAGATGTAGACTGAGCACTCCTGTGAGAAGCCAGCGCCCACCCCAGGCAGTGGAAAAATTATCTGCTGTGAAACCGGTCCCTGGTGCCAAAGACCTGTGGACCACTGCCCTGATGGTTTCCATCTGGATGCATACCTGAGTCACCGGGGCTTTAATAATTTCACATGATCAGAACCACACTCCAGACCTAGAGTGGTCTGGAGGGGACACTACAGTCTGCGTTTTTGAAAGGCCCCTGGATAGTGCTGGCAGAGCTGATCTTTAGGCTAGTGACTGGGGGTCACCCAGCAGGAGCAAATAACTTGCTCCAGGTCACACAGTGAGGTGCACAGGTGTGCAGAAAGCCGGGCTGGGACTCCAGTGCTTTGCTGTGATCTCCGCAGACTCATCTGCTGTCAACCTCATGTGACAACATGGCGGAATGAAGAATATGGTACGGTGGCGAATATGTCAGGAGGTGGTGCAGGGCTGAAAAGCCAAAATGCGGCTTGAGATGAATGATATAAAAAGCACCTCAAAGAATGGGTTTATCCATTCTTTCTGAAGATCTTGCTACTTACAGTGTGTTCTATGACCTCAGCCTCGCCCGAGAGCTTATTAGACACACCTCACCCCAGACTACTGCATCAGGATGTGCTTGACGGGGTCCCCAGACGAGATGTGTATGTGTGAAAGTCTGAGAGGCCCCATCCTTCGCGCCTGCCTATCTCCCCTTCCTCCCTTCTCACCAGGGAGACTGCTCAGCCATCGGAGTGTCAGGCTCTGAGCCACACTTGCTGTGAGCAGAGTAACAAACCATGTGTTACGTTGGCACATTGGTACATGCCCATGTCCTGTCTCATCCTCCCAGGCTAGGAAGCTTCCAGAAGCAGGCAGGGTGCAGCTCCTCACTGCTTCCTCTCCTTTGTGTGTACCCTTCCTTCAGATTCATTCAACAGTTGTAGTTAAGACAGTGTTGAAAAAATAGTTATGGTCCCGGCCCTCATGGAGCTTTCAGCCTAGCTGAGGCAGACATTAAACAAACCAACCTAAGAATAAAGATACTTTCAAATGATGCCAAGTTTTTGTGTAGGATGGGCCAGGGAATTGTAACAGAGAGTGGGGACCTGTGCGCTGACACGTGGAAGAGGCGCCTGGGTAGCAGGACACAGCATGGGGGAGTGCCCCGCAGGGGAGATGCGGATCTGCCGGCTTCACGCTGGACACACGGTCAGATGCTCTTTCCCTTTATGACTCACGTGGCTTTTGCTATCAGGGAAGTGGAGAACTTCTAGTTCCTGGTAAAATGTAGGGTCTGCTTTGTGTCCAGCCCAGGATCCCCTCAGAGGCAGGCAGATGAAGATGTGCCCTGTATAGATGTGCAAAGTGTGGGGCTGAGGCTCCAGCTCAAAACCAAGTCTGACTAGGCCTCTCTGGGCCTTTACCTCCCTTGGGCCCACCGAGTAGTGAGAGGTAGTAGAGGAGGCATAGGCCCCAGGGTCAGTGTACTGGAAGGAGTAGGCCCCGAGGTCAGTGTACTGGAGGGTGTGGGCCCTGTGAGCCCCGGGAGGTCAGTGTGCTGGAGGGTGTGGGCCCCGGGGTCAGTGTACTGCTGGGTGTGGGCCTGGGGGTCAGTGTACTGGAGGGTGTGGGCCTGGGGGTCAGTGTTCTGGAGGGAGTGGGCCCCAGGGTCAGTGTTCTGGAGGGAGTGGGCCCCAGGGTCAGTGTACTGGAGGGAGTGGGCCCTGAGGTCAGTGTACTGGAGGGTGTGGGCCCTGTGAGCCCCTGGAAGTCAGTGTGCTGGAGGGTGTGGGCCCCGGGGTCAGTGTACTGGAGGGTGTGGGCCTGGGGGTCAGTGTACTAGAGGGTGTGGGCCTGGGGGTCAGTGTTCTGGAGGGAGTGGGCCTGGGGGTCAGTGTTCTGGAGGGAGTGGGCCCCAGGGTCAGTGTACTGGAGGGAGTGGGCCCTGAGGTCAGTGTACTGGAGGGTGTGGGCCCTGTGAGCCCCTGGAGGTCAGTGCGCTGGAGGGTGTGGGCCCCGGGGTCAGTGTACTGGAGGGTGTGGGCCTGGGGGTCAGTGTACTGGCGGGTGTGGGCCTGGGGGTCAGTGTTCTGGAGGGAGTGGGCCCCAGGGTCAGTGTACTGGAGGGAGTGGGCCCTGAGGTCAGTGTACTGGAGGGTGTGGGCCCTGTGAGCCCCTGGAGGTCAGTGTGCTGGAGGGCATGGGCCCTGGGGTCAGTGTACTTGGGTTCAAATCCTCGCTGTGTCTTAGCATCCTCATGTCAAGATGATGGCTTCTTCATGAGTTTGCTGTGAGAATTAAGTGAGGCAATGCAGGGAATGGGCTTAGATTGTGTCCTGGCCCACAGGCAGTGCTCAGAAATTGCCTGTGGTGGTTGTTGCTAGGCCAAGGTAGTGTTGGGGATTTCCTGACCAAAACGTCATTTTAATGCCATCCCCCTGGCTCCCAGTTCCCACCGTGCCCTGCAGTGCCCTGTTTCACAGATAGGGAAACTGAGGCTCAGAGTGGCCAGCTCAGGAGCTCAGCCTGAGCTTCTAGCCTGGGACTTCTAATCCTAGGGTGAGGACGAAATTCAGGGCATCGGTGAAAGGGAATTACAATTTTATTCCCACTATACTCTTCTTGAAACGAGAACTTCAATTGTGAACTTTGGCAACAGTATCTGCGACTTTGCCACCAGTGGAAATTGCCCACGTGTATTTTTGCATCACACTATGATATTTGCTGCAGATGTCTGCAAGTGTCATAAAAGATCACCACTTTAAAATTACAATAATGATTAGACCTGCCACTAGATCTTGTTATTGAATGCATCAGCAAAGAAGTGCTTGTATTGCTAAATTGCCGTTCTGATAACTGTGTTTAAATATAAATGCTTTTCTTTCTAATCCTGTGTATCCTGTTTCATTAATTTAAAAACATTATTTATAGAAGGGGGACCAATGGGCATCCCCACAGCCACGGAGAGGACCCTGCCATTTCCCTCAGCCCCGATAACAGGATTGCCCTCGCTGCCCTGCGGGGTGTCACCACCCACCCTGCTGTTCTGAGCCACCTCTCTCCTTCCAGGCTCTTCTTCCTCTTCCTTCCCTGCCAAATTCCTTTTTGTGAAGCAGGTGCTAGATAAATAATTAATAGGGTGGGAAGGACTCAGTGGAAAGAACACAACTCGTGGTTATTTTTAAGCAGCTGAGTTATAGAGCCCTGCTCCAGGTGCAGTCCAGAGGGTCCAGAAGGTGCCCACTGTGTGGCTGCCAGGAGGGAGGGGAAAGAGGCTTTGTACAGCCGTGGGAAGTTGGGGTGTAGGGGGCCATGTGGGAGTCTGTGACCAGAACAGAGTGGAGGATGCCCAGGAAAAAATCAAAATTTCAGTGAGGAACTGAGCAGAAATCCTCCCCAACTGGCAAAGGCATGAGAGGAACTTGATTTATGTGAAAAGAGCTGGGACGGTAGAATTGGTCAGATTTTGATCCTTCCCTCATTCTCAGGGAGGCTTCTTCACAGTGATCCTCTGGCAAGCCCAGGTTCACATCATCTTTACGGTTACCCCCGTGGAAAGAGAGCTGCTTCTTCCCAATAGTCCAGCCAAAGTCCTGGGATTAGATTTGACTGTGCTGCCTGGGTTATGTGCCCATTTTTTAAAAACGGATTTACTGAGATACAATTCACATACCAGACCCCCTAACCATTTAAAATGTACAATTCACTGGCTTTGAGTAGATTCACAGAGTTGTGCAGCCACTACCACAATCAATTTGGAACATTTCTATCAACCCCAAAGAAATCCTGATAGTCACCCCATCATTTCCTACCAAACCGTCCACCCTCCCCCTCTGGCAACCACTAATCTACTTCCTGTGTCTGTGAACTTGTCTATTCTGAGTATTTCATGTCAATATAATAATACAACATGTGGTCTTCTGTGGCTGGCTTCTTAGAGTATTTTCAGGGTTCATTGGTAATAGGATGTATCAGGACTTCATTCCTTTTGATAATTGACATATAATTCACATACCAGATAATTTGTTCTTTTAAAATATAAAATTCAGTTTTTAATATATTCACAGAATTGCGCAACCATCAGCACAACGAATTTGAGAACATTTTTATCACCCGAAAAGGAAATTCTGTACCCCTTACCAATCACTCCCCATTTCTCCCTAACCCCAGCCCAAGGCAACAACTAATCTACGTTATGTATCTGTAGCTTTGCTATTCTAAAAGTTTTATGTAAATAGAATCACACACTATGAAGTCCTTTGTGATTACAGAAGGGTGATGTTTTCCAAGCTCACTGGTGTCAGGACATGCACTAGCACGGGGGTCCCCCGGTGACGTTTTCCAAGCTCACTGGTGTCAGGACGTGCACTAGCACGGGGGTCCCCCCGTGACGTTTTCCAAGCTCACTGGTGTCAGGACGTGCACTAGCAGAGGGGTCCCCCATTGATGTTTTCTAAGCTCACTGGTGTCAGGACGTGTACTAGCACGGGGGTCCCCCCCTGATGTTTACCAAGCTCACTGGTGTCAGGACGTGCACTAGCACAGAGGTCCCCCCGTGATGTTTACCAAGCTCACTGGTGTCAGGACGTGCACTAGCACGGGGGTCCCCCGGTGACGTTTTCCAAGCTCACTGGTGTCAGGACGTGCACTAGCACAGGGGTCCCCTGGTGACGATTTCCAAGCTCACTGGTGTCAGGACGTGTACTAGCACAGGGGTCCCCCGGTGACGTTTTCCAAGCTCACTGATGTCAGGACGTGCACTAGCACAGGGGTCCCCGGTGACGTTTTCCAAGCTCACTGGTGTCAGGACGTGCACTAGCACAGGGGTCCCCCATTGATGTTTTCCAAGCTCACTGTTGTCAGGACGTGCACTAGCACAGGGGTCCCCCATTGATGTTTTCCAAGCTCACTGTTGTCAGGACGTGCACTAGCACAGGGGTCCCCCGGTGACGTTTTCCAAACTCACTGCTGTCAGGACGTGCACTAGCACAGGGATCCCCCGGTGACGTTTTCCAAGCTCACTGGTGTCAGGACGTGTACTAGCACAGGGATCCCCCGGTGACGTTTTCCAAGCTCACTCTTGTCAGGACGTGCACTAGCACAGGGGTCCCCGGTGACGTTTTCCAAGCTCACTGGTGTCAGGACGTGCACTAGGACGGGGGTCCCCGGTGACGTTTTCCAAGCTCACTGGTGTCAGGACGTGCACTAGCACGGGGGTCCCCCAGTGACGTTTTCCAAGCTCACTGGTGTCAGGACGTGCACTAGCACAGGGGTCCCCGGTGACGTTTTCCATTCTCACTGGTGTCAGGACGTGCACTAGCACGGGGGTCCCCCGGTGACGTTTTCCAAGCTCACTGGTGTCAGGACGTGCACTAGCACAGGGGTCCCCCGTGACGTTTTCCAAGCTCACTGGTGTCAGGACATGCACTAGCACAGGGGTCCCCCGGTGACTTTTTCCAAGCTCACTGGTGTCAGGACGTGCACTAGCACAGGGGTCCCCGGTGACGTTTT
Source organism: Nycticebus coucang (assembly GCF_027406575.1). Taxonomy (NCBI): domain Eukaryota; kingdom Metazoa; phylum Chordata; class Mammalia; order Primates; family Lorisidae; genus Nycticebus; species Nycticebus coucang. Next base: position 109,792,599 of record NC_069791.1, read on the forward strand.
CCAAACTCACTGGTGTCAGGACGTGCACTAGCACAGGGATCCCCCGGTGACCTTTTCCAAGCTCACTGGTGTCAGGACGTGCACTAGCACCGGGGTCCCCCGGTGACCTTTTCCAAGCTCACTGGTGTCAGGACGTGCACTAGCACAGGGACATGTTGAGAGAAATAGACCATATTTGTGTAATTTTATTACAGTATATTGTTATATTTGTCTATTTTATTGTTTTTGTTGTTAATCTCTTAATGTGCCCAATTCATAAATTAAAATTTATCATAAGTATAAGAAATGTGTAGGGAAAAAACAGTATGTATAATATTTGTGCCATCTGCAGATTCAGCCGTCCACCTGCAGTCTGGGACATACCCTTGTGGATAAGGAGGATTACTGTCCTTCCTTTTTACCATCAAGTAATATTCCATTGTATGGATATGCCATATTTTGCTTATCCATTTGTCATTTGATAGACATTTGAGATGTCTGTGACCATACTGCCCTGAACATACCCAGTCTCATCGGATTTAGGAAGCTAAGCAGGGTTGAGCCTGGTTAGTACTCGGATGGGAGACATTTGAGTTATTTACTCTATTTGGTCTTTGTGAATAGTTCTGTGAATGTTTTAGGGTGGAATCTGTCCTCCTTTCTTCTTCATTTCTATGTCTCATTCCATCTGGGATTACAATCGCTGGGTCTATTCAGGCTGCTATAATAAAATACCATAAACCAGGTGGCTTATGAACGACAGAAGCTTAACTTCTTACCCTTGTGGAGGCAGAAAGGCCAAGATCCAGGTGCTGGCTATTGGGTGTCTGGGTGGTACCTGGTGCCTTCCAGGCATGCCCTCGGGTGCTGGAGTGGGGCGCCAGCCCTCGGGGCGGCTCTTACAAGGGCTCTAGTCCCATTTGTGAGAGAGCCTCCCGCTTTCATGACCGTCACCTTGGGAGTTAACAGACATTCTGACCATAGCATGTGGTAACTTTGTGTTTAGCATTTAAAGAACTGTCAGACTGTTTTCCAAACTGAAAGTATCATTTGATATGTGCATTCCCAGTAGTAATGGAGGAGGGTTCTAATTTCTCCACATTCTCACCCATGTGTGTTGTCATTGTCACCCTCGCAGTGTGAAGCGGTATTCCTTTGTGTGCTGGTCTCTGTCCCTGGGACTGAGGACACCGTGGTCTCCCTGAGCCCCTGGGACTGAGGAGGGTGTGGGTCTCCCCAAGCCCCTGGAACCCAGGACGCCGTGGGTCTCCCCGAGCCCCTGGGACCGAGGAGGGTGTGGGTCTCCCCGAGTCCCTGGGACCCAGGATGCCGTGGGTCTCCTTGAGCCCTTGGCCTTACTGTGTCTTCTTCGGAGAAATGTCTATTCAGATCTTCTGCTCATTTTTAAATTAAATATTCATTCTTGTTCTTAATATTAATGAATTCCAGTGTATATACAGGGTGGCCATCAAGTTCGTATGCAGTATAAAAGAGTGTACAATTTAAAATTGCCTGCAAACTTCATGGCTACCCTCCGTGTGTGTGTGCGTGCGTGTGTGTGTAGTTACTTATTTTGTCACCTGCGCTTTTCTAAGAAAGCTTTGTCCATTCTGTTTTCTGCTAACAGTTTTATAGTTTTAGCTCTAACCTTTGGTATGGTGATTCATTTGGAGGCAGTGGTCCAAACTTCATTATTTTGCATGAGATATCTACTTGTTTCAGCACTATTTGTTGAAAAGACCCTTCTTTCCCCATTGAGTTATCTTGGCATCCTTGTGGAAAATTAATTGACTATAAATGTGAGAGCTTATATCTGGACTTTTAATTATTTTTCATTGATCTAAATATATTTATGTCAGTTCCATACTGTCTTTTAAAAAAATCAGTTTTACTTATTGTATGTGTTTGAGATTTACAACATTATATTATGGGGTATATATGGATAGTAAAATGGTCGTTACAGTGAAGCAGATTGACGTATCTGTCTCTTGCGCGGCTTTTGATTGCTGGAGCTTTGCAGAGGTGGTAAGTTTTGGAAATGGATAGTGTGAGTCTTCCAACTTTGTTCTTCTTTTTCAAGATTAATTTAGTTCTCTGGATTCTTTACATTTTCATAATTTTAGGATTAACTTGTAAATTCTGCGAAGATGACAACTAGGATTTTGATAAGCAGTTACAAGCTGCAAATCAGTTTGAGAAATATTATCATTTTAATGTCTTCTCATCCTTAAGCATGGCATTTTTCTCTTTAGTTAAGTCTTTTTAAATTTATTTCAACAACATTTTGGAGTTTTTTAGCATGCAAGTTTCATGCTACTTCTGTTCTTGTGGCCATTCTTGAGCTAATCCCTGTGGCCAGGGGAATGAAGTGCCCATGTGCCTGCCCAGATGGGAACTGGGAGATCTTTGGAAGGATTATTATAGTGCTCCTAACAGAGGCATAGAGAGGATGGAGGCTGGACAGGCAAAAGTTAGAGAAAAGTTATCTATCAAAAATTCTTATAATTGAAGCTTCATTATAAAGGCATCTAAAATGGTATGGAGGCCATAGAGTCAGTATTGAACTATTTTATTACCTAAAAGATGAAAGAAATCACTGAGCTTTCTAGCATTTTATCTGGAGGTGATTTCTTGGAATCTTATGCTCAGCAAAGGCAGCACATCAGAGGCTTAAGAAAAGGCGGCTTGAAGGACATCACCTGTGTTCAGCACACGGCAGCAGCTGGGATCGCTCCGCTGGCGTGGGAAGGTCATTCTAATCACACAGCCTTCTCAGCTAACCCTCCAAGTTCAGCTGAACCCTGTCCTCCTTCACATCCCTTCCTCGAGGCTCATCCTTAACACAGCCTGTATCTCACCGTCTTCTAATCGCCACTCGTTTTGCATTCATTGTCTGCCGCTGCTGTGAACTGCAGAGCCAAGTCCGTGTCTTACGTGCTTCTCTGCTAATGGGAACAATTATTGTACTGGACCTCTAGGTTATAACAAGAATTAAACGGCTCGACAAAGATGACGGTAACAGCTAACATGGACTAAGTGCTTACCCGTGTCAGTACTACAACTCCTATTATCCCTCTTTCAGAGATGATAAAATGGAAATGACTTTCCTAAGGCCACAGACATAGAGAATGGAAGAGCCAGGACTCAAATGCATGTGGCCTGACTCCCCAGCCTGGGTTCTTTTCCACCACACCAAAGCATTTAGCACAGTACCTGGCATGACCAAGGCCTCAGTAAATGTGAGCTTCCATTTGCAGTCAGAGAAAGAACCTTTACTACTGTCTGGAGTTGCTATTTGTGCACTGGCCCCATGGCCCTGGGTCTGGACAGTCAGTGACTAGTGCGGAATGGAGCTCCCCTCATTCCATTTCCACACATAGGTGCAGGGATAGAGCCAGCTGCAATAAAAAGTTTAAACCCCTAACTCTGGTTCTCGTTGATGTTATTGTCCAGATGTGTGTGGCCAGCAAGTGACTTGTGAAGAAATCCACATCTTTCCACTCAGCCTTCACCATCCCCTAGGGCAGGGGTCAGCAAACTTTTTCTGTAAAAGGCAAGTTAGTAAATATTTTCAGCTTTGAAGGCCATATGGGCTCTGTCACATCTGCTTTTTGTTAGTGTGAAAACAGAAACAATAAGATGATGTTCTAATAAAACTTTATCTACAAGAACAGGCAGCTGTGGCCTCCTTTGCCACCTCCCAGGGGCTTGAACTTCTCCTTGAAGGAGGGAAAGAAGAGTTTAAAGAAGTTCACAGCCACTTCTTAAAGGCTGCAGCCACAGAGCAAAACCTCACTTCTCCTTACAGTGGATGGGCAAGAATTAGTCCCAGAGTCTTGCCCAGATGCAAGAGGTCCCAGACACGTAGCCACTGGCTGGGCTGCTGCTCTCTGGGGAGGAGTTTGCCCCTAGGAAGAGGAGCTGTGTCTGGGTGCCAGCTGAGGCTTCTCCCCTGTGCCCTTGAGGCAGCTCCCTGGCTGCAGCGAGTACACCTAGAATGTTATAGATAGGACTTCGTTGCCATTAAATGGGTTGGATTTTGTAAGTTTGTTTGTCTCATACTTGCTTGTCGCCTGGAACTAAAAGTCTTGAGAGAATAGCTCCCTCCATGTCAGCCGACTCAGAACCCAGGTGTGTTTAGTGTGGTCTCATGGAAGCAACTCCAGGCTGGGGCCTGAAGGGTCAGGTTCCACTTTGGTAAGGCTTGGAATAGGGATGACTTTTTTTAAACATTTCAGATTAATGTTAGGGTACATTTGATTAGGTTATATCGTATTTGGTAAAGTCCAAGTTGTAGTTGAGCGCGTCACCCAGGAGGCGTGCTATATGTCCCTACATTGCACCCCTTAGGTGAGAGCACCCCAATCCCCCTCCTTCACCTCTACCCCTCCACCTTTATGAATTTGTGTTTTTCTCTCCTGTGGGCATGTAGTTGTTTATCTACTAGTTTTATATTAGTATTGAGTGCATTGGATACTTGCTTTTCCATTCTTATGATACTTTACTAAGGAGAATGTTCTTCCATTCCATCCAGGTGAATACAAAAGATACAAAGTCTCCATCTTCTTTATGGCCGAATAGCATTCCATGGTACACATATACCACAGTTTATTTATCCATTAGTGAATTGATGGGCACTTGGGTCGTTTCCATCTCTTGGCGATTTTGAATTGAACTGTGATAAACATTCTAGTGCAAATGTCCTTATGGTAAAATGATGTTTTCCCTTCTGGGTAGATGCCTAGTAAAGGGATTGTAGGATCAAATGGGAGACCTACTTTTAGCTCGTTGAGGATTCTCCACACTTCTTTCCAAAGAGGCTGTGTTAGTTTGTAATCCCACCAGCAACATATGTGTTCCCTTCTCCCCACATCCATGCCAGCATCCATAGCTTTGGGACTTTGTGATGTGCATCTCGGTGGGGTTAGGTGATATCTCAAGGTGGTTTTAATTTGCATTTCTTTGATGATTAGGAATGATGAGCATTTTTTTATGTTTATTGGCCATTCATCTGTCTTCCAGGGAGAAGGTTATATTTATATCCCTTATCCAATGATAAATGGGATTATTTGCTCTTTTCTTGTTGATTACTTTGAGGTCTCTATTGTTCTGATTATTTGGCCTTTGTGAGATTTGTAACTTGCAAATATGTTCCCCGATTCTGATGGTTGTCTTTTGCTTTAATTGCTAGGTATTTAGCCATGCAGAAGGTTTTTAGCCTGATCATGTCCCATTTGTTTATTCTTATCCCTGCTGACATCTTTTAGGAATGACTTCTTGATTTTTTTATATTTATGTCACTGTGGCCCTACACCCCCATGGGATCAGAATAGCATGTAAACAGGTGGATTCTATGAGATCAGAACTGTGTGGTTAAACAGGTGGATTCTATGAGATCAGGACAGTGTGGTTGAACAGGTGGATTCTATGAGATCAGGATAGTGTGGTTGAACAGGTGGATTCTATGAGATCAGGATAGTGTGGTTAAACAGGTGGATTCTATGAGATCAGGATAGTGTGGTTGAACAGGTGGATTCTATGAGATCAGGACAGTGTGGTTGAACAGGTGGATTCTATGAGATCAGGACAGTGTGGTTAAACAGGTGGATTCTATGAGATCAGGACAGTGTGGTTGAACAGGTGGATTCTATGAGATCAGGTCCATGTGGTCGAACAGGTGGATTCTTTGAGACTGGGACAGTGTGGTTAAACAAGTGGCTTCTGTGAGATCAGGATGGTGTGGTTAAACAGGTGGATTCTATGAGATCTGGATGGTGTGGTTAAACAGGTGGATTCTATGAGATCGGGTCGGTTTGGTTAAACAGGTAGATTCTATGAGATCTGGATGGTGTGGTTGAACAGGTCGATTCTATGAGATCGGGACCATGTGGTTGAACAGGTGGATTCTAGAGATTGGGTTGGTGTGGTCAAACAGCTGGATTCTATGAGATCGGTCCATGTGGTTGAACAGGTGGATTCTATGAGATCGGGATGGTGTGGTTAAACAGGAGGATTCTATGAGATCGGGATGGTGTGGTTCAATAGCTGGATTCTATGAGATCAGTATGGTGTGATTAAACAGGTAGATTCTATGAGATCGGGTCGGTTTGGTTAAACAGGTGGATTCTATGAGATTGGGTCGGTGTGGTCAAACAGCTGGATCCTATGACATCGGTCCGTGTGGTTGAACAGGTGGATTCTATGAGATCGGGATGGTGTGGTTAAACAGGAGAATTCTATGAGATCGGGATGGTGTGGTTAAACAGCTGGATTCTATGAGATCAGTATGGTGTGGTTAAACAGGTAGATTCTATGAGACGGGTCGGTTTGGTTAAACAGGTAGATTCTATGAGATCTGGATGGTGTGGTTGAACAGGTCAATTCTATGAGATCGGGACAGTGTGTTTGAACAGGTGGATTCTATGAGATTGGGATAGTGTGGTTAAACCAGTGCATTCTGAAGTCAGACATGCCAGGGCTTGTCTTGGTTCCCTTTGCTCAATGGATGTTTGAATTTGGATAAGTATTCCAACTAGGTGCCTCAATTTCCTCATTCTGCAAAATGGGTTTAGTTATAGCATTTATGAAGACAACATATGAAAAGTATTTAACACCAAGCCCTGCAGTAAGCAAGGACTTAGTAAATGGTAGCTATTATCACCACCAACGTTATTATCCCCAATACCTTAAGCTGATAAAAAGGGGGAGCTGTTTTGTTGAATTAGAGCCTCCCTACATCTCCCAGATGCAGCCCCCACTCCAGGGTTCTGGGCCCCCTGCAGGAACCACCTGTGAAAGCCCCAAAACTCCCTAAACTCAGAATTCCCTTTCAGCTCTTAGGGACACTGAGGTCTAGGAGCCCTGGTTCAGTTCTTGTCCTCCAGGCAGGTCTGTGCCTCTGTGGCCCCCTGTGCTGGAGTTGGCCATCCCCATCCCCATCCCCATCCATCCCCATCCCCATCCCCATCCATCCCCATCCATCCCCATCCATCCCCATCCCCATCCTCATCCCCATCCATCCCCATCCCCATCCTCATCCCCATCCATCCCCATCCATCCCCATCCCCATCCCCATCCATCCCCATCCCCATCCCCATCCATCCCCATCCCCATCCATCCCCATCCCCATCCATCCCCATCCCCATCCCCATCCCCATCCATCCCCATCCATCCCCATCCCCATCCATCCCCATCCCCATCCATCCCCATCCATCCCCATCCCCATCCCCATCCCCATCCATCCCCATCCCCATCCCCATCCATCCCCATCCCCATCCCCATCCTCATCCTCATCCCCATCCCCGTCCCTGTCCCCATCCCCGCTGTCAGCAGCTCATCCGAGATGCAAGGGGGTGGGGTGGAGCATGTGTTGAAGGCTTGTTGGGAGAAGTGGGGGGAGGGGAAGCAATGGCCCTAGATCTCTGCAGCACCCGTGGAGAGAGAGATGAGGGACCCCAGCCCCACTTCAGCTTACCGCCCATCGGCCAGAATCAGTCCAGAGACCTCATAGTCACTGCCAAGGTTGCTGGAAATGGAGCAGAGTATTCAGATACTGGGAGTGCCACCTTTCTGCTCTATGGTCTCATGTACCCCTGTGCCCCAGCTCCTCGCACATCACTCTGGGGGAGTAAACCGGCAATGACAGCCCCCGCCTTCTCACCATGCAGGTAAAGAATGAAGACTTTGGGGCATTGCTTCACTATAGCTGGAATGGTTCCTTATTAGAATCTGATTTAATTTTTGCTCTCCTTATTATGGGAGAACTCCAGAGATTCTGTCTACGGTAAATAATGCACCCTTTTTTTTTTTTGAGACAGAGTCTCATTTTGTTGCCCTTGGTAGAGTGCCGTAACGTCACAGCTCACAGCAACCTCAAACTCTTGGGCTCAAGAGATCCTCTTGCCTCAGCCTCTGAAGTAGCTGGGACTATAGATGCCTGCCACAATGCCGGCTGTTTTTAGAGATGGGATCTCACTCTTGGTCAGACTGGTCTCAAACCTGTGAGCTCAGGCAATCCACCCACCTCGGCCTCCCAGAGTGCTAGGATTACAGGCATAAGCCAAGTAAAACTTTAAAATGACCCTTTTTTCCCCTTTATGCTTCATCTTTATCTGTTTGTTTTGCATTAAACTCAAATGTCCCCAAAAAAGGCATCTGTCTTCTGCCTCTCTTAGCTCCCCATTTCCCAGCATGGCACCAAGCGCATGGCCATGGCTCAGTCAAGGGCTTTTGATTGAATGGGATTTCTGTAAAGTTCCCTATAGAAGCAAAAACACTGTGAGGGACAGCAGAGCGGCTGGGCCTGGAAGTTGGATGGATTCAGTTCCCAACTCTAGCACTAGTTAACATGACTGTGGACAAGTAACTCCATCTCTCTAAGTCTCAGTGTCCCCATGTGTAAAGTGGAGATACCACTTCCTCCTTGAGAAGGTGCCTGTAAGATCTGGTAGAATGCCAGCTGTTGAAGGCCCAGCCTCCATTGATGTGGTGAGTGTTCCATCCACAGCAGTTACAGTTGCAGACAGGAGTCGGAGGAATGGCCCTGCTCTGGAGGCCAAGCTTTCCGCTGCTTCCCAGGGTGTCTGCAGATATGTGTGTGGCCTTCAAGAGTGTGGAGTAGTGTCACCTGTCAGCAGCACAGCTGTGAACTGTAAAGGGGTGGAAACACCTCACACAGCCCTGTTTTTGATGAACTCTTGGTTTCTCCTGCTGTTTCTGGATAGCCTGAAGACAGGCTTTATGTGTCTGCACCATTATATTCAGCATTTCAATTAGCTGCCAACTGGTTTGAGAATTGAGAGATTTCACCTGACAATCCAGATTTTCAGCTGCCCTTTAAAAGCAGGAATTGCTGGCACTGCAGGCTGTGCTGTCTCACTGCCTTGATCTTCCAGAACTGCTCCCCTGGCTCTGGGCATCTGGCAGCTCACACCTCCACCCTGCCCATCTGGCCCAGCCCCTGGAGGTGTGGCGCTTGCCACCCCCAGCCACCACGGTGTTTGCTTCACTCCTGGTCTCATTTCTCTGCATTTGCCCTGGCGGGAAGGCGGGGGTGCCGTGCTCCTGCCTCATTGCCTTCTCTCCCTGGGCTGGCTTTGAAGGCTGCCTCTTCCTCCACAGCCATGTCCAGCCCTGAGGGAACTCCTGGGGGACTTGAGGCTGCCTAAGCAGAGTGGGAGGCACTTGGTCCTAATCTTCTTTGCGCCTCATCTTGGAAACATTGCTAGTTAGAGATAACATTTGTAAGTCTCCTGCTCAGCCTGCTGGTGTTAACATTTAGTCCCCACTCTGCCTGGTGCCCACTGAGCCATGTCAGCCCCTGGCATCTGCAGCCAGAATCTGCACTCATCATAGAGGCTGCAGTTCAGATGGTTAGAGATGGGCCCATGTGGTGTGCTGCTGCCATCTCTAAACCAGACGCTGGGTGAGCATCGCGGTTAGGACAGACTGTGGGATGATTTGGGGTGTGGTGAGAGCATCGCTTGTTGGTCACAGGGAGTGGCACCAGGCCATCTGTTAGCCTGATGGTCCCGAGCAGCCCAGACGGTTGGGGAGCAGCTGTGGAGCCCCAGGGAAGATGGGAATGTGAAATGCCTGAGAGCTGTCTGCATTGCGCTGAGTTCCTGGCTGGAATTCCACAGCTCTGTCTTGGCCTCTGGAATTATCGGACTTGGGAGCTTTTTCAGGACAGAACAACTCAGAACCCGAGATCCCACCTGGGTCTTTGGGCCCCTCAGAGGGGGATCCCGGGAGTACAGGTGTGGATGAGAAAAGACTATTTCTCCTTACTGTTTTACCTCTTTGGACCTCAGGTACAAAAAAGGGACTGGATGCTGTTTACCAGCTCTTTACTCACTGCCCCCAGTGGTCACTCTGCAGCCCCACATTTATCCTTTCTTGTCCCCCTGCCACCAGTACCTGGCCCACTGGCTGTGACATGGGTCTGCACATTCGTATGCTTCTTCCAGAGTATATTGCATTGTTATGTGCGTTTCTAATTTGCTCACACAGCGCTGTGCTGGGGGCCTCGTCTTTTGCTTTTCTCTCTCAGCATCTTTCTCTCTCACCAGGCAGCAGCCATGCGGCCATGCGTATCTGCACTTTGCTGCTGTTCATCCTTCCCCTGAGATCTTCCCCGGGTGGCTCCTCACTCCCCACCACTCCCAAATACTGAGAGAAGTCTCTCTTTGTGTGGCCTTTATGGCCCAGTGTGAAGATTGCTCTGGTATAGACACTCAGAGTGGAATTACTGGATTACGTAGTCTACTATATTTAGCTTGACCAAGTATTGGTAGCTCGCTCAAAACTATGGCAGTTCTAAGCACCCACACTTCCATATGAATGCTAGAACCCAACTACAGCCCAAGATGAAGGGGAAAGAGGTGGGGGAGGGGAGGAGAGAGGGGAGGATGGGTGGAGGGAGGGTAATTGGTGGGACCACACCTATAGTGCATTTTACAAGGGTACATGTTAAACCTACTAAGTGTAGAATATAAATGTCTTAACACAATAACTAAGAAAATGCACTGAAGGCTATGTTAACCAGTTTGATGAAAGTATTTCAAATTGTATATAAAAGCAGCATGTTGCACCCCATAATTGCATTAGTGTACACAGCTTTGATTTATTTTTTTTTTAAACTTCCTAAGATTTTTTTTTTCTTTTTTTTTTTTTATTGTTGGGGATTTATTGAGGGTACAATAAGCCAGTTACACTGATTGCAATTGTTAGGTAAAGTCCCTCTTGCAATCATGTCTTGCCCCCATAAAGTGTGACACACACTAAGGCCCCACCCCCCTCCCTCCATCCCTCTGTACTCAATCTTGATATGAGGACAATTAATGACAATTAAGGTTATGGGGGGGGGAAGCAGAAAGAGCTTTGATTTATTTAAAAATAAATAAATAAATAAATAAAAGTATATGGCAGTTCTAAAGGCAGGAGCTCTCATGGAGCCTGAATTGTGTTTGCTTCTGAAAGGTAAAGTCATTGCATATCGAGTGCCTGCTATACGCTGGGAACAGCCCCAGTTTTTGCTTCACAAGCATTATCTCCTTAGATCTCACAGTGATCCTCTGAGATGGGTGTTCTCAGCATCTCCTTTGCACATGCAAAGAAATTGCGTCCAGAGAGGCGGGGCGTGTTGCTAGCTGTCTTTGCCTACTAGCTGTGGCTGCAGTGGATCATGGAAAGTGTCTTAAGTTATCGAGCCTCTGATTTAAGCCTCAGGCCTTAAATTGGTGGTTTTATGTGGCTGGCACTTTGTGTTTTGTTTATTCACATGGCACATGGTCTTCAAATAATTTTCAATATTTTAAAATCTGAGATTTCACAGAAACATCTTGGTGACCTGGCAGTAGTTGCCCACTTTCCTACAAGGCAGCACTGGCCAGGAATAAAACAAAAGTGGCTGGCCCTGTCCTTCAGATGTATATTACCCCCAGACACCACCGCTGCTGGAATTTGCAGGTCCTGGAAGTGACGTGTTTATGCACAGGCAATGTCCTTTTCCTCTGAGTTATTCCCATAAGCTGGAACCAGCCTTTCCTCTGCCTCTCCTCATCCTCACAGCTGTCCAACCTGCAGTTTTTTTGGCTGCAAAGTAAAAAACAGTGAAAAATAGCTTCCGTGCAGTGGAACCTGCTGCTCTCCTACCGCAGGGATCATGTGTTGTGTCCTGCAGAGGGCCCAGCCTGTGCCAGGCACCATGGAGGGAAGGAGAGACACAGCAGCTGGGCTCCTGCCTATGGGGAGGTGGGCCCCCATGTCTGGCCCATCTTGAGCAGAAAAACTCTCCCACGGATAGGAGTTCTGTTGATACATATAAAGATACAAATTCACCCAACCACAAATATTTATCACTGCACCAAGAGGAAACTTTTTGAAACTGTGGTGTTTGTTCCACCCCATGTGAGCTGCAGGACTAGTTTGTTTCTCGTTTCTGTTTTTAGCAAAGCATTAGGTCTCCTGCAGTTGTGAGTACATTGGTCTCCAGAGGCAGGACAGCACCGTGCTTAGAACTCAGGGGCTGAACAACTTAGACGTGGTTCTGCATCTTAGCCGGGTCACCTTGGAGATGGCACTTACTCTCGTGGAGCCTCCATTTCTTCATCTGCTAAATGCTGGTATTTGCATCTGCTTCATGAAGGCAGGAACGTGAGGTGCTGCAGGTGAGCACTTCAGAGTGTCCACACACAGAAAGCCTGCATGGGAGGGTCGTGCGTGCGTCATCGTCACAAGCAGCATGTGGGAAGAGCATGCTAGTGGACTGTCAGCCCCACTGGGAGCTTCTGTCCTTCTCTGAAGTAGAGATGCACTTGGTGTCCTGTGTTTGAGGTGAGGGTTTGATGTGGGAACATCTGTGTTGTAGATGGGGGTCAGGATTTATTTTCTTTTTGGACACTTGGCACAATCTAGTGACACCATGTGAGTGCTCTCCTTTGCTCTCCAAACCTTTCTTGGGTATTTCCTCCTTGGGCTGCCCAATCCTGAGGGTTGTGGCCTGTCCCCCCTTAGTTTGCAGAAGGATCAATCTGGGCACAGAGGCTGGGCTCCTCCACAGTCTCCTGTGGGACTGGAGGAGTTTGGTTTTGTGTTCTAGGTGGGTCAGGGAACCACTGGACAGTGTTGGCCAGGCAGAGAAAATGGGCTGGCCGCCTGTGTACAACTTGGCTAATAGTAGCTGTGACCACTCATGTAGGCGGGTCTGCCTCATGCGGGTGCTGCAGATGGACACAGCAATGAGTGAGAACCTGGACAAACTTGCAGCGATGGGAGACAGTCAGATGAGGCCAGACTGCAGTTGATTTGGGGCTCAGCTCTCCCCCAGGGGACTTCAGGAAGTAGTTGCATATGTTGGCCACTGAAGCTTAAGGTTGGGATAAGAGCATCTCCCCAGGGATATGTGAGTGCCCAGGGCATGGAGCCTTGCCCAGGGGAGAGGGTGAAGCTGGAGAAGCGGCAGGAAGCATGTGGTGAAGGGCTAGGTGTGCTGCGCTCGGGCGGCTGGCCTTGATCCTGAAGGGATGGGGAGCCGCTGAAGGTCACTCGTAAGAAACGTCATGATCAGATCTTGAATGTGACCCTCCCATGGATCCTGGAGTGCCTGCTGCCCATGCACTGTTGGGCTCAGTTCATGCCTGACACCATCCCTGTCACTGACAGGAGCCACCTGCCCCCCTCAGCCCCACCCTCCTCACACTTCCCCCTCCTGTCACGTCTGTTGATGTCTTCTCATCCCATCAGTCCAAGGCCAGAAGTGCCTCCCGCCTCCCAGACACTCCTCCACACCGGCCCAGCCAGGCAGGACGCCACCCTCCAAGTTACAAGCATGTCTCTCTTCCTGCCACATGGCCTGTCTGCTGTCCTCCAGGGCCTGTGACCCGGCACTGTGACCTGTCTGCCCCCAGCCTGGCACATCAGCCTCCTGCAGCCTTGTCGGGAGAATGAAGGACCCCAGACTGCGATTTCCAGGGAGGGGGACAACTGCCGTGCGCACCTTCTCTTGCACGTGCTTATCTCAGGTCCTGGGACAAGGTGGGCATCCAGTGGATATGTGGGCAGGTGAATGGAATTCTCCAGACCAGTGTTTTTCAACATTTTTAATCTCATGGCACATTTGAACCTACAGCTAATCTTCCATGGCACGATGAAATTATGTTGATTACAAAAAAAAGAATATACTTACTTTGAACTTCTTTCAAAAATAATTTAATTAACTATCTTTAAATTTTAATGATCTTTAAAACTTTTTGCAACAGTGCAGTTGAAAATCACTGGTCTGGACTATGGTTGCCTAATGAATGCTTGGAAGTGTGAATAGATGGGAGACCGTCGGTGCCTTTAGGGGAGAAAGAACTAGGTGCTTTTCATCTCTGCCAACAGACGTTTGCTTACATCGTAACTGAAATGTCCCATGGGCACAGTAAATGTCCACCGAGGGAGGGAAGCCGAGAAACGAGGACCTCACGGGGCTGTCAGGTTTCCTACCTTTCTCCGTCCTTCCCAGCCGATTGCCAAAACGCTTGCTTGGGAAGATGGGCGGAGTGGGATTGCAGGACTGAACCAGCTGACAGGGCCTGCTTCCCTCATCCTCTGAGTGAGTGGATGCTGCAGAGGGTTACAGGAGAGGGCCTCACCCAGGATGCCTTAGAGACCCTGCCAAACTGCTCCAAATAGAGCCCTCAGCCTGCCTGATGCACTGCTCATTAAAGAGTTACTCAGACCTCTCAGCTGGATCCCTCAGCAGCAGGTTGACCCAGATGTGAACATCAGGACCTTCCTCCTGAGCCCTGGAGCCCGTTCCCAGAGGAGGTTGGAAGGAGAGTGTCCTTTTCTCAGGCCGCACCTGTGTTGTCTCCTCCCAGTTGATCAAGTGGGGCTACTTGGTGGGGTTCTGCTGAAAGCTCCCCACCTGAAGCTACAGCAGGGCTCCGTGGTGTTGGAGCCACTGCCACGTGGGCTCATCGTGCCTGGCTATTCGCTGCTCTCGGATGCCTCCCCTGAGAGTTTTTAAAGTGGCAACATCAGGAATTTTTATCCTCGGTTTCCCAATTAGCAGTTGCATAATGGGTCCCCCAGAAACCGCTGCTCAGGCATGGGTTTTGTGAGCCCAACTGCTCCCCTTGTCGTGAAGCAGAGTTCACAGGTTTGCAGGTATTTGCAGTGACGTGAAGCTCCGTCCCTGCACCCCAGGATGGCAGAGTTGGGCCCATGGTTTACATTAGCTGCATCCACACATCCCAGCTGGCTAATGCTTGAAAAAGGAAAGGCAGATTTTCACTGCCACGGGAACAAAATCAAATTGCTTTTTAAAACTGAAGTATCAGAATTTTTTTCAGTCTCATAGCAGGAATGCCTGTCGCCCCCAGGGTAGAGTCTAGATTCTCCAACCTGGGCTCCCAAGTCTGTCCCAGGTTTCCATCCCCCCAGCCCCTGTGCCCCTCTGTTCCTGAATCCTGCGGTTTCCCCCAAGCTGCAGCTTTGGGCACCTCCAGGCTCATTCCTTCCCAGAAGCCCTTCTCTCTCCATCTTAAGCACAGGCTCAGGAACCAGACCAGAGCCAATTCCTCCCTCCACCCCTATCCCTAAGGAGTTGTGTGTCTGATCACCCTGCTTAACTCCTGAGTCTCATCTTCCTCCCTCTGAAATGGGAATTCTAAGAAGCCCCCATCTCAGTGCGCTGCTGAGGATGAGTAAATGATGCCTGATGCGTGGGTGTGCCTGGCAAGGAGGTGCTCGGTTAACGTTACTAGTGACAACTGCTGCTGCTGCCACCTCAGCTCCCAGCACGTCATCATCACCACGTCACGTGGTTCTCTGGGAAGGCCCCACTGCAGACCTTGCTGACCTTCCACCAAGTGTGTATAAAGGCTTTCTCACCCTGTTTAATAATGATCCGTTTGCTCATCTTTCCCAACTGTCTGTCAGCTGCACGTGTTGCTCTGGGCCCAGTGTGGCCTTCCCCTCATTCCAGATCTTACTGTGAAGTCACCTCCACCCAGGTGCCTTTCTGTCCTCAACCACCTAGCTGAGGTGTGTCTGCGCAAGCTCTTACCATGGTGTGTTTGTGTACCTGCCTGGCATCTCTGCCGGCTCTAAGCCCCTGAGGGCGGGGACCACTTACGTGCACAGTGCACATTCCTTCAAGGCACAGCGCCTCGCAAGTAGGTGGGCCTGTGGCAGATAGTCACTGAGTGAGCCGTGTGGTCACCAGCATCGGTAACTCGCGTGCCTGTGACCAACATGGGGCATAAATCTGAAACATCATATCACTGTCCACCACGGATCTGGTGGCTCTCCTTTCTCCACACATGGACTCCTCACTCCTTAGAGGAAGTGGGTGAGGATTGCAAGTCATTTCTTTTTACAATGTGGACGCACACATTTTCTGCACCCACCTTACATTAGCCAGAGGCCATCCTGGGGCATGTGCAAGGCATGCTGGGAAGCCTTGTCTGTCTTTGTAGCCCGGAAGAAGAAAAGGGTTTCATGAGCCTGTCTTGTCAAATGTGCACAGGGTAGCTAGAAGACCTTTGGCTGGGGTCCTTGGGAGTCTAGTCCAAGTTCTGGAATGTAATTGCTGCTGACAAGTTGTAAGAACAGCTGACACTGAAGCAGTCATCCCTCATCTGGGGATAAGCTAGTTGCTACTCCTGAAAGACCAGGCCTTCTGTTTATTTTATAACCTGCCTCTGTGTTCTGAGATTAAAAACAAAAAGGAGCTTTGGGAATGCAGAGTCACCCCGTCCATCCAGTGTCCCACCACAGGGGATGGAGGGCTTGTCAAGAATAAGTACAGGGAATGAAATGTTGGAAAAAACAGAGAGCAGGGGCCTGAGCATGTGTGTAGGAGCCATACCTTGTCTTCTTGTTCGCAACATCCTGTTGTCTTTAAAATAGCTATTCTTAATTTGATGATATCTTTATCTTCTTCAAGCTCAAAATAAAATTAACCTTTTCTGAAGGGGGAAAAAATTATTCCCATTAAAATAGTACTGATTGTTCTTTTTAAAAGCAAGGCCTAACTCCCAGTGCTCTCTGTTAATCGTTCTAAGACATAATTGAGGATAGTATTATGACAGGAAGGCCACACAGAGTGACAGCAGGGCCACAGTCACAAGACTCATTAAGCGGCCCCCAGGGGAGTCTGGCAGGTCTCTGGTGCTGGGCTAATCTGGGTTTTGGCTGTGTACCCAGGAGCCCAAGCAGGAAACTCCCAACTACCTCGTGCCCCGTTGCTGCTCTGTGGAGAGGCCCCCTTGTAGCTGTGGGGCCCCTCCTGGGAGCACCGTGTGACAAATGGGGCTTCTGGAGACCCTGTTTCCTGTCTCCACCCACTCAGCCCTGGTCTTCTGCTCTCGGACTCCATGCCGGGGTGGGGTTGGGGGCGGTCTCTGGGACCAGAGTGGCTTATGAGCCAGCCTCCTGGAGTCTTTGTTATCTCTTGTCTGGACTTTGGCAGCAGCCTCCAGACCATTCTCCCTGGTGGCCTGCCTCGTTCCCCTAAGTTCATCCCCAACATTGAATAGTTCTTTCAACAAACATTTATGTGGTCTCCTGTGATCTGTAGGCACTGTGTTGAGCTCTAGAGATGGAGGGATGAACCAGAGACATCAGTTCCCTCCCTTCATGGAGTGACAGTCTAGCTGGGGAGGAGGGAAGGTGAGAGGCACGTGCGAGAGGGACACAGTGAGCCTAAGCAGCTGTGGGAGAAGTGCAGGCAACAGCGTCAGGATAGGCTTTTGAAAGGTCTTTCTGCCTGTCGCCCCCACATCAGTCCTTCTGAGTGCTGTCAGATTCTGCCCCTCCTGCTGGTCACCTCCACTGGCTGCATTCCCTGCTCTCCACAGTTGCGCGTGGTCTGGCTCCTGTTGCCACCTCAGTCTGACGCCCCTGGAGCCCCTGAGCCCAGCCACACTGGCTGCCAGCCCCTGCCCCAGCAGGCCGGGCTCCTCTTGCCTGTGGCTGCTTTTTGGTTTCCCTTCCCTCCCCTCACACCAGGGCACCCACCTACACCACCTGGTGGACGGAAGGTTTTCCTCCAAGAGTCAGCTGAAATAGCACTGTCAAGGGTTGCTGTCCCTGAGTGAAAACCTCCCTCCAGCCCTGACACAGACATAGCCCTCCTGTCTGCCAGCTCCTCTGAGCACCTGTGGCTCACAGCCTCACAGTGCTAGCCCCCTGCTGACCCCACCCCCTCCCACACATATGAACAGAGCCTGGCCGGCCTTGCTAGCTATCAGGTACTTAGCCCAGGTCCTCACAAATGAGACATTTATGGCCATTTTACAGATGAGGATCCAGGGTTTGGAGTGGGTTAACAATGTGCCCACAGAGCTAGCAAATGGCACTTCAGATCTTTCTGATAGCCCTGGAGAATATCATCTTCTAATGTGAATTGCATTCAGTATGGCCTCTTGGATGGATTTGTAGGGCCTTGGCCAGTCCCACTGTCTGTGCAAGTGGAGTGAAGTGGGGCTTGCAAGCTCTCAGGAGGAGAGCTGGGCCAGGGTGGGACAGGCTGGTGGCCCTGTGTTGCCAGCCAACCAAACCTCTCTCGGCTCAGTGCCTACCTGCTGGCTGGACCACTTGTTCCAAAGGAAGGCCAGGAGCCTGGATTTTGTACAGAAATCTGGTGTTAATGTTTTTGAACATTGCTCAGGAAAAGCAAAACATACCTTGGGGTCACTTTAGTCCATGGACCTCCATGAATGGCTTGTGCTAAAAATAGTGGGATTGTCAGAACCAGAAGGTCAGAACCCGACTTATCCCCACAGGGGAGCCCATCTGGACAGCACTGCTAGAGAAAGGCTGACTCCATTCTGAGATATCCAACAACCCCTCCTTAAAAATTCCAGAAGCAGCAGGCACATTTGAAAACTCAGGCATTTAAACACAACTAGGCATTAAATGACATCAACGTATCATTAATTTTGTTAGAGGTGATAATGGCACTGTACTTAAATGGGAAAATGTTTTTAATTCTTTAGAAATTTGCATTGGAGTTCGAGACCAGCCTGAGCAAGAGACCTTGTGTCTAAAAATAGCTGGTCGTTGTAGTGGGCTCCTATAGTCCCGCTACCCAGGAGGAAAGAGCATTGCTTAAGCCTAAGAGTTTGAGGTTGCTGTGAGCTGTGATGCCAGGGCACTCTACCAAGGGTGACAAAGTGAGACTCTGTCTCAAAAAAAAAAAAAAGAAAGAAAAAGAAAAATATGCACTGAAGTATTTAAGGAACAAAATATCATGATGACCATAATTTACCTTAAAATACCTCAGCAAAAAGGTAAAAATGACATAGCAAATATGGGAAAGGGTTATGACTTTACTCAATGAAGGTTATGGGGATTCATTATAATTTGTTCTGCTTTTTGCCATATTTAAATTTTTTCATAGTAAAAAAGTAGGGGAAAAAAAAAAACCACAGTCCCAGAAAAGACTTTAGCCTTCCCTGACTTGTTCTGAGATCTTCCCTTCGACTGAGCTGTGCAGCAGTTCAGGAGGGGTGTCCAACACTCTAGGGTCACAATGAGACCCAGGGAAACAGTGTCGGGTGAGGCAGCCCCTCCCACCAGCAGCTGCCTTGTGTTTCGAGACTTTGGGCAGGGTCCTCATCATTCGTAAGCTTCAGTCCCCAGCCTCTGAGGGTGAGGTGCCAGGCAGGCGCTGAGTACAGCGTGTAAGTAGAGAGCTGACAGACGCCATTACTTGTTCTGAAAATAGTGGACACCAAGTTGAGACTTCTGCCACGTTGGGTTTTCTTAGAACAGGACGAGGATTAGTTTTCCAGGGACCAGTTTTCGTGAAGAATGAAGGCTTGGAAAGGATTTGGGGTCCCTCTAGGCAATAATCCCTGCCTCTGCCAAGTAGCCTTGGAGACCGGGGTGAGAGGGGGTGCTAGCCAAGCAGTGGTGGGCAGATTAGACTCATGGGCATCATCCTCTAACCTTCATGGGGGCGGGGGGGGGGGGCGTTCATCTTCCTGGTGCCCTGTAGCTCAGCCCCGCCCCACGTGCAACAGGAGGCTCATCTCCTCTCTCCTGCCTGGTGCCCTGTAGCTCAGCTCCACCCCACATGCAGCAGGAGGCTCATCTCCTCTCTCCTGCCTGGTGCCCTGTAGCTCAGCTCCACCCCACATGCAGCAGGAGGCCCATCTCTGCTCTCTCCTTGTTGCTTTAGAGGATTTGAGCATCCTCCTTCCAAAAACATCTTCGCAAGTTCTCCCAGGGCTGATTAGCTCCTTCTCATCTTCCTGCAGCAGAGCCTCCCAAGCCGTCCTTGAGGGCTTCTTATGCAGATCAAACCAGGCTTGCTCAGCTCCATTCAGCCCTGACCTGGCAGGTTAACCACCTTCTCAAGGTGCTTCACAAGGTGTCCGACTGCTTCACGACCAAGTAGCTTTACGACCAGCTCAGTGTGGGCTGCAGGACCCTGGGCTCCCCTGGCCTGTTTTCACTTGTTCCCACACAGCCCATCTCCCACCAGGCTGCAAGAGACTAGAGCCACTGGCCTGGGACCACACTGACATTGGTGTTGCTATGGCCCATGGCAGTGTTTGGGTGCTGCCATCCTTCCAGAGAAGGGTCCACCTCTGAGGCAGCTCATTTGGGTTGCTGGACAATAAAACTTTGCTGTGACTTTGGAGTGACCGTCGAGGTCCTTGCTTGCAGCAAATGCTCCGTGGCCCTTTCTTCTCCTACCCGGTGCTCAGAGTAGACTTGCCACAGAAAATAGAGGATGCCCAGTAAAATGGGAATTTCAGATAAACCACCAGCCATTTCTCATTGTAAGCATGAAGAGGTTTTATTTGTATGGGGCATACTCTTTGCTGAAAAATCATTCAATATTTATCTTAAGTTCAGATTTCATTGGCTAAATCTGCCCATCTTGGCTTAGAGTCGCTACTTACGAAAGAACTTTCCTTCCACACCCCGGGCCTTGGCAGGGCTTTGTGGGAAGAACTCTGCCTCAGGGACCAGGGCAGGCATTAGGTGGGTTTTGTGAGTGCTGACAGGTTGTGACTGAGCCGTCCCTGCCTTGGGTCACCTGTGCTGGTGCAGGGGCAGCAGAGACAAGCCCTGCCCAGTCTGTGGGCCTCCTGGACAAGGTGCCCCACACCTGCTCCAGGCTGCAGTTTCTTTGTTTATCATATGTGATCTGTCAGAGCACGTTTCTTCTGGTATTCTTGAGAAGCTGTAGTGACCCTTTTCCTCCCCCGCCCTCTCTGCTCTTCATGTCTTCACCCTGCTTTGTCTTCAGTCCAGAGGGAGCATCACCTTCCCAGAGAGAGCCTCTCTCGGCCCCTGCAGTGCCCAGGGGGTCGTTGTCACAAGCCAGAGCTCACCAGGGTGGAGGCATGGAGGCGTGCAAGCAGGACCAGATATAGAGTTTGTGGGGGCCCCTTGTTCCAAAATTATTAGGAATGTCAAAGTGGGGACAGCTAGTCTTCACACAGTCCAAGCGCAGCCCCTCTGTGACAGCACAGACTGCATGCCTGGAAGTGGGTCCTGCCCACAAAGGCCCAGCAGACACAGGTGAGGTGGGTGGGGTCAGGACCACAGTGCCCCCAAGCACTGTGTGAACGTGCCTCTCACCAGGGGCCACCCTGTGCAGTCCCAGCCTGCTGTGGCCCTGTTGACTATCACGTGCCATCACATGTCCTAGTTTTTCAAGAGAAGGTAGAAATTGTTCGTTTATTAATAAAATTGCTTTCTTAACCAGTAGCAAACAATTCATGTTTTAAGGCAATTCCTGTAAAGGGGAATGAAGCATATCCTCTGGAGGGTAGCATTTACTATGATTAACATTCGTGCAGCCACTTGTGTAGTCACCAGATGTATCTGTGTCTCCATCACCAGCCTGTGATCTCCACAAGAGCCACAGCAATGACAATGTGTGTTCCTTGTTTTATCTCTGGCCCCCAATGCCACGCTTGGCACATTGTAGCTGCCCCAGGAATAACTACCACACTTGCATGGGAACACATTTTGTTTAATTTTTAGCCCTGCTTTTCTCCTGCTTAATAACACAGGAGCGTCTTTCTTATTACTGAATGTGATAACACACATAAAGCCTTAGAGACCATTTGCAAACGATCATCTTGCAGCACGATGTCAGGTGCAAGATGGTGATGCATGTCCTTTCTGAACAGGTGAGGAAAGTGTACCTGAACATAGATGTTCTGTTTTCTCAGGATGCCAAGTTTGTAGAGGAACGAAGAAAGCAGCTCCAGAACTACCTACGCAGTGTCATGAACAAGGTCATCCAGATGGTCCCCGAGTTTGCTGCCAGCCCCAAAAAAGAGACTCTCGTCCAGCTGCTGCCCTTCTTTGTGTGAGTACCACTTGGTGGCCATGCTCCACCAGGGCTGCCCACCACTTCTTTGTTTCTTTGGAGGTTTGGCGTGCAATTGGCTCTCTGGCTCTCACAGTGCCCTGGACATTAGGAGCCCTGACGTGCTCCAGGCATTGTTAGAGGTGCTGAAATGCAGGATTAGTCTCAGCACTTTGGAGTTTCTAAAGGGCTTACAAGAGAGGTCTGCAAGTGAGCATTGCAGATTTGAGGTTCACAAATAATTTGAGGGCTCTGTGCTTTTATACTTTCATATGCTTTGATCAAAGGAAAGATTTATTTTCTGTACAGCTCACGAGTGTTTCAAAACTAAAATGATCTGTGTCAGTGTTTGTCAAGTTTGGGTAATGAACCCAAGGAAAAATTCTCGCAGGCTCCTGCCAGTATTGGCTTAAATTATTTTGGTATTAATATTATTTAAATATGAACAAACTTAAAACTTGGTCTAAATTCCTTGCCTTTCTGTCTCTTCTAAAAGCAAAAAAGTATTTAAAGAAGTTTATGTTACGTACTTAGAAAATCTTTACAATTCAAAATTGTCTGTTAACATAGTGGGTGCTTTTTCTGAAACCAAATCTTTGCTCACAATGGTGGATGTGTCTTGCGCTTGCTATGTTGGCATCTGCACACTGGCTCCACCCACCCGCTGGTTCCACCCACCCGCTGGCCCCACCCACCCACTGGCTCCACCCACCCACTGGTTCCACCCACCCGCTGGCCCCACCCACCCCACTTTTTTCTTTTTTAATTCATTGACATTTATTAAATGCTTATTATATGCCAGACCTTGGATGCTAAGAGTTTAATAAATGGAATTTAGGTAATTTAAAGAATAATCTCTTCAAGAGCGATAGTGCTGCGTTTTGAGCTTCAAATACATTATGAGTGATAAGTTAGTGCCATTAGAGCTTTATTCTTTGTGTTTTAAAATATATTCAAGGGACAAATATTAAGTTGTAATTGGTACACAGTATATTTTTGGATAAAACTCTTATCAGTAGTGAACAGGCCACAGGAAAACTTTTTTCTTTCTGGAAGTTGCTGAGAAACTTCCATTTGTGCAGCACCTGGAGGCTGGTCGTGGCCACGTTGATGTCCCTGCCTCATCGCTGGTTAGTCCACCCTGTTCTAGTAAATCTTTTCTTTTTTTTTTTTTTTATTATTGGGGATTCATTGAGGGTACAATAAGCCAGGTTACACTGATTGCAATTGTTAGGTAAAGTCCCTCTTGCAATCATGTTAGTAAATCTTTTCTTAGCCTGAGACATTCACATCTTTGGAATTAGGGAAACCAAAATGACAAAGTACTTCCTGGTTTTTATAGAGTCTGCAGATGATACCTAATGTAATTATGCTGTTTCTAAAATGTTGTCATCATAATGGAGACACAAAGTGTGAGAATCCATAGATGAAACCCGTGGACTTTTTTAAGAACAGTCTGTGTATTTTTATGGGAGGGATGTGATGTATTCCAGTGGTGATGCGGTAACTCAAAGCCAGAGGCTGATTTCTGCTTCTCACTGTGGGGTGCACTCGGCCTTGCCAAGTTGAACTTCCAGCCAGGCAGACCTCGGCTGCTGCCTCATTCCCTGTTAGGTCCTTTGAAATTGTTGCCATGATGGTTGCTTAGGTTTCACTATTGTTTCCGGGCTTTCATGAGAAGAGACTGTTATGTTGTGCTGCCTGGGAGAAACGATGCCTCTTTTCCTTAATAGAACACACTCTCTGGAACATTGTCTTTTTCCTTGTATATAATTATTTGTAAGGCCAGGGCCTTGATATTAATGTTTTGAAACAGCCACAATAGTTCACGAGAGGAGTTCTTGGCTTCTGCGAGTAGCCCTGGCCGCTCGCTGAGCTGTGTGCATGAAGCTGGATCCTCTGACGGAGGCTGAGTGAACACTGGGTCCCAGACATGGACCGTCTGAGGAGGAGGTGCTGCCCCACGCACACGGTCCCGTGTCCCTCTTGCCTGACCCTGGGAACCCAGCGTCTCCAGCCAGTAGGGTTCATCAGCCAGACACGTGTCGTGAGGTCTCAGCCCACAGAGAGAAACCTTTTGTGCCTAATTAGCACAGAGAATATACGGTTCAACTTATGGGCTTTGAAAAACAAAAAATTTCCATCAGAGATTGTGGCAAATGGCACAATATTGACACTGGAATTTTGGCTAAACTTGGTCCAGACCAGTGTCTGTCAACCTTCTTTATCTCACAGCACACTTGAACCTATAGTTAAACTTCTGTGGCACCCCAAAATTATGTTTGGTCCAAAAAACATGAGTAAAAATAAGAATATACTTACTATACTTTGAACTTCTTTCAAAAATACTTTAATTAATGATCTTTAAAAATTTTTCACGGTGCACCTGAGCTCCTCTCATGGCACACCAGTTGAAAATTACTGCTCTAGGCCCAGTTGAAATGTCTTGTATTTCCTTTATTGGGCAAGACTAGATTACAGGTTAGAATTTGCAGGTTGTGTGGTAATGGAAGATAAACTGCCCGTGTTTTGCCCATGCTGGTGGACCTCCATATGGTCATATCCTACCTGTGTGTGCCTGCAGAAAACAGCGAGACTCTCCGCTAGAAAGCTTAGCCTAAGAGATTTCTGGTTAAAAGCATTTTGAGAATCTCTTGGCTCAGGAAATATCCCCCCCACCCAAGTATAATTTATTTATTCTTGTAAATCTTGACATACAGTTCTTTCAGTGCTGTTTCAAGATTCTAAAGATCCATTTTAATTGCTGAGCTTAAGTGGACTTGTTCTCTGAAGAGTATCCCCATGTGCTGAGCACTTTCTGTGGGTGCTGACCTAAGGTTTCATCTGCTTTATCTCATCTAATCTTCTTGAGAGCCTCTTAGGTGGGCCCAGAGCTCCATTTTATTAAGCAGAATCTTACAAAGTTACTATTAAAATGAAAATTTTGCATGGTTTCATAATACTTTGTAATCATAATTTAACCACATAAATATAACATTTTATCATACTGATGAGGAAATTGAGGCTTTGAGAGGTTATCTGACTATTTCCAGGGTCACCCACTCAGCACACAGGGAGCCTGGCTGTTTGGTGCCATAGCCTGTGCTTTGGGGCACAGGTGACAAACCCACAGGCTATGGGTTGAGGCTAGTCCCTGACTTGTTTATTTGGCCAGTATAGTGGAGTTTTGTTATTTGTTTTCCTTGATTGAAGTACTTGCCTGTGTCAAAAAATTAGAAGATGTCAGAGGAAAAAGTCCAAATGCCAAGCTTCTTTTGAAAAATCAGAAGAGTTGATCATACTCTACTGCACTTGAGTGTTCCTGTGTCCACCGGACCCCCATCCTGGACATGGAGCCGACTTCCCCTGCCAGGAGTCACTGCTCCTTGGCTGGTGGGCCAGGTGCTCACCCTGCCTGCCTGGTGACTCAGCAGACATTGGAGTTCCCAGTCCTGGCTTTTATCCACTGCTTACACGGCCCTGCATTTCGGTTTTGTATTTGAGGGCACCCTATGTTACCCAGGAAGCGTTTGTTTACATGTTGTGTTCCTCCAAGCTAGTCTGCTGTTAAACTTCAGTAATGGAGGCTCCATTCCGATTTGAGGGACGGGAAGGTAGGCAGGAAAGATAAAAGCTAATGGGTAGAATTTGCTTCTGTTTTTCCTTGTGAATATTTCTTAAAACTTTTGGGCCTGCGCACCTGAAGTCCAGCGTTAGATACACTTTTCCACCTCATGTGTCTCTATTTCACTGTGTTTTGTGAATGGCATATGACTTCTAAGTAAGCTGCCCTCTGTACAAATCCAAGATTTGAAGAATCAGCAGGTTGAATTTTTTTCTCCTATCTCCCTGTGTTCCTTTGCCTTCTTTGCTAATGGCAGCAGCAGCTCTGAATTAGAAAGTAGGCCAGGGGGAAGTGGGGTGTTTTCTTTTCTATTTTGAACACCATGTATCAGTGTGGCCCAGGTGGAGACCAGAGTCTTCCCCCAAAAAAACAGGGAGCAGATGAACACCAGCCCCCAGCACCCTCTTCTGAGAACCTCATGCTGTATCCTGTCACTCGGTGGAAAGGTGGTCACTGAGAAACATGACGTGCAGGTGACAGCAGACAGGGACAGAAACGTCAGGTGCTATTAACAAAGGGAGGCCTGGACTCCAGAAATTCACTCTGTGAAACTGGAGCCACAAACTGGTGACAGATTCAAAGATTTGTTGCACTGTCATTAAGGATGTTATTAAAATGTTTTTCTGCAGAGTAATTTATCCTTGGGAAATACATTATATTCTGCTGCTCCTTGAGGGGTGGGAGGGAGTTAGGGGCATTGAAGGCCGCAGAGTGATACAGGTCATAGCACAAATTCCCAACTGGATTTTCAGTGGAAAACATGGTCTGTATTTCCCATCAGCCCCCATTTGCTGCAGCATTTACTCTTCAAGTTGCTAAACGTATCTCTTTCTTTTTGCCTTGCCGCAGTGTGACCTGCCATGTTCTCCCAGTGAGCAGGTTAAGTTTAGCTCAGGGATGAAATGCCCCAACCCACATCCTACCGGGGAACCCCTGACCGTGAGCCGAGACGTCTCACTGTGGAGGTTGCTCTGAGGAAGAACACAGTTCCTCCCTCAGGACTTTGACCACACTGCTTTTGTGGACTGGCCAGAATCTTCCAGGCTCCAGAGTCCACAGCACTGCCGGCCACCAGAAAGACATGCAGGTGCTATCCAAGATGTCTCAGAAGTGCAGGCAGATGCTGGCTAAGTGTGAACAGTGTTTTGAAATAAAATGTCCATGCAAGTGACTTTCGTGGAGGAGTGTGTCCCAGGTGGACACCTTTCCAGCTGCTCCTCCTACTGTTTTTCCTTGGCCTGCTTCACTGATTTTGAGGCCCCTGGCAGCCAAATGGAAAATATGGAGATTCTGAAGTCAGCGATGGTCTCCAGATCTGCCACTAAAGGAGTGATTTTGGGCACGGTTTCATAGTCCTAGTGTTCATATGAAATGGGAAGACAGGTACTAACCTTACCAATTTGTTGGAGTATCAAGTAAGATGACCCAAGTAAGTGTGCTCAGCACAGTGCAAAGGCCCTGAGGCAGGGCAGATTGGCGTATCCAAGAAGCCAGTATGGCCAGAGATGAGGGGGCCAGCTCAGGGAGGGCCTTGGCAACCCTAGAAGTGACCTTATTCTGGGTGGGAGGGGATGCCATTGGAGAGTGTGGAGCAGGGTGTGACTTGACTTGGCTTATGTTTGAAAACCTCACCTTTGGGCGGCACCTGTGGCTCAAAGGAGTAGGACTCCCCTATACCAGCGGTGGCGGGTTCAAACCTGGCCCCAGCCAAAAACTGCAAAAAAAAGAAAAAGAAAAGAAAAGAAAACCTTACCCTTGACCGGGGCGCAGAGAGTGGAACTGGAGAGGGACAAGCCAAGAAGCTTTTGGAAGCAACAGGAGTTGGTGGCTTGACAAGGTGAAGAGCAGGCTGGGTGAGGCGTGATTGGACCTAGACGTAGCTGGGGAGTGGCTGCTGGGTGACAGAAGATAGCTGCTCTTAAACCCCAGGTGTCCTGCTTGCTGGGCAGATGTAGAAACACCCCAAGTTGCTCATGGTTTGGTCTGAGGGAGAAGGCAACCCTGTCCACATGTACAGCCCTTGGCTGGGCAGGGGTATCAGTAGGGTATTTACACAGTTGAGGAGACACGGCCCAGCCCTCAAGGGCCTGTGTGTATACGTCATGACATCATGAGGCCACTGCCCGCCCTCCCCCTTCCCCTTTTCCTCCCCCCCACCCCTCTCTTGAGGAGTACCTGGCGGTGTGTCAGACTGCAGGGTTTGTTTCCCAGCTCTGCCACTGAATGGCTGTGTGACCTACTAAACCAAGTCACTTAAGCCCTCCCGGGCCACAGTGTCTTTATCTGTACAGTGGGATAACAGCAGCATCTTCCTTCGGTGGCCATGGGGTTACATGAGCACATAGTAAGTGTCACTGTTTCTACCAGGAGAAAGGGAGCTTGGGGGGAGGAGAGTTTCAGGGGCAAACATGTGGAATGAAGTGATGAATTTATGGTATTAAAATAAACCACAGAAGTATGTTAACACACCCCCACCATGCCTACCCACCCCTCTCCCCATAACTTTGCAGGAATCATCAATACATAAGTCAAATACAGATTCTACCTACTGTTCTCCTCTTTTTTAACTTAACAAAGCTGTTGCACTCCTTGGAAAGCCACATGGCATCCACTGTAATGGTGGCTTCATAATTAATTTCATCATTGCTCTTCTGAACATTTGAGAGGTTTCCAGGTTTTTCTCCCTCCAACAGTGTGGCCTGGAACATCTTGATGGCATACATTTTTGCAGGTGCTTGTTTAGGTCTGATTTCCAGATACCATTCTGTCACAGAGGCCACATGCATTTTTAGCCTTGGAAGACATCTCTAGACCCCACCCCTTAAACCAATATTATATGCAGGATTTTGACAGGGATAAAAGGTTATCTATTCTTTCCAGGTGTGGAGAACAGCTACAGAATGAGGGAGCCCAGGTCATCCACGGTGGCTAAAGAGCAAGTGCTTGTCCCCATGCTCAGAGTGCACAGGGATGTGAAGCTGAGACCCAGGAGGGGGCTGGGGATGGGAGACCTTGCAGGTGTTTGAGCTCTGGACCACGCTGTCAGAAGACCATGCTGGCACTGGGTGGAGAGTGGACTGGTGAGGAGATAGGTAGGGTGCCTTCATAATGGTCCAGAAAAGGCAGGGAGGTCTGAACCAGACAGCCAAGAGGAAATGTGGACGTGGATTCAGAAGACTCTGCAGAGGGAGGAGGGGGAGGGCCCTGCCCAGAGCCAGGTATGCAGCACCGTCCACTCCCCAGGCCTTCACAGCAAGGTGGTGGGGGCAGCATTGCCACCCTTTGGGGATAAGGAGTGGATGACAGTCAAGCAAATGACTGGGCAGACAGCAGAGCGATGGAAGGGGATGGCACCAGAAGATGGGCTGAATATCTGGGTGAGTGAAGGTCACAGGACTCTCAAGAGAAGCTCACTTGCAAGGAAATGAGATGAGAAGGGGACTTTGGGTGTAGGTGCCAGTCTCTGTAGTCCTGAAGGCAGGCCAGAGCCAGGCGAGAGGGATTTCTGAATGTCTCTGGGATTGCACCCTCTGAGCTGGTTCAGGTGGCAGTTCCTTCCTGGTGCTTCTCAGAAAATGTGTTTTTCTGAATCTCAAATACCAAGAAAAATCGGTCAAGAAATCAGGGAAAGATATCATTATTCTTCTGCAAAAACTAAAGTGTAGCAGTCAGTGTTCCTGTTGGAAGGAGCTGACGCTCACAGGGCCAGAGCAGGAGACACCAGCATCTGGAGTCGGAGGTCCAAGGCAGTGCTGGTGGGAACCAGGGCAGGAGCGTGTGGGAGGGAGCTGGCCGTGGTCCAGGCACTCAGAACTGCTGGGAACTGGTGCCACGTTCCAAGTGTGTGTTCATGGCTCTGTCTGCTGCAAACAGTGAGTCATTCTGGCAAATAAATACTAATGTATTAATATTCGTGTGATAGTATACTTTCCGTGGGTGGCATTCCAAGAAATAAGTGCAGGAAGAACACTAAATCCTTACGCTGGCAATTTGCACACCTGGCTCTGTGCAGAGCTGCGAACCTCACTGGGAACTTGCAACTTGCCTGGGCCTTCTAACAGTGCCCAGTGATTGTCCCTGGTGTTCACCAGTTTGGCTTGCAGTTCTTTGTAAACACAGGAGAACCTCCGTAACTTGCTCACCTGAGGGACTGTAACTAACTGGTCTGCATATGGAGGTGGTCACCATGAGGAACTTACCCTGAGCACACGTGGTGCTTGTCTGGTCTATGAAAATTAGGTCAATTTGAGGTGGTCTGTGAAGGGAGGTGGTCAACTATGAGGTTCTGCTGTACTACCAAACTTAATGTTTATTACTTACTAACCAAGTCATCTTAAATTTCTATGATAATGAGTAAATAGTGTGAAGGGTACTGGTAATAGTTTAAGAATAATTTATGATTTAAGGAATTCCTGATAACTCCTAGGAATCCTGACTTTGCCATCCTAAATCTCAAAGAGTCACCTCTTTCAGGAATCTGGAAACACCCTTTAGGATATGATTTCCTGATATAAACGTGGGAGTGGCTGGCATGCAGGAAACACAGAGGTCTGGGAGGTGGTTGCCCAAGGAAAGGGGAGAGGGAGAAGAGGGGCTGGCCAGCGATGGAAGGTGGAGACGTGGGCAGGAGCCCAGAGCAGCAAGACAGAGAAAGGGAAGTCAGCCTTTCGAGGAGAGCACGTGTTTCCCAAAGAAGCCTTCCCCTGTGTGAGAGAGCTGCAAAATTAACACCTAGTCCCAGAGCATTCAGAGTAGCAAGCTGTCCTCCATCACTGCCAAGTTGGCAGCAGACCCAGGGAGCAGGTGGCATGGCATGGCTGTGGTGGCATCCCTGTCACCCTCATCAGTAGGGAGAGTGCCACAAAAAAGTCGTCAAGGGTAACAGAGTGGAAGCAGCAAGCCCCAGCCCAAGTCACATCTCAGGTGGGGACGGGTTCATCTGCACAGCTCTTAGAAACGTGGCCGTGTTGGCCACGCGGGGCCTCTCTCTGAACAGACTGGATTGTGGAGCTGATAGCCATCTGAGGCCATGGGGATGTGGAGACTGCTTTGCAAAACGGCCGTTTATTCCCATGCAGAGCACTTTCCATAGTTTGTAGCATCTGCCTAGACAGGCAGCTCTGGTAACTGTGAGGCCAGGACATTTTGCCCTTGGGGTCCTGGGATGACTGAGATCATATAGAGACTATTTGTGCTTGTGAAGTCTTTGCCCCCTTTTCTGATATTTTTGGATGGCACACAAGGTGAAGTTTTATAATCCCATAAGCATGCCCCCCCAGCACAGAGTGGCGTGGACAGCTGTGTACAGGTCAGGGAAGCCCCCATCTGCTTCTTCCTCTCATTGTTACTAACCAGGAGTAGCATCTGCAGGGAGGAGGCACTTCACCACCAGGACTGATACCCCCAATAGGAGCATGTTTGCCCAGTGAGATGCCCCCACCTGTTTCTGATCTCCCAGTGCCCTCTTACGGTGCCGGCTCCTAGCCGGGAGCAGCAGAGCAGACACACCCTCTAGATTGACCCCTTCCAGCTGGGGGGCCACAACAAACTCCAGGGCCTGTAGAGTCCAGGCAGGTCATGTAAGTGAATACAGCCACTGTGGTGACAACAGGGAGTGGTGCTTGTGGGCCCCTCTCAAGGGATCAGCAGGTCCTCACAGCCGATTCTCACTATATGGAACCACAGGTTACCAGAAAAAAATCATTGACCTTTTCAGGAGATAGCATATTGATATAAAATCTGATGTCTAAATAAGGAACTAATTTGTTTGTGGGTCAAACAAATGTCAGTGGGCTGTATGTGGTCCTCTGTGGAAGCCTTCCAGGGCACAGGGTCTGCTTAGCCTGTGAAGGAGGCAGTGGGGACACACTCAGCCTCAGGAACATGAGGACAATGTGCCGGCCAGGGCAGCTCCAACACCAGGCCATAGGGCAGTGTGGGCCCTGCAAATCTGACTGAGGGGCCTGCACAGTTTGGGCTCCTGAGAAGTGGGTCTGTGTGAAGAATCCCCAGGCGAGGTACATCCTCTCAGCACCCAGGCTCAGCCCGCCCTCCCTCTGTCAGAAGGTGCCATGTTCCCAAGGAGGGCCCTGCCTGAGGGCAGAGCACCTGCCTGAGATTCCTGTGTCTCTTGTATGGTGGTTTCATTTGCTTCCTGCCCTCTCTGGTGGCCAGTGGCAGAGATTGGTTACTTGTGAGAAGATAACAGCCAGTGGGTTTGTATTTAGACAGCTCACCAAGAAAAGTGGGTCCTTGTGTCTATTCAGGGTAATTGGCTGCAGGTTATTAGAATTGGGAAAGAAATCTGGTATTCTGACCTGTTAAATTCAAGAAACAAATTCTGTTGATGGATGAAGCAGCTGAGGGGTTTCAAGCAGGGTGCTGCTGCAGGACCGAATGTGTTCCCTGGGGCGGCCACTTCCCTTGCACCCTCTGTCCCTGACCTGCCAAATCCTGGTGGGTGTGTGTATGGGGGGGTCCTTGTGCTTCTGACCCTATGCTTAGGTGGGGGAAATTTCACCTTATTCCCCAATTCCAGGGACAGTTGGCAATGCAGACATTTTCTGGTTGTCACACTTGGGGGACAGTGCTTCTTGACTCGTGGGCCAGGGATGCTGCCCACGCCCTACAATGCACAGGGTGGCCATTCCCACGTGGCAGAGAGTTATCAGACCCCAGACGCCGGTGGCACCCAGATCGGGAAACCCTGTTGTAGCCTGATGCGCTGATTTGTTGGGTCTTGTATAACCAGCTGCAAACCCTGGGGCTCTGTGGTCAAGAAAGAGGGAGAGGAAGCCAGTGTTTATTTAGCCCCTCTGAGGGGCCAGGAGCTGTTCGCTCATGTTCTCACGTCTACCCTTTGCAGGTATTATTGTCCCCTTTCTTCAGATAAGGAAACTGAGTCTCTAAGAGCAAAGTGACCAAGCCATAGATTTGGATGTAGTGGAGCAGGGAGTGGGGCTGAGTTCATGTGATTCGGGAGTCTCTGCTCTATCACCATCACCCCAACACAGAGCACACAGCAGAGTCCTTCTAAGGACCCTCAGGATTGACTCTTTCTAAGCACAGCATTTTACATTAAGTGTGGGTCCTCTGTGCCCCTAGGAAATGAAGTCTGGGCTTTGTCACATTCACCTTGAGACACTCTGCCTCTCAGAGGCCCTGACTGCTGGCTGCTGCTGCTGTTTAAGCTGGGCCTCTACCTCTCAGGGTGCAGAGTTGGGTGGGGCTGTCTGCTCTTGGTGCCGCCCAAGGCCCTGCTCATCCTCCCTTCTTTGGGGTTGTCATCCAAAGGAAACATGGCAGAAAAAGCTAGAAGACAGGGCTAGCAAGGGTTAAAGAACTTCTGAGAGCTTTAACCCAGCAGAGAAAAGGGGTCTTCCATACTATTAAACCCCCCTCAGACCCATCCCATCCCTAAGTGCTTTGCTCATGAGACACAGGCTCTTCTTGGCCCTACTTATCTAATACTCCCAGGATGATTGTTTTTTTTTTTTTTTTCTTTTTGAGACAGGATCTCACTCTGTTACCCAGGCCAGAATGCAGTGGCACAGTCTTAGCTCATGGCAGCCTTGAACTGCTGAGCCCAAGACATCCTCCAGCCTCAGCCTTCCAAGCAGCTAAGACTACAGTTGCACATGGTCACGCGTGGCTAATTAAGACTTTTTTTTTTTTTTTTTGTAGAGACAGGGTCTCACTCTTGCTCAGGCTGAACTTGAACTCCTGGGGTCAAGTGATCCTCCCTGTGCGTTTTCTCAAAGTGCTGAGATCACAAAGCATGAGCCTCTGTGCCCAGCATGCCCAGGATGTTTTAACTGGACCAAATAGAAGGCTGAACACAAGCCCAGCTTTGGCCCAGACACGCTTTCCTGTCAGCACACAAGCTTCTGGCTTAGCAGGCTCTACTTGAGATAAAACAGGTCACAGATTGCTGAGTAAGAATAGGATTCTGCGTTTTTATTTTTCTTTTTTGCACATGAGAACTTGCGGTGACAGAGTTGTGGATGTTTTTCACACTAGCTTGTTCTGAGAAGGCAGGTTGAGGCATTACTAATGCGCCAGGAAGAGAGCCGTGCTGTCAGGGCGGGTGAAGCCCGTTGGCGTCGCCAAGAAGAGAAAGGGCTGCAGGCTTGCGGGCCTGGGTGTGACGCCGGGCCATGCCATTTACTGTTTCCTTCATCTTGGGGTACCCCGTAAGGGCCATGACTTCCTTGTCTATAAAATGGGACTGATAATAGTTCCAACCTGAGAAGGCTGGAGTGCTTCACACTAGGCGGTAATAGCAGTAATTACTTTTGTCATTAGCAGGAGTGCTCATAGCTAACTCCTGGGTTCCATAGAACCAGAGGAGAACTTGGCATTATGAGGGGCTCAGGGCATGAGAGCAGGAGGAGCACACAGCAGGCACCTTGACTGCAGACGTTTAAGGGACAGTACAGAGTGTCTCCGGCCTGGTCTCTCCCTTTCCTCCCAGGTACCAGTCAGGTGGTCTGGGAGGCCAAGGCTCAGGACTCTTGCCCTAAATCGCTGAGCCCAGAGGCCAGGCTGCAAAGTGCCAGCTTCCCCACTGGACCTTCTCTTCACTTCAGTAAACTCATGAGTGCAGCAGATGGTTAGATTTCATCATGGTAGATAAACCAAACTCTGTCATGATTTCTTACAGGATTCAAACAGCAACTTGGTACCTAACAGAAAGAGCAAGACTTCGGCAGGCAGACAGGGTTCAGATTCCAGCTCTGCACATATCAGCCTTGTACCCTTCACGCTTCTCTGCCTTAGTAGACCTATCTATAAAATGGGCTGGTGGCAAAGGGCTCACAGGCTTGCTGGGAGGAAAGAAGGGAAAGCCACTGCTAGGAGCTTTTCAAAGGGAGGCTACTTTAACTGCATGTTTCATTTCTTTGTTCAAACTCTCACTTCAGTCCCAAAATGATGTGAGTTGGCAGCTTAGATATTATTACAATTCCTTGCCCTACTTCCTGTCTTTTATTTTTAAACATTGGAGCATCTGAAAATTTAGTTTGGAGAACAGGAAGCAAATTAGATATTTTGGGCACAATAACTGCTATCTGAATTGGGGTTCATGAAAATAATAATAAAATATCCCTAATATCAGAGAGGGATATTAGGCCACAACACACAGCAGTCGACTGCCCTTCACAGACCAGAGTGTCATGTCCTACCGGCTATGACGGGTCTCGGTAACGGGTCTCCTCTCAGTGGGGCAGCCAGTCTCACAGCTTCATGCATTTCCCCCTGCACTGAGTAAATGCTGTCTAGGAGTGACCCCTGAGAATGGCCACCTATTTGGTTATCAGTTATCCCCTGCCATGTTCATGCCATAGAACAGACAAGCATGACACCTTGGTGGCCTACAATTCTAAAAACATACAGCATGCATGCTGATGGGCTCGGAGGCCGGCTGGTCTTGGCTGAGCCCACATCCACGTCTGGGGACCAGCAGACTATCTGTCGATCCAGGGTGGCCGTGATTGGGAACTGGGCATTGGCCCTCCCAGGACCAGTAGGTTAGCCTGGGCATGTACAAGCAGGGAGCACAGACGGGGAAAGCCCACCCACAGAAGCACGTTCTGGATTGTGCCACACCTGCTAACATTCCATTGCCAAGGCGATTCACAAGGCAGAAGCCACACTCAGAGTGGGAGGGCACCGTAAAGTCACCTGGCAAAGGACAGCACACAGACTGGTGAGTGATTGGAGCCACTTCTGCAACTACCGTAGATGGTTAACTCGCTTGAGGTGGAAGGAGAAGTGTGTCTGTGGTGTGCAGCACAGCTGGGAAATCCAAGGCAGATGGTTCTGCAAGTGGGAAGATGGAAGGCAGGCCAGTGGTTCAGGCCTGACTGTCCACAGAGCAGCGGCGGGGGGCAGAGCAAGGCCATCCTCTGTATTTGGACATAGACTCAACTTAGTGCCTTTAATATACTGCTGGCCCTGACTGAAAAAGTTTTTTAATTAACATACAGTCAAATTGACTTTGCTGTTGCTGTTCATGTCCACGAATGTTAACCCATGTTAACTTTGAGTACCTTCTATCACAGTCACGATATGGAAAAGTTCCATTCCCAGAGAGTTTTCTCGTGCTATCCCTTTACAGCCACACCCTCCTGCAGCCTGAGCCCTTTCTCCATCCCTACATTTTGCCTTTTATGAAATGGAGCTCTGTAATAAGCAGCCTCTTCTTTCACTCAGCAGTCCCTCTGAGAGCTGTCCAAGTTGTTGGGTGTGTCCATAGTTTGTTCCCTTTTATTGCTAAGCAGTATTCCAGTCTATGAAAGTGCCACAGATTGTTTATACATTTGTAAAAGATACTTACGTCATTTCCAGTTGTTGGCAATTTTGCATAGAGGCAATAGAACCACTCGACTACAAAAATGTTTGTTTCTCTAGGATAAATACTTACATGGGACTAGATCATATAGTAAATGCACAAAACTGCCCAGCTGGCCTCCAGAGTGACCACCGCTGTGCCTTCCCACGGTCGGTGTGTGAGAGTTCCAGGGGCTCTGCACCCTCGCCAGCATTTAGTATCGTCATGTGTTTTATTGTGGCCATTCAAAAGGACGCATGATAGCATCTCATTGTGGTCTTGGTTTGCACTTCCCTGGTGACTAACGATGCTGACTTTTTACGTGCTTTAGGAAACTGTTCAAGTCTTCTACTCGTTTTAAAAATCGCGTTGTCATTTTGCAGTTGAGTTTCGAGTGTTCTTTGTGTGTGCTGGGTACAGGTCCTCCGTCATATATGAGGTTTGCAGGTATGTTCTTCCCCTCTTCAGGGTTCTATTCATTTTCTTAACAGTGTCTTTAGAATAACAAAGCTTTTAATTTTGATGAAATACCATCTATTATTACTTTTCCGAGTCTTCGAATAGCTGCCCCATGCATCTCTTCAGATGTCCCAGCTGCATTGGGCAGGACACCCGGGGAGGAGGAACCCACTCCTTCACACCTAGATCCGGAATCCTTCCTCAGCATCTTCTACCCCAAAATATTACGGAATAGTTGTGCACACGAGGAAGGACCATGCTGTGTACATCCCTTATGGCAGAGAGTGAATACTTGGTATTGGCAATATTAACTACCATTGTGATGGTCAACATTTATTGAGCACTTCTGTATACAGGCATTTCCTTACTTAATTTTCATAGCACTCCCTGTGAGGGTTGTTACCATGTTTAGGCCTGTTTTACAGATGAAGAAACTAAGGCTCAGAGAGGTTGATGAACTGGTTGAAGGACTCACACAGCAGGTGATGGAGCCAGGATCTGAGAACCAGGTCTGTGTGAGCCACAGTCCCAGGGCTCTGTGAGTTTTTAACCACCACCCCTGTTGGGCTGCCAGACCACTCTCTGTGGCCCAACTTCTCCGCTGAGGCCATACTCCTAGCCACATCTCTGGCTGACGTTGCAGCCTCTTCTTTACCTCCTGGGCAAAGCCATGCCAGCCCACCATTATCACCACCCTGGTGGGAACGTGGTCCCTCCTTTGAGTCCCATCATGTGTGTCATTCCCCCCAGCACACCAGCCAGTGCCTCATGCTGACCTGTTGGTTCCCACAGGAACTTGGAAACAACAGGTGCTCAGTGGGTACTGACTGACGAGAAAGAATCAGAAGCTGTTTCCCACCGACGGCCTGCAGTCAGTGTTAGGGCTGGACGTGGTGTTTGGTCATCAAGCTGACTTGGCTTGTCTGGTCAATCCAGAAGGGCTCATGTTTGTGATTCCACTTTCCTTTCTTCTTCTTTTTTTTTTTAATTAGTTAAAAAAAATAATAAAGGAAATATTGCATGATGTGGCTAACTGGTGATGAGGGCTATTATCTTTTCCCAGACTGATCCCTACACTGAGTCGCTGTTTTAGATTCAGCCCACTGTGCCTGCTCTGTGTCAGGCCCTGATCTGCAACCCCAAAGAGGCAGGATCTGTTGTTACTTCCATTTTATAGGTGAAGAAATCGAGGCCTTTTAGAGCTGGCATTTGCACTTGAGTCTAACCCTTAAATTTCTGCTGTTTGAAAACAAAGTGGTGGGAGTTGGACTTTGGGGCCAGGCTGGTGTGGGTCCCAGGTGTCTTTCACTCTAAAGCTCGTGTATGTCAGCACTGTACTATTACTGCCTGTAAATAGTGATTAGCTAAATGACAAAATGAAGTAAAAGCACTTAGTAAGAGGTGCTGAACATGCTAAATATCTGAGTCTCTGCAGGTCTCAGAAACACGGGTATCACTGAGGACTCTTTAGTTAGCAACAAAACAAACGCCACTTCAGATTAGCTCAAGCAGAAAAGGCGTACTTCCGACTTATGTAACTCTAAAGTCCCTCTGTCTAATGGAAAGCAGGCTCCTGGCAGCTGTGGATATTGATGGACCCTTAGATTCAGGTCCTAAAAAGTAAACATCCTTCTCACTAGCTCCAACAAAAGAGCTAGGGAAGAATCTTACTCATCACTACTTTCCTGATAGCTCCAGCAGACATTCTGGGGAGATTCTGATTGGCCCAACTTTGAATCATGAGCCCGTCTGCGCCAATGACTATGGCCCACGGTGCAGAGTGCCTTAATTAGCTAAATCTGGGGCAAAGGGGAGAGACTTTCAGCCTACACTCATGGACTAAACATGATTGTTACAGCAGTGGGGGGGACAGTTCCCTGAACGGAGAGATGGTGGGTGGACAAACATATGCCCATCCTGTGGGGCTGGTACACAGCTGTCAGTAAAGCCACAGCAGTTGTTGTGTAAGAAGCTTGTGACACCTTTGGCGCAGCCTTCCACACCCACTGAGCCACGAGATCACGCTTCTGTGGAGCGACTTCCGCATGTCCCAGTCCACCCTCCCTGGCAGAGTGGGCAGTGTGCTTCTGCACTCCCCGGCAGGTGCCATCTGCCTCCCAGGCATGCCTTCAGCCTGTGCTCAACAAGGAATTACTACTGATCATGATGTGTTAGTGAAGCTCGGGGTTGCAGTGGGTTCCATCAGGGCCATCAAGTAGATCTTTAAGGTGTCTCTGGTGCTCTGGAGTTTTCTCCCAGCCCGTGAGGTGGAGACTCGGGACCATTTCCCTATTCGGAAGAGAGAAGTCAGTGACGAACGATCCTCTTACCAGTCTGCAAGGACTTGCTGGTTCCTTCATCCTGCACCACTGTTATAGATGAAGGACAGATACAGAGGGGGCAGGGCTCAGTCCCTGTCCCACCATGAGTTGGCAGCAGATGCCCTGGACTCTGGACCTGTTGGGCCCTGCCACATTCCAGAGCCATGGGAACCATTCTGCTCCTATCAGTAGGAGCAAAGGTCTTCCAGCGGGTTTGGTTGCTGAAGGCCATTGTGGAAAATAAGTCCCTTGTCTCAGAATTTTCAAATAAGACTATGTCACTTGCAAAAAAACACAGTGGAGGGGAAGGGCAAGTGAAAGTATGCACATCAGTGTGGGGCTGAGGACCACGGCAGCCAGTCCCTCATCACATCCAGATGGCAGCTCACTGTCACTCACAGATGCTCTAAGAATTGCTCAGGCCCGAGGGCCAAGGTGCTCCTGACTCTTAGGCAGGACCAAGGAATATAGCCCACAAGGCCACAGATGTTGGACTGTTGGAAAGGGGAAGTGATGCTGGTGAGTGGGAAGGGGGCAGGAGGCTCATCTGGTAACAAATACATCAAAGATTTTTCATATGTGGGACGTGAAACCTTTTCTATATTTTGACTCATTCTAAAGAGGCTGATTTCCTTATTGGAGTGTTGATAAAATTGTTACTTGGGGAATTGTGGTGTAGGAACATTCTCCCAGCACGTCCCTCTGGGGGTTAATTTGTTCAGCCGTCGTTATTGACTCTGTCAGGCCCTGAGATCAGCCATTTGTGTTGGATTTCATTTTCATGTATGGCAGCCCTTGAGGGAGCTACTGCTTCAGGTTACTTCCCCAACCTGTTTTTCAATAGAAGAGAATAACTGGGCTCAGAAAGGTGAAGTTGCTTACTCTGGGTCTCATAGCTGGAGAATTGCAGAGCCAGGAGGATTCCAAAACCCTAGCTCTTTGCTGCTGTTTCACACAGAGTCGTTCAGTCTATCAAGCCCATGTGCTGCCCGTGTTTCCATGGCCCCTGGCCAGTGGTGAATAGGTCAACAGTCATTAGATTATATCAGCACCATCCCTTATTCACATCCTTTACAGATGAGGAAACTGAGGCCCAGAGAGGTTAAGCAACTTGCCCAAGGTCACACATCTGGGCCATGGCAGCCTGCTTTTTCCCAGCCAGCTCTGTGAGGGTCCACACCCACTCCCCTGTTGGAGCTACTCTTTCCTCGCCCTCAAGCAACGAAGATGGCTCACAGACAAAATGAGGAAGGGCAGGTAATGGCAAGGGGAGGGTCCCTGTGCTCAGATCACACCTCAGAACACCGTTACCAGGTTTGCCACGTGGGCCTCTTTAACTTGAGAGATCTGCACCAGGGGAAGTAATAGTGACACCCCGTGTGCACAGCTGGCAGCAGCTGGCCACCAGACACCAGGCACACGCTTTACCAGCCGCTCCTGCTCTGCTCTGTCCCCTGAGACTGTTCCTTCCAGGGCTCGCTGACTGATCTGATCCTGTGATTCTAAGCCCTGAGCTCTGGCAAGACCAGGCTCTGTGTGTCCTGTCAGAGTAGTTGACGGCAAGGCCTTTGCTAGCGGGCGACTTGTGGAGAACTTGGAGGCAGGCTGAGGAGCCCATATCCTCTAGAATCCAGATGCACAAAGCAAAGGTCAGGCTGCTCCCTCTGTTCTCTGAACCCAGACTGGGCCCTGGCCCTGCCTGTAGTCTCCAAGCACAGGGGTGTGGCCCCCTCATGCAGGGCAGCTGGCAGGAGGTGAGGCCCTGGTCGAGGCAGGGTCTTGGAGGTCACCATGAGCCCTTCAGATCTTAACCTGAGGGGTGACTTTGACAAGCAGCTCTCTCCATTAGTCACACAGGGGCCCTTTGGTCTCTCATTAGCCACTAGGTACCTGCTGGGGCAGGCCTCAGCGGCAGTGGAGAAACCGTTCTCCGCTGAGCCCCCAGCATCCTGCAGACGCCAGCCCAGGCCTCATCTGGCTTCCAAAATCTAAGCTAGCATAGGGTCTCCCAGGCCTGACTCTCCAGATGCCAAGGGTTACTCCTGAGAGAAGAGATGGAGCCTCAGGGGTGCCCTGAAGAGGCTCAAGGATTGGGAGACATTGATCATTCCTACAGCTAAGGGCAGGACGTGTGGCTCACAGGACTGTAGCTTGATGCCTAAAAACACTTCAGTGCACATAGCTAGAGGAGCAGGGCTGTCGTGGGTTCCTTAGCTGTGTGACTCTGGACAATTTATTCTTCTTTCTGTACTTCCTTTCTTCACAAAATGGATCCGATCACCCACACCTGGCAGCGTGGTGACGGGCTGTCACTGGGCATAAAAGAACCAGGCGTGTACATGGCAGGCCCAGAACTGTAAAGACCCTCCTCCTTTTTCCATACTTTCTTCAACCCAAGGAGGATAATATGTGTGGGATAGAAATACCAGCACGATCGATTGATGATTATAAACAATTAGTAAGAACAAGGGGGAGAAACTATTTCTTAATACATATAGAACCACTGTGATTAAAGCTGTTGTTTTGACTAGAAAACCAAGAAAACATGATGAGAAAATTACAGACATTTTAAGCAGCTACCTTCTGTGCAAGTACGTTTATTAAAGGAAATTTTTAAATATAAATGATGAGAATTGCTTTCAAAATATGTGAAAACAAAGGGATTAAAATTAAACAGTAAAAGGTAAGATTGTGCTTGTTTGGTTCTCCCCAGGGACAGTCTGAGTCCCAAGGCTGACCCAGCCCGGCAGACTACAGCCACAGGGGTGTGAGCAAGGGTGACACAGAGGGAATTCCTTAGTCTCTCCACATAGCCACCATGTGCAGGCATCATTGCAGAGGGTTCAATAGCACATAGAGTGTCTGCCCTTGTGGATATTCTGGTGGGTGGGGGGAAATGGACCTTGCATAGACCAGCAGATGTGTACGTCTCACAGGGTGAGAGCAGGAAAGATACCCAGGATGGGGTGGAAGAGAGGCCTGGTAGGGATGTGGTACTTATGACAGAAGGCCACAAGGATAATTTGACATGGTGTAGAGACCCCACAGAATGTGTCAGGTAGAGGCAGCATGTGCAAAGGCCCTGGGGCCAAGAGTACTTGGCCTGCTTGAGAGACAGCAAGGAAGACTGAGGAGCAGGAATGGGGGATGGGGATGCCTGGCCACAGAGGGCCTTTCAACCAAGGGCCTTCTTTCCCTGGCATCCCCTTCCCCAACTGCCTCAGGCCCAGCAGGGGTCATTCCCATGCTGCTTATCCCACGGAAGCTGGGCCTGACGTGCCCTGCCTCGTTGGTGCAGTTCTTGCTCCACGGCAGCTGCATGTGGAGTGAGTACACCAGGTACTGAAGGGGCCAAGCAGCGTGCCCCTTGGAGAAGAGGACGGGGTCCCAGACGAGATTCCATTCACCTCACACCAAGCTCCCAAGGAAGCTGTGAGCCTCAGACGCTGCCTGCTGAGGCTCCGTCTCCCTCAGAGGAGCACACTCTCACCTCCGCCTTTCCTGTTGTTAAGGCCCTGTGAGAATATGGGCTCTCATTCACGAGTGCCTCTCCTGCGTGGGAGAGGGTGGAGTGTGCAGGGCCACCTGGGGCTGGGCTGGGGTCTAGGGACCACAGAATCAAGGAGATGCATTCCATGTGACCATCCATCCTAGCTGGTGACGTTGCCACTGTAGACCTCCGTCTCATATGTGGAACCAAAGGCTAGATTCCCAGCAGCGCTATCCTGGCCAGTGAGTTCCTTCATTGTGCTACAGATGGAGCACCAAGCCAAACACACCCGGGACCTGCTCTCAGGGAACTCACTGGTCAGCAGTAGGGACAGTCAGCAAGTGACCAGTGATGGGAGAAGATAATTAACAGC
The DNA here is from genome assembly GCF_027406575.1 of Nycticebus coucang. Classification (NCBI taxonomy): domain Eukaryota; kingdom Metazoa; phylum Chordata; class Mammalia; order Primates; family Lorisidae; genus Nycticebus; species Nycticebus coucang. Next base: position 109,835,008 of record NC_069791.1, read on the forward strand.
AACTGCAAGAGGCCAGGAGGACAAAGGTGTGGTGGGTCCCTGAAACCACGGCAGGTGGTGGCCAGGAGGGTGGAGGTGTGGCAGGTCCCTGAGACCAGGGCAGGTGATAGTCAGGAGGGTGGAGGTGTGGCGGGTCCCTGAGACCAGGGTGGGTGGTGACCAGGAGGGTGGAGGTGTGGCGGGTCCCTGAGACCAGGGCGGGTGGTGGCCAGGAGGGTGGAGGTGTGGCGGGTCCCTGAGACCAGAGCAGGCAGTGATTCAATAGGTGGCCTCAAAGAACTGAGCACACAGTCGTGCTCATGGTGTGATGTTGCACAGCAAAAGGGCACAGGACAGGCTCAGCAACAGGAAGAGATACAGGGGCAGGGTCTGGGAGAACCAGGCGCAGCTTCCAGCGTCCTCTCCCCACAGAGTCACACAAACGCGCTCAGCTGTCCCAGCAGTGGGTCGTGAAAACAGTTGTGAGATGTCCACAGCAGCTCACTGGAGACTCAAGACTCAGGGTTTTGTGGGGGCTGACTTGGTAGCAGCCTCGGAGAACGCTGACCTGTGGCTAGGCAGGCAGGTACAGCAGTCAGCCTGCCTTCATCCCATGCCACGCCCCGCCACACACACACACTCTGGAACCCGAACCAGTTGTTTAACCTCTCAAAACCTTCATTCAGTCATCTGTGAAAAGGAACCAATACCACCCACCTCAGGAAACCTCTGGATTAAACGTGGGACTGTAGTAGAGTGAGTGCACAGGAGGAGTGGAATGGACTACCCACCTGTGAAAGCAGTGTTGAGCAGGGCTGGTCCCCGGCACCTGTGGCTGTGCCATGCTGCCGATCAGCTGACCTTACAAGAAGGCTAATCTAGGTTATCTGGGTGGGCTCACTGTTGTCGCAGAGGCCTTAAAAGTGGAATCGGGGCAGAAGGTGGTCAGGGTGAGGAGGACTTGAATTGCCCTTGCTGGCTTTGAGGTGAGGAGGAGCACCAAGACAGGGAATGCAGATGACTGCTGGAGCTCTCCTGAGCACCTCAGAGGAACACGGCCCTGCTGAAACCTTGACTTTAGCACAGTGAGACCCATGCTGGAGTTCTGACCTCCAGAATTAAGACAGAACACATGTGGGTATTAAGGCCCGGGGTTAGTGGCAGTTGGTTATAGCAGCAGCAGGAAGCAGGCACACCACCAGACCCCACTCTGGATCATGCAGTTTCCTGCCACCTTCATTGTCCCCCACCCCCAGCTCCACGACCATGCCAGGTCCCTGCAGCAGGTACTGCATCTCTGGGACACTGCTGGTGCCATAGGGTGAGCGGCCGTGCTTCCCGTCCTTTCTGCACTGGGGGCCTACAGCATGGGGCCCTCTGGGAATCACATCTGTGTTTTCTGTGGGCTTTCATGATGGTGGCTTCCTCATAAACCACACAAACTCATCAGCCTGCCAGCTCTGCCCCAGCCCCACAAGGGAGGGAGTTACTCAGGGGCCACCTTTGGTCCACTCAGCCATATCCAAGATGGTCAAGTTTAAAACCCAGAGCACAGCCAGGTGTTCTTCTGGTGGGGGCAAGTCCTGGACTCAGAGGCACTGGCTGTGCTGAGCCTCAGTCACCCCAGGTTGTGAGGCTCTGACTTGGAGGATGCACCAGTGTTTTGGGGGGGTTTCTGGCGCAGTTTGGCTGTTTCTTGGTTCCTTAAGTGTCCACCAGTGTCCTTGGTGTGCACTGTGAAGGTGCCAGCACTCGTCTGGACATCAAGTGTTTGCCAGCACCTGCTGCGCGCGGAGTCCTGCTCTTCTGCGGTTTGGGTCTGTTGGGAGCAACAGAAAATTGAACAAGTGGTCAAGCTGGTCAAGTTACAGCATCTGGGCAAATAGCCCATAGGAAGCCAAGGGAGAAAGTGGGGTAGAGAGAGTGGGGCCTGAGGAGCAGGCAGGCAGGTCATGGGCCGTCTCAGAGCACATGGCCACACTTGCGGCTTGGCAGGCATCGCAGCATCTGGCTTTATGTTAAATGGTGTAGCATCGGTGGACACAGCAGACGGAAATCCTGGGGTTGAACTTCAACATTTCACTTAGCAGTTGTCATCGTCATGCTTGCCGTTAATTGTCTCCATGGGCAGGTGCCCTGCGGGAGCTTGTATTCATGTCCGATTTCATTCTCTCATGCCCCTGGCAGGGGATAGAGTGTGGCTAAAACCCGGGACCGCAGCCCTAATGCCCACAGCCTGTCTTGCACCGTGTCTGCCTCAGCCTCTGAGCTCTCCACCTCCACACACAACTCCCGAAAGAAATCAAAGCTGCTGAAACCAGCGTGAGGCAGTCCCAAGGCCTGGCAATTTGATGTGCAGGATGCCACTCAGGGCCCAGTGTTCACCAAGCAAAATCTGTTCCAATATTTACTGAGATACTTGGGTGATAAACAAATGGGTGATATCCATTAGCAGCCAAGTGTGTGTCAAGGAGAAAGGCCCGTTCGTGGCCCTATGGTCCCATGTGGTCACGCAGCTGTAATGAGGCAGCCGAGGAGGGCTTAGACTAGAACAGAGGTCAACAAACTGCTATTTCTGTAAATAGAGCTCTGCTGCAGTACAACCACTCCTGTTCACTTAAACCTTATCATCTATAGCTTTTTTCCTACTACAGAACCAAAGCGTATTAGTTACCACAGAAACCAAAGGGCCTCTGAAGCCTAAAATGTTTGCAGTCTGACCCTTTACAGGAAAGGACTTGAATACTGGGGCTGATCTAGGTGTGTTGATAGGGGAAAAGCACCATGATGTATTATTAAAAGTAAGGCGCATAATAATTTTTTCTTTGTAGAAATAGCTACAAGAAATACCTAAGCTTTATAAATACATACTCACACCTGTATGTACATATATACGTCCATGTGCAATAAATACCTCTGGAAAGATACATTTAAAAACGATACGGTCCTCTCTTTCCTAGAGGACCGGGGTACAGAGGCTCACTTTTTGTACATTTACCTCTGTGTTCTTTTTTATTTTGCACCTCTTTCTGTTACCTGTTCAAAAACATGATGAAATAACATAGTTCAAAGAGTATATTGAGGCTGGAGAGCTGAGATAAGGAAGATGTGGGAAGGAATATATTATGCTTCATTTTTTTCTTTACCTCTTCTAGGAAGATGGAGCTACTACTATCTTTTCACATGGAACCTTTTTCTATAGGAGTGATATTTTCATAATAGACTCTTTTTGGGAAGGAAACCTGTGAGGGAAGCTCAGAATTGTCAGTTACATTTAAATGGAAATAAGGTTCCAGTTGAACCATAATGGCAGAAAGGCCCGGGGCGCAGTGGAAAGGTGCATTTGATCTAAGTGTCACTTTATCTTCAGCCCAGGGGTCATGGTCCTACGCAAGATGCCAGCCAGGGAGCCTCTTTCCTGGGATGAGGCCTCGTCTGGAATGATGGAGCCCTGGCCCACTGCTGTCAGGAAATAGTGGAAAACACTCCATCCCATCCGTATGGGTCTACCCCCACAAACCATCACCAGCAGACTGTGCTCAGATCTGCTGTCTTCCAGAACAGTTTAAAATTGTTTCTCCAGAAAGTTCAGACACTGTCAAATGTTTAACCAATTTCCCAACCCACAAAAAGCCTCCTTTAGCCTCAGAGATAAATGGAATTATTCTTTTTGGGGCCAGTCTTTAAAAGTGCAGAATCTCCTGGAATCGTACTTTCAAGTGTGGCTCTCTGCCAGCCTTGCCCGTCGGATCACCTGGCATGCTTTTATAAACGACAGTGGCCAGGCCCTGCCGAGTTAATTTAACATTCATCTTTGAAGCCTGGGTCTGGGCAAAAGTATGCTTTGTAAAGTTCCCCCAAGGTGATTCTACAGCACATGCAGAGTTGAGAAGCCCTATTTTGAAAAGGCTAGAACAAATTCTGCTGTGGAGTCAGGCCTGAGTCTGAATATCACCTGAGCCACCCATTATGAGACTTGGGCCCAGTTGTTCTCCCTCTGCGAGCTTTGGTTTCCACCTCTGTACAATGGGACAAAAGTGCCACATCCCATGGAGGTGGTTTATGAGAGCTGAGGGAGCTGGTGTGAACAAGGAAGGCGCTGATGCGGTCACTTCTGGGCCGCCTCTGATGGAGAGCCAGAGACTTTCCTTACCTGGCATGCTGTGCAACACCATGCAGGCTCTGGATTCAGATTTTGGCTTCTCTATGCCAGTCCTGCCGTGTGGCAGCTGGGCATCACAGGACAGGTGTGTGATGCTCCTGAACCTCTGTCTTCTCGTCTGCAAGGTAGAGACTGGCAGAGCTGCCCGGCTGTGCTGATGCCGAGAGAGCCTGGGAGACAGCAGCTGCTGCGTCTTTATAGAGGGGGTGGTGATAATAAACACATCTGGCCTTTCAGGCCTCTCAGTCTGTTGCAACCACTCAAGTCTGCCCTTGCTTGAGAGAGCAACTGGTAGACCACATGGGAATGAACGGGCACGACCACATCTTGATGAAACATTCTCTACAGATTTCCTGGAAGGGAAACAAGGCCAGGGTGAGGCAGGAGAGGCCTTGGGCTCTGACTGTCAGCTACCAAACCCAGTGCTGTCCACTGTGTGCTCTTAAGCCAGGGCCAGTTAACCTCCCTGTGCCTCAGTTTCCTCATCCAAAAGTGGGGTTACTATCAGGGCCTCACTCCTGGCTTCCATGAGGGTTTCTGTGTAAATACTTGTTAGGACAGCACCTGGCACACAGCAGGGAGCAGGAGCTGAGGTGAGTTCCCTGGTCCAAAGTGCAAATCATTGTGCCTCAGGGGCCTTGCTGCACAGGGGCCTGCCTGCTAGCCATCCCCTCCTCCACAGTGCTGGAGGGGTGAAATCAGGACAGGGTGACATGATCAGCTGGAGGGTTATTTGAGAAGCTATGTAAACTTGATGTCAGGTTTCTTTGGGGACTTCTTATGATACTGATTTGGGTAGACAGGAATCTTCTTCTTGCAGAAGAACCTGGTCTACTTTGTGATCTATCTGCCTCCTTAAAGGTTGGGTTTGGTCATGCGGCATTTAGTCTGATATGGATGTGTTCTGAGAAGGGCATCGTTAGGTGATTTCATTGTTGTGTGAACACCCAGTCCCCGTGGGTCCTGACCTGGAGCTCGTTACCTCAGCTGGAGTCCCTTTCCCCCACGGGAGAAGGAGGGACCATTGGGACATTTGGGCTATGTTCTAGGTGACTGTCCCTTCCCAATAGGTTGTTCTCCACCTGCCTTCCAGCTGAGCTGAGAGCCAGGTGCAGGGTGTCAGCCCTGGGGAAGTGATGTCCCCAGGGAGCTTTCCAGCTTGCAGACAGGATATGTCCATGGCCCAGGATGGCCAGCACCTTGTAGACTTAGGGAAGGAAGCCTCTGCACTCTTTCATTCCTGGGCTTCCTGCCCATCAGTTTGAACTGGGTGTCTAAGGCCCTCCCTGAGCGTGACCCAGAAATGGCTCCAGCAGTACCACATCTGAAGGATGGGGCTCTGTTCTATCCTGGGACAGGTTTTCTCAGAGGATAGGGAAGCCCTACCAGAGCCAGTTCCCCAAAGTGGCCAGAACAGGTGAAGGGAGAGGCCCCACACTGCACGGCACCACATGGGCCTTGCTGTCCCAGCATTGGGTGCCCTGCTCCCCCCAGCACTGGGCACCCTGCTCCCCCTGGCATTGGGTGCCCTGCTCCGCCAGCACTGGGTGCCCTGCTCCCCCAGCACTGGGCTCCCTGCTCCCCCCAGCACTGGTCACCCTGCTCCCCTGGCTCTGGGTACCCTGCTCCCCCAGCACTGGGTGCTCTGCTCTCCCCTGGGTGCCCTGCTCCCCTAGCATTGGGTGCCCTGCTGTCCCCAGCACTGGGTGCCCTGCTCCCCCCAGCACTGTGCGCCCTCCCCCCCTAGCACTGGGCGCCCTGCTCCCCCCAGCACTGGGCGCCCTGCTCCCCCCAGCACTGGGCACCCTGCTCCCCACAGCACTGGACACCCTGCTGCCCCCACCACTGCACACCGTGCTCCCCCCAGAACTGTATACCTGTTCTTCCCAGCACCGAGTAAGAGCCTCAGCTCTGTCACAGGACAGCACATCTGTGATCTCCCCCTCAGCTGTCATTTTTAACAGTTTTTAAACCCTCGTGAGCTACTGAGATACAGATCCCACCCCATGCTGGTGAGTGATAAAGCCAAGAGTTGGCCAGACTTTATGTCCCAAGGTCCCCTGCTTTCTGCCCAGAGAAGGGGACAAGGGTTTTGATTGCAGAAGGCCTCAGGCTGTCAGGGTCTTCCCCAGGGGTCTTTCATGCTGACAAAGTAGATTTCAAGATCCTGCCTTTTAGAATCAAGTTTGAGATTGAGTTATGATGTGGTCACGTTGACCTTGTTATTGTACAGTCTTAGGAATTTTGACAAGTGCATGGCCTCCTGTAACCACCACCACCATCAAGATACCAAACAGGTCCATTGCCTCCCCTGGACTGCTCAGATCTGTCACCTCCCCTGATCTGCTCTCCGTCCCTGAACAGGTCTGTCACCTCCCCCTGGTCTGCTCAGATCCGTCACCTCCCCCTGGTCTACTCTCCATCCCCGAACAGGTCTGTCACCTCCCCCTGGTCTGCTCTGTGTCCCTGAACAGATCCATCACCTCCCCCTGGTCTGTTCTGTGTCCCTGAACAGACCTGTCACCTCCCCCTGGTCTGCTCTCCGTCCCTGAACAGGTCTGTTACCTCCCCCTGGTCTGCTCAGATCCATCACCTCCCCCTGGTCTGCTCTGTGTCCCTGAACAGACCTGTCACCTCCCCCTGGTCTGCTCTGTGTCCCTGAACAGATCTGTCCCCTACCCCTGGTCTGCTCTCCATCCCTGAACAGGTCCATCACCTCCCCCTGGTCTGCTCTCCATCCCTGAACAGGTCCATCACCTCCCCCTGGTCTGCTCTCCATCCCTGAACAGGTCCATCACCTCCCCCTGGTCTGCTCTCCATCCCTGAACAGGTCCATCACCTCCCCCTGGTCTGCTCTCCATCCCTGAACAGATCTGTCACCTCCCCCTGGTCTGCTCTGTGTCCCTGAACAGATCTATCCCCTACCCCTGGTCTGCTCTCCGTTCCTGTAGCTTTACCTTTTCTAAAGTGTTCTGTGAATAGAATCAGATGGGCGTGGCACTGTGTCAGTGAGATTCTCTCATGTTGCCAAGAACCTGCAGGTAGGTAGCAAGGTCCTTTCAGAGAAGGCTCCTTCAGCCTCATTCCCCTAAGCCAGTGCTGATGCACAAGAGTAAAGCTTCAGTGTGCCTTAAAACTGTATTTGTGGGGAGGCGCCTGTGGCTCAGTGAGTAGGGCGCCGGCCCCATATGCCGAGGGTGGCGGGTTCAAACCCAGCCCCGGCCAAACTGCAACAGAAAAATAGCCGGGTGTTGTGGCGGGCACCTGTAGTCCCAGCTGCTCGAGAGGCTGAGGCAAGAGAATCGCGTAAGCCCAAGAGTTAGAGGTTGCTGTGAGCCGTGTGACGCCACGGCACTCTACCCGAGGGCGGTACAGTGAGACTCTGTCTCTACAAAAAAAAAAAAAAAAAAACTGTATCTGTGGATGTTTTTGCATAGACCAAGGTAAAAAGGTACTGAAAAAAATCTTGGCTATTACATAGGAGATGCACAAGGCCCGGGGGGGGAAACATGGACAGCAGAGTCTGGGGACGTTGCTATGTGCTCCAACACCAGCGTCAGGCAGGGTGCCCCAGGCCTCAGTGGTGGTCACTTCCCACAGTTCTGTCACTCGTACCCTGAAGATGGCCTTACTGACACTAGTACCAAGGTCATCTAGACTTGGGGCTCTAAAAGTCTGGTTTGTGGGCTCCTGCCTGTTCAAGCAGGCGTTCTCGCGTGAGAACGGGAGGGCTATGGAATACAGTCTCCTTCACCCAAATGCAGAACCTAGGAAGTGGCCTCGAGGTGGCTTGGTTAGAACTCGTGACAGCTGTGTCTATCCCTTTGTCCAGGTATCCCCAGCCTTCGCTGGCTGGAATGCCCTTTCCCCCGTCTTCTGCTCAGCTGTACTCATGCAGTAGAACCCTCTCCTTGGATGGCCTTTGATCGGTCACATCCCCCCGTAACCCTGCTTTGAGGAACTTGAAGGTGGAAACTGAGTTTTGCATTTCCCTGGAGCCTGCTGCAGCTAAGGGGTAACATTAATACCCTCACAGATCCTTCTCACCCCCGATGGAGGCCCTCTTCCTTCATCACAAGATGGCCACCATTTCCCCACCCTCCTTAGCAACACAGCTGAAGGCTGGACACCCACCTGTTTGCTCTCTGACTTATTTTTTCAGGCTGTCTGTAAACATCCCTGCCAAGTACTCATCTCTCCCCCATTTCTGTGCATTTTTTTTTTTTTTTTTTTTGGCCAGGGCTGGGTTTGAACCTGCCACCTTCAGCATACGGGACCGGCGCTCTACCCCTTTGGGCCACAGGTGCTGCCCAAACAGTCAGGCGTTGTGCATTTTTTTTTTCATTTATGTAGCTATTTAGGGGCCCTGATGGGGCAAGAGACCACCCTCTGATGTGTCAGGATGAGGCAGCTTAGAATCTGCACAACCCAGACACCAATCCTATTCCAAAAAGACTAGGAAGGTCCTTTCAGAGAAGGCTCCTTCAGCCTCATTCCCCTAAGCCAGACAGATGTAGGGAGCTGAGTGGCAAACCAGAGGGCTGGGAAGTATGCCATGTTCTTGGGGTCTCTGAAATCTCTGTAAAAGCCTCGACCTGGTTCCCTGTCACACCGGAGACCTCTGCCTCTCTAGGTTTTTCCTGTTCCTCCTATACTCTGATTTCAAGATGCAAAAAGAGCTAAACCGGTGTTGAATGACGTATGGATGGTAGGAAGGACTGGCTGTTGCCTTTCTTCCTGTCCAGATAGCCTGCAGTGGGGACACAGTGCCTCCCAGAACATCTGAATGCGTCCCCTTATCCCTTGCAGATGCTTAAGGATCTAGAGATGGGGAGATGATCCGGGGGCTCAGTGGAGTCACAAAAGTTCTTGTGAGAAGAAAGGAAGAAGGGTGAGATTCACCCTGTGACGCTGTGAAGCTGCTAGGCTGTTGGGGGAGAGGAAGGGACCATGGGCCCAGCACACACATTGCCTTTAGAAACAGTGGTCCCCAGCCATTTGGGGACTGGTTTCATGGAAGATAGTTTTTCCATGGACTGGAAGTGGGGGGATGGCTGGGATTAGATTCTCACAAGGCACACGCAAACTCGATCCCTCCTGTGTGCAGTGTTCAGTAGGGTTTACCCTGCTGTGTGAATCTAATACCACTGCTGATGTGGCAGGAGGAGCTCTGTGGAGCGGCGTCAACACAGATACTCACCTCCTCCTGGGGGAAGGTGTGCTCCCTGCAGAGCCTCCACCAGCAGCAAGCCCTGCCACCACTTTGACTGTAGGCCTGGAAGATTTTAGATTTCTGACCTCAAACTGCATGATGACGTGTATGTTTCTGTAAGCCAGTAATTTTTTTTTTTTTTTTTTTTTATGGCAGCCACAACAAAGACAAAGTGTGTCCACTGCTCACCACTCTGACACTCTAATCCACTCGCTGGTCACATAAAATGCACCCAGATCCCTCTGGCAGACGTGCCCTCACCCTGTCCCTTCAGCTGTGCTAAGGGCCTGGGGGAAGCAGACAGACCCTTTCCCCTGCTGACCCCCCGGCACCTCCCGTAAGTAGCACTCAGGCCTCGCAGGGAGCTCCAGCTGCATTTGTAACCCACATCTTCCTGACGTGTAACCCTTAACTCTGTGGACTGTAAGTCCTGCCAGACCTGGGAGAGTTTCTCAGTTGCTCCCCTCCACATTCATCACCTGGCATGGCATGTGGCTGCTGTGGGTGCTGGAGAAACAGCCACAGGACGAGTGACCACAGGAACAGACCCTCGGTGTCTTTCTGCACCTAGCAGGTCACACCCTCCTGCCTGGCTTGGACTTGTGCTGTGTTTGGGCACCTTGTCAGGCTGGGAGCACGGCCTGGCGGCTGCCCCTGGTGACTGCACAACCCCTGCTGCGTGGCAGCGTCACGAGCAGCAGCGGGCCCTTTCCTCTGGTGGCTTCCTGTGTGGGGCTCTTTCACACACCACTTACGATTAGATACTTGCACACAGCCAGAGTGTTCCCTTAAGGTAGATGCCATTCTATGTCCCCATCTTAGTTTTTTGTTATATACCTTCCCAGACTTTAAATACAATGTTCTTCCCAAATGATTTTTCTTCTTTGACTTTGAAGTGTGCCTTTGCTGGAAGAACAAGGAAAACATGACCAGTGTCCCACAAGCAAGGTGGGACACACGCCCCACCGGGGGACCATCAGAGTGCTTTTAAGAGATGATAAGCGTACACACAATGTGCATTTCCCGTTCCTCTAGGTCCCTCTCACTATGAGCACACGCTGTCCCCACACCTGGCTGTTCCCTGCCTATAATCATTGGCATTTGAACCCTTGCCCTAACCCAGTTCTCTTCTGCTCTGTCTTACAGTGATATTACCCCTCCCGGAGAACCACTGAACAACAACAGCCGGCCCAAAGCAGCTTCTCGCTTCCCCAAGCTATCCCGAGGGCACCCCAGGGAGACACGCAACGTGGAGCCCCAGAGCGGTGACCTCTGACCTCTACAGAACCCCAGACATGGGCCCTTCATGTTACGGCAGCCACCCCACCTCAGAATAATGACAGCATCGCCCCAGAGAGCCTCCCCACTAGTCATAGGACACTCCAATTAAACTGAGTCTTAGAGCAGCTGCGGCCCTGGCCTCAGAGCGCCTCGCTGGACAGACTCAGACACGCAGTCACTGTTCTCCCACAGTCTGGACAGCCGGGGCCGTTTTTTTCCCTCCCTCCAGCTCAGGGGCCAGCAGCAGGGTGGGCGTCCCAGTCAGAGATGACAGCTCCTACACTGTAGGTCAGAAGGCAGGAGGGTTCTCCAGAAACACCTGACTCCTTCCCCCGTGAGTCAGACGACCGTCTGCTTCTTTTTGCTTTTTAACCTAATTGCCTGCTATGGCGTTATGAACAGACAGTGGGGTGCCCTTTCCTCTCCATTTTCCTTCCCACCCGTAGTTGTCACACACCCTGCAGTGTTGCCACCATAGCTCCTCCAGGGAGATGCTCCTCCTGGCCTTGCCCAGGGGCCATTAGTGAGTTTAACTTTGGTTCTTAGAGAACATCTCCTACCTCCCCACAACTGGCTTCAGGAAAGACTAGTCACATAGGAACCCTGAGGTCACCCAGGTCCACGTGCACCTTGTTGGGCTTGGTGGGGACTCAGGTGTCCCGCCCCACTGTCAGCAGCAAACTCTATCCCCAGCCTATTCTGGAATCAGTGGCCTTGGCCTTACAGTCATCAGAGACTTGGTTCTGGGAACCAGTGGGATTTCAGACCCAGCTCATCTCTGCAACCTTGAACATAGCGTGTGCTCTGAACAGATCATGACTGCTCCCTCCCTGCACCCCAAGACACACGTTTGTGATCCCCAGCAGGCTCTTGCTGGGGCCAGAATCCTGTGTATCCCTGAGGATGGATTTGCCCCTTCCTCCCTTCTCAGGGCAGGGCCTCAGAGCCCAGGGCCTTGACAGACAGCACAGCAGCCCCTGAAGCTGCTCCTCCTCCAGGCCCAGGTCACAGCGCCTCAAAGGAACAGGGCATTGGCTGGTTTCACCCCTAGGATCATGGAACTGTCCCCAGTCAAGAGCTGTCCTCAGACACTGAGCACAGTTATGAAGAGTTTGCATTTTCTGGGGACTATTAATATCTAGATAAAACATTGTGAGATGGACTACGCAGGACCAAGTTGTGCCCCTCCTCCCAACCCCCAACCTGAGGGGAGTGGAGTCGGGGGACCTGGGAACGAGGACGAGCATGGAAGGCGAGCATTGGCAAACAGACCGCGGATGTGGCCAGGCACTGCCTTGATGAGCAAGAGGTGTTTCCTAGCTAGAATCAGCTGGAAGGTTTGTCCTGCGTATTCCCCTCCTAGCCAGAAGGAAACTTATGTAAGGCAGTGAGGACAAAGTTGATCCACCTTACACATGGCTCTACAGACAAACAGAGATGGTCTGAGTGACATCTGAGGGGACCTGTGCCCCGTAAGGCAGAAGAGACATCTGGGCCTTAGAAAGGTGACCTGCTCCTTCTCCTTGTCTGCCAGGATGGCTGCTACGCAGAGGCTGGGTTTGATTCTGAGGCCCTCGGGCACTGTGGCTGGCAACATGGGGCACAGAACCTCCCTGGACTTGGCAACAGGGACTGAGAGCCCAGGCCGCCTGGCGCCAGGCCTCCCTGGGTTGGGTTTATTTGCGCCAGTCGGAGTAGAGCTGAGACTGCCCTGGCAGTGCCTCCCTGAACCGGGATCTGCAACCTGAGGGCGCCTCCCCCTTCTGTGTGTGTCGAGTACAGAATGGAACCAGCTCCAGCATCCTCCCAGGCCTGGCTCCTGATCCCAAACACATCAGAGAATGCAGCGGCATTGCCCTTTCCACTCCCCTAGGAACCTTCTCTGACATTCTGCACCTGCAGTTTGAAAAAAAAAAAAAGGCACCCATAGCCACTACAGACAGATGCTAAACCGGGAGAAACAATTCCACACCCAGCTGCTATTTAGAAAGAGGGAGGAACTCTGCCTCTCCCTTCTTCTAAAGCTTAATTATTCCCAGGAAACTGGCCCTGCCCCCTGGAACATGGGCTGTGATGGCACCATCGTGGGGTCACCTGGCTGCTCGCTCTTTGTGCCCCCCTTCTGTGACCATGCGGAGACCTGAGTCCCTCTCCAAGTGCAGACCATCCCCTCATCCCAGCTCAGGTGAGTGTGTGACAGGCACACATCAGCACCTCCCTGAAGCCTTAACTTTGGAATCATATAGAATGTTCTGCAATGATTTAGTCCCTCCAGCTTCTCCAAATACTCCCGCCCTGGCTCTGGGGTGGTGGGTCGGACTTCCCAGTTCCTGGAGGAAGAAGCCCAAAGCATCTAGTCTGCGAAGGTCTAAGCTGGGACCTGGTGCCCCAGGTGCCACCCCTGGAGACACGTCATTATCTGGCCCTCAGCCTGGATCCAGCTCCAGCCCTGCCCAGCCTTGTGCCTTCTCAGGGCACCTTACTTGATCCACAAAGAAGATCCTCTGGTACCTCTGATGTTGCCATCTGAGAAAGGACCCCCCCTCCCATACCCACATTTAGAAAGAAACCATAGGAGCTGCTTCTGTCTAGAAGGCCTTGGACATCTAGGTCCACCTCTGTTGGGAGGAGGGACCCACTCTGGGTCCTTTTGATAAGGCACCCTTGCTGTCCGTGGTCTGCTGTAGTCAGAACGGAACAGCGCCCGTTGTGTTCTCTGCCATCATCTCTTTTCTGTCTTTCTTCTCCCCTAGATAAAAACAAGACTCAGGAAAGGCAGGGAGGGGCAGATTCGTCTCTGCTTAAAAGAGACCTAAAGCTTCCAGGAAGGAAGGTCAAAGGCTGATACAAACACAGACCAGAGCAACTCTGGCCTGGGAGTAAAGCTTCTCAGCCACTCTCTCTGGAATCAGCCTGAAATTCCAGCTCCTCGGAATCTCGATCATGGGCACCCGCCACTCACGGTACTGGCAAGCGCAGAAAGCCAAGCTGGGCTTCACGGCAGCTGCTGCAGGCTCTGGGGAGGGGGAAGCTTTCAAGGAAGAGGCTGTTAACATTTGTGGTGGTAACCAACTTACCCTCCTGAGGCCTCTTAGTTACCAAAGGGACGAGGTGGAGTGGGCAGGCCAGGACGCTATGAACTCTGGGGATGGGGGGAGGACTGGGTCTAGTCACAGCCCTCAGCTCTCCACGCCTTGGAGCTTAGTAAGATGAACTCTTCAGTAACCACTGAATTTCTAGAGGAGTGGCAGGTTGTGTGTTGTGCTTTAAAACCAGACTTAATCAAAAATGGTTCACCCCCAACCAGCCAGCTGATAACACAGCTATAGCCAATGCCAGTAGTCCAAGGACTGCTCCCCAGGGTGTGGGCCCAGAGTCAGGCATGCAGTGAAGCCCCAGCAGCCTGCCCAGCTGGGACGTGTGGGGCTGCGTTCCACAGAAGACTGCTGTCCTACCTCCCTGTGCCCAGGCACGTGGGGCTGCCTCTTGGTTTTGCATGGGACAGTGCACCCTGCTGAGGGTCAAGTCTCAGGGTCTGGGCTTCCCTACCCCTCCCCATCCTCTGCAGTGGGGTCACAGCAGGAACCCTCCTCCCAGCCTGCCTTCCTCAGCCAGCCTCCTCTATGTGAGCACCTGCCCCCCACCTCCCACAAGGGAGGTTATCCCCTCAGTACCCTCTCTTGGCCTTGGCAAAGGAAGGGTTGGATTCTCAGCCTCCAGCACCTGCTTCAAGAAGACCCGACCAAGGCCCCTCTAGGGCCCCCAGCGTATCAGACTGGCCAGGAGGCATTCCAGAAGGGGTGGCCTCAACCCAGGTTTCAACCCTAAAGGCAATAATTGTCTTGACTTTTCCTTGGTGGACTCAGCCCAGTGCCCCATGGCCTGGACCTTTTCTCCAGGAGAGGCTATGACTTGGCAGACACAAGCTGTTTCTAGAAGGCCTGCTTGTGAGCAAAGTCTATTGTAATGAAGTTTCCAAAATATTGTGCAGTATTTCATTAAAGCGAATGTTAAATATTTGCTGTTCGCATTGGCTTCTGTGCTAATTTTGCACAATTGTAGCACTGTATATTTTATCTAACATTTCTGTGCCAAAAAGTTCATTTTAATGTTTCTGTAATACATGGTCTTGATTATGTTTCTAAAATAAAACTTCAGCTACTGGATCAGTAAGAATGACGGGGCAGCCCTCAGGGTCCCCAGACTTTGAACAAACCAGGTTCCACGATTCACCCATGGCCACTGGAGGTACCCCCGGCCAGCTCCACTCTAGTATTTGTCACTTTCGCCATTGCCACAGAGCCCTAATGAGTTTCTTACACACATTTTCTGTAGGGAAGGGGGGAAAAAAAGGAAAAAGCCTGATTTTTTAAAAGGATGGTTGACCTTGTAACCCAGATGAATGTCCATTCATTGGTGTTTTGAGGTACAAGCGTTCTGTTCTCACTGGCACATAAATGTTTTCCTGTCCTAATTGAAAAGCCACTGGCAGCCCCACCCAGGCC
This sequence comes from Nycticebus coucang, assembly GCF_027406575.1. Lineage (NCBI taxonomy): Eukaryota > Metazoa > Chordata > Mammalia > Primates > Lorisidae > Nycticebus > Nycticebus coucang. The sequence goes on from NC_069791.1 coordinate 109,850,147, forward strand.
TCCACCTTCCCCTCCGATTTGCTCAGTTCTGCTTCCTGCCCTCGTGAACTGCCAGGAAAAGGCCCTCATTCACCTTGGAGGATTCTTTTCACCATCAGTATAGGATAGACAGGGATACCCTTGCCAGACTCGGGGCTGAGGCATGGACAAATGGATTGTACATTTGTAACCAGAGTGACAAAGAGCTCAAGAAATGAGCCCAGATACCAAAAAATTTCCAGAAGGAAGTGGAGCGGGGTGCCGCTAACTGGGATTTTTGTCACTTAACATTCACCCTGGAGAGGATGTCTGCTTCCACAGCCTCTTCAGCCCTGGCCCAGCCCTTGGGCAGAGGGCTTTGCTTAACTTATCTGCCACTAACTTCTTGGAGTGAGTCTTTTAGATGCAGGAGAGGTGGAAAGCTCAGCTCAGGCTGCCTGGCCTGGCCGGAGTTACTCATGTTGGGTCCCAGTGAGCCCAGTGATGCAGGGAGAAGGCTGCGGGGCCGGAGCCTATGGTTGTCTGTGTGTAAAATAGGCCTAGAAGTCTCCAATGCGCTCTGAAACGTGTAGTGTTATCTTAACCACACTCTTACGTTAAGGTTTACACAATAGGATTTTTAAACAAATGTGTTTAATTTTCTAAGATCTCTTGTATTAAAATTTTCTTTTGGAATAAGCTGTGGTAATTTTGTTACAATCTGGTTGAGCTAAACCTCTTTACAATGACAAAATAAAAATGGCGACATTTTATAAATTAGATACTCAGTTCATGGTCTCTGTCTCAGTTCTTTGTCAACAACCGGGGTTCCAGTGAACTCTTAATATACATGTATACTCCTAATATATACATGAAAACTTTTGGAAAGGTCGTTCGCCATTTCACATATCCTGGACAACAGGATCTAATCAGACTAATACTGATTTTATTTGAACTGAAATATTTTTTAAAAATCCCCTTTCAAATTAATTAAGAGGCAGATCTGGATAAACTGGAGATAGAGAATCAAAACTCCAGACAGGAGAAAGAAAAGAAACAGCACCTCCCTGCAAGTTCCTATTTATCCATCCATGGAAGCAGTGGTTGTTGGGCACCTGTGCAGTGCAACCTGGGTGGACAGCAGCGGGAAGACTGAGGAGGGCCTGCCATCCTGGAATCCCATTAGAGACGAGGCAGCTAGACAAAAGTTTGTTTTCTTTTCCAGAGTCACCTAATTGCACATGGCAGTAAATATTGCGAAAGAACAAACGGACTGGAGGAAGAACAACAGGGCCAAGGATCCACTTCAGTCCAGGCCAGAGTCTCTGGCAACCTCAGCTGACATCCGGGGCTGGGTCACCCTGTGTGGTGGGCGCCGTCCCGTGTACCTGGAACACTCGCATCCCTGGCCTCTACCCCCTGGATGTTATGACAACCAGAAGTGTCTCCAGACATGCCTAAATGTCCCCTGGGGTGGGCCACTGGTTAAGAACCCTAAGCGACATTTAAACTGAGATCTGAAGGCTGGGAGGAAAACACGACCCTGCCACCCCTTCAAGTAGTTTATTTATTCAGCTTACAAATGCGTACCATGTGGCAAGGTGTTTAACGGTTCAAACCTAGTTGTGCCACCTGAGAAAAGAAAGGTGCTTGGGATGAGAAGGTCCCAGGCTCAAGGTGGGCTTCCGCCAGGGGCAGACCTCCAAGCCAGTTCTCCTCAAGGCCACTGCTGGGCTGACCAAGCTGGATGGGATCAGGGCATCCCCATAGCCTCCTGCTCATTTAATTCTTATGGCAGCTGGGGGAGGTGGGTGCTTCAGCTTGGGTTTGAATAGTCGAGAAAACTAAGTGGGTGCTGAGTGCTGGCCTGCGCTGGTCACCCAGCCTCAGGGTATCTCTCATCCACACCCTTGCCTGTCCCGAACTCCCCTGCTGCCTCATCCTCAAATTTCCAGCATGTACTGAAGAAGCTCCCTCAGCTTCTCAGTGAGGTCTCAGCATCAGGGTTTCCCAGCATGGCGGACTACCTCCCGAGCAGGGACTGTTCCTCCCCGCCATCCTGCCTCCCTTGTCCTAATCTGTTTACTGTTACAATAAAGCAGTGTTTTTTGTGGGTTTTTTTTTTTGCAGTTTTTGGCTGGGGCAGGGTTTGAACTCACCACCTCCAGTATATGGGGCTGGCGCCCTACTCCTTGAGCCACAGGCACTGCCCTAAAGCAGTGTTTTTCAACCTTTTTTATCTCACAGCACACTGAAATTATGTTGATCACAAAAAAGTGAAAAAAAGACTTTTGAAAATATTAATGATCTATAAAAATTTTCACAGCACACTGGTTGAAAATCCCTGCTGCAAAGGAATACCTGAAGCTGGGTCCTTTATTAAGACTGACTGACTTGGCTTAAGGTTCTGCAAGACCCACTGTCTGTTGCCCTCACCTCGCCCTCACGCCCTCGCCACCTCCCTCTTCCCCAGCATCAGATCAGTTCTGTGGCCGTGAGAGTCATCCGTTGCTGGCTCCCAGACACCCGTGGTTCCCTTCCTACTCCCTTCTTGAACAGTTGCCTGGTGAAAGCCCAGCCCCAGTTAATCCGGTGACTCTCCACTTGTGCTTGAGCTGTCCCACTGGGGCCCTGTGTGTTCTGCTGGTCTTTCTGCCACCACAGCTGCCCACTGTGGTCACCACTGCCTAGATCTTAATGCGTTTCTTGCCTCTGAATGTTGAGGGGCCTCACTTAGGGCATAGTCCCCATGCCTATGCTCCTGTCCTTCTGAACACACATCCTAGGTGACCCCTCCACCATCCACCTACACCAGTGCTGTCCAACAGAAATGTTACATGAGCCATATGTCACTTAAAGTTTCCTAGCGGCCCCACTGAAAATGTAAAAAAGATGCAAATGAAAATTGTAAGGATACTTTATTTAACCTAGTCCATCTAAGATGTTATCATTTCAACCTGCAATCGTTGTTTTAAAAGGTAGATTTTACATGTGGGGTGCTAAATCTGCAAACCCCGGCGCAAATTTTATGCTCACCTGCTCATCTCGACTTGGACCAGCTGTGTGTGGAGTGCTCAGAGAATCAACAACACATCTCCCCACTCAACAGAATTCAGCCTTCAAAAAGGAGGAAAAGAAATTCTGACAGATGGATGTGCCTTGAGGACATCATAACAAATAAACCAGTCACCAAAGGGCAAATACTGACTGGTCCCACTCGGAGGCCCCTGGGGTGGTCAGGCTCTCAGAGATGGACGGTGAATAGTTGGGGCGGTTAGTGCTCACCGGACACAGAGTTCGTTTGGGAACAAGTTCTGGGGATGGGTGGTGGCAGTGGATGTACTTAGTGCCACTGAATTACACTCTTAAAAATGGTTAAGATGGTCATTATGTGCATTTTATCGCAGGTAAGTCACTGACCACCATCCTTATTTCATAGCTCAGATTGCTGCAGCCGGGAGAGCAAAGCGGCTCTCTAGTTCACGCAGCTTCCACGCAACGTCACTGGGGATTCAAACCCAAGTCTGTCCACCTCAGGATGTTAGCTCTGTCCGTGGATCACAAGGTCAATTAGAGAGATAAAAAGGGGGAAGCCCACTCACCACTGTACTTTTTTCTCCAGTCTGGTGCCACACGTGAGTCTGTCACCAGCATGGTCTGCCAGGTAGGCTGAGAATTTCACCTCATGCAGTGGGTGACATCTACTGTGCACTGCATGGGGCTTTGCTAAAGGATGTAAACTTTTTGATGAAACAAAGACTCTCTCTTAAAAGGCAGCTGGAAATTACTACCCAAGATGAGTGGTGCGCAGAGTGACTTTCAGATCTTCTAACAGTCCGTGGGGAGGAGAGGCCGGTACCGGGGAGCTGGGTCCTCCATGAAGGAAACCTCCTCCTCAAAACCGGTAGAACTAGAAATACAAGCCCACACACGAGAAAAACACAGCTGAACTTACGGGGCTCACCTAGGTGCGGGGCACAACTACAACAAGGACCTTACCTTGTTACCTTACCTAACAAACACAAGCAATGTAACCTAATTGTCTGTACCCCTCATATTAATCTAAAATAAGATTTTTTAAAACAGGAAACTGGGCGGCTCCTGTGGCTCAGTGAGTAGGGCGCCAGCCCCATATGCCGAGGGTGGCGGGTTCAAACCCAGCCCCGGCCAAACTGCAACCAAAAAATAGCCGGGCGTTGTGGGGTGCGCCTGTAGTCCCAGCTGCTCGGGAGGCTGAGGCAAGAGAATCGCGTAAGCCCAAGAGTTAAGAGGTTGCTGTGAGCCGTGTGCCGCCACGGCACTCTACCCGAGGGCGGTACAGTGAGACTCTGTCTCTAGAAAAAAAAAAAAAAACAATAAAAAACAGGAAACTTCCTTCTCTGATGACACAGCACTATAAAGTCCCTCAGGTTTGCCCCCACAAACATACTGTTTAGATTCAAAAAAGCCCGGTAGATGAAGAAAGAAAGGCCTTGGGCACCCATCCCTGAACAGGCATTGATGGTGCCAAGAAAGACAGCCGCCTCCCAGCTTCAAATCCCAGCTCTGCCCCCTCCTGGCTGTGTAACCTGGGACATGTCTCTTAACCACTCTGGGCCTCAATGACATGAGGCCTTCCTAGGGTTATCGTGAGTGTTACACAAGTATGTAAAGTGCTCAGAACACTGCCTGGCCCTGAACCCGTGTTTCTGAGGTGCCTCCTTACACCTGCGAGCACAACCGTCCTTTCATGGTGACCTGCCTACTGTTCATCTCCCCCAGGCTGCACCTGACTCCAGAGCCTTTTCCTACCTGTCCGCTCCCTGCTCTCGGCATGTAGAGAATGCTCCAGGAAGCTTACAGAAGCCAAGAATATTCTGTGAGGTGAGCATTCCAGCAAGTGCCCAGCCCCCTCCCTGTCAAGCCCTCACAGTCCCCCGAGGCAGGGTTTTCATCATCCCCTTTTTATGACCCTGGGAAGCTGAGGCTTGGAGAAGGGAAATGACTTCTAGACCAACAAGCCTGAAAGCCTCTCTCAGGACGACACTTTTGTCCCTTGGTGCGGGCCTGCGTGGTCCGTTCTCGCCTTCAACAGCGGCAGAGGCCCCAGACTGTAATTTCAGGACTCCCTATACCATAATGATGATTATTCTTATTGAGTATCTGTGTACTGGGCACATCCCAGCAGCCGCAGAGGTAAACTGAGGCCCGGGGAGTGTAGGAGCGCGCCAGAGGCCACCCAGCACCTGACTGCAGGGGAGAGGGAGTGGAGTCCGCAGAGGAGCACAACATCCCAGGGACTGGCTCCAGGGACAAGGGTCCTGGCCTCAGAAAGCTGAAGCGGCTGTGTGCTCAGAGGGGAAGGGTCCCTGGGGAAGTTCCTGTTGTGGTTCCTTAGTGCTGCTAAGTAGAAAAGCAAAACCAAGACCAGCAGGAGGCTGGAAATGTTCCGATGCTGAGTGCTGTAATGGCCTTCTCATTCTTTGAAAAACAGAAGTGTTTCCCTATCCTGCTTGAGATAAATTAGGCGAATGTGAGTGGGCTGCTTTGTCAAAGTACATGAACACACCGGGAATAACGCTGATTTCTCTTTGCAGTGTGACGGCGGTGTCTTAATCTGCCTTTCCCCCCCAGTTGTTACTATAACTGGCGTTTCTGTTTCTGTGTGTTTGAAGGTTCACAAATGCTGCCAGCACTTCAGCCTGTTCCTTTGTTTTGAAACCTCTCGATGTTCAGGGCTTGAGGGTGGATCTCAGCCTCTGTTTTATGCCTGCACCCCCAGACTATCTCATCCTCCACTCTGAACATCACCCACACACTTGTGACCCCCAGTTGATGGACCCACAGATTCGGGAATCATACATGGCCTGAACAAAACTGGAGGCCCCTCAGACCCGCTCCCCACTTCACTTCCCTGTCCTGGGGAGCCACCTCCACGTGCCTGTTTAGACTCAGACTCGAGTCACAGGCGACTTCTCTTTCAATGCCCACGTCCCCTGACGCCAATGCACCCCCGAGCCCTTCCTGCTCTGCACCTCCAAAGTCTGTCTGTGGTGGCTTCATTCACATCCCCCTCAAATTCAGCCTCCCCAGAACCTCCAAATGTCACCTTATTTGGGAATAGTCATTACACTAAGATGTGGTCACACTGGACTAGACTAATGTGGTCACACTGGGCCACAAATCCAATGACTGGTGTCCTTATAAGATAGAAAGGACGGCCAGAGACACATAGTCAGGCCACACGAGGACATCAGTGGCACAGCGAGGCATCAAGGAGCGCCTGGGACCACCAGAGAGGGCCTCTGCCCCCAGCCCACCCGCAGAGGGGCAAGGCCCTGCTGACACCCTGGGTCTCCATCTCCAGGCTCTAGAATTGCTGGAAAAGAAAATTCTGCTCTTTTAAGACACCAAGTTCATGGTAATTTATTACAACAGCCCCAGGAAGAAACTAACACACTATCTAAATCCATCCACTTTGCTCCATCCCTGTCCCCACCATGCCCTTCAGGGTACCTGGCACACCCCAAAAGCTTTTGGGCTGGTCTCCATGCTGTCCCCTCCAATCTTTTTCCCACAATAGCCCAAGGAGTTAACTTATATTTACATATATGCACACGTATAATGTAAATATGTGATATTTACACATATTAGTAAATCATATAACAGGCATTTGTGTGTACGTCACATGTACATATGTAACACACGCCAGTGTGACCACCTCACAAAACAAAACCCAGATTATTATTCTTCCCCGAGAGTCCCCTCCTGCCCCTGCTCGGGGGTTCCTCTCACCGTAGATGAGTTTGCCTGCTCCCGAGTGTGGTATAAATCTAATCACGCGGCATTTGCTAGTTGTGTCTGGCTGCTCCTGCCTGTTATACTCTTTTTGAGATTCATCCACAGTGTTGTATCAATAATTCATTCTGTTATTGCCGAGTTATCCCATTGTATCAAGCAATGTTTTGAAAATATGATCAGATGGCATCCCCGTGCTGAAAACTCACCCAGAGCTCTCCACTGACTTTGGAGGAAACACCAGGCCTCACTCCAGCCCTGACTCCTGGCCCGCCCGTCCCTGGCACTTCACCTGCTCCCTGGGTCCAGCTAGTCCTGGATTCAGGGTCACACTGTGATCCACATGCTTGCACCTGTGACTCCTCACGTCACATGTAGCATCCTCAGGCAGCCCTTCCGTGGCTGTTCTGACTGAAATAGTGCCACATCCCCCCTCCACCGTGTTCTCTTTTCTTCCAAATTAATCATTCCCTAGTCTGTGGCTAGTCTGTGCTGCCACTCCGGGAGCTCAGTGAGGGTGGAGAATTTGCCGCCCTGGTTACCACCTTCTCAGCCCTTGAGGGGACTTCCCGGAACAGCAATGTACCCTCATTTTGGGGGGGATGAAGTGGTTCTCAAAAATGTTCCATGACAGGTGATGGTTTCTGTTCTAATCATTAGTGCTGTGCATTTGTGCTCTTTGAGTTGGAAGTAGCCACATGACTTGCTTTGGCCAATGAAATTTGAGAGGCAGTGATACGTGTTCATTGCAGGTAAAAGCTTGAAAGCTGGTCCCTTCCTGCTGCTATGGTTGGTGACTGTGCAAGTTCATGTTGGCAGACCCTCCACCAGCCCCGGTCCCAGGGAACCATAATGCCCAAGTCCCCCTGCTGAGCTGTGTTGGACAGATGTCATGACCAAGAAACAGATTTACTCTGTAAAGACAGGAGGCTCAGGTGTTTGTCACAGCAGCATAACTTGCCCCAGCCTGACTTGCTCAGTTTTTCTCATATGTGTTCCTCTCCTGCCAGTCTTTCTTGAATACCCTCTGATGCAGCATTTGCTGCCACCACCCCGAATCTGCACTTCGTGTTAAAGTCACCAGGGACTTCTGCTTAGAGATGCCCTGTGGTGGTCTTGTTCCTCACGTTACTGGACCATTTCAGCATCTGACAGGGCAGCGCCCTATCTCCTCCTCACAACCCTCCCTTCACTTGGGATCCAGACACCGCCCTCTGCTGCTTCCTTCCTGCTCCCCTGGGCGCCCCTGCTCAGCCTCTTCTGCTGCCCTTTCCTCAGCCTCTTACTGTGGGGCACCTCAGGACTCAGGCCCAGAACCCTTCTCCCCACTTATTAAGTGATGTCAGTCTCGTGTTTTAAGCAGCAGCCATACCCTACTGACACCCAAGTTCATGTCTGTCACCAGTGCTGCCTGTCTGAGCACCACACCTGTATTTTCACCTGCTCGCTTGATGGCTGAGCCCGTTGGTGTCTCACCAGCATCTCAGACTCAGCGTGTCCAGATGGAGCTCCTGGTCTTCCCCTCTCAGGGTCGCTGAGTAACTACGACTAGCAGCCCAGGAACTTCAGAACCATCGTTCCACCCTTCCCTCCTGTCATGCCTCATGCACCTGACCTACCAGTAATTCCAGGCCCCTCCACGTCTGTCCTCCTGGACACACTGCTCCGGGCACCTGTCCCTCTCACCTGGACGACTGTGCTCTCATCATGCTCCTATTTCCTTCCTGGCCTTCTTCTCACGACTCTCAATTCAACCGCCAAAATAATCAACCAGAACATGTTACTCTGTTTCTTAAAGCCCTCTATTGACTCTGAATTTCTCTGAGTCAAATCCAAAGCCCTTAAACAGCAGCCTACAGGACACATGCCCCCAGCCCCTAGCAGCCTCCTGAGCTCAACCCCGTCAGCCACCCTGACTTCCCGTGGTATCACACCTTCACCTCAAGGCCTTTGAAGATGCTGTATCTCCCACTTAGGACACTGTGACCTTCTCAGTCAGCAAGGCCCACTCTGACCTGTGATGTGGTGAGCGCATTTTTTTTTCCTTCTTCTTTTTTTTTTTTTTTTTTTGAGACAGAGTCTCACTATGTCACCCTTGGTAGAGTGCCATGGTATCACAGCTCACAGCAACTTCAAACTCTTGGGCTTAAGCAATTATCTTGCCTCAGCCTCCCAAGTAGCTGGACTACAGGCACCCACCACAAAGCCCAGCTATTTTTTGTTGCAGTTGTCGTTGTTGTTTAGCAGGCTCTGACCAGGTTCAAATCCACCAGCCTTGGTGCATGTGGCTTGCACCCTAACCACTGAGCTATGGGTGCCGCCTTGTGGTCACACTTCTAAGATCTTCTAGAGTGAGCAGGACTTGTAGGATGTCACTCCTGTGATTATGTGATTATGTGGAGGCAAAAGGGATCTTACAAATGTGATTAAGTTACTAATCAGTTGACTTTGAGCTCATTAGGGAGATTAAATGGTGTGCTTGATGTAACAGTGGGAGCTCTTTAAATCTGGGTTGAGATATAGAAGAGCCAGGAGGCCAGAAATTCAAAGTGTGGGAAGGATTTGAAGTCCTGTCATGGGCTGTGCAGATGGAAGGGGCTATGTAGAAAGGAATTCAGGAAGCCTTGAGGAACTGGAGGCAGCCCGGTTCCTGGAGGAACTCCTGGCAGCTGGCAAGAAACAGGAATGTTGATCCGGTAGCTGCAAGGACTGTATCCTACCAGTGAGGGAGATGAATCTGAAATATTTCCCCCCATATCCTCTAGATGAGAGCTCAACCCTGAGCAGAGAACCCAACCATACCATACCAGACTTGTAACCTACAGAAGTGAGCTGTGTGGGCTGTTGTAAGCTGCTACATTGGTGGTAATTTCTTATGCAATAGAAAACTACTACAAATAATCATCTTCACACCCATAGGGTGAGGGAAGATATTTGCAATCCATATATCCCACAAACAACTCAGATCCAGAGATGAACAACTTGTACAAAGCAATAACACAGACAATGCGATCAGAAAAACAGCAAAAGATCTGAACAGACACTTCCTAAGAGTGGCTAATAAACATGACAAAGTACTGAGTCGTCAGTTATCAGAACACACAGATCAAAACATGCGAGAGTCGTCCCTGCCCACCAAAATCCTAGAACGAGAGAGATAGGAAATAAGTACCAACCTGGATGTGGCGTGAGTAGAATTCTCACTCACCCTGGTGGGAGATGGGTTGGTGCGCATGCTCTGCTCAGCAGAGTGAACCCAGCGGAAGTCGGTTCACGTGTCCGATACCAGACGTGCACAAGAAGATCTAGAAGCGCCTAACCGGAGATGACGCATGCTAGCCCGGCCCCCTCTGCTCTCCCGTCACTCCCTCTGCCCCAGCCCGCGGCTCCCGGCCGCTTCCTCCCCAGGCTTTGTACTCGCTGTTCCTGCTCCTTGAGAACCTCTTGCCTTAGAGTAGCAGTTTTCAACTGGGTTGTAATTTTGGCCCTTGGGGGGACATCTGGTAATGTTCAGAGATGACTTTATCTCTCAGGGTGGGGGTGCTGAACCCAGTGGGTAGAAGGTGGAGACGTTGAACCTCCTACAAAGCACAGAACATCCAGTTTAAGGTGCCACAGTCTAAGGCTGAGAAAGCCCACCTCGTATGTGTCACCGCGGATCACTCCGGCCCCTTCAGGTCTTTGCCGCTGCAGTGTCACTCCCCCAGCACAGCCCGCCCAAGCCACACCATTTCAATGGTAAGTGATCCTTTGACAGAGTACTCCTTCCCCACAGCCCTGCCTTTGTTTCTCCATGACAGTTTTCAAGGGACACACCGTGTCTTTTATTTATTACCGTGTTCTCCCTGCCCCCTAGAATATACACATTTGCAAGGCAGTGATTCTTTTCTTTCCTAGATTTCTAGCCGCAATGGTTATTGAGAGCAGGTGCTCAATAACCACTTACCGAAAGGGTGGGCGCCAAGCTCATTGACAGTAAAAACACAGCCAAACATTACCATCCTGCTCGGTGATTTTATTTGCCCTCCTGCACCAGCTGTGGAAAACTATGTTGCAAGGTAAGGAAATACCAAGAAAGCACGAGTAACTAACCTGCCACTGTTTGAAGGGAGGGCTTCTGCCTGCCTGTTTCAGCCGTGAATGGTTTGGTTTGCTCTCAAGGTCTAGTGTTCTGCTATGGAACAAAAAGGCAATTTTGAATTTTGAGGTAACTTCCCATCATTGCCTATAAAACTAATTTGGGGTAAAAAGGGAAAACTGGAGGCAAAGACCAACCTCATATAATCCAGGAAGCAGATTTTGACAATACTGGGATTAAAAAACAACCTGTGACAGCCTAGAGGAAACTTTTGTACCAAATGACAGGATTTGACCAGAGAAGAGGCCTCACTGTGTTATCAACTTTTCTTTGGTACGATGCTTCTAAATGTTCTGTTTCTTATGCGCTTGTCAGCAAAAATTCTGAGCATGAACTTGCCATGTAGATTTAAGTTTAGAAACGATGTATTCTAATATGCTATTTATGTTCTAAGACATACCCGAAAGGAAATCTTAAAACAATGAGATTTTTCATAAGCAGAACTTTGGTTCAGATTTAGACGTCCTCCCAGTGAATTGTGTCATGCGTCCTCCTGGGCATGAGGACCCCCATCTTGGCAACTGTGATGTTTGCGAGGTTCTTCTCAGCTGGCTCCATGAGAGTAGCCACAGCAAAGGTTTTCTCATGGGGTTATCATTTTCACGGTGGTCACCTGCCACATTCTTAATACTGAGGGGCTTTGGAGCTGAGAGTAGAAAATGGGACCAAGGTCACCTTGGATGATTTCCATCTTCTCATCTACGTATCCTTGGCCTTTCCTTCTACCTCTTTCTAGAGCTTTCTGTCAAACATTGCTGAATTTGGCCAGGCCGTGTAGCCCGACTAAGAAAGTGTATGATGTGTCACTTGCACATCGTGGGGCCCTTCCCGATGGCCAGTGTGTTTCAGGAGGCCACTGCGGCGGAGATTCCTCAAGTTCCTCCATCTCCATTCCCCTTTCCTTCTATAATGATAGAACACTCCATTTTTAACGGGCCACCTGGCCACCCAGGATACAGACTACATTCCCCAACCTCTTTTCAGTTCAGTGCAGCCATGAGACCATCAGAATGGGACCTTCCCAATCTTCCACATCCCTTACACACCCCACTCCAATCAGCCCACAAAGGACAAACCTTATTAGGCTGTCATGGAAGGAATGTAGGAGAACCCTGAAGTCCAATGACAGCAATATGTAAATTTTCTTTTTTTTTTTTGTAGAGACAGAGTCTCACTTTATGGCCCTCTGTAGAGTGCTGTGGCCTCACACAGCTCACAGCAACCTCCAACTCCTGGGCTTAAACGATTCTCTTGCCTCAGCCTCCCGAGTAGCTGGGACTACAGGTGCCTGCCACAACGCCCGGCTATTTTTTGGTTGCAGTTTGGCCAGGGCCGGGTTTGAACCCGCCACCCTCGGTATATGGGGCCAGCGCCTTACCGACTGAGCCACAGGCGCCGCCCCAATATGTAAATTTTCTATTTCTCTTAGGAAACATGAGTACAAATGGAGGCCTTCATTCTTAAAGTACATTACGTCAAATGTGCATCCACTGTTATAACATGGCCAAAAAACAAGAGCCCTGGACCCCTGTTTGTGTAGCAGACTTGCTTGTAGGTTTCTATTGGGGATTGGGAAAAACTTGCCCCCTCACCACCTCAAATGAATTGAGTGTGCTTTTTTCACACGGTACTGGGGGACAAGTTGCTGTTAGCCCATAATGTGCCTCTATGCAAATGAGAAAGAAGTGTTCCTTAAGCAGACGCAGCGTCGTGCTCAGCCTCACAGGCTTGTGAGTGGAGCGCTAGTTGGGTTTCATCTCCTACTTGTCCGATCAAGGGGCATCCTGGAATGGTGCACAACCTGCCAACCCCACATGGCAGCCCTCGCAGAGGTCTACAATTTCCACTTGAGGTTAGCAAGAGCAATCAGAGCTCTTCCTTCCACACCCAAACTATCACATGCTCTCACCCACAGAGCTTGGCTATGGTGAGCAAACCTCTTATACCTCAAGTAGGAGCCTGGTTTGCGTAATAGAGAATCTGCCTTTGGGTATGGGTTGGCTGCTGGGCGAATGCTGTATGAATGTTACTTCACTGGTCTCCTGAAATCACAAAATTTCACCCAGCTGCAATGGGAACGGTTAAGGTAAGAGGGACAGGCTGGCCTGGTTTTTCCTTCTGTCCCCTCTCTCACCCTATAGACCCCCCTCAATCCTGCTCATCTTTTTGGTTTTAAAAATAGACATTGTGTTTTGAGCACCTATTACAGGCAGGAGTGTAGTACACTTCAGAATGTGAGGTAGGAAATGAGTCCCGGAGAGTAAGGTAACTTGTGCCAGGGCTGGACCCGATCCCCAGGTGCCACGGCCACTGATGTCCTTCCCATGTGCTCACCTCACTGGGGGCCAAAGCAGGAGGATGCTGGATACCGATGCTGGTGACATTTATGAGTGTGGTATTGCTGCCTCGGTGATTATTTATCGTTTTATACATGCCAGGCTGGCAAAAGTCAAATAAGTTGTGGTAGGCAGAAAAATGACCCAGGGAGGTGTTCACATTCTAATCCCTGGAGCCTGTAGGAGCGTCCTGGACCAGGACAACAGGGAGCCAAGGATGTAGATGGAATAGAGGATGCTGAGCAGCTACCTGGAGAGGGAAGAGTATCCTGGATTATGTGGGTGGGGTCAGGGTCATAACAAGAGCCCTCAGAAGTGGAAGGAGGAGGCAGAAGAGGTCAGAGATGCTCTTTGCAGGAGGGAAGGTCCTCAAGCCAAGGGACGCAGGTGGCCTCTAGAAGCAAGAAAAGGTGCAGGAAAGTCTCCCCCAGAGTCTGCGTACGGAACACAGCTCTGCCAACACTGACTCCAGCCCAGAGACCCCCACTCTGGGCCTCTAAACTATAGAACCGTAAGAGCATACGTGTAGTGTTAAGCCTTGTTAGTAGCAGTTCGTTATAGTAGCCACAAAAAACGAGCACAAATACTGACGGGGGAAATGAGGGAGATTCCTGTCGTGCATGGCTGATGGCAGAGTACCCTAGCACCACCACTCTGGAGATCAATTTGATAGCATCTAATAAAAGCAAAGGTGCACACCCTGTCACCCACTACCCTGTCACCAGAGGTCTCCATCCCTAGGTAAAGCACTGACTAGGTTCCTATCACTGCCATGATAAGTGCCAGACTCAGTAGTTTAAAGCAGCACTCACAGCCAGGTGTGGTGGCTCACGCCTATAGTCCTGGTCTCCAGGAGGCTGAGGCAGGAGGATCACTTGGGGCGTTGGAGCTTGAGACCAGCCTGAACAAGAGTGAGACTCCCATGTCTATTAAAAACAGAAAAACCAGCTGGATGTCATGGTGGGTGCCAGTAGTCCCAAATGCTCGGGGGCTGAGGCAGAAGGGTTGCTTGAACCCATAAGTTTGAGATTGTAGTGAGCTATGATGATACCACTGCACTCTACCCAGGATGACAGAGCTAGACACTGCTCAGAAAATAAAAATAAAAAATAAAACAGTATGTGTTTATGAACTTATGGGTCTGTGGTCAGAAGCCCAGTGCTAGCTCCTCTGGGTTAAAGGAAACCCAGAGTGTTATAGGAGTCTATTTCTGTCCAGGGGCTCTGAAGGAAAAGCCTATCTCCTGCTGCCTTGGGATGTTGGGAGACTTGGGTTCCTTATGTTTGCAGAATGGAAGTCCCTGCAGGCTGTTGGCTCAGGGCCCTTCCCTGCTTCTAAAAGCTGCCGCATCCCTTGGCTCGTGGCCCCTTCCCTTCATCTTCAAATCCAGATAGCACCTCTCACTTCCACGCTTCCCTCCTCCTTGGCTTCACTTCTCTGTCCCTTCCTTGTTGCATCTCTCTGGGCACAGCCAAGACACGGTCTCTGCTTTCAAGGACTTATGTGACTATATTGGGCCCACTTGGACAATCCCAAATAATCTCCTCACTCAGCAGCCTTAATTTATTCACAGCTGCAAAGTCCCTTCTGCCACATACGACAGCAGTTCTGTCTGGGTACTAGGACATGGACACCTCTGAGGGGCCGTTAGTCTCCACAGGAGAGGACGACACAGGGGGGTCTGTCAGTGAGATCGGGACTTTATTTTATGCCTACGTTTTTTTAAGTAGGCATTATTGTTTATTTATTATATATATTTGGATTAAAGTTCAATATACAAATATCCATTGTATACCATTAATAATTACAGAATTAAAGTGAACATGACAACACACAATATGAATGTAGAAATAACTCTTCAGAAATATATAGTATTTCTACATGGAAAACTTCCAATTATTATTAAAAATATAAAAAGATACATGTCTGTATATGTTGCAAAATTGTTATCAATGATTTTTTAAATTTGTTTAGGTAATCCTTCTGTTATAACTCGAGTTACTCTCTTTCTGGGGATCTCAGTACACCACATAGCAAGTTCAGTCTGCTCTGGGGGTTCAGGAGGATTGTAGCAAACAGCTGGCCCACTGGGGGGCACGCATATCTGATATTGGGTGTTATTATATGTGCAAGGTACTCTCAGGCTTTCCTGTACATTCACAATAAGAATAAACCAATAACACAATTTTGACAGTTTGTCTAGTTTGGGTTACTTTTTGGATACTTGTTTCACAACCATCATCAAGTCTTACACCTAAGATTAAAGAAAGAAGGTTAAAAAGTCCAAAGCGAAGACTCAATCATCAGTCCCACACTGCGGCTGCTCGTCCTCAAGCTTCTGCCGTGCGTAAGCCAGTCAGCTCCTGGGATGTGACTGGGGCAGGGCTGCAATCTATTTTCTCAGGGTAGGACTGTGGGGATGCCCTGGGTGTCTTTGGACTGTCCACTCCCCATCGCTGGCTGGTTTCACACGTGAGTGATGTATCCAGGCAGGAATGCCATCCACCTTCACTGCTGTTAGAGTGGACAGGATCACCAAGTAGGGGCCTTTCCACCGTGGTTTCAGTGGGCTCAGGGTCCAACCTTTAATCTACACCTGTTTACCTGGAGAATGGACTGGGAGTGATAAACTAACAGGATATCTATCATTCACCCATTCTGAAATATTTTTTTCAGTATTTTTCCCAGTGACATTAGTTGGCTAGTAAGTTAGTAAGTTTTTTTTTCCCCAGTTCTCTCAGGGTCCCTAGTAAATTTCTTCATATGGGAGGGGTCCTGTGATATAGTATTTTATAGGGTAACCTTTTTTTTGTTTCATTTTGAACCAGGTTACATTGATTGCATTCGTTAGGTAAAGTCCCTCTTATAATTGTGTCCCACCCCCAAAAGGTATGTCACACACCGTGACCCCCCCAGCCCCCTCCCTCATTCCCTCTACTCTTCTCCCACCCCCACCATGTACTAGGTCATTAATTGTCCTCATATTACAATTGAGTACATAGGATTCATGCTTCTCCATTCTTGTGATGCGTTACCAAGAATAATGTGTTCCACTTCCATCCAGGTTAATACAAAAGATGTAAAGTATCCATCTTTTTTAATGGCTGAATAGTATTCCATGGTGTACATATACCATGGCTTGGTAATCCATTCCTGGGTTGTGGGGCATTTAGGCTGTTTCCACATTTTGGCGATTGTAAATTGGGCTGTGATAAACAGTCTGGTGCAAGTGTCCTTATGATAAAAGGACTTTTTTCCCTTCTGGGTAGATGCCCAGTAGTGGGATTACAGAATCAAACAGGAGGTCTAGTTTGAGTTCTTTGAGGGTTGTCCATACTGCCTTCTAAAAAGGTTTTATTTGTTTGCAGTCCCATCAGCAGTGTAAGAGTGTTCCTTTCCCTCCACATCCACACTAGCATCTGCAGTTTTGAGATTTTGTGATGTGGGCCATTCTCACTGGGGTTAGATGGTATCTCAGGGTTGTTTTGATTTGCATTTCTCTAATAATTAGGGATGATGAGCATTTTGTCGTGTATTTGTTAGCTATTCATCTGTCGTCTTCTTTTTTTTTTTTTTCTTCTCTTCCGGGGATTTTTTGTTCTTTCTTTTTTTATTATTGGGGATTCATTGAGGGTACAATAAGCCAGGTTACACTGATTGCATTTGTTAGGTAAAGTCCCTCTTGCAATCGTGTCCTTCCCCAAAAGGTGTGCCCCACACCAAGGCCCCACCCCCCTCCCTCTTTCCCTTTCTCTGCTCTTCCTTTCCCCACCCCTCCCTCCTTCTTTCTCTCTCTGCTCTCCCCTTCCTCCACCCTCAACGTGACCTTAATTGTCATTAATTGTCCTCAAGTCAAAATTGAGTACATAGGATTCATGCTTCTCCATTCCTGTGATGCTTTACTAAGAATAATGTCTTCCACTTCCATCCAGGTTAATACGAAGGATGTAAGGTCTCCATTTTTTTTAATAGCTGAATAGTATTCCATGGTATACATATACCACAGCTTGTTAATCCATTCCTAAGTCAGTGGGCATTTAGGCTGTTTCCACATTTTGGCGATTGTAAATTGAGCTGCAATAAACAGTCTAGTACAAGTGTCCTTATGATAAAAGGATTTTTTTCCTTCTGGGTAGATGCCCAGTAATGGGATTGCAGGATCAAATGGGAGGTCTAGCTTGAGTGCTTTGAGGTTTCTCCATACTTCCTTCCAGAAAGGTTGTACTAGTTTGCAGTCCCACCAGCAGTGTAAAAGTGTTCCCTTCTGTCCAAATCCACGCCAGCATCTGCAGTTTTGGGTTTTGTGATGTGGGCCATTCTCGCTGGGGTTAGATGGTATCTCAGGGTGGTTTTGATTTGCATTTCTCGGATAGGGATGATGAACATTTTTTCATATGTTTGTTAGACATTCGTCTGTCTTCTTTAGACAAGGTTCTATTCATGTCTCTTGCCCATTGATATACAGGATTGTTGGCTTTTTTCATGTTGATTAATTTGAGTTCTCTGTAGATCCTAGTTATCAAGCTTTTGTCTGATTCAAAATATGCAAATATCCTTTCCCATTATGTAGGTTGTCTATTAGCTTTGGTTGTTGTCTCCTTAGCTGTACAGAAGCTTTTCAGTTTAATTAAGTCCCACTTGTTTATTTTTGTTATTGTTGCAATTGCCACAGCAGTCTTCTTCATAAAGTCTTTCCCAGGCCGATATCTTCAAGTGTTTTTCCCATGTTTTCCTTGAGGATTTTTATCATTTTGTGCCTTAATTTTAGGTCTTTTATCCATCTTGAATCAATTTTTTGTGAGTGGAGAAAGGTGTAGGTCCAGTTTCAGTCTTTTACATGTGGATATCCAGTTCTCCCAGCACCGTTTATTGAATAGGGATTCTTTTCCCTAGTCTATGTTTTTGTTTGGTTTATCAAAGATTAGGAGGCTGTAAGATGTTAGTTTCATCTCCTGGTTTTCTATTTGATTACAGATGTCTAGTCTCTATTTTTGTGCCAATACCATGCTGTTTTGACAACTGTAGCCTATAGTACAGCCTAAAGCAGTGGTTCTCAACCTTCCTAATGCTGCAATGTATTTTCATTGTTAAAAAGGGGTCTCGACCACAGGTTGAGAACCACTGGCCTAAAGTCTGGTATGCTGATGCTCCTATTTTTTTTTTTTTTTTTTGCTAAGAACTGCCTTAGCTATACAGGGTTTTTTCTGCTTCCATAAACAATGAAGAATTATTTTTTCCAAATCTTGAAAGTATGATGTTAGTATTTTAATAGGGATGGCATTGAATCGATAGATTGCTTTGGGGAGTGTAGAAATTTTAACAGTGTTGATTCTTCCCAGCTATGAGCATGGTATGTTCTTCCATTTGTTAATATCTTCTGCTATTTCTTTTCTTAGGATTTCATAATTTTCTTTATAGAGGTCCTTCACCTTTTTTGTTAGGTATATTCCTAGTTATTTCATTTTCTTTGAAGCTACTGTGAAGGGAATTGTGTCCTTGATTAGCTTCTCATCTTGGCTGTTATTGGCATATACAAAGGCTACTGATTTGTGGACATTGATTTTATTTCTTGAGACATTACTGTATTTTTTTATGACTTCCAAGAGTCTTGTGTTGGAGTCTTTGGGGTTCTTTAAGTATAAGATCATATCATCATCAAAGAGGGAGAATTTGACTTCCTCTGCTCCCATTTGGATGCCTTTTATTTCTTTCTCTTGCCTGATTGTATTGATTAGAACTTCCAGGACTATGTGAAATAGTAGTGCTGATAGAGCACTGCCTTGTCTGGTTCCAGTTCTAGGAGGAAAAGCTTTCAGTTTTACTCCATTTAGTAAAATATTAGCTGTGGGTTTGTCATAGATGGCTTCAATCAGTTTAAGAAATGAGCCACCTATGCCTATACTCTTCAGTAGAAAAGGATGCTGGATTTTATCGAATGCTTTTTCTGCATCTATTGAGAGGATTATGGGTCTTTGTTTTTGTTTCTGTTGATATAGTGCATTACATTTATGGACATGTGTATGTTAAACCATCCTTGCATCCCTGGGATGAAACCTACTTCATCATAGTAAACGACTTTTTTGATGAGAGGCTGTAATATATTGGCTAAGATTTTGTTGAGAATTTTTGCATCTATATTCATTAGTGAAATTGATCTGATGGATCTTTTTAGTTGGATCTTTTCCTGGTTTTGGTATAAGGGTGATGTTTGCTTCATAGAACATGTTGGGGAATCTCAATTTTTTGGAATAATTTCTGTAGTATGGGAATAAGCTCTTCTTTGAAGGTTTGATAGAATTCTGGTGTGAAGCCATCAGGATCAGGGCATTTTTTTGTTGGGAGATATTTTATTGTTTCTTTGATCTCAGCGGTTGAAATTGGTCTGTTCAGGAGATCTGTTTCTTTCTGGCTAAGTCTAGGGAGAAGGTGGGATTGCAAATACTGATTCATTTCCTCCAAATTGTCAAATTTCTGGGCATAGAGTTTCTTGTAGTAGTCAGAGATAATCTCTTGAATCTTGTGGAATCTGTTGTTATTTCCCCTTTATCATTTCTGATTGAGGTTACTAGAGATTTTACTTTTCTATTTCTAGTTAGTCTGGCCAAAGGTTTATCGATTTTTTTTTCTTTCAAAAATCCAACTCCTGTTTCATTATTTTCTGAATGATTCTTTTGTTTTCAATTTCATTAATGTCTGATTTAATTTGGTTATTTCTTTTCTTCTACTGGGTGTAGGCTTAGATTGTTCTTCTTTTTCCAGTTCCGTAAGATAGTTGTGAGTTCGTTGATGTGCTCTCTTTTTGTTTTTCTAATGTCAACATCCAATGCAATAAATTTCCCTCATAAGACTGCTTTTGCTGTATCCCACAGGTTGTTGTAACTTGTGTCTTCGTTGTTGTTATGTTTGAGAAATTTAATGATTACCCCTTTTATTTCTTCCTGAACCCAGCTGTCATTCAGCATAAGGTTGTATAATTTCCATGCCTTTATTTAGGGTTGAACATTTTCGTTGCAGTTGAATTCCATCTTTAATGCCCTGTAGTCTGAGAAGATACAAGGTAAAATTTCAATTCTTTTGATTCTATTGAGTTTTGTTTTGTGTCCTAGGATATAATCAACTTTGGAGATTGTTCCATGGGCTGATTAGAATATACATTCTTTAGCTTTGAGATGGAGTGTTCTATACAGGTCTGTCAAGCACAGTTGTTCTAGGGAAAGATTTAAGTCCCTTGTCCCCGCAGAAACAGAAAACATTGCCACGCTCATGTTCACGTTTTCCAAACAACCCAGCATGGGGCAGACAAAAGCTTGAGGCTCCATAAGTTGATGCCTAACTGGATTGAGAGGCAACTTCAACATCAGTCAAATTCAACTCTTCATCCAAGCCCCCTATGTTTCAGAAATATAGATGGGTAAGAGGATGGGGCATCTGAGAATTACTTCAAAATAACCCCACTGGTGGGGGGTGGGTTTTTGAAGCGAGACTGGTCAGCAGTGCACAATTGTTGAAGCTAAGTTACTAGTGGGCGGTGACCGTGGCTGAGATGTTCTCTGTGTTGCATACGTTTCAAGTTTTTTACTTTAGAGACGATTAGAACAAAAAACTCTAATGTCTTTAAATTGGCATGTAGTTAATTAAACCTTTGCTACGCTCTCATTGCTACTGCTTATCTGCTAATAATTGCTTCTTACTGTGGTTCTTCCTGTATTCTTACATTACCAGAAGATGTAGCATTTTTAAAGCCATTGTTAGCATAGAAAAGTATAAAATTATTTTAGAAAAGTTAGCCAGGTTTAGTGGTAGGCACCTGTAGTCCCAGCTACTGGAGAGACTGAAGCAGGAGAATTGCTTGAGCCAGGAGTTTGAGGTTGGTGAGAGCTATGATGATGCTACTGCACTCCAGCCTGGATGACAGAGTGAGACTCTGTCTCCACAAGCATGTGCACATGCGTGCACATGCGCACGCACGCAAACACACACACAGTTTCACCAGAGAGCCTTGCTTAAAAAATATCTCCTATTCCAGGTGGTGGAAAACATTACAAAGGCCTTCTTGTAACCCATGAATCTCAAGCCGTGTTAAAAAAAAAAAATGCTCATTTTTCCCCTATGTTTTAGGGCAAAGCTATCGCCAACCACACCCCTTCATATTTTGCTTCTTGAGGTGTCTTAGAAATCCTCGAGTCCAGACCAAAGTCATAGAGACGTGAAAACTGAGGTCAATGAACATTTCCGCCTTTTTCCAAATCAGACTCAACCAGAAGAAAGCTGGGGGTTGGACACACCCAGATGAGGTTTTCTCATTCCTGGGTTTATTCTGTCAACATTTCTTTGTGCATCATGCCAGGCAGAATGAGTGACGGGTGCAGCAGCGTCCAGGCTACATTCTAGCGGAATTGAACCAAAGCGCCCAGCCAGCCCAGTCCTAGCTGCATGTCCAGCAGAAGGCAAAGTCATCACGAGGCACACACACAAAGGCGGGCACAGTGATCTTCACAACAGCCAGGAGGTGGGAACAATCCAAATGTCCATTAGTGGACAGTGGCGAAACCAATGTGCTGCACCCATGTGGTGGACTATGATTCAGCAGTGAAGAGGACTGCGGGTCTGACACATCTCCAACCCACACAAACTCTGAAAACAAGAGCCTCGGCAAAAGGAGCTGGACACAAATGATCACAGACTGTTGGTTCTGTTTATTGGAAATGTCCAGAATGACAGAAAATGGACTCAAGGCTGCCAGGAGCAGTAGCGGGGGAAGGACGATTGGGAGCTGCTGAGCAGGAGGGCTCTTTTTGGGGATGATGAAAATGGCCTAAAACTGACTGTGGTGACAGTTGCCCAGCCCTGCAAACATATGGAGAGCCGTTCAGTTGTACACTTGAAATGGGCAAATTGGGCGGTATGCGAATCATATTTCAACACAGCCATTACATTTATAAAATCTACATCTATAACCATGGGACAGAAAAATTAAATGGAAAAAAAAAGACTTAAGTCCCTTGTATCTTTGTTTAGTTTCTGTTTAGAGGATCTGTCCAGCTCTGCCAGAGGAGTTTTAAAGTCCCCAGCTATTATGGTGTTACGGGATATCATATTGCTCAGACTAATTACGGTCTGTTTCAGGAACCTGGGAGTGTTTAAGTTGGGTGCATAAATATTTAGAATTAAAATGTCTTCTTGTTGTATTTTTCCCTTGACCAATATGACGTGTCCATCATTGTCTTTTTTTAATGGTAGTGCTTTAAATCCCCATGTATCTGAAAATAAGATTGCAATCCCTCTTTTCTTCTAAATTCCATTTGCCTGAAAAAATGTCTTCCATACCTTAACTCTGAGTTTTAATTTGTCCTTTGAGGCTAAGGACAAGTGTTTCCTGCAGACAGCAAATTGATGGCTTGGTTTTTTGTTTGTTTGTTTGTTTTACACAGAGTCTTATTTTATCCCCCTTGGTAGAGTGCTATGGCGTCACAGCTCACAGCAACCTCCAACTCCTGGGCTTATGCAATTATTTTGCCTCAGCCTCCCAAGTAGCTGGGACTACAGGTGCCTGCCACAATGCCCAGCTATTTCTTGTTGCAGTTTGGCCAGGGCCGGGCTCGAACCCACCACCCTTGGTATATGGGGCTGGCACCCTACCCACTGAGCCACAAGTGCTGCCCAGATGGCTTGTTTTTTTTTTTCCAATCAGCCAGTCTATGCCTCTTCAGTGGGGAATTCAATGCATTAACATGTATTGAGAGAATTGATAGTGTAGTGGCATTCTAGTCATCTTATTTTGTAAAAGTCCATTGCTTAGTTTTATCTTTTGCATCATTGTGGAAGCTATGTTTTGTATTTTAGTTTCTGAGTGCTTACTTTTCTGAAGGTCCATTGTGATGGTCAGTGTGTAGAGCAGGTTGAAGTATTTCCTGTAGAGCTGGTCTTGTTGTGGCAAACTTTCTCAATGTTTGCATATCCATAAAAGATTTTATTTCTCTGTCAATTTAAAGCTTAGCTTAGCAGGATATAGAATTCTGGGCTGAAAATTGTTTTATTTAAGTAGATTAAAGGCAGATGACAATTGTCTTCTGGCTTGAAAAGTTTCATTTGAGAAGTCTGCAGTCACCCTGATCAGTTTGCCCAAGTAGGTCAATTGGCACTTGGGGCCTGCAGAATTGTTTCTTTTGTCTTGCCTTTGGACAGGTTCATCACAGTGTGTCTTAGAGAAGCTCCATTTGAGTCAAGATGACCTGGGGTCCAATATCCCTCGGAAAGGAGTATGTCAGAATCTCTGGTGATATTTGAAAATTTTTCATGTATAATTTTCTCCAGTTTGGATTCCATTCCTCTGGGGCATCCTTCTTCCCCTTCTGGGATACCTATGACTCATATGTTTGAATACTTCATGAAGTCTCATAATTCTGTCAGTGAACATTCTGCTTTCTCTCTCTTTTTCTCTGCCTCTTTAAGCATCTAAGCTAGCTCAAGAGCTTTGTCCTCTACCTCCGAGATTCTTTCTTCTGTGTGGTCTAATCTGTTACTGATACTTTCTATTGCATCTTTAAGTTCCCTAATTAACTGCTTCAATTCTTTTATCTCTGCTGTATCCTTTCTATATTGTTCATATTGTTCATCTTTTATTTGATTCTGTTTTTGGATTTCCTTTTGGTTATTTTCCACCTTCTCAACAATTTCCTTCATTGTTTTCATTATTTATATTTTAAATTTCCCTCTGTCATTTCTAACATTTCTTTATAGGTGGAATCCTCTGCAGCAGCTATTCATGGTCCCTTGGGGGCATTGCTCTGGTTTGGCTTTTCATGTTGCCAGGATTTTTCTGCTGTGTCTTCCTGATGAGTGTTTTATTTTGTTTGTTTTCTTGCCTTAATTTTCCTTTCACTTCCTCTTATTCTTTAAGTTACTGTGCCTCTGACATTAGGTGTTGATGTGTCCTTTTAGTACAGGACTAAAAGGATGAGAAGATTGAAGAGTAAGAAGGGGAAAAAGATTCAAAAAAAAAAAGAAAAGAAAAAAGAGAAAGGAAAGGGGAGTGAGTAAAAGAGAAGATTGACAAAAAGAAGAGGGGCAAAGTAAGAGAGAAACAGTAGTAATACAGGTGTACAGTAGGGTACTTTGACTCATACCTTAAAAAATCCCCAACCTCTGGGGGTGCAGCATTAGGTATTGAGATTTGGAGCTCTTTGCCAGCCTGAGCAAAGATAGTACCTCACCTCCACCAAATAGAAATGAAAAACAAAAATACTATAAATCAAAACAAACAACAAAAAACCTTACAGGATAAAATTGGGGGAAAAAAACAAATAATAGGGGCAGAGAAACTAGGAAAAGTTAAGTTCTTATTATTAAAGAAGGCAATGTGAAAAATTATATTTACACTATTTACAGGTAAATAGTGTAAATATATTTACATTGGTTAGTGTAAATATAATTTACAGGTAAATAGTGTACTATTTACAGGGAAAAAGTTGAAATTTAAAAAAAGATAGAAAAAAACAAAAGCAAAAAACTATATATATATATATCTCATGCTGAATATCACCTGGGCAATAGGTGATCTTCTGGGATATGAGATGCTAATCACAATGCCAATACAGCCTGTATAAGATGCAAGCCTCTGCTGGCCACTTTGCCCTCTAACCCCTCAGGGCCGAGAGCCTGATTCTCTCCTCAGCCCACTTGAAAGACACTTTAAACTATGACCCTTGGCTAAGCAGAGGCTTTCCCAGGAAAGCATGTGTTGCTGGGATCTCTCCTGAAATGGCTGCTTGCTTATCAGTCCTGCCAAGGCCTCACTCTGCACCCTTGAGGGCCCAGGCTGCAAGGTACTCTCCTTTTGCTGAAATCCCCGCTCTTTTCTGGTATCTCAGTCCTGCCCTCTGGGCACTATTCATAGTCACTTGATCACTTGCCCAAGGTCTTCCAGCACGGGCCTTGCCCTAGGACCCTGAGGGCAGAGCCTGCAGGAGCCTACAATAGCTGTGCATGGCCCAAAGCCAAACAATGAAAGCTCTTTTCCAGCCCAGCAGCTCATTCCTGAACTCTGGAGACTGCTCAGAGTCACTTACACATTCGCTCAAGGTCTCCCAAGGTAGCTCAACCAAGTAGTCACGTCCAAAAAAAGAAAACAATCCATAGGGAAGGTCTTCCCTGTCTGCAATCTTGCTGTTGCTATAGCTACTGATGCGGCAGCTGCCATGGCCTCAGACCCAGTGCAACCATTTGCCACTTCTCCACTGGTTTTGTGGGTCCAGAAGTCTCCCCTGGCTCCCTGCATCCCTAAAGGGGCTTTTCTGGGTAAAGCCCACAAGCCAGAGGTGCCAGAGGAGTCTTCTCTTCTCAATCTCACTGCACCTGGTTGCAATCAAGCTTTACTTGGCCACCATCTTGCCTCACATCCAATATATTTTTAAACTACTTCCATCTAAGAATTTATTCAACTTTTCCTCAATTTCTGCCCCCCCTCCCCACCGGGTCCCTTTTCTATCTGGCCATGAATTGCTTCTGACAGTTTCCTTGGCCAATGCAATTTCCTATTAAGAATCACTCCAGAGAACTCACATACCAAGAATTTGCCAGAAAATGGGTGGATTGGCTTCAGATCCCAAGCAGTTTCTAAGAGGGAAGTTTTGGCTGGTGGTTCAGGGCTATGGAAGTAATTTATTAATATATATATTTGTAAGTTGAAAACCAACCTTTCATTCGTAAGTTGAAAACCAAGCTTTGTTAGTACATTTGATGTTTATTTTTCCTTACTCTGCACCTTCTCCTGTTAGGTTGAACATGGCCTACACCTGGGAAGACACCCGATAGGAAAAACCTGATATTCCCATGATAGAAGCTTCTAGTTGAGTTGGCTGTTCCTTATCTTTGGATGAGGCCAGGTGATATACACGACTGGGTAGCAGAATGAGAAGACTGTGGGAGTATTCATCCAGACCCCAGGACCTGCAGGATTCTAAGTCTGCTCCCCCCCATCCCCATCCCCATGAGGGGTTGGTTCCTTCTTCCTGAAGGTATTCTGCAGAGCATGGGAGAGGCCTAAACACACAGCCTTACCTACAGTTGTCAGGTATTGCCCTTTGAGAAGCAGAGTGCTCCAGAGAAACAGAAAAAATAGAGTTTTCTGACAGAGAGCAAAATATTATAGGTAAGGAAGTGGTTTATATAATTATGGGGGCTGGCAAGTCCAAAAACCTGCAGTGTGTGCCGGGAGGCTCGAGACTGAGGGAGGCTGATGGTGCTGTTCCAGTATGAAATCTGCTCAGGGAGGACTCCTCTGCTCAGGGAGGCTGGACTTTTTGTTCAACAGTTTAGATGAGGCCCACCCACATTAGAAAGGGAAGTTTGCTTACTCTAAAGTCACTCACTTAATTGTTAACCTCATCGAGAAACATCCTCCACATGGGCACAAAATCAACCACCACAAGCCCACCCTTTGTTTACTTAGCACCCATATGTATCTCTTTAGACCACCTTTAAGTCTCTGGATAAAGACAACAGCTTCTTCCTAACACAATAAGGTTATCCTGTATATAATTCAAAGTGCTCTAACCCATCTCCAGAGGAGCCAACCCTGCTGACAGAGCCGTGAGAATGGGTCTGATGTTTTAAGCCAGTTTGTGATTGTTTGTTATGGCCAACCCAGGAAGTTGATACAGGGCTAGTGGGGCTGGGGTTAAGAGTATGACAGGGACATGGCCCAAGGTGCCAGGGGGCATGGCCTGGCAAAGGTGGGCCAAGGGGCTAGGAGTGGGCAGGACCAGGCCCAAGGGGCCAGGAGAAATCTTCAGCCTTGGCTGACTCCCAGAGGGTGAGAGGTACCTGGTGATTAGTGTCAGGGTCAGAGTTCCTGGAGCCAAGCATAAGAGCTACCAGATGGACCAGGGCTTGACCTGAAGTCTGCCTTCTGAAAAGCCCATCCTGCAGCTGTGGAGCTTATGGGAAGACAAGGCTAGAGGGGAATGCACCCAGAGGGAGGCTACTGCCCCATCCACTGGGAAGACAGGGAAGCCTGCCCCTCGCCCTGGTAGAGGAGTGGACTCAAGGGCAGCCACGGGGTCTGGTCTCTTGGATGGGGCTGGGGACCAGGAGGAGGAGGCATGCAGATGCCCTACTTGAGGTTCCTGGCATGTCCTTTCCACCATGTCCTACCCTTGAGCAGCAATACCCAAGGACTGCTCTGCATATCTTAAAGCCACTGCAAGTTCCTCCTCTGTCCCTGGAGGAAGATTTAACATGGAAGAGGTCATCATTTACCATCTGTTGAGAGGGGCTGTGAAGGAGGAAGATCCATGTTAATTAGGAGGGAGACCAGAGGGGGATAGAAGAAAATGACCACCATCTGCTCTAGAACTAAGGCAGAGATAGAATCGATGACCCCAAATTAGCTGAAAGTACAGAAATCTTAAGGTCTGAGCTGTGGAGACTAGGCATTCTTGGCAATCCCCTTAGCAGACAGGTGGAGTTTCTGTGGTCCTCACCTAGAAAGTGGCTCTTGACCTTCTCAGAGCAGGGTCACCTGTTGTGGCCTGTGAGCACTGGGGCCTGTGGGAGGGTATTCGGGAAGAGGTAAGGTTGTAGGACAATGACATATTGGCTAAGCCCTATGTGTAAGGAAAAGGAAGAATGAAGGTGGGAAAGCTGGCCTGGAACAAACAGATCCCAGTGGGGCACCCTCACGTTCTGAAAGAGAGGGCTACCTTTTCCTAGGTAAAGCTGGATATAGAGGTGAGGTAAGTGATCTTGTGTCCCAAAAGCTATTCAAGTCAAGGACTCATTAAAAATTTAGTCTCCATAGCCACTGCATGGAGGCTGGGGAAGGTAAGTCTTGTTATCACTGTTTGAGAAACAGGGAAACTGAGTCTCAATTGGATTAAAAGGGCAAGCTACCAGTACATGAGACTGGATTCAGGCTCTGGATTGTGGTTCATGCAAGCTCAGTTCATCCTCACAAGGAGAAGAAAAGCTTCCTGGGAGCAGGACTGTGAGTTAGGGCTTTGTGACTACCCATGTGCAACCCCCTCTCCAAATGTGGGCTGAGCCCAGAGCAATGAACACTTTTTGGCGGATTTGTTCAGCTGAATGACCCTTCTCCAGATCCAATTAGGCAGACTGATGATAGCCAAGTTCTAGCTTTGGTAGAAGTTGTTGTTATAAGCCAGGGGTCAGTAAACTGTCTCTAAAGGGCCAGATGGTAAATATTTTAGGCTTTGCAGGCCATTAGATTTTCTTTGCAACTATTCAAATCTAATGAGGGAACATGGCTGTGTTCCAATTAACCTTTATTTACAAAATACGTGGGCCAAAGTTTGCTGACCCCCTCCATACAGTAAATAATTCACCAAAAGCCAGCCATGGGAATGCTGGTGGTGGATGTTACATCTCAGAAAAGGAGGTTAGTGCTTTTTTTTTTCCTTCCTCCCTCCCACAGAAAGTAGGGAGGAAAAAGAGGGAAGAAAATGACAAATTCTGTGCTGGAGATGGAATAATATTTACCTTCTATTTGTTTTTTATTGCATGTCAGTTGCCTGACATTCATTAGCTGTAATCCTCAGAACATACGTAACACAAGAACTTTTAGCCCCATTCTCCAGATAAACAAAATGGTTCAGAAGTTAAAGAAGTTGTTGACAGTGACACAGCCAGGATTCTAACATGGAAGCCTGTTTTCTTTTCCAAAGTGCTGTGTTGGCGCTTGTCCCGTTGGTATAGTGGTATCATGTCATCACTAAGAGGACCTTGCAAGGTCACTGCTGAGTATTCAAGGCAATAAGACACAAAGTCTTCTCATAGAGGCAGCAGCCCCACCTCCCTGTAGGGGGATACAAGAGAGCCTGGGCTGCCTGCTGATCACTACAGCACAATTAAAAACTTGATACAAGCATAAAATCAGAGAAAAGATCAAGATGCACTGCTAGAAGCACCTGGGATTTGGGGACATCTTGGAAGGTACTATATGGAATGGGGAATTAAAAATCCAATTTTAAGGGGCTAGGAAACCCCAACTGTTTTTTGGGCTCCACACCAAAGGGCAGTTTTTTTTTAAGTTTGATAAGGAAGGGATGCTCTGGTCTAAATGGGAGATAACAGACACGGGGAGCTGCCTGCTCCATCTCCCCTTCTCTCTGGTGTCTCCCCAACACCCAACAAATTCACTGGACTAGACAATATACTTGACATTAGTTTCATCTTTCAGCCTTCGGATGTTTTTGTAATTATAATGCAAGTTGTAAACTAGATGTAAGACAGATCAAACCAGAGGGGGGGAAGAAAAAGAAAGAGACCTTGGCCATGCTCCCAGGGAGAGCAGCAGCAGACTAGTAGATGTTAAGAATTTATTAACCTGACAGACTCTGGCTGCCTTTTGAACTCAAGGGTTAAGAGATAGGAACCAAGACAGAATTCTTACTCATTTCTTTTCTACACCCTCTCCAGTCCATGAGAAGCCTTCCAATGGCCACTGTGTTTTTTTGTAGTAAATGATCCAAGAAGAGACTTAAAAATCAGCACAACACTTAGGCTCAAAGGTACGATCATGCACATTTGCTTTTCTTTTCAGATACACGTGCCAATTTTTGACATGGTTATGCAATTTCAGTTTGTAACCTGAAATCCCAGAGAACCTGCACTCTAAAAGAAACATAATGAAGGTTTATCATGTGCTCTAAAATCTCAGTGTGTGAACCCCAACTTTCTCATGGACATGCCTCACATTTTACAGCTAGCCCACTTGGCTTACCTCAGGGTAATGAACTCTAAATTACCATAACCTAAGTCTTTAACAGTGTATATCGGTAAAAAGCAAAAACACCTTTGTTCATACATCTATGGGGGATGTTAATGAGATAATCAATGGAGTGGAAGGAGGGAATTGGCTAACAGGCAGATAGTCTAAATGTGAGGCATCTATTTCTATCCTAGACAATTATGGAACAGTGATGGTAATGACTATGATAATAGTAATTAAGTACTCACTTCAGCTTCTTTAAAGTGTACAAAGTATGATGATTTATATGGATTACCTTATTTAATTATCACCACTATCTGATAGGTAGATACTATTATTATCTATTTTATAGATATGGAAACTAAGGCTCAAGGTACATAGTGGAAAGTCTGAGATTCCAATCATGTGGTCTTAGTCCAGAGTCCATGCTCTTGACCCCTGGATGGCCCTTCTTTTTCTAGGCACTAGGGTGTGTTTCCCGTAAGCAAATATGGTGAAAACCACTCTGGCAAGAATACTTTTAAAAGCTGCTTAGATGATTCAATGGCCAGCCAATTTGAGGACCAGGAGTTAAACACAGGCTCTGTATTTACATAAGAGTTGTGACATCCTGAGTAGCTGAAGAACATCCTTAGTTCATCAGAGCCACCAAAAAGTGATAGTAACCCCTCTAAAACAGTGCTTTTCAACCTTTTAAAAATCTTGTGACAAACTTGAACCCATGCGGATCAAAATAAGAGTAAGAAAAAGAATATACTTTCCATGCTTTGAACATCTTTTGAAAATAATTTAATTAATCTTTAAAATTTTTTTTGTGCCAGGGAGGTGCCTGTGGCTCCGTGGGTAGGGTGCCAGCCCCATATACCAAGGGTGGTGGTTTGAACCCGGCTCCAGCCAAACTGCTACAAAAAAATAGCCAGGCATTCTGGCGGGTGCCTGTAATCCCAGCTACTTGGGAGGCTGAGGCAAGATAATTGCCTAAGCCCAGGATTTAGAGGTTGCTGTGAGCTGTGATGCCCTGGCACTCTACTGAGGGTGATAAAGTGAGACTCTGTCTCTAAAAAAAATATTTTTTGCGGCGCACTTGAGACCCTCTGATAGAACAGTGTGCTGCAGCACACTGGTTGAAAATCATGGCTCTAAAGCATGCCTGCCACCAATCAGATGATGCCTATTAAAGCATTCAAGGATCACAGACGCACACATACAATCCATCATTATAGTTTTAAAAAGTTCTTGTCACTGAAAAATACCTTCAGAAATCTTTTGCCTAAGTAGAGCCATCCCCAAAGATAGAAGAGTCCCTTGTTACAGAAGATGAAACTGACTTGAAGAGAGAGTGAACAAATCAACAGCATTGGCAGTGATGAACAGAAATGACATTGGAACATTCATTTGTCCCAAATAGCATCAAGAAGGTCTAAAGACCAGAAAGCACCAGAAAGGAGATAATTAATATGAATATAAAAGACAAGAAAGACTACATCATGAAACTGATGGTTTTCCCAAGTAATTAAAACAAATAATTAACAAAGACATAGCTGACAAAATTATCTGGAGCTAGGAATAGTTCTTATTTTACAGAATGGAAAGACTCATTATGATAAACAATACTGGTAAAAGGATATCTCTAGCTTACTAAAGTTTTTATATCATGATAATAAAAAATTCTGCACATATCCATGAACATAAAATGAAGGTTAGCTACAATAGCTACAATAGCTCCCCGTCCAAAACAAAATAGAACAAAGTTTAAAGAGTTGGGGGAAAAAGCTATGACCTAACAATTATATGCCCTAACCAAGCTGTTGTTCATGTTTAGAGATGAGAAAAAATATATAAGATTAAGAAGGCAAGCTGGGGCAAAGGGGGTGGAGATAAGATGGCTGACTGAAGCCAGCTTTCCACAGAGGCTCCCGTCCAGAAGGAGAGTTAAAGGACAGAAATTTAGCAAGTAACCTGGTGAATTAGGGCTGCAACAAGAGAGAAGGTTGAAGAATGCACATCAACCCCGCTGAGGCGAGCTGCAACCAAAAGGATACAAACAAAAGGTACAAAATCCATCACCAAGTGGACCAGGAGTCTCCACCCCCATGAGAATGGCTCGGAGTGCCCCACAAACAAGCAGAGTTCAAAGGTCCTCCCACTCCACTCCACGGGAGAGACCCTCTAAAAACTGGACCTACCTCCCCTACTACGGTGCCACGGAATTCTCCTGCCAGGCATAAAACTGTATAAAACTATATATATTCTATACCTGTAATTCTGAGCTCCCAGCACTCCCCTCCACTCTCACTCTGAGGTCTGGAGGCATGTGCTCCAGGTGTCCAGTTTCTTAGGTGATTTCTAAAGGCGTGTGGACAGGGCCTAGACTGCAGCTGGTCAGTGCTGATTCTGTGACACAGGAGTGAGGAGAGGACGGTCAGCTAAGAGGAAACCATGCCTGAGCGGCGGTGCCCCAAGGCGCAGAGCAACAGCCATTTTTGGCAACAACAGGGCTCACCCTCAGATATTCTGAAGCCACACACCCCGTCTCCCTGGGCAACCAGAGGAGGCCAGGCATCTTCTCAGGTAGGAACCACCGTGGAGTAGATCTGGGACAGAAACTCAGGCCCTGTGAGTAAAGGGTTTGCCTGAGGCAGTACCGGCCTCAGTGGAGCACGGGGACTAGAAAACGCACACAAAGAGCCAGGAAATTCCCAGAGTAGGGCTAACCCAGAGGACCGCTTTACTGAGCCTAAGATACACCCATCCCTCAGGGGATTGTCAGCCTATAGACAAAAGAAGGCAGGAGTCTAGAACTGACACCTAACTGGGCTGTGAATACAAACCTGCAGGAGCAAAGACAGGGCCTAAGGCACAGGTTCTGGGAACTCAAAACAGCTTCTCTTCTGCAGGGGAATTTAGCAGGGACAGAAAACAAATTCCAGCAAAGTTGTTCTGTTCTGTCAGTAACATCAATCGGGGCAGGGCTAGAACTGAGTTAACAGTCCCTACCTCCATCAAGTGCCCGAGGTTGTCAGGCCTCACCTCTCCCTGCTGGATAGAGGCAGAGAGCAGCGGCTTGGCTGAGCATATATAGATTTACTTGTGATTCAGGCAGGTGCATACCCCTGGAGTATTTGCTCACTGGAGGCAACTGAGTCACAGTCCTGAGGGGCTATCAGTGACTGGGTGTGACAGAGGTGCAAGGTGGGGAAAGAGGCATCAATGTTCCCAGACTAATCTATTTCCTGGTTGGGTCCTCCTGACTTCATGGAGCACCAGAGCAAGTCATATCTGAGTTGTCACCAGACCCCTGTGATCCAGTTGCCAGAGACTTTTAAAACTCTCCCACCTGAGACAGGTGCTCACTGAGACAATTAATTTGGACCTTTTGAACTGAGCCAATCACCTGAGGGTTTTTCAAGTGGTGCCCTGGGTGTGTGGTTGTAGGAAGGTTTGATTTTCCTTTTCCGATTTTTGCCTGTGGGGGGCGGGGTGACTTAATTGCTGGTATTTCTCCACAGCTGTGCCTTCAACCCAGAGTAACTGTTTCACTAGGGTCAGACAGAGACCAACTGAAAACAAGACAGAACCCCTTAGCCCGACCACACCAAACAGGTCCTCAGTTTCTCAGGCCTTAGCACTGTACGGGTCCTTGACAAAGATCCAGGAGGAAAAGTCAAATGGTCTAAAATAATCATGGGGAAGAATCAGCAAAAAATTCTGGTAACATGAATAACCAGAATAGATCAACCTCCCCAAGGAAAGATATGGCAGATGTAACTGAAGATCCCATTCATAAATAGCTGGCCGACATGTCAGAAATCGAATTCTGAATTTGGATTGCAAACAAGATTAATAGAATGGAGGAAAATTTGAAATTAGAAATTCGAGGAGCAATTCAAAAGTCAGAATTAGAAATTCGAGGAGAAATTCAAAAGTTGTGTCAAGAATTTAACAAATTTAAAGACAAAAACCACCAAAGATTTTGATGCACTGAAGCAAGAATTTGCAGCCCTCAAAGACCTGAAAAATACAGTAGAATCCCTCAGTAACAGAGTGGAGCAAGCAGAAGAAAGGATTTCTGACAATGAAGAGAAAGCTTTTGCATGCTCCCAAACTCTCAAAGAGGAAGAGAAATAGAGAGCAAAAAAGGATCATACACTCAGAGAGCTCTGGGATAATTTGAAGAAGGCTAATATCCACCTCATTGGAATCCCTGAAAGTGGTGAAGTGGTCTCGCTAGGCAGTGAGGCCTTTCTCCATGAAATTATGAATGAGAATTTTCCAGACATGCCAAGAAATTCTGAAATTCAGATAGCAGACAGTCTCAGAACCCCAGCATGACTCAATCTGAAAAGACATCCCCCAGGCATATCATAATTAACTTCACTAAAGTTAATAGGAGAAAATTCTGAAAGCAGCCAGATGTAAGAAATCCATTACCTACAAAGGGAAGAATATTAGAATGACTGCAGATCTCTCTGCTGAAAATTTTCAAGCCAAAAGAGGGTGGTCATTGACTTTTAATCTCCTAAAACAAAATAACTTTCAACCCTGGATCCTGTATCCAGCTAAACTGAGTTTCATTTATGATGGAGAAATTAAATACTATAATGACATTCATATGTTGAAGAAATTTGCCATAAGCAAACCAGCTCTTCAGGATATTCTCACCTTTCCTCCATAATGACCAGCCCAATCCTCTACCACAAAAGTAAACTCACTCAGAAACTTTTGATCAAACTCTAACTTCCACAGTGGCAAAAGTATTAAAAATCTCCCCTGGACTTTTGAAAAACTCAATACCCAAAATTTTACCAGACTTATCAATATTCTCCATTAATGTGAATGGCTTAAACTGTCCTCTAAACAGGCACAGGTTGGCTGACTGGATACAAAACTCAGGCCAGATATTTGCTGCATACAAGAGTCACGTCTTACCTTAAAAGATAAATATAGACTCAGGGTGAAAGGATGGTCGTCCATATTTCAGGCAAATGGTAATCACAAAAAAGCAGGTGTTGCAATTTTATTTGCAGACACAATAGGCTCCAAATCAACATAAGTAAGGAAGGATAAGAATGGTCACTTCATATTTGTGAAGGGTAATACTCAATATGATGAGATTTCAATTATTAATATTTATGCACCCAACCAGAATGTGCCTCAATGTATAAGAGAAACTCTAACAGACATGAGCAACTTGATTTCCTCCAGCTCCATAATTGTCAGAGATTTCAACACTCCGGTGTCAGTGTTGGATAGATCCTCTAAGAATAAGCTGAACAAAGAAAGTTTAGATTTAAACCTAACCATCCAACATTTGGATTTAGCAGACATCTATAGAACATTTCATCCCAACAAAACTTAATACACATACTTCTCATCAGCCCACAGAACATACTCCAAAATAAATCAGATCTTAGGTCACAAGTCTAACCTCAGTAAATTTAAAGGAATAGAAATTATTCCTTGCATCTTCTCGGACCACCATGGAATAAAAGTTGAACTCAGTAACAACAGGAATCTGGATACTCATACAAAAACATGGAAGTTAAATAACCTTATGCTGAATGATAGCTGGGTCAGAGATGAGATTAAGAAGAAAATTGCAAAATTTTTGGAACAAAACAACAATGAAGCCATGAATTATCAGAACCTCTGTGATACCGCAAAGGCAGTCCTAAGAGGGAAATTTATAGTGCTGCAAGTCTTCCTCAAGAAAATGGAAAGAGAGGAAGTTAACAACTTAATGGGATGTCTCAAGCAACTGGAAAAGGAAGAACATTCCAACCCCAAACCCAGTAGAAGAAAAGAAATAACCAAAATTAGAGCAGAATTATATGAAATTGAAAACAAAAGAATTATATGATAAATCAAAAAGTTGTTTTTTTGAAAAGGTCAATAAAATAGATAAACCTTTGGCTAACCTAACCAGGAAATAAAGAGTAAAATCTCGAATTTCATCAATCAGAAACGACAAAGAAAAAATAACAACAGATTCCTCAGAAATTAAAAAAATCCTTAATGAATATTACACGAAACTTTATTCTCAGAAATATGAAAATCTGAAGGAAATTGACCAATACTTGGAAGCACATCATATTCCAAGACTTAGCCAGAATCAAGTGGAAATGTTGAACAGGCCAATATCAAGTTCTGAAATAGCATCAACCATACAAAATCTCCCTAAAAAGAAAAGCCCGGGACCAGATGGCTTCACGTCAGAATTCTACCAAACCTTTAAAGAGCAACTAGTACTTATATTACTCAACCTGTTCCTAAATGTAGAAAAAGAAGGAAGATTACCCAACATGTTCTATGAAGCAAACATCACCCTGATCCCCAAACCAGGAAAAGACCCAACAAGAAAAGAAAATTATAGACCAATATCACTAATGAATATAGATGCAAAAATATTCAACAAGATCCTAGCAAACAGAATCCAGCAACATATCAAACAAATTATACATCATGACCCAGTCTGTTTTATCCCAGGGTCTCAAGACTGGTTCAATATACATAAATCAATAAGTATAATTCAGCACATAAACAAATTAAAAAACAAATACCATATGATTCTCTCAATCGATGCAGAAAAAGTTTTTGATAATGTCCAGCATCTCTTCATGATCAGAACACTTAAGGAAATTGGTATAGAAGGGACATTTCTTAAACTGATAGAGGCCATCTACAGCAAACCCACAGCCAATATCATATTGAATGGAATTAAATTGAAATCATTTCCATTCAGATCAGGAACCAGACAAGGCTGCCCATTGTCTCCACTGCTCTTTAACATTATAATGGAAGTTTTAGCCATCATGATTATGGAAGAAAAGGCAATCAAGGGTATCCATATAGGGTTAGAAGAGATCAAACTTTTGCTCTTCACAGATATGATTGTATATCTGGAAAAAACAGGGATTCTACTACAAAACTCTTAGTAGTGATCAAGGAATATAGCAGAGTCTCAGGTTACAAAATCAACATTCATAAATAGGTAGCCTTTCTATATACCAAAAATAGTCAAGCGGAAAAAACAGTTAAGGTCTCTATTCCATTCACAGTAATGCCAAAGAAGATGAAATATTTGGGAGTTTATCTGACAAAGAATGTGAAAGTTCTCTGTAAAGAAAACTATGAAACTGTAAGAAAAGAAATAACTGAAAATGTTAACAAATGGAAAAACATACCATGCTCATGCCTGGGAAGAATCAACATTGTTAAAATGTCCATACTACCCAAAGCAATATACAATTTTAATGCAATCCCTATTAAAGCTCCACTGTCATACTCTAAAGATCTTGAAAAAATAATACTTTTTAAAATATGAAATCAGGAAAATCTCAAATAGCCAAGACATTAGTTAGAAATAAAAACAAAGCAGGAGGAATCATGCTACCAGACCTCAGACTATACTATAAATCGATAGTGATCAAAACAGCATGGTACTGGCACAAAAACAGAGAATTAGATGTATGGAACAGAATAGAGAACCAAGAGATGAATCCAGCTACTTCCTGTTATTTGATCTTTGACAAGCCAATTAAAAACATTCAGTGGGGGAAAAGATTCCCTATTTAACAAATGGTCCTGGGTGAACTGCCTGGCAACCTGTAGAAGGCTGAAACTGGACCCACATCTTTCACCATTAACTAACATAGAATCTCACTGGATTAAAGATTTAAACTTAAGACATGAAACTATAAAAATACTAGAAGAGAGTGCAGGGAAAACTCTTGAAGAAATCTGTCTGGGTGAGTATTTTATAAGGAGGACCCCCCCAGGCAGCAGCTTCAAAAATATACTACTGGGACCTGATCAAACTAAAAGGCTTCTGCACAGCCAAGAACACAGTAAGTAAAGCAAGCAGACAGCCCTCAGAATGGGAGAAGATATTTACTGGTTATTTCTCTGACAAAGGTTTAATAACCAGAATTCACAGAGAACTCAAATGTATAAGGAAGAAAAGAACAAGTGATCCCATCACAGCCTGGGCAAGGGACTTGAAGAGAAACTTCTCTGAAGAAGACAGGCACTCGTCCTACAAACATGAAAAAATGCTCATCATCTTTAATCATCAGAGAAATGCAAATCAAAACTACTTTGAGATATCATCTAAGTCCAGTAAGATTAGCCCATATCACAAAATCCCAAGACCAGAGATGTTGGCGTAGATGTGGAGAAAAGGGAACACTTTTACACTGCTGGTGGGAATGCAAAGTAATACATTCCTTTTGGAAAGATGTTTGGAGAAAACATGGAGATCTAAAAATAGATCTGCCATTAAATCCTATAATTCCTCTACTAGGTGTATACCCAGAAGACTAAAAATCACATTATAACAAAGATATTTGTACCAGAATGTTTATTGCAGCCCAATTCATAATTGTTAAGTCATGGAAAAAGCCCAAGTGCCCATCAATCCACGAATGGATTAATAAATTGTGGTATATGTACACAATGGAATATTATGCAGCCTTAAAGAAAGATGGAGACTTTACCTCTTTCATGTTTACATGGATGGAGCTGGAAGATATTCTTCTTAGTAAAGTATCTCAAGAATGGAAGAAAAAGTATCCAATGTACTCAGCCCTACTATGAAACTAATTTCTGGCTTTCATATGAAAGCTATAACCCAGTTATAACCCAGGAATATGGGGAAGGGTGTTGCTGTCCACTGGCCTAGTCAGAGACACAGAGATAGAGACTGCAGATGAAATGAATGATTTATTAAGGGATGGCTGGTGCTTGCTCAGGCACAGCAGCAAATGGCCATTATTATTCACATTCTTATATACCTAAAATCATCAGATAAAAATAATCCAAGAACAAGGAAGACAAAAGGTAAAGAGGACTTATCAGAGTTAATCCAGTAAAGTACATACACACCTTTCTAAACCAAGAATATCTTGTTTAGAGATAACCAACAATGGAGATGAACCACAAAGGGCTATGTTGTCTGTTCTGTATGCCTACTTCTCTATATGATTAACTGAAAGTTTTTGTGTAAATAGAGATAGGAGATTAAGTGCAACAGTCCATTGCCTGAGGCAGATGCTCTGTCTCCCACTAGGACCTGGTGAGAGCCCTCCAGGATATTCTTTCCTTAAAGGCATGACTGCCTGCATTTTTCAGCAAAGCCATTTATGTGAGCTGGGGGAGAATATCCCCCGAAAACTCACATCTAGCCCAAGTACTGGAAATGTCTCTTCTCAGGGTCTCGTGCTTCAAGGAGCACAAATGAGACTGATTTACCTACAAGGGTGCAGTGGACTGTGCTCCTTCAGAAGGGGGAGATGGAGGGGAGGGATGGGGGAGGATGGGTGGAGGGAGGGTGATTGGTGGGATTACACCTGTGGTGCATCTTACAAGGGTACATGTGAAATTTAGTAAATGTAGAATATAAATGTCTTAACACAATATCTAAGAAAATGCCAGGAAGGCTATGTTAACCAGTGTGATGAAAATGTGTCAAACAGTCTATAAAACCAGTGTATGGTGCCCCATGATCGCATTAATGTATACAGCTGTGATTTAATAAAAAAAGAAAAAAGATTAAGAAGGCAATTTTAAAGGAAAAAGATTAGTGTTAACTCAGCCATCTATATTAAAATACAATAAAGCTTCAGTAAGTATAGAAGTGTGACATTAGTACAGAATTAAACTGCCAATCAATGAAAATTAATAGCCTTAAAAGTGGACCCAAGTGTAATATTTTTTAAAGTTAAGAACAAGACAAAGATGCATGCAATTATTGCTACTTTTCAAAACTGTGCTGGAGATTGTAACTTATATTATAAAATAACAATAAATATTAGGAAGGGAGATTTAAAATATTGCAATTATTGACAGATAATTGTCCAATCTAGAAAATGCTCAGGGGAAAAAATTGAAAAATCATTTAAAGTGACAGCAAAGTGGCCAGATACTAAAGCAACATTAAAAACAGAAAATAAGAAGTTAAAAAAAATCCATTTAAGAGCAAGAAAAATCTTTACAAGAAATAATTTGCTCTGTAAAAATCATATCGGTCTTTATTGAATAGCAAGAGACTTGTACGAATAGGAAAATATACCATGTTCATCAATGAGAAGTCTCGATATAAAAATGTTAACTTCTTTCCCCAAAGTTCCAGTGAGCTTCTTCATAGAATATGACAAGTGTATTCTGAAACCCAAGAGAACAGACAGCACAATTTTGGGTTGGGAGGGGAAGAGGAAAACTTGTTCCACTAAATACAAAAAGTATAACAAAGCTATATGAGACTGCAACAGGAATATACAAATAAATCAACAAAAGATAATGTAAACCTAGGTAGAGATATAATGTATGTTACATCACATAATCAGGCAAAGACTCTGCAATAAGTAGTGTTTGGACAATGGGCTGTGCATTTAGAAAACGTTTTAAGCAGGAACCCTATGCTGTTGTTACACAAAAATAAATTTTAGCAAAAACCAAAACTATCAAAATATAATAAAATACAGGCAAATATGTATAACTTTGGGCTATTAAGACTTTTAAAAATAAGTTTTTAAAAGCCATAAAAACTGGTAAATTTGATAATACCAAAACTTTGAGATTCTGCATGACAAAATAGAAAACAAAGTAAAATGACAAGCAACATTATAGAAAATATTCATAACATAATTATATGGAATATCTATTTTAGCAGAAAAAACCCTCTTACATCTGTAAAAAAGTAAACCAGTAAGGAAAATGGCAGAGATCTTAAATGAACAATTCAAAGAGGAAATACAATGGTCATGGGAAAAGATGTTTAACCCTATTAGCAAATGGAAGACTGTAAAGTAATAAAATATTTCTGTTAAGTCACAACTAATTTAAATACAATCATGTGTTTTTATGCGTCACTTATAAATTGATATAATCATTCTGGAAAATATTTTGGCAATAAAATATGTGCATGCCTGAGGATGAAGCAATCTTACTTTTCAATATCTAACTTCAAAAAATAAAATAAAATAAAGGGCATCCAAATGTGGGCAGAGGAGGTTAAACTCTTGCTCTTTGCTGATAATATGACCTTACACTTAGAAAACACCAAAGACTCAACCACAAGACTCGTGGAAGTGATAAAAAATATATAATAATGTCTCAGGTATAAAAATCAATGTTCACAAATTAATAGCCTTTGTATATGCCAAAAACAGCCAAGATGAGAACTAATCAAAGACACAATTACCTTCACAGTAGCTTGAGAAAAAAAAACTAGGAATTTACCTAAAAAAAAGGTGAAGAACCTCTGTCAAAAAAAAAAAATTGTGAAATCCTAAGAATAGAAATAGCAGAAAATATTAACAAATGGAAAAGCATACCATGCTCATGGCTGGGAAGAATCAACATTGTTAAAATGTCTATACTACCTAAAGCAATGTACAGATTCAATGCAATCTTCATTAAAATACCATCATCATACATTCAAGATTTGTAAAAAAATAATTGTTCATTTTGTATGGAACCAGAAAAAAACCCTATATCCAAGGCAATTCTTAGTAATAAAAACAAAGCTGGGGATATCACCCTACCAGATTTCTGGTTATACTGTAAGGCCATAGTGATCAAAACAGCATGGTATTGGCACAAAAATAGAGACATTGACATTTGGAACTGAATATAAAACCATGAGATGAAAACAAACCTCTTAAAGCTGCCTGCTCTTTGATAAACCAGACAAAAGCACACAAGGGAATAGAATCCCTATTCAATAAATGGTGCTGCGAGAACTAGATATCCACAAGAAAAAGACTGAAACTGGACCCACATCTCTGACCACTTAAAAAAATTGGTTCAAGATGAAGAAAAGATTTAAATCTAAGTCATGAAACAATAAAAATCCTGAAAGAAGGTATGGGGAAAATACTTGAAGATATCAGCCTGGGGAAAGATATTATGAAGAAGACTTCTGTGGCAATTGCAATAACAACAAAAATAAACAAATGGGACTTAATTAAACTTAAAAGCTTCTGTACAGCTAAGGAAACAACAAAACAAATAGATAACTTAGGAATTGGAAAATATATTTGCATATTATAAATGGGACAAATGCTTGATGACCAAGATCTGCAGAGAACTAAAATCAATCAATGAAAAGACTAAAAAATCCCATATATCACTAGGCAAGTGCCATGAATAGACCCTTCTCTAAAGAAGACAAATGAATGGCTAACAAACATACAAAAAAATGCTCATCATCTCTAATCATCAGAGAAATGCAAGTCAAAACTACCCTGAGATATCACCCAACTGCAGTGAGAATGGCCTACATCACAAAGTCTCAAAGCTGCAGATGCTCGTGTGTATGTGGATAAAAGGGAACCCTTTTATATTCCTGGTGTACTAACACAACCTTTTGGAAAGAAAGTATGGAAAATCTTCAAAGTGCTCAAACTAGACCTCCCATTCAATCCTACAATCCCATTACTAGGCATCTACCCAGAAGAAAAAAAAATCCTTTTACCATAAGGACATTTGCGCTAGACTGTTTATCACAGCTCAATTTACAATAGCCAAAATGTGGAAACAGCCTAAATGCCCACCAACAAAGAAATGGATTAACAAGCTGTGGTATATGTACACCATGGAATACTATTAAGCCATGAAAAATATGGAGACTTGGGGATGATGGGAAGATGGAGGACTGAAGCCAGCTTTCCACAGAGGCTCCCATCCTGAAGGAGAGTTAGGGGACGAAAAGTTAGCAAGTAACCTGATGGATTCGAGCAACACCAAGCGAGAAAGTTGAAGAACGCACATCAACCCCACTGAGGAGAGCTGCGACCACAAGGAAGCAAACAAAAGGTACAAACCCATCACCAAGCGGATGGGAGTCCCCCCCTCCCCCACCTGATCGGCTTAAGGGCCCCACAAACAAAAGGGCAGAAATCAAAGGCCATCCCACTACACTTCACAGGAGAGACCTACTACAAACTGGACCTACCTCCCTTACTAGGATGCCTAGGCGTTCTCCTGCCAGGATTAAAACTGTATAAATCTGTAAATATCCTTTGCCGGCAACTCTGAGCACCCAGCACTTCCCTCCACTCTCTTTGAGGTCTGAAAGCCTGCCCCCCAGGAGTTCGGATTCTTGGGTGACTCCTAAAGGGGAGAGGACAGTCCCCGAGCTGCAGCTGGTCAGCACTGATTCTGGGGCACGGGAGAGAGGTGAGGACAGTCAGTGGAGAGAGACCATCACCAGGGTGGCGCTTCCCCAAGGCGAGGTGCAGCAGCCCTCCTTGGGCAACAATACAACCAGGCATATAACTGAGTCGAAGTCACTACCAGCTGCTCTGAGCTCCCTGCTGCTCTGAGCTCCTGGCGCTCCCCCCGCCCTCATTCTGTGGTCTGGAGACCTGAGCGCCTGCCGTGTGACCGGGCAGGTAGACCGGTGGAGCTGAGTCTGTTTTTCGCTGCCCAGCGGTTCTGGGCTCCAGCTGCTCCCTCCACCCCGCCCCCACTCTGAAGCCTGAAGGTTTGTGCTGTGACAGTATACAACCGGGTGAGAGACTGGGAGAAACTGAATTTGCTCGCTGTTGACCAGGCTCCCTACGGCTCAGAGCCCCTGCTGGCTCTGGGCTCCAGGCGCTCCCCCGCCCTCACTCTGTGGTCCGGAGACCTGAGCGCCTGCTGTGTAGCCAGGCAGGGAACGGGCGGGAGTCTGTTCGCTGCCTGGCAGTTCTGAGCCCCAGCTGCTCCCCCCACCCCACCCCCACTCTGAAGCCTGAAGGCTTGAGCTGCGGCGGTATAACCGGGCGAGAGACTGGGAGAAACTGAATTTGCTCACTGCCGACTGGGCTCCCTGCAGCTCTGAGCCCTTGCTGGCTCTGGGCTCCTGGCCCTCCCCCCGCCCTCGCTCTGTGCTCTGGAGACCTGAGTGCCAGCCGTGTGGCCAGGCAGGGAACTGGGTGGAGCTGAGTCTTTTTGCTGCCCTGCGGTTCTGGGCTCCAGCTGCTCACTCCACCCCGCCCCCACTCTGTGCTCTGGAGACCTGAGCGCCTGCCCTGTGGCTGGGCAGGGAACTGGGTGGAGCTGAGTCTGTTCACTGCCTGGCGGTTCTGGGCTCCAGCTGCTCCCCCCACCCCGCCCCCACTCTGAAGCCTGTAGGCTTGAGCTGCGGCAGTACAACCGGGCGAGAGACTGGGAGGAACTGAATTTGCTTGCTGTAGACCAGGCTCCCTACGGCTCGGAGCCCCTGCTGGCTCTGAGCTT
Source organism: Nycticebus coucang (assembly GCF_027406575.1). NCBI lineage: Eukaryota > Metazoa > Chordata > Mammalia > Primates > Lorisidae > Nycticebus > Nycticebus coucang. The sequence goes on from NC_069791.1 coordinate 109,894,308, forward strand.
CCGGCACTCTCCCCCGCCCTCGCTCCATGGTCTGGAGACCTGAGCGCATGCCATGTGGCTGGGCAAGGAACTGGGTGGAGCTAAGTCTGTTCACTGCCTGGCAGTTCTGGGCTCCAAGCTGCTCCCCCCACCCCGCCTTTACTCTGAAGCCTGGAGGATTGGGCTGTGGCAGTGCGGTGGAGCCAAAGATTGGGAGGAATTGAGTGAGCTTGCTGCCAGTGGCTCTGAGCTCCCAGTACCCCACCCCACCCTCACTCTGGGATCTGGAGGCCTGTCCCCAGGGAGTCCAGATTCTTCAGGGATTTGTCGGGGCGTGGACAGTGCCCGAACTGCAGCTGGTCGGTCCTGACTCTGGGACATAGGAGTGAGGCTGGGGGAGACCCACATCAGAGAGGCAGTTCCCTGAGGTGGCTGAATCCATACCCCCTGCCTCCCTGGGCAACCAGAGGAGGCCACCCCTGAGTATAGGATTTGCCTGAGGTGACTCACAGACCCAGGAAACATCCAGGGTAGGGCCGACTCAGAGAACTGAGACTTCAACCCAGAGTAAGTGCTTCACTGAGGTCAAACAGAAGCCAGCTGACAATAAGTCAGAACCACTCAGCCCCACCACACCAGACAGGGCCCCAGTTTCTCAGGCTACAACACTGAACGGGCCCTCAACAAAACCCTAGGGGAAAAGTCAAAGGGAGTAAAACAACCATGGGGTGAAATCAGCAGAAAATCTCTGGTAACATGAATAACCAGAAAAGATCAACCCCCTCAAGGAAAGAAATAGCGGATGTAATTGAAGATCCCATTCATAAACAACTGGCAGACATGTCAGAAATCGAATTCAGAATTTGGATTGCATACAAGATGGATAAAATGGAATTAGGAATCCAAGGAGAAATTCAAAAGATGTCTAAAGAATTTAACAAATTTAAAGACAAAACCACCAAAGACTTAGACACACTGAAGCAAGAATTTGCAGCCCTTAAAGATACGAAAAATACAGTAGAATCCCTCAGCAACAGAATGGACCAAGCAGAAGAAAGGATTTCTGACATCGAAGATAAAGCCTTCGAACGCTCCCAAACTCTCAAAGAGGAAGAGAAATGGAGAGCAAAAACGGATCTTTCTCTTAGAGAGCTCTGAGATAATTCGAAGAAGGCAAATATACAAATAATAGGAGTTCCAGAAAACCATGAAGTGGCATCAATGGGCACAGAGGCCCTTCTGCATGAAATTATGAAAGAGAATTTTCCAGACATGCCTAGAGATTCTGAAATTCAGATAGCAGACAGTTTCAGAACTCCAGCACGATTCAACCCCAATAAGTCACCCCCCAGACATAGCATAATTAGCTTCACTAAATTCAACATGAAGGAGAAAATTCTCAAGGTTATCAGGCGAAAGAAAGCCATTACCTACAAAGGTAAGAACATTAGAATGACTGCAGATCTCTCTGCTGAAACTTTTCAAGCCAGAACAGGGTGGTTATCGACTTTTAATCTCCTAAAGCAAAATAACTTTCAACCCCGGATCTTGTGCCCAGCTGAGTTTCATTTGTGATGGAGAAATTAAATACTTTAATGACATTCATATGTTGAAAAAATTTGCCATAAGTAAACCAGCTCTTCAGTATATTCTCAGACCTATCCTCCACAATGACCAACCCAATCCTATACCACAAAAGTAACCTCGCTCAGAAACTTCGGATCAAACTCCAACTTCCACACTGGTGAAAGGATTAAAAATGTCCACTGGACCTTTGAAAAACTCGATACCCAAAATTCCACCAGACTTATCAATACTCTCCATTAATGTGAACGGCTTAAACTGTCCTCTAAAGAGGCATAGGTTAGCTGACTGGATACAAAAACTCAAGCCAGATATTTGTTGCATAAAGAGTCACATCTTAACTTAAAAGACAAATACAGACTCAGGGTGAAAGGATGGTCATCCATATTTCAGGCAAATGGTAATCAGAAAAAAGCAGGTGTTGCAATTTTATTTGCAGATACAATAGGCTTTAAACCAACAAAAGTAAGGAAGGACAAGAATGGTCACTTCATATTTGTTAGGGGTAATACTCAATATGATGAGATTTCAATTATTAATATCTATGCACCCAATCAGAATGCACCTCAATTCATAAGAGAAACTCTAACAGACATGAGCAACTTGATTTCCTCCAGCTCCATAATCGTCGGAGATTTTAACACTCCTTTGGCAGTGAGGGATCGATCCTCCAACAAAAAGCTGAGTAAAGAAATTTTAGATTTAAATCTAAAAATCCAGCGTTTAGATCTAGCAGACATCTACAGAACATTTCATCCTAACAAAACTGAATACACATACTTCTCATCAGCCCACAGAACTTACTCCAAAATCGATCACATCTTAGGTCACAAATCTAACCTCAGTAAATTTAAAGGAATAGAAGTTATTCCATGCATCTTCTCAGAGCATCATGGAATAAAACTTGAGCTGAGTAACAATAGGAATCTACATACTCATACAAAAACATGGAAGTTAAATAACCTCATGCTGAATGATAGCTGGGTCAGAGATGAGATCAAGAAGGAAATTGCCAAATTTTTGGAACAAAACGACAATGAAGACACGAACTATCAGAACCTCTGGGACACCGCAAAGGCAGTTCTAAGAGGGAAATTTATAGCGCGCTGCAAGCCTTCCTCAGGAGAATGGAAAGACAGGAAATTAGCAACTTAATGGGACATCTCAAGCAATTGGAAAAGGAAGAACACTCCAACCCCAAACCCAGTAGAAGAAAAGAAATAACCAAAATCAGAGCAGAACTAAATGAAATTGAAAACAAAAGAACAATACAACAGATCAATAAATCAAAAAGCTGTTTTTTTGAAAAGGTCAACAAAATAGATAAACCTTTGGTCAACCTAATCAGGAAAAAAAGAGTAAAATCTCTAATCTCATCAATCAGAAATGACAAAGACGAAATAACAACAGACTCCTCAGAAATCAAAAATATCCTTAATGAATATTACAAGAAACTTTACTCTCAGAAATATGAAAATCTGAAGGAAATGGACCGTCACCTTCCAAGACTTAACCAGAATCAAGTGGAAATGTTGAACAGGCCCATTTCAACTTCAGAAATAACATCAACCATACAAAACCTCCCCCAAAAGAAAAGTCTCGGACCAGATGGTTTCACATCAGAATTCTACCAAACCTTTAATGAGGAATTAGTACCTATATTTCTCAACCTGTTCCAAAATGTAGAAAAAGAAGGAAGACTCCCCAACACGTTCTATAAAGCAAACATCACTCTAATCCCAAAACCAGGAAAAGACCCAACAAAAAAAGAAAATTATAGACCAATATCACTAATGAATATAGATGCAAAAATATTCAACAAGATCCTAACAAACAGAATCCAGCAACATATCAAACAAATCATACATCATGATCAAGTTGGCTTTATCCCAGGGTCTCAAGGCTTGTTCAATATACGTAAATCTATAAATGTAATTCAGCACATAAACAAAGTAAAAAACAAAGATCATATGATCCTCTCAATCGATGCAGAAAAAGCTTTTGATAACATCCAACATCCCTTCATGATCAGAACACTTAAGAAAATTGGTATAGAAGGGACATTTCTTAAACTGATAGAGGCCATATACAGCAAACCGACAGCCAATATCATATTGAACGGAGTTAAATTGGAATCATTTCCACTTAGATCAGGAACCAGACAAGGATGCCCATTGTCTCCATTGCTTTTTAACATTCTAATGGAAGTTTTAGCCACTGCAATTAGGGAAGAAAAGGCGATCAAGGGCATCCACATAGGGTCAGAAGAGATCAAACTTTCGCTCTTCGCAGATGATATGATTGTATATCTGGAAAACACTAGGGACTCTACTACAAAACTCTTAGAAGTGATCAAGGAATACAGCAATGGCTCAGTTTACAAAATCAACATTCATAAATCAGTAGCCTTTATATATACCAATAATTGTCAAGTTGAAAAAACAATTAAGGACTCTATGCTATTCACAGTAATGCCAAAGAAGATGAAATATTTGGGAGTTTATCTAACAAAGGATGTGAAATATCTATATAAAGAGAACTATGAAACTCTAAGAAAAGAGATAGCTGAGAATGTTAATAAATGGAAAAGCATACCATGCTCATGGCTGGGAAGAATCAACATTGTTAAAATGTCCATACTACCCAAAGCAATATATACTTTCAATGCAATCCCTATTAAAGTTCCACTGTCATACTTTAAAGATCTTGAAAAAACAATACTTCATTTTATATGGAATCAGAAAAAACCTTGAATAGCCAAGACATTACTCAAAAATAAAAACAAAGCAGGAGGAATTATGCTACCAGACCTCAGACTGTACTACAAATCAATAGTGATCAAAACAGCATGGTATTGGCACAAAAACAGAGAATTAGATGTCTGGAACAGAATAGAGAACCAAGAGATGAATCCAGCTACTGACCGTTATTTAATCTTTGACAAGCCAATTAAAAACATCCAGTGAGGAAAAGATTCCCTATTTATCAAATGGTGCTGGGTGAACTGGCTGGCAACCTGTAGAAGACTGAAACTGGATCCACACCTTTCACCACTAACCAAGATAGACTCTTACTGGATTAAACACCTAAACTTAAGACATGAAACTATAAAAATACTAGAAGAGAGTGCAGGGAAAACCCTTGAAGAAATTGGGTTGGGTGAGTCTTTTATGAGAAGGACCCCCTGGGCGATTGAAGCAGCTTCAAAAATAAACTTTTGGGACTTGATCAAACTAAAAAGCTTCTGCACAGCCAAGAACACAGTAAGTAAAGCAAGCAAACAGCCCACAGAATGGGAGAAGATATTTGCTGGTTATGTCTCTGACAAAGGTTTAATAACCAGAATCCACAGAGAACTCAAACGCATTAGCAAGAAAAGAACAAGGGATACCATCACAGGCTGGGCAAGAGAATTGAAAAGAAACTTCTCCAAAGAAGACAGGCCAGCGGCCTTCAGACATCTGAAAAAATGCTCATCATCTTTAATCATCAGGGAAATGCAAATCAAAACTACTTTGAGATATCATCTAACTCCAGTGAGACTAGCCTATATCACAAAATCTCAAGACCAGAGATGTTGGCGTGGATGTGGAGAAAAGGGAACACTTTTGCACTGCTGGTGGGAATGCAAACTAATACATTCCTTTTGGAAAGATATATGGAGAACACTTAGAGATCTAAAAATAGATCTGCCATTCAATCCTGTAATTCCTCAGCTGGGCATATACCCAGAAGACCAAAAACCACATCATAACAAAGATATGTGTACCAGAATCTTTATTGCAGCCCTATTCATAATTGCTAAGTCATGGAAGAAACCCAAGTGCCCATGGATCCACGAATGGATTAACAAACTGTAGTATATGTACACCATGGAATACTATGCAGCCTTGAAGAAAGATGGAGACTTTACCTCTTTCATGTTTACATGGATGGAGCTGGAACATATTCTTCTCAGTAAAGTGTCTCAAGAATGGAAGAAAAAATATCCAATGTATTCATCCTTATTATGAAACTAACTTAGGACCTTCACGTGAAAGCTATAACCAAGTTACAACATAAGAACAGGGGGAAGGGGAAAGCGTGGGGAGGGAGGGGGGAGGTGGGTAGAGGGAGGGGGATTGAAAGGATCACACCTGTGGTACATCTTACAAGGGTACATGTGAGCCTTGGCAAATGTGGAATGTAAATGTCTTGGCAATGTAACTAGGAAAATGCCAGGAGGGCTATGTCAACTAATGAGATGAAAATGTGTCAAATATTCTATGAAACAAGTGTATGGTGCCCCATGATCATATTGATGTACACAGCTATGATTTAATAAAAAAAAAAAAAGAAAGAAAGAAAACTATGGAGACTTTACATCTTTTGTATTAACTTGGATTGAGGTGGAACACATTCTTCTTAGTAAAGCATCACAAGAATGGAAAAGCAAGAATCCACTGTGCTCAATTCTAATATGAAGCCAGTAGATGAGCTAATAAAAGGTTGGGGGTAGGGGAATGAACAAGTGATGAGAGGGGAGGAGCGAGGGGGAGGGTGTTACTGTGTATGGCACACCTCTTGCTGGTGGGACACAAATATAAGAGGGACTTTATCTAACAAATGCAGTCAGTGTATTCTAATTCTTTGTAACCTCAATGAATCCCAAACGATAAATTAATTAATTAAAAAAAAAAGCATTTCCCCATGTCAATGGGATGAACTGATCAGGGTGTTCCCTGCATCATCATGTGTAGTAGCAAACATCAGAAAACAACCTGATGCCGACCAATGCATGAATAGCCAAACTTTGATATATAATACACCATGCAGCAGTCAGAAAAGAGGAAATTTGTCTAGATATACTGATACTATTTTGCAATTTGCTTATTTGTGTCTAATAGCTGTATGTATGTGATAACCGTTTACACCAAAAATAAGAACAATAGTTTCTTAAAGGCATAGATATTACAGTTACAATACTAAACAGTTGAAATGTCACTCCTAAAAGGAGACCACACCAACCCTGGAAGTAGTAAGTAGTAAGAGGATTTTAGCTTTATAAATAGTCTTTTAAAAATCAGGACAAAATATATACATACTCACAGCAATTAAAAACTCAACTTTAGAGGGAGGGAAAACTGGCAGTTTGAGTGGGAGGGAACACCTGGAAAATCTCTGGGGTCACATGGGTCAGCATGGGTTATAAGGCACGGACTCCAGCTCCATTGTGGTGTTATAACAGGCCAGGTTTTCCCTCATGCTCTGGGCTGGGGAGCCTAGGGTGGCTCCAGAAAGAAGCCTGGAGGCTAAGTGTACACACCTACTCTCCCTGGATTGGCTGCTCTGAGTGGCACAGGGTTTGGTGGGAGGTTCCAGCACCTAGGCTCCAAGAACCATCAGACCCTAGGGAAAGTGCCCACCTAAACATGCAGGTGCAAGATATTCAAAGAACACTTTAGGAGAAAGCATCCTGTGTGTCTATGTATCTGATTTGTACATGGCCAATAAGTTATTGCCCATTGCTGCAATATGGGTGTTTGAGCATCTGGTTATGGTCTGATCATCTCTGTCAACTCCATCAGAATCCTGATTTGGGGTGGGAGGTAAAAGTGTGATTAGCTGGAGAGCAAAGTAAGATGGCCAACTAGAGGCAGCTTTCAACAGAGGTTTCTGTCCAGAGGGAGAGATAATGGACAGAATGAACTCAAAGAAGATGAAGGTGGGTAGCTGAGCTGAGAAAGAAGATAGATAAGTGCACATAATCACTACTGAGGCAAGCTGTGATTCCAGGAAAATAAATTCCAGGTACAAAGCCCATCACCAAGAGGACAAGAGACCCCTCCCCCAAGAGAGAGTCTCACAATGTGCTCTCTGCAAGTGAGCAGGGAACAAAAGATCTCTCATTTTATCCCACAGTAGAAGGCTACTAAACACCAGGCCTCCTTCTCCAGGGAGGTCCCACATGTGTGCCCAGGCATCATCCCGCCCAGCATAAAATTGAACAAATATTTTCCCCACAATTCTGAACTCCTAATCCACCCTTCCTCCCTCTCCTGGTGATCTGAAAGCCTGGCCCCTGCAGAGCCCAGAGTATTTGATAATTTATTGAGGCCTGGGTATTGTGTGGGCTGCTGGACAGCAGCACAGAAACAATGACTCAAGTGGAAGTTGGGGAGCACAGAAAGAGAGGGACACATGGGAAAGAGATGCACCATGCTGCAACACTGCATGGAGGATGAAGGCACACAAACCCTCCCCCCATCAGACTTTGGAGGTGCACTTCTCTGATTCCATTGATCACCAGAGGGAGCCAGTCTCCAGCTCCTCAGGGTTGCCAGTGGCAGTGTTCATTGGAGGACGAAGTTCTGGCACCTCCCTGACTCCATTGCTCATCTGAGGGACTCAGACTCCAGCTTCTTGGGCTTTCAGGACAGAACTGCCTATGGATTCCTACTATCAGTTCACTGGATACTCTTTGAACTCTCCCTGCTGAGCAGAGATTGTACTGCCTGGGACAATCAGACTAGAACTCTTGACATGGGCTGTCAACCCAGAGACCTTCCAAGATTGAGCAATGGTTGTTTTGTAACATGAAGAACTGATTCTCCTCCTCCAGCTGTTGCTGGTGGGGGGCGGGGTGCTGCAGTTGCTGGTATCTCTCCCTCGCTGAGATTTCAGGTTAATACTGATACTCATTAGGATTGGATAGAAGCTGGCTGACTACAAGACAGAGCAAGCTAGTGCTATCACACAAAGCAGGTCCTCAGAGACTCTGGCTGCAGCTCTGAAAGGGATCTTTGTAGAGGTGTAGTGGAAAAACAATAATCACTAGCCCCATCTCATTGATAAAGGGCTGGTTAACTCCACCTCCTGGGGCCCTCAATCCAATCTCAACCTACCAGTTTTACTAGCCAAACTGTAGGAAATAATCATAGGGCAGAACCAGCAGAAGAACCCTGGCAACATGCATAATCAGAGTAGATCAACTTCCACAAGGAATGACAAAGGAGATACAACAGAAGATGTCATTCATAGACAAATGGCTGAATTGTCAGAAATAGAATTCAGAGTATGGATGGCAAATAAAATGAATAGAATGGAGGAAAAGATAGAAATAGAAATCTAAAGTTCAAAAGTTGTCTCAAGAAATTAATGAATTCAAAGACAACATCGCCAAGGATATGGACATAATGAGCAAAGAGATAGCAGAGCTCAAGAAAATGAAAATGTTACTTGAGGAGCTTTGAAATACAGTAGAATCTCTCAACAGTAGAGAGCAGAAAGGGTATCTGAAATTGAAGACGAGGCTTTTGAACAATCCCAAGCATTCAAAGAAGGAGAAAATGGAAAACAAAGGCAGATCAGTCCCTGAGAGAGTTGTGGTGTCAGACCAAAAGATAAAGTATTTGACTAATAGGAATTCCTGAAGAAGAGGATGGTCTTAAAGGCACAACTGCTCTATTCCAAGTTATTATGGAGAAGAATTTCCCAAGCATGGAAAGAGATACAGAAATTCAGATAATAGACAGTTTGAGAACCCCAGCAAGACTCAATCCCAATAAAGCATCTCCTAGACACATTATAATTAATTCTAAGTTAATATGAAGGAGAAAATTCTGCAAGCAGCCAGTAAGAAAAGCATTGCCTATAAAGGGAGAAATATTAGAATGACTGTGATCTTTTAGCTGAAACTTTTCAAATCAGAAAAGAATGGTCATCAACCTTCAGTCTTCTAAAACAAAACAACTTTCAGCCCAGGATCCTGTATCCAGCTAAACCGAGTTTCATTTATGATGGAGAAATCAAATACTTTACTGACATACACATGTTGAGGAAATTTGCCATAACTAAGCCAGTTCTCCAGGAAATACTCAGACCCATTTTCCATAATGACCAGCACAATGGTTTGCCACCAAAGTAAACTCACCCAGAATTTATCAAACAAAACCTAACTTCCACAGTGGTGAAAGAATTAAAAATATCCACTGGACCTTTGAAAAAGATGATGGCCAAAACACTACCATACCTATCAATTCTCTCAATTAATGTGAATGGTTTAAATTTTCCTCTAAAGAGGTACAGGTTGGCTGACTGGATACAAAAACTTAGGCCAGGTATCTGTTACCTACAAGAGATTCATCTTACCTCAAAAGGATAAAAAAAGACTCAGGATGAAGGGTTGGACATTCTTAATATAGGCAAATGGAAATCAGAAAAAAGCAGGGGTTGCAATTTTATTTGCAGACACAATAAGATTTAAACCAAGAAAGATAAGAAAAGACAAGGATGGACACTACATATTTATCAAGGAAATGCTCAACATGAATGGAAGAGATTTGAATAATTAACATTCATGCACCCTATCTAAGTGATCCTCAATTTATTTATTTATTTTTTTTTTTAATTTCTTTTTTTTTTTTTTTATTGTTGGGGATTCATTGAGGGTACAATAAGCCAGTTACACTGATTGCAATTGTTAGGTAAAGTCCCTCTTGCAATCATGTCTTGCGTGATCCTCAATTTATAAAGAAAAGCCTAATGGATATGAACAATTTGATATCTTCCTGCACTATAATAGTTGGAGATTTTAATACTCCCTTTTCAGTTCTGCATAGGTCCTCCAAGACAAACATAAACAAATAAATAATAGACTTAAACTTGACCCTAGAACAAAGGGACTTAGCAGACATCTACAGAAAATTTCATCCTAATAAAACTGAATACATTTTCTTCTCAATTGCCCATGGATCATCCTCCAAAATCGATCACATCTTAGGGCACAAGTCTAATGTCAACAAATTAAAAAAAAAATAGAAATTATTCCTTGTATTTTCTTGGCCCATCATGGAATAAAAGTTGAACTCAACAGCAACAGAAATCTTCATTATCAAAGTCATGGAAACTAAATAACCTTAGGCTGAATGATAGCTGGGTCAAAGATGAGATTAAGAAGGAAATCATCAGATTTTTTAATCAAAATGATAATGAAGACACAAGTTATCAAAGCCAGTCCTATGAGGGAAATTTATAGCATTAGAAGCCTTCATCAAGAAAACAGAAAGAGAGGAAGTCAACAACCTAATGGGTCATCTCAAGCAACTGGAAAAGTAAGAACAATCTAACCCCAAACCCAGTAAAAGAAAAGAAATAACCAAAATTAGAGCATAATTAAATGAAATTGAAAACAAAATCATTCAGAAGATCAATGAAACAAAAAGTTGGTTCTTTGAAAATATTAATAAAATTGATAAACCTTTGGCTAGCCTAATAAGAAACAGAAAAGTAAAATCTCTAATAATGTCAATCAGAAACAATAAAGGAGAAATAACAACCAATACCAGAGAAATTTTAAAAATCAATGATTACTACAAAGAACTCTATTCTCAGAAATATGATAATCTGGAGGAAATGGACGAATACCTGGAAGCACACCACCTTCCTAGACTCAACCAGAAAGAATCATAAATTCTGAATAGACCTATATCAAGCACTGAAATAGCATCAACGGTACAAAATCTCACCCCCAAGAAAGTCCAGGACCAGATGGCTTCCCATCTGAATTCTACCAAACCTTCAAAGAAGAACTAGTACCTACATTACATAACCTTTTCCAAAACTTAGAAAAAAAAGGAATCCTCCCCAACACATTGTATGAAGCAAACATCACCTTGAACCCCAAATCAGGAAAGGACCCAACAAAAGAAAGAAAACTATAGACCTATATTGATGATGAATATTGATACAAAAATATTCAATAAGATCCTAGCAAACAGAATTCAAGGATATATCAAAAAAGTATACACCACGATCAAGTTGGTTTTATCCCAGGGTTACCAAGGTTGGTTCGACATAGTGAAATCTATAAATATAATACACTACATAAATAAAATAAAAAACAAAGACCATATGATTCTATCAATTGGTGCAGAAAAAGCTTTTGATAATATCCAGCATCCTTTCATGATTAAAACACTTAAGAAAATAGGCTTAGATGGGACATTTCTTAAACTAATAGAGGCCATCTACAGCAAACTCACAGCCAATATCATTTAATGGAGTAAAATCGAAAACATTTCCACTCAGATATGGAGCTGGACAAGGATGCCCATTGTCTCCACTGCTATTCAACATGATAATGGAAGTCCTAGCCAACCCAATCAGGCAAGACAAGGGGACGAAGAGTATTCAAATGGGGTGTGTCAGAGGAGGTCAAACTTTCACTATTCATAGATGACATGATCTTATGCCTGGAAAACCCTATGGATTCAACTACTAAGCTCTTAGAAGTGATCAAGGAAAATTATAGTGTCTCAGGATACAATATCAATACTTACAAATCGGTAGCTACTATATATACCAACAATAGTCAAGCCGAAAATATAGTCAAGTACTCTATTCCTTGTACAGTAGTGCCAAAGAAAATGGGAAATTATCTAACAAAGGAAGTGAATGATCTCTATAATGAGAATTATGAAACCCTGAGAAAAGAAATAGCTGAAGATGTTTGTTAACAAATGGAAAAATATACCATGCTCATGGCTTGGAAGAATCAACACTGTTAAAATGCTCATACTACCCAAAGCAATCTACAGATTTAATGCAATCCCTATTAAAGCACCAATGTCTTACTTTAAAGATCATGAAAAAATATACTTCATTTTATATGGAATCACAAAAAAACTCAAATAGCCAATACATTACTTAGCAATAAAAATAAATCAGGAGGGCGGCACCTGTGGCTCAAAGGAGTAGGGTGCTGGCCCCATATGCTGGAGGTGGTGGGTTCAAACCCAGCCCTGGCCAAAAAAAAAAAAACAATCAGGAGGTATCACATTACCAGGCTTCAGATTATACTATAAACTACAGTGATCAAAACAGCATGGTACTGGAGCAAAAATACAGAGGTAGATTTAGGGAACAGAATAGGGAACCAAGAGATGAACCCAGCTACTTATTGTTATTTGATCTTTGATATGCCTGTCAAAAGCATTCAATGAGGGAAAGATTCCCTATTTAACAAATAGTGCTCAGTGAACTGGCTGGTGACCTGTAGAAGACTGAAACTGGACTCTCACCTTTCACCACTAACAAAAATAGGTTCTCACTGGATAAAACATTAAAATGTAAGACATGAAACTGTAAAAATACTAGAAGAGAATGCAGGGAAAATGCTTGAAGAAATTGGCCTGGGAAGATATTTTATGAGGAGGACCCCCTGGCAATTGAAGCAACACCAAAGATATATTACTGGGGTCTGATCAAGCTGAAAAGCTTCTGCACAGCTAAGGGCACTGTAAGTAAAGCAAACAGACAGCCTTCAGAATGGGAGATTTTTGCAGGTTATGTTTCCAACAAAGGTCTAATAACTAGAATCCACAGAGAACCCAAACTAATCAATAAGAAAAGAACAAACAACTCCATTTCTTTGTGTGCAAGAGACTTGAACATTATTGTACCCTCAATGAATTCCCAACAATAAAAAAAAAGGAAAAAAAAAAGAGACTTGAACAGAAATTTCTCTGAAGATGACAGGTGTGTGGCCTACAAACATATGAAAAAAAAATGCTCATCATCTTTAATCATTAGATAAATGCAAATCAAAACCACTTTGAGATATCACCTAACTCCAGTAAGATTAGCCCACATCACAAAATCCCAAAACTGCAAATGTTGGCATGGATGTGGAGAGAAGGGAACACTTCTACACTGCTGGTGGGACTGCAAACTAATACAGTCTTTTCTTCTTTTTTTTTTTTTTTTTGTAGAGACAGAGTCTCACTGTACCGCCCTTGGGTAGAGTGCCGTGGCGTCACATGTCTCACAGCAACCTCTAACTCCTGGGCTTACACGATTCTCTTGACTCAGCCTCCCGAGCAGCTGGGACTACAGGCGCCCGCCACAATGCCCGGCTATTTTTCTGTTGCAGTTTGGCTGGGGCTGGGTCCGAACCCACCACCCTTGGCATATGGGGCCGGCGCCCTACTCACTGAGCCACAGGCGCCGCCCACTACAGTCTTTTTGAAAAGAAGTATGGAGAATTCTCAAGGAACTAAAAGTTGACATACTGTCTGATCCTGCAATACCATTACTAGGTATCTACCCAGCTGAACAAAAATCATTTTACAACAAAGACATTTGCACCAGAATGTTTATTGCACCCCAATTCACAGTAGCCAAATGCGGAAGCAGTCTAAATGCCCATCAACCCAGGAATGGATTAATAAACTATGGTATATGTATAGTTTATTACATATAAACTATATGTAATAGTTTAGTTTAGTTCAGCCATAAAAAAAGATGGAGACTTTACATCTTTTATGTTTACCTGAATGGATCTGGAACATATTCTTTTTAGTAAAGTATCTCAAGAATGGAAAAAAAGTATCCAATGTGTTCAGTACTATCATAAAACCAATATATAAACATATTCATACAAATGATAAAACACAAAGATAGTCCAGGAAAAAAGAGGGGGAAGGAGGGAGAGGGGAGAAGAAGTATGTAGAATCCTCAAAGAACTCAAAATATGCCTTTTATTTGATCGTGAAATCCCATTACTAGGCATCTACCCAGTAGAAAAAAATCATTTTATCACGAGGACATTTGTATTAGATTGTTTATCACAGCTCATTTTATAATTTCAAAGATGTAGAAGCAAATTACAATCCACATCTTTGCAATTGTAAATTGAGCTGTGATAAACAATCTAGTGCAAATTAATAAACCATAGTATATGTATAGTTTATTATACATAAACTAGATGTAATAGTTTTGTTTAGTTCAGACATAAAAAATGATGGAGACTTTACATCTTTTGTACTAACCTGGATGGTGTTGAAACACATTCTTCTTAGCAAAGTATCACAAGAATGGAAAAGTATCCAATGTTCTCAGTACCAGTATGAAGCCAGGAGATGACCTACTACACACAAGAGAAAAACTTAGTTCAAATTTGAAGGAGGGGGAAGAAAGGGGATCGGTGAGCTCCCACCTAATGGGCACAATGAAAGGGTATATGGCACATCTGGGCATGGGACACAACTACAACAGGGACTTTACCTAACAAATGCAAACATTGTAACCTAGTTGTACCCTCATATTAAATACCCTCATATGAAATAAAAAAAATAGAAAGTTTCCCTTTCTCCCAGTTTCAATCAGCCAAGTACTAAAAAAATGAAAAGGTTCCTGAAGAACATATTTAATATATTTGCTCATAAATACTTTAAACTTCTTTATATCAAATAATCTAAGCCAAATATCCAAAGGCAGACAAATCTAAGAACAGCATTCAATATCATATTTAATATAAGAACACAACTATAATCTCAAGACCAGAGATGTTGGCGTGGATGCGGAGAAAAGGGAACACTTCTGCACTGCTGGTGGGAATGCAAATTAATACATTCCTTTTGGAAAGATATATGGAGAACACTCAGAGATCTAAAAATAGATCTGCCATTCAATCCTGTAATTCCTCTGCTGGGCATATACCCAGAAGACCAAAAATCACAACATAACAAAGATATTTGTACCAGAATGTTTATTGCAGCCCAATTCATAATTGCTAAGTCATGGAAAAAGCCGAAGTGCCCATCGATCCACGAATGGATTAATAAATTGTGGTATATGTATACCATGGAATACTATGCAGCCTTAAAGAAAGATGGAGACTTTACCTCTTTCATGTTTACATGGATGGAGCTGGAACATATTCTTCTTAGTAAAGTATCCCAAGAATGGAAGAAAAAATACCCAATGTACACAGCCCTACTATGAAACTAATTTGGGACTCTCACATGAAAGCTATAACCCAGCTACAACTTAACAATAGGGGGAAGTGGGAAGGGGGGGTGGGTAGAGGGAGGGGAATCGGTGGGATCACACCTGTGGTGCATATTACAGGGGTATTTGCGAAACTTGGTAAATGTAGAATATAAATGTTTTGGCACAGTAACTGAGATAACGCCGGAAAGGCTATGTTAACCACTGGGATAAAAATGTGTCAAATGGTTTATGAAGTGAGTGTATGATGCCCCATAATCATATCATTGTATACAGTTATGATTTAATAAAAAAATTAAAAAAAAAAATAAAAATAAAAAATAAAGAGAAATGGGTAGAATTTTAATATTATATCTATTTAACCCAACATATCAGAAGCATTATAATGTTTCAACTCGCCATAAAAACTGACTATATTTACTTTTTTTTTTTAGAATACTAATTCTTTGATATGTGGTACATATCTTGTGCTTACAATACATCTTCATCTAGACGTGAACTTTTATTGAAAATGTATTTTAAGTTTGATAAAATTTTCAGTTGAAAAAAGTAAATTCACATACCTAAGTTGTTTTGAACATACTTAAGCATCCCAATCACTGAATCAAGTATTAGGTCTTAGAACTTATTTGAGATTAATTAAAACTAAACACAATTCCAGCCTCAGTTCCTTGGTCACGCTGGCTGCTGCTGTACTGAGGACCACAATTCTAGTATAAATGTGCCTGCTCAGGTCCACATCCTTTTTGATTCCTGCTATGACTTTTTCCAAAAGGCTCTGTAACCCAGTCCTTAATCAGTTGGTACATCTTAAGTTCTCACTCTATAAATTGTAAATAACAATAGGAATAAGAATGATCATAAAATGCGGTAGGCTCCTTATTGAACAGATTGTGTGTTCTTTTTTGAGACAAGCCTCTTGCAAGGCTGGAAGGCTGTGGCTTATTGCAACCCCAAACTCCTAGGCTCAAGTAATCCTCCTACCTCAGCCTCCTGAGTAGCTGGGACTACAGATGTTGTGCCTCCATGTGTAGAATCTAATTTTTAGATTTTTCTGTAGAGAGAGCCATGCTCTGTTGCTCAGGCTTAAACTCCTGGCCTCAAGCAATCCTCCTTCCTCGGGGTACCAAAGTGCTGGGACTACAGGTGTAAGCCATTCCAAAGTGCTTCTACATTCTTTACCAATAATCTGTCCCCCTTTAGATCACAGACAGGATAGAAAAGTACATCCATGTCATGTGATTTTGAGTGACTGAGCCATTTGTCGTCAGAACCAGAGCTAACCAGCTGCAAACTCCAGGCCTTCTCCATCTCCCACGCTATTCTCTGTCCCTTTGTGGTAATGCTTCCTCCTCTGCTGACAGAAACTCCTTGAAAACTGGGGACACTGGGATCCCATCTGGGGCATTGCTTCTTCTCAGACATCACATTAGCCAAGATGGCCCAGAGGAGAAGGGGACCACCATGTGGGGCTGACGTGTCAGGCACTGCATAACCCTTACGTACAGGTGCTCATTTAATTCTCACAGCACTTTGTGAAATAGGAACTGTCATTATCATCATTTTAGAGCAAACAAGAGATTCCATCAAGGGCAAACAGCCAGGAAGCTGCAGGGCTGGGATTTGGTGGTGGAATTTGTGTTCTCCCCAGTAACTTGCGATGAGGGAGGCCACCAGGCAGGGTTCGCTCCCCTGCTTCCATCTCCTCCTCTGAGCTGACCGCAGTGCCTGCCTCAGAGGTCTGTGGCCATCAGAGTAAAACCCCTGATGTGTCAGGTGAATGCACTCCTCCCTGTCCTGTGTGCTCTCTGAGCATGACGGGCCACAGCAGAGGCCTGTGTGTCAGGGATCATGCACCTGCACTGCCTGGCTCTGAGCTAAGCACACACCTCTATGTTCGCACACCTCTAAGCATGCACCTCTATTTTCACACGCATGCGTCTTATAGTCCTTCAGGCTGGGCGCCATCATCTGCATTTCAATCTAGAAAACCAAGCAAGCACAGGGTAACCAGGGCACAAAGCCAAGCCCTAAAACTGAAGTGCATTCACTCTGAATGTGCACTTCTTGGGCAGGTGGGATGCTCCTAGCCATGATATCACTGTTGCTAACCAAATGTAAGACAGTGGTTCTCAGATTCCATTACATCAGCATCAACTAGAAGGCTTGTTAAAACCCACATGCCAGTAACACACCCTCAGAGGCTCTGAGTTAGGAGGTCTCAGGTGGCCTGAGGCTGTGCAGGCTCCTGGGGGATGCTGTTGGCCCATGGCCACACTTTGAGAACCACTGCTCCAAGCATCCTTCCCACCTGCAGCTCTTCCCCTGCACAGTTCACTTAATTAATACTGCTCTCAGGCCAGTGAACATTCTTGACTTCTGCCTCTGAGGGAGGGAGGGGCCAACCCTGGCTCACCCAGCCCTTCCCCCTGAAGTACTCTCTTGGCTTCTAGAGTGGGGACCTCCTTGGCAAGCCTGGCACTTTTTCTCCTGCAGGCCATATTGCAGTGGTCCCTTACTTATCAGCTGCCCCATTAGACCAGGAAGAGCTGTCCTTATGGAGATTTCCGGGTGCAGCCTTCACATCTGCTGAACACTTCTGACACAGTACACACGGGCTGTCCAGCCCCCAAATATGCTTTTCTGCCAGGTCCCCCAGGGAGGATCTTCTCATTAAAGTGATTTCTGAAGACTCAGCATGTGTTTTCACAACGGGAGCCAAGGGGAAACACAGGTGTTGTCAGGGCTGGGGACAAACCCTGTGTCTCCTGGGTTGAATTATTCCCTACCTGGGAGGAGAGGACGCCACCGACACAGTCGGCTCCAGAGCCACTTCCTAATTAGGTCAGAGCCTGTGGGACAGAGGGAGGGGTGTCACTCCCCCTTCTGCATGCCATCCTCTCTCTCTCCAAAAACAGTGCCCAAAATGTGATGTTTGTGCTTAAAAATGTCTTCAGCCAGGATCTGTCCTGGTCCCACCTTCTTCTCTTGACTCTGTCTGTCCCTTCAGTATTCAGACCACCTGGCCTCCCTCTCATCTATCTGCACTTGTCCTTCCTGCCTCCAACCCTTCCTACCAGGCCAGATTTTTCTCACAGGTTTTCTCCCTTACTTTCCTCTCCTCCCTAAGCCCCAGCAGCTCATTGAGTGACACCACGGAGACCTCCTCCAAGGCTGGGTGGCCCATAAAATGGACACACTTTGCTACCCCAGCTGCCCACTGCCTCCTATGGAGAGAGAGGGAGAAGGGGACCATTTACCTCGCTCTTATCTAGGAATGGCTCCCCAGACTTAGTGAGGAATCTGGAGACGCCAGGCAGTGAGGAGCTGAGGGTTAGTAAGGGATGATTAATACTGTGCACATGGCCCATGCCACCTGCAAACCCTCAGGCAAATTCACTGGGGCCTCTGGTGCCAGAGTGGAGCCTGGATCTCAACCACCTTGGATTCACACAGGGTGCTTGAGAAACTCTCCCCAGCCCACCCAGACCCTCTGGGTAGAGTGTTGTGGCGTCGTCATAACTCACAGCAACCTCAAACTCTTGGGCTCAAGCAATCCTCTTGCCTCAGCCTCCTGAGTAGCTGAGACTACAGATGGCTGTCACAATACTTGGCTAATTTTTTTATTTTTAGCAAATGCTCGGCTAATTTTTCTATTTTTGTTTTGTTTTGATTTGTTTTGGCTGGGGTTGGGTTTGAACCCACCACCTCTGGCATATGGGGCTGGTGCCATACTCCTTTGAGCCACAGGTGCTGCCCTTAATTTTTCTATTTTTAGCAAAGATGGGATCTCATTGTTACTCAGACTGGTCTCAAACTCTTGAGCTCAAGTGATCCTCCAGCTTCAGTCTCCCAGAGTGCTGGGATTACAGGTGTGAGGCACTGTGACCAGCCAGGTTTCTTCTTTAAAATAATCTATTGGGGGAGGAGACAAGATGGCTGACTGAAGCCAGCTTTCCACAGAGGCTCCTGTTCAGAAGGAGAGTTAAAGGACAAAAATTCAGCAAGTAACCTGGTGGATTTGAGCTGCACTAAGAGAGAAGGTTGTAGAACGCACATCAACCCTGCTGAGGCGAGCTGCGACCACAAGGATACAAACAAAATGTACAAAATCCATCACTAAGCGGACGGAAGTCCCCTCCCCCATGAGAACTGCTCAGAGTGCCCCACCAACAACCGGGCAGAGTTCAAATGTCCTCCCACTACACTCTATGGGAGAGACCCTCTAAAAACTGGACCTACCTCCCCTACTAGGGTGCCACGGCGTCCTCCTGCCAGGCATAAAACTGTATAAACTGTATATAGTCTCTACCTGGAATTCTGAGCTCCCAGCACTCCCCTTCGCTCACACTGGGGTCTGGAGGCCAGTCCCGGTCCGTCGGCAGAAAGGGGACTGCACCAGAGTGGCAGTTCCCTGAGGCACAGTGCGACAGCCGTCTTTTGGTCACAATACGGCCAGGCATAAAACTGTGTAAAGCTGTGTGTGTTCTCTGCCCAAACCCCAGGCTTCCAGCGCTCCCCACGCTCCCCTCTGCTCTCGCTCCAAGGTCTGGAGGCCTGTCCCCCAGGGGTCCAGACTCTTGGACAATTGCTCGAGGGGTGTAGAAAGTGCTGGGCTGCAGCTGGTCGGTGCAGACTCTGGGATATGGGAGCGGAGAGAGGACGGTTGGCCGGAGAGGAGCTACACCGGAGCAACGGTTGCCTGAGCCATAAGGCAGCAGCCCTCTTTTGCTAGCAATACGGCTCACTACAGAATATTCTGAAGCCACACCCCCTGTCTCCCTGGGCAACCAGAGACTCTGAATTTGCCTGAGGCAACTCCAACTTGCAAACCAGGGAAACTCCCAGGGCGGGGCTGACCCAGAGGTCCGCTTTACTAAACCTAAGACCCACCTGGCCCTCAGCCTATAGACAATACAAGAGCAAAGACAAGCTGATTTGGAACTCAATTCAGCTTCTCTTCTGCAGGGGAAACGCAGAGTTGTTCTGTTCTGTTCTGTCAGTAACATTAATCAGGGGCGAGACTGGACCTGAGTGAAAACCCCTCAACCTTCATCTAGCGCCCGAGATTGTCAGGCCTCACCTCCTCCTGCTGGAGAGAGGCAGAACGCAGCGGCCTGGCAGACTTCCTTGTGATTCAGGCAGGTACAACCTCCTGGAGTACCGATTCACTACAGGCAACTGGGTCAGCCAACTGCAGGGTGTGAAGTGACTGCAGTGACTGGGTGTGAAGTGGTGCAAGGTGGGGAAGGAGGCAGCAACCTTCCCAGACTGATTTATAGGCTGGGTGGCTTCTCCTGACTCCACGCAGCACTGGAGCAAGCCACACCAGAGTAGTAACCAGACCCCTGTGATCGAGTTCCCAGAGACCTCTTAAACTCTCTCACCCGAGACAGGTGCAGACTGAGACAATTGATTTGGACATTTTTGAAATGAACCAATCACCTGAGGACAAATCAGGTGGTGTCCTAGGTGCTCGGTGGTAGGAAGGTTTGATTTTTCTTTTCCAACTGTTTGCCGGTGGGGGCTGGGGTGACTTAATTGCTGATATTTCTCCACAGCTGAGACTTCAATCCAAAGTATCTGTTTCACTAGGGTGGAACAGAAACCAGCTGAAAACAAGGTAGAACCATTTAGCCCCACCACACCAGATAGGGCCCCAGTTTCTCAGGCCACACCACTGTATAGGCCCTCGACAAAGCCCCAGGGGAAAAAATCAGAGGGAGTAAAACAACCATGGGGCAGAATCAGTGGAAAAACTCTGGTAACATGAATAACCAGAATAGATCAACCCCCCTCCCCAAGGAAAGATATGGCAGATGCAATTGAAGATCCCATTCATAAACAACTGGCTGAGATGTCAGAAATCGAATTCAGAATTTGGATTGCAGACAAGATTAACAAAGTGGAATTAGGAATTCGAGGAGAAATTCAAAAGCTGTCTCAAGAATTTAACAAATTTAAAGACAAAACCACCAAAGACTTAGACACACTGGAACAAGAATTTGCAGCCCTCAAAGATATGAAAAATACAGTAGAATCCCTCAGTAACAGAATGGAGCAAGCAGAAGAAAGGATTTCTGACATTGAAGATAAAGCCTTTGAACACTCCCAAACTATCAAAGAGGAAGAGAAATGGAGAGCAAAAATGGATCACTCTCTCAGAGAGCTCTGGGATAATTCGAAGAAGGCGAATATCCGAATCATAGGAGTTCCAGAAACAGATGAAGTGGCCTCGCTGGGCACAGAGGCCCTTCTGCATGAAATTATGAAAGAGAATTTTCCAAACATGCCTAGAGATTCTGAAATTCAGATAGCGGACAGCTTCAGAACCCCAGCACGATTCAACCTCAATAAGACATCCCCAAGGAATATCATAATTAATTTCACTAAAGTTAATATGAAGAAGAAAATCCTCAAAGCTGCTAGGAGAAAGAAAACCATTACCTTCAAAGGCAAGAATATTAGAATGACTGCAGATCTCTCTGCTGAAAATTTTCAAGCCAGAAGAGGGTGGTCACTGACTTTTAATCTCCTAAAGCAAAATAACTTTCAAACCTGGATGTTGTATCCAGCTGAACTGAGTTTCATTTATGATGGAGAAATTAAATACTTTAATGACATTCATACGTTGAAGAAATTTGCCATAACCAAACCAGCTCTTCAGGATATTCTCAGACCTATCCTCCATAATGACCAACCCAATCCTATACCACAAAAGTAAACTAACTCATAAACTTCCGATCAAACTCCAATTTCCACACTGGCAAAAGGATTAAAAATGGCCACTGGACGTTTGAAAAACTTGATACCCAAAACTTCACCAGACTTATCAATATTCTCCATTAATGTGAACGGCTTAAACTGTCCTCTAAAGAGGCATAGCTTAGCTGACTGGATACAAAAACTCAGGCCAGAAATCTGTTGCATACAAGAGTCACATCTTAACCTAAAAGACAAATACAGACTCAGGGTGAAAGGATGGTCGTCCATATTTCAGGCAAATGGTAATCAGAAAAAAGCAGGTGTTGCAATTTTATTTGCAGATACAATAGGCTTTAAACCAACAAAAGTAAGGAAGGACAAGAATGGTCATTTCATATTTGTTAAGGGTAATACTCAATATGATGAGATCTCAATTATTAATAACTATGCACCCAACCAGAATGCACCTCAATTTATAAGAGAAACTCTAACAGACATGAGCAACTTGATTTCCTCCAGCTCCATAATCGTCGGAGATTTCAACACTCCTTTGGCAGTGTTGGATCGATCCTCCAACAAGAAGCTGAGCAAAGAAATCTTAGATTTAAACCTAACCATCCAACATTTGGATTTAGCAGACATCTACAGAACATTTCATCCCAAAAAAACTGAATACACATACTTTCATCAGCCCATGGAACTTACTCCAAAATCGATCACATCTTAGGTCACAAGTCTAACCTCAGTAAATTTAAAGGAATAGAAATTATTCCATGCATCTTCTCGGACCACAGTGGAATAAAACTTGAGCTGAGTAACAACAGGAATCTGCATACTCATACAAAAACATGGAAGTTAAATAACCTTATGCTGAATGATAGCTGGGTCAGAGATGAGATTAAGAAAGAAATTGCCAGTTTTTTGGAACAAAACAACAATGAAGACACGAACTATCAGAACCTCTGGGACACCGCAAAGGCAGTTCTAAGAGGGAAATTTTTAGCACTGCAAGCCTTCCTCAAGAGAACAGAAAGAGAGGAAGTTAACAACTTAATGGGACATCTCAAGCAACTGGAAAAGGAAGAATATTCCAACGCCAAACCCAGTAGAAGAAAAGAAATAACAAAAATTAGAGCAGAATTAAATGGAATTGAAAACAAAAGAATAATACAACATATCAATAAAGCAAAAAGCTGGTTTTTTGAAAAGGTCAATAAAATAGATAAACCTTTGGCCAACCTAATCAGGAAAAAAAGAGTAAAATCTCTAATCTCATCAATCAGAAACAACAAAGATGAAATAACAACAGACTCCTCAGAAATCCAAAAAATTCTTAATGAATATTACAAGAAACTTTATTCTCAGAAATATGAAAATCTGAAGGAAATTGACCAATACTTGGAAGCACGTCACCTTCCAAGACTTAGCCAGAATCAAGTGGAAATGTTGAACAGGCCCATATCAAGTTCGAAAATAGCATCAAATATACAAAACCTCCCTAAAAAGAAAAGCCCGGGACCAGATGGTTTCACGTCTGAATTCCACCAAACCTTTAAAGAGGAATTAGTACCTATATTACTCAACCTGTTACAAAAGGTAGAAAAAGAAGGAAGACTACCCAACACGTTCTATGAAACAAACATCACCCTGATCCCCAAACCAGGGAAAGACCCAACAAGAAAAGAAAATTATAGACCGATATCACTAATGAATATAGATGCGAAAATATTCAACAAGATCCTAACAAACAGAATCCAGCAACACATCAAACAAATTATACATCATGACCAAGTTGGTTTTATCCCAGGATCTCAAGGCTGGTTCAATATACGTAAATCTATAAATGTAATCCAGAGAATAAACAAATTAAAAAACAAAGACCATATGATTCTCTCAATTGATGCAGAAAAAGCTTTTGATAATATCCAGCATCCCTTCATGATCAGAGCACTTAAGAAAATTGGTATAGAAGGGACATTTCTTAAACTGATAGAGACCATCTACAGCAAACCCACAGCCAATATCATATTGAATAGAGTTAAATTGGAATCATTTCCACTCAGATCAGGAACCAGACAAGGCTGCCCATTGTCTCCATTGCTTTTCAACATTGTAATGGAAGTTTTAGCCACTGCAATTAGGGAAGAAAAGGCGATCAAGGGTATCTGTATAGGGTCAGAAGAGATCAAACTTTCACTCTTCACGGATGATATGATAGTATATCTGGAAAACACTAGGGACTCTACTACAAAACTCTTAGAAGTGATCAAGGAATACAGCAGCGTCTCAGGTTACAAAATCAACATTCATAAATCGGTAGCCTTTATATATACCAACAACAGTCAAGTTGAAAAAAAAGTTAAGGACGCTATCCCATTCACAGTAGTGCTAAAGAAGATGAAATATTTGGGAATTTATCTAACAAAGGATGTGAAAGATCTCTATAAAGAGAACTATGAAACTCTAAGAAAAGAAATAGCTGAAAATATTAACAAATGGAAAAACATACCATGCTCATGGCTGGGAAGAATCAACATAGTTAAAATGTCTATACTACCAAAAGCAATACATAATTTCAAAGCAATCCTATTAAAGCTCCACTGTCATACTTTAAAGATCTGGAAAAAAACAATACTTCATTTTATATGGAATCAGAAAAAACCTCGAATAGCCAAGACATTACTCAGAAATAAAAACAAAGCAGGAGGAATTACACTACCAGACCTCAGACTATACTACAAATCAATAGTGATCAAAACAGCATGGTATTGGCACAAAAACAGAGAGGTAGATGTCTGGAATAGAATAGAGAATCAAGAGATGAATCCAGCTACTTACCATTATTTAATCTTTGACAAGCTAATTAAAAACATTCAGTGGGGATAAGATTCCCTATTTAACAAATGGTGCTGCGTGAACTGGCTGGCAACCTGTAGAAGACTGAAAGTGGACCCACACCTTTCATCATTAACTAAGATAGACTCTCATTGGATTAAAGATTTAAACTTAAGACATGAAACTATAAAAATACTAGAGGAGAGTGCAGGGAAAACCCTTGAAGAGATCGGGATGGGCGATTATTTTATGAGGAGGACCCCCCGGGCAATTGAAGCAGCTTCCAAAATACACTACTGGGACTTGATCAAACTAAAAAGCTTTTGCACAGCCAAGAACACAGTAAGTAAAGCAATCAAACAGCCCTCAGAATGGGAGAAGATATTTGCAGGTTATGTCTCCGACAAAGGTTTAATAACCAGAATCCACAGAGAACTCAAACACATTAGCAAGAATAGAACAAGGGATCCCATCGCAGGCTGGGCAAGGGATTTGAAGAGAAACTTCTCTGAAGAAGACAGGTGTGCGGCCTTCAGACATATGAAAAAATGCTCATCATCTTTAATCATCAGAGAAATGCAAATCAAAACTACTTTGAGATACCATCTAACTCCAGTGAGACTAGCCTATATCACAAAATCCCAAGACCAGAGATGTTGGCACGGACGTGGAGAAAAGGGAACACTTTTGCACTGCTGGTGGGAATGCAAATTAATACATTCCTTTTGGAAAGAGATATGGAGAACACTTAGAGATCTAAAAATAGATCTGCCATTCAATCCTGTAATTCCTCTACTGGGCATATACCCAGAAGACCAAAAATCACATCATAACAAAGATATTTGTACCAAAATGTTTATTGCAGCCCAATTCATAATTGCTAAGTCGTGGAAGAAGCCCAGGTGCCCATCGATCCACGAATGGATTAATAAATTGTAGTATATGTACACCATGGAATATTATGCAGCCTTAAAGAAAGATGGAGACTTTACCTCTTTCATGTTTATATGGATGGAGCTGGAACATATTCTTCTTAGTAAAGTATCTCAAGAATGGAAGAGAAAGTACCCAATGTACTCAGCCCTACTATGAGACTAATTTAGGGTTTTCACATGAAAGCTATAACCCACTTACAACCTAAGAATGGGGGATGGGGGAAAGGGAGGGGAGGGAGGGGGGAGGTGGGTAGAGGGAAGGGGATTGGTGGGATTACACCAGCGGTGCATCTTACACGGGTATGTGTGAAACTTGGTAAACGGTCTGTAAAGCTAGTGAATGATGCCCCATGATCATATCAATGTACACTGCTATGATTTAATAAAAAAAAAAGAAAAAAGAAAATAATCTATTAATTCCTAATCGACATATAATAAACTGAAAATATTTAATATGTGTATTTCATCACTTTTTACCCATGTACTACGTATGTCACCACCATCAAGATAATGAATATTTCTAGCACTTCCGAGCTAGTTTTTTAATTTTATTAAAAATTATTTAATTTTTTACTAATTTTAGTAATAATTTTAGGTTTACAGAAAAGTTGCAAAGACAGTATGAAGAGTTTCTATTTATCTCTTACTCAGCTCCCTCTAATATTAATCTCTTACACAACTATGGTACAGTTATCAAAAAGAAGAAATTAATATTGGTAAATTACAATTAACAAAACTACCAAACTTTATTCAGATTTCACAAGCTTCTCCACTTAAAATTTTCTTTTTCTGTTGCAGAATCTAATCCATGGCCCATGGTGCATTTAGCAAAATGTAGTTTTTATCTTATTATTACTTAATGTATTCCTTAGCATTACATGGTGAAAATCTCTTCAAAAGTATTGTTTTAAAGACTGTCTCATTTTTCTTGTTATCCATTTACTATATTGCTAAACTAGGTTATTTCCACAATTTGCTTTTATAAACAGTGTTGCAGTGAAAATCTTCATATCTAGGATGTGAGAGCAAGATGGTGGCCGAGTAACCGATTCCCTGCAACTGGGCACCGTGAGTTTGGGGAGATAAGACTCCAGGCATCTCTGGCTGGTGGGATCTGCCTATAACCATCCCTTTGAGGATACAGGGAGTCAGCAAGAGACTTCTTTGTCCCAAGAGGACAAAAACAGTGGAAAACTAAAAAGTGGTTGCATGTGTTCGATGGGTCTAATCCTGCCGATAGCTGTAAGTATCAGCAGCGAGACTGCAAACCAGAAAGGCCTTACCTGTGAACTGTTTTGGTGTTTTTGGACTTGGCACTCAGTTGAACTGCCTTGGGGAGAGCTTGAGCAGGTTGCAGAGAACGTTGGGTGTTGTCTAGGGCCCCAGACTGAGCCACTGTGACAGACGGAGCTAATAGTGTTCACCTATGGGCCGCAGGCAGCCATTGTGAGAGAACTGCCCCAGCAAGCTTTGCCCTCAGGGTTTCAGAGCAAGAATCAGGCAGAAGCTGATAACCTAGTGACTGAGCAGCCTAAAGGTGGGGACTGAGCCGCCTTAGAGCCTTAACCCTCAGGGGCAGAGTGAGACCGGTTTTGGCACACTGGGTAAGTGGAGAGCCACTTCAGCAGTGATCACAGAGACAAACACTTTCCTGGGAAAGCTTCTGCTTAGCCGAGTTTAGAAGTTTAAATTGCCTTTTTAAGAGGGCTGAGGAGAGATTTAGGGTGACAACTCTGTGGGGTTTGAGAAATCAGTGGAGGCCTCCAGTCATATCAGTATTGTGATTAACATCTCATACCCCAGAAGACCACCTGTTGCCCAGACAATATTCAAGAAGATATATATACTGCTTTGTTTTTGTTGTTGTTGTTTTTTTGTTTGTTTATTTTGTTGTTGTTTGGTTTTTTAATTTCAACCTTTTCTGTACAGATTTTTTCTCTTCTTTCTCCATTTTTCTAGTTTAAATACAATTTCCCATTGCTACCTTTTTCAATAATTACAACTTCATTTTTGCTAGTGTTTCTATCCCTATTATTTGGGTTTTCACCCAATTTTATCCTATAAAGTTTTCTATTTGCTTGTTTTGGTTTGATTTATAGCATTTTTGTCTTTCTTCTCTACTTGGTGGACGTGGGGTACTGTGTCTGATCAGGTTAGCAAAGAGCTGCTAACCTGAAGGGAACCACCCAACCAGGCATCCCCAGAGGTTGGAGATTTTTAAAGATTGTGTCAAAGTACCCTACTGTACAATTATATTGCTCTGTCTCCCCCCCCTTGCCTCTCTTCTTTTTGTCAATATTCCCTTTTACCCATCCCTCTCCTTGCTCTATTTTCTTTTTGTTCTTTCTTTCTTTTTCTTTATTTTATCCCGTCTTGCTCTTCAACCTTCTCATCCTTCTGGTCCTGTACCAAAAGGACTCATTGAAACCTTAGTCCACAGGCATGGGAACTTAAAGAACAAGAGGAAGTGAAAGGAAAATTAGGGAACTTAAAGAGCAAGAGAAAGGGAAAGGAAAATTAGAGCAAGAGTAAGTGAAAGGAAAATTAGGGCAGATAAAAAAAAAATCACTCATGAGGAAGAATCAGCAGGACACTCCAGGCAACATGAAGAACCAATCCAGAGCAACCCCTCCAAGGGACCATGAGGTAGCTACTGCAGAGGATTCTACCTATAAAGAAATGTTAGGAATGACAGAAAAGGAATTTAGAATACACATGATGAAAACAATGAAGGAAATGATGGAAACAATGAAGGAAACTGCTAATAAAGTGGAAAATAATCAAAAGGAAATCCAAAAACAGAATCAAATAAGAGATGACCGATATGAATAATAGAGAAAGGATATAGTGGAGCTGAGAACTGAAGTAGTCAATTAGGGAATTTAAAGATGCAATGGAAAGTATCAGAAACAGGTTAGACCATGCAGAAGAAAGAATTTCAGAGGTAGAGGACAAAGTTCTTAAGATAACTCAGATAGTTAAAGAGGCAGAAAAGAGAGAGAAAGCAGAACGTTCACTGTCAGAATTATGGAACTTTATGAAACATTCCAACATACGAGTTATAGGAATCCCAGAAGGGGAAGAAGAATGCCCCAGAGGAATGGAAGCCATACTAGAGAATATTATAAATGAAAATTTCACAAATATCACCAAAGATTCTGACACACTGCTTTCAGGGGGATATCAGACCCCAGGTCACCTCAACTCTAACCGAGCTTCTCCAAGACACATTGTGATGAACCTGTCCAAAGTCAAGACAAAAGAAAAGATTCTTCAAGCTGCCAGGAGTAAGTGCCAGTTAACCTACAGGGGCAAATCCATCAGAGTGACCGCAGACTTCTCTAATGAAACTTTCCAAGCAAGAAGACAATGGTCATCTACCTTTAATCTACTTAAACAGAACAATTTCCAGCCCAGAATCCTGTACCCTGCTAAGCTAAGCTTTAAAATTGACGGAGAAATCAAATCATTTACGGATATACAAACATTGAGGAAATTCGCCCCAACAAGACCAGCTCTACAGGACATACTTCAACCTGTTCTACACACTGACCATCACAATAGATCATCAGCAAAGTAAGAACTCAGAAAGTAAAGGACAGAACCTAACCTCCACACTGATGCAAAAGATAAAACTAAGCAATGGACTCTCACAAAATAAGATGAATAGAATACTACCACACTTATCAATTATCTCAATAAATGTTAATGGCTTGAATTCCCCACTGAAGAGACATAGATTGGCTGACTGGATTAAAAAACACAAGCCATCCATTTGCTGTCTGCAAGACACACACCCGGCTTCAAAAGACAAATTAAAGCTCCGACTCAAGGGTTGGAAGACAATTTTTCAGGCAAATGGCATTCAGAAGAAAAGAGGAGTTGCGATCTTGTTTTCAGATTCATGTGGATTTAAAACAACTAAAGTCAAAAAAGACAAAGATGGTCACTTTATATTGGTCAAGGGAAAAATACAACAAGAAGACATTTCAATTCTAAATATTTATGCACCCAATTTAAAGGCTCCCAGATTCTTGACACAGACTTTACTCAGTCTGAGCAATATGATATCTGATAATACCATAATAACAGGGGACCTTAACACTCCTCTTACAGAGCTGGACAGATCCTCTAAACAGAAATTAAACAAAGATATAAGAGATTTAAATGAGACCCTAGAACAACTGTCCTTGATAGACGCATATAGAACACTCTATCCCAAAGATAAAGAATATACATTCTTCTCATCACCCCATGGAACATTCTCCAAAATTGATCATATCCTGGGACACAAAACAAATATCAACAGAATCAAAAGAATTGAAATTTTACCTTGTATCTTCTCAGACCATAAGGCACTAAAGGTGGAACTCAACTCTAACAAAAATTTCAACCCCACACAAAGGCATGGAAATTAAACAACCTTCTGTTGAATAACAAATGGGAGCAGGAAGAAATAAAACAGGAAATCATTAACTTCCTTGAGCATAACAACGATGAAGACACAAGCTACCAAAACCTATGGGATACTGCCAAAGCAGTTTTGAGAGGAAAATTTATCACTTTAGATGCCTGCATTTGAAAAACAGAAAGAGAATGCATCAGCAAACTGACAAGCCATCTTATAGAATTAGAAAAAGAAGAACAATTTAAGCCTAAACTCAGTAGAAGAAAAGAAATATCTAGGGCGGCGCCTGTGGCTCAGTCGGTAAGGTGCCAGCCCCATATACCGAGGGTGGTAGATTCAAACCAGGCCCCGGCCAACTGCAACCCAAAAATAGCTGGGCGTTGTGGCGGACGCCTGTAGTCCCAGCTATTCGGGAGGCTGAGGCAAGAGAATCAATTAAGCCCAGGAGTTGGAGGTTGCTGTGAGCCTGTGTGATGCCACGGCACTCTACCAGGGCCATAAAGTGAGACTCTGTCTCTACAAAAAAAAAAAAAAAAGAAAAAAAAGAAATATCCAAAATCAAATCAGAGATCAATGAAATAGAAAACAAAAGAATCATTCAGAAAATTAATGAAACAAGGAGTTGGTTTTTTGATAAAATAAATAAAATAGATAAACTTTTGGCCAGACTAATGAGAAACAGAAAAGTAAAATCTCTAGTAACCTCAATCAGAAATTATAAAGGGTATACAATATAATTGTCTTAACAGGAAAGTGCCAGGAAGGCTATGTTAACCAGTGTGATGAAAATGTGTCAAACTGTTTATGGAACCAGTGTATGGTGCCCCATGATTGCATTGATATACACAGCTATGATTTAATATTAATTAAAAAAAAAGAAATGATAAAGGAGAAATAACAACTGATCCCAAAGAGATACAAGAGATCATCTCTGAATACTACCAGAAACTCTATGCCCAGAAATTTGACAATGTGAAGGAAATGGATCAATATTTGGAATCACACCCTCTCCCTAGACTTAGCCAGGAAGAAATAGAGCTCCTGAACAGACCAATTTCAAGCACTGAGATCAAAGAAACAATAAAAAAGCTTCCAACCAAAAAATGCCCTGGTCCAGACGGCTTCACTCCAGAATTCTATCAAACCTTCAAGGAAGAACTTATTCCTGTACTGCAGAAATTATTCCAAAAAATTGAGGAAGAAGGAATCTTCCCCCAACATGTTCTATGAAGCAAACATCACCCTGATACCAAAACCAGGAAAAGACCCAAACAAAAAGGAGAATTTCAGACCAATTTCACTAATGAATATAGATGCAAAAATTCTTAACAAAATCTTAGCCAATATATTACAGCTTATCATCAAAAAAGTCATACGTCATGATCAAGTAGGTTTCCTCCCAGGGATGCAAGGCTGGTTTAACATACACAAGTCCATAAACGTTATCTACCATATTAACAGAGGCAAAAATAAAGATCATATAATCCTCTCAATAGATGCAGAAAAAGCATTTGATAAAATCCAGCATCCTTTTCTAATTAGAACACTGAAGAGTATAGGCATAGGTGTCACAGTTCTAAAACTGATTGCAGCTATCTGTGACAAACCCACAGCTAATATTTTACTGAATAGAGTAAAACTGAAAGCTTTCCCTCTTAGAACTGGAACCAGACAAGGTTGTCCTCTGTCACCTTTACTATTCAACACAGTGCTGGAAGTTCTAGCCAATACAATTAGGCAAGACAAGGAAATAAAGGGAATCCAAATGGGAGCAGAGGAGGTCAAACACCTCCTCTTTGCTGATGACATGATCTTATACTTAGAGAATCCCAAAGACTCAACCACAAGACTCCTAGAAGTCATCAAAAACAAACAAACAAACAAAAAAAAAAAACAGTAATGTTTCAGGATATAAAATCAATGTCCACAAGTCAGTAGCCTTTGTATATGCCAATGACAGACAAGACGAGAAGCTAATTAAGGACACAACTCCCTTCACCATAGTTTCTAAGAAAATGAAATACCTAGGAATATACCTAATGAAGGAAGTGAAGGACCTCTATAAAGACAATTATGAAATCCTCAGAAAGGAAATAGCAGAGGATATTAACAAATGGAAGAACATACCAGGCTCATGGCTGGGAAGAATCAACATTGTTAAAATGTCTATAATTCCCAAAACAATCTACCTATTCAAAGCCATTCCTATAAAAATACCAACACTGTACTTTCAAGATTTGGAAAAAATGACTCTTCTTTTTGTATGGAACCAGAAAAAACCCTGTATAGCTAAGGCTTATAGTAATAAAAATATTTATAAATATCTTAGTAATAAAAATAAAGACAGGGGCATCACCATACCAGATTTTAGGCTGTACTACAAAGCCATAGTGGTCAAGACAGCATGGTACTGGCACAAAAATAGAGACATAGACACTTGTAATCTAATAGAAAACCAAGAAATGAACTAATATCTTACAACCACCTAATCTTTGATAAACCAAACAAGAATATACCTTGGCAGAAAGACTCTCTAGTCAATAAATGGTGTTGGGAGAACTGGATATCCACATGTAAAAGACTGAAGCTGGACCTACACCTTTTCCCACTCACAAAAATTGATTCAAGAGCATGGGGCCTAGTAAAAAATAAGTATTCAATCAATGAATTTAGTAAATTACATGTAAGTCACCTTCAAAAAAGCATGGAAATGCATATTATGGAAAAACTATGCATTGATTTCAAAAGGTGTTTTTGCACCCAAATGAACTCATACTAACTTATCATAACATGTCTGAACAGGATCTAGTATGAGGTACCAAGAAGGATAAGGAATCAGTTTGGAAGTTCCCTGTCAGCCCAACATGAATTTTGATAAAATTGAAATAGGAACAAAGGGAGGGCGGAGCAAGATGGCAGCCAAGTAACAGCTTCCTTGCATCTGGGCACCGTGAGTCTGGGGATATAGGACTCCAGGCATCTCTGGCTGCTGGGATCTCCCTATCATCACCCCTGAGAGGATACAGGGAGTCAGCAAGAGACTTCTGGACCCCAAGAGGAGGACTAAAACAGTGGAAAACCGGCAAGTGGTCGCGTGGATTCAATCCGTCTAAACCCACCCGCAACTTCCCCAGGCACGAGAACTTAAAGAGCAAGAGGAAGTGAAAGGAAAATTAGGGCAAGAAAACAGATAAAAGAAATCACTCATGAGGAAGAATCAGCAGAAAACTCCAGGCAACATGAAGAACCAGTCCAGAACAACCCCGCCAAGGGACCATGAGGTAGCTACTGCAGAGGATTCCATCTATAAAGAAATGTTAGGAATGACAGAAAGGGAATTTAGAATACACATGTTGAAAACAATGAAGGAAATGATGGAAACAATGAAGGAAACTGCTAATAAAGTGGAAAATAACCAAAAGGAAATTCAAAAACAGAATCAAATAAGAGATGAACGATATGAAGAATATAAAAAGGATATAGCAGAGCTGAAGGAACTGAAACAGTCAATTAGGGAACTTAAAGATGCAATGGACAGTATCAGCAACAGGTTAGACCATGCAGAAGAAAGAATTTCAGAGGTAGAAGACAAAGATTATGAGATAACTCAGATAGTAAAAGAGGCAGAAAAGAGGAGAGAGAAAGCAGAACGTTCACTGTCAGAATTATGGGACTTTATGAAGCGTTCCAACATACGAGTTATAGGAATTCCAGAAGGGGAAGAAGAATGCCCCAGAGGAATGGAAGCCATACTAGAGAATATTATAAAAGAAAATTTCACAAATATCACCAAAGATTCTTACACACTGCTTTCAGAGGGCTATCAGACCCAAGGTCGCCTCAACTCTAACCGAGCTTCTCCAAGACACATTGTGATGAACCTGTCCAAAGTCAAGACAAAAGAAAAGATTCTTCAAGCTGCCAGGAGTAAGCGCCAGTTGACCTACAGGGGCAAATCCATCAGAGTGACCGCAGACTTCTCTAATGAAACTTTCCAAGCAAGAAGACAATGGTCATCTACCTTTAATCTACTTAAACAGAACAATTTCCAGCCCAGAATTCTGTAACCTGCTAAGCTAAGCTTCAAAATTGACGGAGAAATCAAATCGTTTACGGATATACAAACATTGAGGAAATTTGCCACAACAAGACCAGCCCTACAGGAAATACTTCAACCTGTTCTGCACACTGACCACCACAATGGATCAGCAGCAAAGTAAGAACTCAGAAATTAAAAGACAGAACCTAACCTCCCCACTGATGCAAAAGATAAAACTAAGCAATGGACTCTCACAAAATAAGACGAATAGACTACTACCACACTTATCAATTATCTCAATAAATGTTAATGGCTTGAATTCCCCACTGAAGAGACATAGATTGGTTGACTGGATTAAAAAACACAAGCCATCCATTTGCTGTCTGCAAGAAACACACCTGGCTTCAAAAGACAAATTAAAGTTCCGACTCAAGGGTTGGAAGACAATTTTTCAGGCAAATGGAATTCAGAAGAAAAGAGGAGTTGCAATCTTATTTTCAGATACATGTGGATTTAAAGCAACTAAAGTCAAAAAAGACAAAGATGGTCACTTTATATTGGTCAAGGGAAAAATACAACGAGAAGACATTTCAATTCTAAATATTTATGCACCCAATTTAAAGGCTCCCAGATTCTTGAAACAGACCTTACTCAGTCTGAGCAATATGATATCTGATAATACCATAATAACAGGGGACCTTAACACTCCTCTTACAGAGCTGGACAGATCCTCTAAACAGAAATTAAACAAAGATATAAGAGATTTAAATGAGACCCTAGAACAACTGTGCTTGATAGACGCATATAGAACACTCCATCCCAAAGATAAAGAGTATACATTCTTCTCATCACCCCATGGAACATTCTCCAAAATTGATCATATCCTGGGACACAAAACAAATATCAACAGAATCAAAAGAATTGAAATTTTACCTTGTATCTTCTCAGACCATAAGGCACTAAAGGTGGAACTCAACTCAAACAAAAATGCTTGACCCCACCCAAAGGCATGGAAATTAAACAATCTTCTGTTGAATAATAGATGGGTGCAGGAAGAAATAAAACAGGAAATCATTAACTTCCTTGAGCATAACAACAATGAAGATACAAGCTACCAAAACCTGTGAGATACTGCAAAAGCAGTTTTCAGAGGAAAATTCATCGCTTTAGATGCCTACATTCGAAAAACAGAAAGAGAGCACATCAACAATCTCACAAGAGATCTTGTGGAATTGGAAAAAGAAGAACAATCTAAGCCTAAACTCAGTAGAAGAAAAGAAATATCCAAAATCAAATCAGAGATCAATGAAATAGAAAACAAAAGAATCATTCAGAAAATTAATGAAACAAGGAGTTGGTTTTTTGAAAAAATAAATAAAATAGATAAACCATTGGCCAGACTAACGAGGAATAGAAAAGTAAAATCTCTAGTAACCTCAATCAGAAATGATAAAGGGGAAATAACAACTGATCCCACAGAGATACAAGAGATGATCTCTGAATACTACCAGAAACTCTATGCCCAGAAATTTGACAATGTGAAGGAAATGGATCAATATTTGGAATCACATCCACTCCCCAGACTCAGCCAGGGAGAAATAGAGCTCCTGAACAGACCAATTTCAAGCACTGAGATCAAAGAAACAATAAAAAATCTTCCAACCAAAAAATGCCCTGGTCCAGACGGCTTCACTCCAGAATTCTATCAAACCTTCATGGAAGAGCTTATTCCTGTACTGCAGAAATTATTCCAAAAAATTGAGGAAGAAGGAATCTTCCCCCAACACATTCTATGAAGCAAACATCACCCTGATACCAAAACCAGGAAAAGACCCAAACAAAAAGCAGAATTTCAGACCAATATCACTCATGAACATAGATGCAAAAATTCTCAACAAAATCCTAGCCAATAGATTACAGCTTATCATCAAAAAAGTCATTCATCATGATCAAGTAGGCTTCATCCCAGGGATGCAAGGCTGGTTTAACATACACAAGTCCATAAACGTTATCTACCATATTAACAGAGGCAAAAATAAAGATCACATGATCCTCTCAATAGATGCAGAAAAAGCATTTGATAAAATCCAGCATCCTTTTCTAACTAGAACACTGAAGAATATAGGCATAGGTGGCACATTTCTTAAACTGATTGAAGCTATTCTATGACAAAACCACAGCCAATATTTTACTGAATGGAGTAAAACTGAAAGCTTTTCCTCTTAGAACTGGAACCAGACAAGGCATGATCTTATACTTAGAGAACCCCAAAGACTCAACCACAAGACTCCTAGAAGTCATCAAAAAATACAGTAATGTTTCAGGATATAAAATCAATGTCCACAAGTCAGTAGCCTTTGTGTACACCAATAACAGTCAAGATGAGAAGCTAATTAAGGACACAGCTCCCTTCACCATAGTCTCAAAGAAAATGAAATACCTAGGAATATACCTAAAGAAGGAGGTGAAGGACCTCTATAAAGAAAACTATGAACTCCTCAGAAAGGAAATAGCAGAGGATATTAACAAATGGAAGAACATACCATGCTCATGGATGGGAATAATCAACATTGTTAAAATGTCTATACTTCCCAAAGCAATCTACCTATTCAATGCCATTCCTATCAAAATACCAACATCGTACTTTCAAGATTTGGAAAAAACGATTCTGCGTTTTGTATGGAACCGGAAAAAAACCCATATAGCTAAGGCAGTTCTCTGTAACAAAATAAAGCTGGGGGCATCAGCACACCAGATTTTAGTCTGTATTACAAAGCCATAGTGCTCAAGACAGCATAGTACTGGCACAAAAACAGAGACATAGACACTTGGAATCGAATTGAAAACCAAGAAATGAAACTAACATCTTACAACCACCTAATCTTTGATAAACGAAACAAGAACATACCTTGGGGGAAAGACTCCCTATGCAATAAATGGTTTTGAAGAACTGGATGTCTACATGTAAAAGACGGAAACTGGACCCACACCTTGCCCCACTCACAAAAATTGATTCAAGATGGATAAAGGACTTAAATTTAAGGCATTAAACAATAAAAATCCTCCAAGAAAGCATAGGAAAAACACTGGAAGATATTGGCCTGGGGAAAGACTTCATGAAGAAGACTGCCATGGCAATTGCAACAACAACAAAAATAAACAAATGGGACTTCATTAAACTGAAAAGCTTCTGTACAGCTAAGGAGACAATAATCAAAGCAAAGAGACAACCTACACAATGGGAAAGGATACTTGCATATTTTTAATCAGACAAAAGCTTAATAACTAGGATCTATAGAGAACTCAAATTAATCCACATGAAAAAAGCCAACAATCCCATATATCAATGGGCAAGAGACATGAACAGAACTTTCTCTAAAGACGATAGACAAATGGCTAACAAACACATGAAAAAATGTTCATCATCTCTATATATTAGAGAAATGCAAATCAAAACAACCCTGAGATATCATCTAACCCCAGTGAGAATGGCCCACATCACAAAATCTCAAAACCGCAGATGCTGGCGTGGATGTGGACAGAAGGGAACACTTTTACACTGCTGGTGGGACTGCAAACTAGTACAACCTTTCTGGAAGGAAGTATGGAGAAACCTCAAAGCACTCAAGCTAGACCTCCCATTTGATCCTGCAATCCCATTACTGGGCATCTACCCAGAAGGAAAGAAATCCTTTTATCATAAGGACACTTGTACTAGACTGTTTATTGCAGCTCAATTTACAATAGCCAAAATGTGGAAACAGCCTAAATGCCCACCAACCCAGGAATGGATTAACAAGCTGTGGTATATGTATACCATGAATGCTATTCAGCCATTAAAAAAATGGAGACTACATCCTTTGTATTAACCTGGATGGAAGTGGAAGACATTATTCTTAGTAAAGCGTCACAAGAATGGAGAAGCATGAATCCTATGTACTCAATTTTGATATGAGGACAATTAATGACAATTATGGTTATGGGGGGAAAGAAAGAGGGAAGGAGGGAGGGGGGTGGGGCCTTGGTGTGTGTCACACTTTATGGGGGCAAGACATGATTGCAAGAGGGACTTTACCTAACAATTGCAATCTTGTACCCTCAATGAATCCCCAACAACAACAACAAAAAAAAGTAAAAAAAAAAAATAGGAGCAAAGATCAAATTTATGATGATTCTGGGGAGAAAGAATAATAAAATCATTGATAAAAAAATTGATTCAAGATGGATAAAGGACTTAAATTTAAGGCATGAAACAATAAAAATCCTCAAAGAAAGCATAGGAAAAACACTGGAAGATATTGGCATGGGGAAAGACTTCATGAAGAAGACTGCCATGGCAATTGCAACAACAACAAAAATAAAGAAATGGGACTTCATTAAACTGAAAAGCTTCTGTTCAGCTAAGGAGACAACAACCAAAGCAAAGAGACAACCTACACAATGGGAAAGCATATTTGCATATTTTCAATCAGACAAAAACTTGATAACTAGGATCTATAGAGAACTCAAATCCACATGAAAAAAAAACTTGATAACTAGGATCTATAGAGAACTCAAATCCACATAAAAAAAAAACTTGATAACTAGGATCTATAGAGAACTCAAATCCACATGAAAAAAGCCAACAATCCCATATACCAATGGGCAAGAGACACGAATAGAACCTTCTCTAAAGAAGACAGACAAATGGCTAACAAACATATAAAAAAAAAGTTCATCATCCCTATCTATTCGAGAAATGCAAATCAAAACCACCCTGAGATATCATCTAACCCCAGTGAGAATGGCCCACATCTCAAAATCTCATACCTGCAGATGCTGGCGTAGATGAGGAGAGAAGGGAACACTTTTACACTGCTGGTGGGACTGAAAACTAGTACAACCTTTCTGGAAGGAAGTATGGAGAAACTTCAAAGCACTCAAGCTAGACCTCCCATTTGATCCTGCAATCCCATTACTGGGCATCTACCCAGAAGGAAAGAAATCCTTTTATCATAAGGACACTTGTACTAGACTGTTTATTGCAGCTCAATTTACAATAGCCAAAATGTGGAAACAGCCTAAATGCCCACCAACCCAGGAATGGATTAATAAGCAGTGGTATATGTATGCCATGGAATACTATTCAGCTATTAAAAAAAATGGAGACTTTACATCCTTCGTATTAACCTGGATGGAAGTGTAAGACAATATTTTTAGCAAAGCATCACAAGAATGGAGAAGCATGAATCCTATGTACTCAATTTTGATATGAGGACAATTAATGACAATTAAGGTCATGGAGGGGGTGGGGAAAGGGGAGAGCAGAGAGAGAAAGGAGGGAGGGGTGGGGAAAAGAACAGCAGAGAGAGGGAGGGAGGGGGGAGGTGGCACACACCTTTTGGGGAAGGACACGATTGCAAGAGGGACTTTACCTAACAAATGCAATCAGTGTAACCTGGCTTATTGTACCCTCAATGAATCCCCAACAATAAAAATAAATTAAAAAAAAAACAACTTCATATCTAAATCTTTCTTGACATCTCATGTTGTTTGTGTCCTTGAGGTCTCTTCCTTGAAATAAGCTGGCAGGTTAACGTCTTTTGATACGAACTTGCTTTTAATCTTCTAAAGAATTCAGTAAGATTTTGCAAACCTCGTCATAATACTTTTTTCAGTGGAGAATCACCAGTGGAAGCCAAAATTCAAGGATGAAAGTTTAACAAGACACAGGACATTTACACGGCCTCAAAATATCTCCCTGATTATTACCCATTGGCTATGAAGGGGAGAACAGTAACGTTACAGTGGAGAAATCTGGCAGGCAGCATCTTAATTAAGTAATCAAAGTTAATGAGTTCAGACTAGACAAGCCAACATCAACAGCCTCCTTGTCAGTGGTGTTCTCGCCAGAGATGCATAACCTGCTTCTGATAATGAGAAATGTGAGGCAAACCCACAGCCAGCACTTGCCACATACGCAGGGTTTGCCCTCTTCAAAATGTTGGCTTCCCGGAAGGCACAGGGACATTCTACATGAACGGAGATTATTTTCCTTTTACCCACCAAATGCAATGACTAATCTGGGATTGAATCCTGAACTGGAAGAGAAAATTTTAAGGTTTTGATTAAAAAGACATTGTTGGGGAAATATATCTATAGATTACATAATAGTACCAAACCAGTGCCAATTTCCTGACTCTGATAAATGCATGGTGAATAGTTATTTAAGAGAATGACCTGGTGTTTTAGGGCTTGCTTAAGAAATAGGAATAAAGAGAAAGCAGTATGCATCTTACTCCTAAATGGTTGAGTATTAAAAATATGTATTTATGTATCCATATATGTCACATGTGTCCATGTCATTTATATAATATATTATTCTTAATCTCAAGGCGAGAAAAAGAGAGAGAGAGACAGAGAGAGAGAAGATAAGGCAAGTGTGGCAAAATCATCACATTTGGGAAAGCTGGATATGAGGAAATTCCTTGTACTATTTTTTTCTGTCTAAATTTTTTTATTAAGTCATTTGTACATAGATCATGAATACATTTATGCCATCATAGTATTCAATGTGTTGATTATTTGTACAAATTGGAGTGCTTACATCCTACTAATTAACATAGCCTTCACCTCATTTGCCCAATTAGTGTTAAGACATTTGTGTTCTACACCTGATAGATCCAACTTGTACTTGCAATATGCTCCATAGGTGTGGTCCCCCTATTGACCCTCCTTCTATCGACCCACCCCCCTTCTTTCCCTCCCTCTCCCCTCGTTCATCCTTGGCTATAGTTGTGATTCATCTTTCATATGAAAGTGTGAGTGATTATAAATTGGTTTTATAGTAGTACTGACTACCTTGGATATTTTTTTTTTCATTTCTGAGATACTTTACTAAGAAGATTATTTTCCAGCTCCATCCATGTAAACATAAAAGAGGTAAAGTCTCCATTTTTTAATGCTGCATAGTATTCCATGGTATACATATATCATAATTTATTAATCCATTTATGGGTCGATAGGCACTTGGGCTTCTTCCATGACTTGGCAATTATGAATTGAGCTGCAATGAACAACTTAATGGACATCTCAAGCAACTGGAAAAGGAAAAACATTCCAATGCTAAACCTAGCAGAAGAAAAGAAATAACTAAAATTAGAGCAGAACTAAATGAAATTGAAAACAAAAGAATCATATAACAGATAATCAATCAAAAAGTTGGTTTTTTGAAAAGGTCAATAAAATAGATGAACCATTGGCTAACCTAACCAGAAGCAGAAGAGTAAAATCCCTAATTTCATCAATCAGAAATGATAAAGGCCAAATGACAATAGACTCTTCAGAAATTCAACAAATCCTTAATGAATATTACATAAAACTCTATTCTCTGAAGTATGAAAATCTGAAGGAAATAGATCAATACTTGGAAACATGCCACTTTTCTTGTACTATTCCTATTGTAAGACTTTAAGTTGGGAATTATTTCAAAATAAAAAAAAAAGTAGTTTTTTTTAAACCCAAACTCTGATATTTTTGAGAAAGTTTTTTTTTTTTTTCACACGTGGGTCACTCTGAAAGCTTTGAGGCTGTGTGAGGGTCCATTGTTTCACTTCCAAGAAACACACTGTCAACAGAGCCCCTTCTGATTCACTCGCCCATGTTTCAACTTGCTCAGCTTATTGGTGCAGCTGGGAGGGTTTCATTTGTTTCAATCTGTGTGGGTTTTGCATTGCTTGAATTTTGTGACTCTCAAAAATTTCATAATGACCCACATGTTTTTACACCCCACCACAGGAATACTATGTTGAGATGAACAGTTTGTTTAAATTCTCCTTTTCCATATGAGATAAATGAGCTTCCAAAAGGTTGAATTAACTTACTTGTGGCCACTCAGACGGAAAGATGTGTGATTTGCTGCTATTTTACCAGTCCCAAAACAATACAACCCCTCCCCCCCATACTCTATAACCTACTAATAAAGGTGTCTTACTTTGGGGTCCTTCAAGGCACAGTGTGAGGCAAAGATGCAGTTGTAAGCAGTTTATCTGGGCGCTGACCCTAGCAGACACTGTGAGAAAAGAAGGGAGAAACACAGTTGGAGGTGTGGCACAGCAAGGTACTTCCAGCCACTAGGGCCCTGCAGAAGTGTCCCACTGATGGGTGATGGCACTGAAGTGTCTTCCACCAACCTCCATCCCTCAAATGGAGGGTGGAGGGTCCATTAGGGTGTCAGGTCTTGAGTATTCCCAGCAGGGCTGTGGCTGTGGACCCCCTGTCAGAGAACAGGGTCAGGCAGAGAGGGTGTGGAGCACAGGCTTGGGTAGGCAATCTCCAGGGCCCGTCAGGAGCAACATACAGACAGGGCTGTAAGGGTAAGGATTGAGTAAGCCGTGGCAAATCCAAGCCACAAAATATTACACGGCTCTTACAAAGAATGAATTAGCTCTTAGTTGACTTATAGAAATGGCTATGATAAGGCATGAAAGAAATTTGCAGTGGAATATATTTAGTGTAATCTCATTTTTCTAAAAATAAAGAACAATAATTATGACCATGCAGAGTAGCAGGCTCCTTTGGTGCGGGGCCAAATTCTCCATTAGGTCTAGCAGGCACAGAGGCCAAGGCCACAAAATATTTCCATTTCATGTAAAATCAGAAGGGAAAAAGTGAACTTTTAGGTCAAAGAGAATGTTTTAATGTATAATAGTAATATGTTCTTATACCAGTTTTATATTAATATTTTACTAATGCAGTCATAAAATACCTTTAATATTTTTCAAGGTGGAAGGGGTATAGACTTCCATCTACGAGGTATTTATTTCAGAGAAACCCAATATTAGACTCTTTCTTTTTTAAAAAGCTGAAAGGATTCTTCATACTTCTTTCCAAAAAGGCTCCTTTGCAATCCCACCACCAGTGTGTAAGTGTTCTCCTCTCTCTCCACCTACAACAGCATCTGCAGCTTTGGGACTTTATGATGTGCCTTGTTCTCACTGGGGTTAGGCGCTATCTCAACAAGTTTTTG
This sequence comes from Nycticebus coucang, assembly GCF_027406575.1. Lineage (NCBI taxonomy): Eukaryota > Metazoa > Chordata > Mammalia > Primates > Lorisidae > Nycticebus > Nycticebus coucang. Next base: position 109,937,570 of record NC_069791.1, read on the forward strand.
ATTTGCATTTCTGATGATTAAGGACAATGAGCATTTTTTCATGTGTGTGTTGACCATTTTTCTGCCTTCTTGGGAAAAAGTTCTGTTTGTGTCTCTTGCCCAATGATTGATGGGGTTGTTTGTGCTTTTCTTGTTTATTTGCTTGAGTTCTTTGTAGATTCTGGCTATTAGGCCTTTGTCTGATCCATAATCAAATGCAGAGGCCTTCTCCCATTCTGAAGGTTGTTGATTGTGTCCTTACCTGTGCAGAAGCTTTTTAACTTGATCAGGTTCCATTTATTTATTTTTATTGCTGCTGCAATTGCCAGTGGGGTCAACTTCACAAATTCTTTCCCTGGGCCAATATCATTAATTTTTTTCCCCACACTTTCCTCTAGGGTTTTTATCATTTCATGTCTTAGATTTAAATCTTTTAGCTAGTAAGAGTTAATTTTTGTAAGTGGTAAGAGGTGCAGGTCCAGTTTCAGTCTTTTACATGGGGTTAACCAGTTCTTCCAGCACCATTTACTAGATAGGGATTCTTTCCCCCCAGTGTAAGCTTTGGTTGGTTTATAGAAGATCAGATGGTGATATGAGACTGGTTTCATCTCTAGGTTTTTTTATTCTGTTCCATAGATCTATGCTTTTGTTTCTATGCTAGTACTACGCTGTTTGGATCACTGTAGACTTGTAATGTAGCTTGAAGTTTGGTAATGTGATGCCTCCAGATTTGATTTTATTTCTGTGGTATATGTATACCATGGAATGATATTCAGCCATAAAAAGATGGAGACTTTGCATCGCTTGTATTTTCCTAGGTGGATTTGCAGAATGTTCTCAAGAATGGAAAAGCAAGCATTCCATGTACTCAGTACTAAACTGAAACTAGCAGATCAACAACTACAGCCCACAGGAGAGAAAAACACAATTAAATTCAAGGGGTTGGGGGCACTTGGTAAGTTGCCATCTAACAGGTATGACGCTGGGGTACATGGCACACTTTCTGGGCAAAGTACTCAACTGCAACCCGGACTTTACCTTACAAAGGCAAACAATGTAACCTAATTGTATGTACTTTCTATTAACCTGAAGAAAAAGTGCTAAGGCATATACTATGATATTTTAGGATGGAGCAACACAAAGGCCTTGTTATCTCACCAAAGTGATGGTAGAGGCTTCCACAAAGCCTTGAAGCTACCAACTTATGGAAAAAGTGAAACATTAGAGAAAGGACTCCCAGACACTGCTCACCCAGAGACCTCACTGAAGTTCTGTTAAATGTTCTAATGATGCTCTTTAAAGCAAAGGGATACAGTTCAGGACTGAGTGCTGTAATCACTCTTCATACCTCTCTGGTCTCTCTCACTCTGAACAGAATGAGAAAGTAAGGGGGGAGGGAAAGGGATAGGAAGGGGGCAAAAAAGAAGGGAGGGAGGGAGTCTCTAGATTTTTAGAGTATTTGCTTGTTTTCCAAACATCAAATTTTCTGAATAGGAAAATTTGGAAAACACAGAGGAAAAAACTAATTACAGAATCCCTGTACCCAGAGATAAGCATTTTTCCCTGCTGAATGGGCTCCTTGTTTTTCATTCTTTGATTACAGTTGAGATTATATAACATTCTGTGGGTGCACAGCATCTCCTGGTGAGCTGGCTAAACATAAAGATTTTTATCCTTGCTTTATCTCAAGTCTTCTGAACCAGAACCTCTGGGCTGGGCTCCTGCTTTTGCATTTAAACTAGGTCCCAGGGACGCTGATGTGCAGGTCCAAGATCAGGAACCACTCTTTGCATTCTGCATTGTTATTTAATACTATTCCTAAACACTTCCCTTTACCACCGGTAGACCTTTCAATCACTTACCTGAGAATGCATTATTTATATTACACAAATGACTTTAAAAAAAATTTTTTTTTTGAGACAGGTCTTGTTCTGTTCTCAGGCTGGAACTCAGTGTCATCATCACAGCTCTCTGCAATTTCAAACTCCTAGGCTAAAGTGATCCTCCTGTCTCAGCTTCCCAAGCTGGTACTGTAAGTGTGCCCCACAATGCCTGGCTAATATTTTTTTATTCTTTGTAGAGATGACGTCTCACTCCTGCCCAGGTTGGTCTCCAACTCCTGGGCTCCCACTTGGGCCCACTGAAGTGCTGGTATTACAGGCATGAACCACCATGCCCAGCCTTAAAACAACTTTTTTAACAGCCAACTTCATAATTCTGGTTTATAGCTGGTGTGAGAGTATTTACCTAGAGTTGGGCAGGGACTGAGGGAACGTTCGTGGAATCCCAATGGGACAATTTTTGGACACAAACTTAGGAAATGAAGTAATGTAGAATCTGCCCTTGAACCGCGCCCTCAAGTGGGGGGAATATTAGTGGCTGGCATCACATTGGTGGCAGTATGTATTGAAATTAAAAATACACTTAGCCTTTGACCAAGCAATTCCTCCAGAAAGAGTTGGCATTCTGCAATATACTGTGCATAGGGCAAAGACAGGTAATCTAAAGAGCTCTCAGAGGTGTTGTGTGTGATAACAAGTGCCTGGACACGACAGAAGTATCCGTGGAAATGATGTGGTGTGCTGGGCGGTTATACACGCAGTTCTACATGTAAAGATATCGGGTGATGTCTAACAGGGGCAAACTGAGTGTCTGTGTGTTAAAAAGTTAGAGCTGCGTATCAGACTTGTGTATGCATAGAACATTCTGGAAGGATACACAAGATACTCTTTGTAGGGAAGTGGGCTAGGAGGTCAGTGATAAAAAGGAGATTTTATTTTTGTTGTCTCTCTTCCTGTCTCTCTAATACATTTTATCATGTATTATCTGCTCAGTTTTTTAAAAAAAGCTACAAATAAATAAATGCTCATGAAACATTGTCAGCGGGAGCGGGGAGGCAGCGATTTGGAGAGCGCGCGTGGTGCACAGGCCCAGCCTGGTATTGCTCTGTGATCCGGATGGATCTCGACGTTCCATTAAAGCGGGTGAGCACGGAGACGTCTGCGGGTCCTGAGAAACGCGTGTCACCAGCCACACCACCGCGCGGAGCCCTGAGGTCGGAGAGCAAGGCACAGGTTTCCAGATCAGCGCCCGCCTCACAGATGGCCTTTCAGAGCTGTCAGCGCCTCCTCCCACGTCTACAAGGTGGCTGCCTTCCCTCGGAACAGCGGCCGTTTTCTGAGGTGCAGGCAGGTCCAAGAGCTAATCCAACCGCGGGGCATAGCGGCTCTCACCTGGAATCCCCGCGCTCTGCGAGGCCCAGGCAGGTGGATTGCCTGACCTCGGGCTTTGGAGACCAGCCTGAGCCAGAGTAGGACCTCGTCTCTAAAAATAGTCAAATAGCCAAACAGCCGGGTGTTGTGGCCGGCGCCTGTAGTCCCAGCTACACTGGAGGCTGCGGCAAGAAAATCACTTACACCCAGGAGTTTGAGGTTGCTGTGAGCTGTGATGCCACAGCGCTCTACCAAGGGTGACAAGTGAGACTCTGTCTCAAAAAAAAAAAAAAGGAAGTGCTAATTCAATGCAGAAAACCTCTTTCTCTGACCAGCTGGACCTTTCAGAGATGGTCTGGGGTGTATAATAGAGTCTGGATTATGCCAGTTCAGGCAGGGCTGCCTGTGGTGTGGCCGGCAGATGGGCGTAGACTCTGGAGACACTGGAACTCTGCTCCAAGCTTGGCTCTGGCTTTGTCTCCTCACCTGTAAGGTGGGGATGATGAATGCTAATGTGGGTATAAATGACAAGAACAGGTGTGAGAGTTTACTGAACCCCTACACACATTCAATGCACTGCTCTATTTTACATACAACATCTCTAATCCTTACAACACTGGTTCTCAGGCAGGGGAGAATTTCCCTGAAGCAGCCACTGGGCAATGTCTGGGAACATCCTTGGTTGTCACAACTGGGGGAGGGAGGTGCTGCTGGAATTCAGTGGGTACAGACCATGGATGCCACTGAACACTGCAATGCTCAGGAAAGCTCCACAACAGGGGTGATCTGGTCCAAAATGTCAATAGAAATAGGTCTGAGAAACCCTGACATATAGGAGTCCTATATAATTTGCTACGTCCTGTCCCCATTTTGGAGATGAAGAAACTGAGGCTCAGAGAAGTCATCTAATGGGAGAAGTCTACACGTGAGCCACGCCCATAGCCGCTGCTCCATGAAGCCTATGCAGAGTGTGTGCATGCGTGTGTGTGCCTGTGCGTTCACGTGCACACCTGCTGTCACCCTGCGTCTCACAACTCCAGTTTAGGGAACCTTGAAAAAATTCTTCCTCTCATCACTGTGTTTGGGAGTTTCCCAATTCATGCTGAGTGTGCAACTCACAGCACTTTTGAATCAATAAGGAAATTGTATTGAAAAGCAAAGGAAATCAAAAGAAAAGTTAACAACAAAGCCACCATGGTGGGGAGCCAGGTGCTGGGTGATAAGAAAAATGGTGTCATGGTCTCTGTGTCTTGGAACTCAAATTCTGTTTGAGGTGTGGGACTTCATCTTAAACTCCAATAACATCAGTAACAGAGATGACAGTCGCTGAAGTCTCCGTCTGCGCCAGTCTCTGAGTACTTGGCGGCATTACTGCCCTTACTCACATAACCACCCACAGGGCAGTGCTTTACTGGGGAGGTAAGAGACACAGAGAGTGGAAGAAACTTGCCTAAGGTCACACAGCTGAAGAGGGGCTGAGTTGAGACTCAAACCCAGGTCTAGTGTGGTACCACATCCCTCCTCTTACCCACTTGGCCATCCAACTTCTAAATGTACCAACAAGGCCCCCCATATATTTAAGCTGAAAATCACGGGGCCAGATGTGCACCACTCTGCCCCCAGGGAATGGAGGCTGATCAGTCTCCCTCCCTCCAAATCTCTGAAAGTCTCCATCTACTTCCTCCTCTTCTAATTAAATCCATTTCCCCTCAACAAAGCATTCAAAATAAATTTTTTAAAAATCATATTCAATTTAATATTCATTTATTTCCTTGCTACCACAGCAGCCCTGTAATGGGCCTGGCATTTGCAAATGCTTATTATTACCACTATGCTGTGGGCCAGAGGGCCCTAGGCAGCCAACCTGGCACACCAGCCTCTGCTCCAGAAGGCTCGTTGCAGGCGGCAAACTACTGGTGATGGCTGGCATTGAGAACACAGCCCCCTGCCAGGCCGAGAGGTGCCAGGATGTATACAGGCTGGATATGCATGGCCCTGTGAAGGTCAAAACCATGTCCATCCCTGCGCAAGCTCTGACTTACTGGCTTTTCTGAGCTGCAGTGTTGCTGAGGGCACTGGCCAGTGCTCTGGCATCACAGCTGTGTGACCTCGGGCAGCTTATTTCCCTGTGGTGGACCCTCCAATTCTCCTTTGATAAGTGATGCAATAGTGTTGGGCTGCCAATTACAGAATGCCTTGCGAAAAGTGGCCCACATCACAAGGACATTGATCATCTCATTGAATGAGCATCCTGGAGGTAGGTGGGTCCAGGGATGGTTAAATTCAGCTCTTGTTGGTGTCAATGTGGGCTCTGGGGAAGCTTCTCTGTGATTCTTGTTTTGTTTTACTTTCCTTTGAAGGTCACACACATGCACACAAAACCTCATGATACCCCAGAGCAGGAAGCAAGAGAGGGGTTCTCCAAGGACGCATGTCTCTTTTAATCAGGGAGGAAAATATTTCCCAAATCCCGAACAGACTTCCCCTTGCATCTTATTACCCACAGCTGGGTCACACACCCATGCCTTGGCCCATTGCTGATGTGACCTGGAAGTCTCTGAATAGTCAGGGGATGCTATGCTGGCCAGTTCTGTCATCCACCACCCTCCTCACATGCCTCTGTCATGACCCTCTGTCATGCCTCTGTCATCCCTTACACCAGCTGGTCCCTTTTTCTGTTAATACCAATGTATCCTTCATATCTCAGTTAAGATTTTCTCTGTGCCATGCTTTCCCCCTCAGCAAACTGTGCTATTATTTACTATTTATCTTTCTCAATTCTGCGGGTGGACTGTGCTCGCCTGAGTGAGTCTTCAGTTGGTCTCACTTGCATCTCATGCAGTTTCTGGCAGACTGTGGGTATGACAGTATGAACATCACCAAGGCTGAGGCCACCCTCTTATCATGTGGTCTTTTTGTATGACTTCAGTTTACAATAGTAGTGGGATCCCAAAACCACACAAGAGGAAGATGCTGGGTGAGTCTTCTTAAGGCTTAGGTCAAAAACTAGCATAGTGTCACTCATATTTCTTTTGGTGAAAGTGTATCACAGGACTGATTCAATTCAAGGGAAGAATAAATACTGAAGGCTTTGATACTGAGAGGCATAGTGTGTTGGTAGCTATCTGTAAAGACTAGCTATCATATCATTTAAATAAGCTATACAAAGAGAACCAGTAGCTTCCAGCACAGATTAAAAAGTAATCCCTTAGATTCATTGACATCACCAGACACACCCAGCCAATTGAGCAGCTAAGTGTACCAAAGCCATGTTTCTTCTAACACAAGATTGCAGGGAGAAGATTGCAGGCACCTCTGGCTTATAGGCTATGCCCAGAAACATCCCTCTGGGGACACAGGGAGACAGCGGAAGACTTCTGGACCCCAGGAAGAAGACAAAACCAGTGGAGAAGTGGCAAGTGGTGGCATTCAGTCTGAGGCTGTGGTGGCTGCCACTGTTGTAGCTACAGCAACAGCAAGATTGCAGACAGGGAAGGACTTCCCTGTGGGTTATTTTAGTTTTTTGGACTTGGGCACTTGGTTGAATCACCTTGGGAGACTGTAGGCGAGTGTGTAAGTGACTTGGAGCAGTGTCTAGAGTTCGGAGTGAACCACTGGGCTGGAACAGAGCTCATTGTTCATCTGTGGGCCACGCTCAGCCATTGTGGGAGAGCTGCCCTGCAGGCTCTGCCATTAGGGTCCCAAAGCAAGGCCCACGCTGCTAGACCTTGGGTGAGTGATCTAGTGTCTTTGAACAGTGGCCAGAAGTTGGGACTGAGACTCCAGGGAAGAGCAGAGCTTTCAGTGTTCAGCAGTAGGAGAGCTGCCTTGCAGCCTTGGCCCTCAGGGGCTTAGAGTGAGGCCAATTTGGTGCACCTGATAAGCAGGCAGCCACTTAAGGAGAGATCCCAGTGACACATGCTTTCCTGCAAAAGCCTCTGCTTAGCCAAGAGTGGGCTGAGGAGAGATTCAGGAACTCAACCCTGTGGTGTCTGAGGGCCAAGAAGTCAACACAAGCCTCTAGTCTCCATCTTATACAGCTGTATTAGCATTGTGATTAGCATTTCATGTCCAGGAATGTCACCTGTTGCCCAGGAAAAATTCAACAAGATATTTATATTGCCTTTTTTTAAAACTTCAACTTTTTCTCCCTAGATTTTTCTTTTTTCCTTTTTTTCTTCATTTTTCTAAGTGCAAATACAATTTCATTGTTGCCTTCTTTAATAATGAGAACTTCATTTTTGCTAGTGTTTCTGTCCCTGTTATTTTTTTTTTTCCCCCAATTTTTTCTTGTAAGGTTTTTTGTTGTTGTTTTGGTTTGATTTATAGTATTTTTGTTTATCCTCTCTATTTGGTGGAGGTGGGGTACTGTGTCTGCAAAAAGCTGCAGACGTCAAGGGAACCACCCAAACCAGCACCCCCAGAGGTTGGGGGAGCTTTTAAGGTATAGGTCCAAATACCCTACTGTACACTTTTATTACTCCTGTCTCCCTCTTTCTGTGCCTCTCTTCTTCTTGTAAATATTCCCTTTTACTCACTCCTCTTTCCTTTCTCTTTTTTCTTTTCTTTTTTTTTGTTTTAAATATTTTTTCCCTTCTTGCTTATCAATGTTCTTATCCTTTTAGTCCTGTACTAAAAGGACTCATCGACACCTTAGGTCAGAGAAACAGTAATTTAAAGAGCAAGTGAAAGTGAAAGAAAAATTAGGGCAAGGAAACAGACAAAAGAAAAACTCATGAGGAAGAAACAACAGAAAAATCATGGCAACATGAAAAACCAGACCAGAGTAATCCCCGCAAGGGACCATGAGGTAGCTATTGCAGAGGATTCCACATATAACATTTCCACCTATAAAGAAATGTTAGAAATGACAGAAGGGGAATTTAAAATACAGATGATAAAAACAATGAAGGAGATTGCTGAGAAAGTAGAAAATAACCAAAAGGAAATCCAAAAACAGAATCAAATGAGAGATGAATGATGTGAAGAATACGGAAAGGATAAGCAGAGCTAAAGAAATTGAAGAAGTCAATTAGGGAACTTAAAGATGCAGTAGAAAGTATCAATAACAGATTAGACCACATAGAAGAAAGAATCTCAGTAATAGAGGACAAAGCTCTTAAGATAACTCAGATAATTAAAGAGGCAGAAGAAAAGAGAAAGCAGAATGTTCACTGGCAGAATTATGGGACTACATGAAGCATTCAAACATATGAGTCTTAGGTATCTCAAAAGGAGAAGAAGAATGCTCCAGAAGAATGGAAGCCATACTGTAGAATATTATGAATGTAAATTTCCCAAATGTTACCAAAGATTCTGACACACTCCTTTCAAAGGGCTATCAGACCCCAGGTCACCTCAAATCAAATCAAGCTTCTCCAAGGCACACTGTGATAAACCTGTCCAAACACAAGACAAAAGAAAAGTTCAAGCTGCAAGTAGTAAGTGCCAATTGACCTACTTGGGCAAATCCATCAGGATGACTGTAGACTTCTCAAATGAAACTTTTCAGGCCAGAAGACAATGGTCATCAACCTTTAATCCACTTAAACAAAACAATTTCCAGCCCAGAATTCTATATCCTGCTAAGCTAAGCTTTAAAGTTAATGGAGAAATAAAATCTTTTATTGATATGAAAACATTAAGGAAGTTTGCCACAAGACCATCTTTACAGGAAATACTTTGACCTGTTCTACACACTGACCATCGCAATGGACCACCAGCAAAGTAAACACTCAGAAATTAAAAGGTAAAACCTAGCTTCCACAATTATGCAAAAGATAAAACTTAGCAATGGACTTCTACAAAATAAGATAAATAGAACTCCATCACACTTATCAATTCTCTCAATAAGTGTTAATGGCTTGAATTCCCCACTGAAGAAGCATAGACTGGCTGATTGAATAAAAATAACAACAACACACAATCCATCCATTTGCTGTCTGTAAGAAACACACTTAGCTTCAAAGGACAAATTAAAACTCAGAGTTGGGCGGCGCCTGTGGCTCAGTGAGTAGGGCGCCAGCCCCATATGCCGAGGGTGGCGGTGGCGGGTTCGGGCCCAGCCCCGGCCAAACTGCAACCAAAAACTAGCCGGGCGTTGTGGCGGGCGCCTGTAGTCCCAGCTGCTCGGGAGGCTGAGGCAAGAGAATCGCTTAAGCCCAGGAGTTAGAGGTTGCTGTGAGCTGTGTGAGGCCACGGCACTCTACCCGAGGGCGGTACAGTGAGACTCTGTCTCTACAAAAAAGAAAAACAAAAAACTCAGAGTTAAGGGATGGACAAATTAAAACTCAGAGTTAAGGGATGGAATACATTTTTTCAGGCAAATGGAATTCAGAACAAAAGAGGGTTGCAGTCTTATTTTCAGATACAAGCATCTAAATTTCAGATTTAAAGCAACTAATTTTCAGATGTAAAGCAACTAAAATCAAAAAAGACAATGATGGATGCTTCATATTGGTCAAGGGAAAAATACAACAAGAAGACATTTCAATTCTTAATATGTATACACCCAACTTAAACCCTCCCAGGTTCCTGAAACAGACCTTATTTAGTCTGAGCAATATGATAACCCATAACACCATAACAGCATGGGACTTTAACACTCCTCTTACAGAGCTGGACAGATCCTCTAAACAGAAACTAAACAAAGATACAAGGGATCTAAATGTGACCCTAGAACAACTGTGCTTGACAGACCTATGTAGAAAACTCCATTCCAAAGCTAAAGAATATACATTCTTCATGTTCCCATGGAACATTCTCCAAAATTAATTATATCCTAGGACACAAAACAAAACTCAACAGAATCAAAAGAATTGAATTTTTACCTTGGATCTTCTTTTCTTCTTCTTCAGTGGAGAATTCAAGGCACTATGGAACTCAACTACAAGAAAAAATGTTTAATCCCACAGAAAGGCATGGAAATTAAATGAAGGCATGGAGATAAAAGAGGAAATCATTAACTTCCTTGAGCAACAATGAAAACAAAAACTACCAAAACCTGTGGGATACAGCAAAAACAGTTCTGAGAGGAAAACTTATCTCTTTAGATGCTTACATCTGAAAAAAAGACAGTGAGTGCATCAAGAAAATCACAAGCCATCTTATGGATTGGTAAAAGAAGAACACTCTAACCCTAAACCAAGGCAAGGAAAAGAAATATCCAACATTAAATCAGAGATTAATGAAATTAAAAACAATAGAAACATTCAGAAAATTGAAACAAGGATTTGGCTTTTTGAAAAAATAAATAAAATTAATAAACCTTTGGCCAGACTAACTAGAAATAGAAAAGTAAAATCTCTAGTAACCTCAATCAGAAATGATAAAGGGCAAATAACAACAGATGCCACAAAGATACAAGCGATCATCTCTGACTACTACCAAACTCTATGCCCAGAAATTTGACAATGTGGAGGAAATAATCAATATTTGGAATCACACTCTCTTCCTAGACTTAATCATGAAGAAATAGATCTCTTGAACAGACCTGTTTCAAGAACTGAGATTGAAGAAACAATAAAAAAATCTCCCAACAACAGCAATGAAAAAACCCTGGGCCAAATGGCTTCATGCCAGAATTCTATCAAACATTCAGAGAAGAGCTTATTCCCCTACTTCAGAAACTATTCTTAAAAATTGAGGAGGAAGGAATCTTCCCCAACATGTTTTATGAAGCAAACATCTCCCTTATACCAAAACCAGGAAAAGACCCAACTAAAAAGGAGAACTTCAGACCAATTTCACTAATGAATATAGATAGAAAAATTCTCAACAAAATCCTAGCCAATAGACTACAGCTTTTCATCAAAAAAGTCATACATGATGATCAAGAAGGTTTCATCCCAGGGATGCAAGGCTGGTTTAACATACACAAGTTCATAAACGTTATTCACTGTATCAACACAAACAAAAACAAAGATCATGTGATCCTCTCAATAGATGCAGAAAAAGCATTCTATAAAATCTAGCATCCTTTTCTAATTAGAACACTGAAGAGTATAGGCATAAGTGGCACATTTCTTAAACTGATCGAAACCATCTATGACAAACCCACAGCCACCCACAAACCCACATTCAATATTTTACTGAATGGAGTAAAACTGAAAGATTTTCTTCTTAGGACTGGAACCAGACATGGTTGTCCTCTATCACCACGACTATTCAACATAGTGCTGGAAGTTCTAACCAATACAATCAGGCAAGAGAAGAAAAAAAAGGGCATCCAAATGGGAGCAAAGGAGGTCAAACTCTCCCTCTTTGCTGACGACATGATCTTATACTTAGAGAACCTGAAAGATTGCACCACAAGACTCCTGGAAGTCATCAAAAAATACAGTAATGTCTTAGGATATAAAATCAATGTCCACAAGTCAGTAGCCTTTGTATATGCCATCTTCCCAGCCAAGATGAGAAGTTAATTAAGGACACAATCTCCTTCACAATAGCTTCAAAAAAAATTAAATACCTAGAAATATAACTAACAAACGAGGTGAAGGAACTGTATAAAGAAAATTATAAAACCCCAAGAGAAGAAATAGCAGAAGATATTAACAAATAGAAGAATATACCATGCTCATGGCTGGGAAGAATCAACATTGTTAAAATGACTATACTTCCCAAAGCAATCTACCGATTCAATGCCATCCCTATTAAAATACCAACATCATACTTTCAAGACTTTGAAAAAATAATTCTGCATTTTGTATGGAAACAGAAAAAAACCCATATAGCTAAGGCAGTTCTTAGTAATAAAAAGAAAGCCAGAGGCATCACCCTACCAGACTTTAGGCTGTACTACAAGGTGATAGTGGTCAAAACAACATGATACTGACACAAAAATAGAGGCATAGACATCTGGAATTGAATAGAAAACCAGGAAATCAAACTAACATCTTACAGCCACCTGATCTTCAATAAACCAAACAAGAACATACACTGGGGGAAAGAATCCCTATTCAATAAATGGTGCTGCGAGAACTGGATATCCGCATGTAAAAGACAAACTGGACCCACACCTTTCTCCACTCACAAAAATTGATTCAAGATGGATAAAAGACCTAAATTTAAGGCACAAAATGATAAAAATCCTCAAAGAAAGCATGGGAAAAACACTGGAAGATATCGGGGAAAGACTTTATGAAGACTTCCATGGCAATTGCAACAACAACAAAAATAATAAATGGGACTTAATTACACTGAAAAGCTTCTGTACAGCTAAGGAGATAACAACCAAAGCTAACAGACAACCTACACAATGGGAAAGGATATTTGCATTTTTTGAATTGGACAAAAGCTTGATAACTAGGATCTACAGAGAACTCAAATTAATCCACATGAAAAAAGCCAATAACCCCCTTATATCAATGGGCAAGAGACATGAATAGAGCCTTCTCTAAAGAATGGCTAGCAAACATATGAAAAAATGTTCATCATCCCTAATTACTAGAGAAATGCAAATCAAAACTACTCTGAGATATCATCTAATCCCAATGAGAATGGCCTACATCACCAAATCTCAAAGGTGTAGATGCTGGCGTGGATATGGAGAGAAGGGAACACTCTTACACTGCTGGTGGGACTGCAAACTAATACAACCTTTTTGGAAGGAAGTATGGCGAATCCTGAAAGAACTCAAACTGGACCTCCCATTTGATCCTGCAATCCCATTACTGGGCAGAAGGAAAAAAATTGTTTTACCATAAGGAATCTTGTTTATCATAGCTCAATTTACAATAGCCAAAATGTGGAAACAACCTAAATGCCCACCAAACTGGGAATGGATTAAGAAGCTGTGGAATATGGCAGCGCCTGTGGCTCAGTGAGTAGGGCGCCGGCCCCATATGCTGAGGGTGGCGGGTTCGGACCCAGCCCCGGCCAAACTGCAACAAAAAAATAGCCGGGCGTTGTAGCGCGCGCGCCTGTAGTCCCAGCTGCTCGGGAGGCTGAGGCAAGAGAATCGCATAAGCCCAAGAGTTAGAGGTTGCTGTGAGCCATGTGACGCCACGGCACTCTACCCGAGGGCGGTACAGTGAGACTCTGTCTCTACAAAAAAAAAAAAAAAAGAAGCTATGGAATATGTATACCATGGAGTACTATTCAGCCACTAAAAAAAATGGAGACTTTACATCCTTTGTATTAACCTGGATGGAAGTGGAAGACATTATTCTTAGTAAAGCATCACAAGAATGGAGAAGCATGAATCCTATGTACTCAATTGTAATATGAGAACAGTTAATGACCTAGTGCATGGTGGGGGTGGGGGAAGGGGAGAGCAAGAAAAGGAAGGAGGGAGGGGGTACCTTTTGGGGGCAGGACACAATTATAAGAGGGTCTTTACCTAACAAATGTAATCAGTGTAACCTGGTTCTTTGTAACCTCAATGAATCCCCAACAACAATAGCAAATGCTTTTAGAATCCCAAATTGTCTTTAAACTTTGGTATTTTAACCTATAAATTTATAAAAATTTCCTGCTGCTTCTAATAAAATGGTAGTTTGTTTAAACATTTTTTAACTTAGTAAATGCATATTTGAAATATTATTTGAGTATACTGGCTTTTTTAAAATTTTAATTTTTTAGCTTTATTGAGATAAAATTGAAAAGATCGTACATATTTAAAGTTTACAACACTGTATTTTGATTTATGCATACATTGTTTAAAAATAACTACAAGGCAACTAACATATTTACCACCTCACATTAGTGAAGTGCTCTATTTTGTTGCTCTAAATATGCAAATAAATAGCTTCCATGAGAAAAAATAAAGAAGGGGGTTTATTTGGCTCATGGTTCTGAACAGTGTACAAGCAGCATGGGGTCAGCACCTGCTCCTGGTAGGGGCTTCAGGGAGCTTCCAACCAAGGTGAAAACTGAAGGGGGAGTAGGCATGTCACCTGGTGAGAGCACGAGTGAGAGAGAGGAGGTGGTGCAGGTCCTTAAACAACCAGCTCTTGAGTGACTAGTAACATGAGAACCCATTCATTATCGCAGGGAGGGCCCCATGCCTTTCAGGAGAAACCCACACTGGTGTCCCAGACGCTTCTCACTAGGCCCCACATTCAACACTGGGGATGAAATGTCAACATGAGATCTGCAGAGGCCAAAACATCCAAACCATATCATCATGCCTTTAATCTCTTAGCTCTTGGTGGCATATAGTAAGGTTTGCTGCTAAAATGAACAAAATCTCAGTGGCTCAACTAAGTAAAGATTTGTTTCTTGCTCATTTATTATTCCTCAGTCATTCACACGCCCAATTCCCATCTGCCTAGTGGCTCCACCAAACCTGGCCTTCAAAGTCTCCCCACAACCTCTGCATCAAGCTGCTGGCAAAGGCAGGAGGCAGCTTGCAGGATCGCCTGGGAGGAGTCAGGCTCCAGGCCTGAATGGTCTGCGCCACTTCCTCCCAGGCTCTCTTGCCAGAGACCGTCACAGGGCCTCGCTGAGAATCGGGGGGCTGGGAAGTGAGGTCTACATGAATCACTGACACGGACACCACTGGTATTGGTGGAGGAGACTTGCCAGTCTTCAGAACATGCAGAAGCACAGCGTGTGTCCAGAATTCAGTCACATGGTCTGGCTTTCCAAGTGTCCGCCTACTGTTACCTTTTCTTTACAGTAGATAGTACTAGCTTTCCATTTTTGTTGGTAATTTAAAATTTTCTGATTAAATACCTATCTCTTAATAAAGTAGTTAACATGGCAAAAGTGTAAAAATAATGTTTGCATGCCAGCCATTTTGGAAATGGGGTTCTGGGGCTGTCCAATGGGACTTTCTGTAGTGATCAAAATGTTCTATTCTGTGCTATTTGATTCAGTGACCAACTGAGCACTTGAAAAGGGGCCAGTGTGACTAAGGCACCAAATTTTTAGTTTAATTTTACTATATAAGATAATACATTACCTTGATTGATAATGACTGCCTAAAATGGCAGGAGGATTTAGAGATCAGCAGTTCTGTGATAGATTATTAATATCTGGTATGGAGGAAGTGATGGTAAGAATGTCATTTATTGGCTATTATTAGACTAGATTTTCTTAGAGGGTCTTTCTACCTTTAACATTTCACAATGATATATTCTTCCCGAAACCTTCAGTAGATTTAGTACCCAATTAATGATCTGTCTAACCGAGGATGTAGGGAAAGTATTTTTTCTGGTCTGTGCGTTCCTTTTAAGACCTACCATCTGTTCATTTCCTGATAAACATAGAGACTATTGATTAAAGGTATTCACTTTAAATTATGTGACTGAGATGTGAGTCACCATCTCCTCTTCTCAAGAAAGACACTGAAAAGTCATCTCTTTAGAGGCAGGGGGTCATTACCAATGGAAAAGCAAGGACCCCCATCTGTTTAATGTGTGGCTAAAAGAGGGATGCTGGAAATAACCTTTCTCCATGTGACCGCAGAGGTGGGACAAGCTGTCAACAGGCTTGGGATGTCTTGGAGAGGAATTCACAGGTTCTGCTGTGGCTATCAGAGGCCAAATGTGGAGTAGAGCCCTCCCCCCACGATAGAAGCTGAATGTCAAGCAGGTTGGCAGCCTTCCCCCAGCTCCCTTGCCAGGCACAGAGGGACAGGTCACAGGGCTGACCCTGCCTGGCATCTCAGACAGCTTTATAATTACACCAGTTATTTTTCAACTTGCCAGTGACCTTTCGGTCTTCTCATTTCTGAGTGTGTATATGTGTGTGTGTGTGTGTGTGTGTGTGCGCGCGCGCGCATGCACCTGTTAGCTGTGTCTCCTATCTTTGCCCAATGCCCTAATCATTATTTCCTTTTCTCTTCTCCTCTGGTCCTGTTTACCATTTAGACCACGGCCCTGGGTTGTCAGGGCCAACGTGGGTTCTCTTTCCTTCTGCTTTTCCCTATTAGTGAATTACCTTGAAGAAGCCCCATCACCTCTCTGACCTCAGTTTCTTATTTGTGAAGTCAAAAGTTTTGATTGGATCATAAGAACTGGCAACACACAACTCTTGACTCTGCCCACCATGTCACTGTTACCCTCTGTCATCCCTGCCTTGGTCTTGGTCCTCATTGCCTGTCACAGTTGGGACCAAGGACCTATTATTCCAAAGTAGTGCCCCCATGGGCAGTCGGGCTCCCTTCCAATCTGTTTTCCAACCCAAGCCAGAGTCATCTTTTGGAAATTCCAGTTGAATTATGTTATTGTTCACTCCCTCGCACCCTCCAGAGCCACCTCCCCAACACTCTCTCTGAGCCCATGAAACCCAGCCGGTGTCCCCCTCTCATCTGCATTCCATATCCCTTCCCCTTCTCTCTAGCCTCCCACCCTCCTGGCCTTTCAGCTCCCTCTGATCATGGGACATTTGCCTGGAGCAGGGTCAGCCTGGAACAGTCATCCTCAAACATAGCTGCATATCAGAACCACCTTGGTAGCTTTAAAAACCCTGATGCCTAGGCTTCACCCCAGACCTTGGAGGGACAGTCTGTGTATCAGCATTTTTATTTTTTCTCTCTTTTCTTTCTTTCTTTTTTTTTTTTAAATTAAATCATAGCTGTGTACATTAATGGGATCATGGGGCACCATACACTGGTTTTATAGACCATTTGACATATTTTCATCATACTGGTTAACATAGCCTTCCTGTCATTTTCTTAGTTATTGTGTTAAGACATTTATATTCTACATTTACTAAGTTTCACATGTACCCTTGTAAGATGCACTGTAGGTGTAATCCCACCAATCACCCTCCCTCTGCCCATCCTTCCCCATCCCTCCCCTCTGTCTCCCCCTTCCCCATATTCTTAGGTTATAACAGGGTCATAGCTTTCATGTGAAAGCCATGAATTAGTTTCATAGTAGGGATGAGTTCATTGGATACTTTTTTTCCATTCTTGAGATACTTTACTAAGAATATGTTCCAGCTCCATCAATGTAAACATGAAAGAGGTAAAGTCTACATCTTTCTTTAAGGCTGTATAATATTCCATGGTGTACATATACCACAATTTATTAATCTATTTGTGGATTGATGGGCACTTGGGCTTTTTCCATGACTTAGCAATTATGAATTGGGCTGCAATAAACATTCTGGTGCAAATATCTTTGTTATCGTGTGATTTTTGGTCTTCTGGGTGTATACCTAGTAGAGGAATCATAGGATTGAATGGCAGATCTATTTTTAGATGTTCTTCAAACATCTTTCCAAAAGGAATGTATTACTTTGCATTCCCACCAGCAGTGTAGAAGTGTTCCCTTTTCTCCACATCCACACCAACATCTCTGGTCTTGGGATTTTGTGATATGGGCTAATCTTACTGGAGTTAGATGATATCTCAAAGTAGTTTTGATTTGCATTTCTCTGGGCATCAGCATTTTTAAAATCTCCCCAGATAGCTCCATTGATCAGCCAAGGCTGCGAACCAATGACCTAGGGTGCTCTTTTCCTTTCTACACCTCTCTTACCAATGCATCCCTTGGATGCTGTGTTGAGGAGCCATCCCCGGTTTCCACCAAGGTCTAAGATAGACCTTGTGACATGCTCTCTCAGGGCCAGGGGCTCTGTTTTCAGAGCACATGTCTCAACTGTGATCACATGTCCATGAGCATGGTTTTCGATTACTGCCATTCCCCACCCTCCAGAGGGGGCAGCGGACCACCAAGGTGGCCCTTTGTGTTCTCTGGAGTTCACTCCCTGTGTGGCATGATCCCTTCCCAATGGTACCAGGTTTGGCTTCTTTGATAGTTGCATATGGCAGCATATCACTTTCAAGTTTAGGTTTTAAAAGACGATGGCTTCCATCTTGAGAAATCTCTCTTGCATCACTTGCTTTGGGGGAAGCCAGCCACTGTGACCCGAGGATGCCTAGGCAGTCTATGGAGAAACACACAGGGTGGGGAACAAAGGCCTCTGGCCAGCAGTTGGTAAGGAGTTGAGGCCTGCTGAGAGACACAGGAGTGAGCTTGGATGTGGGTTCTGCAGCCTCAATCAAGTCTTCCAATGACACAGCCCAGCCACCACCTGTCCTGCAACCTCATGGGCAACCCAGAGCCAGAAACACTGAGCTGTGCTGCTCCTGGATCCCTGACCTTCAGGAAATGTGCAATATGATAAATATGTATTGTTTTAAATTGGCAAATTTTGGAGTAATTTGTTCCACACCAATAAATAACTAATACATCCTCCAAACTGGCAGTTCCGTGGGAATAGAAAACATGACTATTGCTGCCAATACCCAGGGTATGGTAGGCACTCAGCAAATACATGCATATTCAGTAAACCTCTAAGGGACTGCATCAGATTGGTCCACCGATGGAGGTGTCAACATAAGGGACTAGGCCTACTGCAGTGATATGCCCATCTGGTGCACGTCGGTCTATGAAAATTAAGTCAACTTAAGGAGGTGGTCAATGTAGGGATGTGGTCAGCTATGGAAGTTCTGCTGTATACATATTTTTAATGAACATATATATTTATATATTTAAACATATATATATTATATATGTGTGTGTATAAGTGTATTTGAATTAGTCAAACAAGTACTTTTGAGCACTTAGTAGGCAGGCACTGGTCCACTGGTCAAGACTAAGGAGATGCAGTGGTGAATGGGTCAGCATCCTGACCTCGAGGAATTAACATTCTAGTGGGATTCGATCAATAGAAATGTGGGAAAGGGAATTCTGGGGAAAAAAACAGCTTGGGCAAAGGCAGAGAAGGTTGGAACCCAGGGGTGCATGAAGGTGTAGGGGTGACGCATTCATGAGCAAATGGTTTGAGGTTTCTAGGGCCCACAGAGGGGCCACAGGGAAGCTGTGAACCCACCAGTCCCAGTGTGTAAAACTATGTGCATGTGGCCTTTTGAGGAAGGTGGGCTCTAAATGTCATCAGACTCTATAGGGAAGAGACCAGGAACAGCTGGACTTGGCAGGAGGTGGTCTTCCAACATGGCCTCCTTCTACCTTTATTATGGACAGTGGAAGGATGGGACTTTGGGGTTTAAAGTCTTCCTCTGATATACAGCATCCATAACCTCTAGCCAAGATACCTAAGACTTTAATTTCTGCACTGTAAACTGAGAGTACAAACAACAACTCCATAGGGTTCTTGTGAAAATCAGATAGGATGTGTCTGTAAAGTTCAGAGCACAGAGCCTGCCCTCAACAAAAGTCAACAATAGCTTTGTTTCTTAATTGGGGTGAAAGAGATTTTTGAGTTTGGATACCTTTCTTTCCAAATACTTTTAAAAAATTGTAAACATTTATTCTCTTGAACTGGAAAGGCTTGCATCAGTACACATTGTAAAGCCTTGCAACAGAAATTGACAAGAAAGTTCCTTGTTCATAAGTGCAGTGAATCTTTGTTGTCAGTGACCCACTGCAAACAATGAAAACACATTGTAAAGCACTTCAGACGTTCCCAGCACTCATCAAATGCATTTCTGTAGGTGACAAAAAATTCACAAGGTAGAGAATGCAAATCTAAGTGGTTTAAGAGGCATTAAGACCATAATTTACTTTATACTTAATGTCCGTACTACCTAAATATAAAAGGAAAGAACCCTTTAGGGGAGGAGTTATGTATTTTCTGGAAATTATTTCCGTGTGCAGAGATTCAGGGGAAGAGCAATCTATTTGTGGGCTCTCCTTAGCACCTCTAAGTCCCAAAAGAAGATAGAACATCATTTTGACTTGGTTATTATCCTCCTGCATTCTCCTCACCCCCAAATTCTAAGTTGGGTCACACTGTGTTGGCTGCAAAAAGAAATACAGGTTGCAATTGGTAATAATCATTTTGAAGGATAATTTGCTGTACAATAGAGTTTGGGATTTGACATAAGAATTCAGAAATATAAAACAAAATAACTATAAAAGTTAGGAGGCATTTGAATAGCACTTTCTTAGGAAAACCTGCTAACTCTGAATCATTCTGATGTGGATTCCAAGCACTTTTAAATGAAAAATTTCAAGCATAATGAAACATGGAAAAGGTTGCACAGTGAACACTCATCTACCCCCACCCAGAGTCCACTATTAACTTGTGCTGTGTTTGTCTTATCACGCATCTCTCCGCTCACTCCTTCCTTCCCCACCCACTGATCTCACTTATTTTTATTTCATTTCAATGTAAATGTTACATCTCAGACATCATGTACTTTAGGAATTTGACCCCTAAATACTGTAGCATGCCTATCACCAACTCCAATCCTGTGCGTGCTTGCAGATTTCCCCTGTTTTAGTACACAAAGAAATGCAGGACTCTCAGCTGTACGTACACTGAGTTTTTACTTTATTTTATTATTATTTTTATTATTTATTTATTTTGAGACAGAATCTTACTATGTCACCCTCGGTAGGGTGCTGTGGTGTCACAGCTCACAGCAACCTCAAACTCTTGGGCTCAAGCCATTCTCTTGTTTCCGCCTCCCAAGTAGCTGGGACTACAGGTGCCCGCCACAACGCCTGGCTATTGTTTTGTTGTGGTTGTTATTGTCATTTGGCAGGCCTGGCCAGGTTCAAACCCACCAGCCCCGGTGTATGTGGCTGGCGCCCTAGATGCTGAGCTACAGGTGCTGAGCCCTGCCACTGAGTTTTGACAAGTGCATGCTGTGTGATATAAACTCTACCAAGGTAACGGAGGGTTATCACCCACCAGGAAATTGTTTCATGCCCCCACCCCCAGTTGCTTCTTGGCCTCACCCCCAGAGGCCACTATTGTTCTGTTCCTCTTCACTACAGATTAGTTCTGTTTTCTCTGGAGTTTTGTATAAATGGAATCATACCGTGTGTGCACACGTGTATATGTTACGTGTATGTATATCACATACCCTTTGATGTAAGGCTCACTTACTCAGAATGTGTTGGGCTTGATACTGATATTTTTAAAAAATCACATCATGTCTTAGCTTAGGCTGACAAAACAAAATACTACAGACTGAAAGGCTGAAGCAACAGAGGTATTTTTTTCTCATACTTCTGAAGAGTGGAAGTCCAAGATGGGAGCGCCAGCAGAGTTGGGCTCCGCGAGGCTGTCTTCCAGTCTTGCAGACTATGGCCTCTATGTTGTGTCCTCAAGTAGCACAAAATTTCTGGCCCTAGTCCTTTCATGGTGGCCCTACCTTTGTCACCTCAGCTAACCTTGATTCTGTCCCAAAGGCAACACCTTAAAATACCTTTACATTGGGAGTTAGGGCTTCCCCATGTAAATTTGGGGAGAATGAAATCCATCTCATAGCACAGCACTAAGGTTTTTCCTATCGACATGCAAACATTGCTCTTTCTCAGAGGCAGAGTCCCACTCTGTCACCCAGGCTGGAGAGCAGCCGTGAGATCACAGCTCACTGTAACCTCGAGCTCCTGGGCTCAAGAGATCCTCCCACCTTGGCCTCTCCAAGTACTGGGATGAAATTGTGAGACACTGCACCCAACCCCAGACGCCTCTTGAAACTCAGTCTCTCAAACTAAGCAATCCAGCTGTCCTAGATGAAATAAAAGAGGAACATTGTCAGGCTTGTCATAACTGGGCCATCAATTCACAAATTATAAATGGCCTAGGTTTTGAAAAAATATGAGTGTCTATTCTATTTGACACAACAAAAGCCAGTAGAGTGGAAATATCATGACATAATAAAAATACTAGGAAATTTCATCTTTTTAATGTTCAGGTGGGCTGAGAAGGCTATTTGGCAGCTGTTGCATAACAGCTTTAGGGCTCTGATCAGACGCACAAGCCAGTGCACTTTATGTAATAGATTCTCAGAGCAGGAAGCCCATCTTGTGGTTCACTGCCCTAATTCTGGAAGAGGCCTGGGGTAGAACAGGTGCTCAATAATTAGTAGACCTGAGCATGGAAGATGTGCCTCTCTGAAGCTCTGGCCTCTCCCCCGAGTAGGCTGGGTCTGAGTTTCTGCAGCTCCCTGCTGGGTCTGTGCTGTCCTCCAGTGGAGCAGAGGTTCCACATCTTGCCATGCCTGTGACCCTGTCATCCAGCCTCAGCTGTGACTTGAGTAGCAGAGGTAGAGCGGAGAAGATGAGAACTGAGACTGATGGGTGAAATGGTACATGGGTGAGGCCTCCTGTGGTTTGGCTAAAGTAAAGGAGGAACAACGTTGGCGGCCGGGCATGGACCAGCCCCAGGGGTGGCTGGACCCGGGGTTTCCATCTGTCCCTAGCTGCTGCTTTGTTATTCTTTCTTCTCCTTGTTTCTCTGCTCTTGTTTACTGAATGATGGCTTCATTTTCTGGTACGTTCTCATCCAGGTGGCCCCCTACTCCCACTCCCACAGCTCCAAACACCATTGCTCCAGCTAACCTCAGTGGAAAGGGAGCTTCTCTTCCACTACTTCCAGCCAGAGAGCTGGGATTGTGTCACCTTAGTCTGAGTTGGGTCCCATGACTCTCTGTGGTATCCTGGGCCTGTGGCCAAGACCATGGCACCCTGATATGTAATATACACTACTAATTCAAACCACAGTAAAGCCTAGGATGTAGCTATCCCCATCTAAATGATATAGACTAATGTGGGGGGAGAGGAGGTCCCCCAAAGTATAGTCAGAAAGATGCTGCCCAGGTGTAAGTAACAGATGTCCACTGCAGCCAGGTGGTGCCCACAGACCAGTCACTGTAGTGGACAGGAAGATTGTTAATCAGGCCCCAGGCAGGGATGGTGGCTCATTGCCTGTAATGGGAGGTTGAGGCAGGGGGATCACCTGAGCTCAGGAGTTTGAGACCAGCCTGAGCAAGAGTGAGACCTATCTCTACTAAAAATAGAAAGACTAGCCAGGCATTGTGGTGGGCACCTGTAGTCCCAGCTACCTGGGAAGCTGAGGCAAGAGGATCTCTTGAGCCCAAGAGTTTGAGGTTGCTGTGAACTATGATGCCATGACATTCTACCCAGGGCATCAGAGTGAGATGCTGTTTCCAAAAAATAAAATAAAAATGTCAGGGCCCAGGGCCTTCCATAAGAGAGCGACAAGCTGCTAGGAGTTGGGTGGATAATTTCAACGAGGAGCCATGACTCTACCCCTAGCACAAAGCAGGTGCCCAGCCATTTGCAGAGGAGCATAGAAATGAATGAAAAGGAGTCATCTGGGAGACACATTGGGAGGTGGAGGCCCCCAGCTCACTTATGGACATCAAGGGAGTAGACAAGGGGAAGGAACAGCTTCTGCTAAGAGGGAGCGACTAGAAAAAATATAAAAATAAATAAAAGAGGAGCAACTGGCAAAGTCAAGTCACACCTTGATCAGACCAGTAGGAGGAGGGTAGCCAGAGATAAGTTGAAAATGTAGGAGGTTTAACAGAAATGAGAGCTCAGGGGGCTTCAGAGAAAGAAAGAGAGAGGAGCTGGGCCTTGGGCAGCAGGTGGTGAAGACAGGATCAAGAAAGTAACCTCATTACAAGGACACCTCCTCTGTCCCAGGAGGTCGCAGTGCTTCTCTCTTGCTGATTTTCCTGAATTGAATGATGTGAAACAAGAAGAAAGTGTTGTTGCCAGACTAACATTCTCAGACTGTAATTAATTTTGTTAAAAATCTTTACCTCTCCAAAGCTCAGTGGAATGCTGCCACCGGGGAATTCAAACTGTTCCCCTACTCTTTTTCCTTCTTAAACAAAGCATATTGTAAAATTTATCAGTATCAGTATTTGTATCTGCTGTAATCCTTTAGGTATTGAACTGTTTGCCTTTATGCTGGGTTTGACTCCATGACAATAAATGGTACCCAGGGGCACGGTGATTGCATTGGCTGTTTTATTTCTGATGTTTGGCAAAATCCACCCCGTGCAAACATTTAGCTTTAGAGCCCCTTAAGGACCCGACTGGAGCCAAGGTCAGCAAGGTGTCTGGGACAGAGAGAAGCAGGGGCAAGTTCCTAATTTCCAGTTCCCCAGGATCTGATGTTATCACCTTTGGAAAAGCCCATCATGCACCAAAAGTGTGTTATAATTATCAGACCTGTTGGGGAGATGTTACTGAACTGTCTACACAACATCAAAAAGCTTGTTTTCTTAAACGCTAATTAGAGCAGCTCCACAGGAGAGCTGGTTCATAAAGATACTCCCTGTGAAACTGTTCCAGCCACACAAACGAGCCAGACCTGGTGCTGTGACCAGGAGGGCAGAGGCCACTGCTAATTAGACATGACATCAGCATTTACACTCCACTGGCCAATTATGTTAGGAGAAGTAGATAAAACTAATGAAACTTACTTTTCATCAGTGCCAAGAGCTGTGGAGTCTCTGTAGGTGCGTAAGGTTGGTTCCTCATTCTTTTGGGGAATGTGTGACTTTATTCTTTGGGAACAGTTTGAAGGAAAAAGAGTAGGGGAACAGTTCCTCATTCTTTTGGGGAATGTGTGACTTTAGAATTCCTTGGAGAGAGGGGAAAATACTTAACAAAAATTAAATAATTAAGTACATAAATTTGGTTCCATTTGTCAGTGGAGACTAACTTGAGGATGAAAAGAATTTGCTTCCCAATGTCTGATTCTAAGAGGAGCAGTGTCACTCCCACGTCTGATGGAGAAGAGCTGGGGACTCTGTTTGTAAACATGGGTCTGTGCAGCTGAAGGGGTGCAGGCGTCATCCTAATCCCCTCTGGCATAGGAGGCTCAGGCTTGCCATCATTCCGGGCGTCGGTGGCACACTGAGGCTTGGTACAGTGCAGGGGCAGAGGTCTCTGGAACTGCACTGCTCGGGTTTGAATCCCAACTCTGCCACTTGCAAGCTGTGTGACCTTGGACAACTTCCTTAATATCTCTGGGCCTCAGTTTTTTTCACTTGTACAAAGGAATAATAAAAGGACATACCTTGATAGGGTTGTTTTCAACATTCAGTGAGTTTATTGGCGTGAAATAATTGGAAGAGTGGCCACTTAGTGGACTTTTCCCGTCTTAGCTGCCCACTCCCTTACTGACCAGAGGACAGTTAGTTTAACTCCTTTGAGGCTTCCGCTCTGTTCTTCACCCCACCGCTTTCTCTTCCACTGGTCCATTGCCACACCCATTCTCACCACCTTTTGTAATAATCACCAATGATGTTACCCCACAGATTCAGGAATACAAGTCTATTAAATATTTTTAAGGAGCAAATTTCAAGGGCTCAACACATGAAAAGGGGAACTGTGGGACCCTGGAGACGCACCTCTGGGCTCTGTGCTGGGGATGGGGAGGATCCCACGCTTGAAGTTTGAAGATGATCAACATCAGCCTTCTCTGTTGTGTGAATTCTCTGCACCAAATATGATGCTGAGTATGTCCACACGCACACTGTGTCAACATCATAGGGAGGGAACTATATGGCTATTTTTTTTATATTATTTTATTTTACTTTATTTATTTATTTATTTGAGACAGAGTCTCACTATGTCACCCTGGGTAGAGTGCTGTGGCATCATAGCTCACAGCAACCTCAAACTCCTGGGCTCAAGTGATTCTCCTGCCTCCACCTCCCAAGTAGCTGGGACTACAGGCGCCCACCACAACACCTGGCTATTTTTTTGTTGCAGTTGTTATTGTTGTTTAGCAGGCCTGGGCTGGGTTCGAACCCGCCTGCCTCAGTGTATGTGGCTGGCGTCCTAACAACCAAGCTATGGGCACCAAGCTGGTCCCCATGTTATAGATCAGCATTTTTCAACCTGTTTTATCTCACAGCACACTTGAACTTATAAACTTCCAAGGCACCTTTAAATTATGTTGATCCCCAAAAAAAGAGTAAATAAAAAAAAAAGAATGTACTTACTGTGCTTTGAACTTATTTCAAAAATAATTTATAATCTTTAAAATTTTTGTAGCACACCTCCGATTCTCGCCAGGCCCCCCAGTGTGCTGCAGCACACTGGTGGAAAAAAAATCACTGTTACAGGGTGGCGCCTATGGCTCAGTGAGTAGGGTGCCAGCCCCATATGCCGAGGGTGGCAGGTTCAAACTCAGCCCCGGCCAAACTGCAACCAAAAAATAGCCAGGCGTTGTGGCGGGCGCCTGTAATCCCAGCTGCTCGGGAGGCTGGGGCAAGAGAATCGCGTAAGCCCAAGAGTTAAGATGTTACTGTGAGCCGTGTGACGCCACGGCACTCTACCTGAGGGCGGTACAGTGAGACTCTGTCTCAACAAAAAAACAAAACAACAACAACAAAAAATCACTGTTACAGATAAAGAAACGGAGTCCTAGAAACAGGATGCCACCTGCCCAAGGCTGCCGAGTCCCTGAGTGACAGAACCATAACTCAAATCCCAGATGGGCCAACTCCATCCTTCTCTCTTTCCTTTCCTTCCTTCCTTTCTTTTTTAAAAGTATATCTTTCTAGCATCTCCTCCATGTTAAAGAGGCCACTGGTTGCAGGACATTAAAAAGTGGCAAAAGGTGCATCTTAGCACTAAAGAGACGGACCCTGCCCTGGAGGCAATGTGCTGTCCCATGGGCGCCTGCTACAAACAACCCTTACAAAGGCTCCTGCTCGGTGTGGTGACATAAGGGTCCTGGGGATGGGGGAAGGGAAGGCCGGGGGAGTCAGGGAGGACTTTCTGGAGGGGGAGAGACTGGATCTGGGTCCTGAAGAGGACATTGGGGTGAGTCAGTGGGTGGGGCGCTGTTCTCGCTCAGGGAGCCTCCCTAGGATTGTCTAAGGAGAGAGGCCTGGGGCATGGCTCTGCGGGGCTCCCTCTCTGTGACTCCAGGCCTGCGTGCTTCTGCTCCCTTAGCTTGACACACCCAACTTCCCCTTGAACCTCTCATCTCAGACCCAGGCACCACCTCTTTTGGGAGTTTACCATGATGTCCTTCCTCTCTGCTCCTACAGGTGGGTCTCTGACACTGAACTAAACAGCTTCACTCTCCTCTTCCCTGAGCCAGGCTATGCTTGGGGAGAGCACACGGGGACCGGTCACGTCACACAAGGACCTGGAAGGGGCAGGACACAGAGGCAGCAGCCCTGCTAGAAGGCTGCAGCAATGGGGATAACATTGATTGAGCAGCTGAGTGCCTGGCCCTGGGTCCACACCGCGATGTGCATTGTTTCACGCGGTCCTCCTGGATGCCTGTTCCTCTCATTCTGCAGATGAAGGAGTGGAAGTGCGGGTTTGTGGAGGTTAAGGAACTTGCCCAGTGTCAGATGGGACTTGGGTCCAGAGTCTGACTTAGGAGCTTCTGCAGTTAATGACTGTCCAAAGGATTTAGTAACATTTTGAAACTGGGAAGCTGTGAGAGACTAGAGGCAGGGCAGAGGATAGACGCAGGACACAGGACAGAGGCAGGGCAGAGGACAGAGGCAAGACCTCAGTTTCTGAGTTAAGGCACACAGGTGGGGGCTGTTGCCAGTTATCAAGACACAGAAGAAAGAAAGAAAGTGCTTTGGAAGAGAGATGAATTGAATTTTGGAAATAGTGTGTGTGAGTCATCTTTGGGACACTGTCACACTGTCCAGTTGGCAGAATTTCTTCTTGTTTTAAAATTGTCTATGTGGGAGCTGTCATCACAAAGTGGTAATGAATGCTACTGGGGTAGTGGAGGTTCCCCAGGTACAGAGGGAGCAGAGGAGGCTGCCTGGGACACGGGAAACACTGGTGTTTATATCGTCTCGCTGAAGACGAAGGCTGCACTCTGTTCCCAGGTGCTTGGCACAGGGCGTGCTACCTATTTGGCAAATGTCTTTGAGATGGATGAATAATTGGTATGGGAGGGTTGTTAGGTGGAGCATATAAACTGGGAATCAAATATTTATAAGGAGGGCCAGGCCCTGAGAACATAGTGGCTACCAAGATCCTGTTCACGCCTTTAGGGTCTCATGATCTTGTCACAAACATAAGAGAAAAGTACAGGCCTATGTGAGAAGCACAGTACAATTTCATTTTAATGATTTTTCAGGAAATTGGTGACAGCTAAAATATGTGGTTTAAGAGTACAATGTTCCAGTTTGATAGTTTTTTAAAAGAGCAAATCCAGACAGTCTTTTAAAGATTATTATGAAGCGAAATCACCTACTGTCTTTGTGAATGCTTGAAAGTACAGCTCTGGAGACCAAGGAGAGACTATTACGAATATGTTCGATCACGGGGCACACTCTGGATTTGTTCTGTTTATGCCTAAATGCCTAGTGCCCTATGGTCTACCTGGAGGAGGCAGAGACTCAGGTAGGTGTCACCAGCCCTATACAGATGGGGCTTGTCCCTGACAAGATACAGGTGAACTGTGCATAAATCCTGAAAGCCTCATGTGCCTCTCAGCAAAGCAGAGTGCACCTGGGAGACGGCTTGCAGGAAACGAACACCTGCGCACAGATTGCTGATTAGCCCTCCATGTCTCCATCAGCTCCCTTGGCGTCACCTCCCTTACCAGCCTCTCCATTCTGGTTTCTAACAGGAAATGTCTCTTCTCCTGCTGGGCTGTGCTGTAAGCCTGTTTGTTTCTCCTTCCAACGACCTTGTTGCATCAATGATTTTATCCTTCACGTCCATTTCTACCCTCATTCTCTTGATTTCTTCCTCCTGTCCATTATCATCCTCATCCACGCTTTTCTTCACCTATGGAAACCGAGTCCCCCCTCCCTCCAAGTTCCCTGAAGAAACTGCTCTTCGCTGTTCCCTTCTCTTTCTCACTATTCATTTCCTTGGCAAGCTGTGTCACAGCTCTCACTGTACTGTGGGGCACAGTCCTAAACTCTCATTCTGCATTTTGCTGACTGTGATGAATCAAGTTGGGTCATATCATTGGCATTTCTCATTCTGGCCAATGCTTGTGGGAGAGAATTTCCTCTCAGATGGAAAAGGCAACTCTTGAGACAAAGGCCCACCCTTCTCCCCCTTTCTTCCTGCCTTTGAATGTGGTTCTACCAGGATGTGATGCTTGAAGCTGAGCAGCTATCTTGTAAACCGGACGATGGAGGTTCCAACACAGAGTTCTGACATGTTGAGCTGCTAGAACATTCTGGAACATTCCATTGTTATCATTAGCTGGAACCATTCTAACTGATAGAATATGTGTGCGTTCTTATTTACCAGTGAGAAAACTAAGGTATAAAAAGGTTAGGAAATCTTTGCCAAAGAACTCATAGTTATGGAAAAACACAAAAGTCTACATTCAACGCTGGGTTTGATGTCAGAGGCTCAGGAGTCCTGGGAATAACATCTCAGGTAGCTCTATATACATTATCTGGATGTGACTGAAATGCCTTTTAAAAACACTGCCTTCTCCCAGGATGAATAAATTCCTTTTCTTTTTAGTAGTTTAAATAATTTTATTGAAATATAATTTATCTAAAGTAAACTGATAAGCTGCACATATTTAAGAAGTACAATTCAAGGAGATTTTGCAGATTATATGCCTGTGAAACAACTACACAAAATAATCCAGAACACTTCAACCCCCACAGAATCTCTCTGTGCTTGCTTTTCAAGCTGTCCCTTCTTCCACCCTGTTTCCAGGCAACCACTGACCTGCTTTTTGTCACTATAGATTAGTTTGCATTTTCTAGACATTTATGCAAGTGGAGCTGACTTAAATATGGAAAGAAGTCTTGACTTCTTTCACTCAGCATAATTTTGAGATTCATCTGTGTTACTGCATATATCAACAGTTTCTTCCCTTCCGTCACTGAGTATCCCATTGAATACACCACGTTCTGCTTATTCATTCTGTTTCTGGTGAACATTTGGTTTGTTTCTATTTTGGGGTTATTATTAAAAATAAATTGCGATGAATATCTATGCACAAGTTTTGCGTACACATACGAAGTCAGACAATTAAGTTTGTCAACTCATCCTAGAAAAAGAGCTACATATCTCGTGGCTGAATAGCACTATGCTCACCTTTGAAGTTCTCCCCTTGGGAAGCTGTGCACTGATGCCAGCACCTAGTCCATCCTTTAAAACAATTTTGGAACTCTTTTTCTGGAATGGCCATCAAAGCTGTCCTCGTATGAGGACTGAAAATTAAGTTGACAAGCTCATTTTAGAAAACATGCTTTGAATGATAGATGAGGCCCTGGTATTGGTGCAGAGTTTCCCAATGGGCATACTTTAAAGGTGACCATAGTGATATTCAGCAATGAGGTATGTCCCTTTCTTTAGGATGAGTTCACAAACTTAACTGTCCAACCCTATATACTTACATTTGGGGGGGCGGGGGTGAATAGGGTGGATACCTATGAGTTGAATTGCTGGATCACATGGTGGCATTTAATATATATGTTATTATTTATCCAGCAATAAATGGATCCAGCAATTTGTTCTATATATATAGAACAAATTATTGTTTGGAATTCACTGAGAGTACAAAGAATTAGGTAACACTGATTGCATTTGCTAGATAAAGATCCTCTTATAATTGTGTCCCACCCTCAAGAGGTGTGCCTTTCACCAAGACCCTCATCCCCCTCCCTCCTCCTCTTTCCCAACTTGCCATTCCCCTATCCCCACCTTGCATTAGCTCATCTACTGCCTTCATGTAAGAAGAGAGTACATTGCATTCTTGTGATGCTTTACTAAGAAGAATGTATTCCACCTCCATCCAGATTAATACAAAAGATGTAAAGTCTCCATCCTTTTAGTGGCTGAATAGTATTCCATGGTATACATATACCACAGCTTCTTACTCCATTCCTGGGTTGGTGGGCATTTATGTTGTTTCCACATTGTGGCGATTGTAAATTGAGCTGCAATAGAGTCTAGTACAAATGTCCTTATGATAAAAGGAATTTTTCCTTCTGGGTAAATGCCTAATAATGGGATTGCAGGATCAAATGGGAAGCCTAGTTTGAGTTCTTTCAGGATTCTTCATACTTCCTTCCAAAAAGGTTGTATTAGTTTGCAGTCCCACCAGCAGTGTAAAAGTGTTCCCTTCTCTCCACATCCACACCAGCATCTGCAGCATTGAGACTTTGTGATGTGGGCCATTCTCACTGGGATTAGGTGATATCTCAGGGTGGTTTTGATTTGCATTTCTCTGATGATTAGGGATGATGAGCATTTCTGGAGCATTTTTTCATGTTTGTTAGCCATTTGTCTGTCTTCTTTAGAGAAGGTAAGGTTCTATTCATGTCTCTTGCCTAGTGATATATGGGGTTGTTGGATCTTTATTTGTTAATTGAGTTCTCCATAGATCCTAGTTATCAAGTTCTTGTCCAATTCATAATATGCAAATATCTTTTCCCATTCTGAAGGTTGTCTGTTTGCTATGTTTGTTGTTTCCTTAGCTGTACAGAAGCTTTTCAGTTTAATTAAGTCCTGTTTATTTTTGTTGTTGCAATTACCACAGAAGTCTTTTGCATAAAATCATTCCCCAGACCGATATCTTCAAGTGTTTTCCCCACACTTTCTTTGAGGATTTTTACTGTTTCAGGTCTTAGATTTAAAACTTTTATCCAACTTGAATCAAGTTTGTAAGTGATGAGAGTTTCAGTTTCGGTCTTTTACATGTGGTTATCCGGTTCTCCCAATGCCATTTATTGAATAGGGATCCTTTTCCTTAATATATGTTTTTGTTTGGTTTATCAAAAATCAGGAGCTGTAAGAGGTTAGTTTCATCTCACGATTTTCTTTTTGGTTCCAAATGTCAATGTCTGTATTATTGTACCAATACCATTCTGTTTTGATCACTATGGCCTTGTAGTATAGCCAGAAGTCTGATAGTGTGATACCTCTGATTTTGTTTCTATTACTAAGAATTGCCTGCCAGGTTTTTTCTCTGGTTCTATACAAAATGAAGAATTATTTTTTCCAAATCTTGAGAGTATGATGATGGCATTTTAATGGAAATTGCATTCAATCTGTAGATTGCTTTGGTTAATATAGAAATTTTCACAACATTGCTTCTTCCCAGCCAGGGGCATGGTATGTTCTTCCATTTGTTAATATCTTCTGCTATTTCTTTTCTTAGGGTTTCATAATTTTCTTTGTAGAGGTCTTTCACCTCTTTTGTTAGGTATATTCCTAAGTATTCTTTCTTTTTTTGAAGCTATTGTGAAGAGATTGTGTCCTTGATTAACTTCTCATCTTGGCTGTTATTGGCATATACAAAGGCATTGTGGACATTGATTTTATATCCTGAGATATTGTTGTACTTTTTGATCACTTCCAGGGGTTTTTGTGGTGGAGTCTTTGGGGTTCTCTAAGTGTAAGATCATATTATCAGCAAAGAGGTAGAGTTT
This sequence comes from Nycticebus coucang, assembly GCF_027406575.1. Taxonomy (NCBI): domain Eukaryota; kingdom Metazoa; phylum Chordata; class Mammalia; order Primates; family Lorisidae; genus Nycticebus; species Nycticebus coucang. The sequence goes on from NC_069791.1 coordinate 109,969,865, forward strand.
GACTTCCTGTGCACCCATTTGGATGCCCTTTATTTCCTTCTCTTGCCTGACCGTACTAGCTAGAACTTCCAGCACAATGTTGAATAGTAGTGGCAATAGAGGACAAACTTGTCTGGTTCCAGTTCTAAGTGGAAAAGCTTTCAGTTGTACTCCATTCAGTATATTAGCTGTGGATTTAGCATAGATGCTTTGATCAGATTAAGAAATGTGCCATCAATGCCTAAATTCTTAAGTGTTCTAATTAGGAAATGATGCTGATTAGCAAAGTATCTCATGAATGGAAGAAAAAGTATCCAATGTACTCAGCCCTACTATGAAACTAATTTATAGCTTTCATATGAAAGCTATAACCCAATTACAGCACAAGAATATGGGGAAAGGGACAAGGGAGGGCAGAGGAGGGGGGCGGTTGGGTGGAGGGAGAGTAATTGGTGGGAACACACCTACAGTGCATCCTAGAAGGGTACAGATGAAAGTTACTAAATGCAGAATATAAATGTCTGAACACAATATCTAAGAAAATGCCATGAAGGCTATGTTAACCAGTTCGATGAAAATATTTCAAATTGTATATAAAACCAGCACATTGTACCCCATGATTACATTAATATACACAACTGTGATTGAATAAAGAAAATAAACAGAAAAGAAAAGGATGCTGAATTTTAAAGAATGCTTTTTCTGCATCTAATGAGAGGATCATATTGTTTTTGTTTTTCTTCTGTTGATATGGTGAATTATTTTTATGGACTTGAGTGTGTTAAATGAGGCTTGCATCCCTGGGATGAAACCTACTTGATTGCAATGAATGATTTTTTAAAATGTGTACCTCTAATCTTTTGGCTAGGATTTTATTGAGAATTTTTGTGTCTATATTCATTAGTGAAATTGGTCTGAAATTATTTTTAGTTGGGTGTTTTCCTGGTTTTGGTATCAGGGTGATGTTTACATCACAGAATGTGTTGGGGAGGATTCCTTCCTCCTCAATTTTTTGGAATAATTTCTGCAGTATGGGAATAAGCTCTTCCTTGAAGGTTTGATAGAATTCTGGCATGAAGCCATCTGGCCTAGGGCTTTTTGTTGTTGTTGTTATTAGGAGTTTTTTTTTTATTTCTTTGATCTCAGTTCTTGAAATTGGTCTGTTCAAGAGATCTATTTCTTCTTAATTAAGTCTAGGAAGAGAGTGTGATTCCAGGTAGTGATCTATTTCCTCCACATTGTCAAATTTCTGGGCATAGAGTTGCTTGTAGCAGTCAGAGATGATCTCTTGTATCTCTGTGGTATCTGTTGTTATTTCCCATTTATCATTTCGGATTGAGGTTATTAGAGATTTTACTTTTCTGTTTCTAGTTAATCTGGCCAAAGGTTTATCGACTTTATTTATTTTTTCTAAGAACCAGTTTTTGTGTCATTAATTTTCTGAATGAATCTTTTGTTTTCAATTTCATTAATCTCTGATTTAATTTTGGTTATTTCTCTCTTCTGCTGGGTTTGGGAATAGATTGTTCTTCTTTTTCCAATTTCATAAGATGGTTAATGAGTTTGTTGATGCACTTTCTCTCTGATTTTCTTTTTTAAATAACTATATATTATTAAATTATAGTTGTGTACATTAATGCGATCATGGGGCACCATACACTGGTTTTATAGACCATTTGACACATTTTCTTTTTTTTATTAATTAATTTATTTTTATTGTTAAATCATAGCTGTGTACATTAGTGCAATCAAGGGGTACAAAGTGCTGGTTTCATATACAAACTGAAATATTCTCATCAAACTGTTCAGCATAGCCTTCATGGCATTTTCTTAGTTACTGTATGTAGGCATTTGTATTCTGCATTTAGTAAGTTTTGCCTGTACCCATTCTAAGATGCACCATATGTGTGGCCCCACAAATTACCCTCCCTTCCCTTTTTTTGGCCCTTTCCCCATAGTCTTGTGCTATAGTTGGGTAATAGCCTTCATGTGAAAGCTATAATTTACTTCATAGTAGAGCTGAGTACATGGGATACTTTTTCTTCCATTCCTGAGACACTTTGCTAAGAAGAATATGTTCCAGCTCCATCCATGTAAACATGAAAGAGGTAAAGTCTCCATCTTTCTTTAAGACTGCATAATATTCCATGGTATACATGTACCACAATTTGCTAGTCCATTTGTGGGTCGATGGACACTTGGGCTTCTTCCATGACTTAGCAATTATGAATTGGGCTGCAATAAACATTCTGGTACAGATGTCTTTGTTATATTGTGATTTTTAGTCTTCTGGGTATAAACCTAGTAAAGGAATTATAGGATCGAATGGCAGGTCTATTTTTAGGTCTGTAAGTATTCTCCAAATATCCTTCCAGAAGGAATGTATTAGTGTGCATTCCCACCAGCAGTGTAGAAGTGTGCCCTTTTCTCCACATCCACGCCAACATCTCTGGTTTGGGGATTTTGTTATGTGGGCTACTCTTACTGGGGTTAGGTGATATCTCAAAGTAGTTTTGATTTGCATTTCTCTGATGAATAAGGATGATGAGCTTTTTTTCATGTGTTTGTAGATCGTGCGTCTATCTTCTTTAGAGAAGTTTCTCTTCAAGTCCCTTGCCCACCCTGAGATGGGATCACGTGTTCTTTTCTTGCTAATATGTTTGAGTTCTCTGTAGATTCTGGTTATTAGACCTTTATTGGAGGTATAACCTGCAAATAATTTCTCCCATTCTGAGGGCTGTCTGCTTGCTTTACTTACTATGTTCTTGGCTGTGCAGAAGCTTTTTAGTTTAATCAGGTCTCAGTAGTGTATTTTTGATACTGCTTCAATTGCCTGGGGAGTCCTCCTCATAAAATATTCACAGTCTGATTCCTTCAAGAGTTTTCCCTGCACTTTCTTCAAGTATTTTTATAGTTTCATGTCTTAAGTTTAAATCTTTTATCCAGTGAGAGTCTATTTTGGTTAATGGTGAAAGGTGTGGGTCCAGTTTCAATCTTCTACAGGATACCAGCCAGTTTACCCAGCACCATTTGTTAAATAGGGAATCTTTTCCCCACTGAATGTTTTTAATTGGCTTGTCAAAGATCAAATAATGGTAAGTAGCTGGATTTATCTCTTGGTTCTCTATTCTGTTCCAGACATCTACTTCTCTGTTTTTGTGCCAGTACATGCTGTTTTGATGTCTATCGATTTATAGTACAGTCTCAGGTCTGGTAGCATGATTCCTCCAGCTTTGTTTATATTGCTGATTAATGTTTTGGCTATTTGAGGTTTTTTCTGATTCCATATAAAACGAAGTATTATTTTTTTAAGATCTTTAAAATATGACAATAGAGCTTTAATAGGAATTGCATTAAAATTATATATTGCTTTGGGTAGTATAGACATTTTAACATTTTAACAATGTTGATTCTTCCCAGCCATGAGCATGGTATGTTTTTCCATTTGTTAATATCTTCAGCTATTTTTTTTCATAAAGTTTCATAGTTCTCTTTGTAGAGATCTTTCACGTTCTTTGTTAGGTACACTCCCAAATATTTCATCTTTTTTGGTACTATTGTGAAAGGAATAGAGTCCTTGACTGTTTTTTCGTCTTGGTTATTGGTGGTATATCTAAAGGCTATAGATTTATGGGTGTTGATTTTGTAGCCTGAGACATTGCTGTAGTCCTTGATCACTTCTGAAAGTTTCATAGTAGAATCCCTAGTGTTTTCCAGATATACGATCATATCATCTGTGAAGAGTGAAAGTTTGATCTTTTCTGACCCTATGTGGATACCCTTGATCGCCTTTTATTCCCTAATTGCAATGGCTAAAACTTCCATTACAATGTTAAAGAGCAATGCAGACAATGGGCAACCTTGCGTCGTTCCTGATGTTAAGTGGAAATGATTTAGTTTAACTCCATTCAATACAATATTGACTGTGGGTTTGCTGTAGATGGCCTCTATCACTTTAAGAAATGTCCCTTCTATACCACTTTTCTTAAGTGTTCTGATCATGAAGGGATGCTGGATATTAGCAAAAGCTTTTTCTGCATCAATTGAAAGAATCATATGGTACTTATTTTTTAGTTTGTATATGTGCTGAATTACATTTATAGATTTACGTATATTGAACCAGCCTTGAGACCCTGGGATAAATCCCACTTGGTCATGGTGTATAATTTTTTTGATGTGTTGTTGGATTCTGTTTGTTAGAATCTTATTGAGTATTTTAGCATGAATATTCATTAGTGATATTGGTCTATAATTTCTTCTCTTGTTGGGTCTTTCCCTGGTTTGGGGATCAAGGTGATGTTTGCTTCGTAGAATGTGTTGGGTAATTTCCTTCTTTTCCTATATTTTGGTAGAGGGTTAGTAGTATAGGTACTAGTTCTTCTTAAAGGTTTGGTAGAATTCTGTCATAAAGCTATCTGGTCCTGGGCTTTTCTTTTTAGGGAGATTTTGTATAGTTGATGCTGTTTCAGAACTTGATATAGGCCTGATCAACATTTCCACTTCATTCTGGCTAAGTCTTGGTAGGTGGCATACTTCCAGGTATTGGTCGATTTCTTTCAGATTTTCATATTTATGAGAGTAGAGTTTCTTGTAGTATTCGTTAAGGATTTTTTTAATTTCTGAGGGGTCTGTTGTTATTTCATAGTTATCATTTCTGACTGATGAAATTAGAGATTTTACTCTTTTTTTCCTGGTTAAGTTGGCCAAAGGTTTATCTATTTTATTGATCTTTTCAAAAAACCAATTTTTGGATTTATTGATCTGTTGTATAATTCTTTTATTTTCAATTTCATTTAGTTCTGCTCTGATTTTGGTTATTTCTTTTCTTCTGCTGGGTTTGGGGTTGGAGTGTTCTTCCTTCTCCAGTTGCTTGAGATGTCCCATTAAGTTATTAACTTCCTCTCTTTCCATTTTCTTATTTAAATTTATTTATTTTTATTGTTAAATCATAGCTGTGTACATTAGTGCAATCAAGGGGTACAATGTGTGGGTTTCATATACAATCTGAAATATTCTAATCAAACTGTTCAACGTAGCCTTCATGGCATTTTCTTAGTTACTGTATGTAGGCATTTGTATTCTGCATTTAGTAAGTTATGCCTGTACCCATTCTAAGATGCACCGTAGATGTGACCCCACCCATTACCCTCCCTCCACTAAAACCTCCCGCCTCCCTTTCCCTTCCTTGGCCCTTTCCCCATAGTCTTGTGCTATAGTTGGGTTATAGCCTTCATGTGAAAGCTATAATTTAGCTTCATAGTAGAGTTGAGTACATAGGATACTTTTTTCCCCATTCCTGAGATACTTTGCTAAGAAGAATATGTTCCAGCTCCATCCTTGTAAACATGAAAGAGGTAAAGTCTCCATCTTTCTTTAAGGCTGCATAATATTCCATGGTATACATGTACCAAAATTTGCTAGTCCATTCGTGGGTCAATGGACACTTGGGCTTCTTCCATGACTTAGCAATTATGAATTGGGCTGCAATAAACATTCTGGTACAGATGTCTTTGTTATATTGTGACTTTTGGTCTTCTGGTTATAAACCTAGTAAAGGAATTATAGGATCGAAGGGCAGGTCTATTTTTAGGTCTCTAAGTATTTTCCAAACATCCTTCCAGAAGGAACGTATTAGTGTGCATTCCCACGAGCAGTGTAGAAGTGTGCCCTTTTCTCCACATCCATGCCAACATCTCAGGTTCTCTTTCCGTTTTCTTGAGGAAGGCTTGCAGTGCTATAAATTTCCCTCTTAGGAGTGCTTTTGCAATATATCAGAGGTTCTGGTAATTTGTGTCTTGATTGTTGTTTTGTTCCAAAAATTTGGTGATTTCCTTCTTAATCTCGTCTATAACCCATCTATCCTTCAGCATAAGGTTGTTTAGCTTCCATTTTTCTGTATCTGTATGCAGGTTCCTGTTGTTATTTAGTTCAACTTTTATTCCATGATGGTCTGAGAAGATGCAAGGAATAATTTCTATTTTTTTAAATTTGCTGAGGTTAGATTTGTGGCCTAGGATGTGGTCAATTTTGGAGTATGTTCCGTGGGCTGATGAGAAGAATGTGTATTCAGTTTTGTTGGGATTAAATGTTCTGTAGATGTCTGTTAAGTCCAGATGTTGAATGGTTGAGTTTAAATCTAAAATTTCTTTTCTTAGCTTCTTTTTGGAGGATCTCTCCAGCACTGCTAAAGGGGTGTTAAAATCTCCAATTACTATGGAACTGGAGGAAGTCGAGTTGCTCATGTCTGTTAGAGTTTCTCTTATAAATTGAGGTGCGTTGTGGTTGGGTGCATAAATATTAATAATTGAGATCTCATCATATTGAGTATTACCTTTAACAAATATGAAGTGTCCATCCTTATCCTTGCTTATTTTGGTTGGTTTAAAGCCTATTGCGTCTGTGAACAGGATTGCGTCTGCTTATTTCTGCTTTCCATTTGCCTTAATATAGATGACCATCCCTTCATCTTGAGTCTATTTTTGTCTTTTAATGTAAGTTGCGATACTTATATGCAGCAGATATCTGGCTTGAGTTTTTGTATCCAGTCAGCCAATCTGTGCCTCTTTAGAGGACAGTTTAAACCATTCACATTAATTGAGAATATTCTTAAGCCTTTTGAGAGTCCAGTGGACATTTTTAATCCTTTTGTGACTGTGGAAGTTGGAATTTGATCAAAATTTTCTGGGTGGGTTTACTTTTGTGATGGTGGATTATACTGGTCTTTATGGAGGATAGATCTGAGAATATCCTGAAGAGCTGGTTTAGTTATGGCAAATTTCTTCAACATGTGATTGTCATTGAAGTATTTAATTTCTCCATCATAAATGAAACTCAGTTTAGCTGGGTACAGGATCCTGGGTTGAAAGTTATTTTGTTTTAGGAGATTAAAAGTTGATGACCATCCTCTTCTAGCTTGAAAGGTTTCAGCAGAGAGATCTGCAGTTATTCTAATATTCTTCCCCTTGTAGGTAATGGTTTTCTTTCGTCTGGCAGCTTTCAGAATTTTCTCCTTCATATTAACTTCAGTGAAATTGATTATGATGTGTCTGGGGGATGGCTTATTTGGGTTGAGTCTTGCTGGAGTTTTGAAACTGTCTGCTATCTGAATTTCAGGATCTCTTGGTATGTCTGAAAAGTTCTCATTCATAATCTCATGGAGAAGAGATTCTGTGCCTTGTGAAGGCACTTCATTGCTTTTGGGGATCCCTATAGGATGAATATTGGTTTTCTTCGAATTATCCCAGAGCTCTCTGAGAGAGTGATCTGTTTTTGCCCTCCATTTCTCTTCCTCTTTGAGAGTTTGGGAGCATTCGAAAGCTTTGTCTTCAATGTCAGAAATCCTTTCTTCTGCTTGCTCCATTTTGTTACTGAGGGATTCTACTGTGTTTCTCAGATCTTTGAGGGCTGCAACTTCTTGTGTCAATGTGTCAAAATCTTTGGTCATTTGGTCTTTGAATTCATTGAATTCTTGAGATATCTTTTGGGTTACTGCTTGGAATTCTAATTTGATCTTATTTGCTATCCAGATTCTGAATTTGATTTCTGACATCTCAGCTATTTGTTTGTGCATGGGATCTTGTGCTGTGTCTGCCCCATTGATCCTTGGGGGAGTCAATCTACTCTGATTATTCATATTGCCAGAGATTTTCTGTTGATTTCAGCTCATGATTGTTTTTCACCATTGCCTCTGGCCATCCTTAGAGTTGGGGAGGTGTCTCTCCTCTTTCTGATTTTCTAATGTATGCATCCAATGTGATAAATTTCCCTCTTAAGATTGCTTTTGCTGTATCCCACAGGTTTGGATAACTTGTGTCTTCATTGTTGTTATGCTTGAGGATTTAACAATTTCCCCTTTTATCACTTCTTTAAACCAGCTATCATTCAGCATAAGGTTGTTTAATTTCCAAGTCTTTGTGTGGGGGATGAATGTTTTTGTTGGAGTTGAGTTCCACCTTTAATGACTTGTGGTCTGAGAAGATACAAGGCATAATTTTTATTCTTTTAATTTTGCTAAGGTTTGATTTATATCCTCAGATGCAGTTGATTTTGGAGTATGTAGCATGAGCTGATGTGAAAAATGTATATTCTTTAGCTGTGGGATGGTGTGTTTTGTATATGTTTTTTTTTTTTTTGGTAGGGACAGAGTTTCACTTTATTGCCCTCGGTAGAGTGCCGTGGCGTCACACAGCTCACAGCAACCTCCAACTCCTGGGCTTAAGCGATTGTCCTGCCTCAGCCTCCCGAGTAGCTGGGACTACAGGCGCCCGCCACAACGCCCGGCTATGTTTCTGTTGCAGTTTCGCCGGGGCTGGGTTTGAACCCGCCACCCTCGGTATATGGGTCCAGCACCCTGCTCACTGAGCCACAGGCACTACCCTCTGTATATGTTTTTAATCCCAATTGTTTTAGGGTCACGTTTAAGTCCATTGTATCTTTGTTTAATTTCTGTTTGGGGGATCTGTCAAGTTCTGTCAGAAAGGTGTTAAAGTCCACGACTATTATGGTGGTATGGGATATTATATTGCTCAGGGCCATCAAGGTCTGTTTCATAAATCTGGGAGTATTTAAGTGGGGTGCATAAACATTTAAAATGAAATGTCTTCTTGTTGTATTGTTTCTTTGACCAGAATAAAGTGTCCATCTTTGTCTTTAACTTTAGTTGCTTTAAATATGCTTGTATCTAAAAATAAGATTGCAACCCCTTCTTTTTTCTGATTTCCATTTGCTTGACGTACTGTTTTCCATCTCTTAACTCTGAGTCTTTATTTGTCCTTCAAGGCTAGGTGTGTCTCTTGGAGACAGCATATAGATGGCTTGTGCTTTTTTATCCAATCAGCAAGCCTATGCCTCTTCAGTGGTGAATTCTGTCCTTTGACATTTATTCGAATAATTGATAAGTGTGTGTGGAGCTCTATTTGTATCATTTTGTGAAAGTCTGTTGTGTAGTTTTATCCTTTGTGCCATTGTGGAAGCTGAGTTTTCACCTTTAGCTTCTGAGTGTTTACTTTGCTGGTGGTCCATTGAGATGGTCAGTGTTGAGAATAGGTCTAAGTCAGCAGTACTCAACCTGTGGGTCATGACCCCTTTTTAACAATGAAAATACATTGCAGCATTGGGAAGGATGAGAACCACTGGTCTGAGTATTTCCTATAGTGCTGGTGTTGTGGCAAATTTCTTGTTTATCCGCAAATGATTTGATTTCTCCATCCATTTTGAAGCTTAGTTTAGCAGGATACAGAATTCTGGGCTGAAAATTGTTTTGTTTAAGAATGTTGATGGTGGAGGACCATGTTCTTCTGGCTTGGAATGTTTCAGTTGAAAAGTCTGTTGTCATCCTAATAGCTCTGTAGGTCAGTTGGTGCTTACTCCTGGCTGCTTGCAGAATTTTTTCTTTCATCTTGACTTTGAACAGGTTCATGACAATGTGTCTTAGAGAGGCTCTATTTGAGTTGAGATGACCTGGGGTTCAATATCCATCTTAAAGGAGTGTGTCGGGGGTCTTTAGTAAAACTTGGGAAGTTTTCATTTATGATATTCTCCAGTAGGGCTTCCATTCCTTTGAGACCATCTTCTTCCCTATTATTCATATGTTTGAATGCTCCATGGAGTCTCATGGTTCTGTAAGCACCTGTTCTGTTTTCTCTCTCTTCTTTTCTGCCTCTTTAACTATCTTGGTTAACTTGAAAACTTTATCCTCTACATCTGAAGTTCTTTCTTCTCCATAGTCTCACCTATTTTTGATACTTTCTACTGCATCTTTACATTCCAAATTATCTACTTCATTTCCTTAAGCTCTTCCATTGCCTTTCTATATTCTACATATCTCTCATCCAACTTTTGGTTCTATCTTTCCATTTTCTCATCCATTCCTTTTATTGTCTTATTCTCCATATTTTAAATTTCCTTTCTATTAAGTCCATTAATTCTTTATAGGTGGAGTCTTCTGCAGTAGCTGTCTCATGGTTCCTTGGGGGGAGTTCCTCTGTTTTGGTTTTTCATGTTGCCTGAATTTTTCTGTTGCTTCCTCCTCATGTTTTCTTTCTTCTGGTCCACCTCTTTGCCCTCCTTTTTCCTTCTCACTGCCTCCTTTGTTTTAAACAGAAGTCCTTGCTCTTGTTGACAGTATGTTGAAATATGTCACTGGGACACAAGGTGGTATGGTGGCTTTTTAATGAGACAGAGAGCACAGCCAGCAACCTCTATGGTCCTTACTCCAAACTTAGTTGCCTTCGATGATTGCCTGATTGTTTCCACAGCATTCAGACCCTGACAGGTTGGGATCTTAAAACTCCTTCAGGGGCAGATCTCACAGTGTCCCCTGACTTCAGTTCCTGTGGGGTGCAGGAATCCCTCAGCCTGTTTCAAGAGTGGAGTTCTGATGCTGGTAGGCGGAATTAAGATGGCTGTGCTTTAGGCCCCTGCTGAGACCTTGTCATGACCTTCCAACAATGGTAGTCCCTTGACTTCAAAGACCTTAGTATGACTGCCTCGCCAGCCACCAAACCTATGGCAAGTCCACTCCAACAGGCATTCAAATCTGGTTCCTGTATACTGTTCAAGTCTTCCCAGTCTTCTAAGCTTGCCACTCAACAGGCAGCTTCCTTCAACAACTGAAAACTCCAGAAAGGCTTCCTCCTGTCCTGGACCTCTGTGGGCAGCCAGCTAATTCCAGCTGGTCACAATCACTTGTCTAGTTCATCAGATTTCCATAGTTCTGGATCATATGCTGTATCTAGCTCACCACCTCCTCACTGTGCTCCCTGAGGTATAACTTTGGGTAACGTCCCTGTGCCAGGTATGGATAGGTTCTCTCTTTTCTCTCAGTCATTCTAGGAGAGTTTAGCTGAATGATCCTTCTGGTCCACTATCTTGCCAGAACTCAAGTTTACTTTTTAAGGACATTGTCAAATTAATTTCCAATGTGGTTGTACTATTTAATAGTCTCACCAGAAATGTACATGAGTTAGAGTTGCTCCAAATTCTTGTCACCACTTAATATTGTCATTCTTTTTCATTTTGGCCAATCTAGAGAGTGAGATGGTATACTACAGTTTTTTTTTTTTTTTTTGTAGAGACAGAGTCTCACTTTATGGCCCTTGGTAGAGTGCCGTGGCCTCACACAGCTCACAGCAACCTCCAACTCCTGGGCTTAAGCGATTCTCTTGCCTCAGCCTCCCGAGTAGCTGGGACTACAGGCACCCGCCACAATGCCCGGCTATTTTTTTTTTTTGGTTGCAGTTTGGCCGGGGCCGGGTTTGAACCCGCCACCCTCGGCATATGGAGCTGGCGCCCTATGGACTGAGCCACAGGCGCTGCCCGGTATACTACAGTTTTAATTTGCACTTCCATTCTGGTTATGACGTTAAGCATCTTTCACATGGTTGTCATTCATGTATTTTTTTTTTTTTTGTAAAGTGTGTATTCACAGATTTTACCAACTTTTCAAATTACATTAAAAAAATTGACCTATAAGAGCTCTTTACATATGGTGGATAGGAGACCTTTATCTGATAAATGTGTTGCAAATACATTCTTCCAACTTATGGCTTGCCTTCCATTTTCTTAATGATATCTTTGAAGAGCAAAATATTTATGAAGTCCAATTTAGTAATATCCTTCTTTATTATTTATTTATTTATTTTTGTAGAGACAGAGGCTCACTTTACTGCCTTTGGTAGAGTGCCATGACATCACAGGACTCACAGCAACCTCCAGCTCTTGGGCTTCTGCAATTCTCCTGCATCAGCCTCCCAAGCAGCTGGGACTACAGGCGCCGCCACAATGCCTGGCTATTTTTTTGTTGCAGTTCAGCCGGGGCTGGGTTTGAACCCGCCACCCTCGGTATATGCGGCCGGCGCCCTACTCACTGAGCCACAGGCGCCACCCAATATCTTGCTTTATGATTAATGTTTTCTATATTTGCTGAGCATATGGAATTTGTAAAAATTTTTCTCCAAATATAGTTGTTGGCTATAATTTCTTCAAATATTTTTTCTGCCACATTATATATTTCCTTTCTGAGACTCATTGCCTATAATTTAGACATTTAAGGTAGGGTCCTGAAACTTTGCTTAATGTATTCTTCTTTGTCTTTGTATTTCAGAATGGGTAATTTTCTATTGTTGTATCATCATGTTAAATGACTCTTTTCTCTCTTTTCTCCATTCTATTAAGTCCATCCAATGAATTGAAAAATGGCAGCTATTATTTTGAAATTACTACTTGATTGTTTTTATGTTCTACGAAATATCCTTTCAGTCATACTAAGCATAATTTACCTCATAAAGCATTGTTATAATAGCTTTGTTATTTTTCTTGAGTGATAATCCCAACATCTGGGGCATCTTGTGGTTGGTTGTCTTTTCCTTTGAGTGGCATTCTCTTTTTTGTTGTTGCATTTTGTGTGTGTGTGTATGTCAAGTAATTTGTAATTTTGGGTTGTATCCTGGGCATTGTGAATATTATAAATGTTATGTTGTGGAGAATTGGAATTCTGTTATATTGCTCTACAGAATGTTGAAGTTCTTGCTTTCACAGGCAATTGACTTGATTAGACTCAAGTTGTAAGCTCTCTGTTGCTTTCTCTGGGTAGTAATTCAAATTGCCATTCAATTCTTTAAGCTCATGTTGCCCTTTCTATCCTGATCATGCATGTTGTCAGTAAGCCAGAAATTCGTGTGAAGTTTATATACAAAATTAAAGGACTCCCATCCTCAGCTCTCTCCCCTCTGGCATTCTGAACTCCTCAGTAACATGGGCTTCTTCCTCTTTGTTTCTCTGGTCTAATTAATAAATGGCGAGTTTTGACTAAATCTTTACTCACCCCTGGTGTGCTCCTCTGTACCTGTAGTTGCTCTCAGGGTAAAGTGGGAAGTAGGGAGAAACAGGAACTCACCTTCAAACTAATGCTTCTCTGAAGTTTTGGGTCCCTTGCTTGTGTTCACTCTTTAAATTATCTAGTTCTTCAGAGGTTATAAAGTTATAAAAGAGGGTTGGTCTGTGGGGTCTTAAACCACTGAACTTCAGGTATGGCCAACTTTTTTGTCTTTTTTGCTCAGGGTTCAACAGTCTGAGGTTTTCAAAGATGACTACTTCTGTGACTTCATCTTTCTCTTCTTTTGCTTAAACAAAGACATTACCATAGCCCTATTTTAAGGTTCTGTCCTTACATATCTTGCACTGCTGCTAGAGTTTCCCAGGAATCATACTCATTCTAACCTTCCTGGGGAACACTCCCACAAAGCAGTTTTTACTCTTTCCTGAGCCCCATACCTATATTTTGAGCCATTTCTTTTACATATTCATATATAAACTTCAGTCTAGAGTTAGTCCCTTCTCTATAGTATTTGGTCAAGGATATTTATGCGAAGGACAACACAGAATTACAGGTCAAGGAATTTAGTTATGTCCCCAATTTTTTCACTGTAAGCTGAGAACCAAAGACAACATTGATGCTGCTATTTATTTACCTGTTGACACTACCTAAATTTAAAGACAATTCCACAAGGACAAGGCTTAGGAGTATGGCCTCCTTCCCTTACTTCCTGCCCTATGTTGACTGTTCATATTGACAATTAGAATGTGATTGCTGTTGCTATACAGCTTACTGACTCACTTCATTCCATATTCATGGTCAAGTATTTGCTGAGCAGCCACTCTATGCCATCAGGCACAGTTGCAAGCCCTGGGAAGAGTGGCCAGTGCAGCAGACACAGTCCCTGCTGTCTGCAGCCTGCATTTGCGTGGGTGGGAGTAATCCTTAAAGATCATTAATCAAGCACATTTCTCAGTGGTGTGCTATGAAGAAAATAAGCAAGAGAATAGGAATGGGATGCCTTGTGACAAGGAGCATAAGGTGGTGCAGAATGCCGTTCTCGGGAGTGACATTTGAACTGAGATCAAAACAATGGCAAAAACAAGCGTCTTCAGAGTATGGTTTCATAATAGTGCTTAATAGAGAAAAGTTTTTATTAGTGCCTAGGTTGTGTAAGAATATTTGGCATCACTGACTAATAGAAACAGGTGAAGAAAAGGATGTTTGATATTTGAAAGACTAGTTTCAAATATTTAGAAGATCCAATTATGTGGAAAAATCTGTCTCAATTAATTATTGAGTCATTATTCCTACCTTCTACCCAATCCAATGCTAGAAAACAGGCTACGTGCTAAGTAAATACTTTTTGATTGTTGAAAAAATGATAAAATGATGACAAGTAACTGGTTCCTATCAGAGAAAGCAGACAGTGCCAACGCCAGACAACCTGAAACGCTCAGCAAAGGTGGTGTGAGGTGAGACACGGGAGGCAGAAGGGGGCAGAATGAGTGGGGCCTGTTCATCGTGTGAACTTGAAGTATGGCGCAAAACCCCTTTCATGAAGACAGTTCCTTTTTATTTTTTATTTATTTATTTTTTTTTACAGTTCCTTTTTAAAGACAACTGTTGGAACAGAATAATGAAGGGTAACATTGTGTTCACACTCAATCAACTTTATTTACACAGATAAAACCTAAAGGAAAAATCCAATCTACGTATTTACGTGTCAATAGTGTTTAAAAATCCATTAGAGGATGGAAGAAAAAGTATCCAATGTACTCAGCCCTACTATGAAACTAATATATGGCTTTCATATGAAAGCTATAACCCAGTTATAACCTAAGAATATGAGGAAGAGGGAGAGGGAGGGGAGGGAGGGGGGAGGACGGCGGAGGGAGGGTGATTGGCGGGATTACACCTGTGGTGCATCTTACAAGGGTACATGTGAAACTTAGTAAATGTAGAATATAAATGTCTTAACACAATAACTAAGAAAATGCCAGGAAGGCTATGTTAACCAGTGTGATGAAAATATGTCAAATGGTCTATAAAACCAGTGTGTGGTGCCCCATGATTGCATTAATGTACACAGCTATGATTTAATAATAAAAAAAATCCATTAGAGGAAAAAAGAGAATTTAGTCAGTAAAATATTTTCTAGAAAAATTGAAGTCATCATTATTCTAAGAATCCTGTTTTTATTACATATGTACGATACATACATTAAAAAAATACCTAAGAGCTGTTCAATGACATAAGAATATTTTATGAAGTTATAAAAAAAAATCAGTATTATCTGTCAAGTATTATCTCCAGCATGTGCAACCAAACAGTTAAGGTTATCTGAATAAGAAATCCCTGATGTTTATTACAGAAAGCTTTTAATACGACTTGCCTTGACAATTTATTCCTAAGTCTTTTTCCTCCAGCTCATTATAATACTGCTACTTAATTTTGTGACTACACAAAACTGTTTTAGACAATGCTTGTCCCTAAAGTATGAAGAGTTCAAGTAAATGTAAATGATGTTTTTGCTACCTTTTTGCAGAAGTTTTTACATTAGAATATACTCTGTGAGATCAAACTGTATCACGTGAGTATAGACTCTACATTTATATATACCTTGGTATCTTTTATAGGCATCTAAGGTAAAGGGTCCTAGTCTCCTTTAGGCTTAAAACTAATGTTTGACTTGAAACTGACAGCAACTAACAATCTCATAGAGCTAAAAATCACAAGATAGGATAAAATTTTCCATCTCTTTGTTAGTTCCATGAACTTTATGAGATCTCCATCCACTCCACACCCCCGCTGCTGTTCTGTCCAGCCTTAGAGGAAATACGACTGAAGATTGGAGATAAACTTATTTATTGTAACAAGCAAATGCAGTTAGATCACCATCTCCCCATTCACAAACTCACTCTTCTGAACCTTCCTAATCCAATTTGAGATAACTTTGAAAAAACGTTCCCTTTTAGCAGGCCTTTGTTTTGCTTATTTCCCAATTAAAGTGATTCATGGGCAAAGAAAGCCATAGGTGACTTACTTTGCTTTGAGAGAGCTGGTGGTTTCCTACACCCTGGGGTGGGAGCTACATATAAGGAGTGAAGTGTCACCTGATAGAGCATTTAGTGCAGTGGACGGAGCTGTGCCCATGACTCATTATGGTTTAGTTCAGTTCCTAAGCCTTCTCTAATAAAAACTCTCTGCCTGGAACTGGTTGTTCTTTGCACATGGTGCAATCAGGGAAAGGGCACCTGAGGCTTGCCCAGGCCTTGCATCCAGCTAACACCTCACTGGGAAAGGTGGTTAAAGGTGTGTCAGATGTAGTGTGTTGTCATGGGCCAAGTTGTACAACCTTTCACCTGTGAAAAACATTTTCCGAGACAGAGGGTAGAGTTAAGGAGCAAAGACCAAAGTTGTAGCCAGCCTGTCTCCTTCCTCCATCAGGAGCTGGGTGACCTCAATACAGGACAAGTGGCATCCCAGCCAGCTCGTGGAGCTGGGGGGTGCGGACCTGCTGCCTCCACCTTGGTGATG
Source organism: Nycticebus coucang (assembly GCF_027406575.1). Lineage (NCBI taxonomy): Eukaryota > Metazoa > Chordata > Mammalia > Primates > Lorisidae > Nycticebus > Nycticebus coucang. Next base: position 109,986,198 of record NC_069791.1, read on the forward strand.
TTGGTGTGGTGGCAGCGAGCAGCGGAACCAGAGGGCTGGAGGGTGGGCAGGGGGGCCCCATTTCCTAGGCCTGGGAATGAAAGGGACTGACTATAGCCATTCATTTGCGACCCAGACATGTTCCAGACATGTCCCAGACACAATGTCCCAGGCACCCTAATTGTAACTACCTAGGGCTCCATGCGACTATCTATACCCCTAGACAAAGAGCCTACAGACAGACAGGGAGAGAGCACTTTTCTCTTCTGACTCAAGTTTTCTCTCTCTGCCAAGAGCTCTGGGACTTCTGTATTCTTTTCTGTAAATAAATCCTGTCTTACCACTGATCTGTGGTCCACAGATTTATTCTTCGAATCACCGAGACCAAGAACCTGCTAGGGGAAGAGTGAAATTGCGGTATCAACCTCAGCTCCATGACCCCACCTTTTTGAGCCAAAGCACTTAAAACACACAATCAACACTCAGAACCCAGCACTTACAATCATGAGGTCTTTTATCATTTTTCATAGTATAAGGCACTTACTTTTTCTTCATATGTATACAAGTTTAAAGACAAATGAAATCCTAAGTGAATGTAATTGTAATGATCTATTATCGTGATGACACATGTGCATCTATAAAAACATTTCCTAACTTCTTTCTGAACCCCTTGCCATTGTGGAATACTGCTTTTTGGTTCCTTAAAACATGGGGAGAATTTCATGAGTCTCTTTTCTCCTTTATTTATTAGGTTTTGGGGAAGGATATTCAGTAAGTTTCATTTCCATTGCTTTTAATTATCTCCATATCCTTCCCCAAAGCCTAATGCAACAGCCCAGAGCATTTTGTATGTGTGACATGACGACAAGAGCTCCTTTGTTCATTGGGATTAAACAATTCTCACCCCCTACCCCCTGCAGGTCCTCCACTCTGGAATTGAAGCTCTCCTTGTTTACCAGCGAAGTGTCATCACATCCCCAGTCTCAAATGTGTGGCTTGTCAGTTACGTCCCTTACTGAACTCCTCCACTTATCTCCACACCTGTTGTACAGAAAAATGAGCACAAAACAAGAACACAGCAAAACACTTAAAAAAGAACATTCTAATCTCAAAACTTTTTTTTTGTGCCACGTAACAATGAACAATGGTGATGTCACCAACCTGTCATAGAATTAACTTTTGCCTTTTGTTCCTTATGAATGTACAAACTCAATTATGTGTTTGATTTCTCACAGGTTTTGCTACATTGACTAGAACTTTTTAATGAGAAAGTCTTTTAATTTAATGGACTTTTCAGTTCATTGATAACAAGTAAGTTTTTTAAGTCATTGTAGGATTACTGAATGCTGTTGTATAATGCTGTAAATGTTTCCTTGCCAGGTTACGTGTCCGCTAGGACAACTTCTGAGAAAGATAATACTACGCAGTGGTCAGAAGCTGCTGAGAAGATGAAGTGAAGTAGACTAAAACAATGCTGGTGTTCTTTTGTCAAGGGATATCACACTAGTGCATTTAATCAAAGTTGTTGCAAATTTAGATGTGGCTGAAATCTGTTTTTGCCCTACTAGAATTTCTGTTTGTTTTCTTTTCTTTTCTGTTTTTTTTTTTTTTATTAAATCATAACTGTGGGGCGGCGCCTGTGGCTCAGTGAGTAGGGCGCCGGCCCCATATGCCGAGGGTGGCGGGTTCAAACCCAGCCCTGGCCAAACTGCAACAAAAAAATAGCCAGGCGTTGTGGCGGGTGCCTGTAGTCCCAGCTGCTTGGGAGGCTGAGGCAAGAGAATCGCGTAAGCCCAAGAGTTAGAGGTTGCTGTGAGCCGTGTGACTCCACGGCACTCTACCTGAGGGTGGTACAGTGAGACTCTGTCTCTACAAAAAAAAAAAAAAATCATAACTGTGTACAATAATGCAATCATGAGGTACAATGTGCTGGTTCCATATACAGTCTGAAATATTTTCACCAAACTGGTTAACATAGCCTTCATAGCATTTTCTTAATTATTGTGTTCAAATCCTTATACTCTTCACTTAGTAAACTTCACCTGCACCCTTCCAAGATGCACTCTAGGTGTGGATTCATCAATCGCCTTCCCTCCACCCTACCTCCCCTTCCCCTCCCTTGCTCCCTTCCCCGTATTCTTGTACTGAGATTGGGTTGTACTCTTCATATGAAAGCCATAAATTAGTTTCATATTAGGGCTGAGTACATTGGGTACTTTTTCTTCCATTCTTTGGATACCTTGCTAAGAAGAATATTTTTCAGCTCCATCCACGTAAACATGAAGGAGGTATCGTCTCCATCTTTCTTTACGGCTGCATAATATTCCATGGTGTACAATTTTAATGCAATCCCTATTAAAGCTCCATTGTCATATTTTAAAGATCTCGAAAAAATAATACATCGTTTTATATGGAATCAGAAAAAAACCTCAAATAGCCAAGACATTACTCAGAAATAAAAACAAAGCAGGAGGAATTACGCTACCAGACCTCAGACTATACTATAAATCAATAGTGATCAAAACAGCATGGTACTGGTACAAAAACAGAGAGGTAGATATATAGAACAGAATAGAGAACCAAGAGATGAACCCAGCTACTTACCGTCATTTGATATTTGACAAGCCAATTAAAAACATTCAGTGGGGAAAAGATTCCCTATTTAACAAATGGTGCTGGGTGAACTGGCTGGCGATCTGTAGAAGACTGAAACTGGCCCCACACCTTTCACCTTTAACTAAGATAGACTCTCACTGGATTAAAGTTAAACTTAAGACATGAAACTATAAAAATACTAGAAGAAAGTGCAGGGAAAACTCTTGTTTTCTTTTGAGAACACTGCATAAATTCCCACTCTTTCTGTCAAAGTAGACACAGTTAAGTGTCTTGTAATTGGAGGGGCATTCCCATCCCACAAAACCACCCATCTGTGGTGTTGCCATGGTGCCCAAATGTGAACGTGAGCCAACTCAAAATACGCTTCCAAGCAGTGGTGTGGTTAGTACTTTAGGGTCTTGTTTTCGGTCTCTTGGACGAGATTTTCATAAATGACCAATTTATTGTGTAAAGGTGACTCTTCCAGGCACCAGGAAGGCATTTTCCAGACCTGACTTGTATCAAGTGTGTTGTGTTCCTGTCATCAGCGACAATAGAAGTCTCAGAATTTAATAGCAAATGTTGGCTACTGACTGACCTCCTTGTTAAAACAAGTCTACATGGCTCTGGTAATGGGAGAGATGGCTGTTTGTTTTGTTAGGATGGAAAGGAGATGACCTTTGCTTTGCCTAGCATTTCTAGAATCATGACCACAATTTAGTACAATCAGACACAGTTTGTTTAAGGAATTATCAAAGCTCACACTAGGATTTGAGGTTGGAATTGAGGTCCATGGGTAGACATTCATCATATTCTACCAGAAAACAATGCAATTCAAATGCAGAGTTGAGAAACACACCATTAGGAGAATTTATTCAAACATCTGTGCAGAGACAGTTCAATACACAGTATCATTAAAAAAAAACATTATTTCCAGAGTGCAGTTCTATTTTGAATATAATTCAAGATAGGACCTAGCTGTTGGATTTATATAAAAGGACATTAATTTACCAGCTTGCCTGGTATGCTTTTATATTTCACAAGGGATTGTATGCCAGCTATTTCTGGCAAAATAAAAAACAGTGGAAGTGAAAAGTGAACAGAGCATAAGGAATCACTTTTTCTTCAACAAATCCATCAGATCGTCTTCTATGCCTTTCTCACTCAGCTCATCTAGACTGTAGTACCTGTGAACTATCTTCTCAGCAGTGACCACCACAACACGGAGCCCATGGGCATCTCTGCCCAGCTGACATCCGATGGCTGATGACACCACCATGTCCAGGTCCTGGTAGGTGCCCCCGGCGTTCCTGTGGTAGTGGCCTGAGAACACGGCTCTGATACCTGCAGGGAGGGAAAAAGACATTTGGGGAGTGAGGATTTTCATGTAGGTGAGTGGGGAGCTCCTGTGTTTTATTCTGTGAACAATCATACATTAAATATATTATAATATACCGTTCAATCCTTGTATAATAAACACAAAGGCAGCCCATGTGCCATCTAGAAACTCTTCATGGATAATTCACACACACAATATATCATTTACATGTTTGCCGTGACTCATAGAAGATAGCACTCAGGACGCAAGGAAGGACGCTAAGACGCAAGGGGACTAGGCCCATATAAACATCTACATGATGGAAGCTATTATTTTTATCTATTAAAAATAGTGTTTGTGGAGTTCTAATCAAGATTACTGAACATGTGTGACATCTGATGTATCTCACCTGCTCCAAACTTACAGCTATGATAGATAAAATGGCAAAAACAAAACAAAACAAAATTAAAAAACCCCAAGGACAGGCCCCAAAAGAAATTAAATAGCTCTACAGGCCAGAATCAAAACAGAATAGTAAAGTAATGAGTAGAAGCAAAATGCTGCCACGAGTGATGCTCTTAGAACGTCACAGAGAGGCAAGGATACAGCCCAGCTTCCCGTCTGTCTCAGGACGAGCACGCGCATCTGTTCAGGGAAGGAGAGGGCAAGCAGGGCCACTGTCCGCTGCCTGGGGCTGTGGCAGCAGTGTGCTGGGAAACATTTAACAAGTTATTCAAAAAACAGAGCTGATTTGTAATGTTTACTCATTTCCATGGTGTAAATACTTCCATCATGGCTTATTCTGAGTTGCCAGTGTGATGTCATTGAGCTGGACCCAGAAAGAGACGCCCAGTAAAGCACCATTAGATAGTGTTTCCCACATAATGATATAGAAGCTGTCACTAGGAGGGGCGACTCGCGCTGGCAACTCCAGCACTTTGGGAAGCTGAGGAAGAGGCTGCTCGAAGCCAGGGGTGTGACACCAGGGGCAGCAGGTGTGGGCTGTGTGTGGTGCCCTCCTTTCAAAGAGCACAGTGTAAAGAGGAGGAGAAAAATAAAAAAGAACATCTTTACAGGGAAGATATTGGGCAAACATCTATAGTATAAGTCATGTTGACGGTTTGTCCTCTTGATATGACTGCAAGGAAAATGGTACTTCATGGCTAAGGCAGGAGAATCGCCTAAGCCCAGGAGTTGGAGGTTGCTGTGACCGGTGACGCCACGGCACTCTACCGAGGGCCATGGAGTGAGACTCTGTCTCTAGAAAAAAATAAAATAAAAAAGAAAGAAAGAAAATGGGACTTCACCTCTGAGGTCTTCCTCCCCCAAATCCATCACCTGAGTCTAATCATGAGGAAAACGTGAGACAAATTCCAGCAGAGAGACATCCTATAAAATATCTGACCCGGCACCCTCAAAACTGTCACAGCCAAGAGGAGCTTAAGGGAGATTAGGATGACTAATTGTAAATTTTCTAGATTTTTAAAAGTAAACTGTTAATTTTAGAACAATTTTAGATTTACAGAAAAATTATGAGGATAATACAGAGAATTTCTATTTACCCCACCTCCAGTTTCCCCCATTTATTAACATCTTATATCAGGAAGGTGCATTTGTTACAGGTGAGAACCAGCATCGATAGGTTATTATTAACTAAAGTCTATAATTTAATTAGACTTAAATTAATTAATTAGAAAACTAATTCTCTTAGTTTTCTCTCACATCCTTTTTTGTATTCCAGGATCTGAATAATTTTTACCAGTTCCACTCTGAGGAACGAGGAAGGAAACAGGGATTGAGAATGATGATAAAGATAGACCAAGGAGAAAGAAGAGGGGAGAGGAAGAGCAAAGCCAGGAAGCAAATACGGTGAGTGGGATTCTGGGACTACAGCAGGAGCTGCCGAGCTGGAAGCTCACCATGGGCAGGGGCTGCGCAGCGAGGGGTGCAAAGGAAGAAGGTGGGGAGGAACACCACAGCTCACGCAGCACAAGGACGCTGCTGTGCATGATGACACACACGTCACGGAAGTCACATGACCTTAGAATACCATGTATGTACTGTACCTTTTCTGTGTTTAGACACTCAGCATTATGTTAGTTAGCTGGTATTCAGTACAGCACCACCCTGTGCAGGCTTGCAGCCTAGGAGCAACAGCACAGGTGCGCAGCAGGTCTGTGTAAGCTCACTTCACAATGTGCAAGCACGTGACAAAATCGCCCAGGGATGCGTTTCTCGGGACATAACCCTGTCCTCCGCCATCACCAAAGATTACAATGCAAACAGATGTAACTCATTGCAGGGGGCAACCTGCCGATACTGTCTCACATTTTATGGTACATTCCCCTTGACCCAGCAAAACTGTATTGGTAGAAATACATCCTTTAGAAATCCCCAGAGAAGAACCCCAAGAACCCTGTGTTGTAGCTGCGGGCGTGGATATATGGCACAATATTAACTGAGTCACTGTGAGTAATGTTTATGATGGGAGATTAGTTAAATGGCATTACATACATTTGAAAAAAGAGGCAGATTTACATTTACCGCCATTGAAAGTCACCAAATATATTAAGAATTTACAGTGAGCTGCAAAAAGAAGCCCATGTGATCCTCTGTGTGCCACATGATGTTTCCTTAATAGGGTGTGTGTGAGCAGGGCATCGCTCTCTCCCTGTTAATATTACTGTAGTGTATGTTTCTATAATGATCATGAACTGATGTAGTGATCGGGAACAAAACATCAAGGTGATGTGAACAGGGTAGGGGTGGCAGTGTGCCAGATGGACTGAGGGATGTGGGCACCACAGCAGGCCTGAGCTGTGTGGTTTGCAGGCTGCAGCAGGAACTGATGGGTCCTAGCCACAGAGGAAGAACTGATCAGCTCTGATTGTGCAAAGGGGCCATGGGAATGACTTCTTCCTTTGCAGCCTTCCCATGGGTTGAAGGCTTAAAGCTTGCTTGAATAGGAGCTTGTGCAATGAACCCTGACTGGGGAAGCTCCACGTGGCTGGATAGAAAGTGCTTAGCATTATTATTTTTTTTGCATGCTAAATTATGTTTGTGAATTTTGGCTCTTTATGCCTAACTCATAGCAGCAAACTGTACTATTTTGCCCAGCACTTTTCAAAGGCACACACATTAAGCGTAATTAGCTGTAAAAACTCATTTACGTCTAAATTTCATGCCCCATTGATTGGCATTTGCAGAGATAGGAACAATGATGGTGATTGTTCAAATTCCGAGGGGACCTTCTGCCTTTTCTGGCCAGAGAGATGTCTCCTCCAGGCCAATGAGGAACTTGATATTTTGGGGTCCTGAGAAATGAAGCAATGACCATGGTGATAGGTTTACAAAGGGATGGTCAGGAGGGGGTGGTGTCAAAGTTTGTTTCAAAAGTAGGAAGACATGAGTAGCTTCATCCTCTAGGTTCTGGTGCTGAATTCAAGGCTCTGGGATGTCCTTGGCTGGCCCAGTGAAAACTGAAACACAAGGGATACGATGCTGAGTTGGAGAATGAGGGAGTTACTTGTTGGGTTGGACCCAGATCCAGAAGGAGCCTGGTATTTGGTTGTGAGAATTTCTGAGTATATTTCTCAGCTCCCGGGAAGGCCAGGAGTTTTGAACCCTGAATAGGTTTTCCTCTTCCTGCTGCAAGTAATGGCAACCAAGGAGGCAGAGTGGAACAAGGATGGGTCTTGAACAGTCTCGTCAGGGACAGTCTGTGCCACTGGCCCACGCAGTACTTCCTATGTTCCATCTCACTGAATTCTCCCAGTGCACCTGTCCTAGGGACTTGCATCATCCTCATTTTATAGATGAGAAAAACAGAGGCCCAGAGAAGTTAAGAAACAAATGCAAGGCTACACAGCTAGACCACAGGGTAGCCAGGATCAGAGCTCGGGTACTTGGCTGTCAGAACCTTTGTGAGTTCCCATTTGTGCATTTGTAAGACAAATAAAGATGATGCCTGTCTCATGGCCAGGTGAAGTCTGGAGGGGGGCATGGACGTCAGTAATAAACTGGTCACTCTCCCAGGAGGCTAGGTCCAGGGCAGGCCAGCTGTCACTGCTGGAGCAGGGCACAGACACAGCACAGTAGCCTCACTCTACAATGTGTTCCGCCCACGTTTCAATCCTGTCCCTTTCATGCTGACCGGCTGCAAGGACTTGTAAGAAGTTTTATCTGTCCAGGCTTCCTATTAGCTTTGATAGGGAAGCATTGATTCACAACTCAATGGAGGGAAGGGATGTATTAATAAATCACTATTTCCCCGACGGGGGATCGATTTCAGGGGTGTTTTCACGAGTTGTGCAGGATTTTCGTTCCACTGTGCATCAGTCACCTGTGGCAGATGCGCCTCTGTGGTACCTTAATCGAGTATTACACATAGACTCTCTTTGAATTATGAACTGCTGTAAGGAGATGACAAGCAGTTTAAATTACTTTTTAAATTACTGCCAGAGATTTCCCACCAAAGACAGCCACTGCATCAACAGGGTGACTTCCACGGGGCCGGCGTCGTGTCTCTCACGGTATCGAGTCATGAGGATACTATAAAAGTTATTTTTAAGTTGTCTTGATCCAAATCCACTTCAAATTAACCAAAGGACTGCAATACGATCTCTATATAGTTCAATATTCAAATATTGGAAACTTGCTTCAGATCAATCAGGAAATTGGGACGCAACCCAGTACAATTCTCATACTGTGATATTGAAAACTGACTTCCCTAATGTCTTTGTGACTTAGTCCTGGAAAGTCTAAACAAGTTCTATTTGGACTGCATTTATCACTCCCCCGCTCCCGATAGGGTATCACTGTGTCGCCCAGGCAGGAAACCTCAAACCCCTGGGCTCAAGTGAGCCTTCTGCTGCAGCCTCCCAAGTAGCTAGGGCTTCAGAGGTGGATCACTACACCTGGATGATTTTTTAATTGTTTGTAGAGACCAAGTCTTGCTAGTTTGTGCAGGCTGGTCTTGAACTCCTGGTCTCAAGTGATCCTCCTACCTCGGCCTCCCTCAGTGCTGGGATGACGAACGTGAGCCACACTGCCTGGCCAACATTTACTTTTATCCTGCGAGAGGACACATTTATGAAAAAGCCATGCATCTTTCTACACTGCCAGCTTTAACACTGACACATGTGCTGTAAATCATCATTCACACTCAATTTATTCTGTCTCAGTGGTAGAGAAAAAGTGTGACTCATTAAAAAGAGAGAGAGAGAGAAGGAAAGTTAAAAAAAGATTGGTTATGAATGTACAGAAAACAAGTATAAATAATCCTTCCTGCAGGTAAAGCATTTCCTCAGCAGGCAGCCAAGGTGCAGGCTTTGAGACAGAAATCCTGGCCAGTGGTGGCCACAAGGCAAAGGAGAGACAAGATGTTTCTGAAGTGGGCCTGGAAGGTGCAGGCTGCAAATATGAAGCTGTGGTTAAGCCCTACCTGGCTCATTCGGGAAGCAGTTCTTCACTATTAAATTAGGGTTTTTGAGCTGGCCATTTGGGAACTCTAGATTCCAGTATGTCACCAGTATGTATCCTTCCCAGTGCAGAAATGTCTGTGGTCCAGGACTGCTGGGGGCTGTGGAGAAAGGAAGACATCTGTCCCATGCTCTCTGGGTATGACAGGAGGCTGTTCCTCCAGTCGATTTAAGGCAATAAATGTTTGCTGAGGTCTTTCTTGGTTTCAGGTGTCTCTGGAATGTGAAACCATCCCTAGCAATCACGAGCTCAAGGTCTACAGCCAGGAGGTAATGGAAAGAGCTATTCAAAACGAAATGCAGAGTGACAACATGATTTAGCAGTGTTTTATTTACTGAACGTCTCCTGTGAGCTTCACTTAAACCATCACCTCACAGCCTCATAGGGACCCTCACAAGGAAGGTATTATCCCCTTTTACAGATGAGAGAATGAGGCACAGAGAGGTTAAGTGAGTTGCCTGGGGTCACACAGCTAGGATATGTATCTGGACCCAGCTGATTCAGAAGCACATGCTCTACCATCTTAGAAGCACAAAGTGTCAAAGATCATGGTGCTACAGGTTCTGCAAAAAGGCTTCCTAGCTGGGCATGGTGGCTCATGCCTATAATCCTAGCACTTTGGAAGGCTGAGATGGGTAGACTGCCTGAGCTCAGGAGATCATGACCAGCCTGAGCAAGAGTGAGACCACATCTGTACTAAAAATAGAAAAACTAGCCAGATGCCTGTAGTCCCAGCTACTTGGGAGGCTGAGGTAAGAGAATCACTTGAGCCCAAGAGCCTGAGGTTGCTGTGAGCTATGATGCCTCCACACTCTACCCAGAGTGACTGAGTGAGACTCTGTCTCAAAAAAAAATAAATTAAAAAAAAAAAGAAAGAAAGAAAAGAAAACAAGAAGAAGGTGGCTTCCAGGAGGGGGTGGCTTTGACCTAACCCTCTCAACCCCTGTAGTTCTCTGTTCACATCTGACCTGAAGTCTGAAGGGGAATTATATGATGATGGTAACAAAAACAATAGTTTTTGTGGAGTGTTCACTATCTGCCTTGACATTGTTTGAGGTCAGTGTTTTGCAAACTTTTTTTATCTTATGGCACACTTGAACCTATAATTAAACTTCCATGACACACTTAAATTATGTTGATCAAAAAAAGTGAAAAAACACTTACTGTGCTTTGACCTTCTTTTGAAAGTAATTTTAATAATAATCTTTAAAATTTTTGCAGCACACAAGTTGAGAATTACTAGTCTAGGCACTTCACACTTTTCTTTTATTATTAAATCATAGCTGTGTACATTAATGCCATCATGGGGCACCATACACTGGTTTTATACACCGTTTGACACATTTTTATCACACTGGTTAACATAGCTTTCCTGGCACTTTACTTATTAAGACATTTATATTCTACATTTACTAAGTTTCACATGTACACTTGTAAGATGCACCGCATCCTCTGTCCATCCTTCCTCCCCTCCTTCCCCCTCTCCTCCCTCTCACCCTTCCCCATATTCTTAAGTTATAACAGGGCTTTCATATGAAAGCCATAAATTAGTTTCATACTAGGGCTGAGTACATTGGATACTTTTTCTTCCATTCTTGAGATATTTACTAAGAAGAATATGTTCCAGCTCCATCCATGTAAACATGAAGGAGGTAAAGTCTCCATCTTTCTTTAAGGCTGCATAATATTCCACGGTGTACATACCGTTTCCCTGAAAATAAGACATCCTCTGAAAATAAGACCCACTTACAGGAAAGATAAGACGTCCCCTGGAAATAAGGCCTAGTGCATCTTTGGGAGCACACCTTAAAATAAGACACTGTCTTATTTTCGGGAAAACAGGGTATACCACAATTTATTAATCCATTCATGGATCGATGGGCACTTGGGCTTTTTCCATGACTTAGCAATTATGAATTGGGCTGCAATAAACATCTTTGTTATAATGTGATTTTTGGTCTTCTGGGTATGTACCTAATAGAGGAATTACAGGATTGAATGGCAGATCTCTAAGTGTTTTCCAAACATCTTTCCAAAAGGAATGTATTAATTTGCATTCCCACCAGCAGTGTAGAAGTGTTCCCTTTTCTCCACATCCACGCCAAAATCTCTGGTCTTGGGATTTTGTGATATGGGCTAACCTTACTGGAGTTAGATGATATCTCAAAGTAGTTTTGATTTGCATTTCTTTGATGATTAAGGATGATGAGCATTATTTCATATGTCTTAGGCCATGAGCCTGTCTTCTTCAGAGAAGTTTCTCTTCAAGTCTCTTGCCCAGCCTGAGATGGGATCACTTGTTCTTTTCTTGCTTATACATTTGAGTTCTCTGTGAATTCTGGATTAAACCTTTGTCGGAGACATAACCTGCAAATATCTTCTCCCATTCTGAGAGCTGTCTGCTTGCTTTACTTACTGTGTTCTTGGCTGTGCAGAAGCTTTTTAGTTTGATCAGGTCCCAGAAGTGTATTTTTGAAGCTGCTTCAATTGCCCGGGGGGGTCCTCTTCATAAAATACTCGCCCAGACGGATTTCTTCAAGGGTTTTTCCTGCACTCTCTTCTGGTATTTTTATAGTTTCATGTCTTAAGTTTAAATCTTTAATCCAGTGCGAGTCTATCTTAGTTAATGGTGAAAGGTGTGGGTCGAGTTTCAGTCTTCTACAGGTTGCCAGCCAGTTCACCCAGCACCATTTGTTAAATAGGGAATCTTTTCCCCCACTGAATGTTTTTAATTGGCTTGTCAAAGATCAAATAACGGTAAGTAGCTGGGTTGATCTCTTGGTTCTCTCTTCTGTTCCAGACATCTACCTCTGTTTTGAGCAAGTACCATGCTGTTTTGATCACTATCAATTTATAGTATAGACTGATGTCCGGTAGCAGGATTCCTCCTGCTTTATTTTTATTTCTGAGTAATGTCTTGGCTATTCGAGTTTTTTTCTGATTCCATATAAAACGAAGTATTATTTTTTCAAGATCTTTAAAGTATGACAGTGGAGCTTTAATAGGGATTGCATTAAAATTGTATATTGTTTTGGGTAATATGGACATTTTAACACTGTTGATTCATCCCAGCCATGAGCATGGTATGTTTTTCCATTTGTTAACATTTTCAGCTATTTCTTTTCTTAAGAGTTTCATAGTTCTCTTAATAGAGATCTTTCGCGTCCTTTTAGATAAACTCCCAAATATTTCATCTTCTTTGGCACTACTGTGAATGGAATAGAGTCCTTAACTGTTTTTTCAACTTGACTATTGTTGGTATAGATAAAGGGTACCGATTTATGAATGTTGATTTTGTAACCTGAGACGCTGCTGTATTCTTTGATCACTTCTAAGAGTTTCGTAGTATGGTGTTTTCCAGATATACAATCATATCATCTGTGAAGAGTGAAAGTTTGATCACTTCTGACCCTATATGGATACCCTTGATCGCCTTTTCTTCCCTAATTACGATGGCTAAAACTTCCATTACAATGTTAAAGAGCAGTGGAGACAATGGGCAGACTTGTCTGGCACCTGATCTGAGTGGAAATGATTTCAATTTAACTCCATTCAATATGATATTGGCTATGGCTTTGCTATAGATGGCCTCTATCAGTTTAAGAAATGTCCCTTCTATACCAATTTTCATAAGTGTTCTTTTTTGACAGAGTCTCACTGTACCGCCCTTGGGTAGAGTGCTGTGGCGTCACACGGCTCACAGCAACCTCTAACTCTTGGGCTTAAGCGATTCTCTTGTCTCAGCCTCCCGAGCAGCTGGGACCATAGGCGCCCACCACAACGCCCAGCTATTTTTTTGTTGCAGTTTGGCCGGGGCTGGATTTTGAACCCGCCACCCTTGGCATATGGGGCTGGCGCCCTACTCACTGAGCCACAGGCGCTGCCCTTTCATAAGTGTTCTGATTATAAATGGATGCTGGATATTATCAAAAGCTTTTTCTGCATCAATTGAGAGAATCATATGGTCTTTGTTTTTTAATTTGTTTATGTGCTGAATTATATTTGTAGATTTACATATATTGAACCAGCCTTGAGACCCTGGAAAAAAACCGACTTGGTCATGATGTATAATTTGTTTGATGTGTTGCTGGATTCTGTTTGTTAGGATCTTGTAGAATATTTTTGCATCTATATTCATTAGTGATATTTGTCTATAATTTTCTTTTCTCGTTGGGTCTTTTCCTGGTTTGGGGATCAGGGTGATGTTTGCTTCATAGAACGCATTGGGTAGTATACCTTCTTTTTCTATATTTTGGAACAGGTTGAGTAATATAGGTACCAGATCCTCTTTAAAGGTTTGGTAGAATTCTGACGTGAAGCCATCTGGTCCCAGGCTTTTCTTTTTAGGGAGATTTCATATGATTGATGCTATTTCAGAACTTGATATTGGCCTGTTCAACATTTCCACTTGATTCTGGCTAAGTCTTGGAAGATGATGTGCTTCCAAGTATTGGTCAATTTCCTTCAGATTTCATATTTCTGAGAATAAAGTTTCTTGTAGTATTCATTAAGGACTTTTGAACTTCTGAGGAGTCTGTTGTTATTTTGTCTTTGTCATTTCTGATTGATGAAATTAGAGATTTTACTCTTTTTTTCCTGGTTAGGTTAGCCAAAGGTTTATCTATTTTATTGACTTTTTGAAAAAACCAACTTTTTCATTTATCGATCTGTTGTATAATTCTTTTGTTTTCAATTTCATTTAATTCTGCTCTAATTTTGGTTCTTTTCTTCTACTGGGTTTGGGATTGGAATGTTCTTCCTTTTCCACTTGCTTGAGATATCCCATTAAGTTGTTACCTTCCTCTCTTTCTGTTCTCTTGAGGAAGGCTTGCAGTGCTACATAAATTTCCCTCTTAGGACTGCCTTTGCAGTATCACAGAGGTTCTGATAATTCATGTCTTGATTGTCGTTTTGTTCCAAAAATTTGGCAATTTCCTTCTTAATCTCATCTATGAACAGCTATCATTCAGCATAAGGTTATTTAACTTCCATGTTTTTGGCCGGCGTTCTGTGAGGACACTCCGAAGGGTGAGGGGCGGGCTTGGCCCTCCGGTGTCTAGCTTTTCGTTTTCTCCCGGAGCCTGGCTTGACTATTTGGCATATTTCTTTCAGTAAAACGTGGTTCTGGATACCCCCAGAAACGAGTGTGGACTGTAGTTTCAAAGTATTATGACTGCAAAAGTGGTTCCTAGGCCCCCAAAGCCAAAGCAGTCCTTTATACTGAGAGTTCCACCAGATTCCAAGCTGGGCCAAGACCTACTTCGAGATGCTACTAGTGGGCCCAAGACCATCCACCAGCTAGTTCTGGAGCACTTTCTTACTTTCTTGCCTAAGCCAAGCCTGGCCCAGCCCAGTCAGAAAGTCAAGGAGACCTTGGTTATCATGAAAGATGTGAGCTCAAGCCTTCAGAACAGAGTGCATCCTCGTTCCTTAGTGAAGCTCCTTCCCAGAGAAGGAGTCCAGCAGCAACAGGAGATACCTTCTCGATGTTGGAAAGCTGACCCTGATGAGCCAGTTGTGTTTGAAGACTTGAACATATTTCACTCCCAAGAAGAATGTGTGAGCTTGGATCCTGGTCAACAACCTACCTCAGAGAAGGAAGATGATAATGATGTGGGGGAGATGATGTTACTGGTCAATGACAGTAATCCTGGGGATGATGATTTTCAGAAAGAATGTGTGGAGAATGGAGATAGTGGAGAAAAGTCTTTAGATTGTGATGAAATGGATTGTTCCTTGGTCTCTGAGCAACCTCTAGACTGCCAAGAAGAAGAAAGACTGAATACATCTGTTTCAAAGAAAAGGAAAATGAGAAATCTTTTAGTTACCATTGAAAATGATACTCCACTAGAAGAACTTTCAAAATATGTGGATATCAGTGTTATTGCACTTACTCGAAATCGGAGAACAAGGAGATGGTACACTTGTCCACTCTGTGGGAAGCAGTTTAATGAAAGTTCTTACCTTATTTCCCACCAGCGGACTCATACTGGAGAAAAACCCTATGACTGTAGTCACTGTGGGAAAAGCTTCAATCATAAAACAAACCTCAATAAACATGAGTGAATCCATACAGGAGAGAAACCTTATTCCTGTTCTCAGTGTGGGAAAAACTTCCGTCAGAATTCTCATCGGAGTCGCCATGAAGGAATCCACATAAGGGAGAAGATATTTAAGTGTCCAGAATGTGGGAAAACCTTCCCCCAAAATGAAGAATTTGTGCTTCATCTGCAGAGTCATGAGGCTGAGAGGCCATCTGGTTGTAAAAAATGTGGGAGAAGATTTGGTAGGTTGTCAAACTGTACCCGGCATGAGAAAACCCACTCAAAATGTGAGACTCGAAAGCAGAAGTGATGTTAGGAAAGGTCTTATGGTCCTATCTGAACCTGAAAAGTTTCATAAGGAATTCTGAATTCCCAGGCTGCCCAAAAAAATACAGATATGTGAAAACCTCATAATAGTCAAAATTGGGTAAATACCAATCTTGGTTGAAACCTCAGACTATTAGAAAATTCACAGGGAAAGAAACATCTTCAAGGGCTATACCTCAGCATCTAGTCTTTTTGACCTAAGGAACTTTCTTTTGTGACATTGTGCAAGAATGTACAAATCACAGATCCCTACCCCCAAGAAAGACTTTGAATATGAGTTTGGAGGCTGTTTACTTGCAAGGTGAACAGAGTGACTCTTACCTACTGAAAGTATATCCATCTTCCCTTTCCCATGGGAATTTATAATTGAGAAATACTTGAGTTCCTTATCTGGAACTGTGTTCTCTTGAAAGAACCAAACTACTGATTTGTTAAGCCAGTAGATTCTAACGGCAATTCACATATTCCTCTCAGAAATACCTATTAAGTCTTTTTTTTTTTTTTTGTAGAGACAGAGTCTCACTGTACCGCCCTCGGGTAGAGTGCCGTGGCATCACATGGCTCACAGCAACCCCCAACTCTTGGGCTTATGTGATTCTCCTGCCTCAGCCACCCGAGCAGCTGGGACTACAGGCACCCGCCACAACGCCCGGCTATTTATTAAGTCTTGAATGTTGAAAGGAATTGTTTGCTTTGGAATACAGGAAAATACAGCAATTGAATGTCTCACTTTTATTTGTATGTGGTCTAAACTAATGATCAATTTCAATAACATAATTTGTGGTGAAAATTGACTTTTATAGAAATTCTTTTTATAACATAATTTAAAGGTGTTCACTGTTCTTACTATATTTGTTCACCTGTTAATCTCAAACAGCTGTCTCATGCCTCTCCTTGCTGAAAGAAGTTTGGTGCATCCAGCCCCACTACTAGAAAAGCTCTTCAGAATTTTGTTCCTCTGCTGAGCGTGGATCTCACATGCTGGGAAGGAAGCTCAAAGAGTTTGGAGAGGAGGGGCAGACCTGGAGACAAGAAAAAGTTGCTTGGATCCATGTCTGGTCATTGACTTTACCATAAGTTTAAGTGCCCTCTACATAGTCATCAGACCCTTGAGAATGAGGTGGTCACTACCTCATAAGGCAAAATGTTGTGTATTTACAAATTAAATCTCCAGTGGTTAGCTCATATTGCCTCCAAGAGACATAATGCCATGTGTCTTCATCATAGTGGACTTTTGTTAGTCTTTGGCCTCCTGATAACTCAGACCTTCCTGTCTTCTCTGCCTAGAGGCAAGGCCAGCAGTGCCTTTATGGGACCAATCCTATGGTATGACTTAGGGACTCAATCAGTTTTACTTGTTTTAAGTTTCCCAAAGTTTTACATTGGTATTTTGATTGAATGGATTAATTCTATAAACTATTTGGGAAAAATTAACTGCAGATTTTGTTTCCATCTAGAAACATGCCTTTCCTTTTATTAGAGTCTTATATTCCTGAGTGATTTTTTTTAATTATCTTCACCTAAGTTCTAAACAATTTTGTTATTGTAAATAGCTTTTTCCATTATATTTTTCTAGTTATTGCTCTACATAGGAAAGTTATTTTTAATTATATATTTGTATAACAAGCCACCTCACTGAATGTTCTTAATTTCCAATAATTTCTTGGTTTATTAGTTCTGTTTGTGGTAAAATTATATCATCCACAAATAATAAAAAAAAAAAACAAAAATAAAAACAAAACTTCCAAGTTTTTGTATGAGTATGCAGATTCCTGTTGTTACTGAGTTCAACTTTTATTCCATCGTGGTCTGAGAAGATGCAAGGAATAATTTCTATTCCTTTAAATTTACTGAGGTTAGAATTGTGAACTAAGATGTGATGGATTTTGTAGTATGTTCTGTGGGCTGATGAGAAGTATGTGTATTCAGTTTTGTTGGGATAAAATGTTCTGTAGATGTCTGCTAAATCCAAATGTTGGTTGGTTAGGTTTAAATCTAAAATTTATTTGCTCAGCTTCTTCTTGGAGGATCTATCCAACACTGACAAAAGGAGTGTTGAAATCTCCAACTATTATGGAGCTGGAAGAAATCAAGTTGCTAATGTCTTTTAGAGTTTGTCTTATAAATTGAGGCGCATTCTGGTTGGGTGCATAAATGTTAATAATTGAAATCTCATCATATTGAGTATTACCCTTCACAAATATGAAGTGACCATTCTTATCCTTCCTTACTTTTGTTGGTTTAAAGCCTATTGTGTCTGCAAATAGAATTGCGACACCTGCTTTTTTCTGATTACCATTTGCCTGAAATATGGACGACCATCCTTTCACCCTGAGTCTATATTTATCTTTTAAGGTAAGACGTGATTCTTGTATGCAGCAAATATCTGGCCTGAGTTTTTGTATCCACTCAGCCAACCCGTGCCTCTTTAGAGGACGGTTTAAGCCATTCACATTAATGGAGAATGTTGATAAGTCTGGTAAAATTTTGGGTATTGAGTTTTTCAAAAGTCTAGGGGACATTTTTAATCCTTTTGCGACTGTGGAAGTTGGAGTTTGATCAAAAGTTTCTGAGTGAGTTTACTTTTGTGGTAGAGGATTGGGCTGGTCATTATGACGGATAGGTCTGAGAATATCCTGAAGAGCTGGTTTAGTTATGGCAAATTTCTTCAACGTATCAATGTCATTAAAGTATTTAATTTCTCCATCATAAATGAAACTCAGTTTAGCTGGATACAGGATCCGGGGTTGAAAGTTATTTTGTTGTAGGAGATTAAAAGTCAATGACCACCCTCTTCTGGCTTGAAAATTTTCAGCAGAGAGATCTGCAGTCATTCTAATATTCTTCTCTTTGTAGGTAATGGATTTCTTACATTTGGCTGCTTTCGAATGTTCTCCTTCATATTAACATTAGTGAAGTTAATTATGATATGCCTAGGGCATATCTTATTCAGGTTGAGTCGTGCTGGGGTTCTGAAACTGTCTGCTATCTGAATTTCAGAATCTCTTGGCATGTCTGGAAAATTCTCTTTCATAATTTCATGGAGAAGAGCCTCTGTGCCTTGCGAAGCCACTTCATCGCTTTCAGGGATTCCAATGAGGTGGATATTAGCCTTCTTTGAATTATCCCAGAGCTCTAGGTGAGAATGATCTGTTTTTGCTCTCCATTTCTCTTCCTCTTTGAGAGTTTGGGAGTGTTCAAAAGCTTTGTCTTCAATGTCAGAAATCCTTTCTTCTGCTTGCTCCACTCTGTTACTGAGGGATTCTACTGTATTTTTCAGATCTTTGAGGGCTGCAAATTCTTGCTTCAGTGTGTCAAAATCTTTGGTGGTTTTGTCTTTAAATTCATTGAATTCTTGAGACAAGTTTTGAATTTCTCCTCAAATTTCGAATTCCAGATTTTGAATTGCTCCTTAAATTTCTGATTCCACATTTTTCTCCATTGTATTAATAGTGTTTGCAATCCAAATTCTGAATTCGATTTCTGACTTCTCAGCCAGCTGTTTATGAATGGGATCTTCAGTTACATCTGCCATATTTTTCCTTGGGGGGGTTGATCTATTCCGGTTATTCATGTTACCAGAGTTTTTCCGCTGATTCTGCCCCATGATTATTTTACACCGTTTGACTTTTCTCCTGGAGCTTTGCCAAGGACCCATATAGTGCTACGGCCTGAGAAACTGGGAACCTGTTTGGTTTGGTGGGCCTAAGTGGCTCTGTCTTGTTTTCATTTGTTCTCTGTCTGACCCTTGTGAAACAGTTACTCTGGGTTAAAGTCTCAGCTGTGGAGAAATACCAGCAATTCAGTCACCCCACCTCCCACAGGTAACAATTGGAAAGGAAAAATCCAACCTTCCTACAACCACACACCCAGGGCACCACTTGGATAGTGTTTGGGCAATTGGTTCAGTTCATAAAGTCCAAATCAGTTGTCTCAGTCAGCACCTGTGGGAGAGTTCAAAAGGTCTCTGGCAACTAATCGCAGGGTTCTGCTGACAACTCAAATATGACTTGCTCTGGTGCTCCATGAAGTAAGGAGGACCCACCCAGCAAATAGATTAGTTTGGGAAGGTTGATGCCACCTTCCCCTCTTTTTACCTCTGTCACACCCAGTCACTGATAGCCCCGCAGGGCTGTGACCCAGCTGTCTCCAGTGAGCAGATACTCCAGGGATTTGCACCTGCATGAATCACAAAAGGAGATCTATGTCTGCTCAGCCAGGCCACTGTTCTCTGCCACTATCTGGCAAAGGAAGGTGAGGCCTGACCTTGGGAGGCTGGGGCTGTTCACTCAGTTCCAGCCCTGCCCCTGATTGATGTTACTGACAAAACAACTTTGCGGGAATTTGTTTCTGTTCCTGCTAAATTCCCCTGCAGAAGAGAAAATGTTTTGAGTTCCCAGCACCTGTGCCTCAGGCCCTGTCTGTGCTGCTGTATAGTCTCAGCTGTAGTTTGTATTCGCAGCACGGTTATCTGTCAGTTCCAGCCTCTGCCTGCCCTCCAGCTAATGGTCCCCTGGGGCTGGGTGTGTCTTGGGCTCAGTAAAGCGGTCCTCTGGGTTAGCCCCACCGTGGGAATCTCCTAGCTCTGCGTGTGCATTTTCTAGTCCCTGCCCTCCACCCAGGCCACTACCGCCTCAGGCAAACTCTTTACTCACGGGGCCTGCATTTCCATCCCAGATCTGTTCTGCACTGGTTGCCACCTGAGAAGATGCCCGGCCTCCCTGGTTGCCCAGAGAGACAGGGTGTGTGACTTTGGACTATCCGGGGTGAGCCCTATTATTACCAAAAACGGCTGCTGCTCTGCGCCTTGGGGCACCGCTGCACCGGCGTGGTTCCCTCTCATCCGACTGTCCTGTAGTCACTCCTGTGCCGCAGAATCAGCACTGACCAGCTGCAGTCCAGGCGCTGTCCACACCCATAGAGAAATCACCCAAGAATCTGGACTCCTGGGGGATAGGCCTCCAGACCTCAGTGTGAGAATGGAGAGGAGTGCTGGGAGTTCAGAATTGCAGGTAGAGAATATATACAGTTTTACACAGTTTTATGCCTGGCAGGAGAGCGCCATGGCATCCTAGTAAGGGAAGTAGGTCCAGTTTTTAGAGGGTCTTTCCTGTGGAGTATAATGGGAGGACTTTTGAACTCTGTTCGTTTGTCTGTGGGGTACTCTGAGTCATTCTCATGGGGGAGGGGACTCCTGTCTGCTTGGTGATGGATTTTGTACCTTTTGTTTGTATCTTTGGGGTCGCAGCTCGCCTCAGCAGGGTTGATGTGCATTCTTCAACCTTCTCTCTTGGTGCAACTCTAATCCACCAGGTTACTTGCTAAATTTTTGTCCTTTAACTCTCCTTTTGGACGGGAGCCTCTGTGGAAAGCTGGCTTCAGTCAGCCATCTTGTCTCCGCCCCCTCACTTCACACATTTTATAATCCCCACAATTTCCTTATGAAGGAGGCACAGTTATTTTCTGTGATTTTATCATCACAGATTTAGATAGTCAGTAGTTTAACTACCTTAACCTGTAAGTGGCAAGGCAGGGAACTGAACTCAGGGTCTGTCCCCTGAGTCAGTGCCCTTTACAAAAATACCTGCCGAGTGGAGGTAAAACAGATATGTCAGGTGTGGGGAATATCACCAACAAAGAAAGGGAGGCAAGGTGTGTCCAGGAAGCAGTAGGTGCCAAAGGCAAATGAAGGCTCCTGCAGACATCCTTCCTACCAGGTATCTGAATCTCTTCTCTAGCACTTTCAATCCTGACATCCAGCACAGGAGAAAATCTTCTTTGTATTTTCCAGGGAAGGTGACTGAAGGTCAGTGAGTGGGTGGGAGCACCAGGACTCCAGTTCAGATGCTGGCTTGGTTGAAGAGGCATAGAGAACGTGAAGCCAGAGGGCTGCGTGGGGCTAAGGACTGGCTGAGATGGAAATGCCTCACAAGAAGTGCCAAGACCAAGTGTGGGACTCGTTTCTCAGGAAAGCTGAAAGTATTTCATCATTTCCAGTTTCAGCCTTTCACTGATTCAAACCCTCACATCCTCAAATTCCCATTAAATTGAGTGGGATCTTATAGACATTTTCATGGAATCTCTTTTGGGGACACTTCTAACTTAATTCACCTAAAGTCAGCAAACATGTTCCAGAATGGGCCAGAGAGTAAATATTATAGTTTTTGTGGGCCATGTGATCTCCATGACAGCTACTCAATTTTGCCTTCTGTTCCAGCATGAAAGCAGTTGTAAAAAGTATGTGAGCTTATAGGCATGACTGTGATTCAATTAAAACTTTATTTATAAACTGGGGAACTAGGGTAACTCCAGTACTGAAGAGAAGTGTACCCCTGAAATAAATAAATTTGGGCAAAGTTCATTCAAGATTTCTTGATATTTCAAAAATTGGAAGCTTCTATGCTTCTCCAAAATAAAGGAAACCAGGGAAAGATTAATTTGTAGTTTCATTTATAAAACTACGAATCCCATTTTCAACAAGGGAGATAAGTGCATTTGCCCAAAAAAGAACACTTCTTTAATAAACACAAAAGAGATCAAATACAGATCAATTATTCTACAAGCAAGAGCCTTCCATCTAAAAAAGTAATTCAGAACTATTTTGGCTATTATAAGGGCTATGCATTTCTACAGAAATTGATTTCTAGAAAAAATAAAACTGCTATAATTTTGACTGGGATTTTGAATCTAAAGATCAATTTAGGGAAAATGCTATATTAACAATACCCTTCCGATCCATGAACATGGTCTACCTCTCCACTTCCTTAGGTCTTCTTTAATTACTTTTAGCAATGTATTGTAGTTTTCAGGGTAGAGGTTTTAGACATCCTTTCTTATTCCCAGGTATTTTATGCTTCATGGTGCTACAGTAAATTGAAGTATTTTTTATAATTTCATTTAATTGTTTGGTGAGAGTATATAAGAATATAATTTGATTTTGATGATAATATGACCTTATGTCCTGAGACCTTGCTAAATTCATCTATTAGTTCTAGTAATTATTTTACAGATTCCTGAAATATTCTAAGTTAAAAAAAATCATGTTGTCTAGTAATTTTTAATGCCTCTTATTTGTTTTTCTTGCCTGTCATAATCGGTAGGATCTCCAGTACAGTATTAAATAGAAAAGGTGAAAATAGGCATCTTTTCCTTCTTGGGAAAAAAGTTTAGTCTTCAACTGAAACTGGACCCACATCTTTCTCCACTCACAAAAATTGATTCAAGATAGATGAAGGACTTAAATTTAAGGCATGAAACAATAAAAATCCTCAAAGAAAGCATAGGAAAAACACTGGAAGATATTGGCCTGGGGAACGACTTCATGAAGAAGACTGCCGTGGCAATTGCAACAACAACAAAAATAAACAAATGCATCCAATTTGTACAAATAATCAACACACTGAAATGGGCATAAATGTATTTATGATCTATGTACAAAAGACTTAATAAAAAAACACACACACGAATGGGACTTCTGTACAGCTAAGGAGACAACAACCAAAGTAAATAGACAACCTACATAATGGGAAAGGGTATTTGCATATTTTGAATCAGACAAAAGCTTGATAACTAGGATCTATAGAAAACTCAAATTAATCCACATAAAAAAAGCCAACAATCCCATATATCAATGGGCAAGAGACATGAATAGAACCTTCTCTAAAGAAGACAGACGAATGGCTAACAAACATATGTAAAAATGCTCATCATCCATATTTATTAGAGAAATGCAAATCAAAACTACCCTGAGATACCATCTAACCCCAGTGAGAATGGCCCACATCACAAAATCTCAAAACTGCAGATGCTGGCGTGGATGTGGACAGAAGGGAACACTTTGACACTGCCGGTGGGACTGCAAACTAATACAACCTTTTTGGAAGGAAGTTTGGAGAAACCTCAAAGCACTCAAGCTAGACCTCCCATTTGATCCTGCAATCCCATTACTGGGCATCTACCCAGAAGGAAAAAAATCCTTTTATCATAAGGACACTTACACTAGACTGTTTATTGCAACTCAATTTACAATCACCAAAATGTGGAAACAGCCTAAATACCCACCAATCCAGGAATAGATTAACAAGCTGTGGTATATGTATACCATGGAATACTATCCAGCCACTAAAAAAAATGAAGACTTTATAGCCTTTGTATTAACCTGGACGGAAGTGGAACACATTATTCTTAGTAAAGCATCACAAGAATGGAGAAGCATGAATCCTATGTACTCAATTTTGATATGAGGACGATTAATGACAATTAAGGACACAGTGGGGTTGGGGGAAGGGGAGAGCAGAGAGAGAAAGGAGGAGGGCGGGGTGGGGGAAAGAAAGAGCAGAGAGAGGGAAGGAGGGAGGGAGGTGGGGCCTTAGTGTGTGCCACACCTTTTGGGGGCAAGACATGATTTAAGAGGGACTTTACCTAACAAATGCAATCAGTATTATCTGGTTTCTTGTACCCTCAATGAATCCCCAACAATAAAATGAAAAAATAATATAAAATAAAAAATTTAGTATTCATAGTCCTATTTTTTTGACTTTTGATATGATTATCAAATTATTCTTCAGAAAAACTTAACCATTTTAAATTCCGATGAAGGGTTTGAGAGTTTAATCATTGACAGTTCATTCTTTGGTGACCTCTTAGGAGCCTTGCAAAGATTAAAATGAAGATTGCCTAGGAGGATCTAAAGTAAGTTTCTGTTTACCTATAACTTTGGAGTAACTGTTCTTACCTGTTCTTTTTTCATGCTGGATAATCCCTTTCTTCCTGTGAACAAAATTTGCCCACAGGACTTACTATGGTGGATGTGCCCAGTATCCTTTCTAGGCCCCCCTTACAGGCTGGTGAACCCATCCTGCAGTTGCAGGGAGGGTTGGCTGCAGGGGGCTCACAGCTGCCCTTTTCTTGGGCAGTTACCTCCACTTTGGGTGGGGTGTAGGAAGGCACAGGTAGTGACTGAGGGTGCAAGTTTAGTCCCCAAACATATACCGTATGAGTCCATTTATATGGAATTTCCAGAATAGGCAAATCCATAGAAGCAGATTTTTAGAGCTGGGGGTCACAAGAGAAGGTTTGGGAAGAAATAAGAGAGTGATTGCTGAAGGATGCAGGATTTTTTTATAGAGCAATGAAATAAAAATGTTCTAAAGTAGACTCTGTAGGGTGCTCTCACTGAATGGGAATGGGCTGGAGGTGCCTGGCATATCTTTAGTGTGTGGGACATAACCACAAGAGGGACTCTATCTAACAAAATGAAACATTTTGACCTGGTTGTTTGTACCCTTATATTAACCCCAAATAAATTTATTTAAAAATAAATAAATAAAATGGACTATGGTAGTGAATGCAGAACAGACTAAAAACCATCAGTGGTACACTTAAGATACGGGAATTGTATGATATATGAATTATATCTCAATAAAACTGTTACAAAAAGAAAAAGGATAAGAGAATAACAACAATAATAGTGATAGCAATCAATCATCTGCTGACCTGCTGTGGGTCAGGCACTGTGAGTAAGCCTCCTTACGGGTATTGTGAGTATCACATGCTTAATCTCAGGGGTGTGGCTTCGAGCCCCACGTTGGGCACCAACTGTCAGTGTTCCCTGAGGAAGCCTGGAGAGTTGCACACTGACTCACACATCATGTGGCAGATTGAGACAAGGCAGCAGCCCTCTGACTCCTCAGAAAACTTTTATTGATTTCTACAACAAAGCATTCATGGAAAGATGCAAAGGTGCCAAAATTCAAAATTCAAAAATAGTACTAAAAGGACTTTAAGCCCCTAGGAAAACTGTGTAGAAAGGAAACAGCTGGGTAATCAGGAACAGAGGATAGTGAGTTGCAACAACACCTGATGATGTCCTACAAATTTCATCTCTGTAGGACAGGCAAACCAGCTTTCCTAATCTAACTGCCCATCAGGAATCCAAAGGGCTCAGCCCCTCCCACCTGCTGATTCTCTGTGCAGGGCAATAGCTCTAGAAATTAATCAAATAATAAAGCCATTGGGGTAAATGTTAATGGCAGACAAATTCGGGTAAAGGATACATAGATATTCTTATTATTATCCTTATCTTTGCAACATTTTGAAAGCCTGAAAACAATTCCAAATAAATGTTTTTTAAAAAGCAATATATACTTGCTAAAAATAAAACTGAATATTGTAAAACTACAGAACATGAAACAAAAAGCAGAGGGAGGAAAAACCTCTTGAAATCTCTTCCTATTTTCTTGTTTTACAAGTTGAGTGTGTATTTTCACATATATATGAATCTATAGAAATATAGATATTAAAATACATAGAATTGCACCAAAATGAGATACGCTACAGAGGGATACGCAACTTGCAAATCACCAACAATGTGATTTTACTTGTTCATCCATGATAATAGCCCTATCTTAGAGCTACTCTCTAAAATCCTGAAAAGGGTGTTTCTGGTGTTGGGGCTCAGAAAATGATACCCCTCTCTAGGATACTTTGAACTGAAGCAGCAGCCTGGACGCTCCACCCCCTCCCCAAGCACAGTGAGGGGCTCTCTGGAATTCCTTATCTGACTGAGGAAAGTTCTTTCCATAAGAAAGGCAATTGTCTTTAAACCTCTTTCCTAGAAATATCATAAATAACCAGGAAAGATTAAACACAGGAGAAGAGAAGAGATAAAGTCATCACCATGCCTGGACTTTTCATCTGTTCTCCTGAGGGCAGCTCCAAGAGATTACCTGGGAGACCTTCATCTATATAATAAGACAACCTGTGTTCACAATGCAGTTCTGCCCCTCACCTTCTCCTAACTTACCATTCTCTCTGTTTCCTAAGGGAATTATTTACAAGACAATGTCTGCCTCCTGGGCCCATTCCATTCCTCTAAACATCATTTACAATTACTACAACTTGCCTACATTTCCCTCACCTCCTTCTCCCTTACATAAAGGGCATATGAACCTCCATTATCTGGCCCTTTGTGTCTCTTATTTTGTTTGGCTTCCATAGTTAAGCACCTTAATACATTTGCAGGCTTTTTTCTCCGCCTTATCTGTTTATTGTCAGTTCATTTCAGCAGTGAACCTTCCGAGGATGAAACAGAAACTTTCTTTACAGTGGTGTGCAGAATCTAGGCAGTCGGATGATCTTTTTATATTTGAATGATGGAAACGTTGTGGACCTGGAGGTCAGGAGTTTTCAGAGCCTTTCAGCTCTCTAAGGACTGCTCAGGCAGTGGTGTGGCTTCCCAGACAGCATGCCCTGGGGGGACGAGTCTTGCCTGTACTTGTGGCAACAGCCCATCTGCTTCTGCTTGCTGCAGCATCATTAGCAGAGAAGAGGAGGAGTGGGACCCTCTCAGGTTCAGGAGTGCCCACACCAGGCAGCTCTGCCTCTGTGAGACCCGGGGACGGAGGAGAGAGTATCACCTTTTGAAGCTAAGCTCCTCAAGGACTTCACTGCAATGAGAACAGGTGCTTCCGGGCTGGGTCCTGCTGGAACCTGGGGCCACCCCTCTCCTCCTCTTGTAGGTGACACTTAAATGCCCACGTCTGGTTACCTCAGGTATTGGCTCAGGTGTCTGATCCATGTGACATAAAACATCTGGCTTGTCTTAGGATTCATAACCTCATCTTGGGATTCTCTCTCCCCACCCCTTTTAATATTTTTCTTGGATAGGAAGATCAGTTTTTGAATTGACCTTCAAGGCCAACAAATACTCTATCATCTGAAGAGATTCCTTTGCTTTAACGAATTTCTCCCCCAAAGTTTCCTTCCCTATAAAATAGAAATGTGCTATGGTTTGAATGTGTGCCTTAAAGCTCACGAGTTGAAAACTTAAGGAGCAAGGGGAAGGAGCAAGAGGATTCCAGTTGATGTGGAAGTCTCAAGTGGGACTTGGTATACTTTGAGGTGCGTTTCAGTGTTTAAATCTCTCTTTCATAGATGGCAGGCAGAGGTGGACGTGTTCCACTTGCTGCCCGTTGATAGACAGGGGTGTGATTCCTCTTCAGAACATGTGAGTCTCCTGGCACCTGTCATCCTATTTGTCCATGTCAGTGACATTTCGTCTCCTTCCTTCATTCTTGTTTTTTTCCCTTCCTTTATCTTAATTCAAAGCAACCTTTACTTCATGGCTGTGCCTTCATGAAATCACTCCCTCACACCTATTTAGTTAATTCACCAAATTGGGGGTTGCCTACTCTGTGCCAGGCCCACATACTGGTCTGTGGCAAAGACTGACCAACGCAGAGTTGCTCTTCTTTCAGGTATCAGGTAGTATTGGTTCCTGTGGACTGTACAGACAGGAAGCTCCGAGCTGCCCAGCGCAGAGAGTAAGGGGCCTCAGTCTCCCACCTGGTCAGAAGGACACAGGCAGTTCAGTCTCTCGCCTGGCAGTTACAGTGAGAGGGAAGAGGAAAGAAAGTCAGGGTATGGACGGAGCCCAGGGAATGCCACCATCAAAAGGGCCAGCGGAAGGAGAGGACCTGCCTGAGGAGATGGGACTGGAATGGAGGCAGGGGCAGCCTGAAGCCCAGGTAAGGGAAAGCAAGCGAATTCAGCTGGTGTGTTAAAACAGAAGCCAACTACCCACGGTCCTCACGTCTCGATGGCTGCCTCGCTCCTCTCTTGGCCTTCCTGGCTGGAGTCAAAGGCAAGAAGGACACTTTCTTCCCAGAAAATTCCATCTTAAACATCATGCAAAATATTTTCCTTCTGTGCCTTGCCACCACCTCTGTCTGCCTCCCTCAAGTATATCCAGTTTGATATGTGAAGATTCTGTCAGTCAAAACAATCTTTTTTTTTTTTTGCAGTTTCTGGCTGGGGCTGGGTTTGAACCCACCACCTCTGGCACATGGGGCTGGCGCCCTACTCCTTTGAGCCACAGGCGCCAACCTCAAAACCATCTTTTTAATGAGCCTCTTGTTTTGACAACTGTGTTTAAGACAGGGCATGGAAATATAAAAGATCGTCCATTCTGGATTGAAACCTTAACGTGTGCCCCACACTCTATTTCATACACAAGCCTGCCATCTCCTTTTAAAAATAAAGAGAAAATTATGAATAGAGAGAAAGATATAATTTGTGCAAATAAAAAAAAATCCTCGCCTATGGCTCAGTGAGTGGGTCGCTGCCCTAGAGTCTGAGATTCCTGAGGTCAATGCTTCCTCACCTTTGTGCCTCTAGCTTCCAAATGCAGAGAACGTGTGCAGTAAATGCTGAAAAATGAAAAGATGAGTGTAAGAGCAGGCAAAATGCCCATCCCAAGGCAGACAGCTCCCTCCAACTAGAATGCTGAATCTCTTCAGCAAAGCACAGCACAGTCACATTGAGCTTTTTCAAGACCAATTGTAGGCATATGTTCCACAAATATGAAAATCTGCAAGCACCTTTTTGAGCACAGAGGAGCTCACAGTGAGTGTCACACAGCCTAAATGTCCAATGATGGTCAAAGAGTCAAATGAACATGGTGTATCTGTGGAGCACAAGATAGCTGTGGTATGGGGAACACTTTTAATGACATGAGATGGTGCTAAGTCTTGTGCTTCTAAAATGCTCACAAATGACCTCGGCTGTATGAGAAGAAGGCATTTATTAACAAAAAAATGTTAAAGAATGGACTTCTTACAGACCAAGCCCTATTAAAAGTCCACAAGCTGTGCAACCAGACAGACAGCACCTTTAAGGGAAACCACAAATCCCACTAAAGATGCGGGATTTCATAGAGCCGATGGCAAAGACACCGGGAGCATTGGCAAAGAGGCTGTGGCGGAGCAAACACACATCTGCTCCCAACAGACCAATCGACAGATTCTGGGTGGATTCAGAAAGCGACCCTTAGGGAAGACTGAGGAAACCAGCAGATAACCCTCAAGGATGCTGCTGCCAATGTCAAATGTAGTGTAGGACTTTGCCAAAGAATGGTTCCAGACAATGAGGCCAGGGAAGCCCAGTCCACACTCCATCATGTTTCTGCTCATTCTGACTTGGTGCATACTGGCTGTAACGACCAACTGTGGGGAGTGGGCTGTAGGTGGCAGGGCCCCCACAGCCCGGGATATGCTCAGGGAGCAACCCCCAACCTCTTCTCCTCCTTTAACAATATCCTTTCCACCTGCCAGAAGTCGTGTAGCCCAGGCATACTTTCCATGTTATTTGCAAGTACAGTTTTTCCTCTTTAAGGTTGATCTCTACCGCATTTGTTAAGACTTATGTAACCATGTCAAGTCACTGTATGAATAAAGCTGTTTCCACAGTTCTGTTGCCTCAGTCCTCCCGATGCCGTCCTCTCTCTCATCTCCTTTCTTGGCTTTATTGCTCCATTTCCCACCATTTCCACTCAGGTCAACTCTTCCTCCTCATGCCGGGTTGCAAAAAACAGTATTTTATTAAATTTTATTAAGTTGACATAATCTCTATTCTCAAGACAATGTGTCAAACCAACCTTTACTTTTATCACTATTTTCAAAGCTACACTCTCCATCTCAGGGGAGTTTTTCTAGTGGCTGTAATCTTCAGACAAGGAGACCAACTGGGCTTCCCCCCCAGGTGGCCGGGGGGAGTGAGGAGGGGTGACACATGTCCTTCCTTGTTTCATAAAGGGTATGTCTGTCTGCAGAGGCCACAGTCCATGTATTGAAGAAGAAAAGAGGAACTCAGAGGCTGACTCTGAAAGAAAGACTGCAGCTTGCTCAGGCCAAAGGGGTGTTCTATGTCCTTGTAACTCCACCCTGAGAGGGCTCCCTGGAGTCCCGCTCAGCAGGCCCCTTTGGACATCCCCATCCAAGCTTTGGTGGTGGTTGGACCAGCTCTTCCCTGAGGCAGCCCTAGAGAGGGGCAGGTACAGAATGGTCCTGGCGAGAGAGCAGGTGGGGCCTGCCACACAGGTGTCCTTTCATTTTGCCACGAACACCCACACCTAGGGTGCATCTGTTCAGTAACAAGCTCTTTTTAACCCAACAACAACTGTGTTAGGAAAACAGGCCCCAGAGCCAAGAGCCAGTAGCTCTGCTACTTCCCAGCTGTGTGGTGCTGGGTAAGCCAGTCTGCCTCCCTGTGCCTCAGCTTCCTCGTCTGTAAAATCAGAGTGACAACACACGTGGTACAGGACTTATTCAGGAACTATAATCATCATATGCATACGATGTTCATTGTGTTTTTTTTTTTTTTTTTTTTTTTTTTTTTTTTTGTAGAGACAGAGTCTCACTTTATGGCCCTCGGGTAGAGTGCCGTGGCATCATACAGCTCACAGCAACCTCCAACTCCTGGGCTTAAGCGATTCTCTTGCCTCAGCCTCCCGAGTAGCTGGGACTACAGGCACCCGCCACAACGCCCAGCTATTTTTTGGTTGCAGTTTGGCCGGGGCCGGGTTTGAACCCGCCACCCTCGGTATATGGGGCCGGTGCCTTACCGACTGAGCCACAGGCGCCGCCCTGTTCATTGTGTTTTAAACGCTATATAGAGTAAAACTGATCCCTGAGGAAGCTGGTCACCCTGTGCTTTTAATGGCACTTTGTGGAGCCATCTCAGGGACAGGGGACCCCCATGTGGTGAGCAGAAGAGGGGCAGAATGAACACTGCCAGAAAGCCTCGGGTTCCAAGTCTGGCACCACACAACAACTCATAGAAAAAGAGAAATGTGTCTCTTAAGCATCATCTTAACATTAAATACTTTTAAATATTTTCACTCACAACAATGACAGAAAGGAGGAAAATATTACGAGTACTGCCGTGAGCGAGCACCTACGAGGAACCGACACTGTGCCACGGTATCCGATTATCTCACTGATTCCCATAAAGCCCTTAGATCTCGCTGTCCCTGCTTCATAGCTTTGTGACCAGGACAAATGACTCAGGCTCTAATTTTTGCTTGAATTTGCCTGAATTTTCTTCTCAGTAAACTGGAGAGGATGCCAACACGTTGGACTGGCATCCCTGAAAGCAGCCATTGGCAATAATGTGAGCAAAAATAAAACTCGATACTGGCCCTAGCTCTCAGGAAGCTTGTTAGTAGTCTGCATTTTTCAGGACAGAAATTGCAATATAAGGTACCTTCAGTGGTACCAGAGAGGAGTGGTTGAAGAAGATGACAGTGCCAAGGAAGAAAGGGCACAGACCACAGGGCCTCACCTACACAGGGTGGCCAGGGAAAGAGGCTCCCCGGGTAAGGCAGCATTACCCCTGCCCCCACACGCCCTGCCCACCTGGACCGGGTACTGCAGAGAATGGTCCTCACCTGGACTTCCAATATCCCATAGGAAAAACCCTTATAGAGGGGAGATGTTCAAGAAAAGTCATTTTTTTTATAAAACAGATTCAGGTGTCAGAGAGTCTCTGGTCCTCACTGCCCACACGCCCACTTTCCGCACCTGGACCCAGACCTGCATGAAGCCTCTTCAAGGCTGTGACAATATCTGGCACCTTTTATCAAAATGGGGGCTATTCTTTCATTTCCTAATCAATCTTCAATGTTTAAAGACATTATTTTTAAGTAAAATGAAAAAAAGCGATGAAATTAAAGCAATTTTGACCTTTATTTTATATAGGAAGGTTCTAGATTTGTACTTACAATGTGGAAAATTGTGAGGATAGAAATGCCTCTTAAAACAAGACCAGAAAAGAAAAATAACTGGAACTGGTAGAGGATCTGGGAATCTTTTGCTGGGGTAGGGACACTGGAGTTTTACAAAGAAGTTCCACTGCTAATTTCAAAATGATACTAATTGCTATTTTTAAAACATGACCTAAAAAGACAAAATATAATATTTTGACTTCATAAACTCCAACAGACACTGCTGCTTCCCAAGCACTGGGGGATCTTTTCTGAAATGTTGTGATGGGATTTTTTAATACATTTTTACATTTGTAAGTTAAGGCGATTTATGACCTCAGAGAAGGAACCTCAGTTTTGTTCATCCCTCTGTCCTCAGTGCCGAGCATGGGGCCTGGACTATTTGCTGAATGAATCAATATTGACTTAACTCTGGGAAGCAGCGGCACACATTTACACATGCCAGATTCTCAATTTATAAATATTTACCATCAGGACTTGATGTTAACTCTAATTAGCCCAACTGTTAAGGATACCTCCAAAGCGAGAACTGTAATCCATCACTTCACACCAGATGTAGCTTCGGCAGTTGGTCCTTTATCTAGGTTTATAATGAATGAGACAGATATCAAATGACTAAAGCATGAGGTTTTATGGTGAATTGATTGAAACAAAACAGGCCAGACCTGGGAAAATGAATTCAAGACCAAATCCTGGGAAATAAGTTAAAAAGAGTAAAATTCTTTAAGCTGATATGCCCAACACACTCTGGATTCTACAGATGCTTAAAAAAAAAGAAGAAAAGCAGTGCCTGTGGCTCAAGGGAGTAGGGCGCCGGCCCCATATGCCAGAGGGTTTGAGACCTTGGTGGGTTCAGCCCCGGCCAGAAACTGCAATTAAAAAAAAAAAAAAAAGGGGGGGGGGGGGACTGTTTGGGAGTTAAAAAAAAAAAAGACAGTTTTTTAAAGAATACATTTTAAACAGAGAACACTGTAAAGATGACTTTCATTATCTTATGGACACATTCACCAGATATGAAAACAATCTGGCTATGAAATTAAGATTCAAAGGTTGTTTATTAACATTAATTGGTGAGGTACATGCTTAAAAAATTAAACAGCACTAAGTTCTTCAGGAGTTTTTCATCTGCTACAGTGATGATCACCTTTTGAAACTACTACCCTCTTTTCATAAAACTGAAAGTAACATGTTCCTTATGCACCCTTAAAAATTCTCAGATTTGCTGAGACAGTCTATCTTCCTGCATATCCGAGGAGCCAGGAGGATTTTGTTTAACTTCAGCATCCTGTGGTTTGCTTTATGAACAGGGGTGGTTATCCTTTCCTTTTTTAATTTACAAAATTATGTCAGCAAACTAGAGGTACATCATCATACCAGACTTGCCTCTCTTGGCCTGCAAATTCTCCTGCAAGGACAACAGTGCCTCCGGGTGAGAAGCCCACTGGCCCAGCTAACAGAGACAGCAAACCTGCTAATGTGGGGTCTCAACACAGTCCAGGGGCTGGAACAACAAACATGTCTCATGGAGGGCTTAGACGTGCCAGGCCTGGTGCTAAGAGCCTCGCCTTACGTGATTCTCATATCACCCTATGAGATTACCCTCATTTTACAAGTGAGAAAACAAAGGCAGAAAGATATTCAGCAGCTTATTCCGTGCTACTCAGCTGGGGAGTGGCACCTGAGGATACAAATCGGGGTTTGTTGGAAGCCAAAGTCTGTTGTGCACCTGCTATGTCACATGACCCCACATCCCACTAGCCTAGACACCAACCCCCTGTACTGTTTCTAGAAGTTCTGCCTTACCTGCGTACCACCCATACTATCATTTACTTAATATTTTTAAGTTGATAAACCAGTTATAATTTTTCTAATACATATTAAAACAAACACCCAAGTATTAGATATTTTAAGTGCCCCCATGGACCCATCCTCCCCACCTCCAGACTCAAACCACATCCTGGGCTTTGGGTGGACCGTGTGCCTCACCCATGCACACCCTCCACGGAGGAACCAGGGGAGGCCTGTTCTGGGCAGACCCTTCATTCAGAGAGTCAGGTGGCTGCCACACAAGCTCACCAGAAGCACTTTGGAATGAGACATACTCATAATGTGGATAAGGTTTAGGGAGAGCAAAAGCATCACATTGCAATGGGAATATTTCTCTAAGTCGAGGGTGGAAAACTAGTCTGCAGGCCCACTGCTAGTTTCTGTAATGAAGTGTCACTGGGACGAGGCCACACTCAGTTGTGTATTTATTGTCTCTGGCTCCGCTCACTCTTCAAAGGCTGAGTTGAGTAGCTGCTAAGTCCAAAATGCTTACTGTTAGACCCTTAATAGGACAAGTCTGCTGACCCTGGCTCTAGGTGAAGTACTGTCCATCAGAAAGTCAGCTGGTAAACACCAGTCCATACATAGTAGGGACATTACCTTTGACTGTGATAAGTAAATTGGAATCAAGCTCACTCAATTCCATTTAATCAGTATTTCCTCCCGGAGGGGCCACGCTGGGCAGTCTTCCATAGGGGCTGGGCTTACAGAGGGCAATAAAGCTGGATCCCTATTTCTTAGAGGAGTCAGGATATAAACAAAATAATTTCCATACAACACAGGAAACTGTGAGAGCAGGATTTAATGTCGTATTCTTTCTATAAAGTGGACACTGGAAACATCACCTTTTTGATCTTTAAAACTTTGAAATTCTAAAGCCATAACCATAGGCTAAGATCTCTCACTTAAAAAAAAACAAAACACTAGAGGTGAAACTCTAATTCTGTGAAATTACTCATTAACTTTTACAGGGAAGATCAACTTATTGGAATTTTTCATAATTGCCAAATTTGGTCTGGGCTTTGTAATACACAGTTCTAATCTCTGTGTTAAGGACTGAAAAAAGAAAAGGTATTGAGACACCAAGGGAAACATGGTTGGTTAAAGAGCTAGACTTTTGTTTTTTAAGATTGAGTTTTTAAATTGGAATCCATTATTAACTGGGTCACATATTAACCTTCTGCTAAAAGAGGCATGAGGGACAGAGACAATGCCTGGGCTCAACCAAGATTTCATTATCTACTATCTGTCTCTGCAACTTCAACTAGGTATCAGGTGAATTAAGGAGAAAACCAATTTCTGCATCCCTGGTATATAATGAAATTGATTATCCTTAGGTGGAGCAAAAAAAGACAGAAAATGATGGGTGCCACTGCACATCTGGGTATCTGTCCTGCCCTGATAACTGTTTATTTGTACCAGCTATTGACAACGGTTTTGTATCATACAAAGGTTTTTTATTGAGCTTCCAAAGTAGAAACAGGATGCATCTGTTTCTAGGGAAACCTGTGCTTGCAAGCTCGTGGGTTTCCACTCACCCTGACGCTCATGGTGGCCCACTGTTTAGTGACACTCCTTCCCCCTCATGTACCTCATCCCATTTTACAAATTAATGCAACAATGAGAGATGATTGTTGATGCTCATTATTAAATCATTTATTCATCCCACACAATGATTCAGAATTATTCACTGAGCTTGCTGGAAAGAAGCTGGATTCTACCTCCATGGTGGTTTGGAAAGGGATGTGCTCTTTAAAAGGATATTTTATAACAACACAATTATCATAATGAAAAGCTACCCAGATATTCTGATGAGCTTTTGACATATTTTTGACTACTGGCATTTTAAAGGAGACTGAAATAGTATTAGGGAATAATATTGCTGTATGTGGGGGGAGAAGCCAGAGGCAACATTAAATACCATCTGCCATCATTACCCCCAATTTTATCCCAGTCTTCAAGTTAATGAATTTTACAAAATACCACTTGAACTTCTGGCTTTCCATAATGAGTTCTAATTACCCTGCTGTGACCCAAGCCATTCTGTGCATTACTGAGTCACGGATACATACAGTCCCCACGAGAGCCCACCTACCTGTCCTTCCAGACCGCGCAGGTGGCTCAGCCCTCGACAGAGCTGCAGCCACACCTTGACCTCTTTCTGATGCTGCCCAGGGTTTGCTCTGTCTGAGAGGTCCTTAAGCAAAGGGTCTGGTTGGGAAGCTACTCAAAGTGACGGCAACTACAGGGAGGGATCCCACTGCTCTGGTGAGCAGGTTTAGGTGAAGAGCCTCAGTCCAGTGGCTGTGAAGAGGCACCTTCTCATACCTGACGGTGGTGGGTAGGGAAACAGAGGGGAGGGGGACTTGGGAAGAAAGACTGCTAAGCGACCCTAGAGAGCCCCACAGGGACCAGAGCAGGGAGATGCGCAGTGGAGGCCACAGAGGCCACGTGTTGGGAGCATGACGGGTCCAGGGCTTGCTCTGCCCTGTGCCTGGCATCCAGATGATGCGAAACAAATGAGCTGTGCCAGTTGGCCACCAAGGGCAGGAGCGCAAATCATTCCACAAATACTGAGGAAGCATTAAATATGAGCAAGCGCCTGAGCCAGGCCTCCTGCATGCAGAGATGAACACAACCTTGTCCCTGCCCTCAAGGAGCTGAGAGTTCAGCACAGGATTCAGACAAGTCAATGCTTGTGGGTCTGAGACAAGGGCTGGGACTGAGGAAGAACCCAGGATGGGTTCCAAAGTTGAGCGGGCACAGCCAGGTAAAATGGTGGAGGCCGGGGGGAAAGGCCCTGGGTGAAGCAGTGAGGAACTGCACCTTACCTGGGGGTGAGGGGCCTCCAGAGGGTTCAGGCTGTGCAGCTCATGCCCCCCTGGCTGCCAGGACAGTGGAGCAGAGAGCCCAGTGTAGAGTTGCTGCCTCATGCCATGGGGGCCTAAGGAAGCAGGTGGGCTACAGGGATGTGGAGGGGGTACAATTAAAGGGCTGTGAAATACTGAGTACCCTCTTACCCCAACAGAGGGGCCCCAAAAGGAGACAGGGGCATAAGGGTTCTGCAGCCTGCTGCTATTATAAGCAGAGCAAGAACACTAACTCTGTCTCAGGCCTGTCTCAGGCTTCCCAAGCAAACTCCTGATCATGTTCTGGCTTCCCAAGCAGCTCTGCTTATGGGAAGAGACTGCCAGGCAGAAGGGAGGGCTTCAGGCTCACTTGAAATTAATCAGCTGGCATTCTGGTTGTAGAAATCAGTTCCAGAGCTGGGATAACTGGAGCTCATCTGCAGACACAGATCAGCTCTGGGTGTGCTGACAACTCAGGTTCCTGAGTGGTGGGGGCTGGCACACCCATAATGCTGCCTGCTGGGGTTTTTGGTGGGCAGTTAGCAGTCTTCCTCCAAGGATGCCCTCTTGGAGCTGTGGGTCCTCTCCTATCTGGGGGTTCTCTGTCTCACAATGGAAAAACATAGAACCAGATGCCACTCGGGAATGTGGCTGATGAAAGTGCAGAGCAGAGAGCAGCCACAGGGACAGCATCTGCATCATTTAACATTTGATTTCAAAGGAATCATTTTGGTGGCATTAAATGTTCTCTCTGGCTTTATTCTCTTTTACAAAGCAGTCTCCACGGTGGCACTGATGCCATTCTGGACACTCTGTTTCTTCACCATCAAAACATTTTTCTGCACCAATTCAAGCATGGCATGAAATTTCAAAGGTCTTAATAGAAGTTTTCCAACTTCATCTCCATGGAACAGTTGGAAAGTGTCTTCAATTATGTGAGCTTTTAGTAAAATGTCTTGAAAATACAGAAGGGTCTATTGTGCTTTTCCCCAGTAAACGCAAACACATTAATACTCAAGATGAAAAGCAGAGGATCAGCATTCACTTTGTTTTTTAAATGAATATTTGCTACTGGGTCAGGCCACTTCCCTTCTTCTATTCCACTGGTTTTCTACCTTTCTTTTTTAATCTCACAGCATACTTGAACCTATTGTTAAATTTCCATGACACGCTTAAATTATAGAAAAAAAGAGTAAAAAAAGAATATACTTACTGTGCTTTGAACGTCTTTAAAAAATAATTTAATTAACAGTCTTTAAAAATTTTTGCAGCACACCAGTTGAAAATCACAGCTCTATCCCACAACAAATAAGTGAATATATTTAAACTTTATAAGTGTCTGATAAAAGGAAGCCCAGGAAAATTCCGAAAGCCCAGGAATCCTGTCAAGGGACTGTTAACCCAGGGAAGCAGCCTAGAACACACCACTTCTCTCGAGAGGCCAAGTGGAGGTGTGACCAGGAGAGAGGTGGTGCCACAGAACCTGCCGTGTCTCCTCCCAAAATGATCCTTAAAATCTATAGCAGGAAGGGATGGAACTAGATTCACGTTTTCTCTCTCCTGATTCTGGAGGAGAACTTAATCCACTCAGAAGAGGAAAATTGACAAGGTCTCAGAACCTGCCCAATAAAGCCTCATCCCAGGATTTCCTGGCATACAGCTGACCGGCTCACACTGGTGGGAAGCTTGGCCCTCAAAGGTCATCTGTCCATCGGCAAGTTTCTGCTTCCCAGAGAAATGAGGAGTGATGCCCCCACCAGTGCACCTTCCCTTCTCCCAAGGCACATGCAGCCACATTCACATCCATCTGCTCCCCACTTCCAGGACTCCCCATTTTCAGTTGTGAGCAGCTGCCACAGGTTTAGCACTGGGCTAGGGGCTGTCCTATCTGCTTTGCAGGTCTTTCTCACTCACTGCTCACATCCACCCTGTGAGAGACCTGCCGCTACTGCTCCGATTTTACAGATGGGGACAGTGAGGCTGAGAAGAGTGAGACAGCCAGGCAGCCAGTGAGGAGTAGGGCTGGGATCAGAACCCAAAGCCAGACTGCAGAAGGGCCGGAGAAGGATCTGGAAACCCTCTCTCCAGACTGCCCTTCCACTGGGGCCACTACCTGCTTTGATGAGCTTGTCCACCATCTCCTTCCGAACGGACTTGGTGAGGTTGAAGTAGTCGTCGTCTTCGTCGATGCTGCGCAGGAACAGTGGAATGTGCTGGAAGATGATGGCATGCTGACAGTGTCTCTGCTCTGCGATTCTCAGCTGCTGGTCCAGCCACTGGTCCTGGGCCTGCTTCAGAGCAGGGCATCTGGAAGCGTCGTACAACAACTGGGAGTTGAGGACCAGGAACAGGACACCTCCAACCCAGAAACTGAAATAGTCGTCTCCCCAAGTCTGGCAGAACTCCTCGATGGTCTCGGCTGTGGGGACGTTGCCCACGTCGTGATTACCGCTGACCAGAACCAGTGGGATCTCCTTGTCAACTTCCCTGAGTACCTGCTGCAGGTCCTTGGTCTGCTCCTTCCGCCATGGCATCCCTGAAAAAGTGTGGGTCATGTCCTGAGATGGCCACCAGCTGTTCACATACTTACTAAGTTAGAAGAAGAATCTGTAAATCCAGTCAATCCAGCACAGACTCACATGCTAAAAGCAAATCGACACGTGGGGTAAGAGCCTCTGTCTGCCCCCTACCCCTGCCTTTTTTGAGACAGAGTTTTCACTTTGTCACCCTCAGTAGAGTGCTATGGTATCACAGCTCACAGCAACCTCAAACTCTTGGGTTTAAGAGATCCTCTTGCCTCAGCCTCCCAAGTAGCTGGGACTACAGGCACCTGCCACAACACCTGGATATTTTTTAGAGACATGTTCTTGCTCTACCTCAGGCTGGTCTCGAATTCCTGAGCTCAGGTAATCCACCCACCTCGGCCTGCCAAAGTGCTAGGATTACACGAGAGCCACTGCGCCCAGCCTTGTCTGTCCCTTTGAGTGGAACTATTTCTGTCCTGCCCCAGGACTCCCAGGAATTTCACTGTTTGTGTGGCCACTGTTTCATGTTGTAGAGTGATGGTGCATAGTCACTCCTAACATAAAATATAAGTGAAGCTTAATTTCTATCTTTTATTTCAATGAACACTAAATATAGGCTGAGCATAATGGCTCATGCCTATAATCTCAGCACTTTGGGAAGCTGAGGTAGGAGGATTGCTGGAGGCCAGGGTTTGAGACTAGCCTTGGCAACATGGTGAGATCCTATCCCTCTTAAAACAAAGAATGCCGAACACAGATGGTTGTCCCATTTCTCCCCTAGCTCAACAGAACACCCCACACATCCCTGTGATATGGGTACCCAGCTTTGAACACTAGTTTTTCTTACCATGTAGACTGTGTGAGCACCTTTATAGGAAAAATCCTTAGACCATGAATGGCTAGATCAATTGACATGGGCATCTTGTCTAACATCCCCTATAAAAGAGGTACTTTAGGTTCCAACCACAGTGAGGTACAAGAGCTCAACATGCCACAGTTAAGCATATGGCCCTCTCCTGTACACGGGATTCAGAATGGATATGATTATTTGGGCAAAGAGTTAGAGCAAGCCTCCTTCAGATTGCTGGCTTCCATACTTCCTGTAATACTGTCTTCAAGCTTTAATAAATGGATTTTAAAATGATCAGTTTAATTCTACATATGTTTCTTTGAGCCCATCTATGGCAATTTATTCAACAAATATTTACTGAGTGCTGACTATATAAAATGTGCCAATTTAATCCCTAGGGATGAACAGTGAGCTAAAAAGATACAAATCCTGAAGAGAAGCCAGAGTATATAACAAAGACATCTGTACCAGAATGTTTATTGCAGCCCAATTCATAATTGCTAAGTCATGGAAGAAGCCCAAGTGCCCACTGACCCACGAATGGACTAGCAAATTGTGGTACATGTATACTATGGAATATTATGCAGCCTTAAAGAAAGATGGAGACTTTACCTCTTTCATGTTTACATGGATGGAGCTGGAATATATTCGTCTTAGCAAAGTATCTCAGGAATGGAAGAAAAAGTATCCAATGTACTTGGCCCTACTATGAAGCTAATTTATAGCTTTCACATGAAGACTATAACCCAACTATAGCACAAGGCTATGGGGAAAGGGCCAAGGAAGGGGAAGGGAGGGGGGAGGTTTTGGTGGAGGGAGGGTAATGGGTGGGGCCACATCTATGGTGCATCTTAGAATGGGTACAGGCGATTGCACTGATGTACACAGCTATGATTTAACAATAAAAATAACATAAAACAAAAAATAATAAAAGATACAAATCCTTCCCTCACCACCAAGGAGTCAGATAATTTGTCCAGCAAATTACAGATGCATGCCCTTCTGTATCAGATGGTATCAATGTTACTAAGAACGCAGAGGGGTAAGGAGATACTTTCAGGACCATGTGAGTCCTGAGGAATGTGCCTGGTATCAGGCAAAGACAGCATAAGAAAAATGAGGAAAAAAACTGCTCAACTTCCCTAGGGATGCTGAAAACTCACCTGAAAAATGCTGCATGAGCCGGTGGAAGTTGTACCCAACACACCATCACAAATTAAAAAGAAAGCATAAAAGTCCTTACAAAGCAATTACTGCTAATACAGACCTGAAAGCAGAAACAAAGATGCTCAGAATCTAGACAGTCCTGAAATAGACAGTTGTGAAACAGGAACTGATAGAATTCAGGAAGAGAAAAGAGAAAAAACCCTTTCAGAAATGACAACTACACGGAGATTCCTGGGACCGAGATTTCTTTCATAGCCAGGTATGTGCCAAGGTCTCTCAATCTCCCCTGTGAGCTCGCAAAGAACATGCGTTTTCTACTTCCTGAATATTGAGTTCTGCAAACCCGACTGTGTATTTCCACCCAGTCAAAGTCATTAACGGTGTGGCTCAAATCTCCTGTATCAGTATTCTTGTCTTTTGATCTGTTGATCTATATTAGTCTGAGAGAAGTTGTTAGGTTGTCACTGTAATAGTGTATCTATCTCTTCTTGTAATTCTGAAAAGGTTCATGCCATCTCCTGTTTTTTTTTTTTTTTTTTGAAATGAAGCAGTATCTATTTTATTATAATAACAGATAGTGAAAATTTTATCTGCATTTTCATAACTGAATGAAACAGAGTAAAACACTCAGTGCTTCCAGAGACACCTATGTTGTTGATAAGAACTTAGGGTTGATAAATGCTTATCTTAGTAAATTATTTTTACTGCTTGATTATGATGACAGGTCTCTCATAGTTCAAGGTGGAATTACTCTCTATTTACTCAGGTCTTTGATTTTATAACAAAGCAAGGGCTGGATATGAACATTTTTATGTGAACCCCTTTCTCTGGGGAAGCAAAAGAGTGAATTACAGAGGAGAAATGGGGAAAGTATAAATATCACTCAGTTTAAATTACTTGATAATTATACTATTTAGTAATTAAAAAATTTAAAAAAACTTAAATGTTCAACATTGTTCCTCAGCACATCAATTTTGAAGGGAAATTTACAGTTCTTTTCACACAGATCATGTATGTTTTATGTTTTTCATAAATGTATTCATTCAGAAATATTGAAAAGAATAGATCAGGGAAACAAACGTATATCAACATAAATTGAAATTTATGTGATCATAAATATTAAGTCAAATTTTAAATATTTCATAAACAGATTTTTCTCTTTTAGTTCAAAAATATTTCTATGAATATATATTATGATTTTGAAATTGAATAAATTTAGGTCCTATTTTAAGAGAATTTATTTTATATACTTCCTATACAGTGGTTCTCAACCTTCCTAATGCCCGATGTATTTTCATTGTTATAAAGGGGTCTCAACCCATAGGTTGAGAACCGCTGCTATAGGACAATACTGAGTTAATGAGTGGGCTGAAATGAAAAAAGAGCCCTCCCTGGCCTCCTAGAGTGCTAGGATTACAGACTTGAGGCGCTGTGCCCAGCTTACTGTTTTGTTTTTTTTAATTTTTCATTAATTTCTGCCTTTTCTCCCCTTCTATTTCTTTGTGTTTAATCTGCTATTCTTTTTCTAATGTATGGAGGTGGATGTGCTATGCATTAATTTTTAGCCTTTCTTGTTTTGAACATCTGCATTTAAGGCTATATAAATTTCTAAATACTTCTTTAGCTTTATCCCATGTTTTGATATGTAATATTTTCATTATTATTTATTTCAAACTAATTTCAATATGATTCCCTTCTC
The DNA here is from genome assembly GCF_027406575.1 of Nycticebus coucang. NCBI lineage: Eukaryota > Metazoa > Chordata > Mammalia > Primates > Lorisidae > Nycticebus > Nycticebus coucang. The sequence continues at coordinate 110,029,420 of NC_069791.1, forward strand.
CATCCATTTATTATATTAGATGTATAATTTTTTTGGTGGGTACATAGGAGCTATTTATTATACTATTTTCATAAGGTTCAAAAATTACACATAAGTAAGAAGAATATATGCAGATGATAAGTGCAAGGAAATGGAACAACTGTGGCACATATAGGCGCTTGGGGCTATTCTCTTTAATCACCCACTCTATTGTTTGGCATAGAGGGGGTGATTAAAATCCGATAAAGTAAAATAAAATAAAATAAGGAACAACAAAACAGGAAAGATGATCACTCTGGGCCCCCTTTCTGGTTAGAGGGTGTTTTGCCCTCAGCTTCTTGCCCAGCTGTCCAGCTCTTTTACACACACATATAGTCCTATGCTTTTTCAATGAGTTTTTCTGAGTAGTTAAGTCATGATTCAAAATCATCAGGCACTCACATCCCCCTCTGCTACCCTGGGAGAAAAATGGAAGACAGAGGAGGTGGGGTACAGTCAGTTCAAATCTTCCCAGAAAACGTACTTCCTGCCCAGTGGTCATCCCAGGACTTAGGGCAGAGCGGCTTGTACATGTGCTGGTACCGTTTACGCACAGAGACGTCACCCCTGTTTGCAGTCATCGCCTTCTGGCAGCGGTGGAAGTCCAGGTAGTTCTACCAGCAGCTCCTTGTCTGGTTCTGGTTGGGGAAGAGGCTGTCAAAAGTGGCAGTCTTACAGTTCTTGATTTTGGTCTTGACATCTTCTGCCATGGTGCTGACCACTAAAGACACCCTCGATGTACCTCACAACTCAAGGTGATTCTCAGCAAAGACCTAGATGTATATTACTTAATTTGCAGGCAAGTGAGTCCTTCCCTGGGTATCTATGAATTCTGATTCTTACTAAAATTTAAATTACGGTCACAGAACATGCTAAGTTTTATTCATATTCTTTAAAATTTGTTGAGCCTTATTTAATAACCAGATGTATTCAATCTGAATGATGGAAAGATTTTACTTTTTGATCGACATCTCCTCTTTTTGATCGACATCTCCTTTTTGATCGACATCTCCTCTTGGCTACCATTATTTTATTTTCTGTTTCCATGAGTTCAACTTTTTTAGGTTCCACATATAAATGAGATTATGTCTTCTTGTGCCGGGTTATTTCACCTAGCACGATGTCCGCCATCATTACAGGCATCTGTGTTGTCACAAATGACACATTTCCATTCACCCATGGATAGATACTTAGAGTCCCCTTCTTGACTTACATGTTGTGATTCTTTTTCTAAAAACTTTACTAGATGTCATTACCGATTTAGAATTATTTAGTTAATATTCATGTACATTAATCTACAGATTTATCTATTTCTCTCGTTTCTTCCTCTGCTTCAGATCATCTGTTTTGACTCCCTTGCCCTCTGTCTAAAATGTACCCTTCAGTAATTCACTTAGTAAGGGTCTGAAGAAACACAGATCACAACCTTTGAGATACCACCAGTATCTGAGAGGCTGGCCCTGGGATAGCAGGTGTATATAGGACAGTCACTCAGATTTGCTTCTTGGAGCTGTAGTTGGTCATTGGAGAGAACAATACGTTTGTGTATTTCTGCACCTCAGAGACAGATTCATCACTGAATACTGAGCCCATTTTCTCATTGGCTCAATTTAACAAGGCTCTTTGGAAGGTCAGGAACACGGTGAGTATTTGTGATTATGTCTGTCTCACTGAAAGCCCAGCCACAGGTATTGTAAGGTTACAAGGCTATCTCATTGTCTTCCCGTATCATCAAACTCTGGGATTCTCCATGACATTTTAAATCACTCATTTTCGGGGGAGAGACAAGATGGCGGACTGAAGCCAGCTTTCTACAGAGGCTCCCGTCCAGAAGGAAAGTTAAGGGACAAAAATTTAGTCAGTATCCTGGTGGATTTGAGCTGCACCAAGAGAGAAGGTTGAAGAACGCACATCAACACTGCTGAGGCAAGCTGTGATCACAAGGATGCAAACAAAAGGTACAAAATCCATCACCAAGCAGACGGGAGTCCCCCTACCCCATGAGACCGGCTCAAGAGCCCCACAATTAAACAAACGGGCAGAAATTAAAGGCCCTCCCACTACACTCCACAGGAGAGACCTTCTAAAAACTGGACCTACCTCCCATACTAGGGTGCCAAGGCGTTCTCCTGCCAGGCATAAAACTGTATAAAACTTTAAATATCCTTTGCTGGCAACCCTGAACTCCCAACACTCCCCCCACCCCGACTCACACTGAGGTTTGCAGGCCTGTCCCCCAGGAGTTCGGATTCCTGGGTGATTTATCAAGGGGAGTGGACAGTCCCCGAGCTGCAACTGGTCAGCGCTGACTCTGAGGCATGCGAGTGAGGAGAGGGCACCCGGCTAAGAGGAAGTCATGCCTCAGCGGCACTTCCCTGTGGTGCGGTGCAGCAGCCCTACCCCAGGCAACAATACGGCCAGGCATAAAACTGAATGAAACTCTAGCTTCCCCGCTGAGCTCCCAGCACTCCCCCCCACTCTCACTCAGGGTCTGGGGGTCTGTCCCCCAGGAGTTCAGATCCTTGGGTGATTTCTCAAGGGGAGTACACAGTGCCCGAGCTGCGACTGGTCAGTGCTGACTCTAAGACACACGAACAAGGAGAGGGCACTCGGCTCAGTGGGAGTCACGCCTCGGCGGCACTTCCCTGTTGCGTGGTGCAGCAGCCCTCCTTGGGCAACAATACGGCCAGGCATAAAACTGAGTAAAACTGTAGCTTTCCCGTTTCCAGCGCTGACCTCCCAGCACTCACCCCAACTCTCACTCGGGGGTCTGGGGGCCTGGCCCCCAGGAGTCCGGATTCTTGGGAGATCTCTCGAGGGGTGTGGACAGAGCATAAACTGCGGCCGGTCAGAGCTGACTCTGGGGCATGAGACAGAGGAGAAAAGGGTCGGCTGGGTGCCCACACCAGAGCGGCAGTTCCTGGAGGCAGATCAACAGCCGTTTTTCTTTAACAGCAAAACGGCTCACTTCTAGATATTCTGAAGCCACACCCTCTGTCTCCCTGGGCAACCAGAGGAGGCCACCAGTGAGCAAAGGATTTGCCTGACGCTGCTCCCAAACCCGGGAAGCTTCCAGGGTAGGGCCGACTCAGAGAGGTAATTGGACACAAACAACCAGCAGCAAAAACATCTGAACTCAGAACAGCCTGTCTTCTGCAGGCGATTTTAGCAGAAACAGAGACAGAATCCCACAAAGTTGTCTGTTCTGTTCTGTTCTGTCCTGTTAGCAACATCAATCAGGGATGGGGCTAAGCCTGAGTGAACACCTCCCCGCCCCCCCCCGCCCACCTGCATCAAGCACTCAAAGATGTTAGGCCCCATCTGCTCCTGGCTAGATAGTGGCAGACTGTAGGGGCCTGGCAGATTTCCTTGTGATTAAGGCAGGTGCAAACCCCTGGAGTATCTGTTCACTACAGGCAACTGGGTTGGCCACCTGCAGAGATACCAGTGATTGGGTCCGACAGAGGGGCAAAGTGGTGAAGGAGACATCAACCTTCCCAGACTGATCTATTTACTAGGTGGCTCCTCCTGACTCCACACAGCACTGGAGTAAACTGTATCAGAGTAGTCACCAGACCCCGGTGATCCAGTTCCCAGAGACCTCTTGAACTCTCCCACCCGAGACAGGTGCCGATTGAGACAATCGATTTGGACCTTTTGAACTGAACTAAGAGACTGAGGACTTTGCAGGCGGTGCCCTGGGTATGCGGTTGTAGGAAGGTTTGATTTTCCTTTTCCAATTGGTGCCAGAGGTGGGCAGGTGGGGTGACTTAATTGCTGGTTTTTCCACACAGCTCAGACTTCAAGCCAGAGTAAATGTTACAATAGGATCGAACAAAAACCAGCTGAAAACAAGACAGAACCACTTAGCCCCACCACACAAGACAGGGCACCAGTCTCTCAGGCCACAACACTGTACGGGCCCTCGATAAAGCCCCAGGGGAAAAATCAAAGGGAGTAAAATAACCATGGGGTGGAATTAGCGGAAAAACTCTGGTAACACGAATAACCAGAATAGATCAACAGCCCCCAAGAAAAGATACGGCAGATGTAATTGAAGATCCCATTCATAAACAACTGGCTGAGATGTCAGAAAACGAATTCAGAATTTGGATTGCAGACAAGATTAATAAAATGGAATTAGGAATTCGAGAAGAAATTCAAAAGTTGTCTCAAGAATTTAATGAATTTAAAGACAAAACAACCAAAGACTTACACACACTGAAGCAAGAATTTAAAGCCCTCAAAGATATGAAAAATACAGTAGAATCCCTCAGCAACAGAATGGAGCAAGCAGAAGAAAGGATTTCTGACATTGAAGATAAAGTCTTCAAACGTTCCCAATCTCTCAAAGAGGAAGAGAAATGGAGAGCAAAAACGGATCATTCTCTCAGAGAACTCTGGGATAATTCAAAGAAGAGCAATATACGAATAATTGGAATTTCTGAGCATGATAAAGTGGCCTTGAAAGGCACAGAGCCCCTTCTGCATGAAATTATGAAAGAAAATTTTCCAGACATGCCTAGAGAATCTGAAATTCAGATAGAAGACAGCTTCAGAACCTCAGCACGATTCAACCCCAATATGTCATCCCACAGGCATATCATAATTAGCTTCACTAAAGTTAATATGAAGGAGAAGATTCTCAAAGCAGCCCGGAGAGAGAAAACCATTACGTACAAAGGAAAGAATATTAGAATAACTGTAGATCTCTCTGCTGAAACTTTTCAAGCCACAAGAGGGTGGACATCGACTTTTAATCTCCTAAAGCAAAATAACTTTCAACCCAGGATCTTATATCCAGCTAAACTGAGTTTCATTTGTGATGGAGAAATTAAATACTTCAATGACATTCATATGTTGAAAAAATTTGCCATAAGTAAACCAGCTCTTCAGTATATTCTCAGACCTATCCTCCACAATGACCAACCCAATCCTATACCACAAAAGTAAACTCACTCAGAAACTTCGGGTCAAACTCCAACTTCCACACTGGCGAAAGGATTAAAAATGTTCACTGGACCTTTGAAAAACTCGATACCCAAAATTCCACCAGACTTATCAATACTCTCCATTAATGTGAACGGCTTAAACTGTCCTCTAAAGAGGCATAGGTTAGCTGACTGGATACAAAAACTCAAGCCAGATATTTGTTGCATACGAGAGTCACATCTTAACTTAAAAGACAAATACAGACTCAGGGTGAAAGGACGGTCATCCATATTTCAGACAAATGGTAATCAGAAAAAAGCAGATGTTGCAATTTTATTTGCAGATACAGTAGGCTTTAAACCAACAAAAGTAAGGAAGGACAAGAATGGTCACTTCATATTTGTTAAGGGTAATACTCAATATGATGAGATCTCAATTATTCATATCTATGCACACAACCAGAATGCACCACAATTTATAAGAGAAACTCTAACAGACACGAGTAACTTGATTTCCTCCAGCTCCATAATAGTCAGAGATTTCAACACTCCTTTGGCAGTGTTGGATCGATCCTCCAGCAAGAAGCTGGGCAAAGAAATCTTAGATTTAAACCTAACCATCCAATATTTAGATTTAGCAGTCATCTACAGAACATTTCATCCCAACAAAACTGAATACACATACTTCTCATAAGCCAACAGAACTTACTCCAAAATTGACCACATTTTAGGTCACAAGTCTACCCTCAGTAAATTTAAAGGAATAGAAATTATTCCTTGCATCTTCTCGGACCATCATGGAATAAAACTTGAAGTGAGTAACAACAGGAATCTGCATACTCATACAAAAACATGGAAGTTAAATAACCTTATGCTGAACAATAGCTGGGTCAGAGATGAGATTAAGAAAGAAATTGCCAATTTTTTGGAACAAACGACAATGGAGACACAAACTATGAGAACGTCTGGGACACCGCAAAGGCAGTTCTAAGAGGGAAATTTATAGCACTGCAAGCCTTCCTCAAGAGAACGGAAAGAGAGGAAGTTAACAACTTAATGGGACATCTCAAGCAACTGGAAAAGGAAGAACATCCCAACCCCAAACCCAGTAGAAAAAAATAACCAAAATTAGAGCAGAATTAAATGAAATTGAAAACAAAAGAATTATACAACAGATCAATAAATCAAAAAGCTGGTTTTTTGAGAAGGTCAATAAAATAGATAAACCTCTGGCCAACCTAATCAGAAAAAAAGAGTAAAATCTCTAATATCATCAATCAGAAACAACAAAGATGAAATAACAACAGACTCATCAGAAATCCAAAAAATCCTTAATGAATACTACAAGAAACTTTATTCTCAGAAATATGAAAATCTGAAGGAAATTGACCGATACTTGGAAGCACGTCACCTTGAAAGTCTCAGCCAGAATCAAGTGGGAATACTGAACAGGCCCATATCAAGTTCTGAAATAGCATCAACTATACAAAACCTCCCTGAAAAGAAAAGCCCGGGACCAGATGGTTTTACGTCAGAATTCTACCAAACCTTTAAAGAGGAATTAGTACCTATATTACTCAACGTGTTCCAAAAGGTAGAAAAAGAAGGAAGACTACCCAACACGTTCTATGAAGCAAACATCACCCTGATCCCCAAACCAGGAAAAGACCCAAGAAGAAAAGAAAATTATAGACCAATATCACTAATGAATACAGACGCAAAAATATTCCACAAGATCCTAACAAACAGAATCCAGCAACACATCAAACAAATTATACATCATGACCAAGTTGGTTTTATCCCAGAGTCTCAAGGCTGGTTCAATATACATAAATCAATAAATGTAATTCAGCACATAAACAAATTAAAAAACAAAGACCATATGATTCTCTCAATTGATGCAGAAAAAGCTTTTGATAATATCCAGCATCCCTTCTTGATCAGAACACTCAAGAAAATTGGTCTAGAAGGGAATTTTCTTAAACTGAAAGAGGCCATCTACAGCAAACCCACAGCCAATATCATATTTAATGGAGTTAAATTGGAATCATTTCCACTCAGATCACGAACCAGACAAGGCTGCCCATTGTCTCCATTGCTCATTAACATTGTAATGGAAGTTTTAGCCACCGCAATTAGGGAAGAGAAGGCGATCGAGGGTATGCGTATAGGGTCAGAAGAGATCAAACTTCCGCTCTTCGCAGATGATATGATTGTGTATCTGGAAAACACTACGGACTCTACTACAAAACTCCTAGAAGTGATCAAGGAATACAGCAGCGTCTCGGGTTACAAAATCAACATCCAAAAATCGGTACCCTTTATATACACCAACAATAGTCAAGTTGAAAAAGCAGTTAAGGACTCTATCCCATTCACAGTAGTGCCAAAGAAGATGAAATATTCGGGAATGTACCTAACAAAAGATGTGAAAGATCTCTATAAAGAGAACTATGAAACTCTAAGAAAAGAAATAGCTGAAAATGTTAACACAAGGAAAAACATACCATGCTCATGGCTGGGAAGAATCAACATCATTAAAATGTCCATACTACCCAAAGCAATATATAATTTCAACGCACTCCCTATTAAAGCTCCGCTGTCATGCTTTGAAGATCTTGAAAAAACAATACTTCATTTTATGTGGAATCAGAAAAAACCTAACATAGCCAAGACATTACTCAGAAATAAAAACAAAACAGGAGGAATCACACTACCAGACCTCAGACTTTACTACAAATCGATAGTGATCAAAACAGCATGGTATTGGCACAAAAACAGAGAAGTAGATATCTGGAACAGAATAGAGAACCAAGAGATGAATCCAGCTACTTACCGTTATTTGATCTTTGACAAGCCAATTAAAAACATTCAGTGGGGAAAAGATTCCCTATTTAACAAATGGTGGTGAGTGAACTGGCTGGCAACCTGCAGAAGTCTGAAATTGGACCCACACCTTTCATCATTAACTAAGATAGACTCTCACTGGATCAAAGCTTTAAACTTAAGACATGAAACTATAAAAATACTAGAGGAGAGTGCAGGGAAAATCCTTGAAGAAATCGGTCTGGGCGAGTATTTTATGAGGAGGACCCCCCGGGCAATTGAAGCAGCTTCAAAAATACACTACTGGGACTTGATCAAACTAAAAAGCTTCTGCACAGCTAAGAACACAGTAAGTAAAACAAGCAAACAGCCCTCAGAATGGGAGAAGATATTTGCAGGGTATATCTCCGACAAAGGAATAACCAGAATCCACGGAGAACTCAAATGCATTAGCAAGAAAAAACCAAGGGATCCCATCGCAGGCTGGGCAAGGGATTTGAAGAGAAACTTCTCTGAAGAAGACAGGCTTGCGGCCTTCAGACATATGAAAAAATGCTCATCATCTTTAATCATCAGAGAAATGCAAATCAAAACTTGAGATATCATCTAACTCCAGTGAGACTAGCCTATATCACAAAATCTCAAGACCAGAGATGTTGGTGTGGATGTGGAGAAAAGGGATCACTTCTGCACTACTGGTGGAAATGCAAATTAATACATTCCTTTTGGAAAGATATGTGGAGAACACTCAGAGATCTAAAAATACATCTGCCATTCGATCCTATAATTCCTTTACTAGGTTTATACCCAGAAGACTAAAAATCACAATATAACAAAGACATCTGTAACAGAATGTTTATTGCAGCCCAATTCATAATTGCTAAGTCATGGAAAAAGCCCAAGTGCCCATTGATCCACAAATGGATTAATAAATTGTGGTATATGTACACCATGGAATATTATGCAGCCTTAAAGAAAGATGGAGACTTTACCTCTTTCATGTTTACATGGATGGAGCTGGAACATCTTCTTCTTAGTAAAGTATCTCAAGAATGTAAGAAAAAGTACCTAATGTACTCAGCCCTACTATGAAACTAATTTGGGGCTTTCACATGAAAGCAATAACCCAGTTACAACCTAACAATAGGGGAAGTGGTAAAGGGAGGGGAGGGAAGGGTGTGGTGGGTAAAGGGAGGGGGATTGGTGGGATTATACCTGCGGTGCATCTTACAGGGGTATTTGCGAAACTTGGTAAATGTAGAATGTAAATGTCTTGGCACAGTAACTGAGATAATGCCAGGAAGCCTATGTTAACCATTGTGATGAAAATGTGTCAAATGGTCTATGAAGCGAGTGCATGATGCCCCATGATCATATCAATGTATACAGCTATGATTTAATAAAAAAAATAAATAAAATATAAAAAAAATTGAATCACTCATTTTAGAGCATACCAAATGCAGTGCAGCATTCACACACACAATTATGTGTTTGCAGAGCATGATAAGCTTATGCCGTTGTTAATATCTTATATTGGGAAGGAGAGCAAGATGGCGGCCGAGTAACAGCTTCCTTGCATCTGGGCACCGTGAGTCCGGGGATATAGGACTCCAGGCATCTCTGGCTGGTGGGATCTGCCTAGCATCACCACTGTGAACTGTTTTGGTGTCTTTGGACTTGGCACTCAGTTGAACTGCCTTGGGAAGAGCCTGAGCGGGAATGCGGAGAACTTTGGCCGTTGTCTAGGGCCCCAGTCTGAGCCGCTGAGCCAGATGGAGCTAATACTGTTTGGCTGTGGGCCACAGGGAGCCATTGTGAGCGATCTCCATGCCATGTACTTTTAGTTACACTGTGAGTTCAGAATTCTAATAGATAAATGAACTGTTTTTATCTTAAGACTAATAAAATAAGTGAATAAAAGGATAAGAGAGGGAGATCTATATTGACGCTATGGGAATATCTTCAACACACAGAGTAAAACCTCTGTGAACTGACTACCCAAGGAATGTAACAAACTGGTCTACATACAGAAGTGGCCAAGGCCGGCTGTACTGATACGTCCATATGATGCATGTCTAGTCTATGAAAATTAGGTCAACTTAGGGAGGTGGGCAGTTATGGAGGTGGTCAACTATGGAGGTTTTACTGCATTTAGTAAAAACGTAAGGCAAGGAAGAATGAAATCACACATGATTTTTTAAAAGTTTTACATTCACGTATTATGAATAGAACTTTTCCAAAGATTCAAAGGAAACTGTTAACTTTGGTTAAATCTGGGAAATAGAAGTGAAGATGGAGGAGACTTACATTTATTGATCGATTTATTTATTTCCTTCCTTCCTTCTTCCCTCACTCCCTTTTCCTTTTCCTTCCTTCATTTCCTCCTTTCCTTCTTTCTTTCCTTCCTTCTATCCTCCTGTTTCTAATTTTATGTACTATTTTCATTTAAAAATTTTAAAAAACCACACTCTGGAGCTGCTCCCACAGCCAGAACTCCCTGGCTGGGGCAGCCCCAGAGCAGCTACACAGGGTCACTCTCTACAAAGATCCAGCAATGATAGAGTGATCCCGCCGGGGTCTAATCTTGAAGAGACACCTCCCCAACTCTGAGGATGGCCAGAGGCAATGGTGAAAAACAATCAAGAGGTGGAATCAAGGGAAAAACTCTGGCAATATGAATAATAAGAGTAGATTAACTCCCCCAAGGATCAATGGGGCAGACACAGCACAAGATCCCGTGCACAAATAGCTGAGATGTCAGAAATCGAATTCAGAATCTGGATAGCAAATAAGATCGAATTAGCATTTCAAGCAGTAACCCAAAAGATATCTCAGGAATTCAATGAATTCAAAGACCAAATGACCAAAGATTTTGACACATTGAGACAAGAAGTTGCAGCCCTCAAAGATCTGAGAAATACAGTAGAATCCCTCAGTAACAGAAAGGAGCAAGCAGAAGAAAGGATTTCTGACATTGAAGACAAAGCTTTAGAACGCTCCCAAACTTTCAAAGGAAAGAGAAATGGAGGGCAAAAACACATCACTCTCTCAGAGAGCTCTAGGATAATTTGAAGAACACCAATATTCGCCTTATAGGGATCCCCAAAAGCGACAAAGTGGCTTCCAAAGGCACAGAGTCTCTTCTCCATGAGATTATGAAGGAGAACTTTCCAGACATGCCAAGAGATTCTGAAATTCAGATAGCAGACAGTTTCACAACTCCAGTACAAATCAACCCAAATAAGACATCCCCCAGACACATCATAATCAATTTCACTAAAGTTAATATGAAGGAGAAAATTCTGAAAGCAGCCAGACGCAAGAAAACCATAACCTACAAGGGGAAGAATATTAGAATAACTGCAGATCTCTCTTCTGAAACCTTTCAAGCTAGAAGAGAATGGTCATCGACTTTTAATTTCCTAAAACAAAATAACTTTCAACCCAGGATCCTGTATCCAGCAAAACTGTCATTTATGATGATGAAATTAAATACTTTAATGACACTCACATGTTGAAGAAATTTGCCATAAGTAAACCAGCACTCCAGGATATTCTCAGACCTATCCTCTATAAAGATCACCGTAATCCTCCACTACAAAAGTAAACTCACCCAGAAATTTTTGATCAAATTCCAAGTTCCACAGTCGCAAAAGGATTAAAAATGTCCACCGGACCTTTAAAAGACTTATTAATATTTTCAATTAATGTGAATGGTCTAAACTGTCCTCTAAAGAGGCACAGGTTGGCTGACTGGATAAAAAAACTCAGGCCAGACATCTGCTGCATACAAGTATCTCAACTTACTTTAAAAGATAAATATAGATTCAAGGTGAAGGGATGGTCATCTATATTCCAGGCAAATGGAAAGCAGAAAAAAGCAGGTGTTGTAATCCTATTTGCAGATACAATAGGCTTTAAACCAATCAAAATATGGAAGGATAAGGATGGACAACTCATATTTGTTAAAGGTAATACTCAATATGATGAGATTTCAATTATTAATATTTATGCACACAACCAGACTGTGCCTCACTATATAAGAGAAACTCTAACAGACATAAGAACTTGATTTCCTCCAGTTCCATAGTAGTTGGAAATTTTAACACCCCTTTAGCAGTGTTGGATAGATCATCCAAAAAGAAGCAAAGCAAAGAAATTTTAGATTTAAACTTAACCATTCAACATCTGGATTTAACAGACATCTACAGACCATTTCATCCCAACAAAACTGAATACATATTCTTCTCATCAGCCCATGGAACATCCTCCAAAATCGATCACATCCTAGGTCACAAGTCTCACCTCAGGAAATTAAAAAAAAATAGAAATTATTCCTTGCATCTTCTCAGACCATCATGGAATAAAAGTTGAACTCAGTAACAACATGAATCTGCATACTCATACAAAAACATGGAAGCTAAATAACCTTATGCTGAAAGATAGATGGGTCATAGATGAGATTAAGAAGGAAATTACCAAATGTTTGGAACAAAATGACAATGAAGACACGAGTTATCAGAACCTCTGGGACACTACAAAGGCAGTATTAAGAGGGAAATTTATATCACTGCAAGCCTTCCTCAAGAAAACGGAAAGAGAGGAAGTTAACAACTTCATGGGACATCTCAAGCACCTGGAGAAGGAAGAACATTCCAACCACAAACCCAGCAGAAGAAAAGAAATAACCAAAATTAGAGCAGAATTAAATGAAATTGAAAACAAAAGGATTATACAACAGATCAATAAATCAAAAAGTTGGTTTTTTGAAAAGATCAACAAAATAGATAAACCTTTGGCTAAACTAACCAGGAAAAAAAAGAGTAAAATATCTCATTTCATCAATCAGAAATGGTAAAGACAAAATAACAACAGACTCCTCAGAAATTCAAAAAATCCTTAACGAATTATTACAAGAAACTCTATTCTCAGAAATATGAAAATCTGAAGGAAATTGACCAATACTTGGAAGCACACCACCTACCAAGACTTAGCCAGAAGGAAGTGGAAACGTTCTGAAATAGCATCAACTGTACAAAATCTCCATAAAAAGAAAAGCCCAGGACCAGGCGGCTTCACGTCAGAATTCTACCAAACATTCAAAGAAGAACTAGTACCTATATTACTCAACCTGTTCCAAAATATAGAAAAAGAAGAAATACCACCCAACACATTCTACGATGCAAACATCACCTTGATCCCTAAAACAGGGAAAGACCCAACAAAAAAAGAAAATTATAGACCAATATCACTAATGAATATAGATGCAAAAATTCTCAATAAGATCCTAATAAACAGAATCCAACAATACATATAACAAATTATACACCATGACCAAGTGGCTTTATCCCAGGGTCTCAAGGCTGGTTGAATGTACGTAAATCTATAAATGTAATTCAGCACATAAACAAATTAAAAAATAAAGACTATATGATTCTCTCAATTGATGCAGAAAAAGCTTTTGATAATATCCAGCATCCCTTCATGATCAGAACACTTAAGAAAATTGGTATAGAAGGGACATTTCTTAAACTAATAGAGGCCATCTACAGCAAACCTACAGCCAATATCGTATTGCATGGAGTTAAACTGAAATCATTTCCACTTAGAACAGGAACCAGGCAAGTTGGCCCATTGTCTCCATTGCTCTTTCACATTGTAATGGAAGTTTTAGCCATTGCAATTAGGGAAGAAAAGGCGATCAAGGGTATCCACATAGGGTCAGAAGAGATCAAACTTTCACTCTTTGCAGATGATATGATCGTATATCTGGAAAACACCAGGGATTCTACTACAAAACTTTTAGAAGTGATTAAGGAATACAGCAATGTCTCAGGCTACAAAATCAACACCCATAAATCTGTGGCCTTGATATATACCAACAATAGCCAAGCCGAAAAAAACAGTCAAGGACTCTATTCTTTTCATAGTAGTGCCAAAGAAGATGAAATATTTGGGAGTATACCTAACAAAGGATGTGTAAGATACTTTAAGAAAAGAAATAGCTGAAGATGTTAACAAATGGAAAAACATACCATGCTCATGGCTGGGAAGAATCAACATTGTTAAAATGTCTATACTACCCAAAGCAATATATAATTTTAATGCAATTCCTATTAAAGCTCTATTGTCATATTTTAAAGATCTTGAAAAAATAATACTTCATTTTATATGGAATCAGAAAAAACCTCAAGTAGCCAAGACATTACTCAGAAATAAAAACAAAGCAGGAGGAATCACGCCACCTGACCTCAGACTATACTATAAATCGATAGTGATCAAAATAGCATGGTACTGGCACAAAAACAGAGAGGTAGATGTCTAGAACAGAATAGAGAACCAAGAGATGAATCCAGCTACTTACCGTTATTTGATCTTTGACAAGCCAATTAAAAACATTCAGTGGGGAAAAGATTTCCTATTTAACAAATGGTGCTGGGTGAACTGGCTGGCGACCTGTAAAAGACTGAAACTGGACTCACACCTTTCACCATTAACTAAGATAGACTCACACTGGATTAAAGATTTAAACTTAAGACATGAAACTATAAAAATACTTGAAGAAAGTGCAGGGAAAACTCTTGAAGGAATCGGCCTGGGTGAATATTTTATGAGGAGGACTCCCCAGGCAATTGAAGCAGTTTCAAAAATACACTACTGGGACCTGATGAAACTAAAAAGCTTCTGCACAGCCATGAACATAGTAAGTATAGTAAGCAGACAGCCCTCAGAATGGGAGAAAATATTTGCAGGTTATACCTCCGACAAAGGTTTAATTTCCAGAATCCACAGAGAACTCAAACGTATTAGCAAGAAAAGAACAAGTGATCCCATCTCAGGGTGGGCAATGGACTTGAGGAGAAACTTCTCCAAAGAAGACAGGCACACAGCCTACAGACACATGAAAAAATGCTCATCATCTGTAATCATCAGAGAAATGCAAATCACAACGACTTTGAGATATCACCTAACTCCAGTAAGATTAGCCCACATAACAAAATCCCAAGACCAGAGATGTTGGCGTGGATGTGGAGAAAAGGGAACACTTCTACACTGCTGGTGGGAATGCACACTAATACATTCTTTTTGGAAGGATGTTTGGAGAACACTTAGAGATCTAAAAATAGACCTTCCATTCGATCCTATAATTCCTTTACTAGGTATATACCCAGAAGACCAAAAATCAGAATATAACAAAGACATCTGTACCAGAATGTTTATTGCAGCCCAATTCATAATTGCTAAGTCATGGAAGAAGCCCAAGTGCCCATCGACCCATGAATAGATTAACAAATTGTGGTACATGTATACCATGGAATATTATGCAGCCTTAAAGACAGATGGAGACTTTACCACTTTCATGTTTACATGGATGGAGCTGGAACATATTCTTCTCAGCAAAGTATCTCAGGAATGGAAGAAAAAGTATCCAATGTACTCAACCCTACTATGAAACTAATTTATAGCTTTCGTATGAAGGCTATAACCCAACTATAGCACAAGAACATAGGGAAAGGGCGAAGGGAGGGGAGAGGAGGGGAGAAGGTAGGTTGGGGTGGAGGGAGAGTAATTGGTGGGGCCACACCTACGGAGCATCTTAGAATGGGTATAGGTGAAACTTACTAAATGCAGAATACAAATGTCTTCATACAGTAACTATGAAAATTTCATGAAGGCTGTATTAAACAGTTTGATGAAAATATTTCAGATTGTATATGAAACCAGCACATTGTACCCCATGGTTGCATTAATGTACACAGCTATGATTTAATAAAAAAAAAAAAAAAGAAGAAGTAAAAATTGAAAAAAAAAAAAAAAGAAGGAAAGAAACAAGTACTTTTAGCCCCAGGAACCTAGGGCTCTCAGAAGATCCACAGGAAGCCAGTCAGGTGTCTGCATTCCAGCCACTTCCAATCTCTTGAGGACAGTGGGACTATCTTGTGAAAGGCTGGCTGAGCCCCTCAGGAGCCCTGGCAGCAGGAACTGGGGTCTGAAGCCCACTCTGCTCAGGTGAGGGGAAGCAGGTCTGCCTGGCACTGGGGACTAGGCGGCCTCTCTCATGTAGCTACTGGGGTTCTGCCTATAGTCAGTGTTTGCCTTGTGGCTGGTCAGAGCTACCCCTGGCACAACCAGGTGGAAGATTCCATTGATTGATGTTGCTTCTTAGCTGAACTCAGACTGCAGGCATCTGTCTTGACCTGTGTAATCCTAAGACTCTGTTGGTGGTTCTTTCCCCATGGACGTAGACACGCCAGTTTAGGGAAGAGAAATCCTTTAAGGCTCTGAACATGATAGCCCCTCTCACAGGGCCTCTGTGGACCAAGGCTAATATATCCCTACTTTCCTTACCAGGTTTTCTTTTTTGAGACAGAGTGGCTAGAGTGCCATACTGTCACAGCTCACAGCAACCTCAAACTTTTGGGCAAGAGATCCCTTGCATCAGTCTCCCAAGTAGCTTAGACTATAGGCACCTGCCACAACACCCAGCCAGTTTTTCTACTTTTAGTAGAGACTGGGTCTCGCTCTCACTCTTGCTCAAACTGGTCTTGAACTCATGAGCTCAAGCAGTCCACCTGCCTTGGCCTCCCAGAGTGCTAGGCTTACAGGCGTGAGCCACCAGAAGCCACCCCTTACTTTCTCTGCTTTCTATTCACGTTGACTTTTTAAAATTTTTTTAATTTAATCATAGCTAGTACTTACCTGCACCTGTGATGGCCAGGCACTGTTGTCAGAGCTGTGTGTGTATTAACTGACTCATGTTACCTGGACAACCTGCAGAGAAGTCAGGAAGAAAACTCGGTGGTCTTCTCAGGGTCCTGCCTCTCATTACATACGGTGTCTGGGCTGCAAACGAAGCTAATCGCTCCCAGGGGCACTTATCTCAGCTTCCTGGTCCACAGGATAAGAACTTTATAATACACTGAGGTACAGAACATCCCCTGTTCTTGATTTTCAAAGGGCATTCACCACGGTCCTTCACATACTAACCAGACATATATAGGGAGTGTGTAAGTAGTTCATGACTACAGACAGAAAAATTAAGGATGGGCACTTCAAAAGAAAGGCTTATGCAAAACATGGGAAGGGGACCCTGTCTACAAAGAAACCTACAGTGAAGAGCTAGGAATTACACCCAGCAATGGGACATTTGTTTTCAAATGTCAGAGGCATGCTGATTGGGGGTAAGTCACAAATATCTCCCAATAACCTGTTATCATGAAGCCTATCTTCCCCACATCACTCCAATCAAAAGATGAGCTTCCCCGTTGGTTAGCTTTTCCAGCACTTTCTATACCTCTCGATGGAGTTACAACTGTGAGCTGGGCTTGGTTTGTGGCTGTTGCCCCTCACGAACTGAGTGGCCTTGGGTTGTTCCCAGCCTCAGTCTTGTCACATGTTTAGTGGAGAGGGTAATTCCCCACCCCAGGAGTGGCTGTACCGATTCAGACCAGGATAATGACGTCCAGAGTCTGGTACAAACAAGTAGGCAAAAATGTCAGCTCAAATGTAATAAATTCTTACATTTTCATCAGTGATTTACTCTATATGTGCATCTAACCAGTAAGTAATTTCTGAAGGAAAGAAAACATTCCCCAGGGATATAAATACTTTTCTGTTAAGAATTTTGAAGTAGCAAATTCTAGGATTACAAAAAGCCAAGTTTAATGAAAATATTTGCATATGTTTAACAAACTTTCATTTGTGTATATCAGAATCTCTTTAGGGTCAGAATACCAATAACACCTTCATATTAACAGAGCTCAAAGCACATCTGAATAGAGTTTCTAAGAAATAGTCTCACAGTATTGGAGCAAGTGTGCTGAGAGCCCTGAGCCAGGAGCTGAACCTCGCCAGCACAATGAACAGAAAAAACGGACACTGGGCAAGGACACAGATCCTGGCTTAGTTTCTTATGACTCAAGCAGGGCCCTGAGCTTAACACAGAAGATGTACATAAGGAAAGAATGGGAAGGATGATGGGAAAAGGAGAGAAAAGACTTTGAAAAATTGTAAGAAATGACCTAGGAGAGGGAAAGAGAAGGGTTATTTTGGGCAGGTCTCTGCTGGAAGTGAGTACCGAGGGAACATGGACCCCGAGGTCCACAGACAACTGCCCCCACAGGAGGGGAACCCCTCAAACGCGAAGGACAAGCACAGTGTGGAAAGCTGTGAGGTGTATAAAACATTTTTTTTTAATTTAGAAAACACTATCAGTTAAAATAAAACTAGGAGGTTAAAAAGCATTATAATGTCACAAAATTCTTGTTTGGATTAGTGGCACCATGGAATGCATGATTTATTTTTGTTAATATTCATTAAGGCAAACATTAGTATCTTGGTTAGTTTCCAAATAGCCTTCAATGCATTGTCTAATAAAATCTCTTCACAAACTAGGAGGACAAATAAACATCCTTAACTGGATAAACGACACCTATTAAAAAACGTGTACCATCATACATAACAGTGAAAGACCATCTTCCCTCTAGGGTCGCGGCAAGGCAGGGCGGGCAGCTCTGGCACCTTCATTGAAGGTCATGCCGGAAGTCCTAGCCAGTGCAATAGACAATGAAGAGAAGATGTGTAGATTAGAAAGGCAGGAAGTAATAAAACTGCCTTTTCCCAGATAACATGACTGTCTCCACAGAAAATCTCAGAGAATCTACAAAACAAAACAAAAGGCTCCTAGCACTAATAAGGGAGATTACTTTGGATGAAAAGTAAATATGCACAAATCAATGGTACGTCTACATCCCAGCAGTGAAGAAATGTAGATATGAGGAGAAGGGTTTTAGAGACATTTAGGAGGTAGAAATTATAGGAATCCCTGTATTAGTTACAGGAAGGAAAGGAAAGACTCAGAAAAAATTCCTACTCATCTGAGCATGTCTGTCCTATCATTTATCGATCAGGAAAAGAATGGGAGTAAAAGAGCATAGAAGTAGAAATTCTTGATATAGTAAAATTTGATGTAAAGGCACAGGCAAAAAAAAGTTAAAAATAGGGGTTGGGCACTGTGGCTCATACCTGAAATCCCAGCACTTTGGGAGGCTGAGGTAGGATTGCTTGAGCTCAGGAGCTGAGACCAGCCTGGGCAGAAGAGTGAGACCCTACCTCTAAAAAAGAAGAAAAATTAGTCTGCTATGGTGGTGTGTACCGTTAAGACCAAATTCTGCCACTGAGAGATCACCAGACACACATGCAAAAAACAAAGCTTAGAGTGACTTTATTCAAGCATGCTTGGGCCGTACCTCTGACAGAACTCTGCTCAGAGGGGATGACCTCAAGGTAGAAATGATGGTGGGTTTTATACTCTTTGGTGTGATGCATTTTGGGGTAAATTGCGGGGGAAATTTCTCAGTGGAAACCAGGACCAAGTTGAGGGGTTGGTCCGTGCAGGGACTGAGGTAACTTAGGAAGTTTAGGATTGGCTGGCTCTATCTGGGACTGACCCTACCTGGAGGCTATGAGAACAAAGGTGTGCATGTTGGATTGGCTGGCTCTATCTGGAACTGACCCCGCCTGGAGGCTGTGAGACTCGTGAGGGCGGGCCCTCCCTGGTTGTGGCTGGGGCACAAGGGCCACCTCTCACCCAGGGGGTGGCTGCTGAGAATGTCTCAGCTCCTGGTGAAAAACCCACTCTGCCCCCCACTCCTCACCCGGCTAACTAGCCTTTTTATCTTCTCTCTCTCTTATATCCCCTATGTCTCCCATTGCCCTTAACATCTCTGGGTAGGAGTTAGTTAACACTGTAGTGTTGCAGTCAAAACCCTCTTTCCAGCAATTAAAGAGTTACTACAGAGTCTGTTAAAAACTATTTTTTCTGGCTGCAAAATAAAACTGTGGTTGCTATGTTACAAGTAGTTTTGAGATAAGGTGCTGGCATTCCGAAGAAGACCCAAGGTCAATTACTCATTTAGAACTAGAGAAAAAAAAAATGTTCTTTTAAAACTGTAGCTGCTTTTCCCCACCTTCTCCACCCCACCACAGGGTTAGGATTCGCCGCCGGGCCCTTCATGCACCTGTAGTCCCAGCTTCTCAGGAAGGTGAGGCAGGAGGATAACGTAAGCCTAAGAGTTTGAGGTTGCAGTGAGTATGATCCTGCCACTGTATTCCAGAATGGGTAACAGAGTGAGACAAGACAGAAAGGAAGGAAGGAAGGGAAGGAAGGGAAAAAAGGGAAGGAAGGAAAGGAAGGAAGGAAAGGAAGGAAGGAAAGGAAGGAAGGAAGGAAGGAAGGAAGGAAGGAAGGAAGGAAGGAAGGAAGGAAGGAAGGAAGGAAGGAAGGAAGGAAGGAAGGAAGGAAGGAAGGAAGGAAGGAAGGAAGGAAGGAAGGGGAAAGGGGGAAGGAAGGAAGGAAAGGAAAGGAAGGGAAGGAAAGGAAGGAAGGAAGGGAGAGGCACATTGGACTTCATGAAAAATAAAAATTTTGTGCACCAAAAGGGAAAAAAGGCAACTCACAGAATGGGAGAAAATATTTGTAAATCATGGATCTGGTAAGGGATTAGTATCAGAATATACAGAGAACTCCTAAAACAACAACAAAAAAACAGTTGAATTTAATAGTGAGCAAAGGACTTGAATAGATACTTCTCCTAGGAGGATACACAAATAGCCAGTAAGCACATGAACAGATGCTCAACATTACTAGTTATTAGGGAAATGCAAATAAAAACCACGAGAAGATACCACCTCATACCATCAGGATATCTACCAGAAGAAGAAAAATTAACACGTGCTGGCAAGTATGCAGAGAAATTGCAAACCTTGTGTATTGTTGAGAATGTAAAATAGAATGGTTGCTGAGGAAAACAATACTGCAGTTCCTCAAAAAAAAATTACAAATAGACCAGGCATGGTGGGTCACACCTGTAATGCTAGTACTCTGGGAGGCTGAGGCAAGAGAATCAGTTAAGCCTAAGAGTTGGAGGTTGCTGTGAGCTGTGACACCATGCCAGTCTACCCAGGGTGACACCTTGAGAGTCTGTCTCCTATATATATATATATATATATATATATAACAATAGTCCATAATAATGGACTATTATTCAGCCTCAAAACAGAAGGCAATTCTGACATATACTACAGCATGAGCCTGTAAGATGCTCAGGGAAATAAGCCAAAAAAGGACAAATACTGTGTGATTCCCGTAACAGTGGTCAACTGCATACCACAGACAAGTAGCATGGTGGGTGTTGGGGGCTTTGGGAGGATAGGAAGTTGGTGTTTAGTGGGCACAGAGTTTCAGTTTTTCAAGATAAAAAGAGTTATGGAGATGGATAGTGATGGTAGTTGCAAAAAAATATGAATGCCACTGAACTGTACACTGAAAAATGGTTAAGATGGTAAATTTAATGTTACGTGTATTTTGCCATGATAAAGGAAAAAAAAGAAGAAACTGTCAAAAAATTGATATACTCACGATGACTCAAGTTGGAAATTGAGAAAGCAGCTGGTTATGGACTCAAGTTCAGCTGAGGGCTAGTCTGGGAGCAGCCGCACACTCACCATTATTCCAGCAAGTGCTCTGGCTTTTGAAGGGGAAGCAGAGGTGACTCTGAATTCAGAGGACCTGAGACTGCTCTTTACCAGGGGTGTCTTCTGGGCCTGCAACCCTCTGAGCTCAGTTCTCAAGCTCCTAAAATGAAAATCTTATTACCTCCTTTACAGAAATGCATGTGCTCAATGTCCTTTCCCATTTTCCTAACCCTCCCTGTCCCAGTGAAAGGCAGGGGAGGAGGGAGGTAGATCTTAGGTTATCCGAGGTTCCCCTTTGTTTTCTTTACCTTCAGGGAGCGTGGCACCCAGAGTTGTGCTGCCCCTGAATTGTACGTGTAAGAACAGCACACACATGCACAGTGACGAGTATACGGCTCATGTGTGTCTGGTGACCTGTCTGCTGTGGTGCCTGAGGCCACACCTGTCCTGCAGGAAGTTGGATAAATGAGAGACAATGCTAAGACTCTTGAACAGAGGCTGAAGCATTGATGCCAAAGATGAAAATCTCCAGTGCTAACCTAAAGAGGTCTCTGGAAATGGAGTCGGTGGTGTCTCTTCTTCACTTTCAGATTAGAAACAGAACAGTCAAGTCAGAGCATCAACTATATGGTTAAGCTCGTAGCTCAGTAATTAAAACTGCTGTTAGGCAGTGCGTGGTGGCTCACGCCTGTAATCCCCGCACTTGGGAGGCCAAAGTGGATGGATGCCTGAGCTCACAGGTTCGAGACCAGCCCAGAGCAAGACCTTGTCTCTAAAAATAGCCAGGCATTGTGGCAGGCGCCTGTAGTCCCAGCCACTTGGTAGGTTGAGCCAAGAGAATCACTTAAGCCCAGGAGCAGGAGTCTGAGGTTGCTGCGAGCTATGACACCACAGCACTCTTCCAAGGGTGACAAAGTGAGACTCTGTCTCAAAACAAACAAACAAACAAACAAAACCTCTTTTTAGGGGGGCATTTAGGAAATATCAGTTCAACTTTAATAATTTCATTTTATCCAATGACCCAGCCATTCCATTCATGAGACTTTATTCTACAGAATCACACACAAGTCTGCAAAATATACCAATTCACTGGAACATTAATCGATAGGATATAAAACTTGAACTGGCTTAAACATTCATAAATATATAAACAAAAATAAGGAATGTTTGGTATGTCCTTACTATGGAATAATCAACAGTTGTTAAAAAGAACAGAGTAGATCCAAACCTAGTGACAACGGGTACAGAGCTACGGTGTACTGATGAGGTTTGGGAAGCCCGAGCTTGGGGGGAGGCGAGTGAAACAGGAAGCTGCAAGAGCTGGGATGTAGGATTCCATTTTGTTGAAAATAAATCAACTAGTACATCCAGAGACAAAAAATACCTAGAAAAATACGACAAGACCAAGCAATAGTTACCCACAGCTGAGAAGGGCAGAAAACATTTCAGTTTCCTGTAAAGTCTGAATTTTCTTATGAGAACAAAATACTTTAATAATCAGAAAATAATCAAGACTTTAAAAAAATCAAAAAATGCTCTAAAATTAGATCTTGTTAGGTAAATAAGCATAAATATTTTAAGGTAACAAATGACAGGCCAAGCGTAAGTTCAGTTTGTTATTCCCAGAAAGGGTGAAAATGGGGAAAGACAATACGGTGCACCAGAAAAGGGCTTTGATTACTTAAAAAATAATTCTCAATGGATAAATCCAATTTGAAAAAAACGTGTAACAAAACTGTGTTCGGAAAAATTGTGTTCTTTCTAAATAAATGCATTTCCATAAATAGTTTTCGTCTGGAGCAGATGACTTCAGAAGTCAACATCTAGGAATTCTGAGAGGGCAGCTCTGAAGTAACAGTTCTTACTACTACCTGGGGATACAATAAATTCTAGTACCAAAGAAGAAAGTGCTGGCTTGACCTTGTATATGTAGTTTCTCATTTCCGAAATGTGATGTGTGTTTTCAACTATTTTTTAATTAATCCTCTACAGAGATTAATTTTTTCTTTCCTTTTTTCTTTTTGTTTTTTTAGAGACAGAGTCTCTCTATGTCACCCTCGTTAGAGTGTCGTGGCGTCACAGCTCACGGCAACCTCAAACTCCTAGGCTTAGGCAATTCTCTTGCCTCAGCCTCCTGAGTAGCTAGGACTACAGGTGCCCGCCACAACGCCCAACTATTTTTTGGTTGTAGTTGTCTTTGTTGGGCAGGCTGGGGCCGGATTCAAATCCATCAGCTCTGGTGTATGTGGCTGGCGCCTTAGCTGCTTGAGTTATAGGCACCACCCAATTTTTCTTTCTTTTTTTTTTTTTTTTTTTTTTGTAGAGACAGAGTCTCACTTTATGGCCCTCAGAAGAGTGCCGTGGCATCACACAGCTCACAGCAACCTCCAGCTCCTGGGCTTAAGCGATTCTCTTGCCTCAGACTCCCGAGCAGCTGGGACTACAGGCGCCTGCCACAACGCCCAGCTATTTTTTTGTTGCAGTTTGGCCGGGGCTGGGTTTGAACCCGCCACCCTTGGCATATGGGGCCGGCACCCTACTCACTGAGCCACAGGCGCCGCCCTGGCACCACCCAATTTTTAAGAGCCAGGGTCTTACGCTGTCATCCAGGCTGAAGTGCAGTGGTAAGATCATAGCTCATTACAGCCTTGACTCAACCAGGATCCTCCCAAATAGCTGAGACTACAGGTGCATGCCACTATGCCTGGCTAATTATTGTGTAGAGACAGGGTCCTTCTATTTTGCCTAAGCTGTTCTTGAACCTCTGGCCTCCAATGATCCTCCACCCTCAGCCTCCCAAAACCTTAGGCTTACAGGGGCCTGGCCAGGAGACTGTTAGACACATTTTTCCTAATCTCCCCCTCCACTAAGTATTTTTGTTAACAGCCTTAATTGAGAAATAAATGCACATACCATACAATTCATCCCTTTAAAATGTGTAATCCAATGGGTTTTATAATATCTATGGAGTTATAAGTTGTCACCAAAATCAATCATGGGACATTTTCATCACCCCCCACAAAAAACTTTCCCCCATTAGCAGCCACTCTCCTGCTGCCTGTCAGCTTCCCCAATCCTAAGAACCGGCGACCTGCTTCACCCACTGCAGACTCTTCATAGAAACAGAATCATACAAGGTGTGGTCTTTTGTGACTGATCTTTCACTTTGCATGACATTTTCAAGGTCTGTCTATTCTCCTGTATCAGTACATTATTCCTTTTAATATTCTGTTGAATGAACATATCACATTTGGTTCATCCGTCCATCTGGCAATAAGGAAAAATGCTGCTCTGAACATCCACGTTCAAGTTTCTGTGTGGATCTGTTTCATTTCTTTTTGGTACATACCTAGGAGTGAAGTTTGGGGGTCATACTTGTATGGTGACTGCATGTTTATTTAAGAAACTAGCAAACTGCCTTCCAAAACACCATTTTCCATTCTTACCAGCACTGTACCAGGGTCTCAACATCCTCACCAATACTTGTTGTTTTTCATCTTTTTGGTTATAGCCATTACGGTGGGTGTGAAGTAGTTATCTCCCTGTGTTTTT
This sequence comes from Nycticebus coucang, assembly GCF_027406575.1. Taxonomy (NCBI): domain Eukaryota; kingdom Metazoa; phylum Chordata; class Mammalia; order Primates; family Lorisidae; genus Nycticebus; species Nycticebus coucang. Next base: position 110,054,223 of record NC_069791.1, read on the forward strand.
GCTTCTATTTAAATGATGACTGATGATGCTAAAGATCTTTCTGTGTGTATTAGCATTTTATATCTATTCTTTAGAGAGATGTCAATTCAGAGCCTTTACTCATTTTTTTTTTTTTTTTTTTACAGTTTTTGGCCAGGGCTGGGTTTGAACCTGCCACCTCTGGCATATGGGGCTGGCACCCTACTCCATTGAGCCACAGGTGCCACCCTGCCTTTACTCATTTTTAAATTAGGTTACCTTTTTGTTATTGAATTATAAGAGTTCTTTATATATTATGGATACTAGATCTTTATCAGATGTAGGATTTGCAAGTATTTTCTCCCATTCTGTGGGTCATTTTTCAACTTTTTTGATAAAGTCTTTGAAGCACAAAAGTTTTCAAGTTTCATAAAGTTCAACTTAACTATTTTGCCTTTTATTACTGGTGCTTTTAGTATACTATCTAAGAAACCACTTTCTAATAAAAGGTCACCCAGTTACATTTTCTATTAAGAGTTTTATAGTTTACCTCTTGCATGGTCTTTCCTATCTTTTGAGTTAATTCTTATGCCTTCAGTTACCAGCAGGCCTTCTCTCATGAGGAACTCTGCTCCTGTGTGCTCTGGGCCTTCCCCCAAGGACTTGGGGAAGTCGGCTAAGGAATCTTTCTGTTTTCTGTGCCTTTGATATAGGTTCTTATGTAAAGCTTAGTTTATAGCTCAACACAAGTAAACAAAATCAAGTGTTATTATTAGGATAAAAATCCTATGTGTGGTTCATTTATCCCTACAATTAAATTCTGTTTTTTGTTTGTTTGTTTGTTTTTTTGAGACAGAGTCTCACTATGTTGCCCTCGGTAGAGTGCTATGGCGTCACAGCTCACAGCAACCTCCAACTCCTGGGCTTAGGCAATTCTCTTGCCTCAGCCTCCTGAGTAGCAGGGACTACAGGTGCCTGTCATAATGCCCAGCTTTTTTTTTGTTGCAACTGTCATTGTTCAGCTGGCCCAGGCCGGTTCGAACCCGCCACCCTTGGTGTACATGGCTGGCACTATAACCACTGTTACCACTGTAGCGCGGAGCCCCTACAGTTAAATTCTTGTGGCACGGTGGACTGAAAGTAAACAAGATTAGATGCCCCGAGAATGCCTATTAATGGAATATGGCCATAACATTTCAACAGCCACGGTAAAGCCCTTGATGGATGAGGTTAAGTCTTGGCCACAAAACTTGTCTTAGGATTTTAAGGCAGTATAATTTACTGTTTCTTGAGAACCCAGGTGGGTTATTTCAGTTCCAAGAACACAGATGTCCGCATTACTACCAATATTTCTTCCAGACAGGGCTCCATCTTCTGAAGGGAAAATAACCACTCCACCTCACTTAAGGTAAATCTCAACCAGAAATACAGGCAGATACTGCACAAAGTTAGTGCTTACTTGCCAAACACAAGACATCACAATGATATGCACTTTGCATCCCCTCTGGGGGTGAAGGGGGAGGGAAGCCGCTACACAGTGCTGAGGGACGTGCCCAGCTTGGAAAGGACTGAACAAGGAATGAGCAGCAGAGTCTTATGTCTACGTTTCCTTCCAACCAGCCTGCCCCAGCCACCAATACACAGAGATGAAAAATTTTACTCCTGTTAGAAAATACCCACCTCTGAGACCTTCCAACTATCTGCGCTCCCCCGTGGATGCTGCCTAAGTAAGAGACACTGAGCCTAGACTTCAGCAGTATTATGAATTCATTTACTGTTTTAGTAAGAAGGCTTTTTTTCCCCCAATAAGAACAAGCAAACCAATGTTCTCTGTAGCAAACAGACAAGAAAGGATGTTGCTTAAAGAAAATAAGACCTCTATAATCCCTACCCCCCAGAGGCACAAGAACTCAGACAGACTGATGCTGATACACTCAACCACTATGGAACATTTTAAATTAAATAGCAGGGCAACTTCAGTGAGCGAAGGAACAGTTAGGTGATGTAATAGGCTACTAATGGAGTCTTTACTCATTCGAGGGGATACAGAATGGACTCCCCAGTTCAATATAAGCACCAGTGAAAAGAACAACAAAATCAACATGGCCCGCCAATAAGCAGACTTGGAGCAGTTACTTGCAAATCAAATGATTTCTCCAGCTGGGGCCGGCTGCGGGGTGGGCAGATGAAGGACGCTTGTGATTGGGGAGAATTTGCGGCCGTGAGACTGTCGGTTTACTTTGTCAAATCCGTTCCCACCAGCCTGCCCTGGCTTTGGGGGGCTTCTTTCTACTTGCGATTTCAGACATTGGCTTTATGGCAGAGCACCCTCCCCCAGCTGTGCTGTGCTCAACAGAGATATGTGAATTTGGTCTAACATGGGATCACTGCAGTGTGGAAATTAACAGGAAGACACTGGGGTACCAATTCTCATCCTTTCTCTCCCGTTTCAGCAGTGGGTTATCAGCCGGGTGGCCTCGGAGTCCTGAATCATCAGTCCAGGCTTCACCCAGCTCCATTCAACTCCACTCCACTCACACACACACACCTGCACACAGGCCTGGGCAGGAACAGGAATGCACAGGGCACTCACACATACACACACAGTATCACTCTTTAAACCTGTTCCCCTAACAGAGCAGTGGGCAAGCCTTAGACAATTAAAACTTGTTTCTTAATTTTAATTTTTTTAGGGACAGGGTCTCACTCTGTTGCCTGGATTAGAGTACATGGTGCCATCATAGCTCACTGCCGCCTAGAACTCCTGGGGTCAAGCCATCCTCTTGCCATAGCCTCTTGAAAACTGAAACTGTAGGTGTCTGTATCACCACACCCAGCTAATTTTTATTTATGTATTTATTTTTTATAGAAACAGGGTCTTATTATGTTGCCCAGGCCTGCCTCAAACTCCTAGCCTCAAATGACCCTCATGCCTGGGCCTCCCAAAGTGCTGGGACGTGAGCCACTGCAATACCACAGAACGTTAACTGTATTTGGAGACAGGGGTTAAGTGTTGAAGAGGAGATTAAGTTAAAGTGAACACTTTATGGTGAGCCCTAATCTAACCTAACTAGCATCCCTCTACAAAGAGAGGATTAGAGCCAGAGGGGTGGCTACATGACATCACGAAGGGAAGATGGCTGTCTGCAGGCCAAGGAGAGACAACTCCACTCACTCCCTGGTCCAGGATCTCCAGCCATCAGAACTGTGAGAAAATTCACCTCTGCTCTGTGTGCCCAGACGGTCTGGGACCTCTGCTGGGAGGTGGGACAGCAGCTGTGCCGGAGCAGAGGGCTCCCTCGCCCAAAGCCTCCTGGTGCTCTGAGAGAGAATGCTCTCTGGAAACGTCCATCAGCTGCTGCAGGAGAGGATGGGTTTGTGGTGTGGTTTCTCTGGCCCAGCACCTCCACCCCACACTCAGGTCCTCGGGGAAGGCTGCCCCCATCCACCCAGCTGCCCCGGCCAGAGATCTAGGAGGTCTGATCCCTGGTCACTCTGTATCCCCACATCCAGCCACCACCATGTCCTGCAGACCCCAACTCCCAAGTGTGTCTCAAACCCGTCCACTGTGTGAGGCCTCCCCTGCTACCATCTTGGCCCAAGTCAGAGCACGTTTCCCTAGAGAACCAGCGACAGATGCTAACCCCCACCCTCGCCCTCTGGGACTCCTCCCCTACAGACAAGGCGACAGGCAGGGAGGAGGCACAGACGCCTTGCACTGCACAGCGGTGGTGACCTGGCCATGATGCTCCTCAGCTTGCAGACTCTGAATTCTTGCCCACTTTCCATCCAATTCCTGCCCTGCCCCAGGGCTTGGACACTTTACCCACAGAACCTGTAAGACCATGCTCTTCTTCCTGGTTGACAGTTCACTGCATGGAAGACGGGAACAACCTCCTGACCAGTGCCTCGCCTCCACCAGGTCCCTGTACAGCCACCAGCACAAGCTTTCTCCACCATGTCACCAGCCTGCCCCCTCCCCAGGTCACACACTCAATCTCATTGAATCCTCACAAGATCCTTCAGGTAGGATGATGGATGGCCTTTTGGCATCTTATGCCAGAGACACTTTCTGAAAACTGTGCCCATTTCAAAACTTGGACATTTGAAGATGAATTTTGTAACAAAATGGTGTATTTCTGTTTCTCTGCCATTTTGCAAGAGCACGAAAAAAACATTGCATTTCGTCATCACCAGCTCTGAAATAACTTGATTCTTGGAAAAGTGTTTAGTTTGAAGGGGCTTGTGTTGCTTCAAAGGTAAAGCATAAAGAAAGGCATCTTTGGTTTGGTGTTGTTTTGGCATCATGCTAATCTGGGTTCCACAGCATCAATTCCATTGTTCCATCATGACCCAGCACAGCCCTGGAGGGGTAGCCTGAGAACTGGGTCATCAGCAGGGCTCCTGGGTAGGAGATGCTGGGGGCGGGGGAGACCCTGAGTCCTAAACCTCAGTCAGTGACCAACCAGCAGTCCTTTGGGGCAATGCTGAATTATATACATGCCTAAGCTGTCTTAAGTGAGTGCCACATACATTTCACAGTCTCGTCTGTCACTATGACGCGGCCACTTACATAAATGGTGCTGTCATAACGTCTCTAGGTATAAAGCAGCAATAGTAAACTTGTATCTATCTTCAATGGAGGAAAATCCCCCAAACACCCACGTTAGGCGTGCAGAGCTGCTTGGTGTCTGCGCAGTGAAAGGGATATGTCCTTCCCCGTGAAGGTGAGAGTGGGCCCCTGAGGTTTATGCCGCAGCTGTCGGGGGAAGAGCACTTCCACTCGAGGACTTTACTTGCAGCACCTGTCAAGGAACCACCGACTAAGTGATGATAAAGAGCAAATAACCCTCACAGGCTTCAGATGATACACAGCTTGACCAGGTGCTTACCAATATCTTTCTACAACCAAGTAAGTGTCCAATGCAGGGGGCTTTTAGACACTGTTGAAGTGTGTGCTGCTCAATCACCCAGACGGGCGCTCCTGTTCATGGCCATGGGGAGTGAAGCAGCACCGCATCCTCAGGTCTGCCTGGAGGTTGTAAGAGGTCGCCAGAATTGCAGGGGAGAGTCTGGAGATGGAAGCCATCATCTTCAGGAGTTCTGGTCTGATAGAGTCATGTTAATTCCTTTCAGATCATCAAATGACAAGGCTCTACAACTTGTGAACTCAACATAATTCTGTACGTAAGAACATTATTAACATGGATTTATTAACTTGCAAGGGTCTGTAAATCATCTCTCCTCATAGCAGGTAGCAGTATTAAAAGGCAAAGACAATTTTATTCTTTTTGAGTGGTCTTCACTTTAGAAATATATGATATACAAAATTTGTTCACAAATTGGCTGCCTGGAATGCAACTATGGTTTGTCACAGAAATCACACTGTAACTAGTGGTTAGATCTCAGGCTAAGTCACAGGACCCTAATTAATCCCCAGCACAAATGAATGTACTATTCCAACTTCATAAGGGTTACAATCAAGCTTCCTTCCCTCAATGACTGGTTTACTTTCCCAACAAACTATCTGAGATGTCTGTTATTACTGCCAGAGTTTGTGTCCTTTCTCCTTGTTATCAGCAAGCAGGGAAACAGAACCCCTATTTCTACCCATAGGTAGCAATGATCAGAAGGGAATTCAATGCACCAGAGGAGAGAAATGCATTATGCACAGTAATAAGTATATTAAATGTATTTGATTGCAGGGTCAGTAGAGGTATAATTATGTGATTATCTACACTTAGAAATAACTATTTATTACGTTAACGGAAGTAAAATACACTAAATTCATGAATTTAGGATAACATAGCACTGATTTGTGAAGCAGCAGGGTAGATAAGGACAAAGGGTCTGCAGGTGGTTTACATTCTCAAGACCCCCAGGAAGTGAGGTGAGTCAATCACAATTTGGGTTTGATTGGGTATATTTGTCCATTTGTGTAGCTATAAAAAAAATACCAGAGGCTGGGTAACCTAGAAGGAAAAGAGGTTTATTTGGCTCATTGGTCTGCAGACTGCACAAGAAGTCCCAGCATGTGCTTCTGGTGGGGGCTTCAGGAAGTTTCCAATCAAAATGAAGGTGAAGGGGGAACAGGCGTGTCACATGGAGAGGGTAGGAGATGGTGGGTGCCAGGCTCCTTTAAACAACATCTCTCAAACACGAGTGGGAACTAATAACTGGAGAACCCACTCATTACTGCAGGGAGAGCACCACATCACTCATGAGGGATCCACTCCATGATCCAAATGCCTCCCACCAGGCCCTGCCTCCAACACTGGGGATCAACTTCCATCACGAGACTTGAAGGTGGCCAAACATCCGACCATATCACCAAATGAGGCAAATAACTCTGCTAGGTTGCTTGGAAATGCAATCTATAAATACACCAGCCATTGTTCAAGAGACTCAGGAACATGCCCAGCACAGTGAGTACCTCACTGCCTTCCTGCACCCTGATTAGGTAGCTGGGCCCCTCCTCACACCAAGACTATTTTCATGAGTGAAACTCCATCGAAGAATGAACTGTAACCAGGAGAGAGGTGTCATGGTTTTGCCAGTTCTGTAGTGCAAGAGGGATGGTCAGGTTTGTGAGAAAGTGAAGCAGAGGACAGAGGGCGAGCTCGCTTGGAAGGCGCCGGGTGGGAAGTAGACAGGACATTAGAGTGTGCAGAGCAGGTCAGCACTAAGCATGTCTGCTGCCTTGTTTGCTGGTGAGGTCACCACCACTGTGGACAAAGAGGGTGTCTGTGACACCTCCCCTTGCCATCCTCAACCTGTCACCATCTCTGCACCAGAGAAATGCCCGGAGGCAGCCCAGAGGTTTCTGGATGGGAGGATAGTATGTGGAGGATCAACCACATCTCATTAGATCTTTAGGGAAACCTGCTCTGATTCCCAACCCAGGGCACTAGAAGTTCAGTTGTGCCTCCAGCCCTGGCACACCCAAACCAAAGTGGTAAAGATGGCTCCAGGGACAAGGGGAACACCTGGGAAGGACATCTGGGATATTATGACAAGGTTAAATGTTGGGACATTACAAGGTTAAAGATTAAGATATTCAAATTTGATTAAGATATTAAATATAATGTGATCAGCTTAAAAATTCATGGAATAGTATACTCAGATTTTTGCAAACTCGGGGGGGGGGGGAAATTAAGAGAAAGAATCCCACAGACCGTACCTTCAATTTGTGCTGTTTAATAGTCATTACTGCCGAAAAAGATGGGGAATCTGAATTGTGCTGTCAATTTGTTGGCAGCACAGAACGCAGAAAAAGATGCCTGGAGCAGCACTGAAAGCAGAGGCACTAAAACTGCTTTCATAAAGTCACTGAGCAAAACAACTCGGAGGAAACACAGGGCATTATGATTAGGGAGACTGAGAGCAGAAAGTTTAAAATCAGAACAGAGCCTTCCAGTCAAAGAAAGTGAAAACTCCCCTTTAGCTCTGTCCCATACAAATCCCACTGCAGAGACAGTTCACCCTCAAGGACAGAGATACTAGGAGAGGAGAAAACAGCCACAGACTCTGGGAGCTGGGAAGCAGACAGACAGGGGTCCCAGGCTTAGCTGACTTTAGAATGTTAAATATTCAGCAAACAGTGAGACAGGTCAAGAGTCACCTGACCTGGTACAACCACTCTGGAGAACTCTTTGGTCATAATTACCAAAGACTAAACCATATCACCCCAATGACCCAATAATTCTACTCCTTGGAACATACCCAAGGAGGCAGGTGTGGGGGCTCACATCTGTAATCCCAGCACTCTGGGAGGCCGTGGTGGGTGGATCACTTGAGCTAAGGAGTTTGAGACCAGCCTGAGCAAGAGCTGAGACCCCATCTCTAAAAATAGCTGGGAGTTGTGATGGACACCTGTAGTCCCAGCTACTTGGGAGGCTGAGTCAAGAGGATCACTTCAGCCCAAGAGTTTGAGGTTGTTGTGAGCTATGACGCCACAGCACTCTACCAAGGGTGACAAAGTGAGACTCTGTCTCAAAAAAAAAGAATATACCCAAGGAAACAAATGCACAGGTCTATTAAAAGACATGAACAAGAATATTCTTAGTGGTCAGGGGGCTTCCTGCAGGGCTGGGCATGGTGGCTCACACCTGTAATCCCAGTACCCTGCGAGGCTGAGGCGGGTGGATGGATTGAGCTCACGGATTCAAGACCAGCTTGAGCAAAAGTAAAATCCCCGTCTCTACTAAGATGGAAAAACTGAGGCAACAGGATGGCTTTAACCCAAGAGTTGGAGGTTGGGGTGAGCTGTGGCGCCATGGTACTCTACCTACGGTGACAGCTTGAGATTGTCTCAAAAAAAAAAAAAAAAAATAGAGTGAGCAAGGAAATGAGAAAAAAAAAAGGAGATAATATTTGAGGACCCAGAACAGGAGGTCCACATTTGAAGAACGTCAATAGTAAAGAGTGTAGAAAAAGGAAAAACAAAAACAAAAAAGCTACAGGAGAAAATGGATGAAATGATTAAAAAGGATTTCCCAGAATGAAGGGACTGACTTTGAAACAGATTTATACCAAAGTACACCAGAGTGTTTATGCAGAGGCCCACACGCAAGGAGAAGATCCGAAGTGTTTCCAGTGTCATATGAAAGACCAAGAATCAGAATGGAACTGAACTTTCAAAATCCATACTGAGAAAGCACAGGTAAGGAGCCAAAGCCCACAAAATTCTAAGAGAAAAATGATTCATCACCTACATTCCAGACCCAGCCAAAGTACCCAACTATTGATTTAGTACAGCGATAGAATGAAGAGACGTCCAGATATAAATTATTTTCCAGGAGCCCACCAGTGGATGGAATCCATCTAAAAAGGGGAAGGGGATCCATCATGAGAGAGGAGTGGGGATGGCTGAGGGAGGGGTCAGAAACCCCAATGAGAGGTCAGAAACCCCAACCAGGCAGGAAACAGAGGGTTCTAGAGAAACGACAGCTGAAGGCAGGCCTCGAGATCAACCAGGCAGGAAACAGGGGGTTCTAGAGAAATGACAGCTGAAGGCAGGCCTCGAGATTAACCAGGCAGGAAACAGGGGGCTCTAGAGAAATGGCAGCTGAAGGCAGGCCTCGAAATCAACCAGGCAGGAAATAGGGGGTTCTAGAGAAATGACGGATGAAGGCAGGCCTCGAGATCACCAGGAAGGAAACAGAGGGTTCTAGAGAAATTTATCTGAAGGCAGGCCTCGAGGTCAACAAGGCAGGAAACAGAGGGTTCTAGAGAAACCATGGCTGAAGGCAGGCCTCGAGATTAACCAGGCAGGATACAGGGGGTTCTAGAGAAATGGCAGCTGAAGGCAGGCCTCGAAATCAACCAGGCAGGAAATAGGGGGTTCTAGAGAAACGACGGCTGAAGGCAGGCCTCGAGATCAACCAGGCAGGAAACAGAGGGTTCTAGAGAAATTCACTTGAAGGCAGGCCTCGAGATAAACCAGCCAGGAAACAGAGGGTTCTAGAGAAATTTATCTGAAGGCAGGCCTCGAGGTCAACCAGGCAGGAAACAGAGGGTTCTAGAGAAACCATGACTGAAGGCAGGCCTCGAGGTCAACCAGGCAGGAAACAGAGGGTTCTAGAGAAATTCAGCTGAAGGCAGGCCTCGAGATCAACCAGGCAGGAAACAGAGGGTTCTAGAGAAATTCAGCTGAAGGCAGGCCTCGAGATCAACCAGGCAGGAAACAGAGGGTTCTAGAGAAACCATGGCTGAAGGCAGGCCTCGAGATCAACCAGGCAGGAAACAGAGGGTTCTAGAGAAACCATGGCTGAAGGCAGGCCTCGAGATTAACCAGGCAGGAAACAGAGGGTTCTAGAGAAACCATGGCTGAAGGCAGGCCTCGAGATCAACCAGGCAGGAAACAGGGGGTTCTAGAGAAACCATGGCTGAAGGCAGGCCTCGAGATTAACCAGGCAGGAAACAGAGGGTTCTAGAGAAACCATGGCTGAAGGCAGGCCTCGAGATCAACCAGGCAGGAAACAGAGGGTTCTAGAGAAATTCAGCTGAAGGCAGGCCTCGAGATCAACCAGGCAGGAAACAGGGGGATCTAGAGAAACGACGGCTGAAGGCAGGCCTCGAGATTAACCAGGCAGGAAACAGAGGGTTCTAGAGAAATTCAGCTGAAGGCAGGGCCTCGAGATTAACCAGGCAGGAAACAGGGGGTTCTAGAGAACTTCAGCTGAAGGCTGGCCTAGAGATCAACCAGGCAGGAAAAAGAGGGTTCTAGAGAAATTCATCTGAAGGCAGGCCTCGAGATCAACCAGGCAGGAAACAGGGGGTTCTAGAGAAACCATGGCTGAAGGCAGGCCTCGAGATTAACCAGGCAGGAAACAGAAGGTTCTAGAGAAACCATGGCTGAAGGCAGGCCTCGAGATCAACCAGGCAGGAAACAGAGGGTTCTAAAGAAAGCATGGCTGAAGGCAGGCCTCGAGGTCAACCAGGCAGGAAAAAGAGGGTTCTACAGAAACCATGGCTGAAGGCAGGCCTCCAGATTAACCAGGCAGGAAACAGAGGGTTATAGAGAAACCATGGCTGAAGGCAGGCCTCGAGATCAACCAGGCAGGAAACAGGGGGTTCTAGAGAAACCATGGCTGAAGGCAGGCCTCGAGATTAACCAGGCAGGAAACAGAGGGTTCTAGAGAAACCATGGCTGAAGGCAGGCCTCGAGATAAACCAGGCAGGAAACAGAGGGTTCTAGAGAAACCATGGCTGAAGGCAGGCCTCGAGATTAACCAGGCAGGAAACAGAAGGTTCTAGAGAAACCATGGCTGAAGGCAGGCCTCGAGATCAACCAGGCAGGAAACAGAGGGTTCTAAAGAAAGCATGGCTGAAGGCAGGCCTCAAGATCAACCAGGCAGGAAAAAGAGGGTTCTAAGAAATTCAGCTGAAGGCAGGCCTCGAGGTCAACCAGGCAGGAAACAGAGGGTTCTAGAGAAACCATGGCTGAAGGCAGGCCTCGAGATCAACCAGGCAGGAAAAAGAGGGTTCTACAGAAACCATGGCTGAAGGCAGGCCTCCAGATTAACCAGGCAGGAAACAGAGTGTTCTAGAGAAACCATGGCTGAAGGCAGGCCTCGAGATCAATCAGGCAGGAAACAGGGGGTTCTAGAGAAACCATGGCTGAAGGCAGGCCTCGAGATTAACCAGGCAGGAAACAGAGGGTTCTAGAGAAACCATGGCTGAAGGCAGGCCTCGAGATTAACCAGGCAGGAAACAGAGGGTTCTAGAGAAACCATGGCTGAAGGCAGGCCTCGAGATTAACCAGGCAGGAAACAGAGGGTTCTAGAGAAATTCAGCTGAAGGCAGACCTCGAGGTCAACCAGGCAGGAAACAGAGGGTTCTAGAGAAACCATGGCTGAAGGCAGGCTTCGAGATCAACCAGGCAGGAAAAAGAGGGTACTACAGAAACCATGGCTGAAGGCAGGCCTCCAAATTAACCAGGCAGGAAACAGAGTTTGCTAGAGAAACCATGGCTGAAGGCAGGCCTCGAGATCAACCAGGCAGGAAACAGGGGGTTCTAGAGAAACCATGGCTGAAGGCAGGCCTCGAGATCAACCAGGCAGGAAAAAGAGGGTACTACAGAAACCATGGCTGAAGGCAGGCCTCGAGATTAACCAGGCAGGAAACAGAAGGTTCTAGAGAAACCATGGCTGAAGGCAGGCCTCGAGATCAACCAGGCAGGAAACAGAGGGTTCTAGAGAAATTCAGCTGAAGGCAGGCATCGAGATCAACCAGGCAGGAAACAGGGGGTTCTAGAGAAACCATGGCTGAAGGCAGGCCTCGAGATTAACCAGGCAGGAAACAGAGGGTGCTAGAGAAACCATGGCTGAAGGCAGGCCTCGAGATCAACCAGGCAGGAAACAGGGGGTTCTAGAGAAACCATGGCTGAAGGCAGGCCTCGAGATTAACCAGGCAGGAAACAGAGGGTTCTAGAGAAACCATGGCTGAAGGCAGGCCTCGAGATTAACCAGGCAGGAAACAGAAGGTTCTAGAGAAACCATGGCTGAAGGCAGGCCTCGAGATCAACCAGGCAGGAAACAGAGGGTTCTAGAGAAATTCAGCTGAAGGCAGGCATCGAGATCAACCAGGCAGGAAACAGGGGGTTCTAGAGAAACGACGGCTGAAGGCAGGCCTCAAGATTAACCAGGCAGGAAACAGAGGGTTCTAGAGAAATTCAGCTGAAGGCAGGCCTCGAGATCAACCAGGCAGGAAAAAGAGGGTTCTACAGAAACCATGGCTGAAGGCAGGCCTCGAGATTAACCAGGCAGGAAACAGAGGGTTCTAGAGAAACCATGGCTGAAGGCAGGCCTCGAGATCAACCAGGCAGGAAACAGAGGGTTCTAGAGAAACCATGGCTGAAGGCAGGCCTCAAGATCAACCAGGCAGGAAACAGAGGGTTCTAGAGAAATTCATCTGAAGGCAGGCCTCGAGATCAACCAGGCAGGAAACAGGGGGTTCTAGAGAAACCATGGCTGAAGGCAGGCCTCGAGATTAACCAGGCAGGAAACAGAAGGTTCTAGAGAAACCATGGCTGAAGGCAGGCCTCGAGATCAACCAGGCAGGAAACAGAGGGTTCTAAAGAAAGCATGGCTGAAGGCAGGCCTCAAGATCAACCAGGCAGGAAAAAGAGGGTTCTACAGAAACCATGGCTGAAGGCAGGCCTCCAGATTAACCAGGCAGGAAACAGAGGGTTATAGAGAAACCATGGCTGAAGGCAGGCCTCGAGATCAACCAGGCAGGAAACAGGGGGTTCTAGAGAAACCATGGCTGAAGGCAGGCCTCGAGATTAACCAGGCAGGAAACAGAGGGTTCTAGAGAAACCATGGCTGAAGGCAGGCCTCGAGATAAACCAGGCAGGAAACAGAGGGTTCTAGAGAAACCATGGCTGAAGGCAGGCCTCGAGATTAACCAGGCAGGAAACAGAAGGTTCTAGAGAAACCATGGCTGAAGGCAGGCCTCGAGATCAACCAGGCAGGAAACAGAGGGTTCTAAAGAAAGCATGGCTGAAGGCAGGCCTCAAGATCAACCAGGCAGGAAAAAGAGGGTTCTAAGAAATTCAGCTGAAGGCAGGCCTCGAGGTCAACCAGGCAGGAAACAGAGGGTTCTAGAGAAACCATGGCTGAAGGCAGGCCTCGAGATCAACCAGGCAGGAAAAAGAGGGTTCTACAGAAACCATGGCTGAAGGCAGGCCTCCAGATTAACCAGGCAGGAAACAGAGTGTTCTAGAGAAACCATGGCTGAAGGCAGGCCTCGAGATCAATCAGGCAGGAAACAGGGGGTTCTAGAGAAACCATGGCTGAAGGCAGGCCTCGAGATTAACCAGGCAGGAAACAGAGGGTTCTAGAGAAACCATGGCTGAAGGCAGGCCTCGAGATTAACCAGGCAGGAAACAGAGGGTTCTAGAGAAACCATGGCTGAAGGCAGGCCTCGAGATTAACCAGGCAGGAAACAGAGGGTTCTAGAGAAATTCAGCTGAAGGCAGGCCTCGAGGTCAACCAGGCAGGAAACAGAGGGTTCTAGAGAAACCATGGCTGAAGGCAGGCTTCGAGATCAACCAGGCAGGAAAAAGAGGGTACTACAGAAACCATGGCTGAAGGCAGGCCTCCAAATTAACCAGGCAGGAAACAGAGGGTGCTAGAGAAACCATGGCTGAAGGCAGGCCTCGAGATCAACCAGGCAGGAAACAGGGGGTTCTAGAGAAACCATGGCTGAAGGCAGGCCTCGAGATCAACCAGGCAGGAAAAAGAGGGTACTACAGAAACCATGGCTGAAGGCAGGCCTCGAGATTAACCAGGCAGGAAACAGAAGGTTCTAGAGAAAACATGGCTGAAGGCAGGCCTCGAGATCAACCAGGCAGGAAACAGAGGGTTCTAGAGAAATTCAGCTGAAGGCAGGCATCGAGATCAACCAGGCAGGAAACAGGGGGTTCTAGAGAAACCATGGCTGAAGGCAGGCCTCGAGATCAACCAGGCAGGAAACAGGGGGTTCTAGAGAAACCATGGCTGAAGGCAGGCCTCGAGATTAACCAGGCAGGAAACAGAGGGTGCTAGAGAAACCATGGCTGAAGGCAGGCCTCGAGATCAACCAGGCAGGAAACAGGGGGTTCTAGAGAAACCATGGCTGAAGGCAGGCCTCGAGATTAACCAGGCAGGAAACAGAGGGTTCTAGAGAAACCATGGCTGAAGGCAGGCCTCGAGATTAACCAGGCAGGAAACAGAAGGTTCTAGAGAAACCATGGCTGAAGGCAGGCCTCGAGATCAACCAGGCAGGAAACAGAGGGTTCTAGAGAAATTCAGCTGAAGGCAGGCATCGAGATCAACCAGGCAGGAAACAGGGGGTTCTAGAGAAACGACGGCTGAAGGCAGGCCTCAAGATTAACCAGGCAGGAAACAGAGGGTTCTAGAGAAATTCAGCTGAAGGCAGGCCTCGAGATCAACCAGGCAGGAAAAAGAGGGTTCTACAGAAACCATGGCTGAAGGCAGGCCTCGAGATTAACCAGGCAGGAAACAGAGGGTTCTAGAGAAACCATGGCTGAAGGCAGGCCTCGAGATCAACCAGGCAGGAAACAGAGGGTTCTAGAGAAACCATGGCTGAAGGCAGGCCTCAAGATCAACCAGGCAGGAAACAGAGGGTTCTAGAGAAATTCATCTGAAGGCAGGCCTCGAGATCAACCAGGCAGGAAACAGGGGGTTCTAGAGAAACGATGGCTGAAGGCAGGCCTCGAGATTAACCAGGCAGGAAACAGAAGGTTCTAGAGAAACCATGGCTGAAGGCAGGCCTCGAGATCAACCAGGCAGGAAACAGAGGGTTCTAAAGAAAGCATGGCTGAAGGCAGGCCTCAAGATCAACCAGGCAGGAAAAAGAGGGTTCTACAGAAACCATGGCTGAAGGCAGGCCTCCAGATTAACCAGGCAGGAAACAGAGGGTTATAGAGAAACCATGGCTGAAGGCAGGCCTCGAGATCAACCAGGCAGGAAACAGGGGGTTCTAGAGAAACCATGGCTGAAGGCAGGCCTCGAGATTAACCAGGCAGGAAACAGAGGGTTCTAGAGAAACCATGGCTGAAGGCAGGCCTCGAGATAAACCAGGCAGGAAACAGAGGGTTCTAGAGAAACCATGGCTGAAGGCAGGCCTCGAGATTAACCAGGCAGGAAACAGAAGGTTCTAGAGAAACCATGGCTGAAGGCAGGCCTCGAGATCAACCAGGCAGGAAACAGAGGGTTCTAGAGAAATTCAGCTGAAGGCAGGCCTCGAGATCAACCAGGCAGGAAACAGGGGGTTCTAGAGAAACCATGGCTGAAGGCAGGCCTCGAGATCAACCAGGCAGGAAACAGAGGGTTCTAGAGAAATTCAGCTGAAGGCAGGCCTCGAGGTCAACCAGGCAGGAAACAGAGTGTTCTAGAGAAACCATGGCTGAAGGCAGGCCTTGAGATTAACCAGGCAGGAAACAGAGGGTTTTAGAGAAATTCAGCTGAAGGCAGGCCTCGAGATTAACCAGGCAGGAAACAGAGGGTTCTAGAGAAATTCAGCTGAAGGCAGGCCTCGAGATCAACCAGGCAGGAAACAGGGGGTTCTAGAGAAACCATGGCTGAAGGCAGGCCTCGAGATCAACCAGGCAGGAAACATAGAGTTCTAGAGAAACCATGGCTGAAGGCAGGCCTTGAGATCAACCAGGCAGGAAACAGAGGGTTCTAGAGAAATTCAGCTGAAGGCAGGCCTCGAGATCAACCAGGCAGGAAACAGGGGGTTCTAGAGAAACGACGGCTGAAAGTAGTCCTCGAGATTAACCAGGCAGGAAACAGAGGGTTCTAGAGAAACCATGGCTGAAGGCAGGCCTCGAGATTAACCAGGCAGGAAACAGAGGGTTCTAGAGAAACCATGGCTGAAGGCAGGTCCCGAGATCAACCAGGCAGGAAACAGAGGGTTCTAGAGAAACCATGGCTGAAGGCAGGCCTCGAGATCAACCAGGCAGGAAACAGAGTGTTCTAGAGAAACCATGGCTGAAGGCAGGCCTCGAGATCAACCAGGCAGGAAACAGAGGGTTCTAGAGAAATTCAGCTGAAGGCAGGCCTCGAGATCAACCAGGCAGGAAACAGGGGGTTCTAGAGAAACGACGGCTGAAGGCAGGCCTCGAGATTAACCAGGCAGGAAACAGAGGGTTCTAGAGAAATTCAGCTGAAGGCAGGCCTTGAGATCAACCAGGCAAGAAACAAAGGGTTCTAGAGAAACGACGGCTGAAGGCAGGCCTCGACATCAACCAGGCAGGAAACAGGGGGTTCTAGAGAAACGACAGCTGAAGGCAGGCCTCGAGATTAACCAGGCAGGAAACAGAGAGTTCTAGAGAAACCATGGCTGAAGGCAGGCCTCCAGATCAACCAGGCAGGAAACAGAGGGTTCTAGAGAAACCATGGCTGAAGGCAGGCCTCGAGATTAACCAGGCAGGAAACAGAGGGTTCTAGAGAAACCATGGCTGAAGGCAGGCCTCAAGATTAACCAGGCAGGAAACAGAGGGTTCTAGAGAAATTCAGCTGAAGGCAGGCCTCGAGGTCAACCAGGCAGGAAACAGAGGGTTCTAGAGAAACCATGGCTGAAGGCAGGCCTCGAGATCAACCAGGCAGGAAAAAGAGGGTACTACAGAAACCATGGCTGAAGGCAGGCCTCGAGATTAACCAGGCAGGAAACAGAGGGTTCTAGAGAAACCATGGCTGAAGGCAGGCCTCGAGATCAACCAGGCAGGAAACAGAGGGTTCTAGAGAAACCATGGCTGAAGGCAGGCCTCGAGATTAACCAGGCAGGAAACAGAGGGTTCTAGAGAAACCATGGCTGAAGGCAGGCCTCGAGATCAACCAGGCAGGAAACAGAGGGTTCTAGAGAAATTCAGCTGAAGGCAGGCCTCGAGATCAACCAGGCAGGAAACAGGGGGTTCTAGAGAAACGACGGCTGAAGGCAGGCCTCAAGATTAACCAGGCAGGAAACAGAGGGTTCTAGAGAAATTCAGCTGAAGGTAGGCCTCGAGATCAACCAGGCAGGAAAAAGAGGGTTCTACAGAAACCATGGCTGAAGGCAGGCCTCGAGATTAACCAGGCAGGAAACAGAGGGTTCTAGAGAAACCATGGCTGAAGGCAGGCCTCGAGATCAACCAGGCAGGAAACAGAGGGTTCTAGAGAAACCATGGCTGAAGGCAGGCCTCGAGATCAACCAGGCAGGAAACAGAGGGTTCTAGAGAAATTCATCTGAAGGCAGGCCTCGAGATCAACCAGCCAGGTAACAGGGGGTTCTAGAGAAACGACGGCTGAAGGCAGGCCTCGAGATCAACCAGGCAGGAAACAGAGGGTTCTAGAGAAAGCATGGCTGAAGGCAGGCCACGAGATCAACCAGGCAGGAAACAGAGGGTTCTAGAGAAAGCATGGCTGAAGGCAGGCCTCAAGATCAACCAGGCAGGAAACAGAGGGTTCTAGAGAAATTCAGCTGAAGGCAGGCCTCGAGGTCAACCAGGCAGGAAACAGAGTGTTCTAGAGAAACCATGGCTGAAGGCAGGCCTCGAGATCAACCAGGCAGGAAACAGAGGGTTCTAGAGAAATTCAGCTGAAGGCAGGCCTCGAGATTAACCAGGCAGGAAACAGAGGGTTCTAGAGAAATTCATCTGAAGGCAGGCCTCGAGATCAACCAGGCAGGAAACAGGGGGTTCTAGAGAAACGACGGCTGAAGGCAGGCCTCGACATCAACCAGGCAGGAAACAGAGGGTTCTAGAGAAACCATGGCTGAAGGCAGGCCTCAAGATCAACCAGGCAGGAAACAGAGGGTTCTAGAGAAATTCAGCTGAAGGCAGGCCTCGAGGTCAACCAGGCAGGAAACAGAGTGTTCTAGAGAAACCATGGCTGAAGGCAGGCCTCGAGATCAACCAGGCAGGAAACAGAGGGTTCTAGAGAAATTCAGCTGAAGGCAGGCCTCGAGATTAACCAGGCAGGAAACAGAGGGTTCTAGAGAAATTCAGCTGAAGGCAGGCCTCGAGGTCAACCAGGCAGGAAACAGGGGGTTCTAGAGAAACCATGGCTGAAGGCAGGCCTCGAGATTAACCAGGCAGGAAACAGAGGGTTCTAGAGAAACCATGGCTGAAGGCAGGCCTCGAGATTAACCAGGCAGGAAACAGAGGGTTCTAGAGAAACCATGGCTGAAGGCAGGCCTCGAGATTAACCAGGCAGGAAACAGAGGGTTCTAGAGAAATTCAGCTGAAGGCAGGCCTCGAGGTCAACCAGGCAGGAAACAGGGGGTTCTAGAGAAACCATGGCTGAAGGCAGGCCTTGAGATCAACCAGGCAGGAAACAGAGGGTTCTAGAGAAACCATGGCTGAAGGCAGGCCTTGAGATGAACCAGGCAGGAAACAGAGGGTTCTAGAGAAATTCAGCTGAAGGCAGGCCTCGAGATCAACCAGGCAGGAAACAGGGGGTTCTAGAGAAACGACGGCTGAAAGTAGTCCTCGAGATTAACCAGGCAGGAAACAGGGGGTTCTAGAGAAACGACGGCTGAAGGCAGGCCTCGAGATTAACCAGGCAGGAAACAGAGGGTTCTAGAGAAATTCAGCTGAAGGCAGGCCTTGAGATCAACCAGGCAAGAAACAAAGGGTTCTAGAGAAACGACGGCTGAAGGCAGGCCTCGACATCAACCAGGCAGGAAACAGGGGGTTCTAGAGAAACGACAGCTGAAGGCAGGCCTCGAGATTAACCAGGCAGGAAACAGAGAGTTCTAGAGAAACCATGGCTGAAGGCAGGCCTCCAGATCAACCAGGCAGGAAACAGAGGGTTCTAGAGAAACCATGGCTGAAGGCAGGCCTCAAGATTAACCAGGCAGGAAACAGAGGGTTCTAGAGAAATTCAGCTGAAGGCAGGCCTCGAGGTCAACCAGGCAGGAAACAGAGGGTTCTAGAGAAACCATGGCTGAAGGCAGGCCTCGAGATCAACCAGGCAGGAAAAAGAGGGTACTACAGAAACCATGGCTGAAGGCAGGCCTCGAGATTAACCAGGCAGGAAACAGAGGGTTCTAGAGAAACCATGGCTGAAGGCAGGCCTCGAGATTAACCAGGCAGGAAACAGAGGGTTCTAGAGAAACCATGGCTGAAGGCAGGCCTCGAGATCAACCAGGCAGGAAACAGAGGGTTCTAGAGAAACCATGGCTGAAGGCAGGCCTCAAGATTAACCAGGCAGGAAACAGAGGGTTCTAGAGAAACCATGGCTGAAGGCAGGCCTCGAGATCAACCAGGCAGGAAACAGAGGGTTCTAGAGAAATTCAGCTGAAGGCAGGCCTCGAGATCAACCAGGCAGGAAACAGGGGGTTCTAGAGAAACGACGGCTGAAGGCAGGCCTCAAGATTAACCAGGCAGGAAACAGAGGGTTCTAGAGAAATTCAGCTGAAGGTAGGCCTCGAGATCAACCAGGCAGGAAAAAGAGGGTTCTACAGAAACCATGGCTGAAGGCAGGCCTCGAGATTAACCAGGCAGGAAACAGAGGGTTCTAGAGAAACCATGGCTGAAGGCAGGCCTCGAGATCAACCAGGCAGGAAACAGAGGGTTCTAGAGAAACCATGGCTGAAGGCAGGCCTCGAGATCAACCAGGCAGGAAACAGAGGGTTCTAGAGAAACCATGGCTGAAGGCAGGCCTCGAGATCAACCAGCCAGGTAACAGGGGGTTCTAGAGAAACGACGGCTGAAGGCAGGCCTCGAGATCAACCAGGCAGGAAACAGAGGGTTCTAGAGAAAGCATGGCTGAAGGCAGGCCACGAGATCAACCAGGCAGGAAACAGAGGGTTCTAGAGAAAGCATGGCTGAAGGCAGGCCTCAAGATCAACCAGGCAGGAAACAGAGGGTTCTAGAGAAATTCAGCTGAAGGCAGGCCTCGAGGTCAACCAGGCAGGAAACAGAGTGTTCTAGAGAAACCATGGCTGAAGGCAGGCCTCGAGATCAACCAGGCAGGAAACAGAGGGTTCTAGAGAAATTCAGCTGAAGGCAGGCCTCGAGATTAACCAGGCAGGAAACTGAGGGTTCTAGAGAAATTCATCTGAAGGCAGGCCTCGAGATCAACCAGGCAGGAAACAGGGGGTTCTAGAGAAACGACGGCTGAAGGCAGGCCTCGACATCAACCAGGCAGGAAACAGAGGGTTCTAGAGAAACCATGGCTGAAGGCAGGCCTCAAGATCAACCAGGCAGGAAACAGAGGGTTCTAGAGAAATTCAGCTGAAGGCAGGCCTCGAGGTCAACCAGGCAGGAAACAGAGTGTTCTAGAGAAACCATGGCTGAAGGCAGGCCTCGAGATCAACCAGGCAGGAAACAGAGGGTTCTAGAGAAATTCAGCTGAAGGCAGGCCTCGAGATTAACCAGGCAGGAAACAGAGGGTTCTAGAGAAATTCAGCTGAAGGCAGGCCTCGAGGTCAACCAGGCAGGAAACAGGGGGTTCTAGAGAAACCATGGCTGAAGGCAGGCCTCGAGATTAACCAGGCAGGAAACAGAGGGTTCTAGAGAAACCATGGCTGAAGGCAGGCCTCGAGATTAACCAGGCAGGAAACAGAGGGTTCTAGAGAAACCATGGCTGAAGGCAGGCCTCGAGATTAACCAGGCAGGAAACAGAGGGTTCTAGAGAAATTCAGCTGAAGGCAGGCCTCGAGGTCAACCAGGCAGGAAACAGGGGGTTCTAGAGAAACCATGGCTGAAGGCAGGCCTTGAGATCAACCAGGCAGGAAACAGAGGGTTCTAGAGAAACCATGGCTGAAGGCAGGCCTTGAGATGAACCAGGCAGGAAACAGAGGGTTCTAGAGAAATTCAGCTGAAGGCAGGCCTCGAGATCAACCAGGCAGGAAACAGGGGGTTCTAGAGAAACGACGGCTGAAAGTAGTCCTCGAGATTAACCAGGCAGGAAACAGAGGGTTCTAGAGAAACCATGGCTGAAGGCAGGCCTCGAGATTAACCAGGCAGGAAACAGAGGGTTCTAGAGAAACCATGGCTGAAGGCAGGTCTCGAGATCAACCAGGCAGGAAACAGAGGGTTCTAGAGAAACCATGGCTGAAGGCAGGCCTCGAGATCAACCAGGCAGGAAACAGAGGGTTCTAGAGAAATTCAGCTGAAGGCAGGCCTCGAGATCAACCAGGCAGGAAACGGGGTTCTAGAGAAACGACGGCTGAAGGCAGGCCTCGAGATTAACCAGGCAGGAAACAGAGGGTTCTAGAGAAATTCAGCTGAAGGCAGGCCTCAAGATTAACCAGGCAGGAAACAGGGGGTTCTAGAGAAACCATGGCTGATGGCAGGCCTCGAGATCAACCAGGCAGGAAACCGTGGGTTCTAGAGAAATTCAGCTGAAGGCAGGCCTTGAGATCAACCAGGCAAGAAACAAAGGGTTCTAGAGAAACGACGGCTGAAGGCAGGCCTCGAGATCAACCAGGCAGGAAACAGGGGGCTCTAGAGAAACGACAGCTGAAGGCAGGCCTCGAGATTAACCAGGCAGGAAACAGAGTGTTCTAGAGAAACCATGGCTGAAGGCAGGCCTCGAGATGAACCAGGCAGGAAACAGAGGGTTCTAGAGAAATTCAGCTGAAGGCAGGCCTCGAGGTCAACCAGGCAGGAAACAGAGGGTTCTAGAGAAACCATGGCTGAAGGCAGGCCTTGAGATTAACCAGGCAGGAAACAGAGGGTTCTAGAGAAACCATGGCTGAAGGCAGGCCTCGAGGTCAACCAGGCAGGAAACAGAGGGTTCTAGAGAAATTCAGCTGAAGGCAGGCCTCGAGGTCAACCAGGCAGGAAACAGAGGGTTCTAGAGAAATTCAGCTCAAAGTGTTAGGATATCAGAACTCGGCCAACCCCCCCCCCCCCCCCCACTAAGATGACTCAGCCGTCTGTGGATAACTGCCCCACCTGCGCGTGGGCTATGTTTCCCGGAACGCTGTAACCGGCAGAACTGCCCAACTGCCCCACCTGCGCGTGGGCTATGCGGTTTTTTCCTTTAAAAGGGGCCTGAAGCCCCAAACAGGGGCGGACTCTTGTAAAACAGTCTGTCCGGGTGCTGCACTCGAATAAAGCTTCCTCCTGCTTTTGCATCAAGGATCGGCTCCGCGTTTGATTGGGTGTTCTCCTCAATCCCGAGGGGTCTTTGAGGCCTTTACATTTGGAGGTTCCACCGAGATAGAGACGACCACCCCCTCAAGCGCTGGACCCGCTATCCTTGGAGGTAAGAGGCCTCTGTGAGTCTGTGTGGTCTGTCCGTGTCTGTAAGTCTTTTAACAGGTGCCGGCGTCAGGTTTAGGATATCAGAGCGGTATATTCGTTCAGGAGGACATGCCGCTGTCAGGCTGGGGGACGCCCCAGAATCAGGAGGTGACCACCTACTGTTGGTCACCGTCAGTACGGCGACGGGCCCTTCGTCAGGGTCCGGCCGTGTCCGGTCAGGAGGGCTTAGCCCTTTGGAAGCTGTCAGGTTAACGTGTCGGCCCTGTTGGGTTCGGGGTCTGTGTTTTCTGTTTGTCTTCCTCTTTGTCTGTGTGTTGTCCTACGTTCATTTGTTGTCTCTTAAAATGGGTCAGGGGATGAGTACGCCTCTATCTCTCACCTTGGACCACTGGAAGGAGGTTAAGAAACGGGGGTTTAATCTCTCGGTCCTCATAAGAAGGGACCGTGGCAAACTTTCTGCACCTCTGAATGGCCCACCTTCAATGTGGGCTGGCCCCCTGAAGGTACCTTTAACCTCTCCCTTATCTTTACCATTAAAAATATTGTCTTCCAAGCAGGTCCTGGCTCGCACCCGGACCAACAGCCATATATTACCGTTTGGCAAGATCTGGTGCAGAACCCGCCCCCCTGGGTCCGTCCATGGCTAATACCAGCCACCTCACAGGTCTTAGCCCTCCACTCGCCAGGAGCCAAGAAGCCTTTGGAAGACCCCCAGAATGACCAGCTCCTCCTAGATGATGTCCCACCTCCTTATCCTTGCCCCCCGCAGCCTCCAGGCGCCCCACAGGAGGAGGTCATACTACCCTCCGCGCCGACCCTTCCTCCCCCAGGAGGGCCGGTACGCGGAACCAGAAGCTCCCGCAGACGACGAGGAGGGTTTCCCTCCCCAGATTCCACTATTACTTGCCCCCTCAGAGCCTATGGACCCCCTCCTCCTCCCCCTGAAGATGAGGGTCCCGCTCCCCTCCAGCCCCTCCAGTACTGGCCTTTTTCGTCCGCCGACCTATACAATTGGAAAACTAACCATCCCCCTTTTTCCGAGGAACCCCAGCGTTTGACTGGGTTGGTGGAGTCGCTGATGTTCTCGCACCAGCCCACATGGGATGACTGTCAGCAATTGTTGCAAACCCTCTTCACTACAGAGGAAAGGGAGCGGATCCTCCTTGAGGCGCGGAAAAACGTGTCCGGGGTGGTCGGGAGACCAACGCAACTCCCAAACCGCATCGAGGAGGCTTTTCCCCTTTCCCTACCAGACTGGGACTACAACACGGCTGACGGTAGGGAGCGACTGACAGTCTATCGCCAGACTCTAGTGGCAGGCCTCCGGGGGGCAGCAAGGCGCCCTACTAATTTGGCTAAGGTAAGGGAAGTGACCCAGGGAATCACGGAGTCCCCTTCCGTCTTCCTTGAGCGTCTCATGGATGCTTTTCGCCGCTATACCCCTTTCGACCCAACGTCAGAGGGGCAAAGGGCCTCTGTTGCTATGGCATTCATAGGGCAATCCGCCTCAGATATTAGGAAGAAGCTCCAGAGAATAGAGGGCTTGCAGGACTATACCTTGCAAGACCTAGTTAAGGAAGCCGAGAGAGTCTACCATAAGAGGGAAACTGAGGAGGAGAAGGAGCAGCGTAAACTAAAAGAAAAAGAAGATAGGGAAGTCAGGAAGGAGCGCAAACAGGAAAAGAATTTAACTCGCATTTTGGCCACAGTATTAGGTGAGTCAGGTCAAACTGCGTTTAGGAGAAGGCAGGCAGGGAACCTGGGCAACTCAGGAAGACAGACTAACCAACCACCACTGGATAGAGACCAATGTGCATACTGCAAGGAAAAAGGACACTGGAAGAATGAGTGTCCCAAGCGAAGGGGTAAAGGGGACCCAGTTATCCTGACCCTCGGAGGGCATAACGCCTAGGGGCAACGGGGCTTGGAACCCCTCGCCGAGCCCAGGGTAACCTTGTGTGTGGAGGGGAAGCCCATTGACTTTTTAGTAGACACAGGAGCTCAACACTCTGTCCT
This sequence comes from Nycticebus coucang, assembly GCF_027406575.1. Lineage (NCBI taxonomy): Eukaryota > Metazoa > Chordata > Mammalia > Primates > Lorisidae > Nycticebus > Nycticebus coucang. The sequence goes on from NC_069791.1 coordinate 110,078,404, forward strand.
GATTACACCAGTTGGGCCGGTAACGGGAAAAAAATCTTGGGTCATAGGGGCAACGGGACACCAACAATATCCATGGACCACCCATAGGACAGTTGACCTGGGTAGGGGAACAGTAACCCACTCCTTCCTGGTGATTCCTGAGTGCCCGATGCCACTCTTGGGACGAGATCTCTTGACCAAAATGGGAGCCCAAATCAGCTTTACCTCCGAGGGGCCCCAAGTAACTACAGCTTTAACCACCCAACTAAGTGATGAGCACCGGCTTTTTGAAGACAACAGGCCGAGCACCCAACCCCCGCCTGACTTACTTGCCAAGTACCCCCAGGTCTGGGCTGAAACAGCTGAGACGGGACTGGCGATAAATCGCCCCCCTATAGTGGTGGAACTGAAGGCAACTTCTACCCCTATTGCGGTCCGCCAGTATCCTATGCCCCGTGAGGCACGCGAAGGGATACGGCCCCACATCCAACGCCTTCTTCAACAAGGTATGAGCATGCAAATCCCCTTGGAACACCCCCCTCCTCCCTGTCAAGAAACCAGGCACCCAAGATTATCGTCCAGTCCAGGATCTAAGAGAAGTGAACAGGAGAGTGCAAGACCTACACCCCACAGTGCCAAACCCCTATAATCTGCTTAGCTCCCTCCCCCCAGATAAAATCTGGTACACCGTCTTAGACCTCAGACCTCAAGGATGCCTTCTTTTGTTTACGCTTACACCCTTCCTGCCAGGACATCTTCGCTTTTGAATGGACAGATCCGGATAGCGGCAGCACGAAGCAACTCACCTGGACCCGACTACCGCAGGGCTTCAAGAACTCTCCCACCCTCTTCGATGAGGCACTTCATCAAGACTTAGCCAGCTTTCGTGTCCGCAACCCAGAGGTAACCCTCCTACAGTATGTAGATGACTTACTACTTGCAGGGGATACCGAGGAAGACTGCCAACAAGGCACAGAACGTCTACTTCAGGAACTAGCAGCCCTAGGCTACCGAGTGTCCGCTAAAAAGGCCCAAATATGCCAGAAAGAAGTCACATACCTCGGTTACCAGCTCAAAGAAGGGAAAAGATGGCTGATGATGGCAAGGAAGTATGCAGTAACGCAGATTCCACCCCCTCGGACACCTCGTCAAGTACGTGAGTTTCTGGGAACCGCAGGGTTTTGCCGTCTCTGGATCCCTGGTTTCGCTGCTCTCGCTGCTCCTCTTTATCCCCTTACTAAAGAGGTGACCCCATTTCTATGGGGTCCCCAGCAACAGCAAGGCTTTGAGAGTATTAAAAAGGCGCTACTATCTGCTCCAGCCTTAGCTCTGCCTGATGTAACTAAACCTTTCACCTTGTATATTGATGAAAGGAACGGGATAGCCAAAGGAGTTTTGACCCAGTCTCTAGGACCAAGGCAGAGGCCAGTTGCTTACCTCTCAAAAAAGCTCGACCCAGTCGCCAGTGGCTGGCCAATGTGCCTGAGAGCAATAGCGGCAGCCGCCGTGCTGATCAAGGATGCTGACAAGCTAACAATGGGGCAAATCTTGACAATAATTGCCCCACACGCTCTCGAAAGCATTGTCCGCCAACCCCCTGACAGATGGATGTCCAATGCCCGCATGACTCATTATCAAAGCCTCCTGTTAGACCAAGACAGGATTCGCTTTGGCCCTCCTGTCACCCTTAACCTGGCTACTTTACTACCGGAGACTGGGGCCTCAGGAGAGGTCCTGCACTCCTGCTCTGACATTCTCGCCGAAGAAACAGGCACACGGCAAGATCTCCGTGATCAACCTCTACCAGGCGCACAACTCACCTGGTTCACGGATGGAAGCAGCTACCTCCTAGAAGGTAAGCGAGTCGCCGGGGCTGCCATAGTGGACACTGAACGAACTATATGGGCCGAGCATCTACCCGGAAACATTTCAGCCCAGAGGGCCGAACTAGTCGCTCTGACTCAGGCCCTCCGGTTGGCAGCAGGCAAAAACGTAAACATCTACACTGATAGTAGATATGCCTTTGCCACGGCCCACATACATGGGGCTATTTACAGGCAACAGGGGCTGCTCACCTCGGCGGGAAAAGACATTAAGAACAAGAAGGAAATTTTAGACTTACTGGAGGCCATACACCTCCCAAAGAAGGTAGCCATAATTCACTGCGCTGGACACCAAAAAGGGGCCTCCAGCATAGCCACCGGGAACCGCCGTGCGGACCTCGCAGCCAAGCAGGCTGCCCAAGGCATTCCCACCTTCTCAGTGTATCTGCACCCCCCCCCCATCGCAGCACCTCCCACCTTAACTTTTAACTATGCGGAAGCAGACTTCCAGAGGATGGAGGATTTGGGACTCAGACAAGAGACCCCTGAAGGAGTCAGACGAACCCCTTCGGAAGACAAAATCCTACCGGAAGAACAAGCCCGGTCCTTCATCACCTACCTACACAAACTCACTCACTTGGGACCCAAGCACCTCCAAGCTCTAGTCCGATCCTCCCCTTACTATGTCTTTAACCTGAATAAATTAACTGAAGAAATAACCAAGACCTCCCAACCCTGCCAGCTAGTAAATGCCCACCCCAGTACAGCAACCTACAACAAACGCCTCAGGGGAGACCGCCCTGGCAGCTACTGGGAAGTAGACTTTACTGAAATAAAACCTGCCAAATACGGGTACAAATACTTACTAGTGTTTATAGACACCTTTTCAGGATGGGTGGAAGCTTTTCCAACAAAGACAGAAACCGCCCAGATCGTGGCCAAGAAAATTTTAGAAGATATCATCCCGCGGTATGGCATACCTAAGGTACTTGGCTCAGATAATGGCCCAGCATTCATTGCCCAGGTAAGTCAGGGACTGGCCAAAATCCTGGGGTACAAATGGAAATTACATTGTGCATATAGACCCCAGAGCTCAGGACAGGTAGAAAGAATGAACAGAACTTTAAAAGAGGTCCTGACTAAATTATCCATAGAGACTGGCATAACAGACTGGACAGTCCTCCTCCCCTATGCCCTCTTTCGGGTACGAAACACTCCTACCCCTTTCAAGCTGACCCCTTTTGAACTACTATATGGTGCCCCCCCTCCTTTAACTGCCTCTTGTACCCCTATACCCGATTCTCATTCTTATCCGTTTCTACACACCAGACTAAAAGCCCTCGAAACAATACAGAAAGAAATCTGGAGCCAAGTAGCTGAAGCATACATCCCCGGTGATCTCCAAGTGCCACACCAGTTCCGAGTTGGGGACTCAGTCTACGTCAGACGACATTGAGCCGCCACCCTGGAACCCAGGTGGAAGGGACCATACATAGTCCTTCTCACCACCCCGACCGCAGTTAAAGTCGACGGCATCTCATCTTGGATCCATGCATCCCACATCAAACCCGCCCCGCCGTCTGCAGGCCAGCAATGGACGGTGGAGAAGATGGAGAATCCCCTCAAGCTCCGCGTCAAACGGACTTCTCCTCCTGATTCTAGGCCTCCCTCTGATAAGTACCCAAAGCTATAACCCACATGAGCCCAAACGCTTAACCTGGCAAGTCCTTACCAGCCGAGGTCAGGTAGCCTGGGAAACCAAGGGGCAACACCCCTTACATACCTGGTGGCCTCCCCTCACCCCGAATGTGTGTGCCTTAGTCGCAGGTTCAAACACTTGGGACATCCCTGAACTAAGCATTGAACAGGCTCTAGCTCGTGCCTCCGGACCCCCGGCACGCATCCAGTACGGTCTCCTGGGGTCAGTAGACACGGGAAGCGGTGGAGCCATAGGATGCCAGACAACTGGGCATCGCACTCTTTTGAGCCGCACTCCCTTTTATGTCTGCCCCAAAGATGGACAACCCCCAACCCTTAAACGGGCTTGCGGGGGACCCGATCAATTCTTCTGTGCACAATGGGGCTGTGAAACCACCGGTGACGCCTATTGGCATCCCTCCTCACGGTGGGACTGGATCACTGTACGGCATAACAGCTCAGGGCAATGCACCCTCAATATTACCTTCACTGAAAAGGGGAAAAAGCAACGAGAAAACTGGTTACTGGGCCGTATTTGGGGTCTCCGCTTCTACCTTACCTACGACCCTGACCCTGGACTACTGTTTAAAATTAGACTCCTTGCCCAACCGATCCTCCCTCAGCCCGTAGGACCTAACCCCATTCTCCCTAAAAGAAACCCTTATCCGCCTCTAGCTGAGTCGCTACTATCCACCAACCACTCTATCCAACCCACAGAGGCTGCCCCCTCCAACACGAGCATAAGCCAAAGACTTTTTAACCTAGTCCAGGGAGCCTTTAGCACCCTCAATACCTCAAACCCAAACCTAACCAACCCCTGCTGGTTATGCCTGAACCCAAACCCCCCTTACTACAAGGGAATTGCAGTCCGTGGTACCCCTGCATTCGACAACTCCTCCACCCGCTGTGCCTGGGGACATGGAAAACTCACCCTCCCCGAAGTCTCCGGACAAGGTACTTGTATCCTGGGCACAACTCCTCCCTCACACACTTGTGCAACCATACGATCCCGCTGGGCAATTTCCCCCAACGGCACTTGGTGGGCCTGTACAACAGGGCTCACACCCTGCCTCTCTATATCAGTCTTCAACACCTCCCGAGATGCTTGTGTTTTAGTCCAAATACTCCCACACATCTCATATTACACTGCTGAAAACTTCCAATCCTCTTTCTCAGACCTACCACCCAGAATTAAGAGAGAGCCTATCTCTCTCACCCTAGCCGCTCTCTTAGGCATAGGGGCCGCTGCCGGTCTTGCTACTGGCACCGCTGCCCTAGTCCATACCCCCACTCTCGTCACAGAATTACAAACAGCCATAGATGAAGATTTAAAATCCATTGAACTCTCCATAACGAAACTAGAAGAATCCCTGACCTCACTTTCTGAAGTGGTTCTCCAGAACCGACGAGGATTGGAACTCCTCCTTCTCAAGGAGGGTGGACTTTGTGCAGCTCTTAGAGAAGAATGTTGCTTTTATGCAGACCACTCGGGAGTAATTCGAGATTCTATGTCCAAACTTAGAGAGCGTCTCGACACCCGTAAACGGGAACGAGAAGCCGCACAAAGCTGGTTTGAAAGTTGGTTCAACCGATCCCCCTGGCTCACCACTCTTCTGTCCACACTCACAGGCCCCCTCGTCCTCTTATTCCTCCTGCTCACTTTCAGCCCTTGCATCCTAAACAGGCTAATCAACTTTGTAAAAGAACGCATCAGTGCGGTCCAAGTATTGGTACTTCAGCAGAGGTATCAACCACTTCCCCAAGATCCCTCTCAGTTTCAGGATTGAAACTTCCCCAACAAGACAAAGGGGGGAATGTTAGGATATCAGAACTCGGCCAACCCCCCCCCCACTAAGATGACTCAGCCGTCTGTGGATAACTGCCCCACCTGCGCGTGGGCTATGTTTCCCGGAACGCTGTAACCGCTGAAACTGCCCAACTGCCCCACCTGCGCGTGGGCTATGCAGTTTTTTCCTTTAAAAGGGGCCTGAAGCCCCAAACCGGGGCAGACTCTTGTAAAACAGTCCGTCCGGGTGCTGCACTCGAATAAAGCTTCCTCCTGCTTTTGCATCAAGGATCGGCTCCGCGTTTGATTGGGTGTTCTCCTCAATCCCGAGGGGTCTTTGAGGCCCTTACAAAAGCAGGCCTCGAGATTAACCAGGCAGGAAACAGAGGGTTCTAGAGAAACCATGGCTGAAGGCAGGCCTCCAGATTAACCAGGCAGGAAACAGAGGGTTCTAGAGAAACCATGGCTGAAGGCAGGCCTCGAGATCAACCAGGCAGGAAACAGAGGGTTCTAGAGAAACCATGGCTGAAGGCAGGCCTCGAGATCAACCAGGCAGGAAACAGAGGGTTCTAGAGAAATTCAGCTGAAGGCAGGCCTCGAGATCAACCAGGCAGGAAACAGAGGGTTCTAGAGAAATTTCTTCAAGAAGCTGCAACTGACAGAATACCTAATTCTTAATTTATTTATAGGAAACTAATACGCTCACACCTTTGGAGGAAAAGTTGGAGGTAGAATTAGTACATTTTAAAAACTAAGAAAAAAAAATTTAAACCATAACAAGGTGCAGAAAAAAATAACAATGGCATACTGTTTTAATGTTTAAAATATAATACAAAGGGTACCCCCATATGTGCACACATTTTAAGAAAGGAAAAGAAAAGTGTATTAAAAAGAATTGCAATCAGTGTAACCTGGCTTATTGTACCCTCAATGAATCCCCAACAATAAAATAAATAAATAAATAAATAAAACTGTAATAGTACACACAGACAACAAAAGATGAATATAAGTCATGATCAGCACCTTTTGTAACTGCAGGAGTCAAACATGACTTGAGTAGTACAAATTTAATAGTTTTTCCTTGCCTAAAATGTGTATGCATTTTTTGGCACCCTCAGTATATACAGGCATGATATTACAGATACTCAATGCCAATATAAACCAAATCCGTATTTAACAATACGGGGAAGATGCAGGGATGGACAGAAGACATGAGAACAGAATGGGGAAGGAGAGAGCTAAATCCTTAATGTTCAGGGGGAAAACTTAATACATGACAGAAAGTAGATCCCGAAATAGCAACAAAAGCATGTTGTGTAAGGAGTGGTGCTCACACCTGTATTTCTAGAACTCTGGGAGGCTGAGGCGGGTGGATCGCCTGAGCTCAGGAGTTGGAACCAGCCTGAACAAGGACAAGACCCTGTTTTTAAAAATAGCTGGGCATTGTAGCAGGTGCCTGCAGTCCCAGCTACTTGGGAGGCTGAAGCAAGAGGATCACATGGGCCCAAGAGTTTGAGGTTGCTGTGAGCTGTGACACCATACCCCAGGTGACAAAGTGAGACACTTGTTTCAAAAAAAAAAAAAAGCATATTGTTTAGAACTATGGAAGTGAATAGCCACAAACCAGCTGAATTCCTTGAGGGCAGCTGCCCCTGGAAGTGAGCAAAGGGCCAGTGAGGAGTTGTGAGCTGCTGCTCTGCTTAATTATTTGATTCATCTGTCTGTGTGCTTTTTAATGTGAATAGAGATGAAAAATGAAATCTAAAAAGTAAAAATCTAAATCACAGAACACTATTTTCCTTATTATAAAATAAGAATTCCATAGTCACATAAAGTATTACCCAAGAAATTTTATAATTAGTAAATAACCTGCTTGTCCCCAGAGATATTTAAATGGCTGGCCCCAAGAGGCAGTCCGACTCCCCTAAGAGTCTGGAGGGCTCCCAGCACATCTCCCACCTGAGCACATGAGGGCAGCTGGAACTCAGGGGCTGTGAATCGGGCTCTGTCCCCGATGCAGGTGAGCACCAGGGCACACAGAGCTGAGCGAGGCCCACACCTTGAACAGACCCTGTCTCACCTGTGCTCACCGGCTCCCCACGTCCATCATCAGGCTTCAGAGGCCAGCCCAGGCAGGGAGGCTCAGGAGAGAATCTGGTTTGAAGCCTGAGAAATGGGGTGAAGCCCACCAACAAGCAGAAAAGAAGCTGGGGGTCCCATCTGGAGGTCACCAGCAGGAGAGAGTGCTGATGCACAGATGCCAGGGAGACTTGGGGTGAAACTACCCGGTATGGGCCTGAAAATCTGCCCCGACACGCTCTACAGAACAATTGTTATTTCTGCCTGGGATGAGCAGACTACAATGGGAAGCAATTTGTGCCAAGATCTAGGTGCCCCTTCCCCAAAGATCAATTAACACCCAGAGTAACAGTATGTATAATTATACCATCTCCTTTATACGATTGTTATGAGATTAAGTTCATTTTTGCAAAGCACTCAGAACAATGCCTGGAACACAGCAAGCCCTATATAAATGTTAGTTATTATAAAGAAAATAAAGCAGGGGAAGAGAACATGACTCGTTTGCAAAAGCGCTGTGAGAAGTCTCTCTTGGTTCAGAAATTGTGCTCACATGTTATTTAAATGTCTCTGTGAGAAATTAAAAAGAGGCCTGTCCCTCTCAGTACCCCAGTGAAGAAAGAAAGTTATATTTAGATAAAACTGTGGCACACAGTGTAAGAGAGTCAGGCCTGGAGACTATTATCAGCCATCACTTTGGCCCCAGGAAAGGTACATGCAGATGAGATGAGCTCCCAACCAGGAGGTGCCAGCCCCTGGCCACTGGAGCCTGGCCAAGCATGCGTCCAGCATGCCCAGGTTCTGACATTGTCCAAGTGAGCAGGGAACTGGGGAGTCCCTATGTCTGGGGGGTCCCTCATAGGGACCCCAAACTCAGCAGTGGGCTAAAAACTGGGGGCGTTGTATCTAAATAGTGCTTGGAACCATACACAGAAGAGATAATTAAACACCCTTGGATTTTGGCTTTCCCAGTCTGCAAACGTCCAGCTATTGTACCAATGTGACCTCTGGATCCATGAGGGCAGCCTTTTGAGTGAGTCCAAATTTTACAGAACAAATCCTTTAAATTTTAATAATAAAATGCCCCTGTATTTTAATAATAAAACTTATTTCAATAATACGATTCATCCTGCCAATACAAAGGAAAAGGATGGAAAGACACTCAAGACTTAGTATTTCTTTCCATTTGCTTAACAACTACAGGAAAACCTCCATAGCTGGCCACCTCCCTACAATGACCACTTCAAGTTGACCTGATTTTTATAGGCTGGATATATACATGGATCAGTACAGGAGGCCTAGTTCCTTACAGTGACCACCTCTGTATGTGGGCCAGTTTGTTACCATCTCATGGGTGGTCAACCTACTGAGGTTCTACTGAATTTATTAAATGCCTACTGGGTACCAGACACTACGAACATGACAAAAGAATCCCCACCCTCATTGAGCTTACGTTTTAATGGAGAAAGACAGACTATAGGTGCAGTTACTAAGTTAACTATGCAGTGTATGAGATGGGGCTGAGTGCTCAGGAAGAAACAGCAGGGCAGGTGCTGCGGAGCCGGTGTGGCTGGGAAGAATGGCAACTTTAAAAGCAGAGACAATCTCAATGAAAAGGTGACATTTAGCAACCCCCTGAGAGGCAGGAAGCAAGTGACTTGAGGGTGAGCAGGAGCTCAGGGGTGGGAAGGTAGGAAGAAGGGGAGAAGGGGGAGGAAACAGGGGGGACAGAATGTGCAGGAGCAGTGTGCAAAAGGGACATCAAGGGGCCACAGGCAGCCGACCTAGCCGGGGCCAGAGACAGAGGGGAGAGACAGGCCCACCTGGATTCCAAGAGCAATGGGCAGCCCCCCGACGGTTTTAAGCAGGGATGGACATGTTCGGGGTTGAGCTTTCAAAAAAATCACTCTGGCAGCAATGCTTTCATTGGCCACTTTTTTGAAGAACGAAAAGCTAACAGATCGTCTAAGGAACTTGCCCTTGCCCTACTAAAAAGATGCTATAAACTGTGAGAGGCTCCAAGGTCAGAGGGGCCACTGAGCTGTGAGGAAAAGAGAAGCTGTAGCCAGGAAGCAAAGGGGCTTTGGGGTCAAGAGTGCACGGGACCAGCTGCAGGGAACACAGTGGTCTTCTGTCTTCCTGGTATCCATCTTCTCTGTGTCTGGGGACCCCTGCTTGCAAGACCAAAGGATCTGGGCATTCTTTTTAAATATAAAAATCACAAGCACCTTGTTCTAAGCAGAGAAAAGGCATCACGACAGTAATGCTGACTGACACCTCCCCAGTGGTGACCTGTTAGTATGGCATTTGATTCGGGTGAAGGGCCTGTTAGCAGGTGTGTCAGGATTTGGATGCTTTTTCCTTTAAAGAACATTAAACAATTTGAGGCACACATCATACACCTGAGTGAGAACCCAAATGTCCGTCGTAAGAAGAGCAGCCCGGTAACGGATGCTGCTTTCCTAATGAAGACAACACAATGACGCCCTTCACAATGACGCTTGTAACAAGGAGGCTTGTTGATGGTATATGAAAAATTCCAAAACATGCAACTGCAAATAATGTATGAATTCAGCTATACAAAAGCAATTTTAAATGATTAGGAAGGAAATATGCCAAAAAATGTTAACAGTTATTGCCTCTGGGTAGTATAGAATTATGATTTTTCTTGTTCTTCCTAAATTTCTTTCAATTGCGCATCTATTACTTTTATAATCACACACACACACAAACCTCCCACACATTATTAAAAAAACATGTTGCAAAGATGAAATGTCTCTGAACATTTTAGTTTGCGAATGCATAACTGTAAGCTGCGGACATGAATATAGATGATTGCTGTTTCATTTATTCTGAAACAAGAACGCTGAGATTTTTCAGAAATAAGAAAAGACAAAAAACTCCTGGCAAAGTGCCTTCTGCTTAAGCAGGAAGATTTCGCAAATTATTTAGAGTTTATGAGTACAGACTAACCACTAAGTAAATGCTTACGAAGGGGACTGCCACATAAATCCTGTGCTGAAAATTGCAAACTTGCTCACAAAATGGATGTCATCTAGTTAAACCCCAAATATAAAACACCCCAAATTACAGTATTAATGTATTTTGTTCAGTTGCAATAGTATTAGCAAACTATTTTACCAAAACATGTTTAATGTAGAAGCTAAACTCTGGAAGACTAATAATCATTACTTCCTGGTAGGAAAAAAGTCAACTGTAGGATTTTTCTTTTTTTTTTTTTTTTGTAGAGACAGAGTCTCACGTACCGCCCTCGGGTAGAGTGCCGTGGCGTCACACGGCTCACAGCAACCCCCAACTCTTGGGCTTATGCGATTCTCCTGCCTCAGCCTCCCGAGCAGCTGGGACTACAGGCGCCCACCACAACGCCCAACTATTTTTTTGTTGCAGTTTGGCCGGGGCTGGGTTTGAACCCACCACCCTCGGCATATGGGGCCCGGCGCCCTACTCACTGAGCCACAGGCGCCGCCCCAACTGTAGGATTTTTCATACTGTGATCCTAGATCAGCTGTGACTGCTCAGGAAGGCAGCACCACACTGTGGAAGGTGTGAGGCTGGAGGCGGGGGTTGGGGTTTAAGCCTTGAATCTGCCCCTTACAGAGCCAAATAACCTTAGGCAAGTTATTTATTCCTCCTGAGATTCTGTTTCTAATTGCAAAATGAAAATAATAATGTTTAGCTTACCAGAACTGTCATGAGAATAAGAAATGTATACAGATTAACTGTAGAGACTGGCTCACGTTGGACAATGAACAAACGAACGAACAATCAAAGAGGCTGAGTTTGTTGCTGCTTGTCCATTAATACCAAAGTACTCATTCAGGTACATGGCGGGGGCTGCAGGGTCGGGCAGATGGGTGGGCTAGCCTAACTCCCATTTCCTCCTTTTTCTCCCTGGTTCACCTCTAGTACAGAGGCTGGAAAGGACACGTGTATGTTCCAGCCTCCTCTCCATCTAGAGGTGGCCCAGTGACAAGGAAACACAGCAGAAATTAGTCAAACTGGGAGGATTCCAGGGCAACGTGCTTTCCTGATAAAAGGGTCAGGTGTCAGTGGTGGTGTCTCCCTTCCTTATTCTCCTAAACAGGGAGGCACTGGCTGGGCTACAGCGGTCATTTTGCAAACATTAGGAAAATAATAAGAAAAAATGGCAGGGACTCTGGCAGGATAGCATGAAGCAAATGAACCAAGGTCAGGAGCAGCCAACCCTTGTTACTATGTGAAAAAATAACCCCTGCTTTAATAAGAGGCTTAAAAAAAATCTGTAGCCAAAAGCATTCCTAACGAATATAAATCCTGACTATAATTAATTAGACCTGGTCCTTGCCCTCATAGAGCTCAGTGTCTACTGAGAATTGGGACAGTAACAGGGTCTCACAAATACTATGTACAATTAGAATGTATTACTAGTGTCATTAAGGAGGGAAACTCTCCTTAACATATCAGGGGTTTTGAGCCAGCTCAGGTCAAGGGCAGCTTTCCTCAATAGGTGACGATGATGCTGGGTGCTGACAGTGAAAGAGAGAATTCTCAGCCAAGAGATCAGCAAGTACAAGGCCCTGGGACAGGAGAAGGGCGTCAGAGAGTAAAGACCTTAAAGAGGGCAGTGGGGCAGGGCCAGACCTGGTATAAGGCCCCAGGGCAGGAAAAGGGCACCCGGACAGTAAAGACCTTAAAGAGGACAGTGGGCAGGGTCAGACCTGGTACAAGGCCCCAGGGCAGGAAAAGGGCACCCGGGGAGTAAAGACCTTAAAGAGGACAGGGGGCAGGGCCAGTGCTTTGGACTTCATAATTAACTATTTAGTTCCCTTCTCCTTGCTGTGCACCCAGTATCCACCCTCCCCTCCTCAGTGCCAACAGAAACCCAATTTTGTTCAGGCCAATAATGTGTCATGACCAAGTGGAGAAACAGGGCTTGGTTGCAGCCACTAAGCACATTCTTTTTCCCTATTTTCCAAGATTCCCTGGGGTCCAGGCATGCCAGGTGACTCAGATCTGACTACGGGAAGTCCACTGGGCAGCAGGGGTGGGATAGGTGGTTACAAAGGGCACAAGCCTGGGAAGTGTTTGCTTTCCTGATAGAGGGGGGTGCACATATGGCCAAAACAGCCACCCTGAGGCCACCAAGCAGCAAGTGTGGAGAGGAAAACCAACAGCTAAGGATGATGTTGCTTAAAGTTGGAAAGCTCCGAGGGCATCGAGGGCACTGCAGGCTGCCACACTGTGCGTTCCCTCTGGTTTCAGCTACTAGTGGGTGGCTTGTTACCTGCACCACAACACTCTCCTAGCGATGTACCCACTTTCCTGGCTGATCGAAAGAGAAAAGGCCAAAGGTCCACAGCTATTTAATACGCTTGGTAAGGCATTTGCTCAACAGCTCTAAGGAGACCGTACTGCATTGATAACATTTCCATTTCCAAATCAGGAAGACTGCCCACACAGCAATATAACAGGGCCCCCAATTTTGACAAAATTTGACAATGAGCTCAGGCTAACTCTAGCTGTACGGTGCTACCCCTAATGCAGCAGGCAGGACGGCAGCAAGGGTGAATCGTCTGCAAGATCGGTTCTGCCTCATAACGGGCATGAGAGACACTCAGGATGGTTTTCTAACCACACTTTTGAGAACCAGCAGATAAAACTAAATGTTCCGTTGGCTGCTGTTTTTTGTAGCAAAAAAGTAAAATGAGACAGATTTGTTTATGGAGAGCTGAGGAGAATCACGTGTGAGTGGAGAGGGCTGTCGGAGTCATTAGTGGTGATAAAGGACTCCATTCACCTTGGGTGTGATTTAAGGTAGTAAGCACAATTTAGAGCAGTTTTTGAAATGAGCATGATTACTTGCTTCCCTTCATTAGGGGAAGAAAATTAGTGGACACTACTGATCTGTTCACACAAGCCACCAAAAGACAAACACAGCTGAGGAACAAGCTGGTCATGTGAATGTCCAGACAGAAGGCACAAAACAGAGAACTGAGAGACCTGTCAGCACCTTGGGAGATGCTGACCGCTCAGCGCTGTGCCGTGACTCTCACTTCCTAGTACACAACGCTACCCGCTGTAATCTGTGCTGTGCCGTGACTCTCACTTCCTAGTACACGACGCTACCCACTGTAATCTGCATGCACGCTTCCTTCCTCCCTGGGGTTGAAAACATTACACAACAAAGATATTCTTACAAATATACAAGTAGAGAAATAGGTAGAAATGACCATAACATTTACAGAAAGATTTTTAAATAACTGTACATATGTCTTCAAAACATCTAATGTAATCACTTAATCAAAAATAAATTACCTAAAGCAACATTCCATGAACCAAGGCAGCTGACTAAATATGCTGGAAATCATATAGTGACACAAAGGCAGAAATGTAAAAACTGTTGAATAATCCTGGGATTTTAATTTTCAGACTAGATTAGGAAGGTAGAAAATTCCTAACTGAAGACATGAAAAGAACTACAAATGTTCCAAGATGGTAAAAAAAATTGTGATTACCAATCTTAAATAGATATGAGAACATCTATTTCACTCATTGCAAAAACATAAAAAAATACCCACTCAAAAGATATACTATTGGGTATTCACTACCTTCCTCCAAACGACTGTGGAACTTTCACTGTTCATTTCCTGTGCTATCAATAAGTACTGCGTGATACAGGGTATATGCCAGGTAATGAAAGGGGAGGAAGGTAAGATATTAGACGAAGAAACTAATGTTCAGAAGCTACTTCTCAAGATTATTTTAATATCAGCAGGGAAAGGATAGTGTTGGGGGTCCCCAAGCCCAGCCCTAGATGTGACGATGTGCTGAGAGGACTCACGACTCAGCCGAAGGTCCTACTCCAGGGAGGATTTCTCATAGCAAAAACACACAGAACAAGGTCAGCACAGGGCCTGGGTGCCCAGATGAAGCAGACAGGAAACACCAGCCAGTTCCCACAGCCGCTTGCTCAGAGAAGTCACGTGACACATGCTCATTCCTCCAGCTATGTGCTGGGACAACAGGAGTGACATTCTGCCTATCAAGGAAGCTTGTCAGGGACTTGGCACCCCGGGTGTTTATGGGGCACACTCTACCTAACATCTACCAAAATCCTAGAGACCTATAAGGAAAGGCAGGTGTTCCAACATAAACTACCTTGTGGAAACCCTTCCAAATCCAGGTTCCCAGATACTAGACAAACACCACACTTGTGAACAGGCCTTTTGAAGGGTAAGTCTCGGGTGGGCTTTGTTAATTCTTTTTCTGCACAGAAAGGCAAATCCATAAATGGCACTAGGGCAACTGCTAAACCCAAGTGGAAAAGAAGAAGAAATAAAATTGTGATCGCTATCCCTACCACAGACAAAAATCAACTCCAGATAAATTAAAGACCTTCTCAGCGATTAGAAGAAAATATAGTAGAGTATCTTTACAACCTCGGGATAAAGAATGATTTCTTAAACACGACAAAAAAAAATGCACTTATCATGAAGGAAATTGATGAATTGGACTACATTAAAACTTAAAAATCCTGCTCACCAAAACAGTTTTTTAAATGAAAAGATAATTAAATCTAAGAAAAGATAACAACAGCTAATACAAGTTGACAAGAAATTAATCTGTAAAATATGTACAGAAGTGTCCAAATTACTAAGAAAAAGTCATTTATCTCAATGGGACGAATAGCCTGAGAGGAAGAGAGAATTTAGAGAGGAGGATATCGAAATGCTCAGAAAACATGCTCGACTTATGTAGTAATTATAAAAGGAAATGAAAACCATAATGAAGACTGAATTCTGCTTTTAGCCAAGGAGGAGGAAAGAACACTGGATATATCCTCCTACCAAGAACAATTAAACACCAGACTAAATACACCAAACAATGGCACTCAACATGGACTCACAGCCGTGGCCATCAGTGACTCGTAAGAGAGCACAGATGCGATGGCCCTGACAACTACTAGACTGTCACGTGTGGGGTTTTCAGGCCATGCAGCAGGGAGATGGATGTAAGGAGAGCCGAGAAGTAAGAGCATCATGAGTTTGAAGGGGAGGGAGAGGAGACAGGAGGTGCTGCATGGACAGAGAACTCCAGACAACAGTTGAGTGTGATCTTCCAGCCTTCAGTGAGAACTGACCAAGGAAGAAACCACCTGAGGCCAAGTTTGTCACATCAAGTAACTCTTCCTTTCAGGAAAGATTTCCCGAAGCTCTCAGAGCTGATTGGTAGCATTTTACCCACAGTAGAACTACTTTACAAATTGCAGTCAATCCTCTCCAACCCTGCTGCTGCTTTATAAATGTACATTAATATCCTAAATCCTTTGTTGTCATTTCAACGTTCACAGCATCTTCATCTGGAGATCTCATGAAACTACTTTCTTTGCACATCCAAAAGCAGCAGTTCCTCACCCATTCAAGGTTGATCATGAGATTTGCAGTAATTCAGGCTCCATTTTTAATGCTAGCTTTCTATTTCCACTACATCTCCAGTTACTTCCTCCACTGGGGTCTTGAACTCCTCAAACTCATCCATGAAGGTTGGAATCTACTTCTTCTAAACTTCTGCTAATGTTGATATTCTGTCCTCCTCTCATGAATTACAAATGTTCTTAAGTGGCATCTAGAAGGATGAATCCTTTCCAGGAGGTTTTCAGTTTACTTTACCCAGATCCATCAGAGGAAACACCATTCGTGGCAGCAATTTCTTCAGTAATTAGACCTCAAAGTTGAAATGACTCCTTTACCCATGGATACAGAATGGATGCTGTGTTAGCAGGCACAAAGACAACATAACCTCCTTGTACATCTCCATCTGAGCTCTTCACTGACAAGGTAAATTGTCATTGAAAAGCAATATTTTGAAAGGAATCTTTTTTTCTGAGCAGTATGTCTCAACAGGAGTCTTAAAATATTCAGTAAACCATGCTGTATACAGATGAGCTGCATCTGGATTTGGTTCTTTTATAGAGCACAGACAGAGCAGATTTAGCATAATTCTAAAGGAAGGGCCTAAGATTTTTTGGAATAGTATATGAGCACTGGCTTCCACTTAAAGTCATCAGCTGCATTAGCCCCTAACAAGAGAATCAGCCTGTCCTCGGAAGATGAAAGTCCTAGATGGCGTCCACTAATAAAAACCCATTTTGTGTACGTTGAAAATCTGTTGTTTGGTTTCGCCACACCCTCATCAATAATCTTAGCTACTTCTTCTGGATAACTTGATGCAGCTTCTACACCAGCATTGCCGTTTCACCTTGCACTTTTATGTTATGGATATGACTTCCCTCCTTAAATTTCATGAACCTTTGGCTTAAGGGAATGTTGTGGCTGGTTGGATCTTCTGTGTAGCATATTCAGACTTTCTCCATATCACCGATACGGCTATTTTTGTTTCTTATCATTATGTATTCACTGGAGTAGAATTGTATGTTTCCTACAAGAACTTTTTCTTTGCATTCACAACTTGGCGGTCTGGCCCCAGACACCTAGTTTTTGGTCTTTCTCAGCTTTGGACATGACTTCCTCACTAAGCTTAATCATTTATAGGATTACAGTTCAAGTGAAAGACACAACTTTTACTTTCCCTTCAACACGTAGAGGTCATTATGAAGTTGTTAACTGGCTTAATTTCAATATTGTTTTGTCTTAGGTAATAGGGAGTCCTCGGAACAGGGGAAGGGAGGAGTGAACAGCTACTCAGTAGAACAGTCGGAAAACACACAGCATATGTTAAGTTCATCATTTTATATGAGCATGGATTGCGGCACCCTCCAAACAATTACAATAGTAACATTGAAGATTACTGATCATAGGTCACCATAACAAATATAACAATGAAAAAGTTTGAAATATTCCAAGCATTACCAAAATGTCACACAGACAAGAAGTGAGCACATGGTGTTGGAAAAACAGCATTAACATTCTTGCTTGAAGCAGGGTGGCCACACACTTTCAATATACCAAAAATCCAATGTGTGAAGTGCAATAAAATGAAATGTAATAAAATAATGTACTATAATAAAAATATAAAAGAAATGCAATAAAAGACTCCAAATCTTTAATTAAGGCTAGTACCCCCCTATGGGGAATGCATAGGAACGTTCTTAGGGACAGGCTGCCAGCAGCTCACCTAATAACCCTTCTTTTCATTCTTACTAACAGAACCTACATTTTGTTGCCAGCAAAAATGATCTCTGCTAACAAGTGCATTTTCCAGTACTATTCTGGTCCCTGGAATGAAAGTCGTTAGGGGTCTCTTGAAAAGCTGTTTTGCCACTGGCCTTTCCTCCCTCATGGAGCAGACATGTGATGGATGCAGCTCCTACAGCCTTTTTGTGAGCCTGAAGACAAAGGCCTTCAAGACGAAGGATTAGAAAACTGAAAAATACCTATCTGCAAACTTGTCATTACCTAAGAGTAAAACAAACCCTTCTCTTATATATGCCACTGCTATTTGGATTTTCTGTCAAATGCCCTTAATCCCCAACAAAAACTGGCACACACGAGGTTTCAGTAGTATTGATGCTTTATTTCTTAAGCTGCCTGGTAGATACATGTGTACTCATCATATTAATCTTCAGGCAATTTTTGCTGTTTTTATTCTTTTTTTTTTTTTTTTTTTTGTAGAGACAGAGTCTCACTTTATGGCCCTCGGTAGAGGGCCGTGGCCTCACACAGCTCACAGCAACCTCGAACTCCTGGGCTTAAGTGATTCTCTTGCCTCAGCCTCCCAAGTAGCTGGGATGACAGGCTCCTGCCACAACGACCAGCTATTTTTTGGTTGCAGTTTGGCCAGGGCCGGGTTTGAAGCTGCCACCCTCGGTATATGGGGCCGGCGCCTTACAAACTGAGCCACAGGCGCCGCCGGTGTTTTTATTCTTTTCAGTTTTCATAAAACACTGAAACGTTTAAAACTTTTAAAAAGTGTAGACGAATACCTAATCCTCAGCAAGATTTTGAGGACTCAATGATGAAATATATGAGAAATGTCTGTGTAGGTGACATGAAAACAAACAGTGACTGGAAAGTAAGAAGAAAGCAGCCTAGAACCACCAAGGCAGCAGATAGCAGCACCAGAATCACACCTGTTCAGTCGTCCTAAAACCAACCAAGGTGGCAGACAGCAGTGCCAGACAGAATGAAACCTGTTCAGTCGTCCTAGAACCACCAAGGCAACAGACAGCAGTGTCAGAATCAAACCTGTTCAGTCGTCCTAGAACCACCAAGGCAGACAGCAGTGTCAGAATCATACCTGTTCAGTCGTCCTAGAACCACCAAGGCGACAGACAGCAGTGTCAGAATCAAACCTGTTCAGTCGTCCTAGAACCACCAAGGCAACAGACAGCAGTGTCAGAATCAAACCTGTTCAGTCGTCCTAGAACCACCAAGGCGGCAGACAGCAGTGTCAGAATCAAACCTGTTCAGTCGTCCTAGAACCACCAAGGCGGCAACCTGTTCAGTCGTCCTAGAACCACCAAGGCGACAGACAGCAGTGTCAGAATCAAACCTGTTCAGTCGTCCTAGAACCACCAAGGCAACAGACAGCAGTGTCAAAATCAAACCTGTTCAGTCGTCCTAGAACCACCAAGGCAACAGACAGCAGTGTCAGAATCAAACCTGTTCAGTCGTCCTAGAACCACCAAGGCAGACAGCAGTGTCAGAATCATACCTGTTCAGTCGTCCTAGAACCACCAAGGCAACAGACAGCAGTGTCAAAATCAAACCTGTTCAGTCGTCCTAGAACCACCAAGGCAACAGACAGCAGTGTCAGAATCAAACCTGTTCAGTCGTCCTAGAACCACCAAGGCAACAGACAGCAGTGTCAGAATCAAACCTGTTCAGTCGTCCTAGAACCACCAAGGCAGACAGCAGTGTCAGAATCATACCTGTTCAGTCGTCCTAGAACCACCAAGGCGGCAGACAGCAGTGTCAGAATCAAACCTGTTCAGTCGTCCTAGAACCACCAAGGCGACAGACAGCAGTGTCAGAATCAAACCTGTTCAGTCGTCCTAGAACCACCAAGGCGGCAGACAGCAGTGTCAGAATCAAACCTGTTCAGTCGTCCTAGAACCACCAAGGCGGCAGACAGCAGTGTCAGAATCAAACCTGTTCGGTCATCCTAGAACCACCAAGGTAGCAGACAGCAGTATCAGAATCAAAACTGTTCAGTCGTCCTAGAACCACCAAGGCGGCAGACAGCAGTGTCAGAATCAAACCTGTTCGGTCATCCTAGAACCACCAAGGTAGCAGACAGCAGCGCCAGAATCAAACCTGTTCATCGTCCTAGAACCATCAAGGTAGCAGAGAGCAGTGCCAGAATCAAACTGTTTAGTTTTGTCTGACCCAGTAGGTCTAAGCATTTCCCAAATTACCCCAAGTACTGAGTACATAAGCACACAACTTTGCCTTAAAGATAATGCTTTCTCATAATAAACTAACCTAGTTTAGAAAGAACACACACAAAGGAATAGAGCAGAGGTTAAAGTATTGCTTCAAAATAAAAAGTCTCCTACTTTAACAATGTCCATTAAAAGAACATCACTGGTTATTGGTATAAACTTTGATGTGAAAAGCGTCCTCTGGATCTTAGGAAGCCTGCTTGATGTTAGGTTTACAATCTAAATGTGCACTTGAACCTCTGTTAGGAGTCTAACGATTTGTCATGTTTGGTAAGAAACTCATTATCTATTACTCTATCACACTAAATAGGGAAGCTCTGTATGATCTTTATTATTATTATTACATTATGGCTATGTACATTAATGCAATCATGGGGCACCATACACTGGTTTTATAGACCCTTTGACACATTTTCATCACACTGGTTAACATAGCCTTCCTGGCATTTTCTTAGTTATTGCGTTAAGACATTTACATTCTACATTTACTAAGTTTCACATGTACCCTTGTAAGATGCACCACAGGTGTAATCCCACCAATCACCCTCCCTCCGACCATCCTCCCCACTTCCTCCCCTCCCTTTCCCCCTTCCCCATATTCTTAGGTTATAACTAGGTTATAGCTTTCATGTGAAAGCCATAAATTAGTTTCAGAGTAGGGCTGAGTACATTGGATACTTTTTCTTCCATTCTTGAGAAACTTTACTAAGAAGAATGTGTTCCAGCTCCATCCATGTAAACATGAAAGAGGTAAAGTCTCCATCTTTCTTTAAGGCTGCATAATATTCCATGGTGTACATATACCACAATTCATTAATCCATTCGTGGATTGATGGGCACTTGGGCTTTTCCCATGACTTAGCAATTATGAATTGGGCTGCAATAAGCATTCTGGAACAATATCTTTGTTATAATGTGATTTTTGGTCTTCTGGGTATATACCTAGTACAGGAATTATAGGATTACATGGCAGATCTACTTGTAGATCTCTAAGTGTTCTCCAAACATCTTTCCAAAAGGAATGTTAATATGCATTCCCACCAGCAGTGTAGAAGTGTTCACTTTTCTCCACATCCACGCCAACATCTCTGGTCTTGGGATTTGGGGATATGGGCTAATCTTACTGGAGTTAGATGACATCTCAAAGTAGTTTTGATTTGCATTTCTCTGATGATTAAAGATGATGAGCATTTTTTCATGTCTGTAGGCTGTGTGCCTGTCTTCTTCAGAGAAGTTTCTGTTCAAATCCATTGCCCAACCTGCGATGGGATCACTTGTTCTTTTATTGCTTATACATTTGAGTATCTGTGGATTCTGGTTATTAAACTTTTGTCGGAGACATAACCTGTAAATATCTTCTCACACTCTGAGGGCTGTTTGCTTGCTTTACTTACTGTGTTCTTGGCTGTGCAGAAGCTTTTTAGTTTGATCAGGTCCCAGTAGTGTATTTTTGAAACTGCTTCAATTGCCCGGGGGGTCCTCCTCATAAAATACTCGCCCAGACTGATTTCTTCAAGGGTTTTCCCTGCACTCTTTTCTAGTATTTTTATACTTTCATGTCTTAAGTTAAATCTTTAATCCAGCGAGAGTCTACCTTAGTTAATGGTGAAAGGTGTGGGTCCAGTTTCAGTCTTCTACAGGTTGCCAGCCAGGTCACCCAGCACCATTCGTTAAATAGGGAATCTTTTCCCCACTAAATGTCTTTAATTGTCTTGTCAAAGATCAAATAACAGGAAGTAGCTGGGTTGATCTCTTGGTTCTCTCTTCTGGTCCATACAGCTACCTCTCTGTTTTTGTGCCAGTACCATGCTGTTTTGATCACTATCGATTTATAGTACAGTCTGAGGTCCAGTAGCATGATTCCTCCTGCTTAGTTTTTATATCTGAGTAAGGTCTTGGCTATTCGAGTTTTTTTCTGATTCCATATAAAACGAAGTATTATTTTTTCAAGATCTTTAAAGTATGACAGAGAAGTTTTAATAGGGATTGCATTAAAATTGTATATTGCTTTGGTTACTATGGATATTTTAATAATGTTGATTTATCCCAGCCATAAGTATGTTATGTTTTTCCATTTGTTAACATTTTCAGCAATTTCTTTTCTTAGAGTTTCATAGTTCTCTTTATAGAGATCTTTCATGTCCTTTGTTAGATAAACTCCCAAATATGTCATCTGTGAATGGAGTGGAGTCCTTAACTGTTTTTTCAGCTTGACTATAGTTTGTATATATAAAGGCTACCGATTTATGAATGTTGATTTTGTAACGTGAGACACTGCTGTATTCCTTGATCACTTCTAAGAGTTTTGTAGTAGAATCCCTGAAGTTTTCCAGACATACAACCATATCATCTGCGAAGAGCAAAAGTTTGATCTCTTCTGACCCTAAATGGATACCCTTGATCACCTTTCTTCCCTAACTGCTATACTAAAACTTCCATTACAATGTTAAAGAGCAATGGAGACAATGGGCAGCCTTGTCTGATTCCTGATCTCAGTGGAAATGATTTCAATTTAACTCCATTCAATACAATATTGGCTGTGGGTTTGCTGCAGATGGCCTCCATCAGTTTAAGAAATGTTCTGTCTATACCAATTTTCTTAAGTGTTCTGATGATGAAGGGATGCTGGTATGATCAAAAGCTTTTTCTGCATCAATTGAGAGAATCATATGGTCTTTGTTTTTTAATTTGTTTATGTGCTGAATTATACTTACAGATTTACGAATATTGAACCAGTCTTCACACCCTAGGATAAAACCGACTTGGTCATGTGTGTAATTTGTTTGAAGTGTTGCTGGATTCTGTTTGTTAGGATCCTGTTGAATATTTTTGCACCTATATTCATTAGTGATATTGGTCTATAATTTTCCTTCTTTTGGGGTCTTTTCCTGGTTTGGGGATCAGGGTGATATTTGCTTCATAGAACATGTTGAGTAGTCTTCCATTCTTTTTCTACATTTTGGACAGGTTGAGTAATATAGGTACCAGCTCCTCTTTAAAGGTTTGGTAGAATTCTGACATGAAGCAATCTGGTCCCGGGCTTTTCTTTTTCGGGAGACTTTGTATGGTTGATGGTATTTCAGAACTTGATATTGGCCTGTTCAACATTTCCACTTTATTCTGGCTAAGTCTTGGAAGGTGACGTGCTTCTAAGTATTGGTAATTTCCTTCAGATTTTCATATTTCAGAGAAGAAAGTTTCTTGTAATATTCATTGAGGGTTTTTTAAATTTCTGAGGAGGCTGTCGTTATTTCGTCTTTGTCATTTCTGATTGATGAAATTAGAGATTTTACTCTTTTCTTCCTGGTTATGTTAGCCAAAGGCTTGTCTATTTTATTGACATTTTCAAAAAACCAACTTATTGATTTATTGATCTGTTGTATAATTCTTTTGTTTTCAAATTAATTTAATTTTGCTCTAATTTTGGTTATTTCTTTTCTTCTGCTGGGTTTGGGGTTGGAATGTTCTTTCTTTTCCAGTTGTTTGAGATGACCCATTGAGTTGTTAACTTCCTCTCTTTCCGTTCTCTTGAGGAAGGCTTGCAGTGCTATAAATTTCCCTCTTATGACTGCCTTTGTGGTATCGAAAAGGTTCTGATAATTCATGTCTTCATTGTTGTTTTGTTCCAAAAATTTGGCAATTTCCTTCTTAATCTCATCTATGACTCAGCTATCATTCAGCATAAGGTATTTAACTTCCATGTTTTTGTATGAGTATGCAGATTGTTGTTGTTACTGAGTTAAACTTTTATTCCACGGTGGTCCGAGAAGATGCAAGGAATAATTTCTATTCCTTTAAATTTACTGAGGTTAGAATTGTGACCTAAGATGTGATCGATTTTGGAGTATGTTCCGTGGGCTGATGAGAAGTATGTGTATTCAGGGTCTCAGCAGCTCGGGCGGCAGGAGGAGCGGCAGCAGCCAGGCAGCGCAGCTTGGTGAAGGTTCTCGGCGCGCCGCGGCCCGCAGGCACCCGGCACGCGCCCTGCCCACCGCCAAGATGCCGAAGAGGAAGGTCAGCTCTGCTGAAGGAGCGGGGAAGGAAGAGCCCAAGAGGAGGTCGGCACGGTTGTCAGCTAAACCTGCTCCTGCGAAAGTGGAAATGAAGCCAAAAAAGGCAGCAGCAAGGGATGAATCTTCAGACAAAAAAGTGCAACCGAAAGGGAAAAGAGGAGCAAAGGGAAAGCAGGCTGAAGTGGCTAACCAAGAAACTAAAGAAGATTTACCAGCAGAAAACGGAGAAACTAAAACTGAGGAGAATCCAGCTGCTGACGAAGCAGGAGAGAAAGAAGCCAAGTCTGATTAATATCATATACCATGTCTTATCAGTGGTCCCTGTCTCCCTTCTTGTACAATCCAGAGGAATATTTTTATCAACTATTTTGTAAATGCAAGTTTTTTAGTAGCTCTAGAAACATTTTTAAGAAGGAGGGAATCCCACCTCATCCCATTTTTTAAGTGTAAATTGCTTTTTTTTTAAGAGGTGAAATCATTTGCTGGTTGTTTATTTTTTGGTACAACCAGAAAATAGTGTGGGATGTTGAATTAATGGGAGGCTTTGACTATCTTGGGTGTGAGCATTACATGCTGTAATACGAAGCATACTAAATGGCAGTGTGGAGTCCCAGTCCTGCATTGATGTGTGAACATTTTAAATTACTTCTATTCCATGTTGTTTTGTACTAGAATTGTTTCCTAAAGAAAACCACTCCCATGATCATGGCTCTCCGTGTCAGAACTGTGTACACCCCTTAACATCTTTGGTTGTGGTGCTCCTGTTTTCCTAATAACTTTGTTGCTGTGCTGTGAAAGACTGAAAATCTGAGCATGTAGCATATGGTAATGAAGTGTGGATTGGTGGGACTTACCTAACAGCTTATCATCATTTGAAGATACTGGTACTTGGTATCCTCTTAAGGAAAATTTGCCTCCAAATTTTAATCTGGAAAGTCACTGGAATAAATGTTTAAAAAAGAATTACAATAAATGGCTTTTTAGATTTTGGGTATATACGTTAAGAATTGTGTATACAAATTGAAATGTCTGTACTGATGCTCAACACAACCAATAAAATCTCAACTACAAAAGAAAAAAAAAAGTATGTGTATTCAGTTTTGTTGGGATGAATTGTTCTGTAGATGTCTAGGTATAAATCTAAAATTTCTTTGCTCAGCTTCATATTGGAGGATCTATCCAACACTGCCAAAGGAGTGTTGAAATCTCCGATGATGATGGAGCTGGAGGAAATCAAGTTGCTCATGTCTATTAGTTTCTCTTATAAATTAAGGCGCATTCTGGTTGGGTGCATAAATAATAATAATTGAAATCTGATCATATTGAGTATTACCCTTCACAAATATGAAGTGAGCATTCTTATCCTTCCTTACTTTTTTTGGTTTAAAGCCTATTGTGTCTGCAAATAGAATTGCAACACCTGCTTTTTTCTGATTACCATTTGCCTGAAATATGGATGACTGTCCTTTCACCCTGAGTCTATATTTATCTTTTGAAGTAAGATGTGACTCTTGTATGCAGCAAATATCTGGCCTGAGTTTTTGAATCCAGTCAGCTAAACTGTGCCTCTTTAGAAGACAGTTTAAGCCGTTCATGTTAATGAAGAATATTGATAAGTCTGGTAAAATTTTGGGTATCGAGTTTTTCGAAACTCCAGTGGACATTTTTATTCCCTTCGCCACTGTGGAAGTTGGAGTTTGATCAAAGGTTTCTGAGTGAGTTTACTTTTGTGGTAGAGAATTGGGCTGGTCATTATCCTGAATTGGGCTGGTAGAGAATTGGGCTGGTCATTATCCTGAAGAGCTGTTTTGGGTATGGCAAATTTCTTCAACATATGAATGCATTAAAGTATTTAACTTCTCCATCATAAATGAAACTCAGTTTAGCTGAATACAGGATCTGGGGTTGAATGTAATTTTACTTTAGGAGATTAAAAGTTGATGACCACCCTATTCTGGCATGAAAAGTTTCAGCAGAGAGAACTGCAGTCATTCTAATATTCTTCCCTTTGTAGGTAATGGATTTTTTATGTCTGGCTGCTTTCAGAATTTTCTCCTTCATATTAACTTTAGTGAAGTTAATTATGATATGCCTGGGGGATGTCTTATTTGGATTGAGTTGTGCTGGGGTTCTGAAACTGTCTGCTATTTGAATTTCAGAATCTCTTGGCATGTATGGAAAATTCTCTTTCATAATTTAATGGAGAAGGGCCTCTGTGCCTTGCGCGGCCACTTCATCACTTTCAGGGATTCCAATGAGACGGATATTACCCTTCTTTGAATTATTCCAGAGCTGTCTGAGAGAATGATCCGTTTTTGCTCTCCATTTTCTTCCTCTTTAAGATTTTGGGAGCATTCAAAAGCTTTGCCTTCAATGTCAGAAATCCTTTCTTCTGCTTGCTCCACTCTGTTACTGAGGGATTCTACTGTATTTTTCAGATCTTTGAGGGCTGCAAATTCTTGCTTCAGGGTGTCAAAATCTTTGGTGGTTTTGTCTTTAAACTCGTTAAATTCTTGAGAACTTTTGAATTTCTCCTCTAATTTCTAATTCCAAGTTTTCCCCCATTCTCTTAATCTTGTTTGCAATCCAAATTCTGAATTCGATTTCTGACATCTCGGCAAGCTGTTTACAAATGGGATCTTAGCTTACATCTGCCATATCTTTCCTTGGGGGGGGCGTTGATCTATTCTGGTTATTCATGTTACCAGAGTTTTTCCACTGATTCTGCCCCACGATTATTTTACACCATTTGGTTTTTCCCCTGGAGCTTTGTCGAGGACCCGTACAGTGCTACAGCCTGAGAAACTCAGGACCTGTTTGGTGTGGTGGGGCTAAGTGGTTCTGTCTTGTTTTCAGCTGGTCTCTGTCCGACCCTAGTGTCCGATAGTTACTTTGGGTTGAAGTCTCAGCTGTGGAGAAATACGAGCAATTAAGTCACCCCGCCCCCCACAGGTAACAATTGGAAAAGGAAAATCAAACCTTCCTACAACCACACACCCAGGGCACCACTTGAATAGTCCTTGGACAATTGGCTCAGTTCGAAAGGTCCAAATCAATTGTCTCAGTCAGCACCTGTCTCAGGAGAGTTTAAAAGGTCTCTGGCAACTGGATTGAAGGGGTCTTCTGACAACTCAAGTATGACTTGCTCCAGTGCTCCGTGAAGTCAGGTGGACCCACCCAGCAAATAGATTAGTATGGGAAGGTTGATGCCTCCTTCCCCACCTTGCACCTCTGTCACACCCAGTCACTGATAGCCCTTCAGGGCTGTGACCCATTTGCCCCCAGTGAGCATATACTCCAGGGGTTTGCACCTGCCTGAATCACAAGGAAATCTATATCTGCTCAGCCAGGCCGCTGGTCTCTGCCTCTATCCAGCAGGGGGATGTGTGGCCTGACAACCTCGGGCGCTTGATGGAGGCTGGAGGGTGTTCACTCAGTTCTAGCCCTGTACCTTATTGATGTTACTGACAGAACAGAACAACTTTGTGGGAATTTGTTTCTGTCCCTGCTAACTTCTCCTGCAGAAGAGAAGCTGTTTCGAGTTCCCAGAGCCTGCGTCTAAGGCCCTGGCTTTGCTCCTGCAGGTTCGTATTCGGTTAGCTGTCAGTTCTAGCCTCCTGTCTTCCTTTGTCTATAGGCTGACTATCCCCTGAGAGCCGGGTGCATCTTAGGCTGAGTAAAGCGGTCCTCTGAGTTAGCCCTACCCTGGGAATTTCCCGGCTCTGCATGTGCGTTTTCTAGTTCCCGCGTTCCACCCAGGCCAGTACCACCTCAGGCAAACCCTTTATTGATGGGGCCTGCGCTTCCTTCCCAGATCTGTTCTGCAGTGGTTGCCACCTGGGAAGATGCCTGGCCTCCTCTGGTTGCCCAGGGAGACGGGGGGTGTGGCTTTGGAATACTCGGGAGTGAGCCCTATTGTTGCCAAAAACAGCTGCTGCTCTGTGCCTCGGGGCACCACCGCTCCAGCGGCATGGTTCCCTCTCAGCAGACCGTCATCTCCTCACTGCCATGCTGCAGAATCAGCACTGACCAGCTGCAGTCCAGGCCCTGTCCACACCCCTCGAGAAATCACCCAGGAATCTGGACTCCTGGGGGACAGGCCTCCAGACCTCAGAGTGAGAGTGGAGGGGAGTGCTGGGAGCTCAGAATTGCAGGTAGAGAATTTATACAGTTTTATGCCTGGCAGGAGAATGCCGTGGCACCCTAGTAGGGGAGGTATGTCCAGTTTTTAGAGGGTCTCTCCCATGGAGTGTAGTGGGAGGAACTTTGAACTCTGCTTGTTTCTTTGTGGGGCACTCCGAGCTGTTCTCATGGGGGAGGGGACTCCCGTCTACTTGGTGATGGATTTTGTACCTTTTGTTTGTATCCTTGAGGTCGCAGCTCACCTCAGCGGGGTTGATGTGCGTTCTTCAACCTTCTCTCTTGTTGCAGCTCTAACCAGGTTACTTGCTAAATTTCTGTCCTTTAACTCTCCTTCTGGACGGGAGCCTCTGTGGAAAGCTGGCTTCAGTCAGCCATCTTGTCTCTGCCCCCCACTGTGTTTGATCTTGACAGCTCCCACTTAATTCTCCCTAGGTACCTTCTGTTCAACCACAGTTGTCTTCAGATTAGTGGGAATAAATCAATTTTTATCAGTCTTGAGTAGATCAAATTTATTAAACTCTGATAAATCAGTTACTTGAGGGCTCTCCTGGCAGGTACACAAAAGAATAAAAAGAGAGAGATTGTATGTGATGGTATGAAAAATTACCTATATATTAAAATATGCATAGTATATAACATAATTTAACATATTAAAATGTATATTGAATAAAAATACATATAAACATAAAGATCTTTCTGCCTGTATATAAGCTAAATACTGACAGCAAGATGAAGTTCTGTTAAACAAATTCAACATGACTGAATCATCTTAAATTCAGTACAGCATAAGTTTGTGGTTAATTTTTCTTATTATCCTATTACTCTATCAATCACCGGAAACATTTCTTCCACAAATTACTGGATTTCTTTACATGTAGTTACAAACTGAATATTTCTCTTACTCCAAAATCCATATATTGAAACCCTAACTCCCAGGGTGGTGGTATTTGGACATGGGGCATTCAGACGGTCATTAGGTCAGGAATGGATAGAGCCCTCCTAAAAGGAAACACTAGGGAGTGCTCCCTCCCATGCTTGCTCTGTCTCTCTCTCGACTGCCCCCAGATGTGAGACTGTAACGAGAGGATGCCCATCTGCAAACCAGGAGGCAAGCCCTCACCAGACACTGGGTTTTCTAGTGCCCTGATCTTGAACTTCTCAGCCTCCAGAACTGTGAGAAAATAAACACTTGCGGCTGAAGCTGCCCAGTCTATGTCTTACAGCAACCTGAACTAAGACACCTATCAGAAATGAAGTGCTTTCAAAAATGACACCAGGCTAAGATAAAAGCAAAGGAAAACCTTTGGATGCAGGATAAATTATCTACTGGAATTCCTTTCTGGTAAGACAGCTTTCCTTTCCATTTGTTCAGGTTCCACCCGCCACATCTCTTCAGCCCAGAGGGACAGCAGCTCCCCTCTCTAGTGGACAGCACTCTGAGGCCCTCCATGCACATATTTTTTATTTTAATTTCTTTGTGTGGCACCCCTTTTTCAGGTGGAAGAAAACAGAGGGATGTTTAGTCCCTAAATCGCATCTCAGTAATGGAGAGCTACACGTGTGTATACTGTAGCTTTTGAACTCCCCCGTTCACTGACAAGTGAAATAACCAATGTTGATTTTTAAAGCAGACTATCGCTAGATTATTTTAACAGGGTGTTTCAAGCCAAATCAAAACCAGATGAAGCCCTCTTAGTTCAAGGTGACTTTCACTAGCAACGGCTTGTTGGCCTTGGGTCTGTCGTGGTGAACAGACCTGTGGGAAGGGCCCCCACACCGCCCACGCCGAGAGCAGTCATACTGAGCATAACGGAGGGGGCGCCACACTTCTAAACCTGATGGACACAAATCTGATTAAACAAAATGAGTGGACGCATGTCCATTACAAGCAGATTCTTCTCCTTACAAAAGGATTCACTGCAGAATCCCTCTAAGATCCTCTGGCACGTTCTATTTATAAAAATCCAATTTCACAGGAACCTCTTCACTGTGGAGAGGCAAAGGCCAAAAAAGAAGAGTATCAGCTTTTCTTCTGCTCCAAGACAGACCAAAATGAAGAAAATATTCAAGTGCAGCCAAAAAAAGGTGGGTCAGATGGACTGCAATACTTCTATTCACACTTAGTTACAAGTAGATGGGCCACAGTCAAGACAAAGATGAAAGTTTTACTCTTGGCCGTGAAGCAGCAAAAATGGAGTCAAACGGTCTCTAAGAGGGTTTCTTTCAGCATTAGAAAGGCATCATTTTTACAACTACTATACCAGTGATGTCTGTGTAACCAATCACTAATGTTCTCACAGGATGACCTCTTTACAAGCATTTTAATATACATTTTTGCATGTCTGCTTGGTATGAGCTTAGGATATTTTTGCAATAGATACAATTTGAGAAGGCAAATATCCACATAATAAAATTAGTTGACTCATTTGCCTCATCATATGAAAACAGCTAGATAAAACTCAGCAAATTTGGAAGGCATGTTTGGGAAAGTGTGATATAAAATCCAGGTTAAGTGGCTTATTTGAAATTTGTGTGTTGGGGGCAAGGATCTGCGCTCGGGAGGTGCCTCAGAGAAACAGAAGCATGCTCAGCTCTGCAGTAGCTGAGTCATGTACAGTCACACGAATCTTGTGTCCACAGGACTGGCAACATGGGAAAGACTTACTGCCCTTACTGACGAGCTGTGGATGCAGACGGACAACTATGGTTTTAAATGACGGTCCCAACCTGAAAGTCACAAGGGCACATGCTGGAAATTATAGGAGCAATTTGTGACCATGCTGCATCTCTTGTGGGCAGTTCCGTGCAAATTGCCCCTGGTGATGACGTGGCAACAGAGATGTATTTATTTAACAACAGTAAGTGATTCTCTAGAGAAATGCCAGGAAAGCCAGCCTACAAAGTAACACATCAGACAAAAGCAAGCAATTAAGGGGTGTCTAGAAAGTTCAGGGTACAACTTTAACCTCTGAGCTCAAAGTTATAGACCTTAACTACGATGTTTTCCCAAAACATATACCAAAAAATGAGCTCTTTTCTTTTTTTTTTTCTTCCTACAGAGCAGGCATTTGTGTTAAGTGCATGTATCAACAACTTTCCATGTCTCACTTCTAAAAGTGAGATTCTCTGGGCAAGGTGGCTCAGGTATATAATCCTAGCACACTGCAAGGCCCAGATGGGAGGATCCCTGGAGCTCAGGAGTTTGAGATCAGCCTGAGCAGGAGCAAGACCCTGTCTCTAAAAATAGCCCAGGTGTTGTGGTGGGTGTCAGTAATACCAGCTACTTGGGAGGCTGAGGCAAGGGGATTGCTTGAGCCCAAGAGTTTGAGGTTGCTGTGAGCTGTAATGCCATTGTACTCTACAGAGGGCAACAAAGTGTGACTCTGTCTCAAAAATAAATTAATAAAATTTTCTGATACAATCCCTTGAAAAATGTTTACATTTATAAACTACAATCTGGGATTGGCAAGACCTTACTATAATACACCGAGGGTGACCAACCACCTGAGTTTGTACAGGATTGAGGAATTCCCAGGATGTGGGACTTTTTGGTGCTAAAACCCCAACAGTCTCTAGCAAATCAGGCTGGTAGGTTCCCCTTAATTTGGGGTAAGATAGAACTCAAATGGGTTGGGCACAGTTTGGGAGGCGGAGGCAGGTAGATCCCTTGAGCTCAGGAGTTTGAGACCAGCCTGAGCAAGAGCAAGACTCTATCTCTACTAAAAACAGAAAAACTAGCCATACACCGTGGCAGGCACCTGAAGTCCCAGCTACTTGGGAGACTGAGGCAGGAGGATCGCTTGAGCCCAAGAGTTTGAGGTTGCTGTGAGCTATGACGCCATGATACTATACCAAGGGAGACAGAGTGAGACTGTGTCTCAAAAAAGAAAGAAAATTAAAAGCCCAATATAATGCAACCTGCCTGTAAGGTCTGTCTACCTAAACTGCACAGAAAAGCCTTATTAGGTCAGAACATAAAACCCACATAACTGAATACCTCTACTGGTTCCTTTACATGTTTCATGTTTTATAGACAAAGCCTCAGATCCTGGGCATTCATATTCTACATAAATCCTATCTGTATTTCTAGTGTTCATGGTGAGGGAAAATCGGAAAGGGAGGACAGCCAAGCTGCACCAGGGGCCTCCACCTGCACAGACGCTTTCTCACAGGCCCTCTGGGGACCTCAGCAGCAGAGGTGGTGAGTGAGTAACAGTCTGCATCCATGACGGGATCGTTCCCTCCAGACGATCTGCCAGACCAGTCCTTAAAAAAGGGCAAGTCCTCCTAGACTGCTGTCAAAGAATGGCAGGTTAAAGCACTGTTAATTACTTATAAGAGATGGTGGGGTGTCAGCACATGTGGCTGGAAGACCACGCTTTCAAATAAACGTGGTAGACAGCCCGGGCTGCTCTAGAGCAGAATCTGTGCCAACAGAACGCAGACAGAGAGCGAGCTGATGGGCAGATCATGTGATGAAATAAGCCCCCTTGTCATAGGGCATCCTGGCTGTCAGCGTGTCTCCATGTGAGCTTCAGAATCTTCCCAGCTAGAGAGTCGAAGAGACAAAGAAGCCATCTTTTCCCCATCACATTTGTGGAAATGGGGCCACGGCACATACAATTAAGCACAGTGCCCAGTGAGGGTGTAGAAAATGACCACCATGTCTCTCCACTACTGCCACCTCCAATGCACGTCACAGGCCTTGCAGCTTAGGATCTTGTTTAATCCTCCAAAAAACCCAAGAATGTAGATTTCTTCACCCCTGGGTTCAGACAAGGAAGCAGAGGCTCAGTGAGGCCTAGGAACTTGTCCATGGTCACATGGCTTCTGGGTGACACTCAGCTTTAAGCTCAGGTCTCCAGAAAGCTGTTTTGAGTGCCTACGATGCCTCAGATACTATGGTTCACACCTGGGATACAAATGGATAAACAGCAGAGAACCATTCCAAGCCATTCATAAGCTGGGAGGGAATACAAGAAACGCCAGCATTCAGTCATTCCAATTAATGACTGCGTGCCAGGTAGTGCTAGAAACCTTTCCCACTCATGATTTCAGCTTGTCCTCCACCAGCTCATTAACAGAGGTATTGTTTTCCATATTAACTCACTCATAGTCACATCTAGAACCCAGGCTCTTCACCATTAGACCATGTCAAATAGCAAGAGGTGACAGCCCAAAAGAGGCACAGCATCAATGATATTGATTACCAAGTTTATGAAACAGAAGGAATAGCTAAAAGTAGGTACTTCTGGAGGAGTTTTCTGGAAGAATGCAGGAACTGGAGCTGAATCTCCAAGGAAGATTGTTGATGATGATGATGGCAACAACAAAGATGAAGGGGATGGTGGAGTGTGGGTCACACGGCCACCCTAGGACAGAGCTGGACTGAAGCCTGGGAGGCGGAGACAATGGCGTGGGCTGTGTCCTCAACCCCAGCAGCATCCTGTCTCTCTGAAAACACAAGAGGAAAGAACATGGATGGGCTTTCCAAAGGGCACTGGTCTGGAGAACAAGGAGCTGAAGAATCTGTGCCTCACAGAGAAGTATGTCAAGGAGGGGAGTCTGGGAGGTGTGGAGGAGCCTGCTGAAGGAAAACAGAGACCTCAACTTCTAGGGACAGCTTGCTCTTCCTACTGTGCCCTGGGGCACCTGGGGGGCTCAGTGTTCTGCTCCTAGAGCCACAGCAGGAGAGGGAGAGGGCACAAGGGCTGTAGAAGGGACCTCCTATGGAGAGTTTGCTACCCGCCACGGAGAAGTGGGTCTGAATCTGGAGGGAGACTCCAGACTTTCTTCAGGGGAAGCCGCCAACCAAGGCCAAGAAGACACTTTGTTCCCAGAATGAGAACGAAGATTGAACGTGTCCAGAATATGTTCCCTGAAAAGATGCTCCAGGGCTTCCTACCCCAGAAGCAGTGATGTTTCCCTGGTCCTATCTGTTCCAAGTCTGCTCCTTCCATGTCCTTTCAGTCCTGCCGTTTATCCCTTTGTACCCCAGGTGTGAACTACAGACCCCCGAAATCTGTGTCACTGCCCCATTTCCTCAAATTACACAGAAAGGATTTCTATTGTCTACACCAGGAGAGAAGAGGACATGTATTCCATTATTCACACTGATGCTGTGTAACAAGCCACTACCGAACTTGGTGGCTTAACCAAATTAAGCAATAAACGTGTAAGCTCGTGGGTCTGGGAGTCAGCCGGGCAGCTCTGGTCTGGGCCAGACTTGCTGATCGTGGCTGGGACAAGTGGACAGCACCAGCTCTCACCTATGTGGCTCCCAGACCCCAGCAGGCTGAGTGAGACCTGTTCTCACTGTGTGGCTCCGTGTAAGAAAGAGAAGACGTGGACAGGGCCGCTGAGCAGGCAAACCACTCCTTCTGCCATATTCCACTGTCAAAGCAAGGTGCACGGTCAGCCTTGAGGGAAGCAGCGGGCAGACAAGCTCCAGCTCCAGCTCTTGATGGGGAGTGCTGCAGAGTCATGTCGCATGTGGGTGGGGACACGGGGAAGGATATATACCACAGGGGTGACAGTATGGAGCACTTAATATAGCAGAGAAGGGACAATCCAAGGAGGGGCCACACTGTCGTTAGATGGTTTGATCAGGGACAGCTGCAGAAGTCCTGCTCTGAGTGTCCGGGGCTGGTATGGGAGAGGGACTGCTGGACAGGGAGGAAAGACGACTCAGGTGTGAATCCAAAACGTTCACATCCTTGCAATGGAAGGAAGAATGTCACACCCACTATCAATGAAAAGCAAGCTCTTGAATGCAGAGACAGGGTTGGCTTTAACAAGCTCAAGATGAGGCACAAATGCGACAATGAGGCAGACACATCCAGCGAGAAGCACGGGAAGAAACTGGGCCCTAGTGTTTCAAAAGAAATGGCTGCAGAAGCTTCCCTAACATAGGTTCTTTGTTGCCAAAAGAGAATCTGACTTTGGCTAATTAAAGCAGAAAAGCCATTAATGAAAGGTTACCAGGTAACGGTGAGTCTTAAAGAAAGCTATAGAGCCAGGTATTGAGGCTAAGATGGCAGAAGCAGCCCCTGAATCAGATGCAAAACTGTTCCCAAGGAGATGCACATGCCTGGGCACAGAACCCCACTGACGGCAGATGCTGTGTGCTAATGACGGAGACTCCAGCCACTGCTGTCACCTCCTCTGTGTCACTAGCTGATGATGCAACATCTGGCTTAGGTGGTCTGAGTGGCTGGCTCCAGTTCCATGCCTGAGTCCCAGCTGCAGAAGAAACCAGGGAGGCCAGAGGGCATTATGTCCCCGTCACAACAGGTGGTTGAGGCCGTATGGCCAGCACATTTGGGAGGGGACTCTCCAAACCCGACAGGGGATACAAAGGTACTGGGCAGTTAAAAAGAACAAATGCTCATGCCCCACAAGCCCCTGTTCTGCCTTTTCTAACCATTCTAACCATTTCTAACCAGTCGGCCCTCTTACCATTATCTGTGGGTTCCCTGCATGGATTCAACCAACTGTGGATCAAAACATTCAGAGTAAGAAAAAAAATTCCACAAAGTTTCAAAAAGCAAAACTTGAATTTGCCACATGCTGAATACCACATAGAATCCACACAAATGAAGTGATGTGGGCGTCATCCATACTTGGCACTACGAGTAATGGAGAGATGATTTAAAATATACAAGAGCAGGATGGGAACAGGTTATATGCAAATACTAGACCACTTCTTAATTTCTGATTAATATGAGGGTACAAATGATTAGGTTACAATCTGTGTCCGTTAGGTAAGGCTGTTATAGTGCCCCCCAACCCAGGAGGTATGCCCTATACCCTTACACTATAACAGACCATTTTATTTATTTATTTTGAGACAGAGTCTCACTATGTCACCCTCAGTAAAGTGCCATGGCATCACAGCTCACAGCAACCTTAAACTCTTGGGCTTAAGCGATTCTTTTGCCTTAGCCTCCCAAGTAGCTGGGATTACAGGCACCCCCCACAACACCAGCTATTTTTTTGTTGCAGTTGCCACTGTTGTTTAGCAGGCCTGGGCCAGGTTCAAACCCACCAGCCTAGGTGTATGTAACTGGTGCCCTGCCCACTGAGCTACGAGCACCACAGTACTAGACCATTTTAATCAGGGACCTGGGCATCCTTGAATTTTGGCATCCTTGGGGGGGGGGGGGTTCTGCAATTAACTTGCCCTTCATAGGCAGAAATAATTTTATATGTCTCAGAACACATGAAGAGTTTTAGATAGTGATGCTGTGATTCTGGATAAGACGAGCACAAACTGGGGTCTGGGGACTGCTTAATGATATGGCCTTCTGCTATTGGGGGCCTACTGGTCCCAGGGTGCACTGTCAGCAGGGCTGTGCTCAGACACACCCATATTATGTGCCAAGAGTTAGAGATCCCTAAAGCAAGGACACTGGGGACAGTTTTTAATTTACCGATAAGTGAAATTTTAAAATCTGACAACTTTGAGTACTGCTATCCTGGTTTATTAAGCAGAGAGAAGTAATTCCCATGCCAGTATCATCCTCTTAACCTAAATGCAGTAATGCTGGCATGGCCCAGGGCTGGCAGGATGGTCTACATTGTAACTAACCTGAGATCACCATTTGCAGAAATGTGGCTTTGCCTTGATGTGAATATAGGAACAGATCCGAATGGGCAGCGCTCATCTTCCTCCGAGTGCCCTTTCTGCAGTTTTCACATAGCTTGAGCCCATCAGAAGGCAGCAGATACAAGGACGCTCTAGTGCAGCTTAACTCAGCCAAGAGGCCAAGCTCTGAGCAGCTGAGCTGAGTGGAGACAGAGCCACAGTGTCACGAGCCCCCAGCTGGGTGGTCCTAGGCAAGTTATCCGGCCTGATGATTTGCTCAAATGCAAAAAGGGATAAAGACAATACAATTTCATAATAAAACAGCCATCTTGGTGGCTCTACACTATTATGAGTACTGCTATTTATAGTAACTAGCTGTTCGCAAATTCTGGTGGCCACTGAAGTTTACCTAATGATAGGGGGCAATCAGGGAAAACTGTGTTCTTTGAAGTGACTTATTAAAAAGAAATAAATGAAAGCTGTAGTGTCAGCAATGTAACTTAATAAAACTGCTTTCTATTTTCCAAAAGTTTGGGCTGAAACTTCAGGCAAAATATCCTTGATTAAAACTCTGAAAAAGGCTTACAATACTCAGATTCTTTGGCTACCTGAGATAACACTCTGGGGTCTGCCCCAAAGGCAGGGAAATGGGTCGGGCACTGTAATTCCCACACTGCAAGCCCTCTCATTTGTCTTGATTTCTTTGAGGTGGGTAACACAAAAGAGATGGTGACTTCAATTTCTTGTATAATGAGGGATATTATTTAGTAATTGGCATAAAAATATTAAATTGTCATAGCTGTGCCATACATTAGGACAGAGGCCTAAAATCCATTTTCCTTAATGTTATCATCTTATTCAATAATCTACTTCTAAACATTTATCTTATAGAACAACAAAGAATAGCAGCAGTGGATAAATGAAACGTGGTATATCCCTACCACAGAATATGATTCAACAGTATGTGTACGGTTGGATGGACCTTGAAGATACAACACTCAGCGAGAGAAGCTGTCACAAAGGCCCATGATGCTCATGATGCCACCTACACGGAACATCCAGGACAGGCAATCTACACACCAAGGGTTAGTGGAGTGGGAGATGAAGGGAAACGTGGAATGGTAGCTGAGGAGGACTGGGTTTCTTTTTGAATTGATAAAAATGTTCTAATGCCGGGCGGCACCTGTGCCTCAGTGAGTAGGGCACCAGCCCCATATACCAAGGGTGGTGGGTTCGAACCCAGCCCGGGCCAAACTGCAACAAAAAATAGCCGGGTGGTGTGGCAGGTGCCTGTAGTCAGGAGGCTGACTCAGCTACTCAGGAGGCTGAGGCAAGAGAATCGCTTAAGCCCAGGAGTTGGAGGTTACTGTGAGCTGTGATGCCACAGCACTCTACAAAGGGCGACAAAGTGAGACTCTATCTCAAAAAAAAAAAAAAAAAAATGTTCTAATGCTAACGACAATGATGGCTGCACAACTTTGTGAATACAATGAATTTAAATGGGCGAATGATACGGTATGGAGTTAGATCTCAATAAAGCCATTACTAAAAATAACACAGGAATAACTGTAGTTACTGGGCGGTACACTTTTTGCAGATTATTTCATTTAAGTCTTATGAGAAGCCTATATAGTAGGTACCTTTATTATCTGCATTTTACAGATAAGGAAACTCAGCTGTAGAGAGATCAGGTAACTGGTCTTAAGGATGTTTGGCCAGTAAACCAGACAGCCACGTTCTTAACTCCTGCACGTGGACTCCAAGATGCAGGCTCAAGGAGAGGCCCTGCACTGCTGCTCCCAGCAGGACACTGGGCACAGCCTGAGTGTCCATCAGTGGAGGTCTATTTAAATACACACAGGTATCTTGTGCTTTGAAAAGAGTGAGATATTCTGTACACACTGCTATAGAAGATGACTGCAAAAACAAGGTAAGCAAATGCTTGTCTTTTTTGTTCCCATTTGCTTTCTTTTTATTATTATTATAAAAATCTACATATGAAAAAAATAAAAGTTTAGGGCAGCACCTATGGCTCAAAGGGGTAGGGCACCGGCCCATATGCTGGAGGTGGCGGGTTCAAACCCAATCCCGGCCAAAAACTGCAAAAAATTACAAAATAAATAAATAAATAAAAGTTTAAAAAAGTGATATACGTAGGGTGGCACCTGTGGCTCAAAGGAGTAGGGTGCCAGCCCCATACACCAGAGGTGATGGGTTCAAACCCAGCCCCGGCCAAAAACTGCAATAAAAAAAAAAAAAAGAAAGAAAGAAAAGAAAAGCGATATATGTAAGCGTATCAAAGTTTCACAATTTTCCATCATTTTTGATGAAAACCATTAACTGCCGTTTTTTCTGAGAAGTAGGTCATGATGGCAGGAACATTTCATTTTTAACTGGATACCTTTTGGCATCATTTGATTGGATTTTACCTTTTTGTGCAGTTTTTGGCAGGGGCTGAGTTTGAATCCGCCACCTCCAGCATATGGGGTCAGCGCCCTACTCCTTTGAGCACAGGCGCTGCCCAGGATTTCACTTTTTAAAACAATGACATGGTAGGGGCTATCCAGTCCTACTCCAGTTCTGAGGACACCTTCTCTTCCTCACCCACCATGCACCCTCCTGAGCAGCACATGGCCACTTTGTTTTATTTAAACCTCCTGATGTTTCAGCACTCTGTCCCTGAGCAGCCTGTGAGCTTCCTGAGAAAGACACTGTGCTTGTTTCTACAAAGCAGTGCCAGGCACATAAGAAGATCTTCTATACTTCTCTGCTGTTATTGATCACACAATATGAGACAAATGAGTAAATACATCATAGTCAAAGACTTGACCTCAACTGCCAGCATCAAGGATGTAGCCAGTGATGAGTGGACGGAGGGCACCATGCTGGAAACGACTTTCTGTCACACGGACCATCTGCTCCCACTAGGATTGAGAATATGGTGGCACAAGCAGCCTTGACTGGAACTCAAGAAAATGATTTATTTCTTCAATTAAACACATTTACTTGCATCTATTCCCAGAGAATTTATAGAGCCATAATCCCTTCCATCTCTAATGCTTTTCATCATCTTTTCCTAATTAATTGCGCTATGTAAATTTATTGATCTAAAACTTTGTAGGCATAAACATTACTCACGCAGTGATCCAGCATCACATTGCCAGCAGATCAAGCTTAATCAGGTTCTACCGTTTTCTAAATTATATATGTTATTAGACAAGATTCATTTAATTCTGCATCTAACAGCTATAGCTTATTATACTGGCTGCTTCAAGATACTTATAGCAACTCACTGTCATATCTGCACTATTAACTATCTCAGGATACAATTAATAAAATGGAATTAACTGACATAATAGTGGGTTTTGGCATGATATAAAATATGCTTTACTGTGCTTTTGTGGAAAAAAAAAGATTAAGAAAGGTATATCATCCAAGTAAAATTTCTAAAGTTGCTACCTTATAGATCAATATAAAATTTCTTTTTTTTTTTTTTTTTGTAGAGACAGAGTCTCACTTTATGGCCCTCGGTAGAGTGCCGTGGCCTCACACAGCTCACAGCAACCTCCAACTCCTGGGCTTAGGCGATTCTCTTGCCTCAGCCTCCCGAGTAGCTGGGACTACAGGCGCCCGCCACAACGCCCGGCTATTTTTTGGTTGCAGTTTGGCCGGGGCCGGGTTTGAACCCGCCACCCTCGGTATATGGGGCCGGCGCCTTACCGACTGAGCCACAGGCGCCGCCCGATCAATATAAAATTTCTTCACAAGAGTGTTTATGTAGCCGGGTGTTGTGGTGGGCACCTGTAGTCCCAGCTACTCGGGAGGCTGAGGCAAGAGAATCGCTTAAGCCCAGGAGTTGGAGGTTGCTGTGAGCTATGTGATGCCATGGCACTCTACCTAGGTCCATAAAGTGAAACTCTGTCTCTACAAAAAAAAAAAAAAAAAAAAAAAAGAAGTGTTTATGGATTATGACAGCAGTATTTCACCCAAGTTAACACCAAAAGAAAGTAAGTAGTAATTTTTTTTTATATAAACCAGATAATATATATTGAACAAAACCTACCATGGTTTTCCAATAAGCTATTTAGGAACTGGGCTGCAGGGATGTGACATAGAATTTGAAACATGCAGGTGAATTTCTAAATTCTGAGGACTGGAAAATAATATGTCCTCAGCAGTTTCAGCCTTTGTTCCATTTTCCAACCTCTCTTTTTTTTTTCATGCCACATTCTAATCCCTTGACCAATTACCTGCTAATTGAACCCCTTTAGGATCATGCTCCTCTTTTAGGACTTCATTTAGTTGCAAAAATGAGCCCATTAAGGAGGTAAAATTTTAAATGAGTGTGCAGAGTAAAAACAATGAGGAAAGGGAAGATGACAATACTCTAGCCAGCCAGTGTAGGCTTTGTCCACACCACTTGTCTATACCACGAGACAGCTTGCCAGGGGACTCTGCAATCTTCTGCAGAATCCGTTTACATGCTCCAGAAGACCCCAAGGAAGGGCCGAGGAAGAAGCCAGCTCTTCTCTGGCCCTACTGAGAGGGCTGGTCTAGCATCCCCAGTCAGATTGCCACAGGCTGTCTGCCTAATGGCCTGTGTGGTCATGGCCTGCTCTGAGGGAAAGTGTCCTCAAGTGGGAGCAGAAAACAAGAACATTCAGATCACAAGTCCCTTCTGCTCCCTGGTACCTCAGAGGTTCTCACCCTCTATCAGTAACAGTTCTGCCGCGAACCAACAGGAGATATGCAGATACAAAGAGGAGGTTAATTATGGAGCCCAAGAAGTCCCACGATGTGTGGTGTGTATGCTGGAGGCCCACGACAGCCCATGCTTTAAAGCTCTGTCTCAGTCTGCAGGCCGAGAACCAGGAGAATCAATGTCCGAGGGCAGAAGATGGATGTCTCAGCTCACATGGGAGGAAAATTCATCCTTTCTCCTCCTTTTTGTTCTGTGTGGCCTTCAACGGATTGGGTGATGCTTCTCCACACTGGTGAGGGCAGATCTTTACTCACTCCACTGATCTAAGTGCTATTTCTTCCAGAAACATCCTTACAGACACACACAGAAATAACGTGTAACCAGCTATCAGGTTACCCTCAGCCTAGTCAAGTTGGTGCATAAAATCAACCGCCACAGAGCCCTAGAGGATCTGATGAGAGCTACACACCGCATCCCCACAGGCCTGTGAGGCAGATGGACTAGACTCTGCCCTGAGTGGCGGAGGTCCCTGGATTGGTAAAGCCTGCTCATGGACCTGTCACCCGGGTTAAGAAACCTGCCCTGAAATCCCCCTTTTGGACACTGTATTACTTAATGCCTCAAAAGAAAATCTTCATTAAAAATTTCTTTTAAAGCTAAGATTTTCTCAGAAAAACTGTGTTCCTCTTCGATACAGGTAATATTTTGTTTCTTTGACAACTCTCTCTGTCTAGACTTTCAACTTATCTGTACCAACCACAAGGACTCTTTAAGATCCGGTTATCTGTTTCTGCCTCTGGTCCTGACTTCCTACGTGAACTTACATTTTCTTTGCTCCTGACTTATATTTATTTCTTACTTATATTAATAATTTTATGCTGTGTGCTTTTTGTTCATTTTAAACCTACCCAAATGCTTCATAGAACAAACAAGCAAATAAGGCAATTTTAAGCTTTTGATCCAAATATTGGAATCCAGACAGAAAAAACACGGAAGCCCCCCCACCCCCCGGCCTTTCAATCAAAAGGCAGCTGTTAACTAGTCCCTATTATTAAGGTCCTATCATTTCTTTTCATTGAAAAAACAAACATCTGTATCTTCCCAGCCACAATTAAGACTTCTGGCCTTTAGTTAAAGGTAGTGTCAGTCTGGCCCTGGGCTGACGCTTTGGTTCACTGTAGCACCTGCAAGTTGACTAAGATGCGGCAGCTCCAGCCCCTCAAACAGCACTGAGAGTGTGCAGATGTGCAAGTGGGCGTGGGCTCTGAGTCTGGGCCGCAGGGGTCGGGTTCACCCGGGAACTTGGATGGCAAGAAAACGAGATTTTTACCAACTTCTGTTTTTTTTTTTTTGTTTTTTTTAAGATAGAGTTTCACTATGTCGCCCTTGGTAAAGTGCTGTAGCATCACAGCTCACAGCAACCTCAAACTCTTGGGCTTAAGCGATTCTCTTGCCTCAACCCTCCGAGTAGCTGGGACTACAGGTGCCCGCCACAATGTCCGGCTAGTTTTTAGTTACAGCTGTCATTGTTGTTTAGCAGGCCCAGGCCAGGCTCAAACAGCCACCTTCAGTGTATGTGGCTGGTACCCTACTCACTAAGCTACAGGCACCAAGCCACCAACTTCTGATATTTAGCATTTTCTTCTATTATTAAGTTAGAAAAAAAGAAAAATCACACAAGTACTGATGTCCCTGTGGCTTCCCCCATCCCCCCCACCCCCCGGAAATCACATGGATGTTCCTGATCACATCACAGTTCTTACAGACACCTCAGGGTATTATGCTCATCACCACTCTGAAACTATGGCAGCTATCAGCCCTGTGGTTAGACTGCACTACATAATAGATCAACTCAGAAGCATGTATGTTATCATGTCAAATAGTTCATAAAGTATCTTGGTAACTGTATTTTAAAATAATTGGTTTCCTTGAAAATCCTATGCATCTTATGTATTTTAAAACATTGTTCTGAGATGGGACCCAAGGGGATTCACAAGGTGCCAAAGTGGTCCAAGACACAAAGGGCTGACACAGCCATCAGCCAATGTGCCTGCACTGCCATTCCAGCACATGGCAAGTGCTGGCAGAGGCGGAAGGATGATCACACACTTAATCAGAAACAACTTTTCAAGTAATGCTCCAAGTTCCCTAATTAGTAATATTGCGTAAATTAGTTCAAGCCACTTTAATCAGCCTCAGCACAAGGCAGGTATTGTCACTGATTACTTGGATGCTTTCACGGGGCTCATAATGGATGTGAAGGAGCGCAGAGCTGAGGGGCTTGGCTGATTGCTCCCAGGTTACTGCTCAGCATTCAGGCCATACACGTCCTACTGAAAAATCCAAGTGCCGACAGCCCCAGCCCATTCTGGGGCCTAGTGGTATTCGAACTAGGATGTCACTTTCCTGCCTAGAACCCTCCTTTTATCTTTTCTGTGTTAAAACTGTAGGGTGAACTGCCTTTAAATTTAGGCATTTCTTGAAGCCTAGAGTAGGCACTTAAAAACCCAAGGCTAATTATACAGCTGAGGAAATGAATGTGATTTAACTAAGCTGCTTTTTGCAAAGACAAACAAACAGGCCCTCCTCTAATACAGACAAAAAGGTTTCTGTTTAATGGAAACTTTCTGAGGATCTTGTATGTGGTAGGCAGTGCAGGAACTTACCACTTACATGGCAGGGAGTGAGCCTGTCAGTTACACAAGAGATAACATGGAAGGGAAGTGCCAGTCAGTCTCCAGGGAACTGCAGAGCACGATGCCGCGTGTTCACTCTGCGCAAACTCCCAAACCCAGGCAATCCACTTTGACTGTCAAGCCTGAAGAAATACTCACCTGAGCATATCTGAGGATGCCCACAATAGCACTACCTATATTAGCTCCGGCCTGGGGCTACCACAAGATTATCAGTCCTGGGGCGGCGCCTGTGGCTCAGTGAGTAGGGCACCAGCCCCATAGGCCGAGGGTGGCGGGTTCAAACCCAGCCCAGGCCAAACTGCAACAACAACAACAACAACAAAAATAGCCAGGCGTTGTGGTGGGCGCCTGTAGTCCCAGCTGCTCGGGAGGCTGAGGCAAGAGAATTGCATAAGCCCAAGAGTTAGAGGTTGCTGTGAGCCATGTGATGCCACGGCACTCTACCGGAGGGCGGTACAGTGAGACTCTGTCTCTACAAAAAAAAAAAAAAAAAAGATTATCACTCCTGGTTATGACCAGGAGGGAGGATTAACCAATTAAGAGACTCCCGTCCATAGGAGGCAAGGTAGTTATTAAAAGCCTGACATAAATCTG
Organism: Nycticebus coucang; assembly: GCF_027406575.1. NCBI lineage: Eukaryota > Metazoa > Chordata > Mammalia > Primates > Lorisidae > Nycticebus > Nycticebus coucang. The sequence goes on from NC_069791.1 coordinate 110,122,907, forward strand.
TACACACAAACATAAAAAGATTTTGCCAATAGATGAAAAGAGGAAAAGTAAATTACAGAACAGTGTACCCAGTATGATCACATTTATATTTAAGAGAAGTTGAATCACATGTTTGCATTTAGCTTGGGTGACCCCAAGGGAAAGCACTTGGTGGGAGACAAGGGCCAAAGTTTATTCCACATACAGATTTTAAACCTTTAAAGAAAATGCATTGACATGTTACCTGTATAATTTAAAAATCTAATAAACTAACAATAAAACTGGACCCTCTCTACCCTAGTCTAAATGCTAGAGAAAATTTTTCTTAAAAACAGAAAAATTTCATGTTTTCATGTATCTGTATTTCTAGATGATTCACTAATGTAACACAAACTTTAGACGTGCTTAGCACAAAATAGGCACTTAACATGGATTTGTTAAATAAATGAACGGAACTTGCACTGGGCACTTCCCATGCTGCTGGTGGCATGCGAAGGATCATGGGAGACACACATTCTGACCTGCATTCACTGAATTCATCTCCACATGCTTCTCACTGGGAACTAAATGAAAATACACTTGAAAATAAACACATACCTCTACTGCCCTTTAGGAACTTGGAGCCGAGCTGGGGGGAAGTGGACTCGCAGATGTTGGAGGAATGAGATAAGGCCCTTTTCTGGCTGCAGCCTTAATACTGGCTTTGTTTTTTTAATTATGCCTCTGAGGGGCAGCTTATCATTGCCTGTCTTGTACCAGAATTATGTTCATGTGTTTGTGTCTGCCCAAGTGCAGCCAAAAATACCAACCTTCCTGGACTGTATGAACCACAGGAGTACCAAAGCAAAGGCTCTATTCTCTGTGTAAAGCCAGCACGCCAAAGCTTTCTACCTTTGCCGAATGGCTTTCTTCCCAATTAGACATCTCCAAGTACAGAAGGAGTCTTGACGGCATTTGGCCATGGCTACTCTGATCAGGACCTCGACCCAGGCCTTCACATCTAATTTAAGGTGAATGGTTACTGAACTAGATGAAACAGAACCTCCATCTCTCTCTGGCCTTTTTCCTGATGGAAGGGCACGAGTCCCTTTATCAGTAATTCTACTTTACATTCCTGCAGCGTATCCCACTCTGATGATTCACTTACTCTCCTCTCCAGCCTTCTGCAGCCCTATTTGCAGAAGTCCAGCCCATCTTTCCCTTGAAGTTAAGACTTTTCTCCCTAAGTGGATTATCTGCACTCATCAATAGCAAACATCACTTCTGGGCATGCTCTCTCTCCTCCAATTTGCTGAAACATTTCTGAATTCAATTCCATTTTTATATTGTATCACTTTGGTCCCAAGAGAAATAGTCCCAAAAATTCAAATAAGATGTCTGGGATGCTTTTAACTGTGAAAATGTGGTGTACTGTACAACAGATGTGCAGAACTTGACTTGGGGAACTACAATGAAAAGCCTTCTACTGCCAGTGATGAAAGGCTTCTTCATCTATAAATCCAAAAGTATTAATTGTGTAGATTTGGAAGTCTTATCCAAAACCCACTGGGCCCGATCTCCTCTGAAAGTTGGAGTTTTAAAAACTTTAGAATGGTAATTCCAGGCATGAAGCACATAGTAAATAACACCTCAACCTGATGCTTGGGGAGGACCCTGAAATGAACCAGTTTCACTAGCAAAACATGTGAATATTCTAAGTAGGATTAATAAAGACTTAGCCTCATGTCATTTCAAGGCAGCGTTGCTCCCAACTGGGTTAGTTTCATACTTAAGAAAAAACTCTTTGTTTCCAGAGTCTTCTAAACTTTGGAAGGGCAGATAAGAAATTATGGTCAAGTACCTGCCCTACATCAAAGAGCCAGCTGTAGCTCTCCTGGACATTCCACATAAAGATCCTTTGAAGCAGATATGCAGGGTTATTTTCCTAAACCTTAAAATGAAGTTTCGAAAGTCCTGCATAGGAAAGGTCATCCAGTTTTGTTCAAACTGTTACATAAAAAGCAAAACAAAACCTATAAACTTAAAGCACTTCCTTTGAAAGCTGAGCATGATAGATCTAAAGGAATGACAGTTCTCATGCTAAACACCATTATCTTTAACACTTAAAAGGAATTTTCACAACCCATTTACACACACACAAACATTACATCTAATACACTGAAAAGAAAAAAACAGAGGGCCCTGTGCAGTTTAGCACAGACTGAGTACCATATCTGAAATGCTTGGGACTTGGATTTCAGATTTTTTCAGATTTTGAAATATTAGCACATACATAAAAAGATGTCTTGGGAATGGGACTGAAGTCTAAACGTGAAATACATTTGTTTCATATGTACCTTATTCACATGGCCTGAAGGTAACTTGATAGAATATTCCTAATTTCGGGTGGCACCTGTGGCTCAAGGAGTAGGGCACCGGTCCCATATGCCGGAGGTGGCGGGTTCAAACCCAGCCCTGGCCAAAAACCACAGAAAAATAAATAAATAAATAAATAAATATCTAAAAAAAAAAAAAAGAATATTCCTAATTTCATGAAAGAAAGTGTGTGCACAGAGCCAGCAGGAAGCACAGCAGACGCGTCTCCCTGCCCCTGAGAACAAACACTCCAGGGCTGCCCGCTCCTGTGGGCAGTCCCCCACTCGCTGCCGTGAGCAGCCGCTTTCTCACACCTAAATGCCTCACAGTAAAAGCTGTGATGTCGCATTACTACAGGAGAAAAGTAATGTGTTCAGGGCCACTAAGCCCATTAGCATTACCAGAACCGTCTAGCGGGTGAACAACCACAACGACAGACAGGGCGGGCTTTCAGTGGCTACCTGTGACGCTGAGTTTTGATTAAAAGGTTAATGTACGTTATATTTTATCTTCTGGTGAGAAGGAACATGGTGTTGAGGGACTAGGCAGTAGGTCCTCTAGATTTGCAGAGGTGTGCTGCTGGATGGCTTTGTAAAATATTTCCTCAGAGTCATCTGCCTTATTAACAGTGGTTTCTGTGCTTAGAAGTCTTTGACTTAATAAACTGACGTGATTTCTTTTTCTGTTCTGAATGCACATTGCTCTAGTTCTTCAATAGCCTGTACATTACTATTGTTTGAATATCTGTCCCCCTCTCAAATTCGTGTTGAAATTTATCCCCAGTGTGGCAGTACTGAGAAGGTGGGCCTTTCAGGGGGGAGGCGGAGCCCTCATGAAGGGGTTAAGCCACTCGTGAATTACTGGGTTATCAATGGAGTGCACCTGGTGGCTTTCTGCGAACAGGAAGCAGACCTGAGACAAATACTCAGCCCCTCTGCCAAGTGCTGAGAAGACGGCCATCACCACATGAAGTCCCTGCACCTTGACTTCTTGGCCTCCATGCTACTGAGAAATAAATTTTAGTTCTTGTAAATTACCCAGTTTCACATATTCTGTGATAAGCAAAAGAAAATGGACTGAGACACACATTGCACCGTGTCACCTGTAGGCACCTAGACACGCGCTGTACCGTGTCACCTGTAGGCACCTAGACACGCGCTGCACCGTGTCACCTGTAGGCACCTAGACACGCGCTGCACCGTGTCACCTGTAGGCACCGAGGCACGCGCTGCACTGTGTCACCTGTAGGCACCGAGGCACGCGCTGCACCGTGTCACCTGTGCACTGAGACACGCGCTGCACCGTGTCACCTGTAGGCACCGAGACACACGCTGCACCGTGTCACCTGTAGGCACCGAGGCACGCGCTGCACCGTGTCACCTGTAGGCACCGAGGCACGCGCTGCACCGTGTCAGCTGTAGGCACCGAGGCACGCGCTGCACCGTGTCACCTGTGCACCGAGACACGCGCTGCACCGTGTCACCTGTAGGCACCGAGACACGCGCTGCACCGTGTCACCTGTAGGCACCGAGGCACGCGCTGCACCGTGTCACCTGTAGGCACCGAGGCACGCGCTGCACCGTGTCACCTGTGCACCGAGACACGCGCTGCACCGTGTCACCTGTAGGCACCGAGACACGCGCTGCACCGTGTCACCCGTAGGCACCGAGACACGCGCTGCACCGTGTCACCCGTAGGCACCGAGACACGCGCTGCACCGTGTCACCCGTAGGCACCGAGACACACATTGCACCATGTCATCTATAGCACTCTTTCTGCAGTTATTAAACATCACCTGCAATGTCACTATTACAGGCTGAATATCTCTTATCCAAAACGCTTGGGACCAGAGGTGTGGAATTTTCTACTGTGATGCTAGGTCAGTGCTCCAGAAGTTTCAGATTATAGAGTATTTCAAATTTTCAGATTAGGGATGCTCAACATGTAACAGCTTCGCAAACTTTATTGTTCATAAGACTCACTTGGGGACATTGTTAAAATGCTGATTATGACCTAGGAGATCTGGATGGGGTAAAGACTGGGCACCTCGGACAAGCTCCAGGTGCTGCTCTGGGGACTGCCCCGAGAAGCCAGGCTGCAGTGGGGAGTGCATGAGGTTCGGAAACAGATGAACTTGAGTCCTCCACTTATAAGCTGAGTGGCCTCGGGCAAAGTAATTCACTGCTCTAAGCCAGTCTCCCTGCCAGGCAAAATGGAAATAACAATGGCACCTGCTTTGCAAGACTGGAATGAGTAGATGAGCTAGAAGCACAGTTCCTGGCAGATAATGGACCATCTGCTAACAGCTTTGGCAGGCTTAATAATGTCCCCCAAAGATGCTCAACATTCCTAACCCCTGCAACTTGTGAACGTTATTACCTTATATGGCAAAAATAGGGCTTGCAGATGTGATTAAGTTAAGGATCTTGAGATGGAGAGATTATACCAGATTATTGGAATGTGCCCAATATTCACAGTGGAGGAGTCTGAGTAATAGAGAATAGAGAATGGAGCAGAGGTCAGAGGAGAGAACATGCAATGCCGCTGGCTTTGGAGATGGAAGAAGGGGCAAGAAAGAAGAGATGGGCAGCCCCTGGAAGCTGGACCCTCCAGAAGGAAGAGCCCTCTGCAGACTCATGTTGGACGTCTGATGTCCAGAATGAGAAGGGAAGGAACATGTTGAAGTCACTCAGTTTGCGGCAACTTTTCACAGCAATGACGAGAAAGTAACACATCATCTATTAGAGTAATGCTGATGCAAGCTTGCCTCCCTGTGCGGAGCAGAGGAGTTCTAAGGCTTCACCTGGACCATGCGACAGGGGCCCATGCAGAGGGGACACGCCAAGAGCTCTCTGCGGAGACTTTGTATGAAGGGAAGAGTTCATCCCTATTGTCTGTTTTGTGTGATTATGGGAAATTTTTTTTTTTGTAGAGACAGAGTCTCACTTTACTGCCCTCAGTAGAGTGCCCTGACGTCACAGGATTCACAGCAACCTCCAGCTCTTGGGCTTCCGCGATTCTCCTGCTTCAGCCTCCCGAGCAGCTGGGACTACAGGCGCCGCCACAACGCCCAGCTATTTTTTTGTTGCAGTTCGGCCGGGGCTGGGTTTGAACCCACCACCCTCGGTATATGGGGCTGGTGCCCTACTCACTGAGCCACAGGCGCCACCCGATTATGGGAATTTTTAATAAACAGGGATGGATGTGTGTGTGTATGACAAACTATGCTAAGGGCTCCAAGGAATCTCTGCTCCCCTAATTGTACAATCCCATTTCAATTTGTCAGCTTTACACATAATTGTTGAAATCTAACAAGGCTCCTGGGACAGTGTCAGTGGGTCGATGCCTCAATGTCAATGGACTGACAAGAGTAACCCTGGGCTCATGAGGAAAGGGTGAAAATCAATGGTCTCAGTATTTGTACAAATCTTCATTTGGTATTTATAATGTGGCTTACCCCATAGCGAAGCTTTATAAAACAATAAAATACCAAGATAACCAAAAAGATCTTTGCAGAATGAAAATGTGTCTCAAAAATAAAAAGACAAAGAAGCTTGCATTTCTCAGGGTTTTCCCTGGGGCTTGGCACCAAGGGCTCCTCTTAGCCTCCAAGCTTTTTTGCTTCCCTCACCAGACTCTATCCCCATATCAGCACCTGGTCTCTCATTCCCACTATTATTCCACAGCCTCTAGCACTGTAACCACACTCAGTTTGCACACAGTAAGTGTATGTGGATAAATGAATATTATGATGGATACTTATAATTGAAAAGTGTATTATTACTGTCACTAAAAAAAGCATTACTCCGAATAGTTCTTTTTCTCCATTTTTAACTTAAATCTACGTGGCCCAAGATATTATTTATGGTAGAACTAAAAGTATGCTGATTTTATTTGCCTATTAATATATGCACCTGGTAATTAACAATGTGCTTAAGCAGTCAGAACAAATAATTACTTTTCTGATGTCTACTGCCTTGCATGAGCTGAACAAGAGGAATGCTGCCTACTGCATATTAAAACATGGTAACTAGTTTTAAAATGTTCTGTTTAATCTCAGACCACAATATTCAAAACAGTTACAGACCTTTCATATGTGAAAACCCTATAAACAGTCCAAATTTTCAGAATAGATTATGAATTCTGCTTGAGTTACATGGAATATAAAATACATGTTCAAAAGTTTGCCAATTCACATTTACAAAATCTTTTGACCAACTGGTAGGACGGATCATAAAAACCACATCTTTTAATTTATAATGTTTAATTTATGCTCACTGTATTTTATTTAAGAAGCAATGTAATTGCATGGATAGCTTTTATTTTTAATCTGATTTTGAAATATGACTGAATACATTAGCAGAATTCAGAGTGAGTTTGGTAAACATCTATGAGAACATGTTATATAATTCTAGTGAGCCCTGTAATATTCTGTTTTTAAGGAGAAGAAACCACTGAACAGAAAAATATTAAATTTGAAATTTTATTTTCACGTGTCCAATAAAAGCAGATGTTTGTTCACTGTGTGGTCCAGAGTGAGAGCTCTAGCTGACATGCATATAGGGCCATATAATCCCAAAGAAACCGGTGAACTGGAAATTAGACCATTTGGGAAGTGGCATTAATCTGTTTGGTCTGCCTATCACCTTGGTTCACCTGAGAAAGCTCTGAATGCTGCTATCATGTCTGATTCCTTCTGAGGCCAAGGCACTCTGCAGTCGCTTCAAAACTGTAGTCGCAGCTAAAACTTTAGCTCTCACAAAACAGAACTCAGGACCATCCCTGTGAACGTTCTCTGCACCAAGCTGCTGAGATGTTCATTGCCTGTACAAAGGTATAGAGCGCTCTGTCCCTGTACTGTGTAGCCCCAGACTGCTGAGGTTTTTAATTCCTCCTGCCTCAATAGGCTCTTGGCTCAGAATCTGAGCCCCTAAGATGATGAGGGGTTTGTGCACACTCACCCAGTTCATTGACGGCAGGCATGGGCTGGCATCGGCCACCCGAGCTGTAAGTCAGGTCTCTGCCCGTTACCCTCATGTTCTCTCGCCTATCCTGCCACCTGCCATGATAGCAGCTTCACCAGGGAGGACACCGTGGTTCTACTTGGTGAGAGCCAGCGACGTGGCATGTCCATATATACGGCTGTGTAAAATGCAAGTAAGCCAAGAATGAGGGTGGGTCTCAGGGTTCTCTCTGCTGGCTACATGCCCTGGACTTTAGACAGAGCAGTTTTCCCTGCCCTTTTCCATTCATCATCAGGGTTTGTTCTGGTTTTGTGCCTCAGTGGGGAAGAACTAATGCACCCAGGCTTCCTCCAGGGTGCCTCAGCTCCTAAAAGAGTCAGACATCGCAACAGGACTAAAAGTCTTGGTTTGTAAGGTGAAGTTAGCCAAAAACAGATATCCAGACCTGTTAGCCAAAAACAGACCAGTGCTATGTTTTCTACAATGGTTTTTAGGTCACCTCTGCCTCCTTAAGGGATAGGGGCATTTTCCATTTGCTTATTAACTTGCTTGCTGGACTTTATTCTTCCCTAAGAGAGGACTTAAGAGTAGAAAAAAACAAAAAAGGAAAAGCGTTTCAGAAAGCATGTGTGATTGTTGTGTTTCTAGTATTTCACTCTTCTTTAGAGAAACCACCTGTTCTTCAGACCACATGGGTGTAGTGGACCCAACCCTACACCACCGCTGCAGGGGGTCATGTGAGCTAGATGGGTCTGGGACTTTGATTGAACCACCAACACTATGACAAGCATATAAACCCAGAGCTCCCAGGAGCCACTATCCAGCAAAGGGCCCCATGTGAATGAAAGGAGAGCTCAGTGATGGAAGAGAGGAGTCCTATTAACAACCTCTGCACCCCTGAATCCAGCTGTACCCGAAGCCCAGATCTGCCCCTGTACTTCACAATCCTGTGAGGCAACACATACTCTAAAAAAAAAACCTAATCCAGTTTAAATTAGACTTCTGTCACTTGCAACCAAAAAAGCACCAACAAATACATGGAGAAATAAAAGCGTTAAGAAGAAAGGAAATGAGAAGATTACATTTATGGATATGGTGTGTCTGGAAGGAGTTCAAGTTTGTCCCTGGAAATGCAGAAAGATGATACGTGGAAATCTGTCCCATTTTTCATATGAAGCTCAGATGATCAGAACTGCAGTTCTGCCTAATTACTGTGATTAATCTCGCCAAACTCTAAATATAAAATGAGTGTGCACTCTCTGGAGCTTAGTGATCCTGTAACAGTCATGAAGGGGAAAAATGTGTCTGGAGCAAAATGAGGAGGAAAAGTCACAAGTGACAAGCCAACTCTTACCTGGCATGGCATGGATGAGGTCACCACACAGCACCAAGAACCTGGGTTTGGGGTTCAGCTTGTTGATGGCCTGGACGGCTTGCTCAGTTAGCCGGATCTCCTGCTCCCACTCATCACCGCCACTGTCACAGTTCCCAGTGGACCAGGCCTTCATCAGTCCAAACTGCGGGTCTGCACCCTGGATAAAGTAGAATGGACCCTTCCATTCCCTTTCCTTTTCTTAAAAAAGAGAGAGAGAGAGAAGAGAGAAATATAAAATCCACCAGGGAGAGCAACCAGGTTACCCATGCAAGTGGATACAATATTTTTCCTAAATTAAGTAGGTCATTTTAATAAGTTGCTGTTCAAACATACCATTTTCCTGTCACAGTCTAGAGATTTTGATTTGTACTAATTATGCCTGGGACCTGGTGATTCCCAAAGGCCAGGAAAAAGCACGTGGGCTGCTACAGCCATGTGGCCAAGCTGTTTGTTTATGAGCTTGGCGGCCGCAAGGAAGCACAGAGACACAACAGAACAGTATATATGAATGCTCAGTAATAGTTTCTTAATTAGAATTAAAAATGCCAAAGACTGAATGCTGCCAGAAGTATTATATTTAAATTATGAGGTGAAGAGAAATGCATACACATCTTTTCTGCCAGGTTTTGTGGCACCATTTGCACTGTTTCAGGGGAATGTGACAGAATTTTAATTATAAAACTTGGTGCTCTGAAGCTCTGGCTATCTGGTGGAAAACAAGGGGCCAAAATGAAATCTTGAAATGAGTAAGTCAACAAGAAGAAAGAAAGAAAGAAAGAAAGAAAGACAGACAGACAGACAGAAAGAAAGAAAGAAAGAAAGAAAGAAAGAAAGAAAGAAAGAAAGAAAGAAAGAAAGAAAGAAAGAAAGAAAGAAAGAAGGTAACACTGCAAAGAAAGGCAGTATGAGATAGCAAGGTGTGAGGCGGGGGGCTGGGTGGGGACTCTTTATGTTCTGGAAAGGGCTTCAGGTCCCCTGGAATTGTCCAGCTGGCTCTTCCGGTTGGTGCTGCTGGACGGAATCTTTGCGGGCCTCAGTTATCTACCCTTATACATCTCAGAACTGCTCCTGGTGCCTGCCTGGGCAGAGCTGGAATGGCCATTAGTGGGCATGGAAACCCTGTGGTTTCAAACTTGTCTCTTACGGAGGTAGCTACAGAACCCTGGCTTTAATCACAATCTTACGTGGCAGACCAATGTCGAAAACATGTAAAACAGAGCTGTTCCCAGGGAGCAGCATCTGGGACTCCCACTGCCTGTGCTGGATCTGGGGAAGGACAGAGGACCCCCAACCTGCAGCCCCTTTCTTCATCTCCAAAGGAAACTGAGGCTTAGGAAGATGGCATGATCTGCCAAATGGCCCATCAGCACTTAGCAGCAGGGACAAAATTACCTTGTAACCTTGAGACTGTTTTCTTTTTAATAAATTAATGCATTATGCACGTTAATTAAATAAATGGCATTTTGTTTGCAAGTCATAATGATAGTATAATTTCCAGAAAGCTCCTCAAAATCATTTCATGTCCATGTGTTTGATATGTTCATCTGTTCAATAAATATCTACTGAGAGCTCATGGTTTGCCAGGCAGGCCCCATGTGAGATGCTGGTGATATGAGGGGGACTGTGAAGAAGAGGTCCCTGCTGTCCTAGTGTTTGATTCTGAGCAAGAAAATATACAGTGAACAGCTAAATAAGCAGGGAAGAGACAAGAGAGCCCTATGAGCTGTGCGAAGAATCAAGAGTCAGGCAGTGGCTGATTTAATTAGATGGACAGGAAAGGCCCCTCTGAGGTGAGGACATTTAAGCTGAGATCTAAATAACAAAAAAGAGCTACTGGTAACCTTTTAAAATACCACAGCTACCTTCCCACCCACCATACTCAGCTTACTATCATCTGAGAGTAGACTCTGGCTTTAGGCCACCTTTCTCTTCTTAATTTTTCAGAATTTTACAAAACGTGTGAACAAACAAAAAAACTTTTACATACACTAAATATAAAATATTCTATATTTTATAGAATAAAATACATGTGCATGTTAACCTACCAGTCCCTGACCACACCACCGATGTTGAAACCAGCTGGAAATCAGTCTGAACAAAGCCTAGCAGGGACAGATGGATCCAACTCTCTTCTACTCAGCCCTCACCATGTGGGGTAGAAGGACTCCAAGACAGCCCCAAAGATCCCTGCCTGGAGATCGCACATCATTGTGCAACCCTATCCCCTTTAGTGGAGCTACCCCTAGCAACCTGCTTCTAATAAACAAATACCATGATCGGAGGTCCCTTCACAGGGCAGGCCAAAAAAATGACTATGAAATTCATTCTTTCTCCTCAACTCCCTTCTTCACTCTGGAGCCCTTAATCTGGAGGTAAAAAGCTGCCATGTTCTAAACAGCCCTATGGAGAGACCAAGAAGGGGGCAAGAAACAGGGAACCCCCTGGCCAACATCCCCTGAGGAACTGAATTCTGCCAACAACCATGCCCATGAACTTGGAAAAGAATATTCCCCTGTTGAGCTTTTGGATGAGACCACAGCCCAGCTGACACCTTGACTGAAACCTTAAGAGACTGCAGCAGCTAAGCGGCACCCAGATCCCTGCAGAATCTGTGAGAGACTACTTATCTGCTGTTTCAAGCCGCTGAGTTTCGGGATAATTGGTTACACAACGATAGTTACCTACAAGGCAGGCACTGCAGATAGAGGGACCTTCAAGAAGGACCCAACAAGATTTCCTGAAGATCTGAATGCTGTCATAAAAAAAAAAAAATTGAGAATCTCCTTTGTCTTTTTAAGTTAATTGTTGGCATCATTTATTTATTTTGCTTCCGTAATAACCTTTTTATACCACTGAATGCTTTTAGCTGTGTTCCTATTTCTGAGGCTATTTGCAGGGTTGTTTAAACTGGATGAATTAATCAAAACCAGATCAGGGAGGTGATCAACGCTCCAGGGCTGCTGCATAAATCAACCTTCTACAATGGAGTTTATAAACAGCTCCCTAAAGCAAACATTTTAACAAATAGTTTCCCATGACAAATAGAGTTTCAAATTGTCAATAGTCCTTGGAGCTATTAAAACAAATCTTTCAATATTACTTGCTTACTTAGTAAAAACTTAGAACCTGGATTTATGATGACATGGTATAAAATAAATAGATTTGACCTAAAATAAATGACAGTTCACCTATCAATAATGAAATCTAACTTATCTAATAAGATAATTTGCTGAGTCAGGGCTCTACAATCTCAAAAGCAGCTGGATCCTCACGGGTTTCTGCTCCAGAAGAACCTGACGGTCTTTGATCTCATCTGAATTTTAATCAAGGCTGACTTGAGGATATTTTAGGAATCCTTGAGGAGGAATCTTTTGTAAATGTATACCTCTCCCAACCCTCAAAAGGTCAGCTTTGTACATTATGAAAGTGAATTCTTAACAGTATTTATGTTGGATTATTTCACCGGAGTTACCCCCAATACAGGGTCCAGGTATAAGTTAAGAGATGTCTAGAAGGGCCAGAGAAAGCTTGTGGCACCATCCCTCCCAGGGCAAAGTCCCGCATCTCTGGAAGCCCTCTGGACACACTGTTCTGGCAATCTGAGCTATGGAAGTCTGCATAAGCTGAGGTCTGTCGCTAAAGCACCCTTATACATGCAGCATTTGTCATTATGAAAAAAAAGACACTTAGGGAACCAGTTGTTTTTCTCCCTAGCTTTCCTAGATAAAGAGCTTAAATATGAGACAGCCCAGTTAAACAGAAAATGCCTGACAACTCCAGTCAAGGAGTTGAAGTGCCTGGAAATGAGGGCTGAGGAAGAGGGACAAGGTGGTCTCCTGAGTGCAGCAAGAGGGCAGCTACTCATGGGCACAGAGAGCAGCACCGAGCCCCAGACTCTGTCCTTGCATCGGCATCACCTGGCCCCATCCCAGGCCTACTGAGTCAGCACCTGCATCTCCCTGAATCCCCAGGTGACTTGTGTGCACATCCAAGTCTGGGCAGCTCTGGCCTGCAACTAACCAACGTGCTTTAACTTACCAGCAATTTAATGATGCTGGATGAGAAATAGAAGCAGAGAAACTTTTATTTCCCTAAACCAAAACAACCCGTCACGGGGGTTTTGTTGGTGGTGGTGGTGGTGGCATATTTTTTATTTTGTTTTGGTTTTGTTTTGTGTATTTCTCTGTTCATTTTTTGAACAGAGCTGGCCTATGTCAGCTGTTTGGCCCCAAACACTTCTTGGTATTATTGATTACTATCTAACGATCGCCCTCTAAATTGCCTTTCAAAACCTAATCAAGTTTCTGTGAAAGGTAAGAACTTAAGTCAAGAAATGCATTATTAAGTGAGGTTTTTGAGACTTTCTATGATTCTGTCGTATATAATAGAAGCACTCATGAGAAAGTATGTGCGTGCAGCTCACAGAGTTTATAAAAGCACAGCAGAGAGGTATGTATTCTACTAAAAATTGATAAAAGAACATAGTCAGGGGCAGGCAGGGTGGCTCACGCCTATAATCCCAGCACTCTGGGAGGTCAAGATGGGAGGATTGCTTGAGCTTAGGAGTTTGAATCCAGCCTGAGCAAGAAGCAAGACCCCCATCTCCATTAAAAATACAAAAAATTACCTATAATCCTAGCCACTCAGGAGGCTGAGGCAGGAGCATCACTTGAACCCAAACAACTGGGCTTGTTGCAGTGAGCTATGACAATGCTACTGTACTCTAGCCATCCTGACAGAGTAAAACACAGTCTCAAAAAAAGAAAAAATAAGAAGCCAGTCAGGGGCCTTAATTGATAACTATGATAAAGTCAAGGTTGAATTTTGAGACAAAATACTTAGAGAAAGAATGAAAAAAAAAAAGGTAGTTAATTGAATAAAGGTCTCGTTTCTGACCCAGATGACACAAAGCTCCGGATATGCCTTTAGGGGATCTGGTGTTAACATACAGTGAAGCATCTTCTCATTTAACTGAAACACTTACATCCACTATGAATAAGAACGTCCACAATGAATTCGACCTTTTCAGTGTTACTATTTTAACAAAGTCAGAGATGGTAATTTAGCTATCTACTACTATATCACCAGTTACTGCAGACGTCATGGCTTAAAACACAGACTCTGTGAAAGCCTGGTGTGGCTCAGCCAGTCCTCTGCTCTGGAACTCACACAAGCTACAGTCAAAGGGCTGGTCAAAGCTGAGGTCTTATCCGAAGACTCCTGGGGCAGCATCTGCTTTCCAAGCTCACCTACGTCGTTGCTGGCAGGACTCAGCCCCTTGCAGGTTACGGGCCTGAGGGCTTCAGGTTCATGCTGAATGCTGGTGGGAAGCCACCCTCAGTGCCCTGTCACATGGGCCTCTCCAGTATGGCAGCTCACAACATGAAAACCGGCTTCATCAAAGCCAGCAAGGCAGAGGATCTGCTAGCAGATGGAAGTTACAGTCTTAGGCACCATACTGATGGGAATAACACCCCATCACTTCTGCTGCTTCTGCTCATTGTAGTCTAGTGATAGGCAGCCCGTACACAAGGGAATCTGAGTAGTAGGGGGAATCACTGGGCCAGCTCTGAGTCTGCCACTGAAGGTAATATAAAACCCAAGGCTTGGACTCACATACTTGACTCATCTCAGTTATTCTTGAAGTACACACCTGACTTTTGGTATTGAGGTGAGTAAACCCAGTTACTGCAGCCCATCCTAGTGATACCAGAAAGCTTAACTCACACAAGCCCACCTTTTCCCATCCAGTACTGGAAGTTGTCAGGGCTGGAGAAACTCTCAGAGTTTACTTTAACCAGCTTTTCCTTTGACCAAGGGTGGGATGCTGAGGCCTGGCTGGGGAAGGGGAGGAAATATTAGGTTGAGGTTCAAGTTCAAAGTCACACAGCAAATAACCAGCAGCTTTCTATCTGAGAGCTGCTCAGAATCTCAGTGGGCTAGTGAACACCATGAAGATGGACGGTGTCTTGGGCTGCTTCCAAGTCGTGCACCTTGATAGTATCATTGATGTCTTTATTTTGCAGTTTTTGGCTGGGGCTGGGTTTTAACCCCCCCACCTCTGGCATATGGGGCCGGCACCCTACTCCTTTGAACCACAGGCGCCGCCCGTAACATTGTTGCCTTTAACAAACTTCCTTCAAATAGAACATCCTGGTAAATTAGACCCCGTATACAAAGACAATGGTGCTGAGACCCAGAGCTCTTCCCCAGAAGGCTGTGCCTGACTCTTTCATGGTCCCTGCCAAAAGCACAGAGCTGACTGTTGGTACAAGTTGGGCCTAGACATCTATCTTCTGCAGGGACTAAATGGTGATCCCCTCCAGGGGTCACACGCTTGAGGATGAGGTCTGGCTAGCACACACAGTGGGCCCACACAGTGTTTAGAAAATTATGAATTTGTTGCTAACATTTTTAATTCATTAGTTTCTTATATATACCTGGCTTTCTGGAATCCCTTGGAAAATCTGGTCACATTGAACCCAAAGGGAGTGACTGCCCCTTTATACAGGGCTTGTGCTCTTGAATTTGCCACAGTCCACAGCTGGCCCAGCTGGCCCCAGGTCCTGTAAGCATCTGCAGTGATATGCCCTTCTTAGGGCGAACCTACCACTTTGCTTAGAGGTGAAGAACAGGTGACACAGCAAAGGCAAATAAACTGATCATGATCTACAAAGGCTGAGGGGCAAACCAGGCCGGAACTTTGCTTGTTCTGCCACAAAATGTCCAATCTAGGTGATCATACAGGTGAGATTATATAGAGAGAAGATGTAGCCATCTACAAGTGCCTACATCTGTCCAAAGGACAAGGCTAAAAAAATCAGTTACCATAATTTTCTAAATCAAAATTTTAAATTAATTTTGAAATATCTTTTAAGAGAAAATTGGCCTTAGAAATCAGATTTATTTATTGTAGAGAGGATAATAAGATCTGAACACCTCTAAATTTTAGCTGATTGATAAGAGATTGTCAAAAAAATATATTGCAAAATTGAGGGATAGTAAATTTTGAGGGGTATTAAACTATGGACAGAAAAAGCCTGTGAGTTTTCTTTAAACATTATCAGGTACAAAGCCACTGCTTACAGAGAAGAATCTTAAAAACCTGTAAGAATTCACCCAAAGTTTTACCATAATCCCTCCTGTGGAACTCTGTTTATGTGCCGATATCCTGCATGAAAGACAGATATTCAAATTGCAATTGCTTTTTGCAGTTGCACTTTTCATATCATGAACTTATGTTTTCTTGGCTTTGTCTCTAACGATATATTTCCTCTCTCATTTTTATGACCTTTTGGGTATATCTGTCAATTGCTAATAAAAGGGGACTTTTTAATATATACCAAGAATTAAAAATTTCATTGATCTTTTCACTATTAACAGTTAATCAATGAATAACTATAATTAATGCATTCCCAAAAGCAAATGAATCAATTTTTATCACCCAACTAGGAAAAGGCCCAGGGTATGAATGTAACCTTAGTATAATACTCTGTGTTTGCAGGATGTGCTAAGCCTGTTGCTTGTATGCAACCTCATATAATTCACGGGAGAATACAATGATAAATACCTATCTTAGTTTTCAAAGAGAAAAGTCAGATTTTCTTAAATCTAAGTTTGTTTTTGGAAGACAGAGTTAAAAAGACACTACTGGTCAGTCTGATGAGCAAGGCTGTCACCCCACGTCACATCATCACATTGTAAGGACATTTGAGAATTCAAACAGTCTGACCAGTAAGGCTGTCATCCCATGTCACATCGTCACATTGTAAGGACATTTGAGAATTCAAGCAGTCTGACCAGCAAGGCTGTCACCCCACATCACATCGTCACATTGTAAGGACATTTGAGAATTCAAACAGTCTGACCAGCAAGGCTGTCACCCCATGTCACATCGTCACATCGTAAGGACATTTGAGAATTCAAGCAGTCTGACAAGCAAGGCTCTCACCCCACGTCACATCGTCAGAACATCTAAGAATTCAAGGTTTTGGCTCTAGTTAATTTATCTGACTCAAAATAATACATGAATTGGAAATACCCTAAGAGGTTGTATTTCTTCACTTGACTAGAAAACCATAAAATCTACTTTAAAATGATTCAAACTTAGTATGTTTGTCTTTCTAGACACATCCAGGCTCCCAGCTTGTCTCATCAGTACCTTAAATTTAACACTTTCATAGACGGATTCATCATCTTTCCTTCAAGATAAGCTTTTTCCCAGGCTCATGCCTGGAATCCCAGCACTTTGGGGAGCCAAGGAGGGAGAGTTGCTTGAGGCCAGGAGTTTGAGACCAGCCTGAGCAACACAGCAAGACCATATTTCTACAAAAAGTAAAAAAAATATATATATATCTGGACATGATAGCCTCCAGCTACTTGGGAGACTGAGGCAGGAGGATGGCTTGAGTCCAGGCATTTGAGGCTGCAGTGAACTATGACACCACAGCACTCTAGCCTGGGCAACACAGCATGAACCTTCCTCAATCAATCAATTAATCAATCAAAAACTAAAAGTAAAGACTGGTTCCTTCTCCAGATGTCCCTAATTTTGCCTCTGCCAATCTACAGATCTTAGGATCCTGAGTCACTGCAGGCAGCTGACCAGCTCTTGGCCTTCTGTGGCTACAACATCTCCTGCAGGGACCCCACCTTCGTATCCCCACCAGGGGCAGGGGCAGGGGCTGTGAGAGCAGCTCCCTGCAGCAACCCCTGATTCCAGTCCATACTGTCTCTTCCTAAACCCTGACCCAGAGCACCAAATCCGTGACAAAGGAACCCCTCGAAACTCTAGGGAAGGCCTGTATTTGCCTTCCCTTTCCAGCATCATCGGCATGTAACACTGAGTCCTGGCGTGCATCAGCAAATATTTGGTAAACAGATAAGTGAAGGTGTCAATGGCTTCCTGCTCATTCCAAAGCTCTAGCTCTTCCAACTGTATCTAGCACTGGGCCCACGAGGCCTCCCCAGTGGTGCTAGTCCTGGTAGCCAGGGATGACTCTGACATTCGACAATGTCTAGAGACCTTTTTTGGAGATCTCACTGGGGAGTGGGTGGTGCTACTAGAATCCAGTGGATACAGGCCAGGGGTGATGCTAATCAACCCACAACACACAAGGCAGGGCCCCACAATAAAGAACTATCCAGTCCATAATGCCAAGCACGCTGAAAGTGAGGAATTCTGCTTAAGATCCACCAGGGGATCTCTCGAAGATGGACCATACCTGCTCCCAACACACCCCATACCGTCCCCCACATCACCTTACATCCTCTGGGGTAAGCTCTCGCTTCCACCAGCTCTTCCTGCTGAAATCCTATCTGGTTCAAATGTTGCCACTGCCATAAGCCACCCTCCACCCCCTGCAGATGCAACTTGACCTCTTTCACTCATTTCAGCATGTTGTGAGCACCCACCTGTGACCAGTCACTGGACATTCAACAGGTCCCAGTCTTGAAGATGTTACAGGATCATGGGAGATGTGCAATAAACAAGCAAATAACTGAGTTAGTTACACATTGTGCAGCTGCTACTGCAGGAGTTATCAGGGTGATCACGGGAGTCTGTGGGGACACACTCCAGACAGGGGACACGGCCAAGAACCAAGGCTCGAGCAAGAGACAAGTGGACAGGCCACACCTCTGGACACACAGGACTGTGGGCTTCCATCTCCCGGAGTATTAACTAGTCAGTGCAGTCCTGACTCTCAGGATTGATTGCCCAAGTTCAAATTCCATTTCCATTCCTTACCAATGTGTGACCTGATGCAAGTTCCTTAACCTCTCTGACCTTAGTTTCCTTATCTGTAAAGTAGGAATAATGGCACCTCCCTCAAAAGGTGCAGAATTAAGGAGTTAATACACGTAAAGCACCTCGACCAGGCACAAAGTGGCCCAATGTGAGTTACTGTTGCCATGACTACTATACAAGGGAACCCCTGCCCTTGTCTTGGCAGAGGCAAGGCTACTGTTCCCACAGCACCTAGCAGGGTTCAGAAAACCCTTGATGGGAAAGACACCCATTTACATGCTTTGATTTTAAACATAACACCTATTCCTTTATGTATTGTGGATATTGTTCTGGTTATAAACCAGCAAAGATGGGTAGCTTTACAGCTGCCTGGAGGGTTTCTGGCTGAAGAGCAAACGCCAACAAAATGCAATTTTTGCAGTTTCTCACAATAGCAGTCTGCACAGTGAATCACAATCTAAATGTCTTTAGCAATACCCTTCATCTTCTCTGGGGACTAATCTTATTTTAGTGGTTTAAAAAAAAAAAAAACAGCAGCTAAACAATATTCACCACTCTGGGACTCTTCCTGGTTTAACAGTCTAAATATCACGAGTGTAAAGCTGCGAGAATTTAATGCAGCAGATAACAGTGTCCACTATTAATGGCTGCTAAGGGGTTGGAGGTCAGGGACAGTCGGCAGGGCAGGGTTTCTTCTATGGTGTCATGAAAATGTTCTAAGATTGACTTGTGATGGTCAATCTGTGAATATGCTAGAAGTCACCAACTTGTACAGTCTAGAGAATGAATTACAGTCTATGTGAATGTGTCTAATGTGAACTGTATCCCCTTCAGGACCCCGTCCCCCACCCAAGTAATTAATTGGCTGTGACAGCAGTTTCCTCAGTCCAAATTACTTGTCCTAAGTCTAGGTTGAATAGTCTTTCTCTGAAATGCTGGAGACCAGAAGTGTTCCAGAATAAAGATGTTTTCAGATTTTGGAACACTGCATATACAAACTGGCTGAGCATTCCTAACCTGAGCATCTGAAATCCCAAATGCTCCCGGGAGCACTGGACATGAGCCTTCAGCATCATGCCAGCAGCCAAAATGTGCCTCACCTTGGGAGCATTTCTGATTTTGGATTTGGGATGCTCAACCTGTACCAAAGTGAATTTACCCAACTTTAAATTATCCAAAAGGTAGTTTCTGAGATACACAAAAGCCCTGAGCCATGGCTTGGCATCCTGCCCAAGTCCCTGTGCAACCCTGCAGAGCAGTAAGAAAACACCGACGCTGGGGCTTCTTTGCCACGCAGCTTTCAGCATCACTGGCTTCGGCTGATGCTGTTCTGGACAACAGCTGAAGGGGGAAAACTTATTTCCAGACCCTCCCTCATTTTCCAAGAGCAGAACTCTATTTGGGGCTTGCTCGTTTGGGGTGGATGTCTGCAGTAACCTTCCTTATTCCCATGTTCCTTTGCCAAGAAGGCAGGCAGCGCTTTGGAGAGAACTGGACAAGGTACCTTATCTGAGCAGCTGTAGCCCTCTAGGGAAAAGGCCAGCACACGGATGGCCTGGGAAGATGCAGCTCCATGAGAAGAGCCCGCATGGGATGCAAAACCTCTGCCTGCAGACGCCTTTGAGTAGCACAAGAGCTGGACAGCCACCTGGGATGTCATGCAAGGAATTCTACTGGTTTTTTTAATACCTTGGTTTCAGCTTTGTTTTGTCCACAGATTTTACGGTGTGTGTGAGCAGTGGGCTGGGCAGAGACACACAGGTGACCAAGGGGTAGTGGTATTATATTCATTCATAGTCATCCATTTACTCAGTATCAAATGGCCTCTGACTGTCCACAACTGCCAGATACTGTCCTACATCTAGAAACCCTCCAGGAATTTATAGTCTAGAGGTAAGAAAAGACAACAAAATCAGAGGAAGAAACACACAATTGTAAGTGGTAATTAAAGTGTCATAAAGGAAGAGGAAGTGAAAGCGAATGACAGGGGATCTAATCTAGGATGGGACAATCAGCACGAGCTTCTTTCAAACTGTGACCTGAAGAATATGGAGCTATCAGGGAAAAATGAGAAGGCCAGGGAAAAGCTGTGTCGGGGTGTGTGTGTGTGTGTGTGTATGTGAACTCCCTTTTTTGTATCAAAGAGATTCATCTGAATGCTGCAAAGGAATGTACTACAGGGGCAAGCGTGGATGCAGAGACCGTTGGTACTGTCCAGGTGCAAGATGGTGGTGGCCACTGTTACAATAGTGAGAGCCGTGATGGAGGGTGGTGGGCAAAGCCAAGGTGTACTCTGCAGGTCGAATGCATAGGACCAGAGATAGTCTGGAGATGGCGAAGAGGGAGGGGAACATGCTTTGGGGGCTAGGACAAAGGGCTGGGAGCCAGGAAAGCAGAATCCTCTTCTGAACCTACTCACTTACTAGTTTGGGGACCTAAAATTAGCAGTGTCTCAATGCCCTGGGGCAGATGAAGCCAATGCACACCAAAGTCAATGTGTGCATTATCGCAGCCGCACCTCCAAACAGATCCTGACAACTCTCCATGTAACTTCATAAACGAGGGCCTGAGACGACGTATGGCTCGGTTTTGTTCGTTTTCTTTTTCAAGCAAGGCTACACAAGAAGCCTGATCATTCTCTCCACAATTATCTCCTGACTATACATCAGACTTGGTTCTAAGAACCAACTGGCCACAGCTCTAGAACGATCGAGGTTTCCAGCCTGGTGTTACTGCCCCTTCCTCACTGCAGGGTTTGGCTAAGTTAAAAATCACACAGTGAACAAACACATAAGTTGTCAGTTAGGCCTCTCCACTAAGACGCGCTCTTCACAGATCTGCCCTATAAGCGGAAGGTTTTACCAACGTGCTCCGTGCCCTCTGAGAACGAACCTCCAGTCACCCAGCCACTCTCCCCAGTCCTGCGTTCTGCACACTTCTGTGCCTTCCCTGGAGAAGTGTGCTCCCCATACGTCCAATGAGAGCTGTCCTCGAATGTATGCTAGCGCTTATTTTTAAATCAACAAATTTAGTAAATTGCACAAACAGAAATATGAATGTAAAAAGAGTTGCTCCCAATGCACTAAGATGAATGCCCTGGGAATAAATGCAAGCTGGTAAAAATAAAGTATACTGATGAGTTAGGTGTTGGAAGGACAAGTGTAAAAGATTTGGAAGAAAAATAAATTAAACCTAAAATTCTTCACTCAAAGTGTTTTCCAAGTGATTTTCCTTCCTTTTCTTTTTATTCCCTACGGCTGAACTTTGACCCAAATGATTTTAGACTGCTCCACTGGAAAAAATCCAAACTAGAAAAGATTCACTATGGGTGTTGTTTATACAAAAAGTTTATACAGCAGGCCTCTCTGTAAACACACAGTCCAGCAGAAGTCCTTGTCCCAACCTCAAAAGACTGGTAAATAAATGTACATTTATGGTTCACAGTCAAATAAAATATTAAAAGAGTGTATAATGTTTCACAATTCCTCTCTCATTTTTTCTATTATTGACCAACTCTCCAGCTTCCACTATAGTTAAACAATGATGGGAATTTTCTAACAAATTAGGCCCTTATAACTTATCATACATAATATCAAATCAAAATAGACCTAGACCTAAAGGCAAGAATTCAAACTATAAAAATCTTAGAAGAAAACATAGGAGTAAATCTTCATGATTTTTAGTTACACAAAGATTTCTTAAATATGACATCAAAATCACAGTGATAAAAGAAAAAACTGATGAACTGGACTTCATAAAAATTTCAAACTTTAATTCCATAAATAATGTCATCTAGAAAAATAAAAGGATAATCCATAGAATGAGAGAAAATATCTGCAAGTCATGTACAGGCATAACTTGTTTTATTGTACTTTGCATATACGGTGATTTTTAGCAGTTGGGAGGTTCGGGGCAAACCTGCACGGATCTATCTGCACCATTTCCCCAACACCATGTACTCACTTTGTGTCTCTGTGTCATATTTTGGTAATTCTTGCAATATTTCAAACTTTTTCATTATTATTATATCTGTTATGGTGATCTGTGATCAGCATCTTTGGTGTTACTATTGTGATTGTTTTGGGGTACCATGTTAAGACTGGGCAAATGGAACTGACGTAATACATGTTCTGACTGCTCCAAGGAGCAGCCATTCAGCCATTCTCTCTCACTCTCTCGGGGCCTGCCTACCCTGAGTCACAACCATATTGAAATTAGGCCAATTAATAACCCTACAGTGGCCTCTAAGTGTTCAAATGAAAGGAAGAGTCACATGTCCTTTACTTTCAATAGAAAGCTAGAAATGATTAGGCTTAGTGAGGAAGGTATGATGAAAGCCAAGGCTAGGTTTCTGTGCCAAACAGTAAGCCAAGTTGTAAGTGCAAAGTTCTTAAAGGAAATTAAAAGTACTATTTCATTGAACACTCTATTGTATTATATAATAAAAAATAAGAAATCAAAATAGGGTGATTACTGATGGAGAAAGTTTGGGTGGTCTTGGTAGATAAATCAAACCAGCCACTATAGTCTCTTAAGCTGAAAGAAACCTACTTCAGAAGAAAGGCCCTAACTCTATTCAATTCATGAAGCCCTCAAGAGATGAGGAAGCTGCAGGAGAAAAGTTTGAAGCTAGCAGAAGTTGGTTCATGAGGTTTAAGAGAAGAAGCCACCTCCATAACATAAAAGTGCAAGGTGAAACAAGTTGCTGATGTAGAAGCTGCAGCAAGTTATGCAGCAGATCTAGCTAAGCTTACTGATGAAGGCGGCTACACTAAACAACAGATTTTCAGGTAGACAAGACAGCCTTCTCTCGGAAGAAGTTGCCATCTGAGACTTTCATAGCCAGAAAGAAGTCAGTGCCTGGCTTCAAAACTCCAAAGGATAGGCCGACTTTCTTTTGGGGACTAATACCAACGGTGATCTTAAGCAGAAGCCAGTGTTCACATACCATTCCAAAATCCTAGGCCCCTTCAGAATTATGCTACATCTACTCTGCCTGTGCTATGTAAATGGACAAAGCCCAGATGATAGGACTTCTGTTTACAGCATAGTTAACTGAATATTTTAAGCCCACTGTTGAGACACACTGCTAAGAAAAAAAGATTCCTTTCAAAATATAGCTGTTCATTGAAAGTGCACCTGGTCACCCAAAAGCTCTGATGGAGGTGCACAAGATGAATGGTGTTCTCATACCTGCTAACACAACATCCATTCTGCGACCTATGCATCAAGAACTCATTTTGACTTCTAAGTCTAATTACTTAAGAAATATATTCCGTACGGCTATAGCTGCCACAAATGGTGCTTTCTCTGATGGATGTGGCCAAAGTAAACTGAAAAGAATTCACCATTCTAGATAACATTAAGAATATTAAGATTCTTGGAAGGTCAAAACACCAACATTAACAGGAGTTTTGAAGAAGCTGATTCCAACCCTCAGGCCTGTATAAACTAAAATCCTAAGCACCGCTTTTGCAGGGTCCCCTCTTACCACATCCAAACGTAACTGATGAAGGGAACCCCACAAAAACTTAACACTGATTCCTGGCCATGAAGGAAGGAGGTTAGACACACCTTGTTATAATTCCACCCTTTTGGAGTTAGATACAACAACTGACCAGCCTTAAGGTTAAAAGAGAAATCATGAGACTGACAAAACAGACTGTAGCAATAAGATACTACATTATTACCAGGACTGAAGGCATCCACGTGGAGGCAAGACCTTCCACCAGCATAAAGACTTACTTGCTGAAAGCTCAGATGATCATTAGCATTTTTAGCAATGAAGTATTTTTGGTGTACGGATATTGTTTTTTAGACATAATGCTATTTCACACTTAACAGACAACAGTATTGTGTAAATTCACTATATTTAGAAAAAATTCACGGGAATTGAATGTACAGTGTTCTAGGACCGAAGCCACGGTGTTTCTGGGGTATGCCTGTATGTGACAAGGGACTTGCATCCAAAATGTATCAAGAACTCTTACAGCTCAATAATAAAAAGATAAATTAAAAAGCAAAGAACCTGAACAGACATTTAAAGATACACAAATGGCCAATACGCACACAGAAGGACGTCCCCCGCAAATCAAAACCCCAGTGAGATCCAACTCACACCCACTGGATGGCTGTAACAATAAAGACTGACAATAACAGACGTGGGCAAGGGCATAGAGAGATACAAGCCTTATACGCTGCTGGGGGGAATGCAAAACGGTGCAGCTGCTTTGGAAAACTCTTCGGTTTTCAGAAAGGTACCTACCCCAAAAGAAAACATATGTCCACATAAGGATTTGTTTGTGGCTGTTCATAGCAGCTTTCTTCATAACAAAAGTGCCCAAATGAGTGAATGTCCAGCAATGCCAAAGAAAAAATGCCCAAATGTTCACCAGTAGTGGATGAATAAACAAAATTTAGTTATTTATATAATGGAATATCATTTAGTAAAAAGGAGCACAGCACTGATTCATGCTACAAAACAGATGAGCAGAGCCCCACAAACCCATGTGCTAAGGCTAAGAAGGCAGTTACACAAAACCACATACGGTAAGATTACATTTACGTGAAACATCCAGAAAAGGCAAATCTACTGGGGCAAATTAGCTGTTGCTTGCGCTAGAAATGGGCATATGGACCCCCAAGTGGGTATAAATGCTTCTTTTTCTGGGAAGGGGAGATGTTCTGTACCACCTTGTAAATTTACTAAAAACTCTTGAATTGGAAACTTAAATGAATGAATAGTACAGTATATACATTATACCTCAATAATAATTAATAAATAAAAAAGCAAAAAAAAGGCATTCAAAGATAAAAGTAAATTTGTCTTTTAGAAACCTATTACTGTCAACTTTTTACATAATAATGAGTGCTGGTCACTACACTTTTTTTTTTTTTGTAGTTTTTGGCCGGGGCTGGGCTTGAACCTGTCACTTCAGCATATGGGGCTGGTGCCCTGCCCCTTTGAGCCACAGGCGCTGCCCTCACTGCACCTTTTGACTGATTACAATGAGGACATGATTAATAATCCAAAATTCTACACAGGGCCCCCCCTATTTAGGGCTCATGCTTGTGATCCCAGCACTCTGGAAGACCAAGGCAGAAGGATGCTTGAACTCAGGAGTTCAATACCAGCCTGAGCAAGTGCAAGACCCTATCTCTACTAAAAACAGAAAAATTAGCTGGGTGTGGTGGTGGATAGCTATAGCCCCAGCTACTCCGGAGGCTGAGGCAAGAGGATCACTTGAACCTAGGAGTTTGAGGTTGCTGTGAGCTAGGCTGGCACTCTGACCTGGAACAACTCTCTCTCAAAAAAAGTCCTATTTAGTCATAGAACACTTCCCAAATGTGAGGTTAACTAGTATGGCCTAAATGTATGTCACAAATAAAAAGTATTCATTTCACGCTCAGCACCCGTAGTTTAGTGAGTAGGGCTCCAGCTACATACATCGAGGCTGCTGGGCTCGAACCTGACCCAGGCCTGCTAAACAACAATGACAACTGCAACAAGAAAGTAGCCAGGTGTTGTGGCAGGCGCCTGTAGCCCCAGCTATTTGGGAGGCTGAGGCAAGAGAATCTCTTAAGCCCAAGAGTTTGAGGTTGCTGTGAGCTGTGACACCATGGCACTCTACCAAGGGCAACAAAGTAAGACTCTGTCTCAAAAAAAGTATTCATTTCACCTTCATCATCATCCTGTTAAATTTTTTTAAACCACAATATTTTCAACAACTGTTCAAATCTGAATAAGCATTTCCTGGTGTATTATTTCTAAAAACGTTTTTAGGTGAGACCCACCTAAAGAGATGGAAAGAATTATTTTTTACTGAGACTCCACTTATTCCCTGCCACATGAAAAGGTTTCTAAACAGAACTAAGAAATACTCACCAATAGGGAAGACAGCACCTAGGAAACAGCTATAGAGGTTTAAAATGTCTGGGAAAACAATCTTTTTAAGAATACCACCCAAGAGGGCGGTGCCTGTGGCTCAAAGGAGTAGGGCAGTGGGCCCATATGCGGGAGGTGGCGGGTTCAAACCCAGCCCCGGCCAAAAAAATGAAAAAGAATACCACCCAAGAGTCCTGTTCTCTGAGGTGGAAAATATTATAGTGGCAAAATGAACTGGAAGAACAGATAAGCACCTAAAAATATATGTCTTTTTAAAAATACATCTTACCTTGATCATTTCTCCCTTTCAGAGTTTCTTCAAAACAAACACAAACCTCTCCAAAGCAGTTATTTGCTAGGAGGAAGTAGTCCTAATTATGACATTAGTCAAAGAAATACAATTATCAATTTGCCTAATTAAAATGACTATCTGAACATGCCTTAGGAATGTGAGCCTCCTCAGGTGAGACGTGTACAATTTATTTTTTTACAAACATCTGCCCACAGAGCCTAGCAGATTATGTTAACAGGAAACAGATGACTGAAGACAAGCTTCACCCCTAACACTGCAGGAAGACGTTGATAGGATAACACTGCTCACGTCAATCACTGGGGTGAAACCTTGCGTAACCGTTAAGTTCATCTGTGAAACAAACTGTTTAAGGAGCTAATTCTGGAGGGGGCTTTTAGTGCAGAAGGCGAGGGTCTTCAGAGCTGTGATTTTAGGCACAGTTGCTTGAGTTAAGCAAACCTCTCTGACAGGCTCTGTGTGTTCTGGCAAGACAAGGGCAAAAGCCTCTTCCTTCAATTTCTGAGTCCGCCCTTGAGGCAACTCTGCTGGCTGGAGTCTGTTTTCTTTCCCACAGAGCCTGGACTAGCCTTTGGCACCTAAGGGCACCCGTCCACATGGCCAGTGGGGCTAACAGGTTGAGCCCATGGGAAGGTCAATGGACACAACAAAAGCAGCTGAGGGCTGGGACTCAGCACCCAGTGCAGTGAACCCAGAAAACTTGGGGATGCGGTGCAGCACTCAGGGGAGCCTCTAAAGGGCCAGTGCTGACAACCCCTCCCAGTCTTGCCTCTGAGATCTAGTGAATGCTGGGCGTCCAGGTCCTTCTATGTCTCTTCCCAGCTCAGCAGACAGGTGATCATCTCTCCTTTACCCCCATTCCTGTCCAGAGGACGTGTTCTCCTGTTCTCTGGTCCCACTGGAGGCCCCTTGGCAGCTCCAATGGCCTAGGAAGCTTCCATACCTCAATGCTCCTCAGAGCTCCTGAAATTTCCATCAGTCTCCACCCTCCCACCCCCGCCAGCTATAGCAAACACAGTCCAAATCCACAATGGGGGTGGGAGGGGTATGGATACACAGCTTCAGGACAAGTCCTCCAGCTTGAGCTTCCAATCAGTCTAGACCCCGGCTGCTCTAAAGTAGAAATCCTGTTGTTGCCATCACTTTATCTA
The DNA here is from genome assembly GCF_027406575.1 of Nycticebus coucang. Lineage (NCBI taxonomy): Eukaryota > Metazoa > Chordata > Mammalia > Primates > Lorisidae > Nycticebus > Nycticebus coucang. The sequence goes on from NC_069791.1 coordinate 110,150,674, forward strand.
GACCCTTTCTTTTCAAAATAGAAATCTGATCACCTTTTCCGTGTCCTCACCCATCCAAACTGAAACCCTTTGATGTTATTAGGATAGCACAGGACTCCTTAGTTACTGCCCAACCCTCCTGTCGGACCTCACACAATGCCTCACTCTGTTCAGGACTCAAAGGCTTCCCTGTACCCTCATCCTTCCCTTTTCCATCCTCCCACAAGGATGACTTTTACACTTGCTCTGTCCATGCTCTACAACAGCCCTCCCTCTCTTCACAGCCCAGTTAATTTACACCCACCCTTATGGGGTCAGAGGACCACTGTCCTCATTGGTCCACTGCTCCAATGAGAAGCCCTCACAGCATCTAACTCCTTGCTTCGCTGACATTTGCTGCAGCTGAGATTTCACTGGACTGTGGGACTGCAGGGCCAGTGCTGGGCTCTGCAACGTGCCAGAGTGCTGAATCACATCTGTTCTTTACTCATCTAGCAATTAGCACCATGGCTGGGGCAAACCAAGTGCTCAGTACATGCGATGAGTGGAGAAGTAGATGGGCAGACTATGGGTAGGTGGAGGGACACATGATGGACAGCCTGGCAGACAGATGGCCAGGTAAATGGACAGTCAGATGAAGGGACAGATAGACAGATGCTCAAAGAGTACCTTTGCTCCCAGAACCACTCCTCTCCCGAGCCCTCAATCCTATCATTTCCGATCTCCTTGGGTATCAGTCTCAATAATTATCCTGACTTATGAGGCCAGGCACTGTGGCTCACGCCTATAATCCCAGCACTCTGGGAGACCAAGGTGGGAAGATTGCTTGAACTCAGGAGTTTGAGACCAGCCTGAGCAAGAGTGAGACTTCATCTCTACGAAAAATAGAAAAATGAGGTAGGCATTACAGTAGGCACCAGTATTCCCAGCTACTCAGGAGGCTGAGGCAGGGGGATTGCTTGAACCCAGGAGTTTGTGAGTTAGGTTGAGGCCATGGCACCCTAGCTGGAGCAAATTCTCTTGCCCTTTGCATTCTCAAACCCAGATCCATCTCACATCATGATATGACCCTGAGAAAACTGCCTATCCTTTCTAAGCTTGATTTTCTTCTACTGTACAAAGAGGATAATCATAATAGCTACCTCAACAGGACCATTGTGAAGATGACCTAAGACAACCCCTATAAACCATGGCACATAGTACCTAACAGACCACAAACACTTGGTACAGCCTAGATGCTCCAGCTGTTCTTACCATCATTCTTACTACAATATTTTGAACTCTTCAGTTTGGGGCTCTCCTTTTCCAAAAAGCCTTCCTTTAGATCATTCCTCCTCTAAGCTGCTACTATCCGGTGTATACCTTGCATCACCAAATGGCTCCAATAGAACCCGACCTCCAACCCCTCCTCAAATACCATGCACCAGGCAAACCTGCCATCCTCTGCTCAGCTTCCATTCCCCTAAACACCATCTGACCCTGTGCGCCATCCAGCCTGAGTCCTCCTTCCTGGGTTTGGTGCCAAGGCCAGCTCTTGGTTTTACCTTCTAGAATTTCTAGCTGTCCTGCACTGAGTCCTCCGTGTCCTCCTGTTCTCACCCCTAAAGCTTACACTCACACACACCTGCCATGCCACACACTGCTTCTTGGCAATGCCATTGACTCCTACAGCAACACTATCTACTCCCCCTCTGCGATGCCACCTGCACGTACGTACATCCCCTGCCATGTACTCCATCCACAAGCTGCCTCAGATTCCTGAGGGCACCTCAAATCTACCTCCTCAAACCTGACCCTACTCTTCAGTCTCCAATTTCAGTTAATAGTCCTACTGTTACCCAGGATCAAACTTAAAATCCTGAGTCTGGCCACTGTAGTGGCCTCAGAAACCAACAGTTGCCAAGAATTATTTTCTGTGCCAAAGCTCTATGCCTACATTAGGAGCCTCTGAGGGCACATAACTTGACGACCCCCCACACACATATACATAATATACTGGAGAATAAAATAAATTATAAATATTTCTCAAACTGAAAAAAAAGGGATATGGCAAAGTAACAGAGAACTCTCATACATTGCTGGATGGATTATAAATCGGCTCAACCACTTTGGAAGGCAATTTGACCATATCTAGCAACACTTGAGATGATAATACCCTACAACCCAGAACATGGCTCCTGGATATAGGCCCTGGAGAAACTCACCCAGGCCTCTACAAAGAGACTTGTACAGAATGTTTATAACAGCACTGTTAGCAAGAGCAAAAAACAGAAACAGCTCCATGGCCACTGTCAGGATCCCAGCAGGAAATAGCTGGCATACTCAAATTAGGATAATTAAAGGAGGGTTTAAAAAGGGATTACTTGGGATGGGTTAGGTGTAGGGAAAATACAAGAGAAAGTTTAGTATCCCAAAGACAGAAAAGCAGAGCTGCTGCCACTCCCACACATCAAGGGAATAAAGGAGGAAGTGGTTACCCAAATCTGAAGAGTGTCTCAAGTAAAAGGCTGTCTTGAGAAGGAGTGACCCTGAAGGGAGGAATATACCAGCCCAAGAAAACACCACAGGAGGTGTGGCTACAGGAATACATGCACCAACTTTTGCTTCCCCCAGCCTCTAATCTCTCACATCAGGGCTCTGCACTGGCTGAACTCAAGAAGAAACCAGAGAGCAAGGGGCCCACTGAGGTAGCCCATGGAGTTCAACCCCCTAAGGTGTGGTCAGGAAGGGAGAGAGATTTAGAGAGGTAAAGGGAAGACACTCAGCACACCCATCAACAGAATGTAAAGAATATACTCATACAATGAAATACTGCCCAGCAGGAAAGTAAGTTGAGCTATTTATATCAATATGAATAAATCTCAAAAACTTCATGTTGGGGCTAGGTACAGTGACTCATGCCTATAATCCTAGCACTCTGGGAGGTCTGGGTTGGTGGAATGCCTGAGCTCACAGGTTCAAGACCAGCCTGAGCAGAGCAAGACCTCATCTTTACTAAAAATAGAATAACTGGGGCAAGAGGATCGCTTGAGCCAGAAAGTTGGAGGTTGCTGTGAGCCATGACACCATGGCACTCTACCCAGGCCGACAGATTGAGACTCTGACTCAAAACAAAGAAAAAAAAAAAAAAAATTTCATGTTGGTTCAAAAGGGCAAATTGCCTTAAATACAGTCATCCCTCAGTATCTGAGAGAAATTGGTCTCGGGACCCCAAGGGATGCCAAATCCATGGATGTTCAAGTCCCTTATACAAAATGACAGCATTTGCATATAACCTGTGGATACCACCCTCCCATATACTCTAAATCATTTCCAGTGTTACTTTAATACCTAATACAATGTAAATGCTACATAAATAATTGTCGGATTTTTCATTGGCATAATGTAATTTTTTATTTTCCCCCGCATGTAATTTGAAGCTGGTTGGCTCTGCAGATGTGGACCCAGAAAATACAGAAGGCTGACTATAGGTAGACAATGACACCATGGTAGATTGTGTTTTACTGAATTCACCATAGCTATTTTTCTGGCCCCACTCCCTCATCAAGAATTGCAAACAAATATGGTTCTAGCACTGCACTATAGAAGAAACGCACTTTAGATAGAGGAGCCAGGGAAAGTCTGAGAAAGTGAATGAACTTGAAGGGTAGACTAGGTGCGGGCCTCAGTACATGGCTTCCTAAGGAAGGGTGCATTGAGGGTGAACTGTTATGTTCAGTAATGAGGCTTGAAGCACATTTTCTGGGATGCGTTCACAACTTTAACTGTCTGATCTTCGTATCTTTTTCAGTACTTCCATGCTTTTCTCATGTTTTGTTTTATCTTGGCTAGTGCTTTGATTTCCCCACCCCTGGGGGGCACACACTAATGTCAGACAATGAAAATGAAGAAAAGCCAGACCCAATCTTTGTCAACCCCGCTAAGCTCAAAGGTTGTCGAATTGGTGTGGTTCTGTCTATACTGGAGAACCTCTGACATCAGGAAACCACAACCAATCACTTCCTCACCACACTGTCAAATGCCTAGGTATGAACTAGGTAACAGTTCAATTATGTGTTAGCTACTATTGCTGTTACTTTCATGAGTGTTTGCTAATGTATACCACCTGTATTTCTTCTATCACACCCTGCATTAATTAAACCCACAATTACCCTAAAAAAAAAAAAGGCTGAAAAAGAGCCAGGCTCACCAGCCCTACTGTGGGAGCAGACAAAGGCCGGCGCCAAGGCCCTCATGAAAGAAAGGCCTTGGCCCTTTTTAATGCAGTTCAGAAAAACCAGAGTAGCGGGAGAATTGAGCAAGCCAGAGAGTGACAAGCCTGAAGGAAGAAATGAGAACACAAGCCACATTGTGCAGAGCATTTGGGATGACTTCCCTAGGGCTATAAAGCTGTTACGTGCCTAGGAGGCAATTTGACTCCAGACAGCAAAGAGGACCAAAGAACCAAAACAAAACCTCCCTCCCAACTCATAGCTCAGGGACTAACATACGCTTAGCATCTAGCCAGATATCAGATCTGTGAACGTTTCCAACAACCCTATGAAGCAGGTATTATCAAACCCATTTTTACAGCGAGGCAGATTATCTAAACCCAAAATCCAAGCACTTAATCTGCCCTCCCTCTCTACTGTTCTGATGGGCACTGCTATCATTTCGGTGAATAACTCATACTATAGTAAATAACTGTAATTGTGGAGTACAAAATACTTTATGGCAAACTACCTTGATAAAAATAACCTCTAGCACGCACCGAGTGCTTATTCAATGCCACCCACAACTTCATTAGTATTCCCATTTTACAGATGAGAAAACTGAGGCCACGGCGTGGTGAGGAATACAACCAAAATTGGGGCTTGGAAACCAGATCTAACCGCGGAGCCCAAGCTTTTATCACGCTGTACTGCCTTCCTCTTTCCTTCTCTCAGGAACGTCAAGGCCGCTGGGACTCAATTCTGAACAGCGCCCCTGAGATCCCCGAGAACACGAGGCGACGCCACTGCTTGAGTCCCCATTCCCTGGTGCAGCTTCGGATGGAGCCCGGCAGGACACGCGTACACCTACACCGAAGGTTCCCTCGGCGGAAGGTTCCGCAATCCTGGGGTCCCCTCCCCAGGCGAAGCTCTGGCAGTACCTGCGGGAAACGCCTCCAGGGTCCTGCCCCGGGCTCTGTGAAAAACACCTCCCGCCTCCGCAGCCGACATGGCAAGCGAGTTCCTGGCCTTGCCTGAGCACGCCGCGTAGATGGAACAAACCGACTCCAACGTCTCACCTCCCGGCCTGCCCCACTCCAGGCGGCGCCCTAACTCGGGCGGGACAGGGTGGGAAGGGGCGGGGCTCGGCCGCTCGGGGCGCCGCTAGTGCTGCCTGGGCGGGGAGGAGGCGTGAGCAGCTCCTCTGCGATCGATCTGGGCGCCTGGCGAGGAGCCCTTCTGGGTGGGGCCCACGTGGGCAGAAGAGCTGAAGGTTTGGGGTCAGTTCTTTCCCCTAGAGAAGGGTGACCAGTTTTAACGTGAATAATATAGGACCTCCCCAGTTATATTTGAATTTCAGATAAAAAATAGAATGGCTGATTTAGTGTATGGCCCAGGCAATATTTGGGAGATATTTATGCCATTTTTTTTTCATTTTCTGAAATTCCAATTTAACTGGGCGTCCTGATTTTTATCTGACAATTGTAGATAACGTCAAAAGGGGCCAGGCCCTATCCCAGAACCGTCCTCCCACTCGTCTGTGATCTGTGACAGTTAATCTGAGAACTTCCCGGTTACCACCCTCTCCGTACCATCTTCCTTGTGGTAGGCTTTCAGCCCACTTAATCTGCACCGCCGCCCCAGGAAGTAGTGCTGTGATTAGCAACATTCCTCAGATAGGGAAACGGACCGCTCAGAGGATGCACCAACTTGCGCATCCAATGGAAATAAAGGAAAATCTTGAGTTCCTTCAGGGGAAGTTCTGAGCAGCTGGCTAGCCTGGAAAAGTGAATGGGCACTTGATGAGATTAATGGCCCTCCAAGCGAGCTTGAGTCTAGAGGTGTTTTGGTTCCCTTTGGAAACTAAAAAATTGCTTTTTGTTTGTTTCAAATTAATATGGAGGTATATATGATTAGTTTGCTTTCGTAAAGTGAAAAGTCTGGGTTGTAGTTGTGCCCCTTCACCCCGGAAGGATACAACATACCCATGTAACGTGCCTGTTAGGTGGGAGTTTACCCAACCCTTTTCCTCCTCCTGTTTAACTTGAATTTAATTGAGTTTTCTCTTACATGAACATGGAGTTGTTAATCCACTGGTTCTAATTAAGTATTGAGTACATGTGGTGCTTGTTTTCCATTCTTCTGATACTTTGCTTAGGAGAATGTTCTCTAAATTCAACCAGGTTGTTAGAAAGGTTGCAAAATTCCCATCTTTTTATGGCTGAATAGTACTCCATGGTATACATACACCACAGTTTATTAAATCATTCATGTGTGGAAGGGTGCCTGGGTTGTTTTCACATCTTGGTAATTGTGAATTGTGCTGCTATAAATATTCAAGTGCAAATCTCCTTATGGTAAAATGACTTTCTTTTGGGAAGTTACCTAGTAATGGAATTGCGGGACCAAATGGTAGTTTGACTTTAGTTCTCTAGACTCTCTATACTACTTTCTATAGAGGCTGTACTAGTTTGCAGTCCCAACAGTGCCTGAGTGTTCCCTTCTCTCCGCACTGCCAGCATCTATGGCATTTGGACCTTGTGATATGGGTTATTCTCACTGAGGTTAGGTGATTCACAAAGTGGTTTGCATTTCTCTGATAATTAGTGTCAAAGTGCTTAGAATAATAGTTCTAATAGCAACTGGTAAATACTCAGAGTATTAGCCATTGTTATTGTTATTAACCACTACATCTCTATTCCCTGAAGAAAGGAATGAACCACCAGAAACAAAAAAAGTGTTAATGGTGGCCTCAAGGGCCCTTCCAGCCTCCTCCTCCCCCTCACCTACTGATTTTCCAAACTGGCCTCTCAGTTCTTAAACAGACAAACCCATTTTCCCTTTGTGTGTGCTGGTTCTTCTGCTTAAATTCCTCTGCCCCTGCTGAACTAAAGCTCATCTGATCATCAAGGCCTGTGCCACTTCACGGAGCCTTTTCCCTGCACTTCACCCTGCACCCTTGAACATGCACTCCCAAACTAAACTAGATCTCCCTTATTCTTTGTCACAGCACTGTGTTCTTGTCCCTCATTGCTCTTACACAGTTGATAATTACTTGTTACAGGTGTAATTATCTAATGAATTTTATCTATCCCAACTCCACCATAAGGTCTGTGAGGACAGCTATCTTGACTGTCTTGCTCACTAAGCAGGATGCTTGAGGTATAGACGCTCTCTCCCACATGTAATTATTTACCCAGTGGTGATAGCTGCTCTGAGAACTGATTTATGCTGTTTTCACTTCTAAATATTATTCGTCTTAAAAGGCAATCAATAATATTTTTTACAAACAAATAGCATTTCATATATCTAAGGATATCAGTATTTTTTAAATATTAAAGCCTTATTAAAACACAAGATTAATGGCTAAAAAATAGACATTCTTCTGTTTGTTGTATGAATAAATAAATGGATTGTGAATACCTTGGCAAGATAACCCCATTAGGAACTTGGCAGCAGTTGAGGATCGCTCTGTTGGCAGATTCTGGTGATTTCAAACTGTGCCCGTGCGTTGGCTACTAGTGATGGCTGCAGCCAAACCATGTCACCATGGCAGACCAGCAGCCACTCAGCCTCTTGTCTGCCTCATCCTTCCCCTCTCACTGCACAGATCAGGGCTTCCACTCTCCTCTGACTGCTCTCTCAGCTCTTCTTTTCACTTATCTGCCTGGAGGCTTTGTGGAGACAGCAGCATGAGAAGAGTGCATCCCTGGGCCTCAGGCAGACCTGTTCAGCCCAATCCCCAGCCATGTGACCTTCAGGCAATTCATTTCTCTGAGCTTCAGCTTCTGCCTCTGAAATGAGACAATTGTAGCGCCAACCTCATATGGTTTTCTTGAGGATTAAATCATGCACCAGGCTGAACTTCTGGAATATACTAAAGCATTTGATGCATTTTGCAGTTGTTGATATTAGTACTGTGGTTGTTATTGTTAGACTACCCTTCAATTCATTTGTTTCTAGTCAAAATTCTATTCCTTGGTCAAGACTGTTCAGGTGTCACCTCTTCTATCAGTCAGGCATCATTTCAGTGCAGATAGCCAAAAATCAAATCAAATTAGTTTAATCAGAAAAAGGAATTCATTTGCATATATAATTTAAAACCCTAGGCAGCTGCAGGTCAGGTTCGATCCAGCTGCCTGAATGATGTTGTAAGAATCGAACTTCCCTCCATTTATCTTCTCAACCTTGTGTAGTTTTGACTTTATCTTCACTGTCTCACATCAGTTGGAAGCTCCAGGTTCCTGCTTCACAGGAGCAGAATGATTACATCAGCTCTGGCCCACATTCTCATGAGACACCACCCCAGAGGGCAAGGAGGGAAGATTTCTTTTTTTCTCAGAAGCCCCCAGCAGACATCCCCCGGCATCACTACAGTGCCAGTTTAGATGCATGCTCCTCTCTGAACCAAGGTCAGAGGGTAGGTGGCGTGTTTAGACTGGCTTGAGACAAAAGAACACCCCCAGAGAAGGGGTGGCATCAATGTCACCTGAGAACAGGGAGTATCGTTCTCGTAAAATTAGATCTGGATGCTATTTCCCTGAGGAATGGAGAATGACCAATTTTTAGAAAGAGCCAATAGATAATCCATTATATTCTCCTTACAGGAGTGGACATGGGGTCGGGGGTGGGGGTTATATTTAGCCAGCAACTGCCATGCCCTTCCCTTCTTAAAAACTTTCCTTCATTTTCTTCCATCCTACCCCTTGTAACAGCTATACTTATAAAAAGCCATAATCCAAATATGCTCTTATTTAGAGACGTAGGTATATTATTATGAACATCACTTGCTGTACTGGGCTGTATTACAGCCTCACTGCATGAAGCCGGCAGAACAGTTTGTCCTAACACTCAAAAGCCCCAGGCTGCTGAGCTTTTATAGTTCTTCTGTCTACTTTTTATAGATCTTCTCTCTCCTCCTTGCAGCCTGTGAGCAGTCACTCCTTACTGTTTCTGGCGTCTGCCTCTAGCAAATCCACACTGTCTACCTTCTCCCTTTGTTTCTTATCTGCCCAAGTTTGTGAATCCAAATGACAAAGCTTGCTTGGACTATGAGCCAGGTTGGTGTATGGCTTTGAGCCAGTGGGCTCTGCAGGAAAACTTAAGGCCTTGCCTAGAGAAAAGTGCTTGGGCTTTGCTTTAACAGGCATGACTCCTGGTTAGACTGCATGATGGCAAGTGTGATGTGTCAACTTGGCTGGGGCATGATGCCCAAGTATTTGGCCAAACGTTATTCTGGATGTTGAGTGAGATTTACATTTACATTTGGAGTTTGAGGAAAGTGGATCACCCTCTGTAATGTGGGTGGGCCTCATCCAATCAGGTGAAGGTCCAATTGAACAAAAGACTGACCTTCTCCAAGCAAGAAAGAATCCTCTCAGTAGGTGGTCTTTAGATTTGAACTGCAGCATCTGCTCTTTCTGGGTGTCCAGCCCGCTGACTCATCTTGCAGATTTTGGACTTACCAGCGTCCATAATCTTATGAGCCAATTCCTTAAAATAAAGCTCTTTTTATGTGCAGTCATGTGTCATTTACCGATGGGGCTCCATTCTGAGAAATGCGTCATTAGGTGATTTCACCCTGTGTACTTTCTCAGACCTAAATGGGGTCGCCCACTACACACCCAGGCTGTGTGGGATGGCCTGTGGCTCCTGGGCTGCAGACCTGGGCACAGGGATACTATAGGCAACTGTAACACAATGGTGTCTGTGTGTCAAACATATGTAAATATGAAAAGGACACAATCAAAATACGGTATTATTATCTTATGGGACCACCTGTTGTATACTGGTCCGCTGGTGACTGAAATGTCATTATGTGGCACATGACTATATATACATATATCCTTTTTAGACAGAGTCTCGCTCTGTTGCCCTGGATAGAGAGCCACAGTGGCCAAGTTCACAGCAACCTCTAACTCTTGGGCTTGAGCAATGCTCCTGCCTCAGCTTCCCGAGTACCTGGGACTACAGGCACCCGCCACAACACCTGGCTGGTTTTTCTATTTTTAGTAGAGATGAGGTCTCACTTTTGCTCAGGCTGGTCTTGAACTCCTGAGCTCAAGCAATCTATCTGCCTCAGCCTCCCAAAGTGCTAGGATTACAAGCGTGAGCCACCAGTTCTTCAGATTCTAGAGAACTCTGAAGAATACAGACTGTTAGAAGTTTTTAGAAGTGTTGGTGTCTCAGAGTTGGGCTCATAGTTCAAGTTGTAGCATTGTTCAGAAATGAATGATAATATCCTGATACAGCACGTTTGAGACATACGGAAATATGAAAGCAAAGTGCAGTTACTAAGACACGTGGCATCCCAAGCCCCTCACCTTTACCCAGCCCAGACCCACATCTGAGCAGGTGGGACTCAGAAATCAACTGCGGGGTATGATGGGGTCAGGGATAAAGGGAAGCCCATGAAAGGCTTCGGAATGTCTGTTTTACATATTTGATCTTTTTTTGTAACTGAAAATTAAATACCTTTGTTTTTAGACCAGATCGAAATACCCTATATACTCTGAAAACAAACAAACAAAAAAGCCCAGTGCTTATTTTAAAAAGATTTAATTTATCAAGTTACTGACATTATCACAGGCTTGGTAGTAACAAGACTTTGCAATTATTTTTCCCTCTTTGAAAGATGTTAGAGAAATTTCTGGAATATTCCAAGCTGCATTTGTGTTCTCCAACAAAAAATGAATTAATGTCCTTGAGACCTTTTAGGCATCCTGTAACTGTCTTCATGAGTTGTATAGCTTACACATTTTTTATGTTATTGGAAATAAACTGTTAGGTATATTATCACATGTAATTATTTTTAATAAGTGCCTGCCAAGGCTTTTCATGCCATTCTCTCCTTTCATCCCCCAAACAAAATGAAGTTTCACTGCATTTTAAAGATGAGACCAGGGACATTAGGTAATTTGCCTGGAGTCATCCCACCATTTACCAAAATGGCAAAGCCAGAATTCCTCTTTCTACCCGCATCTGGCCCTGGTAAGTCCAATTTCCATGCCTGCCATTTGTCTATCAGAGTTTCTTAAGCCTCAGTGTTGAAAACCTGTACTCATTGGACATTGCTGGTTAAAAAATGCTGTAGTTTAAATGTCTCCTCTAAAACTCATACTAAAATTTCATTCCCAATGTGGCAATATTGAAAGATGGGACCTTTAAGAGGTGATTGGATCATGAAGGCTTTGCAAACAGGAATGGATTAATGGGTTAATGGATCGTGGAGCAGAACTAGTGGCTTTATAAGAGATGAAGAAAGACCTAAGATAGGATGTTAGCATGCCCAGCCCCCCCCATCCTGAGATGCCCTGTGCCACCTTGGGACACTGCAGAGTGCCCACAGCAAGAAGGCTCTCACCAGGTATAGCCCTCAACCTTGGCAATCTCAGCCCTTGCAACTATAATAAATTTATTTATAAGAAAGAATATCTTATAAATTATCCAATTTCAGGTATTCTGTTATAAGCAGCAGAAAAGGAACTTAGGTAAGAGAATGAAACTGAACACGCAGTTCAGTTCAAAATTAACTCGTGACAGATAAAAGAGCTAACTCTAAGACAGGAAACTGTGGAAATCCTACAAGATAGTGTGGGGAAAATCTCTTGATCTTATTGGTCTAGGAAAAGAATTTATGAAGATGATCCCACTAGAAATTGCAGCAGCAACAAAAATAAATAAATGAGACCTGATCAAGTTAAAATGTTTTTGCACAGCTAAGGACACAATCCACAAAGCAAAAAGATGACCTTCAGATGGGAGGAGATATTGGTATGCTACAAATCTGACAAAGGGTTCATCGCCAGACTCTACAATAAACTCAGGTGTATCAACAAGAGAAAAGCAAACAACCCCATAAAAACTGGGCAAGAGACAGGAACAGAAACTTTTCTTATGATAACAGAAGAGTGGAAAATAAACATGAAAAAATGCTCATCATCCCAAGTTATCAGAGAAATGCAGATCAAAACCACTTTGAGATATCACCTGACCCCAGTGAGAATGACCCACATCAAAAGATCCCAGAGAAACAGATGCTGGTGTCAAGTGGAGAGAAAGGACACTCATGCCCTGCTGGTAGGACTGCAAAGCAGCCCAGCCTCTATGGAAAGAAGTACGGAGATTCCTCCAAGAACTAAAAGTAGACCTACCATTTGACCCTGCAATCCCACTACTATTAGTCATTCACCCAGATAAAAAAGACATTTGACCACAAGGACATTTGCACTCAAATGTCCACAACACGTGAATGGATTAATAAACTGTAGTACTATTCAGCCACAAAAAGGTGGAGATTTTGCAACCTTTGTTAACAACCTGGATGGATTTGGAGAACATGCTCCAAAGTATCACAAAATTGGAAAAGCAAGCATCATGTGTACTCAATGCCAATTTGAAACTGGGAGATTAACAATCACAGAGGGAGATAATCTCAGTTAAACTCAAGAAGGGGAGAGGTGGGAGGGATCTTCCTGCCCAGTGGGTACCTTGCATGAATATATGATGATATGCTTCCTGGTGCAGGACACAGCTACAACTCTGACTTTAAACTTCATGTGTAAATTATATAATCTAACGGTTTGTACTCTCCTATTAATCTGACATTTTAAAAGTACATTTAAAAATAAAAGAAAAAGAAAATGAACTTAAAAACCAACCAGTAGTTCACTTAGGCTTGCCTGGTGATTCAGATAACCTGAATTTAAGGTCATATCGTGTGACCCACTGTTTATTCTACTTACTAGGCCCTATGACCTTAAGCAACTCACTTACCTCTCAGAGCTTCATTTTTCTCACGTGTAAAGTGGGGATTGGGGCGGCGCCTGTGGCTCAAGGAGTAGGGCATCAGCCCCATATACCGGGAGTGGTGGATTCAAGCCCAGCCCCAACCAAAATGGCAAAACAAAACAAAAAAAAATGGGGGGCTTGTCACATTTAACTACAGAGTTGTTTGCAGGATTCTGTGACACAGAATGTTTAAAGTGTGCACTACAGTGTATAATACGAGGTCAGACAACTAAGTTCACGAACTCGTCCTATGTACCTCTTTGCTGAATATCACTATAGTGGCCTTCAAAGTACTCCCCTCGGCCATCTGGCATGTAGCACTTTTTCTAGGATGAGTTTGTGAATTTAATTGTCCAACCTCACACACACAATTGCTCAGTAGATAGTTTGTTATTGTGGTTATTTTTCCAGATAAACCACTGACGACCTCCCAACAGGGCAGCATACTCGGCTGCTGGGGCGTGGAGGTGCACAGGGGCTCCTGACATTCAGAACCTGGAATGGAGAATTCAACCACCGCCCTCATGAGCAGAAATCTTTTCACGTATCCTGTTTCTTCAGATGGAGCTGTCCAATCTGGTAGCCACTGGCCACATGTGGCCACTCAAATTAATCAAAATTAACTAAAATGAAGATGACAGTTTCTCAGCCACACTGGGCACCTTTCAAGTGCTTCATAGTCACATATGGCTTAGATTATCAGAATTAGGGAAAAATATACAGGACACCAAATTAAATTTGAATTTCAGGTAAAGCATGCTCCAACAAACATATGTGTATTAAAGATCATTTTTGTTTATCTGAAAATACAACTGAGCATTCATAGTTTATCTGAGGCTGGTGTCAACTGTATTGAACAGGACACATCTAAAACATTCCCATCAGTACGGAGATTTCTGTTGGACAGCATTGATTCAGACGGATGAGGAGTAACTTGTGACCGGTAAACCCAACCTGCTACTTCTGTTCCTCAGTCCAACGGCACGCTGTTGTCATGCAGAAAATTACCTCTGACTATTCTATTAAAGTTTTTGGCCTTTGAATCAGGTAATACTAATTATTCCAACTATTTTTCATCCATTTTTATTTTTTAATTTCAGAATATTACAGGGGTACATGAATTGCTTTTGTACAGTTTGGGTCAAAGTTGTAAGTGTGCCCCTCACCCAGATGGTGTGCACTGTACCTGTGAGGTGTGAATTCACCCATCCCTCCCCCCCACCTGCTTGATTTCTGACAAGGGTTATTTCTATATGCGCACACTAGTGTCCATCGATTAGTTCCAATTTAATAGTGAGTGTATGTCTGTTTGTTTTTCCTGTTCTTGTGACACTTTACTTGGAAGAATGGTCTTGGGGTGGCACCTGTGGCTCAGTGAGTAGGGCGCTGGCCCCATGTACTGGAGGTGGCAGGTTCAAACCCGGCCCTGGCCAAAAAAAAACTGCAATAAATAGCCAGGCATTGTGGCAGGCACCTGTAGTCCCAGTTACTTGGGAGGCAGAGGCAGGAAAAAAAAGAAGAAGAAGAATGGTCTCCAGAAACTTGAATTTAATTTGCCTACTTAAGATTCTGTTGGCCCTTGGGCGGCACCTGTGGCTCAGTGAGTAGGGCACCCGCCCCATATACCAAGGATGGCAGGTTTGAACCCAGCCCTAGCCAAACTGCCACAACAAAAAAAAAATAGCCGGGCATTGTGGCTGGTGCCTGTAGTCTCAGCTACTCGGGAGGCTGAGGCAAGAGAATCGCTTGCCCAAGAGCTGGAGATTGCTGTGAGCTGGGACGCCACAGCACTCTACTGAGGGCGACAAAGTGAGACTCTGTCTCTAAAAAAAAAAAAAAGATTCTGTTGGCTCATCTATTTCCTTTTCTATCTCCCCTATGTTGCTTAACACCCCTTGTAAATTACCTTCTGCAGGGGCCTACTCATGTTTTTAAATCTTCATCTTCTTCTTCTGGATAGTGAGCTCAGCCTCCTGAAGCATTTAAATATTTTGCAGTTATTCACTCTGAGTGGTGAAATGGCCTTTTCCTCCCCTTTCTCAACAAGAATGACTCCTTAAAGCTCCAGTACTCTCAAACTCAATTTTACATTGAGCGCACAATTTAAGCCCTTTGCAGAGAGATAGAAGCTCCCCGAGGCTTATATAGCCATTAGAATACACCAAGTGTCCAGAATAGGATCTGACACAGAGGAAGCTCTGAATGAATACAGAGCCCTTAATAAATAGCCCTTAATCAAAGCTGAATTTGCTCCTCAACTAAACTTACTAACGTGTAGAGTCCCGAGGGCAGATTCCAAATTCCATGTCGTTTCTCCATATGCCTTGGTATTGGATCAGTTCACAGTGAATAACCAAGTTCTCCATTGCATCACATTGTTGTTTAATTTGTCACGTGTCCCTGCAACATAACTGCGGTTGGTTCCTGGCCCTCTGAGGATGACTTCGCTGCCCTTGGAGGCTCAGGGCAAAATTGAAAACTCCTGGTTTTGTCAGCAAACACTGTCAACACACCTAGCCCTTCCTGTGCTTTCATTTGATTTTTCCATCTTCCCCCTGCTGGGCTCGGTTTGACTGAAAGCAAATCCTGTGTTTTCCGACCTCATGACAACGCTTTGTCTCCCACAAGAAGTAATGACCACATGCGAGTCTGAAATTGCCCAATCTTACTGGTTTTTATCTTCCCAAAGCACTAGCCTGTTTTTTTTTTTCTTTTTTTATTGCGCATTTAATATTCTGGAGAAATAAGGTCTGTACCCAGAGGCACTCCAAACTGTATGATTCTGGACTTTGTTTTCTCTTGAGACTCTGTCCACATTAGTCTCAATTAGAGGTCCTCAACCCTGGCTGTGCAGGTTTACCTGGGCAGTTTCTCTAGCCTCTCCATTTCAAGACTTCACCCTAAAGTTTCTGAGTGGATATGTGTTGGGTCAGAACTCAGCCTTGATCTTTAAATGTCCCAAATTATTCCAGAATGAAGCGAGGGTGGAGAACGGCTTGTCCACACGCTAACCCCCTGACTCAGGTGAACGTAAGTGAACATTGCAGCCTCTTGCTGCAGGTGTGATGAGATGAGTGAAATAACATTTGCTGAGTCACTGGACACTGGGATGAATGCAGGGTCCATTTAAATTTCACCATAGTCTTGGAATTTTGTGCCCTAGGTTGAATAGCGTTCCCCACAAAATTCATGTCCACCCAGAACTTGTGATCTCATTTGGAAAAAGATGGTCTTTGCAAATGTGATCAAGTCCACCTGAGGTCATCCTGGAGGGGGCTGGGCCCTAAGTCTAAGGACTGGTGTCTCTATGAAAGGAGAGGGGGACACACTCAGAGATGGGAAAGTGCAGCTTGGATGCATTTAGAAGCCGCAGAATGCCAGGGATCACTGACGAACACCAGCTAGGAAGGAACAAGGAAGGATTCTTCCCCAGAGCCTTCAGAGTGCACATGGCCCTGCCAACCCCTCTAAGAAGGGAGACTAAGAAAGGGGCTTTAGTGCGGGAGGAAACCCTGGCCTGGTGAGCCAGGAAGTCTGTGGGTGTGGGGTGACCTAGATAACCAATGACCCACAGAAAGAGACAATGTGAGGCCGGGACGCCCTGCTAATTTTCTATTTTTAGTAGAGAGAGGATCCACTCTTGCTCAGGCTGGTCTCAGAATTCCTGAGCTCAAGTGATCCTCCTGCCTTGGCCTCCCAGAGTGCTGGGATTATAGGTGTGAGCCTCCTCACCGGCCGACTGGACAGAGTTCTGTATGCTGCACTAGTGTTTTTTAAACCTTCATTAGTGGGAACAGCCTCCACTGCATCCTCCCTGGACATATCTGCATCCTTCCTGGACAATTTCCTTATTTAGAATTTTTTTAAGTTGAGTCATTTTTTTTTTTTTTTTTTTGAGACAGAGCCTCTAGCTGTCGCCCTGGGTAGAGTGCTGTTGCATCACAGTTCACAGCAACCTCCAATTCCTGGGCTTACGTGATTCTCTTGCCTCAGCCTCCTGATTAGCTGGGACTACAGGTGCCCACCACTACGCCTGGCTATTTTTTGGTTGCAGCCATCATAGTTGTTTGGCAGGCCTGGGCTGGTTTTGAACCTGCTAGATCTGGTGTATGTGGTTGGTGCCTTAGCCACTTGAGCTACAGGCGCAGAGCCTTGAGTCACTTTTAAAATTTAAGTTTTAAAGGACTTTTGTAGTCACCACTGCAAATGGAACACCATTATCAACTCTTTTTTTTAAATTTCAGATTAATATGAGGGTACAGACGATTAGGTTACATTGTTTGCATTTCTTTTTTTTTTTTTTTTTTTGTGGTTTTTGGCCGGGGCTGGGTTTAAACCCGCCACCTCCAGCATATGGGACCGGCGCCCTACTCCTTGAGCCACAGGCGCCGCCCCATTGTTTGCATTTCTAAGGTAAAGCTCAAGTTGAGGTTGAGCCCTTCATCCAGATGGTGTGCGGAGCCCATTAGGTGAGAGCTTACGAGTCCTCCTCTCTCCTTCCCTTTCCCTCCTCCCTCCCCCCCCTTTGATATACTTGTGTGGGCCTGTAGTTGTTTTTCTGTTGGTTTCACATTAGTATTGAGCACATTGGATACTTGCTTTTCCATTCTTGTGATACTTTACTAAGAAGAGTGTGTTTCAACTCGATCCCGGTAAATACACATGGTTGTCAAGAAGGTAACTGTAAAAACAAATCTGCAATTGTGACAACGTTATTGGAATCCAGAGAGAGATGTTGTTGGCTAAAAGCCTGGAACTTGAGGCCTGCTCTCAGGTAAACAGAGGAGAGGAGTAAGTGTTAGGAAGGCACCCTTGCATGATTTAAAGGGGATGGAGAAGGAATAACACTCTGTGGGATTTGTTGTTGCTTGACATTGGGGTGTGTACAAGCAAATTAGGATGTATCCCCGTGGTAGACAGAATAATGGGCCTCCAGACACACCCATGTCCTAATCCCAGAACCTGTGAACATGCTACCTTACATTCTAAAAGAGACTCTGCAGATACGTGTGAATTAAGGATCTTGAGATGAGGAGATTGGTGTGGGCCCAACACAAGCACAAAGGTCCTTGTACAATGGAAGTAGGGAAAGAGAAGGTGATGTGACCCCAGCAGAGGTCAGAGGTTCAGAGAGAGGGAGCACTGAAGACTGGAACGCAAGCTTGATGCTGGAAAAGGACAGGAAATACTCTGCCCTGGAACCTCCAGAAGGAGCATGGTATCTGCCAACACCTTCGTTTAGCTCAGCTCAGAGGATCCTTCTTTTTTTTTTTGGAGGTTTGAACTTGAGTAAGACATTTATAAAAACCTAGACAGGGCAGTGTCCTCCCCAGCCCAGGTGCCACTAGGCACAGCACAAGAGACTAAAAATGGGGAAAGGCTGGACGCTCAAGGTTTGGGAGTGTAAGCACCCCACTTCTGGCTCAGGGTTTTGGGGAACAGGGTAAACAAAACCTACTTGGAAAAGAACTGGGGAAGAAAACCAACAATTGCCTTCTCCAGGGGTAGGGCAGGGAGAGAGGGGGAAGGGCTAGGGACAGGAGCATTTCACATCACTAACCTAACTTGGGAAGCTGTAAGGGACTATCTTCAACTGGCCTTAAGAGGATGACCAGATGGTTGAT
This sequence comes from Nycticebus coucang, assembly GCF_027406575.1. Classification (NCBI taxonomy): domain Eukaryota; kingdom Metazoa; phylum Chordata; class Mammalia; order Primates; family Lorisidae; genus Nycticebus; species Nycticebus coucang. Next base: position 110,169,257 of record NC_069791.1, read on the forward strand.
GGGAGAATCCACAGGAGGGAAAGGAGGAGAGGGAATGTGGCTGGGAGGAGGGCAACAGCCCCTTTCTGGGCACAGGAAGGCAGCCAGGGCGCCAGGTCCAGGCAGTGACCTCACAAGGACAGCACAGTTTTTGCAGCTTAGAGACCACCCACCTGCCCCCACCCAGCTACTCATTCTGCTCAACGCTGGCCGATGTAGGGCCACTCTCCAGCCCCGAGGGAGTGGACGGCTCTGCAGCCTGGGGCCCTGCCTCCACTTCTGTGTTTCCTCCCTTGGAGGCAGCACTAGCCTCTGCCCCCTTGGCCTGGGGCTCCTGGCTCTCGGGGGTGGCAACAGCCTTCCCTTCCTGGGCACTGCCCTCGTCGCTGCAGGCACCAATCTCCCCCTGCTCCTGCTCTTCCTCTGTGGGTGAGGAGGCAGAAGAATCACCCCCACCCTCCTTCCGATTTCTCTTGAAGGACAGACCGCTTAATTTGAAAGGCTTCTTGAAAGAAAATTTCTTCTTCTTCTTGGGGGTCTCCTTTGGGGGGACCTCCCCCTTTGCCTCAGCTCCCTGGCTAGGGGGTGCTGGCTCGATGGCATCGCCGGTCGCCCCGGTTGCCTCATCTGTTCCGTTCACGGGGGGCGATTCCCCTTCACCCTTGGAGGATAAGTCTCCATTGCTTTTCACGTGGCCATTCTCCTGTCCATTGGCCTTCGCGGGGGAAGCGCCTGCTGCCTCTTCGGCGGTCACGTCGCCCCGGGGAGCCTTGGAGCTCTGGCTGCCCATGATGGGGGGGTCTGCTGGGGGCCGCCCGGAGCCACCCCGGGCTCGTGCCGCAGGGGATAGTTGGACAGGGTCGGCCTGGCTGGAGGAGGGGTGGGGCTGGCGCGTGAGGGGGAGGGGTGTCGGGGGGAAACCGAGCTGCACCCCCGCTTCGCGGCCGACCCGCTAGCTACGCCCGCCGCCGCTCCGCTCCGCGCCAGAATGCCTTCTTTTTTTTTTTTTTGCACTTTAAACTTCCCAAACTCTAAAATGATAAATTTGTGTTGTTGTAAGCCATGACATTTGTAGTAATTTGTCACAGCAACTGTAGAAAACTAAGACAATGCCCCACTTCAGGGAAGTGTCCTTGCACCAAACAGCCTTGCAGAAGGGGAAGAAAGAATCATGGAATCTAACTCTGCCTGATTCTGTGAATTCCCTTCCCTCTAATATCTGTCAGGAAGACAACAAAACTATCTACAATACAACCGTGGGCTGTTTTTGTTTTTTTGGCCGGGGCTGGGCTTGAACCTGCCATCTCCGGCATATGGGACCGGCGCCCTACCCGTTGAGCCACAGGCGCCGCCCAACCGTGGGCTGTTTTATGCAAAGATGTGGATGAGACCCTCAATAGAACCGACTACAGAGGAGTTAACGCAGCCAGTGTTTTTGAACCCTGTGCCCAAAGCTGGGCTGGGACAGCCCACAATCCAGTTGTTAAGTCTTCACCAACATATGCAAAACAAGCGCAACCCAGCATGACATTCACCCCCATGTTTCTCGCTGGATACAGACACTTAGTGCAAAAGGAATTCAAAAACAACACAGCAAAGACATTTGTTTTCCTGTGTTTGTCCCTGAGTGCTTTATTAGAGGACTCTGCTCTTTGCAAACAGTATGTCCTAGATCAAATCCATGGTAAAAATTACATGAAGCTAATTCTGGCTCAGGACTTTTGGAGGCTTAAGAGCTGAAATCATAGTGCCCCCTTGTTTATAATTGAAATAATACCAAAATCAGGATGAGAAAGCCCAACAAAATTCTAATATTTTTCCTATCGTTGACACTTAGATGCTTATATTTTTGAAATACTACATATCAGAGTTCTTTCCAATAATTGTCCCCTTTTCTGATCCTTCTCTGTGGGTCTGTTCATGTCTTTGTCTTTCTACTGTGTATCTTCATATTAGGGGACATGGAAGTGGTGGCATGTGTGAAATTTAAGGAACTTCTTTAAATCTCCAGGGAAGTCCAATCACCTGATAAAATCATGGTCTTTATAAAATGCTAAAGCAGTTTGGAGAAAATGAAAGTTTCTTATAATTCACTTTTTCGCAGACATTAAACAATTTGTAGTATATGTGGTATACTTATATATGCACACACAGATACACACATATTTTGGGGATATATATGTATCTCAACTTTTTAATGTCTACAGAGTGTGTGTGTGTAATTTAGGAGGTCCAAGAAATAACACTATTGTTTCCTAATTTGGGTCATGAACAATTGAGAGGTAAGTGCAAGAATAAGGCAAGTGGAAATCAATATATCTCCTTTATTAGATAAGTAAGGATAGTGATTAGACATATAACGAGATCAGTGTCTTTCATTACTGATAAAAGCCAGCCAGAGGGCACAGCTGGTGCAGGTAACCAAGTCAGCTTTCTAAAGGGCCATTGCATGGCAGGACAACAGCAGGCCCCTTCCATCAGGAGCAGAACTTGTCCCTCTCAACCCACCTGGTTTCAGAAAGCAGGTAAGAGCAGGCCCTCTCAGGAACCAGCCTGACCCAGAGAGAAAACAGAGTGGGCTGAGGCAGCATGCTTGATTCATTCTCACCAAGCAACCACTGGGAGAAGTCACTCCTCTTCCCCATAGTAGTAGTGAAGGGTTGCAGAGGGACAAGGAACGTTGCTGAAATGGAAGTTCCCCCACATGGAACCACAGGGAGTAGAGAATAAATTCATACACAACTCAAATTTGTATGGTTTCTTTCTGAGCCTTTGCTGCCAGCCATAGCACTCGCAACAGCTCAGTCAGTGGAACAAAACAATGATATTTTTTAAATAGATTGTTTGATTTTTATTTATTATGGACATACAATATTTTACATATTTATCAGGCCCATATGCTGTTTTGATACAGGAATACAGTGTGTAATGGTTAAATCAAGGTAACTGGGGTATCTATCAAAACGCAAGTATTTATCATTTCTTTGTGTTAGGAATATTCCAATTCTACTCTTTTAGTTATTTTAAACTGTACAATAAATTACAACAGCTAAGATATGGAATCAGCATATTATCCATCAATGGATGAATGGATACTGAGGATGTGGTTTACAAACACTATGGAACATTGTTCAGCCATAAAAAGGATGAAATCCTATCATTTCCAACACCATGGGTGGAGGTGGGAAAAGTTCTGTGGAGTGAAATACGCCAGGCGCAGAAAGACAACGTCTGCATCTTCCCAACTCAAATCAATGGAAACGCTTGAACCTGAGGAGATAGACAGTAGAATGATCGTTGCCAGAGGCTGGGAAGGATAAAGAGAGGAAGGCTACCAAAATATAGTTAAAGGAGTAAGGTCTAGTAGTCAGCAGCACAGAAGAATGCTATTTTATAAGCTGCTTCTCTTACTTAATTTGTTGGGGTCATGCTCACCTATGTATGTGTGTGTATACATATTGATATGTGATATCTGTGTTGCGATGTATATAAATGTGAGTATATATGTGCATTGTTTGTGCATGTATAAAATATTCCATTGACCCACAGTTTCACTGGGATTCTGAAGCTGTTTTGAATGCTGTTCTTTTCAGTAGAATGATACAAAATTGCTGTGTTCATAGGTCAAAAATATTCACATATCAGCCATTTCATACAATTCAACCTAATTTCTCTAAGTGCTACTGCAATGAACAAATATATTGGTGCACTTTTCTGATGATTTCTTTAGGATAAATTCCTAACAATGGGATCATTGGGTAAAACAACATATCCGTGTAAAATGTTGGTGGTTTTTGTCAGAGTGCCCTGTATTCCCAGGAGTGTGTGAGACTGCCCAATGTCCCTCATACTTACCAAACTGAGATGCAGGTTTTGGGTGGAGTGATTCACTTTGACTGAATATACGTGTGCTCCTCTTTCCATTAGATTTTTCTGGGAACTTCTGTTTCCCCGCCTCCGTAGGGGTCCATTTAGCCCTGGCATCTGGATACAAGCCGCTTCCTTCAACTCTCATTGCATAAGAATTAGGTCATAGAAATGGTAACTGTGTGTTTTGTCATGTTAATTGTAACATAGAATTTCCTGAAATGTGATTTCTAAAAAAAAAAAAAATGTGGATTATGTATTTAAAATTCTTGTACATCATATTCATTACCTCCCCAGATAGATGTGCCTTGTGAATACAGTATGTTATCAATAAAATAAAAGTAAATTTTAAAGTAAGCTATAAGGTACTAGCTAGCACATTAAGCATTTGGCTTACTGAATCCTTGCAGCCCTCCGACAGGTGGGCATTGGCGTCCTTGTTTTAGCTGCATCTGTAAGGAACTTGGGGTCAGAGAGGCGGTGCCTCTCATCCAAGGCAGCATAGCTACCGAATTAATTATCTGTTGTTAACAAATTATCACAAACTTAGCAGCCTAAAACAATACATATTTATTATTTTACAGTTTCTGAGGGTTCTCAAGAGGCTGCAATCAAGGCATCAGCCTGGGCCGGAGATCAGGCTGATACGAAGACTGGTTGGGGAAAGAGCTGCGTTCCAAGCTCACTTACATAGTCCTTGGAAGGATTCAGTTCCTTAAGGGTTTTTGGCTTAAGGGCTTCAGCCCCCCTGCTGGCTGTTGGCTGGAGGTCTCCTTCAGTCCCCCCTTTCCAACATTGCAGCTCGCAGTATGGAGGCTCGTTTCATCAAAGCCAGCAAGGGAGAGAATCTTCTAGTAAGACAAAACTCACGTCTTAGGTAGCCTCATCACTGAAGTGGCATCCAGTTATTTTTGTGATGTTCCATTGTTTAGAATTAAGTTGCCAGGCATGTGGGTACCATGGCTCACACCAGTAATTCCAGCACTTTGGAATGCCAAAGTGAAGGATTGCTTGAGGCTAGGAGTTTGAGACTGACCTGGGCAACATAGCAAGACCCATTTCTAAAAATAAAAGCATCAGGCCAACCCAGTCTCAGGGGTCAGTGGAGAGGATTGCATAACAGCACAAAAAACAGGAGGTAGAATCGCTGGGGGGGGGGGGTCATATGAATCTAACTGCCTCAGCAATTAAAAAGCAAAACAAGGACTCAAAGCCAGCCCTGCCAAATTCTGAAGCTCCCCACAGTCAACCATCATGCTCTACTGCCTCCCAGACAAATTAACCTGATTGCTTCTCAGAAAGATTAATCTGGTTATTCTCATGTGGACTCCGGTGTTTTCCTCAATGTAATATCGTTTTAGATTTAATCTCCCAAGTGGGAAGCCGAAAGATCCATCTACAGTGAGTGAATTTACTAGTTCTATAGGTTTTATTTAGAGATAACTTTAGTTACTAGTTAGTAAGACTAATGACCACAAGACTTCCAATCCTGACCCCCAGCTATTAGACCAAGCCTTCCCTTATGAGTTTTAGAGCATCTGACCAATTTGCATGAGTATAAATAAAAATTGGGCGGGTGGTTAGATTCAAAGAAGATAAGCAATTTCCTTGGAAGACAGCATTTATATTATTTACCCAACCTTTTTTCCCCTTCCTTTTTGTGTCTTGAATCTATAACTAAACTCAGAATTGAAATGACTAGCCTTAACAAACATCTTCAGACTCATCCACATATCTGCATGCAATTTGGTTTGCAGGAGAGCAGGGGGACCGGTTTAAGGGGCATCTTTGTGGGTGGAGATATATCTCCATTTATTGAAATGTTCCTAGCAACAGAAGTTGTTTTCTTTTTCGCCCCCAAATCTTCAAAGTAGAACCAGGCACAAATGCTGACAAAAAAATCTAGTGAATTGTAGATGTATTTTTGTTTCTTTCAAGCGAAATTTGTATTGTAAGTGTATTTCATTCCATTTGCCAATATAAAGTCAAAATCTGTTTTAAAAATTTAATGCCAAACATGGATTACTGTGTTTTCTCCCCTCGGAAGAGGGCTATGCTATCGTGTCACACTAGTTAGGGACTGCCTTGGCATTTCAATTGTATTTTCTTCGTATGAGGATTATTCTGGAGCTCTTTTCATATTATTCAACTAGGTGTGCATTCAGAACTTAACCAGCTCAGATCCTTCTGGGAAGTAATAATAACAAAATGTATTTAACATTTTTATCAATCACTTATTATATGCTTATTTTATGCTACACATTTCCCATATATTATTTCATTCTATTTTCATGATAATACTGAAACATAGGTAATTATCTCAATGTTACAGAGAAGGAAAATGAGCTTGTGGCTCAGAGAACTTAAGTAATTTGCCCAAGGCCACACAGCTATCTGTAATTAGCAGAGCAGGATCTGTAATACTACCTTATTTTCAATAAGGTCAAGGGTGGTGCTGAGCATCCTGTTATGCACAGGGCAGAGCATATATAATGAGCAAATGAATGACCAATATGCAAATTACAGCAGACCTTATTTTCAATTGTATGATTAAAGCATATTTTGTTATTCTTTCCATCCTTTCCTTGGCAAAGGCTTCAGACCAGTGGTTCTCAGCCTTTCTAGACTTCTTTTTTTTTTTTTTTTTGTAGAGACAGAGTTTCACTTTATTGCCCTCCAGTAGAGTGCTGTGGCGTCACACGGCTCACAGCATCCTCCAACTCCTGGGCTTAGGCGATTCTCCTGCCTCAGCCTCCCGAGTAGCTGGGACCACAGGTGCCCGCCACAACGCCCGGCTACTCTTTGGTTGCTGTTTGGCCGGGGCTGGGCTTGAACCCGCCACCCTCGGCATATGGGGCTGGCGCCCTACTCACTGAGCCACAGGCGCCGCCCTTCTCAGCCTTTCTAATGCCGTGATGTATTTTCATTGTTACACAGGGGTCGTGACCCACAGGTTGAGAACCGCTGCCTTAGACTTTGCAGGTATTTGTGCTGGGTAAGAGCATGGGCAATGAAATACTGCCGTATTCCAATTCAGACATGTAGCTGTGTGACCTCAGCCAAGTTTTATGACCTTGCTGAGACTCAGTTTGCTCCTACTGTACCCACTTCTCACAGTTAACGTGAGATTCCATGTGGGTGTACAGTGCTCAGCACAATGCCTGCATTATGGATAAACATTTACCCCTTGGTACTTACCATATTATCAGGTGGAATTACCTAGCATTGGATTAGAGTCCTGATTCTATCACTTTCTAGCTCTGTGACTATCAGAAAGATACTACTTAATCCTCTGAGGCTGTTTTCCTACCTATAAAATGGATATCATAATATCACCCTTGTGATGAGGGACTCTTTTAAAGAGATTGTATGAAAGCAGTACTCGAGTGTCATCCTGGGAACATGTGGTGATGTGTAGGGACATTTTGGCTGTCATACTGAGCGGGAGGGGTCGTGGTGCTGCTGACATCCAGTGGGGAGAGGTCAGGAATGGTGCCGAACATGTTATGGACCGGGCAGGCCCCCACTTCTAAGAATCATCTGCTCCCGAATATCGATAGTTCCAAGATTGAGAAATCTTCTTGAATGGGCTCTCCACACAGAGCTAGTGCCCCCAAGTATTATGCTACATGTATTATTATTTTTTGTCTTTTTTAGCTCCCTTTTCCCTCAATGTGCTATTTCAGCTTTAAAATTCTGTATTCAACAGAATGTAAATAAAACATACTTCATCTACACATACGAAACCAGTAGGGTATGAATATCGTTTCTGAGTGTTTTCATCAAGACAATTGAAAACAATGACTGTTCTGGTGAAATAGCATAGTCTTTTCTGTGGTCTTCTAAAAGTATTACTTTAGAATACATGACAGTAATCTTTGTAAAAGCTAGTCCCCCTCCCCATTTTATACTTAAAGAACAACACTTTTTGTGCTATAATCTTTGTGCTATAATCCCATCCTTATTTCCAGGGGTTTTATAAAACTCAAAATGTTTCTGAGACAGAAAATGGTCAGTGATTGCTGATTTCTTTTTTCCGGAAAAGTTGTGGTTATAGATCTATTTGTCCACTTATATTTTAAGAGTTAAGGTTCATGTATTAGGGCTTCTTTTCCCTGAAGGTCGGCCTTTTTTTTTTTTTTTTTTAGTTTGCATTTTTTCAGTTTGTAGAGGTGACACTTAATCATTGTGGAAAACTTGCTAAATCTGAAGAAGTATTGAGGAGAAGGAGAAGAAGATAAAGAAAATAGGCATAATCTCACCACCCCAATAAAGTACTCTTAATATTTTGGCATAATGGTAGTGTTCTTCTCTAAGCATTTCTTTAGAGAGTTGAGTGATATCATATAAAGGTGTTATACCCTTACGTGTCACCTTTCTTATAAGTTATCTGACATATTATGTGTCTTTCCTTTCACGCTTAACAACACAGCAAAAAAATTCATCCATGTTATAAAAACACTTCTTAAACATCTTTTGGGAATAATATTTCATTAAATCAATGTATACTTTCTTTCTTTTTTTTTTTTTTTTGTAGAGACAGAGTCTCACTGTACTGCCCTCAGGTAGAGTGCCGTGGGGTCACACGGCTCACGGCAACCTCTAACTCTTGGGCTTACGCGATTCTCTTGCCTCAGCCTCCCGAGCAGCTGGGACTACGGGCGCGCGCCACAACGCCCAGCTATTTTTTTGTTGCAGTTTGGTCGGGGCTGGGTTTGAACCCGCCACCCTTGGCATATGGGGCTGGTGCCTTACCAACTGAGCCACAGGCGCCGCCCAATCAATGTATACTTTCATAACCTCTTCTGAAACAGTTTACCATTGAATAAGTCAGTAGTAAAATGCCAAAAATAGAAAAATATAGAAAATATAAAACATAAAATTAAATAAAATTAATAAAATTAAAAAGTAACCCCTCAGACCTCCTCCAATTCTCTTACTTCAGTTTTAACTATTTTCGACAATTCTATATGTATCTTCCTGTGCAGTGTTTGTGGTTATCCTAAGTGTTATTTGCCAAACATTCCCAGCACATTCCAGGCACACAGTACGATCCACTTTCTGGCTAGTTGATGTTTGGGTGGGACCATGTGACTAATTCTGGCCCATGAGCTGGAAGTGCATTATTTAAATATTGATGCAAGATTTTTTTTCCAGATTTGGTTCCCTTTGCCATGACAGCTGGCAGTGCTTAAATTAGTAGCTACTCCTAAACCAAATTCCAGAGGGAAAGTGACACTGAGCAGAGGTCTTAGACAACTTGCAATGAACATGTAGAGTAAGTGAGAAATACCACCTGTTTTTTCATTAAGGGTTGCCTGTTACAGCAGAATGACCTATCCTATCCCTGCCAACAGTCTGTTAGTATGCACTCACACACATGCACAGACACACAGACACAAATTTACTGTCGTTTATATATTCTTTTTTTTTGAGACAGAGTCTCACTTTGTTGCTCCTGAGTGCTGTGGCATCACAGCTCATAACAACCTCCAACTCTTGGGCTTAAGTGATTTTCTTGCCTCAGCCTCCCAAGTAGCTGGGATTACAGGCACCCTCTACAAGGCCCAGCTATTTTTTGGTTGTAGTTGTCATTGTTGTTTGGCAGGCCCGGGCTGGGTTTGAGCCCACCAGCTCTGGTGTGTGTAGCTGGTACCCTAGCCGCTGAGCTACTGGTGCAGAGCCTGTAGTTTATACATTCTTTTGTAACCACCTTTTTGTTGTTGTTAGACTGTATATTTGTCATTCAAAAGTTTTTCATTGAGCATCTACCCCATGTTGGTACTTTTCAAGATGCAGATGCTGTATCAGTAAATGAAACAGGAAAAAAAAGCCTATCCTCAATGGATTTTATTTATATGGTGGATAGTCTCCCATGTTTTTATTTTTCTGTGTGTGTGTATATATATATATATATTATATCTTATTATTCGTAACAGCTATCTATTATTATATTATATGGAAGTACTGTAATTTATTTAACCATACTTCTATTTATGAATATGTAGGTTATTCCCACTTGTCTCCTTTTGAAAACAAGGTATAGTAGACACCAACATGCACATTATGTTGAGCGTTGTATGTCACAGATACACTTGTGGATCCATTCTGTTTTACTTAATCATTCTGCCACAATCTGAAGTATGGACCACTTCCAATTTTTTGCTATTATTCCTGCACTGGTTTTGTAGTTAACCAGAGCAAAGCTTTTGAGGTATTGGAGATCACTTCTTGAAGGTAGGCACTCCAACACACTATTACTGGATCAAAGGTTTTGGGCATTTTTAAGGTTATCCATGCATGTTGGTGTGATTCTCTTTTATAGTCTTCCTATAGGAACCATCCTGGGCTCTAGGGTTGTTCTACACATGAGGAGGAAAGGGATCTGAGTTGCTAGGCATCAAGTATTCCTCCTGAAGGAACCACGAAAACCAAACCAGGCATGAGTAAGTCAATTAATACTGATGGGCTGACTAATTTTTTTTTTTTTTTTTTAGCTGTTAGCATTTTGCTTCATTTTTTTCAGTTTTCTTTTGTAGGCATTGATGCATTTCTTTCCTCTTAAAACATATTTATTTGTTTTTGAACATATTTGAACAAAATATGGGCACTCGACACATATAAGCACACCCCTGAACTGGCCTTGAGACCAGTAGGGCTCATCTTTGAGGCCCCCCTGGTGAGTTCGTCCTACTCTCCGAGACAATGATTGTGTTTTCTTTACTTTCTCCCCTCATCTTCCTGCTGACCCATCCAGCACCTGTCTGCACCACGTTTCCCCACGTCCCTCCCTCATGTTGACTGTGACACTCACCGGGGACCCACCCTGCTCAGTAGTCAGTTCTTCCGTTTCTATGCCATCTTTCCTTCAACTCACAACGGTAGACAGACAGAGTGTTGTGACAGGAGACCTTTAACCACTAAGACGTCTGGTCTTCTCTGGAGAGGAAATAAAACCAAAAGATGCAAGGGGCAATGTCTTGTCAGATTGTTCTGACCGACTCTGGGCTTCTCCGAAATGCTGTGGGCTGCAGCTGTGCTGCCCTGCTGGAGGGCCTGCCTGGGGGACCCAACCGCTGCAGTCCACTTTGCAGGTCCCTGCCCACGCCCCAGACAAGGTGTCGATTTTTAACTGATCATAGTTCCTCTATTTCCAACCCCTGTGGGTTATGTCACTGGAAAAATGTAATTCTTTTGTCTCACTCTACACATGGTGTCAGCATAGGTATTCTCCCTTAACATATGCAGAACACCAAGTGAGCTTAATAAGTAGAGGTAGTTTATCTTCTTTGGAGTAGTCATTTATTTGTTCTACAAATAAGTCAGCATTTTTTTATAGTTTAGATGCCAAGAAAAAGGAAAGGATAGTTCTGAGACTGTCCTGAGCTACTGGAAGGATGGAGTTATCAGGACACGAGATGGGAACAAGGGTGAGAGAGGGAAACAGTTTGCTGGGGGACACTCGGAGCTCGGTTTGGGGCATGTCAGCACAGGTGTTCTGTAGTTGAGATGCCTGCCAGACACCTAATAGGGATGGTAGGCAGTTGGAATACAAGATAGGGGCCTGGGTTTGATATCCACAAAGGGCTCAGCTTTTTTCTTCTATTTTTATGAGTCAAATTCTGTTATTCAGAAGGAGATTAACTACCTCTTTTTGGTTTGTCAGTACTTCCACCTATCTATAATTGATCTTAATTGATATTCAGGGTGAGGAACCTGAGATCCAGGAGGTCCTCGAGGATCTTCTAATTCACTGGTGACTCATAAAACCTGGTTAGAATGACTCTTTGTTTTAGTTTTTAGTTGGCAGTTGACGATCTCTTCACAGCACACATGGCAGCTGGGAAAGAAACATGACATGCGTGAAATGACTTTAGAACCAGACCCGAGCTGGAACCAGACCTGAGCCAGAACCAGACTAGCTAGAACCAGACCCCAGCTGGAACCAGACCCCAGCTAGAGCTAGTGCGCTGGCCCTTTTCCACTGTGAAGAGTCATTAACATTTTCCTAGTCCCTGGGAAGGATAGTACCTGTCTTGGAGGGATACTGGGGGAAATGTCATACTGATTCTTTACAATGATTTGTATTGCTACTTATTTGATCATAATGGGGGTGCCTAATAATTTTTTTATTCCTCCTGCTCCTCATCAGCAGAATGCCTGGCATGTAGTAGGTATTCAGTAAATGCTTACAGAGCTATCCCACCACATGAGGCCGTGTGATTGTATTTGTTCCTGTTTTTTTTTTTTTTTTTTTTACTTCAAAATAAGATATGTGCAGTGTGCATAGGAATTTGTTCATAGTTTATTTTTTTTTAAACTATAGTCCGACCCTCCAACAGTCTTAGGGACAGTGAACTGGTCCCCTGTTTAAAAAGTTTGAGGACCCCTGCCTTAGATGATCTGAATGGAAAGAGAGATCTCACTTCTTTCATTTATTAATTTATTTATTGACAAGTTCTCACTCTGTCATTCAGGCTGGAGTGCAATGGCATCCTCACAGCTCACTGCAACCTCACTTTGGCCTTCTGAGTAGCAGGACTACAGGCACCTGCCACAAATGCCCAGGGCTTCTCACTTCCTTTCCCAACTCTTCTGCTATATGTTTGAGGGTTTGTATCAAAAGCACGTATTGCTGTGTGGAATGACTCAACGTACTTTATCTGCTTATTTTTTGCTTTCTCCATGAGTGAGCTCCAGGAAGGTAAGGACTTGCATTTGTTCAATCCCTATGTCTCTGGTACTTAGTACTTTTTCTGTCGTTCTAGGGGCTCTATAAATGTTACTGAATAAATAAGAAAGTGAATGGATGATGCAAGCAAACAAACCAACTCAATCATTTTACACATAAAGTGAAACTTCAAGGACCATAAGCCTTAAAAATTCATTGCCAAGAAGAGGATGGACCTGACATCGTTTTCAGCAGTAAGGTTTTACAAGTTAATCGATGTTTCTGACTCAGTGTGGTTTAAACCATGTATGTGAAAGCGCCATAATATATCCCCAAATTACTCTAACAACAAGAGCCCTGAAAGCTGTAATAATGAGTTAGACACTTAGCAGAGCCATCTCTATCAGCCCCTGCAGGCATTACCTTTCAGTACCACCTCTGCAGGGTGAACTTCAGCGCACATTCGGTGCTGGGGACCTGCGGGCGAGTTCTCTCTTTGTTTCCCTCCCAGCTTACTGGAGAAAACTGCAGACCTGCCCCTTGGGAACATCACCTCGGGCAGATCAGGAGCTGCCTGCCAGACCTTCCCCAGAGCCGGGTGTGCCCCTCCCGTTCAGCCTCAGTGTAGAAGAGCCCAAAGAGCACAAGGACGGCCGTGGCTGCGAGCCCTGTCGCAGTGACCAGCCAGACTGAAATCTCCTTTAACAGAAGAGCCCTTGAAATCCAGGGGTACAAGTGCACTCCTTTAATTTCCAGTTTTAACCATCATGCTGTGTGTTTCAGGGATAATGCCCCGCCTGCTCTTCTTTCTGTTGGGTGTCATAAAACACCTCTGAACCTGAATAGGCTTCAAAATTCTTTCTTGCCCCAGTGTTCTGCAGATTTCAAGCATTTGCATACCATCTTCTCTAATTCCTTTGCCCTATCGACATCTCGCCTGTGTTATTTACGCTTTAGTTTTCTTTACTGTAAGTCATTTTTGTTACTATGATGTTGCTGCTCATGATTCTGGTAGACTAGTATCTCCTGCCACTAGTAGAGATGGGCACAGTTGGGAAAACAATATAACATTAGTACATGTTAGGCAGCTACTGCTGTCTGCTAAGAATGCTGAGGCTCAGACTGGAGATTTCGTTGATAAAGAAGGAGAGTGAAAAAGTTAGGTGGTAAACAAATAATGGATGTAGTGAATGCAAATGGAAGTTTCCTCCTTAAAGTAACAAAGGGGATTGAAAAGAGAATACTGATGAGGAAGGGCCTTGGTGGTGATGCATCGCCCATCAGGATTACACTGGTGATTACACAGAGCTAATGATACATGGGGTAGAGTTACACAGAGCGAGTGATACACGGGGTGGAGTTACACAGAGCTAGTGACAGATGGGGTGGAGTTACACAGAGCTAGGGACATACGGGTGGAATTACACAGAGCAGGTGATACACGGGGTAGAGTTACACAGAGGTAGTGGCACACAGGTGGAGTTACACAGATCTAGTGACACATGGGGTAGAGTTACACAGAGCTAGTTATACACGGGGTAGAGTTACACAGAGCTAGTGATACACGGGGTGGAGTTACACAGAGCTAGTGATACATGGGGTAGAGTTACACAGAGGTAGTGATACACGGGGTAGAGTTACACAGAGCTAGTGATACACGGGGTAGAGATACACAGAGCGAGTGATACACGGGGTGGAGTTACACAGAGCTAGTGATACACGGGGTAGAGTTACACAGAGGTAGTGATACACGGGGTGGAGTTACACAGAGCGAGTGACACACGGGGTGGAGTTACACAGAGCGAGTGACACACGGGGTGGAGTAACACAGAGCTAGTGACACACGGGGTGGATTACACAGAGCTAGTGACACACGGGGTAGAGTTACGCAGAGCTAGTGACACACGGGGTAGAGTTACGCAGAGCTAGTGATACACGGGGTAGAGTTACACAGAGCTAGTGATACACGGGGTAGAGTTACAGAGAGCTAGTGATACACGGGGTAGAGTTACGCAGAGCTAGTGATACACGGGGTAGAGTTACGCAGAGCTAGTGATACACGGGGTAGAGTTACGCAGAGCTAGTGATACACGGGGTAGAGTTACGCAGAGCTAGTGATACACGGGGTAGAGTTACATAGAGCTAGTGATACACGGGGTAGAGTTACGTAGAGCTAGTGATACATGGGGTAGAGTTACACAGAGATAGGGATACACTGGGTAGAGTTACAGAGAGCGAGTGATACATGGGTTCAAATTACACCGAACTACACACACATCCTTAAAAACCTGACTACATTGCAAAAACTTGTGAAGTATGAATAGGGTTTGTAGTCTAGTTAATAGTATTGTGCCAAAGTCTATTTCCCAATTTTGAGACGGCACTCAAGTTATGTAAGATGTCATCATTTTGCTTAGAAGAAATACATGTAAACTTTATGTACCAATTTGCATGTTGAAATACATATAAACTTTCTGTATTTTTTTTTTGCTGAAACTTCGTGTAAGTTCACATTATTTCAAAATAAATTATTTTACAAAGGAAGAGAGTATTGTTTCTCTTATGTGGCCTGCATGTGTATGAAATCTGACAATTAAATTTGTGAACTTGCTACCCTGTGCTCCCGATGGCAGTGCAGACAAGGCTGTGACGTTATGTAACTTTGGTGTGTTAATGTCCCACCGTTGTGTTTGTGTCTCTGTGTGGCAGTATCCTGCTGAGTGGCATTTACTGATTTTGTTGTGTGTTTTTGTGTGCCATCCTGGGAATGTTGAAGCTTGAATTAGATCAACAAAGAAACATTAAATTTCTTGTTAAATGAAGCAACAGTGAAGGTGAAATCAGAGATATGGTGGTCTAGGCTTATAGGGATAATGTCATGAAGAAAAGGGCAGTGTACAAATGGATTAAATGCTTTCCTGAGGGGAGAGAAAGCGTCACTGATGGAGAGAGGTCAGGGCAGGCAGTGACAAGAACTGATGAAAACATTGTGAAAATTTGTTGAACTGGGCAATCAAAATCATTGGCTGACTGTGAGAAGCATAGCAGACCAAGTAAACATTGATAAAGAAGACAAGAAAATATTAACTTAAAATCTTGGCCAACAACTTATGGCTTTTGTATCACAACAAAGCACCGGGTCACATGGTACTGTCAGTGAGGGAGTTTTTAGCTAGTAAACAAATAACTGAATTGAAACACACTTCCTACTCACCTGATTTGTCCCCCAATGACTTTTTCCTTTACCTGAAGATAAAGGAAATATTAAAAGGAAGACATTTCAATGATACTCAGGATTTCAAAGGTAATACAACAACAGCTTTGATGGCCATTCCAGAAATACATTGCCAAAATTTCTTTGAAGGGTAGACGTGGTGCTAGTGTTGGTGCAAAGCTCCCCAGAAGGCAGCACTTCAGAGGTGACCATAGGGATGCTATCCAGCAATGAGGGATGGAGCACTTTTTCTAGGATGTGTTTGCAAACGTAATTGTCAGACCTTGCATACCACTAAAATCAGCATATCTGCTGCCCACTTTGGACAAAACTTTGCTTACCCTTTTTCAGAGGCAAAAGCCTAAGAGGATCCATTGATCAGGCTTTGGACCCCTCTGCAGTAGTAGGTGGTGTTGTTAGAGGCCTGATGCTGTCGTGGCTCAGGGCATAAGCTCAGTCTCCCAACAGGATCGGGGAGGATCTAGATTTCTTCCACCAGTAGAGAGACTTGGGGTAATGATCTTCATTTGTCAGAGCCCAAGTTTTGGTTGAAACTGAGGATAATAAGATTATGGCGTCTTCCTCATGGAGTTTCTGAGGGGATTGTATGAAATCAGTCAGGTAAATCACGTAGCGTACCACACGGCACCTAAGTGCTGTTTATTTGTCTCATCCTTGTCATCTTCTCTTATTCTCCCTCCCCCCCATCATCATCTTTACCATCATCATTGTTATCATAGTGGTTTAAATTTTGTGCTCCAAAATAGTATGTTCAAGTCCTGCCCTGATCTCTGTGAATGTGACCATATTTGGGAACAGGGTCTTTGCAGATGTCATCGAATTAAGGTGAGTTCACACTGGATTGAGGTGGGCCCTCATCCACTGACTGGTGTCTTTGCAAGAGAAGGCAGAGGTTGATTTTCAGAGAGACTCAGAGGAGACCGGCAGAGGAGGAGGGAAGGCAGATGGGGCAGAGATGGGAGCTGTGCACCACGAGCCACGGAAGGCCACGGATTGTCAGGAACAGCTAGAAGCTAGAGGGGCAAGGAAGGATTCTATTCTAGAAACTTCAGAGGAACATGTCCCTGCTGATACCTTTATTTCAATCTTCTACCTTCTAGAATTTTGAGACAAGAAATTTCTGTGCTTTAAAACCATCTGTTTCCAGTAATTTTTTATGGCATCCCTGAGAAACTAATACAATTGTCATCATCGTTTAATCAGCCTTGGTGCTTCCAGTATCTCAGCATCTGTCATATTGTCATTTATAAGACTCTGTGTTCCAAGCACCATGGGTCATGCCTATAATCTTAGCATTTTGAGAGGCCAAGGTGGGAGGATTGCTTGAGGCCAGGAGTGTAAGAACGTTGGGTATGAGTGAGACCCCATTTCTCCAAAAGAAAAGAAATTAGCTGGCTGTGGTGGTGTGCACCTGTAATCCCAGTTACTCAGGCTGAGTCAGGAGGATCACTGGAGCCCAGGAGTTTGAGGCTGCAGTGAACTACGATGACATCCTGCATTCTAGCCTGTGTGACAGAGAGGGATCCTGTTTCAAAAAACAGATACAAGAAAAAGGCTCTATTATGTTCTACAGAATCCCATTTAATTTCTTTTTGTCCTGTGTTTCCAAAGTTATTTTCAGCTAGTATTTTCACATAGCAAGTGTGTTTGAGAGACGTAAGAACCAGAGTGTTGGGGTCTCACTATTTATATCCCCTCTCCCAGATCTGTATGTTGAAATCTGAACCCTCCAGGTTATGTTATTGGGAGGTGGGTTCTTTGAGGGGGTGATTAGATTATGAAGGCAGAGCCCTCAGGATTGGCATCAGTGCCTTTACACAAACCATCACAGCAAGCTAGCCTGGTTCTTCTACCACGTAAGGACACAGCGCGAAGGCACCATCTATGAACCAGAAAGCAAGCTTTTATGAAATGCTGGATCTGCCATAGACCTGGCAATGCTCAGCCTACAGAACTGTGAGCAAAAATTTCTGTTGTTTATAAGCCCAAATGGACTAGGGCACAGGGAGAGTAGCTGTCTTGCTGTAAGTCACGGGATGAAAGGAATGTCATAGCTGGAATTGTAACTCAGCTCTTTACTGATCCATCTTAGTAACAATGATAATAATAATCATGGAGCCATAGCTTTTTTTTTTTGAGGCACAGTCTCACTTTCTTTCTCACAACTCACAGCAACTTCAAACTCTTGGGCTCAAACGATCCTTTTGCCTCAGCCTCCCAAGTAGCTGGGACTACAGACGGTTGCCACACCACTTAGCTATCTTCTAGAGATGGGGTCTAGCTCTTGCTCAGGCTGGTTTCAAACTCATGAGCTCAGGCAATCCACCTGCCTTAGCCTCCCAGAGTACTGGGATTACAGGCATGAGCCACCATGCCTGGCCTTAGAGCATTTTAACCGTCAAGGCCTCAGCTGTCATCTAATGAAAACCCTTTCTGAGAAAAAAGCTCAAAGAGAAGAGATTTCCCAAAGTTGCAAAGCAAGCTACTTTATTTTTCCTATGTACAAAAAATGTACACCCAGGCTTGGCTCCTGTAGCTCAGTGGTTATGGTGCCAGCCACATACAGTGTGGCTGGTGGGTTCGAGCCCAGCCCAGGGCCTGCTAAACAACAACAACTATAATAAAAAAAAAATAGCTGGGCATTGTGGTGGGTGCCTGTAGTCCCAGCTACTAGGGAGGCTGAGGCAAGAGAATTACTCGAGCCCAAGAGTTTGAGGTTGCTGTGAGCTATGATGACATAGCACTCTACTGAGGGTGATGAAGTAAGACTGTCTCAAGAAAAAAAATGTACTCCCAAATTACCTACTAATTGATATGAAATAATAAATGATTGCCCCTGGTGGTAGAGCTCTGCAATACATCACAACACGTATTTTTTAAGGTAGATTTTTCTTCCTTTTCCTTCCTTCCTTCCTTCCTTCCTTCCTTCCTTCCTTCCTTCCTTCCTTCCTTCCTTCCTTCCTTCCTTCACTCTCTCACCTTCGGGAAAGGGACGTGGCATCATTGTAGCTCAAAACACTTGGTTATCCTCAAGTGATACTCTGGCCTCAGCCTCCCAAGTAGCTGGGACTACAGGCACTTGCCATGATGCGTTGGGACTATAGGCATCCACCGTGATGCCTGGCTAATTTTTCTATTATTAGTAGAGATGGGGTCTCCCTCTTGCTCAGGCTGGTCTTGAACTCCTGAGCTCAATCAATCCACCTGCCTTGGCCTTCCAGAGTGCTGGGATTATAGGCTTGAGCCACTGTGCCCGGCCTATAGTAGATTTCTTAACAAAAATAATGAACCACAAAGTAAGTTGTGGTTGTAAGTTGTTTTGTATCCTGCAACTTTACTGAATTTGTTTATCTGTTCTGTTTTTTTAGCAGAGACTTCAGGGTCTTCTGTATATGTGTATACAATCATGTCACCTGTAACAGAAACACTAACTTCTTCCTTTCCATTTTGGATGCATTTTCTTTCTTTCTCTTACAGAATTATGCTGACAAGGACTTCTAGTACTGTGTTGAACAGGCAAGTGGGCATCCTTTTCTAGAGTGTTCCAGCTCTTGGAGGAAAAGCTTTCAACTTTTCCACATTTGGTATGAGCTTAGCTGTGGGTTTGCCATCCGTGGCCTTATCATGTCAAGACACATTCCTTCTATACCTTTACCTCCTCCTAACTTAGGAGTTTTTATCATGAAGGGATGCTGAAATTTAAAAAAAATTTTTGCATTTATTGAAATGAGCATATGATTTTTATCCTTTATTCTGTTAATGTGATGTATTATGTTTATTGATTTACATACGTTGAACCATCTTTTCATTCCTGGGATGAATCCTATTCTTTTTTAACGTGACGTGTGGTTGAATCCAGTTTGTGAATATTTTGTTGGGGATTGTGGTATCTATATTCATCAGAGATATTGCCCTATAGTTTTCTTTTTTATGTTGTGTCCTTTATTGGTTTTGGTATCAGGGTAATTTTCAAACTCTGTAGAATGAATTTGGAAGTAGCCTTCCTCTTCAGTTTTGGGGAATAGTCTGAATACAATTGGTATTAGTTCTTCTTTAAATGTTTTTCAGTGGTGAAATCAATAGGTCCTGAGCTTTGATGGGAGACTTTATATTACAGATTCAATCTTGTTACTTGTTACTGTTCATATTTTCTGTTTCTCCAGTATTCAGTCTTGACAGGTTTTAAGTGTCCTGATTTATCCCTTCCTTCTAAGTGATACAGTTGGTTGGCATATAATTCTTCAAAGTAGTCTCCTGATTTTTGTGTATCTCAAAACTCTGGTAATGACCCATATGACCTCATATATGTGGAATCTGAAGAAGCTGATCTCAGAGCAGTAGAGTAGCATCGTGGTTACCAGAGGCTGGGAGGGTGATGGGGAGGAATCAGAGTCATCAACAGATACTAAGTTACAGTTCAATGGGAGGACTAAGTTCTTGTGTTCTATTGCACAATACAGTGACTATGATTAACAACATTGTGTTATATATATATATATATATTTTTTTGTTTTTGTTTTGTAGAGACAGAGTCTCAACTGTACCGCCCGAGTGCCGTGGCGTCACACGGCTCACAGCAACCTCTAACTCTTGGGCTTACGCGATTCTCTTGCCTCAGCCTCCCGAGCAGCTGGGACTACAGGCGCCCGCCACAGCGCCCGGCTATTTTTTTGTTGCAGTTTGGCCGGGGCTGGGTTTGAACCCGCCACCCTCGGCATATGGGGCCGGCGCCCTACTCACTGAGCCACAGGCACCGCCCATTGTGTTATATATTTCAAAATACCTAAAAGAGAGAATTTTGAATGTTCTCACCATGAAAAAATGGTAAATGTAGGAGGTGATAGCTATGCCAAGTACCCTGGTTTGATTTTTACACACTGAGTATATCCATTGAAACACAATGCTATGGCTCGTAAATCTGTGCAATTATTATGTGCCAATTAACAAAAATTTTAAAAAAACAAATACAAATAATAAGAAGCCATATTTCATACCCTTATTGGAGGTAAAGTAAGGTTAATTCCTTATTGTACGATGGCTCTAACTTTGCTATAGAACATTAAACATTCATAGCAAGATATCTCTTATAACTGATCTGATTTTATGCATTTTTTGAGTTAATACAGTATCATTCCATATTTAGAGCTTATAAATTTCTACTGGATTTTAACACAAAGTAAAATATACATAAAAAACCCAAAAGTAATATGTTCTCCCCATGAAAACTATTTTAAAATCACTTTCAATACGTGTACCATGCAATCTATTTAGGCTCACCCCAAAAAGGTAATTACAGAATTGAGATCCATCTTGTATACCCACATATTGTATGTGCCAGCAAAGATGATAGTAATGCAGAAAACCTGTTTGTTTTTAACACGTCTCAAGGGTGAATCTCTGTTTTGTCTTTTAAATTATTTTGTCCTCAATTTCTTAGGCAATGCTTATATGAATTAAAAAAAAAAAAACTCACAGGGATTGTAAAACAGGATGTCTGAAGTTCCAGACTCCGAACTTCAGATGTGCAATTAATCCAGATGTGCCTGCAATTGACCAACTTTGGGGACTGTGGGAGCAGAACAGGTCTGAGCGGTTACTCTTTTGGAAAATCAGGAAGTGCTTATTGCCCGAAGTCAGGGAATTCAAGGGAAGTCAGAGTTACCCAAGCCCGTGTGATTACGTGTTGGCAAACAGCTTCAGGAATAAGCTCTGGGCAGAACTATCTCATATCTTCCTCTGCTCTCAGAAAGAGAAAAAGGATGCTGTTGGGCCAAAGGGTCAAAACAAACAACAAATAAAAACCAGTTTATGTTGATGTTGTCACATTTGTCTTTCTCCAAGAAGAGGAAGGCTGAGGAACCCAAAATTTTCGTGCCAGGAAGGCACCTTCACTACTTCAGCTTTTCAAATCCTAACATCATGTTCCAAAAAGGATACCAACCCCATTTTACATACAAGGAACCCAAAGATTAAAGAGGCTCATTTGCTCTTGATTTTATTTTGCTAATAATTAGCACATATTGAGTACTCTTGCAAGGTGCCGGGACCTGTATGATTGATTGATTGATTGATCTTTTGGAGACCACTCTATTGCCCAGGCTAGAGTGCCCTGGACTCATCATAGCTCACAACAACCTCATGTTCCTGGGTTCAGGCAATCCTCCTGCCTCAGCCTCCCAAGTGGCTTGGATTGCAGGCTCTCGCCACAATGCCTGGCTATTTTTTTCTATTTTTAGTGGAGATGGGGCCACACTTTTGCTCAAGCTGGTCTGAAATTCCTGAGATCAAGGGATCCTCCTGCCTTGGCCTCCCAGAGTGCTGGGATTACAAGGCATGAGCTAGTGTATCCAACCTGTAATTTTTTTATGTGTATTATTTCATTTTTTCTTCAAAATCTATGTGGTATCATCCACACTTCACAGATGAAAAGGCCAGAAAATGGTAAAGCTTTTACAGTGTTGAGGTGGGGGCAATAAATAAACATTCTGGAAACAAATTGAGAAACAAGAGGCAGCAATCAGAAATATGGAGGTTCAAACACCATGTAGGAAACTGGCAGCCAAGTGAATGGAGGTTCCTTCCCAACACGCCCCATGTTCAAGGTCACACAGCTTGTAAGCAAAGGATGTGGGATTTGAACTCCAATCCAAATGACTGCAAAGACCAGGTGTTTATCTGCTACACTCTTCTGTACTTATTCTTTCTCTTTTTCAGTAAAAATTTGGAACAAGGAAATACAGGGTGTCCCAAAGCTGCCCATGAAGTCACCACACATTGGGAAAATGGGGAAATTGTAGCTAAATGTAGCCTGACTAACAAAATATTCACTGCAAAGTTTTACAAAGAGGTAGCCAACACATGCAGAATATTTTGTAAAATTTTGTAATATTTTGTTATTACTGTATTATAAGAACAAGTTTCATCCATTCAAGTCTTGATTACTAATAGGAGCTTCTACCTCCTGTCACAAACTGGTTACTAAGAGTTAATGAACACAACAATTCCTTTTGTTTCAATCCTTGAAAGTGAAATATCTATTGAACAATGGTCCTCTGCCTGATTTAGCAAATATGATCTAGACTCTTAATTGAAAGTGACAGGAGTCCAATCCCAACCAACTTTTACACAAAGGTTATGTTTATTGGCTGGATTCCTAGGACTCTTGCCAGAAAGGAAAGGGTAAGACAAACGGGGAGGGGAGAAGAGGCACAACTTGCCAGACAGACTGAACTTGCTTCTCCTGCAGCAGGGCAGGTGTTAGTATGAGCTTCCTTTTGCTGCTGTAATAAGTAAAAACAAACTTACTGGCTTAAAGCCACACAAATCTATTCCTTTATGGTTCTGGAGACTGGAAGTCTGACACAGTTCTCACTGGGCTGCAATCACAGTATTGGCAGGGCTGCGTTCTCACCTGGAGGCTGTAGAGGAGAATCTATTTCCTTGCTTTCCCCAGTTTCTAGAGACCACCTGCTTTCCTTGGCTCCTGGACCACCTCCCCCTTTAAAGCCAGCATGCTGCATCTCTCTCTCTCTCTTCCATTGCTCACATCTCCTTGATTCTGATTCTCATCTTTTGCTTCCCTCTCCTATTCTGAAGGACTCTTGTAATCACACTGCCCACCCTTCCTCCACCCACATACCTGATTTTAAAGTCAGATGATTAGCAACCTTAATTCCCCTCTGCCTTGTATCATAACATATTCAGGGATTAAGATGTGAACATCTTTGGGGGGTGGGACAAACAATAATTCTGCCTCTCATATGGACAAACACCTAGATTTACCAATCAGCAATTTGGAACACAACCGATGAGGGACAGAAATTGAAGTGTTAAAAAGAGGGACAGGTGATCAGAAATTCTGGAAGATGGAAAGGTCTGCCCGGGCAGATGCAGCCCTAGTTGTCCACTATGGATCACAATCAAAGGGAAATCTCTGATGATCCGTGATCTTCCGTGTTTCAAGATCCCTCTCATGACCACCACCAGTTGGACATGGTACTACACAGGCAGAAATACAAGTGAACGTGACTTGTTTTGGCTTATAAAATACCCTGAAGTTTTTCTTTTTTTAAATACCTGTCTAAGTTGTTCTTTTGTTGCCTGTTCTTTTTTTATGTGTTGAATTCTTTTTTTAAAGGTTAATAATATATTCATAACACAGATTTTATAACTCTTATACTAATCTTTACATAGATTAATCACTCTACATTTTACCAAAAATAGGTCTCCAGTCGTGAAGCTCAGAAAGGATGGTCTATGGCAGAGCATGTTAGGCAAGCAGAAGAATTATGATCATTTGCACGGGATTGGTAAAGAAAGGGAAAAATAAACTGAATTTTGACATGCTATGCTTGAGAAGTTGCAGTGCACATAAAACCAAACCAGGATGTTTTGATGTAGCTCTTGGGAGAGAATATGCCAGGTTGTTTTCCACACAAGTGTGCAAATTATGGAAGACAGAGCGAGAGAAAGAGAGTGTGTGTGTAATGCAGAAAAAACAGCTGTTCCTTATCTGAACATCAGCCCTCATAGTCAAAATAAGTTATGTCCACACATCTGTATGTATAGACTTCCCACGTGTGGTCTAACACACATTTTCTCTTTAACACCACCACTTCCAACCCTTTCTCTCTTCTCAGTAGGCTTTGGTGGAAGTAAACCAAATTAGGAATGCTGAGACCTAGAGTAGTTAGCAACTGATTGGTAGGTATACCTGTTATTTTGGACAAGAAGAAATTGAGATTTTCAAAAACCACACAGAGTGGAGCTCAGATTACCTGACTTATATTGCATTGCCCACCATCATTGTTTCTGACTTGCACTGCTTAGAAAAAGAGGGTGTGGGAAGTGGTGCCAGCAGGTTGTCTAATGGTCAGAGACCAATCACGGGCCAGAGTTAAACTTTAAAGAGAATAAATAGTAGAGAAAGTTGACTCACTAGTGCATGCCATTCTTTTTTATTTTTTGTAGAGACAAAGTTTCACTGTACCGCCCTCAGGTAGAGTGCCGTGAGCCATTCTTTACATTAATAATACATTACATTGGTTACAATGTGCACTTAAAAAAATGAAGAACTGTCTTATAAAATATTGTTTTATTATTTTTATTCTTATTTATTTATTTTATTAAATCATAGCTGTGTACATTAATGCAACCATGGGGCACCATACACTGGTTTTATAGACCGTTGGACACATTTTCATCACACTGTAAACATAGACTTCCTGGCATTTTCTTAGTTATTGTGTTAAGGCATTTACATTCCACACTTACTAAGTTTCACATATACCCTTGTAAGATGTACCAGAGGTGTAATCCCACCAATCACCCTCCCTCCGTCCCCCTCAGCCCTCCCTCCCCTCCCTTTCCCCCTTCCCCCTATTCTTAGTTTATAACTGGGTTATAGCTTTCATCAGAAAACCATAAATTAGTTTCATAGTAGGGCTGAGTACATTGGATACTTTTTCTTCCATTCATGAGATACTTTACTAAGAAGAATATGTTCCTGCTCCATCCACGTAAACATGAAAGAGGTAAAGTCTCCATCTTTCTTTAAGGCTGCATAATATTCCATAGTGTACATATACCACAGTTAATTAATCTATTAGTGGATCTATGGGCACTTAGGTTTTTTCCATGACTTAGCAATTATGAATTGGGCTGCAATAAACATTCTGGTACAAATATCTTTGTTACAATGTGATTTTTGGTCTTCTGGGTATATGCCTAGTAGAGGAATTATAGGATTGAATGGCAGATCTATTTTTAGATCTCTAAGTGTTCTCCAAACATCTTTCCAAAAGTAATGTATTAATTTGCATTCCCACCAGCAGTGTAAAAGTGTTCCCTTTTCTCCACATCCACGCCAACATCTCTGGTCTTGGGATTTTGGGATATGGGCTAATCTTACTGGAGTTAGATGATATCTCAAAGTAGTTTTGATTTGCATTTCTCTGATGATTAAGGATGATGAGCATTTTTTCATATGTCTGTAGGCCGTGCGCCTGTCTTCTTCAGAGAAGTTTCTCTTCAAGTCTCTTGTCTAGCCTGCGATGGGATCACTTGTTCTTTTCTTGCTTATACATTTGAGTTCTCTGTGGATTCTGGTTATTAAACCTTTGTTGGAGACATAACCTGCAAATATCTTCTCCCATTCTGAAGGCTGTCTGCTTGCTTTACTTACTGTGTTCTTGGCTGTACAGAAGATTTTTAGTTTGATCAGGTCACAGTAGTGTATTTTTGATGCTGCTTCAATTGCCCTGGTGGGTCCTCCTCATAAAATATTTGCCCAGACCGATTTCTTCAAGAGTTTTCCCTGAACTTTCTTCAAGTATTTTTATAGTTTCATGTCTTAAGTTTAAATCTTTAATCCAGTGAGAGTCTATCTTAGTTAATGGTGAAAGGTTTGGGTCCAGTTTCAGTCTTCTACAGGTTGCCAGCCAGTTCACCCAGCACCATTTGTTAAATAGGGAATCTTTTCCCCACTGAATGTTTTTTGTTTTTTTTTTTGACACAGAGTCTCACTGTACCGCCCTCGGGTAGAGTGCCATGACATCACACAGCTCACAGCAACCTCTAACTCTTGGGCTTACGCGATTCTCCTGCCTCAGCCTCCAGATCAGCTGGGACTACAGGCGCCCAGCACAACGCCTGGCTATTTTTGCAGTTTGGCCGGGGCTGGGTTTGAACCCGCCACCCTTGGCATATGGGGCCGGCGCCCTACTCACTGAGCCACAGGCACCGCCCTCCCACTGAATGTTTTTAATTGGCTTGTAAAGATCAAATAAGGGTAAGTAGCTGGAGTCATCTCTTGGTTCTCTATTCTGTTCCAGACATCTACATCTCTGTTTTTGTGCCAGTACCATGCTGTTTTGATCACTATCGATTTACAGTATAGTCTGAGGTCTGGTAGTGTGATTCTTCTTGCTTTGCTTTTATTTCTAAATAATGTTTTGGCCATTCAAAGTTTTTTTCTGATTCCACATAAAATTAAGTATTATTTCTTCAAGATCTTTGACGTATGACAGTGGAGCTTTAAAGGGATTACATTAAAATCGTATATTGCTTTGGGTAGTATGGACATTTTAACAATGTTGATTCTTCCCAGGCATGAGCATGGTATGTTTTTCCATTTGTTAACATTTTCAGCTATTTCTTTTCTTAGAGTTTCATAGGTCTGTTTATAGAGAGTTTTCATGTCTTTTGTTAGGTATACTCCCAAATATTTCATCTTCTTTAGCACTGCTGTGAATGGAATAGAGTCCTTAACTGTTTTTTTCAGCTTGACTATTGCTGGTATAAATAAAGGCTACTGATTTATGAATGTTGATTTTATAACCTGAGACACTGCTGTATTCCTTGATCACTTCTAAGAGTTTTGTGGTAGAATCCCTGGTGTTTTCCAGATACACGATCATATCATCTGCGAAGAGTGAAAGTTTTATCTCATCTGACCCTATATGGATACACTTGATCATCTTTTCTTCACTAATTGCGATGGCTGAAACTTCCATTACAATGTTAAAGAGCAGTGGAGACAATGGGCAGCCTTGTCTGGTTCCTGATCTGAGTGGAAATGATTTCAATTTAACTCCATTCAATACAATATTGGCTGTGGGTTTGTTATAGATGGCCTCTATCAGTTTAAGAAATGTCCCTTCTTGACCAATTTTCTTAAATATTCTGATCATGAAGTGATGCTGGGTATTATCAAAAGTTTTTCCTTCATCAATTGAGAGAATTATATGGTCTTTGTTTTTTAGTTTGTTTATGTGCTGAATTATATTTATAGATTTACGTATATTGAACCAGCCTTGAGACCCTGGGATAAAACCAACTTGGTTATGATGTAGAATTTTTTTGATGTGTTGCTGGATTCTGTTTGTTAGGATCTTGTTGAATATTTTTGCATCAATATTCATTAGTGATATTGGTCTATTGTTTTCTTTTCTTGTTGGGTCTTTTCCTGGTTTGGGAATCAGGGTGACATTTGCTTCATAGAATGTTTTGGGTAGTTTTCCTTCTTTTTCTATATTTTGGAACAGGTTGAGCAATATAGGTACTAATTCCTCTTTAAAGGTTTGGTAGAATTCTGACGTAAAGCCATCTGGTCCCAGGCTTTTCTTTTTAGGAAGATTTTGTATTGTTCATGCTATTTCAGAACTTTATATAGGCTGTTCAACATTTCCTCGTGATTCTGGCTAAGTTTTGGAAGGTGACGTGCTTCCAAGTATTGGTCCATTTCTTTCAGATTTTCATATTTCTGAGAATAAAGTTTCTTGCAATATTCATTAAAGATTTGTTGAATTTCTGAGGAGTCTGTCATTATTTGGTCTTTGTCATTTCTGATTGATGAAATTAGAGATTTTACTCTTTTTTTCCTGGTTAGATCAGCCAAAGGTTAATCTATTTTATTGATGTTTTCAAAAAACCAACTTTTTGATTTATTGATCTGTTGTATAATTCTTTTGTTTTCAATTTCATTTAATTCTGCTCTAATTTTTGTTATTTCTTTTCTTCTGCTGGGTTTGGGGTTGGAATGTTCTTTTTTTCCCCAGTTGCTTGAGATGTCCCATTAAGTTGTTAACTTCCTCTCTTTCTGTTCTCTTGAGGAAGGCTTACAGTGCTGTAAAATTCCCTCTTAGGACTGCCTTTATGGTATCCCAGAGGTTCTGATAATTCATGTTTTCATGGTCCTTTTGTTCCAAAAATTTGGCAATTTCCTTCTTAATCTCATCTCTGACCCAGCTATCATTCAGCATAAGGTTATTTAACTTCCATGTTTTTGTATGAGTATGCAGATTCCTGTTGTTACTGAGTTCAACTTTTATTCCATCGTGGTCTGAGAAGATGCAAGGAATAATTTCTATTCCTTTAAATTTACTGAGGTTAGACTAGTGACCTAAGATGTGATTGATTTTGTAGTATGTTCCGTGGGCTGATGAGAAGTATGTGTATTCAGTTTTGTTGGGATGAAATGTTCTGTAGATGTCTGCTAAATCTAAATGTTGGATGGTTAGGTTTAAATCTAAAATTTCTTTGCTCCGCTTCTTCTTGGAGGATCTGTCCAACACTGCCAAAGGAGTGTTGAAATCTCTGACTATTATGGAGCTGGAGGAAATCAAGTTGCTCATATCTGTTAGAGTTTGTCTTATAAATTGAGGCGCATTCTGGTTGGGTGCATAAATGTTAATAATTGAAATCTCATCATATTGAGTATTACCCTTTACAAATATGAAGTGACCATTTTTATCCTTCCTTCCTTTTGTTGGTTTAAAGCCTATTGTATCTGCAAATAGAATTGCAACACCTGCTTTTTTCTGATTTCTATTTGCGTGAAATATGGACTATCATCTATTCACCCTGAGTCTATATTTATCTTTTAAGTTAAGATGAGATTCTTGTATGCAACAACTATCTGGCCTGAGTTTTTGTAACCAATCAGCCAACCTGTGTCTCTTTAGAGGACAGTTTAAGCCGTTCACATTAATGGAGAATATTGATAAGTCTGGTAAAATTTTGGGTATCGAGTTTTTCAAAATTCTGGTGGACATTTTTAATCCTTTCACCACTGTGGAAGTTGGAGTTTGATCAAAAGTTTCTGAGTGAGTTTACTTTTGTGGTAGAGGATTGGGCTGTTCATTATGGAGGACTGGTCTGAAAGTATCCTGAAGAGCTGGTTTGGTTATGGAAAATTTCTTCAACATATGAATGTCATTAAAGTATGTAATTTCTCCATCATAAATGAAACTCAGTTTAGCTGCATAGAGGATCTGGGGTTGAAAGTTATTTAGGTTTAGGAGATGAAAAGTTGATGACCACCCTCTTCTGGCTTGAAAGGTTTCAGCAGAGAGATCTACAGTCATTCTAATAGTCTTCTCTTTTTAGGTTATGGTTTTTTTTTACGTCTGGCTGCTTTCAAAATTTTCTCCCTCATATTAAGTTTAATGAAGTTAATTATGATGTGCCTGGGGGATGTTTTATTTGGGTTGAGTTGTGCTGGGGGTACTGAAACTGTCTGCTATCTGAATTTCAGAATCTCTTGGCATGTCTGGAATATTCCCTTTCATAATTTCATGGAGAAGGGCCTCTGTGCCTTGTGAAGCCACTTCATCGCTTTCAGTGATTCCAATGAGATGGATATCAGCCTTCTTCAAATTATCCCAGAGCTCTTTGAGAGAATGATCCATTTTTGCTCTCCATTTCTCTTCCTCTTTGAGAGTTTGGGAGCATTCAAAGGCTTTGTCTTCAATGTCAGAAATCCTTTCTTCTGTTTGCTCCACTCTGTTACTGAGGGATTCCACTGTATTTTTCAGATCTTTGAAGACTGCAAATTCTTGCTTCAATGTATCAAAATCTTTGGTGGTTTTGTCTTTAAATTCACTGAATTCTTGAGACAACTTTTAAATTGCTCCTCGAATTTCTAATTCCAATGTTTGAATTGCTCCTTGGATTTCTAATTCCAACTTTCCCTCCATTCTATTAATATTGCTTGCAATCCAAATTCTGAATTCGATTTCTGACATCTTGGCCATCTGTTTATGAATGAGATCTTCAGTTACATCTGCCATATCTTTCCTTGGTGGAATTGATCTACTCTGGTTATTCATGTTACCAGAGTTTTCCCACTGATTCTGCCCCATGATTATTTTATATTGTTTGACTAGATGAGTGAATAAAAAAAAAATTGGGTTCTGGGCTCCAGGAGTAGTGATTAACCAGGCCTTTGCCCAAAAGTTGGGACTGGTGTCTTTGCCTTTTCCCCTGGAGTTCTGCTGAGGACCCGTTTAGTGCTATGGCCTGAGAAACTGGGGACCTACTTGGTGTTGTGGGGCTAAATAGCTCTGTCTTGTTTTCAGCTGGTCTCTGTCTGACCCTAGTGAAACAGTTACTCTGGGTTGAAGTCTCAACTGTGGAGAAATGCCAGCAATTAAGTCACCCTGCCCCCCACAGGCAACAATTGGAAAAGGAAAACCAAACCTTTCTACAACCACACACCCAGGGCACCACTTGGATAGTCCTCGGGTGATTGGCTTAGTTCAAAAGTTCCAAATCAATTGTCTCAGTCAGCACCTGTCTCAAGTGGGAGAGTTTAAAAGGTCTTTGGCAACCAGATTGCAGGTGTCTGCTGACAACTCAACTCAAATATGACTTGCTCCAGTGCTCTGTGAGGTCAAGAGGACCCACCAAGCAAATAGATTAGTCTGGGAAGGTTGATGACTCCTTCCCCACCTTGCACCTCTGTCATATCCAGTCACTGATAACCCCATAGGGCTGTGACCCAGTTGCCTCCAATGAGCAGAAACTCCAGGAGTTTGCACCAGCCTGAATCAGAAGGAGATCTATGTCTCCTCAGCCAGGCCTCTGCTTTCTGCCATTATCTGTCCGGGGGAGGTCAGGCCTGGGAACCTTGGGTGCTTGATGTAGGCTGGGGCTGTTAATTTAGTTCCAGCCCTGCCCCTGATTGATGTTACTGACAGAACAGAACAACTTTGTGGAATTTGTTTCTGCCCTGGTTAAACTCCCCTGCAGAAGAGAAGCTGTGTTGAGTTTACAGAACCTGCACCTCAGGCCCTGTCTTTGCTGCTGCAGGTTTGTATTCACAGGTTGGTTAGCTGTTAGTTCTAGCCTTCTGCCCTCCTTTCTCTATGCCGATGATCCCCTGAGGGCTGGGTGCATCTTAGGCTCAGTAATGCTGTCCTATGGGTCAGCCCCACTCTGGGAGTCTGCTGGCACTGCGCATGCATTTTCTAGTCCCTGCACTCCACTCATGCTGGTACCACCTCAGGCAAACCCTTTACTCACAGGGTCTGCGTTTCCATCCCAGATCTGTTCCACCGCTGGTTGCCACCTCAGAAGATGCCCAGCCTCCTCTGGTTTCCCAGAGAGACAGGGGGTGTGACTCCGGAATATCCAGGGGTAAGCCCTATTGTTGCCAAAAATGCCTGCTGCTCTGCCCCGCGGGGTACCACTGCTCCTGTGTGGTTCCCTGTCAGCTGACTATCCTCTCCTCACTCCTGTGCCCCAGAATCAGCACTGACCAGCAGCAGTCCAGGCCCTGTCCACACCTCTCAAGAAAACACCGAAGAATCTGGATTCCTGGCAGTCAGACCTCCAAACCTCAGAGTGAGAATGGAGGTGAGTGCTGGGAGCTCATAATTGCAGGTATAGAATATATACAATTTTACACAGTTTTATGCTGGCAGAAGAGCACCATAGTAGGGGAAGTAGGTTCAGTTTTTAGAGGGTCTGTCCCATGGAGTATAATTGGAGAACTTTTGAATTCTGCTCGTTTGTTTATGGGATACTCCAAGCTGTTCTCATGGGGAAGGGGACTCCCTCTGCTTGGTGATGGATTTTATACCTTTTCTTTGTATCCTTGGGGTCGCAGCTCACCTCAGCAGGGTTGATATGTGTTCTTTAACCTTCTCTCTTGGCACAGCTGTAATCCACCACGTTACTTGCTAAATTTCTGTCCTTTAACTGTCCTTCTGGACGGGAGCCTCCGTGGAAAGCTGGCTTCAGTGTGTATTCAATTCTTAAGAAAGGTTATACAAGGGCCCTAGTGCACCGGAATTTTATGCTGCTGTGTTTAAGAAAATAAAATATCCTTAAAAATCAATGGCAGTGAGACTTTTTCTCAATTTAAGGCATTAAACTTCTCATCTGTATTAAAGTGGCACCCAAATTTGGTAAATTTCCCTGGCCAGATAAAATACTTCATTTAAATTCTGGGGCTCTGTGAAATTTCCCTATCAAATTCCATTCCCAGTAGTTAACTATGATTTACAGTCTGTGTACATATTATTCTAGATTTTAAAAAGTACATCCATATGTAAGAATATGCTATTTTATTTTTAATATTTTTCTCATATAATGATACTCTTTAGAAAACATTGTAGATCAGTTCATACTACTTTTTGTTTTTTGAAACAGATCATTGCAAGATCTTCCAATTTTTTTTTGCATATGTCTGATTTCCCTACTTTTATTTATATTAAGGATGATCAGTGTGTCCAGGGAACATCTGCCTGTCTCTTTCATATAATTGCTTATCATTTATTGATTAGTATTTTCCTAATTTTACTCATTTTTCTGGGAGTTGCAAAAAGAGCAGTGTTCTAGTTCTTTTTAAAATTAAATCATAACTGTGTACATTTATGGGGTACAGTGTGCTGATTTGATATACAATGTGGAATGCTTATATCGAAATTCAGGGTTTTTATGGGAGAAGTTCTGATGTTTTAAATGTTCGCAATGTATTTAAAATTTTACAGAAATAATCCTGGTACCCTAGGAGACCAAGATGGGAGAATCACTTGAACTCAGGAGTTTAAGACCATATTGGGCAACATAGCAAGACCCCATCTCTACAAAAATTTTAAAAATTAACTGGGCATGGTGGCATGCACCTGTAGTCCCAGCTACTCAGGAGGTTGAGGCAGGAAGATCTCTTGAGCCCAGGATTTAGAGGTTGTAGTGAGCTATGATCACTGCAAATGATTGAGCCCAAGCAACAGAGCAAGACACTGTCTCAAAAAGAAAAAAAAGTTTGCAGAGCAGTGTATAGCTTTCACTAAATATGCTTGTGGGTTTCATTCATCCTGTACACAGCTGGTCCGAGATCTCTGAATGTGAGTGCTTTTCTACCCAGCCCCACACGCGTAGTGCTGGTAAAATTTGCCAAATTCTGGAAAGAGGGAGATAAAGGAGGGGAGAAGACTCTGACAGCAGGGGCCGAGAATATTATTGTTCACTATTGCTCTGTTACCTTGTCCTTCTAAGCACACAAGGGCATTGTACTTCTCAGCTTCCTTTCACTAGGCAGGGCCCTGAGACTAGTTCTGGCCAGTGGGCTGTGAGCAGAAGGGACATGTGTCCCTGCAAGGCTCCAGTAATTGCCAAGGTGAAGGCTTCCAGGTCTGCTCTTTCCCCAGTAATCATGGAAGCATATCCTAATAAAAAACAACAACAACAACAACAACAACAACAAAAAACGTAGCTCCTAGTGTCCTGGGTCCATGTTTAAGTGGAGCCCTTTCAGTGACCTCTACCAGATATTTATATAAATGAGCAACAAACCTTTGTTGTTTTATAATTCTGTGGTTTTAAAAATATTTTTTGACCATAATATAATTTGGCTTTTCCTGGCTGATACAGGGTATATCAGGTTTTTTTTTTTTCTTTTTGTAGAGACAGAGTCTCACTTTATGGCCCTCTGCAGAGTGCCGTGGCCTCACACAGCTCACAGCAACCTCCAACTCCTGGGCTTAAGCGATTCTCTTGCCTCAGCCTCCCAAGCAGCTGGGACTACAGGCGCCCGCCACAATGCCCGGCTATTTCTTGGTTGCAGTTTGGCTGGGGCCGGGCCCGAAACCGCCACCCTTGGTATATGGGGCTGGCGCCCTACCGACTGAGCCACAGGCACCACCCGGGTATATCAGTTTTTTACTGACATGTGACAAATTACCATGTACTTAGCAGCTTGAAACAACACGCATTGCTTTGTTTACAGTTCCATAGGTCAGAAGTCCAGCACATGTGGGTGGATTCTCTGCTAAGGATGCCTCAAGGCTGAAATCAAGGTGTCTGTTGGGCTCTGCCATAATCTGGAGATTCAGCAAAAGGTCCACTTTTAGGCTCTCTGAGGTAGTTGGCACCATTCATTTCCTTGTGGTTGCAGGACTGAGGTTCCTGCCATCTTGCTAGTCTGGCCTCAGGTTCTTGCTAACATCCATCATCATCACAGTACTGGGGATCATACAGGCCACGTACACCCTGAGAACAGAGGATCTTGATGGCCATATTACGATTCTATCTAACACACGACAAAGAAGTAGCAAAGACAGCAAGTGAATAAGAAAGACTATTTTTTGGCCTATTTCTGCATACAGAAGAATCTATATACCTACCTCTTACTTAATAATTTTAATTCATTTCTGAGAACCTCGCTGCTAGGTAAAAAGCTATTAAATGGAAAAAAATTCCATTAGTGTTAATGGTAAAAAGTATGGTGCATTCCATATCAATGAATAGCATCCTCTCAGTTTTTAAAGATAGAGAAATATATCAATTGAACAATGAAAACACATTTGTATAAGTAATACATATATAGTTTATTACTATGTATTTGTAAAAATAATAAGTGCATATTTATTTTCTTCAACCCTTCCTTTTGGTGTATGTATATGACAACAATCTTTCAGGTTCACCCAAATATGACTCATGGTTCAAATTTGTTCCACTTCATACACTTGATATTTTCTGTCTCAAAACTGTTATGTTGGGTTAAACTGAAGAGTGTATCTCTGTCTGAAACCATAGTGTCAAACTATCACTTTTCTATAGCATGTATATTTAATTTGTTTTGGAGCAAAAAATTGGTATTTCAAAAAAGAAAAAGAGGTATGGTTGTCCAAAAAGTAGCATAACTTTTTAAGAGCCTTATGACAAAAATTGATTGAACAGCTATGATGGGATCTCAGATTTAGATGTGGTTTTAGGATACACGGTTTAGGGAGACTCTGAAATAAAGAGGTCCATAGAAGGTTTACATTTGTTTTTTGATATTAAAACAATCACCCTTTTCCCAATAGTTAAATTGAAAATTAACACGTTGAGTATCATAAGAGAAAATATTTGAGGTTAGATTAAGTCAAAATAATCCTTTTGGAGGTCATCACTTATTAAGAGTTTCTAAAAGAACTACATTTAATTAGTAAATATAAAGTTTAAAGTGGATAGTTATTGGCTTTTATAATTAAAGAAATTAAATAGAGGGGAGAGAGCAAGACAACGGCCGAGTAACAGCTTCCTTGCATATGGGCACCGTGAGTCTGGGGAGATAGGACTTCAGGTATCTCTGGCTGGTGGGATCTGCCTATCATCATCCCTGTGAGAATACAGGGAGTCAGCAAGAGACTTCTGGACCCCAAGAGGAGGACTAAAACAGTGGAAAACAGGCAAGAGGTCGCGTGTGTTCAATCGGTCTAAACCCTCCAGCAACTGTAAATTCAGTAGCAGTGAGACTGCACACTGGAAAGGCCTTACCTGTGAACTGTTTTGGTGTCTTTGGACTTGGCACTCAGTTGAACTGCCTTGGGGAGAGCCTGAGCGGGAGTGTGGAGAACTTTGGCCGTTGTCTAGGGCCCCAGTCTGAGCCGCTGAGCCAGACGGAGCTAATAGTGTTTGGCTGTGGGCCACAGGGAGCCATTGTGAGTGATCTGCCCCGGCAAGCTCCGCCCTCAGGGTCGCAGAGCAAGAATCGGGTGGAAGCTTGTAACCTAGCAACTGAGTAGCCTAAGGGTGGGGTCTGAGCTGCCTTGCAGCCCTAACCCTCAGGGGCAGAGTGAGACTGGTTTTGGCACACTGGGTAAATGGATAGCCACTTCAGCAGTGATTCCAGCGACAAGCACTTTCCTGGGAAAGCTTCTGCTCAGCAAGTTTACAAGTTCAAAGTGCCTTTTAAGACAGATTTAGGGTGTTTACCTGGTGGGGTTTGAGAAATCAGCAGCCTCCAGTTGTATCAGAACTGTGATTAACATCTCATACCCCAGAAGACCACGTGTTGCCCAGACAGTATTCAACAACATATACATACTGCTTTGTTTTTGGTTCTGTTTTTTTTTTTGTTTGTTTGTTTGGTTGTTTTTTTGTTTATTTTGATGTTGTTGATGTTGGTTTGTTTTTTAATTTCAACCTTTTCTGCACAGATCTTTTTTCTTTCTCAATTTTTCTAGTTTAATTATAATTTCCCATTGCTGCCTTTTTCAATAACTAGAACTTCATTTTTGCTAGTGTTTCCACCACTATTATTTGGTTTTTCACCCAATTTTATCCCGTAAAGTTTTCTGTTTGCTTGTTTTGGTTTGATTTATAGCATTTTTGTCTTTCCTCTCTTCTTGGTGGAGGTGGGGTACTGTGTCTGATCAGGTTAGCAAAGAGCTGCTGACCTCAAGGGAACCACCCAAGTGGGCACCCCCAGAAGGTGGGATTTTTTTAAAGGTTGTGTCAAAGTACCCTACTGTACACATATATTGCTCTGTCTCCCTCTTTCTGTGCCTCTCTTCTTGTTGTCAATATTCCTTTTGCCTACCCCCTCTACTTTCGATATTTTTTTTGTTTGTTTTCACTCGTTCCTCCTTTCTTTCATACCTTTCTTGCTCTTCAACCTTCTCATCCTTCTGGTCCTGTACTAAAAGGACTCATCGAAATCATAGTTCACAGGCATGAGAACTTAAAGAGCAAGAGGAAGTGAAAGGAAAATTAGGGCAAGGAAATGGAGAAAAGAAATCACTCATGAGGAAGAATCAGCAGAAAACTCCAGGCAACATGAAGAACCAGTCCAGAACAACCCTGCCAAGGGACCATGAGGTAGCTACTGCAGAGGATTCCACCTATAAAGAAATGTTAGGAATGACAGAAAGGGAATTTAGAATACACAAGATGAAAACAATGAAAGAAATGATGGAAACAATGAAGGAAACTGCTAATAAAGTGGAAAATAACCAAAAGGAAATCCAAAAACAGAATCAAATAAGAGATGAATGATATGAAGAATATAGAAAGGATATAGCAGAGCTGAAGGAACTGAAACAGTCAATTAGGGAACTTAAAGATGCAATGTAAAGTATCAGCAACAGGTTAGACCATGCAGAAGAAAGAATTTCAGAGATAGAAGACAAAGTTCTTGAGATAACTCAGGTAGTAAAAGAGGCAGAAAAGAATACAGAGAAAGCAGAACGTTCACTGTCAGAATTATGGGACTTTATGAAGTGTTCCAACATACGAGTTATAGGAATCCCAGAAGGGGGAGAAGAATGCCCCAGAGGAATGGAAGCCATAGTGGAGAATATTATAAAAGAAAATTTCCCAAATATCACCAAAGATTCTGATACACTGCTTTCAGAGGGATATTGGACCCCAGGTCGCCTCAACTCTAACCGAGCTTCTCCAAGACACATTGTGATGAACCTGTCCAAAGTCAAGACAAAAGAAAAGATTCTGCAAGTTGCCAGAATCAGGATTCTGCAAGTTGCCAGGAGTAAGGGCCAGTTGACCTACAGGGGCAAATCCATCAGAGTGACCGCAGACTTCTCTAATGAAACTTTCCAAGCAAGAAGACAATGGTCATCTACCTTTAATCTACTTAAACAGAACAATTTCCAGCCCAGAATTCTGTACCCTGCTAAGCTAAGCTTTAAAATTGACGGAGAAATCAAATCATTTAAGGATATACAAACATTGAGGAAATTCGCCACAACAAGGCCAGCTCTACAGGAAATACTTCAACCTGTTCTGCACTACTGACCATCTCAATGGATCAGCAGCGAAGTAAGAACTCAGAAATTAAACAAAACCTAACCTCCACACTGATGCAAAAGATAAAACTAAGCAATGGACTCTCAAAAAATAAGATGAATACACTTATCAATTATCTCAATAAATGTTAATGGCTTGAATTCCCCACTGAAGAGACATAGATTGGCTGACTGGATTAAAAAACACAAGCCATCCATTTGCTGTCTGCAAGAAACACACCTGACTTCAAAAGACAAATTAAAGTTCCAAGTCAAGGGTTGGAAGACAATTTGTCAGGCAAATGGAATTCAGAGGAAAAGAGGAGTTGCAATCTTATTTTCAGATACATGTGGATTTAAAGCAGCTAAAGTCAAAAAAGACAAAGATGGTCACTTTATATTGGTCAAGGGAAAAACACAACAAGAAGATGTTTCAATTCTAAATATTTATGCACCCAATTTGAATGCTCCCAGATTCTTGAAACAGACCTTACTCAGTCTGAGCAATATGATCAGGGACTCTAATATAATAACAGGGGACTTTAACACTCCTCTTACAGAGCTGGACAGATCCTCTAAACAGAAATTAAACAAAGATATAAAAGATTTAAATGAGACCCTAGAACAACTGTGCTTGATAGATGCATATAGAACACTCCATCCCAAAGATAAAGAATATACATTCTTCTCATCACCCCATGGAACATTCTCCAAAATTGATCATATCCTGGGACACAAAACAAATATCAACAGAATCAAAAGAGTTGAAATTTTACCTTTTATCTTCTCAGACCATAAGGCACTAAAGGTGGAACTCTAACAAAAACGCTTGACCCCACACAAAGGCATGGAAATTAAACAACCTTCTGTTGAATAACAGATGGGTGCAGGAAGAAATAAAACAGGAAATCATTAACTTCCTTGAGCATAACAACAATGAAGACACAAGCTACCAAAGCCTGTGGGACACTGCAAAAGCAGTTTTGAGAAGAAAATTTATCACTTTAGATGCCTACATTTGAAAAACAGAAAGAGAATGCATCGACAATCTCACAAGCCATCTTATGGAATCGGAAAAAAAAGAACAATCTAAGCCTAAACTCAGTAGAAGAAAACAAATATCCAAAATCAACTAAGAGATCAATGAAATTGAAAACAAAAGAATCATTCAGAAAATTAATGAAACAA
Source organism: Nycticebus coucang (assembly GCF_027406575.1). NCBI lineage: Eukaryota > Metazoa > Chordata > Mammalia > Primates > Lorisidae > Nycticebus > Nycticebus coucang. Next base: position 110,208,495 of record NC_069791.1, read on the forward strand.
GGTGTTGGTTTTTTGAAAAAAATAAATAAAATAGATAAACTTTTGGCCAGACTAATGAGAAATAGAAAAGTAAAATCTCTAGTAACCTCAATCAAAAATGATAAAGGGGAAATAACAACTGATCCCACAGAGATACAAGAGATCATCTCTGAATACTACCAGAAACTCTATGCCCAGAAATTTGACAATGTGAAGGAAATGGATCAATATTTGGAATCACACGTTCTCCCTTGACTTAGCCAGGAAGAAATAGAGCTCCTGAACAGACCAATTTCAAGCACTGAGATCAAAGAAACAATAAAAAATCTTCCGATCAAAAAATTCCCTGGTCCAGATGGCTTCACACCAGAATTCTATCTAACCTTCTAGGAAGAGCTTATTCCTGTACTGCAGAAATTATTCCAAAAAATTGAGGAAGAAGGAATCTTCCCCAACACATTCTATGAAGCAAACATCACCCTGATACCAAAACCAGGAAAAGACCCAACCAAAAAGGACAATTTCAGTCCAATCTCACTCACGAATATCGATGCAAAACTTCTGAACAAAATCATAGCCAATAGATTACAGCTTATCATCAAAAAAGTCATTCATCATGATCAAGTATGTTTCATCCCAGGGACGCAATGCTGATTTAACATACGCAAGTCCATAAACATTATCCACCATATTAACAGAGGCAAAAATAAAGATCACATGATCCTCTCAATAGATGCAGAAAAGCATTTGATAAAATCCAGCATCCTTTTCTAATTAGAACACTGAAGAGTATAGGCATAGGTCGCACATTTCTAAAACTGATTGAAGCTCTCTATGACAAACCCACAGCTAGTATTTTACTGAATGGAGTAAAACTGAAAGCTTTTCCTCTTAGAACTGGAACCAGACAAGGTTGTCCTCTGTCACCTTTACTATTCAACATAGTGCTGGAAGTTCTAGCCAATACAATTAGGCAAGACAAGGAAATAAAGGGAATCAAAATGGGAGCATAGGAGGTCAAACTCTCTCTCTTTGCTGACAACATGATCTTATACTTAGAGAATCCCAAAGACTCAACCACAAGACTCCTAGAAGTCATCAAAAAATACAGTAATGTTTCATGATATAAAATCAATGTCCACAAGTCAGTAGCCTTTGTATACGCCAATAACAGTCAAGATCAGAAGCTAATTAAGGACACAACTCTCTTCACCATAGTTTCAAAGAAAATGAAATACCTAGGAATATACCTAACGAAGGAGGTGAAGGACCTCTATAAAGAAAACTATGAAATCCTCAGAAAGGAAATAGCAGAGGATATTAACAAATGGAGGAACATACCATGCTCATGGATGGGAAGAATCAACGTTGTTAAAATGTCTATACTTCCCAAAGCAATCTACCTATTCAGTGCCATTCCTATCAAAATACCAACATCGTACTTTCAAGATTTGGAGAAAATGATTCTGCGTTTTGTATGGAACCAGAAAAAACCCTGTATAGCTAAGGCAGTTATTAATAATAAAAATAAAGCTGGGGGCATCAGCACACCAGATTTTAGTCTGTACTACAAAGCCATAGTGGTCAAGAAAGCATGGTACTGGCACAAAAGCAGAGACATAGACACTTGGAATCGAATAAAAACCAAGAAATGACACTAACATCTTACAACCACCTAATCTTTGATAAACCAAAGAAGAACATACCCGGGGGAACGACTCCCTATTCAATAAATGGTGTTGGGAGAACTGGATGTCTACATGTAAAAGACTGAAACTGGACCCACGCCTTTCCCCACTCACAAAAATTGATTCAAAATGGATAAAGGACTTAAATTTAAGACATGAAACAATAAAAATCCTCAAAGAAAGCATAGGAAAAACACTGGAAGATATTGGTCTGGGGGAAGACTTCATGAAGAAGACTGCCATGGCAATTGCAACAACAACAAAAATAAACAAATGGGACTTCATTAAACTGAAAAGCTTCTGTACAGCTAAGGAGACAACAACCAAAGCAAAGAGACAACCTACACAATGGGAAAGTATATTTGCATATTTTCAATCAGACAAAAGCTTGATAACTAGGATCTATAGAGAACTCAAATTAATCCACATGAAAAAAGCCAACAATCCCATATATCAATGGGCAAGAGACATGAATAGAACCTTCTCTAAAGATGACAGATGAATGGCTAACAAACACATGAAAAAATGTTCATCATCTCTATATATTAGAGAAATGCAAATCAAAACAACCCTGAGATATCATCTAACCCCAGTGAGAATGGCCCACATCACAAAATCTCAAATCCACAGATGCTGGCGTGGATGTGGAGAGAAGGGAACACTTTTACACTGCTGGTGGGACTGCAAACTAGTACAACCTTTCTGGAAGGAAGTATGGAGAAACCTCAAAGCACTCAAGCTAGACCTCCCATTTGATCCTGCAATCCCATTACTGGGCATCTACCCAGAAGGAAAAAAATCCTTTTATCATAAGGACACTTGTACTAGACTGTTTATTGCAGTTCAATTTACAATCGCCAAAATGTGGAAACAGCCTAAGTGCCTACCAACCCAGGAATGGATTAACAAACTGTGGTATATGTATACCATGGAATACTATTCAACTATTAAAAAAAATGGAGACTTTACATCCTTTGTATTAACCTGGAAGGAAGTGGAAGACATTATTCTTAGCAAAGCATCACAAGAATGGAGAAGCATGAATCCTATGTACTCAATTTTGATATGAAGACAATTAATGACAATTAAGGTTATGGGGTGGGAGGAAAAGGAGAAAGAGGGATGGACGGAGAGGGGTGGGGCTTTGGTGTGTGTCACACTTTATGGGGGCAAGACATGATTGCAAGAGGGACTTTGCCTAACAATTGTAATCAATGTAACCTGGCTTATTGTACCCTCAATGAATCCCCAACAATAAAAAAAAAAATGTTACTCCTATATAGCTCTATTCCCTTTCCCCCTTTTTGTGGTACGAAGGGGAAAGGTAAGCTGTTGAATCAGTGAGGCGACGTCCAGGGCTCTGTGGCATCAAGAGAGCAGGGTGAAGCCCATTGGTGTGGATTCTGAATTAACTTTGCTTATTCATTGATGCAATTAATCAATGAATATAATGTACATTATAATCTTAATTACAGTCTTCCTGACCCCAAGTGCAAATATGTGTCTATTAACAGTACTTGGGATGGGTTCTTTCCTAATGAAAAGTTCCATAAGCAGAATGAGAATCTAAATGCTGTTGCCTCACCATATAGTGATCTTTGTTGTTGGCTTATAAAAATTTGTCTGCCCAACACCCAGTTTTCTGGCAATACCATTATTTCCATTCCCAGAACTCCTCTGAACTTATAAAGCCTTACAGTTCTTCTTATGTGGGCAAAGCTGACCCTAATCCTAGGTCTAGGGAAAGCATGTGACCTGGGCCTGAGCCCATCAGAGCTTTCCATGTACCTGGCCAGTGTTCAAGTCCAATGAAAATCAATTGGAGCCTGTCCTGGGAGTTGGGCTATAGTGTCCTTGAAGAGGAGGTGTCCTTCTTACTGTTGAGTTCAATATGGGAAGGCATGAAATAGGAGCCTTGGATGTAATCTTGCCACCAAGAGGAGTGATCCAATCCGACACATAGGAGAGTAGAGCTGAGGAGTCAAAGGAAGCCTAATGATGTTGTTTGAATGTCAGATGCAGCTATCCTAAAGCCAGTCCTTCTTGTAGGGCTTTAAAAATGTGAGCCTAAAAGTCACTACAGCTCATTTACCACGTTATTTTTTGGTCCCTTTGCTTAAGTTAGCTCCAGTCAATTGCTACCATCTTAACTAAGATGAGTTACCATATGACTGCAGCAGACAGACTTCTAAAAGCACAACCACCAGCATCCTTATCACCAAATTCAATATCATCATCACTACATCAACATCAGCAGCATCATCACTAATGTCAATACCATATCATCACTATCACTATCACCATCACCAACACCAATTAATATCACCATCACCATCACCATCATGATTAACATCAATATCATCATCCACCATCACAAGGGCTAACACCAATATCATTATCGCTACCACCAAAATCAAAATCACTGTCACCATTACCAAAAACAATATCATCATCACTACATCATCGTCATCATCACCATCACCATGACCAACATCAAGGTCTCCATCACTATCACTATGACCAATATCAATATCATAATCACCACACTCACATCAATTTGACCATCACCATCAGCTATATGATCATCACTACATCATTATCATCATCACCACCATCATCTTCTCCCCCTCCTCCTCCTTGCCATCAACATCAACATTGCCATCATATCTTCCCTCTTCTTCCTCTTCCTTATTACCATTACCACCCTCATATCAGCATCATTAGCAACAGCAGCAGGATCACCATCACAACCACCACCAGAAATACTTGTGTAGTCTTTATGTGCCAGACATTGTTCTAAATGCTTTTTATGTACTTGCTGATTTGTTTTCATAACACATCTATGAATTTGGTTCTATTATTATCTCTATTCTACAGATGGTGAAACCAAGATACAGAAGGGTTAAGAGTGAGCAATAGAGAAAAACAGAGCACAGAGAAACAAACTTTGTCATAACTTCCAAGATTGGTCAGGAGAGAAAAGATAGTAGCAAAAATATTTTTGAATACTGATAAGTGCCAGGTAGATCACTATTCTAAAAATGTATTTATATTCTTTCACTGAATCCTTATAAAAGTCATAAAAATTAAATATTCTCATTACATTCCTTTTGCAGATGAGGAAACTGAGATGCATGGACATTCTATAATTTTCCCAAGGTCACAGAGTTAGTTAGAGATGTGATGATGATATTGATGTTGGTCATGGTGATGGTGATGGTGATATTGATGTTGATCATGGTCATGGTGACATTCGTGTTGATCATGGTGATGATGATATTGATGTTGATTATGGTTATGGTGATATTGATGCTGGTCATGGTGATGGTGATGTTGATGCTGGTCATGGTGATTGAGATGTTGATGCTGAACATGGTGATGGTGCTGGTGATATTGATGCTGGTCATGGTGATGGTGATATTGATATTGATCCTGATCATGGTTGATGGTGCTGGTGATATTGATGCTGGTCATGGTGATGGTGATGGTGATATTGATGCTGGTCATGATGATGCTGATGGTGATATTGATGCTGGTCATGGTGATGGTGATGATGATATTGAAGTTGGTGATGATGATGGTGGGCTTTGAGTACAAAGGATTAGCTCCAGATTTTATGCTTTTACCCTTTATGTTTTTGACTTTGCTCATAAAAAGGATTTAGGAAAATCTTTCAACATCAGCTATTAACTATGTTCTAATTTCACTCTCACAGCTCTAATCAGAGCAAATGACCAGTATGAGTGAAAAGAAGATTTATTGCAATGAAAGCAGAGAATACTTCAGGATCCAAAGTAGAAAATTTATCTGAACACTGCCATGCATTGAAGTATCCATTCCCTCTTTTTGTTTCTTTTCTTGTTTAATCCATTCTTCTCTTCCCTGTCAACTAGCCTCTTGGTGTTCCAGAAACCAAGAGCCTCAGTGCTGGCATAATGAGAGCTCAGTTAAGCCTAGCTTTTATTATATATTTGATATAAAGTGATATAAATTCATGCAATTATATATGTCTAGGTTGATACATATTCATAGACATATATCTTAAAATATTATGCATTATATAAAGTGGGCATGTGTTATCAATAGCCAATTATTCCTAGCAAAGAAACTGAAAGCAACCTTTTTTTAGAGTTGACAAAAGAAGCAATCCCTGTTCCAGTTCCATGTGACATCTCTTTTGTCAGGTTTTGTAGAACCTCTTTTGTCTTCTGTGGTCCTTGTCCCATGTTGGCTGGCTATCTCATTGTATCAGGGTCCAGATCCTCAGTCTCCAACAGACTTCATTGAAACACAGGCTTTATGAACTATACCCACAGGAGCCTTTCCTGCTGTCCGGTATGTGCTACACAGTGTCAACACCCTTCCAACCCTCATGCCTTGAGTGATGTGCCTTGGAACAGGGCTTGCTCTTCTGCATGTTGCTTTGTTCTGCGCCTGGGCTCTGTGTCTTGGCCCTTCATGCCCTGGTTCTTTTGAGCTATGGTGAGGAGTGGGATCTTTTAAATTAATTTTTATTGTAAGAGTGTATTAGTAAGGGTTCCCCAGAGAAACAGAAGCAATAGAGGAGATATATAGGTCACTATGAAAATTTTGAGACAGAATGTGTTATGGTCCATTATTTTACTTCCCAGAAACATAGTCACTAGTGTCCTTTCTGATTCACCTGTGCAAGTTTCAACCTGCTCAGCTTATCAGCATACACACACACACACACACATACACACACAGATGCAGAGTCATGCATTTCTTAACAACAGAGATACATTCTGAAAAATGCATCATTAGATGATTTTGTCTTTGTGTGAGCATCAGGAATGTACTTATGCAAACCTGGGTCATATAGCTTACTATGAACCTAGGCTATGTGGTATGGCCTATGGTTCCTACGCAACATACCTTTATAGCAAACAGCTATATTGAGTATTATAGGAAATTTTTGGAATATAATGGTCAGTATTTGTATATCTAACATATCTAAACATAGAAAGGGTACAGAAAAATGTGGTGTCATAATCTCATAGGACCATTGTCATATGTGGCCCATAATTGACCAAAATATTATGTGGTGTATATATATGTACATATGAGATTTATTATAAGGAATTGGCTTATAATAAATGATTATGGAGGCTGAGAAGTCCCATAATTTTTCTGCAAACTGGAGACCCAGAAGTCAGTGGTGTGGTTCAAAACTTTGAGAGCAAGAGGGCCGATGGTATAGTTTCTAGTTTTAGTCTGATCTGAAAAACACCAAGGTCAGGAGAAGATTGATCGATGTCCCAGCTCAAGCAGTGAGGCACTGAAAAAATTTGAACTTCCTCCTGTTTTTATCAGGCCCTCAAGGGATTAGATGACAACCATCCACCATCAGGAGGGCAGTCTGCTTTCTAAGCCCATCAGTTCAATTGTTAATCTCCTCCAGAAACACCCACAAAGGGACACACCCAGAAATGACATTTAACTAGGTATCTGGGTACCCTACAACCCAATCAAGTTGACACACAAAATTAACCATCACAAAAAGTAATGAAAAAATTGGTCACAAAAAAAATTGGAGTATGAAAGTGTTAGAAATAAAATATTAAAGCCCCTTATTGCCTTTATCCTTCAACCCCATTTTCCAAAAATGTAATCACTGTTTATAATATGGGTTTTTCTTTCTAGATATTTTTTACTACACATATTTAAACATGTATAAATTAGAATTATATTAGACATACTATTATGAAACTTGCTCTCTCCTCCCTAACAATGTACTCTGGATGTAGATCTATGTTATTTTATGAAAGCCAACCTCATTCTTTTTCATGACTGCCTATTACTCCGCATAATAAATGGGCTGACAATTTCTTAAATAGTGCATTAATGTGGCTGTTTGGATCATGTCCAGTTTTTCTCTATGACAAACAGTGTTGCCAGGAATATCCTTATACAAATATTTTTGCTTACATCTGTGAGGAAAATTCCTAGACATAATATTATTTGGTCTAAGAAGGTATACATTCAGCATTTAAATGTAAAAACAAAAAATTACACAAGAAGGCACCCCAACATCTTTTGTTGGCCCTTGTCTGATTGGTATCTGGACTAAAAAAATTTACTATTGGGCAAAGACATTGACGGCTTCATATTTCCAGTGCCCCTCATCTCCTTGCCATCTTTTTCCTCAGCAGCCCGTTTGGGTGCAGGGGAGGGGAATCTAACCCTTTAATGACCAATATTTTGTAGGCAAGAGAAAAACGGGCCTGTCTAATGTTTTAGAGAATGTATTCATGGCACTGTTTTCAAAAGCAGAGGTGATGCTTAAAGTAGACTGTTTTTTTTAGCTCAAAGATAAAAAACAAAAACAAAGCAAACAAACAAACAAAAAATACTGTGACCTGCCGTATTTTTCTTTTGGTTTAAAATGAATTTTGATCACAATAGTACAATAGTAACACAAATGAAATTCAGAACTGTGGGAATTAAAAAAAAAATATATATATATATGAAAAACAAAGCTCTTAATCTTTCTAGTCTTACATTCCCACAGAAAGACTGATTTAATTTTAGGGTAGAAACCAGAGAAACTGCTATTCCCCTCACATTTGGGATTCGTGCAAACCAAACAAAAAAATCATTAACTATTTCTGAACCAGAACTCGCCAGAGGCTATCAGCTATTAAGTACTTCTGGAAAAATACGCTTCTCTGCCCTGAATTCAGAGCAGAATTTAGTCTTTCTTCCTTTCATTCCCTGGCTGGCTCTCTATTTACCGTCTCTGTAAGGTGAGAAGGTGGCATTTAGCAGCAGAGAGGAGGATGGGAGGCAGAATTATGGTGGCCCTTTTCTAGGTGGGTCACTGCTATGGTTTGAATGTTCCCTCCAAAACCCTGGTTGAAATTTAATTGCCATTGGAACAGTACTGAGAAGTGGGGCCTTTGAGAGGTAATTAGGCCCCAAAGGGTCTGCCCTCCTAGGGATGATTAACACTGTTTTAAAAGTGTGAGCTTGGCCCCTTTTTGACACTTGGCTCTTCTGCCTTCTACTGTGTGAGGACCCAACCTTTCCCCATCCCTCTGGTGCAAGGGGCCAATTTGAGAAAGGCCTCACCAGTCACCAAAGCTGCCAGCACCTTGACTTTAGACTCCCCAGCCTCCAGAACTGTGAGCCAACAGTTTTATATTTTTCAGTTTTTTAAAAAATTAAGTCATAGCTGTGTACATTAATGCAATCATGGGGTACAATGTGCTGGTTTTATATACAAGTTGAAATATTTTCATCACACTGGTTAACATAGCCTTCCTGTCATTTTCTTAGTTATTGTGTTAAGACATTTATATTCTACACCTAGTAAATTTCACACGTACCCTTGTAAGATGCACCATAAGTGTGGTCCCACCAAATATCCTCCCTCCCCTCCCTTTCCCCTTTCCCCATGTTTTTGGGCTATAATTGGGTTATAGCTTTCATATGAAAGCTATAAATTAGTTTTAGAGTAGGGCTAAGTACATTGGATACTTTTTCTTCCGTTCTTGAGATACTTTGCTAAGAAGAATATGTTCCAGCTCCATCCATGTAAAAATGAAAGAGGCACTTGGGCTTCTTTCTGGGCACAGGGCAGAAAGACTAAATTCTGCCCTGAATTCAGGGCAGAGAAGTGTACTTTTCCAGAAGTACTTAACATGGGCACTTGGGCTTCTTCCATGACTTAGCAATTATGAATTAGGCTGCAATAAACATTCTGGTACAAATATCTTTGTTATAAGGTGATTTTTGGTCTTCTGGGTATATACCTAGTAGAGGAATTATAGGATCGAATGGCAGGTCTATTTTTAGACGTCTAAGTGTTCTCCAAACATCTTTCCAAAAGGAACGTATTAGTTTGCATTCTCACCAGCAGTGTAGAAGTGTTCCCTTTTCTCCACATCTACGCCAACAACTCTGGTTTTGGGATTTTGTGATGTGGGCTAATCTTACTGGAGTTAGATGATATCTTAAAGTAGTTTTGATTTGTATTTCTCTGATGATTCGGATGATTAGCATTTTTCGTATGTCTGTAGGCCATGCACCAGTCTTCTTTAGAGAAGTTTCTCTTCAAGTCCATTGCCCACCCTGAGATGGGATCACTTGTTTTTTTCTTGCTAATATGTTTGAGTTCTCTGTGGATTCTGGTTATTAAATCTTTGTTGGGGACATAATCTGCAAGTATCTTCTCCCATTCTGAGGGCTGTCTGCTTGCTTTACTTACTGTGTTCTTGGCTGTGCAGAAGGTTTTTGGTTTGATCAGGTCCCAGTAGTGTATTTTGATGCTGCTTCAATTGCCCAGGGAGTCCTCCTCATAAAATATTCACCCAGGCAGATTTCTTCAAGAGTTTTCCCGGCACATTCTTCTGGTATTTTTGTCATTTTATGTCTTGAGTTCAAATCTTTAAGCCAGCGAGAGTCTATCTTAGTTAATGGTGAAAGGTGTGGGTCCAGTTTCAGTCTTCTACAGGTTGCCAGCCAGTTCACCCAGCACCATTTGTTAAATAGGGAGTCTTTTCCCCATGAATGTTTTTAATTGGCTTGTCAAAGATGAAATAACGGTAAGCAGCTGGGTTCATCTTTTGGTTCCCTATTCTGTTCCATACAGCTATCTCTCTATTTTGGTGCCAGTACCATGCTGTTTTGATCACTATTGATTTATAGTATAGTCTGAGGTCTGGTAGCATGATTCCTCCTGCTTCATTTTTATTTCTGAGTAATGTCTTGGCTATTTGAGAATTTTTCTGATTCCATATTTTAAAAAGTATTATTTTTTCAAGATCTTTAAAGTATGACAGTGGAGCTTTAACAGGGATTGCATTAAAATTGTATATTGCTTTGGGTAGTATGGACATTTTAACAATGTTGATTCTTCCCAGCTATGAGCATGGTATGTTTTTCCATTTGTTAACATTTTCAGCTATTTCTTTTCTTAGAGTTTCATAGTTGTCTTTATAGAGATCTTTCACGTCAATATTAGGTAAACTCCCAAATATTTCATCTTTGGCACTACCGTGAATGGGATAGAGTCCTTAACTGTTTTTGCAGCTTGACTATTGTTGGTATATATAAAGGCTACAGATTTCTGAGTGTTGATTTTGTAACCTGAAACACTGCTGTATTCCTTGATCAGTTTTGTAGTAGAATCCCAGGTGTTTTCCAGATATACAATCATATCATCTGTGAAGAGTGAAAGTTTGATCTCTTCTGACCCTATATGGATACCCTTGATCGACTTTTCTTCCCTAATTGCGGTGGCTAAAACTTCCATTACAATGTTAAAGAGCAGTGGAGACAATGGGCAAACATGCCTGGTTCCTGACCTGAGTGGAAATGATTTCAATTTAACTCTATTCAATATGGTATTGGCTGTGGGTTTGCTATAGATGGCCTCTATCAGTTTAAGAAATGTCCCTTATATACAAATTTTCTTAAGTGTTCTGATCATGAAATGGTGCTGAATATTATCAAAAGCTTTTTCTGCATCAATGTGCTGAATTATATTTATAGATTTACATATACTGAACCAGCCTTGATACCCTGGGATAAAACCCACTTGGTCATGGTATATAATTTGTTTGATGTGTTGCTGGATTCTGTTTGTTAGGGTCTTGTTCAACATTTTTGCATCAATTTTCATTAGTGATATTGGTCTATAATTTTCTTTTCTTGTTGGGTCTTTTCCTGGTTTGGGGATCGAGGTGATGTTTGCTTCATAGAATGTGGCAACAATTTTTTGTTGTTTATAAACTACCCACTTTCAGGTATTCTATTACAGTAGCACAGAAGGGACTAAGGCAGCTGCCATCTTAGAGGGCAGTACAGGACAGTGGATGGGACAGAGACCAATGGATAGCCAATGGGGGCAGAGCTCAGAAATGAGATGGCTTCCTGAGAGTTAACATAAGTCACAGGGTCAGAATGTGTTTCCAGGCTAACAGCACCAATTCCCTGAGATTCAATTACAAATGTGAGTTATCAGGTCCCCACTCCAGACTACTGACTCAAAAGCTGGGAGTAGGGCCCAGCAATCTGTGTTTTAACAAGCCTTCTGGTGGTAATGATGCATGGTCAAGTTTAAAGCACAGCTGTTCTGAACTCATGCTAATGGTCCAGAGTGGGGGCAAGCAAAGTCTCCAGAGAAAGCATTTCTCCTAGGACTGTCGAGATGGATGTTTTCTGTTTATTGATTGTTGTTTCTACTAAAGATAGCTACTATTTATGTAGTGCTCATTATGTCTCAGATAATGAGCGTTTATTGAGTGTTCAATATATTCTATACATTATTACAAATGCTTTCTTCTACTGCCTCATTTAATTTTGATAACCATCTAGTAAGGTAGGTGCTGTCATACCTCTGTAATATAGGAGATAAAGCTGAGGTCCAGGGAAGTTATGTCATTGATCAATTATCATTGATCAATGATAATAAAGGCAGCAAAGAGAAGACCCAGGATATGAACTAGGAGGTTGGGCTTCAGAGCATGCACTGCCACTGGTGTTCTGAGATGTACTAACTCATTCAATCCCCTCAACATTACTAAGATGGTAAAATTCATCAGTGAAATTTTACAGGTGAAGAAACAGAAGCTATGAAAGATCCACTTGTCCCAAATCATACAGCTTATTAAAAGCTCAATTGTATTCAGAACCTGGGCTACCTGCTTCTATGGTCACTTCCTTGAGCCATTTATGCCTTGGTCCTTCCTTATGCTTGTCCTAATGCCTGGCACCTGCTAGCTCTGCAGCAGTGATTGCTGTCTGCTGCTGATTCAGAGACCATTCTTTGATTCTTTGGGGGGTCGGGTGGGGAAACTTGACCTTTTCTTTAGGTAATACAAGGAAATGGTCCTACATCCAACCCTAGACTGAGTACTGCTGGAAAGAACACTTTCTAGAAGCCTCCTTGAAGCTTGCTGTAAAATGCAACAAAAGTGAGATCTGATTCAAGTATGACTCATTTGAACAGAGTTTTAGTTAATAAATAAACTAGGTGTGTGTGTGTGTGGGGGGGGAGGTCTAGGAGGAAAGACTCCATCAGAATATGTAGTTAAATAGGAAGAAATACACAGAGAGTCCTTGAGCTTAATACTAATTAAGAGACACAGAATAGTCTTTCCATTCTAGATGAGGTTTGAGCTTCAGCAAGGGTGTGATGGAGCAGAAAGTCTGCTTGCTTTCAAGTTTGAGCTAGCTGGTCACTTAAGGGCATCAAGCCCAAAACTTACCAAAAGCTCAGTTTTCCAAGCCTTAGTTTCAGCTTTGCTAAAATGGCAATAATTATATCAACTATGTAGGATTACTGGAGGGATCCATACGTTTAATATCAAGAAGACATTGATGTTTGAGTATGTCCACATTCTTGGTCTTGTTTGCCCCTCACCACAGCACTGTGAATTAGGGTAAAGCAGGAGTTATAACCCTCATTTTCAGATGGGGAAACTGAAAGTGGTGGAGTCAGTCACTTGTCTCATTCAACATCAATTCAACCTTTTCCCAGGATGCCTCTGTGTACTGCAGAGACTAGAAAGCAGACATCTACATTGCCTAGACTCCCTTGCAGCTACAACTTTAGATGAGATTCAGAACCACTGATCATATGGACTCACATGGAATGGAATTCAGTGGGGAGATGAGGCATTCAATTTGTTGATACATCTCATTGAAGATGAGGAGTGGCTCTAGAAACAGCAAGAGAAGGGATTTGGTTCATATATCTGGATGGATCCTGAGGTCAGATATCAGAAGGTGGCTTTCTGATGGCCCATCTTCCTCTTATGGGCCAGTTCTGAGGTGCTGCTGTGGAGATCGTTTCTGGAGGACAGCCTAGAGCCTTCTCCTACACCCCCCACAAGAATATCATGTGAACTGAATTCTAAATATTAAGCTCTTTTGTGTCTAATGTAACAAGAGAGATTTTGTAGCTGAACCCCAGATGATACAATGGGGGTACAGAGAAGTTATACCACTTTTCCTAATAAAAGTTAAGTGATAATCCTAGCATATTTTTCACAGCCCCACAGATATTAATTTCTTTCCCCTTGGCTTCTCTACTTCAATGTATCAATATTTTTTTCTTTTCTGAGCCTCTCTTTCCTTCTCTATCAAATGGGGATAATACTTACTTCACTGTGAAGATTGAGACCACAGATATCAAGTCATCAGGATCTTGTAGGTAATTCTCAAGAGTATCAATCAATAGATACTGGTGTTTGCATTGAGATAACAAACATGCCCCCAAATCACGTCAACAACTTAAAACACAAAACATCTCAATAGCTTAAAACACAATGAACAGGGCTGACTTTAGTTACCCAGGTCTGCTTTGTTCATTGTTTACACAAAGGTGTGAATACCAGTTTTATTTCTCATACATGTTCATAAGTGTCCACGCTTGACAAGGAATATTCTTCTCTTGGTTACTCAGGGGTCCAGACTAATGGAGCAGCCATCAACTCATATGTGCACTGCTGAAGGAAGACCGGTCTGGATGGTCTTCAATTGCAATGCAACGCTCTGGCTCACAGAAATTCAATTTTCAAAGTTAGTCACAGAGATACAGGGTTCCCCCATTCAGAGCTGGGCAGGAATGCCCATTTTCTAGGCCTGGGGTCTAGAAAAGGCCTTTCCAGGCCACGTTCTCTGGACTCAAGCAAGATCAGAGAGAAGAGCCTGATCTCATCTGGGTGGTACACACTGGAGTGAAAAACATACACCCTGCTGCCTCTCTTGGGACAGGGACTGTGAAGACCTCATTATTTGCTAATCAACATGGGTGGGATGTTTTTCTGTCTGTTGGCTCCTGGCAAAGTATGATATACATTCCCGAGACCCCCTTGCTCACAGGCAGTATGTGAACCCGTAGACAAAAGACCCTTGAGGACTTCCCACTTGTGACTCCCTCCCTTCCTTCTTTCCTTCTCCATTCATCTCCCTGTCAATAAACTCTATCCTGTCCCTTATCTGCATTCATGCCAGTGGGTTCATTCTTTGATTCTCTGAAATCAAGAACTAGGCATAGAAATAAACGTTGGCAACAACAGGCCACCACCCAATCACAAGGGAGCTCATGGGGCAAGCTGGAAATACTTGGTGACCACAACTGGGGAAGTGGAGAAGCAAAACTGCAAGACAGGATGCTTTATAGTACTTCCCACATTTCTAAATTTCAGAGCTGTCCCATCTCTCATTAGGAACTGCAAAGCTGTGATTGGGTGGTTGGAAAGAAATTAAAGAGCATTTTCAAACAGCTGGAAGGAAGTCTGGAAATAGGAATCCTCCCCACACCTTGGTCTCTCTTGCCTTCCTGTAGCCCCCGTACAGAATCTGGAGTGCTCTGTGTGAACATGAATCATTTGTCATTTTCCCATTTAAAATCCTTTACTGGTGCCAAAAATAAAACTCATACTTCTTTCTTACCATGGACCTTCCATGACTGTGTTAGTTATCTATTGCTGTGTAACAAACAATCCCCAAAATATAGGGGCTTGAAGAATACAATAAACTTTTATTATCTCATGTGGGTTCTGTTTGAGAACAACTCACTGGGGTAGTCCAAGCTCATGGTCTTGGATGGTTGTGGTTAAGCTTAAGGTATCAGCTGGGGCTGCAGTTGTCTGGGGCTTGCTGGGGGTTAGACAACCCACTTCCATGTGGCTCACTCACATGGCTGGAAGGTTGGTGCTGGCTGTTGGGAGGAGGCCTCAGTTCCTCGCCATATGGACCTTCCCATAGGACTGCTGGACTGGACTTCTCTCATGACATGGTGATTGGCTTTGCCAAGAGCAAGTGGTCTAAGAGAGCGACAAGTGGAATGGGCAATGTTTTCCTATGACCCAGTTTCAGAAGTCACACACTGTTATTTCTCCAGTATCCTATTGGTTACCCAGGTCAGCCTTGTTTATTGTTTATACAAAGATGTGAATACCAGGAGGCAGAGGTCACAGGGGTCACTTGGACGCTGACCAGGCAGTGACCTATCTCTCTGATTTTATCCCCTGTTAACTCACTAAGCTCTCATCACATTGACCTTCTGTCTGTTCTTCTAACATGCTAAGCTTGCTCCAAACTCAGGACCTTTCTCTCATGCATGTGGGATCTCTTTCCTCAGATCTTTGCTTCTTCATAACACTCAAGTTTTAGCTCAAGCATCAATTCCCAGGAGAGGCCTTCCCTGAGCCCCCAGCTAGTATTGCTCTTCCCTGTAGACCCACTGTGGACAGTCGCTGGCCCATCACTTTATTTTCTTCACTCTGAAATCACTGTAATGACTCATTGGGTTACTTAACCCCAGCCTCCCTCTTGGAACCTTAGCTTCCTGAGAGTAGTCCTGGCCCTTGCACTCACCACAGCATTCCCACCTTCTGCAGTAGCACCTGCACATAGAAGTGAATAATATTTGAGCCTAGTAAAAGGACAGCCTCCAGCCTCCCTGGGGAACATTCCAGAGGCCTCAGATTTCCTCCTGCCCTGCTGCTATCACAGACCTGATCTGAAATCAGATCAAGGTTTGTACTAAGCTCCCTGCCCCCTTGTGAGCATCATTCACAGCAACCCCCCCTGAGTTTGAACAGCACTGCCATCCTCCAGGAGGAAGGAGGGCGAGAAATCCTCCAGGCAGGTGAGTCTGCCTTGCCCCAGGCCTGCCTGCAACCACAGCCTGAGCTCACCTTCCCAGCCCAGAGCCTTCTGCTTCTGAGGGTGATTATTTGAATAAAGCACTTTTAACTGCACAGTTGGACAAGAGCTTCTTGGCAGGGAACCCATTAACAAGGCCTAAATGGGAGTCACCCAGAGAGAGGGAGGCCCCAGGGACCACTTTGAAAGCTTTAGCAGAACTCTGTGGCCTTCTCAGTTGCTGTGGCTTCCCTGGGCAATTCAGTGGGCAGCAAAGATTGGTCACGTAGCATCTCCAGCCTCCGGTCAGAAGCTGCTGGTGACAGTCTGTCCATTCCAGCCCTGCAGCCATCTGCTCCGCAGGCTTCCTTTCACCTTTTCTCCATCTTTCCTTCCTCTTGTCTTCCTTTCTTTCCCTCCTTTCCCTTTCTTCTGTTCCTCCTTTTCTCTCCTTTCTTCTTCCCTCTTCCTTCCCCTCTCCAGGGAGGTCACAGAAGGTTATGAATTCCCCTGCTCTCCACCTCTCCTCACTTGCTATTGGCTCCGCTCACTCCCTCCCTATCTCCAGTATCTCACCTGCCTCTAAAATGTGAAATAATGAGGTGACCTACTTTCACTCTACAGGGGAGGCAATGGAGCCGTGGGCTAGTTGTACAAGAGAAGTGGGCAGAGACATCAACTGGCAAGGACTGTGAGACCCCACAGGTGATCTGGCTTCTTCAGGGACAGGTTTTCAGTGCTTGGCACCTGGAACAGCATCTATGCAGCTGGCGTTCTTGACCTGGGGCATTTTTTTCTTTTATCACAGCTGTTTTAGTACCAAACCGAACAGAAGGTGGGATTTCTATAGCCAGAGTGCTAAGTTGGGCCCAGCATTTACTGACGTTCCGGGGCACTGTGCTAGGCAACGTGATGCCTGTTAGTCATTATTGTGAGTGCTTTAGAAGGCAAGCAGTTTGCACACACCATCTCATTCGGTCCTCTCTGTTAGGTGAGAATTCACCTGGCTGTTCAGTGGACCTAGTTGGTTCACCCAGCAGAACTATCAAGTTCAGCTGAGTCAAAGGGAGAGCAAGAAACTAGTGGAGTGGAAAATGAGGCAGCTGGGACTCCAATACAGCAAGGAGAGAAGTGTACATTTTGTTTGTTTGTTTATTTATTTATTCATTATATTTTTTGAGACAGAGTCTCCCTCTATAGCCCTGGGTAGAGTGCCATGGCATCATCATAGCTCACAGCAACCTAAAATTCTTGGGCTCAAGACATCTTGCCTCATCCTCCCAAGTAGCTGGGACTACAGCCACCCGCCACAGTGCCTGGCTAGTATTTCTATTTTTAGTAGAGAAAGAGTCCCATTCTTGCTCAGGCTGGTCTCAAACTTCTGAGCTCAAGCAAACCACTCACCTAGGCTTCCCAGAGTGTTAGGGTTACAGGTGTGATTACACTGTGCCCAGCCTGTAATTTTTATTTAAGGAGAAGCATCGGTAAACACAGGATTTTCCAGGAGAGTGAAAGGGTCCTTGAGAGGAGACCCCACACAGTACAACAACATGAGCACTTTCGTCCCAGTCCCTTCCACATCCATCTGTAAGAATCCTCCTGGTTTCCTCCAGGCCTACAGGCAGGCGGTTCTGGTTTTACTGGTTGTGGGTTATCTCAATTGTCACAGAAATCCAGTTTTCTTTATTCTGTATCAATAATTATTAACCATTATTTAATGAGTGATGGTATGAGGTGTCTGTTACTCTTGTGTTTGTGGCAATTATTGCACTGTTTTGTGATGGGGATCCTTATCTTTGTTTTATGGGGGGATCAGTACCTTTTTTTTTTTTTTGAGACAGTCTCACTCTGTCACCCTAGCTAGGCTAGAATGCCATAGTGTCATGTCTTGGGTTAGAGGTCATGTGTCACAGACTAGAAGTTATATTTTACTGATTAACTAGGTCACATCCACTCAAAATTCCTCATTTTACTTCAGGGCCTTTTCCACCTTTCTTGTCCCGAAGGTCACAATTGTCTCCTACCTCCCTGTGGCCCCTTTAACCTCTTTTTATTCCTAATCACTCCCCCAAAGCTTCATAAGATGGGGATGACTTGCATCCATTTTTCACATGAAGAAACTGATGTGTAGAGAGGTTAAGCTGCTCAGAAAATTCTAGCACTTTTAGGTGGTATTGGCATCTTCAATTTAATTCTTACCACAACTCTGTGAGATGAGAATTATAATCCTCATTTTATACTTGGAAGCCCTGACACTCAAGGGAGAAGATCACATGGCCAATAAGTGGGAAATTAACTACTCCGCAGCAGTCCCTGCAGTGCTACAGTGTAACGTGCGAGTGACTTGATACTGTTTGCAAAATGTGAAAACTCACTTTCCCACCAGTGAGGACCAGGGTGATGCCGCAGATCACAAGGTGGCCACAGACTTCTCCCTGCTCTTTAGCCACACCCCTTCACCACAGGGCTTTGCAGCTGCCTCCATCAGGAGGCAGAGTCCATGCCCTCACCTCTGAGTCTGCACTGGCCTTGGGACAAGTTGTGAATATTGGAATGTGGCAAAAGTAACAGAATGCCGGTCTGGACCTCAGGATGTCATGCAGTTTTTCCTCTCCTTTGGAATCCTCTGAGTACTGTGTGAGCAATCTCGACCTGATCAACCAAGCAATGAGACCCATATGGCCCAGTCACAAATGCCACTTAGCCAGCACCTGGCCAACCCCTATAAATAGCACTAACTACAGATGCATGGCTGAGTGAACCCAGCTGAGACCAGAAGAACAGCCCAGCTGAGCATAGCCCGCATTGCCCCCCACACGATTGTGAGCCACAGTAATTCTCAAAGCATATTATTCTCCAGCCCAGCAGCATCAGCTTCTTGTGGAAAACTGCTAGAAATGCAAATTTGCAAGCTTACCTAGAACTACTGAATCAAACTTTACGAGTGGGCCCAGTGATCTTTTTTAACAAGCCCTCCAGGTGGTTCCGACACATGCCAAAGTTTAAGAGCCACAAAGCTAAATGATTGGTGTTGTTTTAAGCCACTGAATTTTGGGACAACAGACACTAACTGATACAGGTGTGGATGCCATTGAGATGCTTAAAGTTCATTAGGGGACACAACATATTCTTAAAGGTCTGTTCTGTAGTCAGACTATGTGACAACAATGATAACATTTAAATAAGTGTTTTTCTATGTGCATGGCTATGAAGTGTTCTGTATTCACTGTTTTACTTAGTTTTTGTAAAACCTGTGGTGGGTGATATTTTTTGTCCATTTTACAGATAAGAGAATGAGGCCTAAAGAAGATGAGCTTTGCATGAGTCCATTAAGCAATAAATGGCAGAGGTGGGATTCTCACTCAGGCACCTGGCAGACCCACAAGAGCTTACACGTAGTGGGTACAAGTTTAAATATGACACTAAAAACAAACAAACAAACAAACAAACAAACCAAAAACGTTAAAACGTGCTGTGGACATCCAGAGTGAGGGTGTTACAATCCCACAAGTCAAGACAGGCTTTTGTTTTTGTTTTCCAAGAGAGGTTTCATGGCAAAGGGAAATCTGAGTTGACTTTGCAGGCTATGGGCAAATTTGGGACATGTAGGAAAAGAATTTTAGAAGGGAATTTCAGATGGAGAAAAATTCACTAGACTGAACAAGCATTACAAAGAGTCAGCATTAATAATCTCGTTGGACACGAGGTGTGGAAAGTTTACTTGAAATATTAAATTATTAAACCCAGTCAATATCTTTTGACTTTGAGGTGGGTGGTGTGTTCTCGGACTGTAAATGGTTTGAAGATATTGGACTTGAAAAGGTAGGAAAATATTTTGCTATTGTTTTGGTTTATTCTCTCTTCTACACTATATATATATATATATATATATATATATATATATACACACACACATACACACACACACACACACTTTTTTTTTTTTTTTTTGCATTTTCTTTTTGGCCAGGGTTGGGTTTGAACCCACCACCTCCGGTATATGGGGTCGGTGCCCTACTCCTTTGAGCCACAGGCGCCACCCCTATTCATATTTTTTTTCTTTGAGGCTTATCTCTTTCTGCTATCATCTCTGTCTATATACCAGTCAAAAGAGGGATCTCTGATGGGTTCATCATCTGCTGTGTTCAGCCCAAGTCACGACTCTGCCAACCACTGTTATCAAGAACCTCAGCAAACTAATTGGACACTGAAGTGTCTGGCATGAATTCTAAAGACCATCAACAATCAGAGAAGAGGAAAGTCACTGCAGGCTAAAGAAACCAGGAAGACCTTTGGGGGAAAATCAGTCCCAATGTGGGAGGAAACCTTCAGTTTCACACTGACATTAGGGCCAGCCCTAGTACCAACTAGACTATATGCCCATCCAATTTAGAAAAATAAGAGATAAACCTTTCTTAAACATTTCTTGGCACATTTTCAATCTGAAATGGCAAATGTGCTTCACCTCTTGGATCAATTTGACTTGGAGTAACCACCCTGGAAAGGCCTTTGAGGCTCTGCTGGCTTCATAGGACATGAGTGCTGGGATCAGTATATGAGGTTTGCTGCAGCTGTGGCTGGAGTGAGAACGAGGGAGGATGTCCCACAAATGTCACTTCTTTTTCCCACTTTTCTCTGCAAACTACTGTACAATCTTTGTTTTATGTCCCCAACTAGCTAAAATATTTAGCTAACTGGAATGCATGTGACTTTTAAGGTAGAAGTACACAAGAAACAAAATTAAGCATATCAAATATTTGAAAAGAGAATGTTTGGTACATATCTGTCCAGCTAGTGAAGTTTTAATCTAATATCCTGTACTTTACTTGGAGGATTATTTGTTGATTCCTTTATATCAGTGTTTTTCGACCTTTTTATCTCACGGCACATTTAAATTATGTTGATTACAAAAAAGAGCAAAAGAGAATATACTTACTATGCTTTGAACTTCTTTCAAATATAATTTAATTAATGATCTTTAAAAAATTTCCTCGGCATACCTAAGATGCTCTCATGGCACACAGGTTGAAAATCATGGCTTTATATTCTGAAAGATGATCCTGAGGTACAGGAAGATTCTGAATTATTAAATATAAACTGTGTATCTATATAAATACCAAGCTGTATTCTGTTGAAAATAGATTCTATTAACTGAGATTAAGAAGGAAATTGTCCTTTAAGGATGTGGTTACTCACCAGAGTGATACTAGGTGGTTTTAAAGTGTTTGATTCTAATTAACTTGAGACAGCAACTCTAGATTTCAGAGCTCAGGGAGAGAAGTCAGTAACATTGAGGAAAGTTTCCCTCGGTTAGACACCTGGGGCAAGAGGAACAGCGGGTGAAGGTTAGAAGGGTTTCCATATGGCACAACTCTAGGAGGCGCCATCAACAGCACAGTCATTTGCAACGGAGTGCGAGAAGCTCCCTGGCATTACACTGTGAGGCTCTCCCAGTCTGAGCCAAGTTCAAGTGTGGATTTCAGTTCAGTTCAATAAATATTTATTTGGCACTTACCAAATGTGTTAGTCTGGGTTTGGAGCACAGGGAGAGAGCTGAAGAGGACATTCAGGGCTCTATGTGAGCACAGAGTGGAGCTCGCAGAAGCCGCCTTAGGATCTGGAACTCTGTCCTGACAGTAATGGGGAACCAGCAAAGGGTTTTAAGGGTGGGTCAGATTTTCCTCCTGGCTAAATTACCCTGGTGAGCAATGTGAAGGAAACACAAGAACAGGTCCACGTCCGTGAGTGGGAAAGTCCCTGTCCTCCTTTGTGCAAAGAGAGCGGAAGGAAGGGGAGAGTTAAGAAGATAGTCCCTAAGGCTTTGCTCTCAAATAGCACTGAATGCTGAGAACTTGAAGCTGGAAGGGACTTCTAAACGCATGCAGCAAGCTTTGGGGCTGTAATAGATTAAGATGAGTTGTTTTTATTCAGCTTCAGGCATATATATATAGAGAGAGTTAAGGTTCTGCAGATATTTTTGAATTAAAATTGGTGAGGCCCCACCCTAGAGAAATCTGTGCATATGAGCTCAAGATTCATGTCCCAGAATGTTCATAGGAAGATTGTTCAAGATAGCCCCCAGATGGAAACAGCCTGAATGGACAAATACACTGTATATTCAGGTGATAGAACACTACACAGCAGTGAAAATAAACACAGTCAAGCTACATGCACCCGAGAGGATGAATCTAAAGAACATAATAATCACCTAACCCCAGTGAGAACTGCCCACATTATGAAGTCCCCAAACTTGGGGGTGCTTGCCTGGGTGCAGAGAGAAGGGAACACTTACACACTGTTTGTGGGCCTGCAAACTAATACAGCCTTTTGGGAAGGAAGTATGGAGAATCTTCAAGGAGCTCCATTGCTAGTTATCTACCCAGAAGAGAAAATATCATTTTTACCTAAGGACATTGGTACTCAAATGTTTACAGCAGCTCAATTCACAGTTGCAAAGATGTGGAGACAACCCAAGTGCCCATCAACCTGTGGATGGAATATGGAGTATAAATGTCTTAACCCAACAAATAATTAAGTGAGGTGAAGGCTATGTTGACCGGTGTGACATAAACTGGTTTATACTTTAAACTTTTTATACTGTGGAATATGTATACCATGGAATAGTATTCAGCCATAAAAAGATGGAGACTTTACATCTTTTGTATTTATCTGGACGGAGTTCAAGAACATTCTCCTTAGTAAGGTATCTCAAGAATGGAAATGCAAATACCCATGTACTCAATACTGATATGAAACTAGTAGGTGAACAACTACACACCCACGGGAGAGAAAAACATGATTAAAGTCAAGAAGGGAGGAAGGAAGGGGCTTAGTAAGCTCCCACCTAACAGGTACAAGCAGGGGTGTACAGCATACCTCCTGGGGGTAGGACTCAACAAAAACTTGGACTTCTCCTAACAAACGCAAACAACGTAACCTATACGTATGCACCTTATATAATCTGACTAAAATAAAGGGAACATAACAGTGAGCAAAAGAAGCAAGATTCGAAAGCACGCACACAGCATGAGCACGTTTATATAAGGCTCAAGAGGAGGCACAGGGAAGCTGCATGATCTGGGGATAGAGCTAGAGGTTGTAAACTACACTGGCAGGCAAGAAGGAGCTGCCTGAAGACCCTAGGGGAGGGAGGGAGCCTCGTGGGGATGTAACTCTGGGGTACGGAGAGGGTGCTACCCTTTTTTTTTTTTTAGGAGACAGGAGTTTTATTCATTTTGAGGGAAAACTGATAGGATTTAAAATGTTTCATATTGAAGTGTTACAGCTCTTTTAGAATTTGTCTAGCAGGTTTTCCGGTCTCTACCGGAAGACCCCAATAAAGAAAAAAAAAATGTTTCATATTGAAAAACAGTTCAAAAGACATTTTATTTCTTTTCCCCTTTAACCATGATTATTCTTTTTTGTTTCTTTAAAGTTTTTTATTAAATCATAACTGTATACATTAGTGCATTTATGGGGTACAATGTGCTGATTTTATATACATTTTGGAATGCTTACATCAAACTGGTTAACAGAGCCTTCACCTCAATTATTTGTTGTGTTGTTTATACTCCACTCTTAATAGATCTGACATGTTCCCTTGCATTATGCACAATAGCCGAGGTCCCACCAATTATCCTCCCTGCACACGGCCTCCATCCTCCCCTCCCCACCCCCTCCTCTTTCCTCCTTCTTTCTGGGCTATAGTTGTGTTTTATCATTCATATGAAAGTCTGAGTGATTATATATTGGTTTCATAATAGTACTGAGTACATTGGATACTATTTCTTCCATTACCAAGATACTTTTTAGAAGAATATGTTCCAGCTCCATCCACGTAAACATGAAAGTGGTAAAGTCTCCATCCTTTTTATGGCTGCATAGTATTCCATGGTGTACATATGCCACAATTTGTTAATCTATTCATCGGTTGATGGGCACTTGGGCTGCTTCCATGACTTGGCAATTATGAATTGGGCTGCAATAACCATTCTGGTGCAAATCTCTTTGTTGTAAAATGATTTTTGGTCATCTGGATATATACCTAGAAGAGGAATTGCAGGATTGAAGGGCAGGTCTACTTTTGTTTCCTAAGTGTTCTCCAAACTTCTTTCCAAAAGGAAAGTATTAGTTTATATTCACACCAGCAGTGCAGAAGTGTTCCCTTCTCTCCACATCCACACCAACATCTGTAGTTTTGATAACTGGAATCCACAAATAACTCAAACTAATTAAAAAGAAAAGAATAAGTGATCCCATTTCATTGGACAAGAGACTTGAACAGAAGCTTCTCTGAAGAAGACAGGCGCACGGCCTACAGACACATGAAAAAATGCTCATCGTCTTTAATCATCAGAGAAATGCAAATCAAAACCACTTTGAGATATCATCTAACTCCAGTAAGAGTGTGCTATTCTTGACCTAGGTAATGGTTCTTTGAATAATTGCTTACTAATTATTTAAGTAGGATACTATATTTTTGCTCTTTTCTCAATGTTTCCATATTCCTGAATAAAATGTTTTTTAATGTGAGAAAGGAGATTTTGATCAGATTAAGTTAAAAAGGTAGTAACAGGAAAAAGAGAAGGAAAATTCCACAATATTTCAACATCTTTTTATATCTTTAAATTTTGCTCGAAATTATGTATCACATTTGTTTATAACCAGTGATTTGTTTTTCTTCCACACTTTCTTCCTTAAGACGATTTGTTCAACACACGCACCCTAAATAAAACTGTGGGCTACATAAAATGACCCAAGTCTAGAGAAATTTAGCCACTATGTGGGGGCAGCTTCCTCAATTCCAGGTGTGGTGCCTAACAACTTCTCAAAGATTGGCTCTGCAAGTGTAGACCTCGAGTAATGTAGATGTCAGAGCAATAAAAAGAAAGGATTAGTTTGTATTTGTCCAGTATCCCCTGAGAGAGAGAAGGGAGATCCCCACTATTTGAGAACAATTACTCTATAACAGCATTGTCCAACAGAAATAAAATGTGAGCCCCGTGTTTCAATTTTCTAGTAGCTACCCTAAGTAAAAAGAAACAGGCAGAATTAATTTTATAACATGTTCTACTTGACTCAGTAATATCCAAATATTATTTCAATATGTGATCAATATTTAAAAATAGGCATACTTGGGCGGCACTTGTGGCTCAGTGAGTAGGGCGCCGGTCCCATATGCCGGAGGTGGCGGGTTCAAACCCAGCCCCGGCCAAAAACTACAAAAAAAAAAAAAAAAAAAAATAGGCATATTTTCCATTCCTTTTTTAGTGACAAGTATTAGAAATCCTGTGTTTAGTTTACGTTAACAGCACATGTCAACTTGGACAAGTCACTTTTCAATAGGTCAAGTCGCTCCCAGGTGCCACTTTGGACAGTACAGTTCTAGAATATAAACTGCATGAGAATAGGAATTCTTTGTTTTTTGAACTGCTTTATTTTAGGTGCCCAATCCAGTATGTGGCACATAGTGGATGCCCTAATAGATAACTTTTGAATAATGAGTAAATGAACATCTGATTCTATTCATAAGAGAGAGGGCGCTCATTCTTCTGTGGAATGGGGTACTTCAAAAAGCACTCAGGGCAAACAAAGCAAGTCAGAATAATAATCCCACCCCCTGAGGGTTTAAATACTGTGCAAGATGGAATCCATAAGGTCACCCCGAGGAGGGCCGTGGCTGACTGGCGGTGAAGGATGTGTGGGGGGCACTGTCCTATAAGGTGCTGCGTCCTCTCCTATGTGCTCCCTTGCCACGCTCCTTCCTGTTCAAATCATTGCTATCCTTGTTGCAACATTCTTTTTTTAATGCTCTGGATAATGTGCTAAGAACTACAGATTTCTTCTAGTTATCTGGTCTAAGAAAATTGGCTCGTGTACCTGCACTTGAGATTCAGTTATTTTTTAATTGGCAAACATCACGATCTCCTGTGTACGTGCAGACAGTTAAGCATGTTATTAAAATGAGTTGGTATTTTGTTCTTTACGCATGACACGCTGATGCAGCAAACTCGCCACAGAAGGCACAGCCAGGACCTGCTCTCAGCAACTTTTCCCATGTTGGACTTTTCAAATTAGACTCCAAGTCCTTTTGGGTTTCACCTCAGTTGCTCTTCGCCCCAGGGGTAGGAGTGTTACAATTCGGGTAAGCTGGTTGTGCAGGATGACACTGGATTTTTTTCGTGGATGTTTCTTCCTCCTCATCCTCCCTTAGCATTGATATAAACAAGCAAATATAGACAGGATAGATTGTTTTTCAGTTCAGGAAAGATATTCTTCTCTGTTGACAAATATCAAAGGAGAAGCTAACTGTACCAATAGACGTATAATATTTTTTTATCACAAAATCATCTGTGTTACAATTGGTTTTCTCCTTTTCAACAAGTCTGCCATTTGGCCCCTGTTCCTGTCAGCACATCGGCATGCTAGACGTTACACTAACCGGATGTCTCCCTGGAGGATAAACAGACACATTTTCCTGAAGTTCCCTTGAATGCCAACCTTTGCGCTATCTGTTAAGTGGTGACAGGGCAGGTTTGCATTTTCAGACTAACAGGTTTACAGAAGATTAACCCCCAGCGAACCAAAGGACCCAGCCTTTCAAACTGTACTGTCATTTTTACTTCACCCCAGACAGGAGAGGCAAGACTTAAAATCTCCAGTGAGGACAGATCAGTGATTTTGAGACAATCTTGAGTCTGTTTAGGATAAATCTCGGGGGTTTACTACAACTGCTCTTCTTCATTGCCAGAAACAAAAAGGCTACCACCTTACAGTTAGATACTCACACAGACAGGCACATCCACAAGCTTTGCTGTATTATCACTGAAAAACAAACGGACGCACACGACCTTCCTTCACTACTGATGACAGTCATTTTCCTACAGACTCATGGGGCATTTATAAGCCTCTTAAAGAGCATTCTGGGTCTAGTGAACTTGATGTTCTCTTATCTTTTGTTTAAAAACAGTTCTTCTGGTGGTGCCCATAGCTCAGTGGTTATGGTGCCAGCCACATACACTGAGGCTGGTGAGTTTGAACCCGGCCCGGGCCTGCTAAATAACAGGGACAACTGAACAAAAGAATGGTCGGGAGTAGTGGTGGGCACCTGTAGTCCCAGCTACTTGGGAGGCTGAGGCAAGAGAATCACTTAAACTCACTTAAGAGTTTGAAGTTGCTGTGAGCTGTGATGCCCCGGCACTCTACCCAGGGTAACAGCTTGAGATTGTCTCAAAACAAACAAACAAACAGCTCTTTCCTTTTCTGCTGGCAGCAGGACATTTATTTCTTGGGGAAACTCATTTTGTCCGATGTAGGTGGAGTTGACACAAATTTCTACCATAGTCGCGGACACACAACTCATGTCTCACCTGTCAGGAGCTCTTGGTACCTTCTGGTCAGTGACAGGTTCAGAGCTGGCACGGGATCCACGGGGGACCAGTCGTGTATCTCTCACTGACTTTTGCTGAAAATACCAAGAAAGAAATGTGCTCTAATATTTGAAAAGACAAGGTAAAGACAGAGTTTCTGGTGGGGGAGCTTGTGGATGAGGTTCTGAGAGAACCAGGAGACGGAGGGGAGAGACAGAATCTTGAAGGTGGCATTTGCGTCCCCTGACCGAGCCAAGTCTAAACCTACCCTTGGGATTTTTAATTTTGTGAACTAACAAATCCTCAAACCTTTTCCCCCTTTAGCTTAAATTACTTCTACTTGAGTTTCTATCATCTTGGCACAAAACAGTACTTATGAACACACTCCTATTCTCACAGCTACCCTAGTGGAAAAACACGGGACCATACAAGGTAATTTTTAAAACTTCGGAATGCATAAAATCCAAACAGGGCATTCAAAATGCTGATTTTTGTGTCTTTCCAATAAATTCTCATCCAGAAGGATGGAGCCCAGGCAGCTTCAGGTATTAAGCACTCTAGCTGATTCTGATACAAGGCCACACTCTGAAAATCATGGAGTTAGAATATTCTCATGGGCCAAAGCTTCCGAATGAAGACAGGCGACTCATTGCTTGTGTGCACACCGTGAGGCACACGGCGGGTTAGGTTTGTACTTACCTCATTTAACCTCCATACAACCCTGTGAGATCCCGAGAAAGAATACAATATCTCTGTTTAGATTTGCAAAATTACTTCAGATTGAACTACAACAGCAATTCCACTCTGTACAAAGAAGATAGCTGTGAGAAATCAAAGAGCCCGTGGTACTTTTCTTGACTGTACAGATGTTAATAATTGCAAGGGTAAATGTAACTAAGAGGACTTGATTTCTTAAGTGAAACCTACTGGTCGTATACATGTGAGCAAGAGAAAATAATGCATCTTTCAATAAACAATCAGATTCTGAGTATTCCTTTAGTTGGAGCTGTAGGTTAACTGTCATCACATCAGCTACAATTAGCATTGCTCTGTTTCGTGTCAACTTGGAACAGGACCTTTCTACAGGTGGTCTTGGATCAACGATGGCTATGCTTTTTGTTTCTGGTTTTGAGTTTAAACTTACAAGAATTAGTGTCCAGGGTGGATTTCTTTAAAGGTGGCCCTGATAGGAGGGTTCAAGTGCAGTTGCTTTAGCAGGAAACTACCTGCAGGAGAAACCCACAAAGGAAAGACAAGGAAGCAAACAAAGTTTGGATTTTAGGCAAAGTTCCACAGTCCCCCAGCCTGCTCCTGCAGGGGTCTCTGAACCGTTTGTTCTGACTTGAGGCAAGAGGGCTGGAATTTCATATTTCTGCATCTGTAAGTCAGTGACCAGCCTCCCTACCCTCTGCCCACCAGGGATGTAACTTCCTAGTACTCTGACTTACTGGGAATCCAGGAAAATTCTCTTCAGTAGCCTGAAACAGTTCTCTGCCCCCAAAGCCTTACTTGTGTGTGTTTCATAGGAGTAACAGTGGATCAAAGTGGGCAAGGGATTCAGGACATGGTCAAAGGAATCTGAGGGCATCCGGGCGTGACATCAATAGTGTCTGGTTCAGTAATACTGATTTTGTTGCTGGCTTGACATATGTTTAATTTTTATGCATTTCATAAATTCATGGATGGACAAGTAGTAGATGACAGACATTGACCGGTTTTATAACATGACCCTCATTCAATCTCAGAATGAAAAATTAGGCAGTATCCTTTACATTGCCAATCTCAAATATGTCCCGCTCTCAGAATTTTTTGTTTCTCATTTGTGCAAAAAATAGGTATAGTTTTTTTTTTTTCATTATTAACATTGTTCCATGCGGTAAAGTGAATAAGTTGAAGAACAGATGTATTTTCAATGGTACTCAATACAGCTGTATTTGATAAAAAATACTTGGGGACTTATTAAGATGACAAAAGTAAGGCATGCCACAATAAATCAGATAAGAAAAAAATAAGATGGAGGGTAACCACATTCTCGTATTTTTTTTCTATTTATTCTTCTAGAGGGTAACCACATTCTCGTATTTTTTTTCTATTTATTCTTCTATTTATTTATTAGTCTCCAATTAAGGTTGTTTCCATTTTTCACTATTACAATGTTATTACAAACATGCCTTTCAACAGTCTTGTACACAATGATACAAGTGACTTGTGCACAAGTGTGGACTCCCTGGGAGAGGATTGTCGATCCCAAGTTTCCTGAATTAAACATTTTATGGATTAAAGATGGAGTCTGGGCCAGGTGCCATGGCTTATGCCTGTAACTCTAGCACTTTAGGAGGCTGAGGAGGGCAGATCACTTGAGATCAGGAGTTCAAGACCAGCCTGGGAAATAGTGAGACCCTGTTTCTACAAAACAAAACAACAATAACAACAACAACAAAAAAACAATTAGATGGGCATAGGGGCCCTCACCTGTAGTCCCTCTCCAGGCAGGAGGATTGCTTGAGCTCAAGAGTTTGAGGTTATAATGGGCTACAATAATGCTGCTGCCCTCTGGTCTGGGAAAAAGGGCAAGACCCTGTCTCAAAAAGAAGTAAATAAATAAATAGTCAAACAAACAAATAATAATGGAGTCAAATGCTCAACCCCTGCCTCATCAATGGTGGTGCTGATGTGTATTCTCACCAATGGGGATAAAGTGTCTATTCCCTCGACTGTTTTACTCTTAAATGAAAAACAGGTTGTCTGTGTACAGTCACCCCTCGCTCGGTGGGAATACATTCTGAGAGTGGACATCAGAGAGTGCCTGACACCACCCTGAACAGAGTGGCCTGCTCCACATCTGGGCTGTGTGGTGTGCCCTGGAGCTCCTCCACTGCACAGCTGCCCAGCCTGGCATTGCAACGCTGCCATCAGCATTTGTGTAACTCACCATATCTAATCATAGAAAAGACCCAGTAAATATATGGCATTATAATCTATGTGACCGCCATCACACCTGGGGTCCCTCAGTGACTGAAACGTCATTATGCGCATGTGAATGTGTGTGCTCTTGTTTATTTTGCCCCATGGTTCTCAGCAATACCTCTTACCAGTATGATGTCTCAGAATATGACATCTTTTCCCAATCTTTTTTTCCCTTTGTTTCAATCGACAAACATCAATTGTATGACTTTATCTGTATGACATGTTTTGAAATAGGTATATGGTGTGGAATGGCTAAATCGAGCTAATTAACATATGCATTACTTCACATACTTATTTTTGGTGAGAACACTTAGAAATCTGCTCTTATGATACAGTGAGCACAAATTGGGCAAACTCGTTTTTTTGAATCAAGAATCTAGTCCCTTAATAACTAACCACTTCCCCAATAACAGCATTCATCCCTTGATGACCTCATCACCTCTTAAAGAGTCTGTCTTTTAATACGGTTGCAATAGCAATTAAATTTCAATATGAATTTTGGCAGGGATTTCAAACCACAACAAACCCCTTATGAGATGGATCATTTGTAAATATTTTCTCTCACTTTGCAGACTGTCTCTTCACTCTGTTAATTGTTTCTTTGGCTGTGCTGAGCTTTTTAGTTTGAAGATCTTTCTTGTCTTCTTTTTTTCTTTTCATTTGCCCTTCATCCCTTCCTCTTCTCTCTTCCCTTCCTTTAAAAAACTCTTTAATCGGTTTATTTTTGGATAAAGCACACAGCTGGTTTTTAAAAACAACATATAAGAGTACACAGGGAAGAAAATTTCTCTGTCCCACTCCAGTTCCTGCCTCTAGAGGCTGTCACGACTTCTGGCACATCCTCCTGGAGACAGTATAATCCAAGCACATCTGTGTTATTGTTTTTGCTTTTTAAAATTATATCATGAATATCATATATAAATATATGTGTATTTTTTATATATAATCAATCATATATGTAACCTGTAAGGCAGTACTGATTAAAATGAGTTTTGGAGTTTTTAAACATTTTATTCTTTTTAACCACTGTATATTATTCCTTTATCCCACAATGTGAAGATGCTGCAATTTATCCAGTTTCTCACTGATAGACATGTAGGTTTTCAATCTTTTGCTAATATGAACAATGCCTTAAAGAACACTCTTCTAAAAATATTTTTGTTTATGGATGTGAGTACCCCTCCTTGTCCATCCAGCCAAATCACAGAATCAGGTAGGAGAGAAATAAAATGTAACGTTTGGTGGTGATGCAATGGGAGACAAAAAATGTCTTGGTCGAGGTTCTCTCAGTGGTAACAAGAATCGATTTGAACTAATCTAGGCAAAAAGAGAGGAAGGTAAGAGGACTCTATGGGTGGGTCCAAGAGTATAACACAGAATCTGCAAATTGTAGGAACCCCAAAGCCACGGATAACGTAGACAAGTCTCTTTTTGTCTCATTTCTGCTTCTCTCTGAAATCAGACGCATTTTTCCTTTCTGTCTCCTAACTCTTCTTGATCCTCCCTACACATGGAGGAAGATGGGGACCCCCACTGGACTCGAGTGTGCCGGTCTCAGACTTGTGGGCCTTCCCTCAGCCCCACGTGGATGATGGTACCTTGAGGCCAGCAAAGTGACCTACGTGAGCTGTGCATCTGACTTTGCCCCTCTTAATTTTTGATGAGGAGGTTTTATTAACTCCAGGTGGAATCTGTGCCCCTTAGCAAGGCATTTAAATTCTTTACTCTGACCTTTGACTTGATCTTCATCTCCACTCTTTTCTGCTTAGATGCTCCAGGTTCTGGCCAGGCCAGGCATCAAATCCTTTTCCTCACACGCCAAGGATGCACACTACAGCCAGAAAGTGCAGGCTTGGTTTCAGCCCCAGCTCATGCCTCAGTTGGGTGCCTTTGTGGAGTGCACATCTTTATAACTATAGGAGAACTAGGAAATCAACGCTAGAAGAGATACAGAGGAAAAATATACATCCTGTGACTGTAGGGTGGTGTGGGAGTGGAGGGTTAATGTTGGATTTTCCATGACATGGGATGGGGTTTGAACTAGTTTTACTCAAGTTACAAAGGACATGGTGGTCCTGAGAAGCCATAGGATTTGGACAAGATTTCACAGACACATTCCCCATACCTTCAGATCTCCCTATTTTGTCTTTTTCCTGTCTAAGCTGGTTATGGTCTCTGAAGATACCAGGCACCATCAGACAGGACAGCTGATGTCACTGATGGACGCCCTGGGTCTATGAGTGGAGCCCAGGAAGCCGATCACTGCGTCCTGTTGAATCTGCCTACTTATCGGATCAGTCTGCCATCACTCTGAGGGACTGGCTTCTTACTGCCTTCTGCAGTAAAGTGGCCCACAGCCTTCTACCTCCAGCTTTGCTTCTGGTCTGTTCTCCACAGAGCAGCCAGAACCCTCCTTTAAAAATATAAATCATGCTTACTTCTGTGCCACCCTAGTGCCCTCAGGTTAGAATTCAAACCTCTCCAAACTTCTGCCTGATCTGGACCTCGGCTGCTTCTCAGCCTTAATCTCCATCTTCTGTCCCCACCCCCAGCCCAACACCATGATTTTGGACCCTTAAGACTCAGTTTGGACTTCTGGTCTCCAGAACTGGAAAAGGTAGCAATGCCTAAACTAAGTTATGGATAAAGGATCACAGTCGGTGAGCTGATGCCTCCAGGGGAGAACACTTCTTGCCTTTTTCATCTTCCTTGACTGTGGACTGTTCCCCCATCTGCAAAGAGCATCACTTCAGTCTCTGCTTCTATCATCAGGGATTCTTCTCTTCTGTAGTCACATCTCCCATTTTCTCCCTTTTAGAAGAATACCTGTCATGACATTTAGGGCCCGTGTAGCTAACCCAGCATGTTTTCCTCATCTCAAGATTTTTAACCACATCTGCAAGTCCCTTTCTCTAGGTAATAGGGGTTGGTTCCAGGGATTAGAACCTGGACATCACTGGAGGCCACTATTCTGGCCACCACTCTACCTTCCTGACCCCCAAGTTGTATTAAATGTCTTAAACCTTCTCCTGGCTCAAATGGGATGCTGTACACCTCTGATCACAACATCCTTACATGTGTGACAATTGTTTCTTGACTGGTTATAAACTCATCAATCCTCTTTTCTTCTCTGAACACACAGGATGACTACATTCCCCAGCCCCCTTTGTTCTTGAATTTGGGCCATGTGACTGGGTTCAGCTGATGGAATATGGAGGGAGTGATCTAAGCCACTTCCAGACCTGGCCAGGTGTTGTTCCACTCAATCTTCTATGCTCATTCCTTCATCCACATGGCTAAAAGCCAACGATTTCAGGATGCAACAGATTTCTAAGTCATCATTTTTTGTGTGTTAAACCACTGTGATTTTGGAGTTGTTTATCTTAGCAGATGACCCATCCTCAGAAATAAATTTCCCTTGTTTACCAAACTGAAAGCTTTGCCTTGCTATGTATTGATCTCCAGCTGCTAACACAGTGCTCCGTGTGTCGTGAGTGTACCTGTATAATCAAGGCACTTACTTGATAAGCAAGTGAAAGGCAACTAGATTTGGGATGAAGACGGGGGGGTAGGAGTGGGTGGAGTTGTAATTGTCACTGTGAGAAATGACAAGGGCTTGAACTAATGCAGTGACAAGGGAGATGAAAGGAAAGGCAGAAATGACATTTACTTATTAGGAGGCATGTCGGAGATGAGGGGCAGTGTGGCACCAACAACTTCCCAGTTCACTGGTTTAGACATGTGGCTGGATATTCCTGTAATGAACTTTCAAATGTCCAAGGGTGGTTCTGAATACATAGGTGAAAACACAGCTTATACACAGGTATGTGGCTGTTACCTCTTTGGTTGCAGTAGAATTCTTGTGTATCATCTTCTGAATATTGATGGCTGGGTAGTCTTGGTGAGAAGGAGATTTTCATCCTCCTGTGGTTCGTGGTGATCTGAGCTGCGTGGCAGACTATAGCCATGCACACATCCCCACATGTATGCTCCCCTTTTCCTTTAGCCTTGTGGCTCCTACCATTGAGAGAAGTCTAATTCTCCACTCCCCAAGTCTGGACTGGCTTTATGGCTTAATTTGGCAAGTAGAATGTGGCAGAAGTGATCGGGTGTGTGTTCTGACCTTGGCTCTCTGTAGTACCTGTGTGCGCTTTCTCTCCTCTTCTTAGAACCCGCCCAGCCACCATGTGAATGAGCCTGAGCCCACCTGAGAAGGTACGAAAGACCTCATGGACTAGAGAAGAGGTTTCCCAGCTGAGGCCTGTCCTAGACCTACCAGCACCCAGCTGAGCGGGCAGTTGACAGCGAATGCCTGAGTAAGCCCAGCCAAGATCAGAAGACTCATCTAGATGAGACCAGCCTTAGTTACCAACCCATAGAATAATTAATTAAATACAAATTATTGTAAACCACCAAGTTTTGGGTTGATTTGTTACATGGTAGAAACTACCTGATACATTCTGTATTTATAAGTGATTGGAGAGACAGAGGTCTTGGAGTGAACAGCTGTGGGGTTTTCATCTGGCCTTGCTGATCCCTGGGGATGCACCGGGTTATTTTCGTCAGTGTGGCCAGCTGGAAAATACATCATCCCAACCCTCTTTCAGTTTCACAGCACAGGTGGAGGGAAGTAGATTATTTAGATAATTGCTTCAACTTACTACTTTACTTGTAAACAAAAGCTACTATGAGTCTCTTCAATTAGTGGTTCCAGACTCAGATGTCACCTGTAATAAAATGACCAAAATTTTGGGTCACTTAACCTCAATTAACAAGTTTGCTAATTTTTCCCAGCACAGATTTTTTTTTTAAATACCACAGAAACTCACACCCACACCCCCCTGATAAACACAAAACTAACATTCACCAACTCCACCACTACTTGAGAAAGTGATTTGTAACATGAATACAACATGTAACAACCAACAAAGGTGTTTATTGAACACATTTCATCAGCCTTATTTTTTTCTCAGTCTTCTATGGATCAGTCTTCAATACATCTGGATATTGTTCTAGCATTGAGAATTGCTTTGGAAGAGTGTCTATGGAAATTCTTCCTGCTATGTTTGTGAAAATGCTTACATACATTTAACTTAGGACTGCTCAAATGTCACCATCCCCGAGAAGTCTTCCTAACATCCGCCTCTAACTTCCCCTAAGCTTACCTCTTATTTCTTTTTTTTAATTTAATTTTATGCTTACCTCTTATTTCTGCTAGAGTTGCATCACTTATTCATAGGAGCAGCTGCACGATTGGTGGTACGTGGTGCAAAAATCAAAATGATGTTTGTCTAGCGCAGAGCATTAAAGCATGGGGCCCTGCTGAGCCTGGATCCCGGGGACAGCTCAGGTCCTGTGCCTTCGAAGCCTTCCCTCTGTATATTCCCTATGAAGAATCTGAGATCCTGGAGGACAATGAATATGTCTCAGTCATTTGTCTTCCCAGAGCTCAATCAGGGCCTGACACCTTGTCACCTTTAGACTTAGAGGAATGAGTGACCATATGAGTGACCATTTATTAAGCACAGCTGAGGTTTCATTCACTGTACCAAGCTCTTTATACAAAGTATCAGCCGTCTGTAACATTTCTGGGCAGAGGCCTCATTCTTATTCCCATTTTATAGATGAGGACACTGCAGCCTGGGGAGATTAAATGATTTATTCGAAGTCATAGACAGCCTATGAGAAAAGTCCAGAACTTAAACATAGGTTCGACATAGTGGTTCTCAATCACTTTTGCCCATCAGGGGTCCCTTCGTAATGTCTGTCCACAGTTTGGATTGTAAAAATGAGGGGTGCTACTGGCATCTAGTGGGTAGAGTCCAGGGGTGCTGCCTCACACACGCACAGGATGGCTCCCACAACAGAGATTCCTCTGCTTCAGAACGTCAGTAGTGCTGAAGTTGAAACTTCCAGCTGGAAACCAAAGCCCATGCCTCTTCGGCATCAGTTTTTACCCCATACAAGTCCTACTCCTTTATTTCCATTTCATTATTTGAACATATTGCATCTTTCTTTAATTGACGTTACGTGTTATACTTAAATAAGCTATGACTTTGAATTCATGTTTGATGTGTTTTTTTGAATATGCATTGAAATAAATATAAAACTATTAATATGAAAAATATCTTTGTTGGGAGTACCACCAAATATCATCTTCCCTACTACTACCGGTTGGACAGAGCTATACTTCAGACCTATTTTACTTCTCCTATGAGGCTGCCCTTGTTTCTTCAGAATGAGACCATAAAATACATCAAATCAGTGCATTGCTTGAAACTGGCAAGGTGCTAGCTGCATCCTGCTTTGGTCTCATCTCTTTTTTTCTCCAGGCTAACAGTTGCTTAGAAACCTCTTCAAAACCCTAAAAACCACCCAATAAGGATGATTAACAACAATTCATTCTGGTGAGGCCAGGGCACACCTAATTTAATTTGTTGAGTTGCTTATGGACATTGATTGCAACGTCCTGGTAAGCAAACACCCTTTGTTACCTCACTCCCTTCTCTAAGTGTTGGGGAGCACAACTGCACTCTTGTTGCAGTATCTACTGCAGTCTGACATAATTAAGGCTACAGCAAATGAGATTCTTCTTTAGATATTAAAAGTGCCCCTGTTGTAAATAATCATGTCATCGTCTTTTTCATAAGAAGCACTTTCATTAAGGGCTGCATTTTCAGTTCAACACATTTGCATGAATTCATTTTGGTAGTGGGAGGGGGCATTTGATGATGATTTTTCATTTTCCATTTCCATAAACTTGCCAGGTGTTTCAATCAGGTAGTTCACACGTCCTTCCACTCCTGGCAACTCCCAAGAGCCCTGAAAGAAATACCTCCGCATTCTCATGTTCCACGTAGGGGCATGCTCCCAATAATCAGGAGATAGCACCTATACTTACTGACTTGACATGTGCAGAGAAAATCGACTTTTTCTTTGAAGAGTAAAATGAACCAGGATGATTCCTCCCTCTTTTTGATATTTTTCAAAGGCGTGGGAAATAGGCTGGGGCATTTATTGCAGGGAGCAGCAGTGGCTACAGCAGGTGGGAGCAGGGAGGGAATTTGGGAAAAGCTCAAGGGGATTAGGGCTTTAAGATTTAAAATCATTGGCTAATAAGCCAGGCAGGGTGGATCCCATCTGCCTCTTTCCAAAGCACAAGCTCTGCACTCTTCTTGTCACAAACAGGGGGCAGTCTCTGTTAATTAAAGCTGGGAGCGGCAGCCAGAGTGAGTCTCCTCTGATATCCCTCTGGAGCCAACTGTCCTGGTGATAGGCAGTATCTTACAGAGCTTGGAGGCAGATTCTGAAATGGACTTTTTTGTCCAGATTTTTTTCTTTTTCTCTTAAGTTTTTTTTTTTTTTAAATCAAATTTAGAAGTGCTTTAAAATCCTCAACCCTTGTGGGAAGGTGTCTGTGACCCACTAATCTACCATGTCCCTGGTTAACCTCTGCCTGGATGCTTGCTGGGAGATACCATGGTGGGTGGAATGGGGACAGAGGTGGCAGCGGGGCCCTGAATTAGGAGTCTGGCCTCCGCATCCAGCCCTGGCTTTACCATTTGCTCACCATGTGATTTCCCACATAGCACTTAACCACAGGCAACCTGAGGGAGTGCCCCTTCTGTTTCGGATTTAACATGTAGATGTTTCACGACAGCAGGAACCTCACTGTCCATGTCCCAAGTCTCACACAAAAGATCTTCATTAATACAGCCCATAAATATTTTTTAGTGCTGACCATGTCCAGCAAGCACTGTTCTAGGGGCCAGGGACACAGAGAATCAAGACCCTTACGGTTTTAGAGTTTACATCTCAAAGTGGAAAACAGACAAAAAACATAAATACATAATGTAACATGAGGCAGCTAGAAGAGATCAGAGGCCTATTTTATGCAATGGTTAGAATACAGGCCTCAGGCTCACATTTCTTGGGTCAAATGTCAACTTCCCATGCTCACCAGCTGAGCTACCACTGGCAGCTCGTCTCACTGCTCTGAGTCTGTCTGTCCCTGGGTTGTGTGGGTCTGGTAACATTACCTAAGGGATGGAAAGTTACATGAGATCAATCAGTCAGTGGCTCAGAAAATATTTCCAGATTCTCTGCTATCCGTAAGGCATTGCTCTAAGCCTCTGTGAGGAGGTGCTTTTAGAAAAAGCAAGCTTAGTGGGTATGTTGCAAGCACTGAATACATGTCAGCCTTCCTTAGCTCTCACACACCAATGCTGGTGTTTGTAGGACTCACAGGGTGGTGGGCGTGAGCTGCCGGTCACGGCACACTTACCTTACTGTCCTATTTTGGGGATCCTACTATAATGAATCTGACGAATTTGGATTAAACAATCCCATACCTTTTCCAGGTGGGTTTGGGATACAGCACTCCTGGATATGCCCTATCTTTGTTGCTCTGGTGTGTATTTGCAATTTTTAAAAAACACCATGAAGTGATATTTCTTCAAAGAGAAGGGGATGACACAAAGTCCGTCTCATTTGGAGAAAATTTGCGATAGAGTCCCAGTAAACCCTCCCACGCTTTTCAGTGAAGGAGACCCTGGTATAAAATTTCACATGTGGTCCAACTTCTTAGGTCTTTGAAGATGCCCCGAAAAGCCCTTGACTGCAGCCGAATGGAGAGGAGGGTGGTGGAAACATCCTCTCTCTGCAAATCGCCTAGCGGACTGCAAGTGTATACTTAGTTAAAGCAATTAAAAACAAAACGCTGGGGCGGGTGGAGATCTAAATTTGGTGTAGCAGCTTTGGTGCAAATCTTGTTCTGGGGGCTACTGAAGTCAAATTCAAGCAGAGGAGACAAAGAAGCGGGAGCAGGCCTGTGGATAGCTGGGAGTGCTGGAGAGAGGGGGCCGATCTGGAAACGCCGAGAGGAGACTGAAGCCTGGAAGCCAGAGGAAGCAAGGCCGAGCTCCGCAGCCCCCGGTGAGGATGTCCGGGGGAGGCGGGGTGTCCGCGGGGACAGGGGCCAGCCAGCTCCGGAGACCACCGCGCGGTCTCCAGGTCCCGGAGGGTGGCAGAGGCTGGGTGCCCAGGCCTTGCGCTGCGCCAGATCAGGGCGCGCAAAGGCGGCGCCACTGCTGTGTGCCCTCCTGTGGAGCGCAGGGAATGCTGCCGGGGCGAAGAGGGACCGAAAGCGCCAGGCCCCGGGGCCTGGGGGAGTTCCAAGGAAAGACCTCCCAGGACATGCCATTACCTGGGCCTTGCCGTCGTCCCTTCCTCCCCACTAAGCTTCTTTGACTAGTTCATCCCAAGCCCCTCTCCCAAGGGTGGAGGGGGCTTACCCCCGGCTCAGGGGGTTTCGACCTCTCCTGCCCAGCTCAGCCTGGGTCCTCGCCTCGGCCCGGAGAGTTGGGCCATCCGGGTTGTACGCAGAGCTGGAGGGCACAGTCGGGGAAGGGCAAGGCGGTCCCGCACGCCGGGGAAGGGCGATTCTGACCAGACTGCGCCCAGTCTGCCTTGGGGTAAAAGCCATCTAGTCTGTCCCCATTCTTTCCGAGCCAACCCTTCCCTAGTGGGCAGATTCCGGCCGCAGCTCCGGCGCTGGCACCCCTGAAAAAGCCACGGGCTGAGCCGCCTCTGCGCTCTGGACAGATCTGTACCGCGCCACCCGCCCAGAAAGGGCGCTGGAGGTCCCGCCGCTGTCCTCCACCTGCCGGGAAATCCGAGCCCTTCCTTCTGCCACGGCCGCAGAGGAGCTCGCTCCTCCCAACCCGCCTGCCTGGCTCAGCTCTGCACGCCCCCAACTCGCTGCCGCCCGCCGGAGTCACCTCTCCCCGCGCCCCCGCCCTTCTGGAGCGCGCGCCCGCCCCCCGGCCCCGCGCCTCCTCTGCCCGCCCTCCTCCCCCTCCCCCTTCCCTCCTGCCCTCCCTTCATTCCACAAGTGTCGCTTCGCTCTCTCCAGCGCACTTGGTGAGCTGGAGAGGTGAGAGGGATACTGCGAGCCGGCGCGGGGCAGCGAGTCCGGAGCCGCAGGCCCAGACGAGGCGCGGACGGACCCACTGTACCCTGCTCCCCGCCTCCGCCTCCCCCGGTGGCCGGCTGGACCTGCACCCGGCGCTTGTCCCCGCTCCTCCTCCCTCCGCCCGGCCCGGCGCGCTCCTCCCCGGCCGGCCCCTCGGCGCGCTGGAGGCGAACGCGGACTGAGCCGAGCGCAGTGGCCGCCGACCACCGAGCGCCCCGCGCCGCTCCCTGCATGTGCGGCCCGCGGCGGCTCGCAGCCCCCGGCAGCAGCCTCGGCAGCTTCGGCCGCGCCTCGAGAGGCGGCTGCGGCGGCTCCAGCGGCGGCCGAGCAGCCGAGCCCGGGCTGGGAGACACGATGCGCCGCGTCCTCCGGCTGCTCCTGGGCTGCTTCCTCACCGAGCTGTGCGCCCGCGTGTGCCGGGCGCAGGAGAGAGCGGGGCACGGGCAGCTGGCGCAACTGGGCGGCGTGGTGGTGCTGGCGGGGGGCAACCGCTCCGGGGCCGCCTCGGGAGAGGTCGGCGAGGGCGCCGGGGCATCGGACGCGCCCCCGACCCGGGCGCCCACGCCGGACTTCTGCCGGGGCTACTTCGATGTCATGGGCCAGTGGGACCCGCCGTTCAACTGCAGCTCGGGCGACTTCATCTTCTGCTGCGGGA
Organism: Nycticebus coucang; assembly: GCF_027406575.1. NCBI lineage: Eukaryota > Metazoa > Chordata > Mammalia > Primates > Lorisidae > Nycticebus > Nycticebus coucang. The sequence goes on from NC_069791.1 coordinate 110,249,748, forward strand.
CTTGTGGCTTCCGGTTCTGCTGCACGTTTAAGAAGCGGCGACTGAACCAGAGCACCTGCACCAACTACGACACGCCGCTCTGGCTCAACACCGGCAAGCCCCCCGCGCGCAAGGACGACCCCTTGCACGACCCCACCAAGGACAAGACCAACCTGATAGTCTACATCATCTGCGGGGTGGTGGCCGTCATGGTGCTTGTGGGAATCTTCACCAAGCTGGGGCTGGAGAAGGCGCACCGGCCCCAAAGGGAGCACATGTCCAGGTGGGCTGCCTCCGCTCGGTCCCCCTCCTGAGGGCTCCGCTCTCCCTTCTCTTCCCGCTCCTCCCCCCAGGCAATGGCGCTGCCCCTCTCCTGCACCCCAGCCTCTCCGCTGGGGGATGTCACCCGGAAAGCTAACTTCTGCTTGGAGCACAGAAAGGGGGGCTGGGCTCAGCACAGGTGTACAGTCTCCGTGTGTGTGTGTGTGTGTGTAGGTCTCTGCCCCCTCGTCCTCTTGCTGCCCCCTCCTGCTCGACTATTGAGGTGGACTTGAGGCACACAGCCTGGAGGCCCGTGGTCCCCAAGTCTTGGGTTTTGGGGAGGAGCCCGTGGCAGCCCTCGCATTCCAAATGCTATCTTCTAGGTAAACAGGGGCAGACGAGCCTGCAAGGGAAGGGGGGCGTGTGTGAGCCCGCGCGCGCGTGTGTGAGGGAGGGAGGAGAAGAGTGAGTGCCGCCTGCAACTCGTACGACTCGCGAAAATGAGGCGACGGAGGTGGAGGGAGGGGAGGCGAGAACAAAAGCCTCGCTTGGAGCGGCCGCCTCCCTTCCCCAGAGCTTCACAGTCCCCGAAATTGGGACCGCTGTTGCCTCCACCACTTTATCCCCCTCTCCTCACCCCATCCCTTTCTCCGGCCACCGCCTCTCCCTGCCCGGGGCAGCGGCCACCGCTGCGCCCGGTGCCCTGGCTGATGTGGCCACCGGCGGCCCAGGCCCCTCTCCGCGCGCCTTCGCCCTCCAAGCACCCCGATCCGTCAACTTTCCCGTGTGTCTTATTCATTATGCAAGTCTCAGCACGGGCAAGTCGCAGCAGATGGGAGAAGGCATTTGGGGATTAATAGAGCTATTTGCCTTTTGCCTTTTTTCTTTTTTTCTTTCTTTTTTTTTTTTTAAGTGTCTAAATGGATTCGCGCAACTCAGTAACTTTGGTGGAGTAGAAGCAGCCGCTAGCATTAAGCCCCCGGCCGCGGCAGAGGCGAGGGCTGGGTGTGAGGTCCGGGCGGGTGAGGCTGAAGAACACACAAGCTGTCTGCGAACAGCGGGATGGCTGGAGTGCAAGCTTCAGCTGTCCCCTTTCCCAGCCGGGTCAACCAAGTCGCTGGTTTCCGCTCCCCCTCCGCCCCCTGCGTCCCCTCCTCCCTCCGCTGGGGGCCCGTGCACGCGCGCGGTGTGTGTGCACGCGCTCCGTGTGCATGCCTAAAACATCTGAACAAAGAGACCCACCAAAAATAGGCGAAGGAACATCACTACCTCACTAGTAATTATTTTCTATTTATACGCAGAGTATCCGATGAATTTTTTCCCCAGTCGGGAGGGATTTGGGGGAAGAGGTGAAGAAGTTATTCTCGGTTTGGGTCAGCAGGGAGGTGTGGGTGGAGGTCGGGGTCTTGCGGCACAAAAGTAAGCCCCGAGGGGCTTCAGGAAAACCTGTCCCGCTGAAGGAGTAACGCGTTGGCCCCATCCACCCCCTGCAGCCGCAGGAGGTCCTGTTACTAGTCCCACCGGCGGGGCCGGTCCCTATTAATTCCCGGGTCTGTGTTAAGGTAAAAGGGAGAATGGATTCGGGACTGCGGCAGCGGTGAAGCCTTGGTAGGCGAATTATTTCTCAGAGACAGGTAGGCTGCCTTGCAGATTCGGGTTGACTCCTCTGAAATCTCCACACAGCCCTCTTCTGCAAACCAGCTCTTAAAGCAGCCCGTCTTGGTAGTTGGCAGGGCGGGAGGCGGCAGGTGGGGAGACGAACTAAGCTTTGGACATCTGTAGGAGAAAGTGATGCTAGGTCAAGCCCTCTGCGATCCTCAGGCACCTAAGGGCCCCGTAGGGACTCAACCTCCTGGTCCTGCCCCTTGCAGCTTTTTTGGGGGAGGGGGTGGAGGGAGAAAAGAGATAAAAGGACTCCAGTGAAAGCTAAACAGGTTGTGGCTACGTCCTTCTGCAAGAAGTAGAATCCAGGGCACCCAGTCCCGGGAGGGCAGAGCCTTCACAGGGGCTCTCCCAGGATACATGTTGGGAATTGCAGAATGAGGTGAAAGTCCATACTCCTGCAAAGAGAGAAATGTTGGTTTTTCCTGGTGGCTTCTAAGCCGTGATTTTTTCAACCTTGACTGCTATTTTGAATGGCCTGGGATGCTTAAAAAAAATTCCTGTCACTAGGGGCCCCACCCTCGACCATATAAATCTGAGTCTCTAGGGTGGGGACCAAAGCATCTGTACCTTTGAAAAGCTCTTCAGGTGATTCTAGTGTTCAGCCAGTCACTGCTAAAGAGAAGGAACCACCTGCCGAACATGGAGTTGGGTGCCAGGATGTACCAGGGGTGTGTGTAGACACTCTCATTTAGTTCCCCAATCTTCCCCTTTTACATAGAAGAAATCCATGGCTCAGGTGAGGTGCCTTGCTCAAGGTCAAGTTAGAAAACTGTGCAATCCCTAGTCTCCTGGTTTCAACTGTGCCTGGGACAGATGTTTTTAGACAGAATGTGCATTTAGAGAGCTTCCTAATTGCAGATTCTTGACCCCACCCTCAGTGACTCTGAGTCAGTAGGAAGGGGTGTACCTGGAAACCTGTATTTAACAGCTCCTCTGAGTGGCTCTGAGATGACATGGGGGAAACTGGTCTTTGGGAATATTTTATAGGGTTGGGGATAAATAAATTAATTGAAGGGATAAAAGAGGGGCCAGTGTGACTGTCTTATTTGTCTTCTCCACATGTGTAACCTTTCTGTGGTGCTGGGCTACCCCAGGTACCTGCCAGGTGTGTACTGTGCTGCTTGGACAGTTAACCATCTGGAGTCTCGGCTGTGGTCATTGGCTCACTAGCTTTTGCCTGATGGTGCTAAGGGGTGCTCTGGTGGGGCCAGGTTGGACTCAGAGAGGCTGCTATAAGGTAAAGCAGCTTCCGGGTGAAATAACCTGTGGGCCACACCTCTTAATTTTGTCTGGACCTCAAGGAACATTAACATGGGGTTTGTTTTCATCTGGCCTGAAAGTGCCTTCTCTTAAGACACAGAGCAAAGACCTGGTCCCTCACTACAAACTTTGCCCCTGGTGACCAGTAAACTTGTGTTTTTGAGAAGAGGCCTCTGAGATGTCAGTTTGTATGCTCGGAGTCCTCCCAGGCCTATGGCCTGCTTACTTCTGGGCTGATTAGGTCTGAGAAAAGGAGGAGGAACAGGCCCAGGAAGGATGGGTTGCAGGTGGTCTTGTAAGAACTGAGGAAACATTCTTTCAAAAAAAACAACAAAAAAAAAAACAAAAAAAACACTCTTTCAGCAGCTGTGGCAGCAGCCACAGTCACCCAATATTTATTGCAAGAAAAGACTGCAACTGGTCACCAGCTATGGTTACCAGGCCACGTGGACATGTTTTGTTTTGTCTATCAGGCATTTCCTTTTCTTTCTTTTCTTTGCTTGTCTTCCTTCCTTCCTTTTTTTTTTTTTTGCTTTGTCACCCTGGATAGAGTGCTGTGGCATCACAGCTCATAGCAACCTCAAATTCTTGGGCTCAAGTGATTCTCTTGCCTCAGTTTTTCATTTTTAGTAGAGGTGGGGGTGAGGGGTTCTCACTCTTGCTCAGGCTGGTCTCCAACTCCTGATCTCAAGCAATCCACCTGCCTTGCTCTCCCAGAGAGCTGGGATTACAGGCATGAGCCGCCGTGTGTGGCCAAGGTATTTCTATTTGTGTCTTTACCTTAAAATTCTCCTCAATTATTTTTTTTTGGTGAAAAACTTTAAACATACACAAAACTTGAAAGAATAATAAAATGAACTCTAGTATGCCCTTCATCCAGATTAGGGTTCCTTGTCTTTGACACTATTGGCATTGGTGGCTTGGTAACCCTTTGTAGGGGGGACTGTTCTGTGCATTGCAGGATGTTCTGTGGTGTCTTGGCCTCTGCCCACCAGACGCTCGCAGCTCACACACCCCTCACCCCAGTGATCACGGTAGGAAAATGTCTTCAGACATTGCCAGATGTCATCTGGGACACAAATGCCCCCACTGAAGAACCGCTAATCTAGATTTGCCTATTATTGGTATTTTGTTATATATGCTTTATTGCTCTCACGTTCTCCCCATGTTTTTTCTTTACTTTTCCTCCCTCCCTCTCTTCCTCCTTCCTTCTTTTCCTACTTCCTCCTTGTTTCCCTCCTTCCTTCTGTCCTTCCCTCCCTTTTCCCTTTCTACTTTCCCCCCTCCTCCTCTTCCCTCCCCCCCTCCCCACCCTTCTGTCCCTCTCTCCCTTTCTTTTTTCTTTCTGGCAATGGCAATTTATTATTATTATTATTTTATTAAATCATAACTGTGTACAATAATGCAATCATGAGGTACAATGTGCTGGTTTTATATACAGTTTGAAATATTTTCACCGAACTGGCTAACATAGCCTTCATGGCATTTTCTTAATTATTGCGTTCAAACCCTTATACTCTACACTTAGTAAACTTCACCTGCACCCTTCCAAGATGCACCGTATGTGTGGACCCACGAATTCTTCTTTCTTTCTTTCTTGGTCCAGACATTTGAAAATAAGTTGCAGACATGATATTTCTCCTAAGTACAAGGGCATTCGCCCACAAATTTATCATCATACCGAAGAAAAAGAACAAAAATGCTGTAATATCATCAAATATCCAATCATATTAAAATTTCTCAGTCGAAACTATCTTTTAGAGCTTGGTTTTTTTAAAATCAGGATCTAGTCAAGGCTCACTGTAGTTGGCTGTGAAATCACTTTAGTTTCTATTATGCATGGTGTTTAAAAACCAACTTAGAATCAGTTGCCAACATTTAAAAACTGGGAGATTTCACACAGAAATCTAGATTTCTGATTTCTCTTGGGAATTCAGTGGGTCTGGTGACACCGGATCTGCATTTCACACAGCAACTGCTGGCTTCCTGCTGCGTAGTGACTGCCCCCTTTAGGAAGCTCCTGGGCTCATCTCAGTGGGCTCCTCCACCCAGTTCTCTCCAGTGTGTTACCTTAAGCCTGAGTCAGTCTGGCTGCTCTGAACAGCCCAGGCTGCCGTCAGTTGTCAGTCCCAGCTCAGTCACCTGATGGCTGTATGATCTTGGGGCGGTCGCTTCACCTGTCTGAGTGTGACGTCCTTGTCTGCAGGTTAAGGATTCCTGAGACAGGCCTTGGAAAGCAATTAACACAGGACGGTCACATGGCTACTGCTCACCAGCTATTAATTACCATCCTTACTGGAATTTTCTACTTCTTGCCTACTGAAGAGAGTGGTGTTATAGTCCAGATCTTGGTGACTAGCCCTTGCTCCACTATATTTAGCTGTGTGACACTAGCCAAATCTCTTAACCTCTCTGGATTAGGATTTTAATCTGAGCAGGAGGGGCTGGGACATACCAGAATAGGAGGGAAGGTCCACGTATGTCACATTAAATGCATTTCACAGCATTGGTCCAGGTGATGTGGAGGAATCTGTGTTGATTTTGCAGTTTTGCCGTAAGCTTGTGTGTGAATTGTTGTTTAATTCCACGCGTCTTTGAGCTAGGCTCTAGGACAGTCTGATGTTTACAGAAGCTTACGTTCCAAGAGGATGACCATGCCTCTGGTGAGGGGAGGAGTCAGACTTCAGACCTTGACAGTCTGAGGCGGGTGCAGATTCTGCAGGTCCTCAACTGCTGGGGTGTAGCGCCTCAGAGTGCGAGGACTCTGGCCTTCCTGGAGTGCAAAGACCTGAGACCCTGCAAACAACCACACACACAGCAGGATCAGGTCAAGAAGTCGCTGTACAATCAAGACCAGGAATGTTTTCTTCATCTGCCGCTGGCAAAGCCAGACATCTTGGTGGAAACGCTGGTCAGAAGCACTTGTTTGAAGCTCTCTACACTAGAAGCCAGTAGGGAACACATGTCATTATTTTGTCCATCTTCAAACAGAATTGGAAATTACATAGTACAGTGTCTTGTGAGTTTTCCAAACACACTTCAGAAGAGCTGGCATGTCTTGCAAAGAAATGGCCCGACTGATAAATGCAGCTCCTCCCCTCCCCTTCCCTCTTCTCTTCCTACTTCTCACCTTCTTTCTGTACCTTTGCGCTTTTCCCATGGTTTTGACCAGCTTCCCAGGCTAGAGAAGGCCACGTGTGCATGTGCATACTGTTGGCTGCGGAAAACTCTTTATTTTTCCTTGAAGGATATATTTGCTTTTCTTTGGGCACTGAGTCCTTACATTCTACAAGTCAGTTGTGGTGTGATTTATGCGATGAAATGCACACATTTTGGGAGTACAGTTTCACAAGCTTTGACAAATGCCTACCTGTGTAACCACTGCTCTAGAAAGTTAACTTATGCCCATTGCGTTAGCATTCCTGAAGAACAAATGATGCATCCTGTGAAGGAGAAGTGCTCCTCCCCAACTGTTTAAAAATAAAAACCTAGTTTGGACATTGGGACCCCTGGATGCTTTGAAGCAAGCTACTGGGACTCTAAGCTCTGTTTGGAAATATTGGGGTTATACATTTGCTCACTGTAATTGGAAAGAAAAGAGATGCAGCATTTTCTTTTTGTTTCTTAGATATGCTAAGCTCATTCCCACCTGGGAGCTGCTGTGTTAATCCACGTTCTCTCCGGCAGACTTTGCTTGGCTGGTCCCTCCTCATCACACAGGTCTCAGCTCCTGTGTCACTTTCTTCAAGAAGCCTTCCCTGACCACTAGGCTAAGCCATTCTTTCCCCTACCCGCACACACCTGAGGCCCTCACTCAGTGCGCTTTGCTTCATTTTACATTGCAGTCTAAAATGCTAGTTTATGACCTGACTCCTTCCTTTACAGTTCCCAGTGGGGAATGCAGGCACAGTAACTGTCCCTTCCACTCTCTGATGGCATCTGGAGTGCCTAGTATAGTTCTTGGCAAATAGGAGTTCTGGTTTCTGATACCTTGGTTCACACGGGGTAGGAAAGCACGTCCTCATTCATTCATTCAGTAGGTACTTATGGAGCCCCTACCCTCAGCTCAGCGCTGTGCTTAAGAGCTGTGAGTGATCAGTAGCTAGTACAGATGTGAACCCTGCCCTCACAGAGCAGCAGCCAAATACTGGGAGACAGGAAAATTGGGACTAAGTGGAACCTCATGAAATTGCCAATGTTCAGTTGTGTTCAACTCAAAAATGGTTTCAACATAATTGGTCTGAGCCGGGTTAAGGGATATCAAGGAAAAATGTACCTTCTTCAAGGTTCTGTGTTAGGTAGGGTTCTCCAGAGAGACAGAACTACTATATAACAAAATTTACTATGAGGAATTGGCAAATCCAAAATCTGCAGAGTCAACATCCTACCTCTAGTCTAAAGGAAACAATTCTCTCTTTGAGGAAGGATCAGCCTTTTGTTCTATTTAAGCCTTCAAATGATCAGGTCAGGCCCACCCATCTTTGGAAGGGCCATCTGCTTTTACTCGGGTTACTGATTTAAAGGCTAATCTCATCCAGGAGTAACCTCACAGAAACACCCAGAGTAAGTAGTAATGTTTGATCAAATATCTGGGCACCCCATGGCTCAGTCACATTGATACATGACACAAACCATCACAGCACCTCACAGCACCCTTAGGATCTTTTTCTTTTTTAGAGACAGAGTCTTACTTTATGGCCCTCAGTAGAGAGCTGTGGCATCACAGCTCACAGCAACCTCCAACTTCTGGGCTTAGGCGATTCTCTTGCTTCAGCCTCCCGAGTAGCTGAGACTAATGGTGCCTGCCACAACACCTGGCTATTTTGTTGTTGCAGTTTGGCCAGGGCTGGGTTTGAACCCACCACCCTCAGTATATGGGAACAGCGCCCTACCCACTAAGCCACAGGTGCTGCCCAGCACCCTTAGGGTCTTGCTACTCAAGAATCTGGCTTGTGAACAAGAAGAATGTTCATTCCCTGGGAGCTTGGACAGGTGATGGAGAGTCAGACTTACTGAGTCAGAATCTACATTGCAACAAGATTTCCTAGGTGATCTGAATGCTCATTGAAGATTGAGACCAAACCACATATCACAAACACATGCCAAATCCTTAAGCCTTTGTTTGGGTTTTGGAACATAGCTGTTTCTTTACACCATTGAATTCATCAAATTTTGGGGACACCCCCTATTTATAGAATGCTTTTTCTATGCTCCCGGATATGTGCACATTTGTTTTACTCCTGCACATGTACCCACAGGAGATTATTAGATACATTGTAAGTATGCCTAAGAAGGTTTAAACTGAGCTAAAGGTGAAATAAATACTACCTTGAAATCTGTAGCTAACTGTGATGACTTCATTCTATCATCAGCTAATATCACAAAGCATAATGTACACTGAGGGTGAAATTCATCGTTAATAAATAAATCCATGTTTTGAAGATTCTTTCTGAGAGTTTTGATTATTTTGGATGAGTCTTCATTTTGATCTGAATAGACCCTCACTGTTTTAACCTTGTAGGAATCTATTGAAAAGAAGGGAAGAGGAGTCTACTTTATTCGTTTCTTGTGTTTGCATTGTCAGTATCATCTTCGGGCTGTGGTTTTGCTGTGGTTTTTTAAAAAAAGGGCAGGGGGCATTTTTTTTAAAGCCATGTGTGTCTGCTTTGTGATGGTTAGTGTAGTCAAAAGTAGATAATTTAGTCTGTGCATCGTCTCCAGGGAGGCATGTAACCACAATATGGGCAGCGCGTCCCCGTGAAGGTGCTGCTAGTAATGACGTTCCTTGGTTCCCAGGTTCTGGTTCCCGCCATCTGACATGGGCTTGCTAATAGCAGGTGTATTAAATTGATTTCTCATTTTTAATGACTGAGGATCATACAAAGTAATTCTGATATTTCCTTCCTCCATGCCAAATAATTTTATGCAATTCCTTGGAGTGAGCAAGTGGTACTTTAGAGACCCCCTGGTCCAGGAAAGAGAAGCCTCGAAGAATCCTCATCTCTCTTGAATGCTCTGGGAAGGGCTGCCCTGGGGGAAAAGTGTCCTTGGATTTTTAGGCTGGAATTTCATGAATTTTGGCCTTCATAAGCAGCCCAGGGGGTCTGCAGATGGCAGTGCTGAACAAATTCATAGTAGCTATGTTGATTACTTGACTTTGCAATCCTCTTAAAAGCCTGAATATTTTGGAGTTTGAGGGTGGACTCCTTAGAGAATCCCCTCGAGGCTATAGCTTCTTCCTTGGGAAAAATGCACAAATGAAATCCCATTTGATTTCAGAGTTGTCCAGCAATCCCCTGAAACTCAGGATGAAAACCCTGTTTAGAAGTGAAAAATTGAGGTTCAGAAGGCCTCTGTCCTTTGCTTCAAAACTTCCTTCCCCGCTGCTCCTTTGAGTTTCAGACCTGCTTATTGCACAGAGGTAAAACTTCAATTTCAAAGATGTTCAGGTGTGCGTCTCCATTCAGCCCCCCACTGAGAAGCTGAATTAGCGTGGGCAGTCTTCGCTCTGAGAAATGAGAAATGGGTTCTAATATTATGTACTTTGTAATGCAGCCCTCCTTGTTGGCCCCATTCCAGCTTTATTGGCCTTCTTGCTTGTTCTTCAGATACCCGAGCACTTTGCTGCCTGAGGGCCTTTGCACGTGCTGTTCTCGCTGCCTGGAATGCTCTTTTCTGTCATCTTCCTGTGATCAACTCCTCACCGTTCAAGGGTCAACTCATCTGTCATTTCTTTAGGAACGCTTTTCCTGATCACACCATTTCTCTTCCCTCCGTCTGTTTATTTATAATTTTTTAAGAAACCACAAATCAGTGGTTTTTACTGTATTTACAGATTTGTGCCAGCATCATCCTTTGTTTCTGGTCCACTATCTGTGTCTAACAACATTTCCTTCACCCTAAAAAAATGCTCATATCCATTATCACTTACCTCACCCGCCTGCCACGAACTTCTGGAAATCTGGACTCTATTTTCTGTCTTTAATGGCTTTGCCTATTCTGGACACTGGATATAAATGGAATCATACAACATGTGGCTTTTTGTGTCAAGACTTTTTCACTGGGAATAATGTTTTCAAGATTCCTTCATGTTACAGCAGGCATCAGGGCTTCATCTCTGTTAATGGCTGAATAATATTCCACCTCCTACAACACGTCCTGTGTGTCTGTTCCTCAGTTGATGGCTATGGGGGCTCTTTCCACTTTTTGGCTGTTGTGAGAAATGCTGCTGTGTGCCGGACTCTCTCGATTACCTTGCTTTTTGTTTAATTATTTAATTTTCTTAATGTATTTTTTAAAACCTTTCCCCATAGAATATAAGTCCCAGGAAGGCAGTGACTTTGTTCGTCTTACACACTGCTGTGTCCCTAGGGCCTGTGGAGTGCATGACACACAGTAGACAGTAAATATTCCTTGAATGAATGAATGAACGAAAGTGAGAGCTGTTTTATTATTTTCCTTTTAGTGAACTCAGTCTTTTTGTTGGGACACTGGCTGTGCTGACCTGGGTCTGTCTCACAACTGAGGCTGCTTCTCCCCCTCTTCCTGCTCTGCCATCCCATTGCCCCAGGACAAACCATTCCCTGACCTCAGGCCCTGTGTTGCCTTAGCTCAGTCTTGAGGGGCAGCAGACTTACGTGGCGGTCTGTGGAAACCTAGATCGCTGGGTCCCATCCTTGGAGTTTCTGACTCAGTAGGTTTGGTTGGATCTGAAAATTGGCACCTTCACAAGCTCCCAGGTGACAATGACACTGCAGAGTGGCAGGCCATTGTCTGAGAATCACTGCAGTGGTGGGTCAATTTGAGCAGGTGGGCTGGGCCTGCCAAGTTCACAGGTGATCTGGGTGGCTCTCAGCCAGGCAGTTCGCTTCTCTGTCTCCCTTTATGTGGCTGTCTGAGAACATTTGAGTTTACCCTAAAACATGACAATACCTCTTGTGAGTATGTATTCTGGAGAAACTTTTCCCGGTCCAAGAGGAGGCCTGTATGAAGATATTTACTGCTCCGTTGTTGACAGGGGCCAGGGAATTGGTGGCCAGCTAGATGGCCATGACTGTCAAGATGAAAAGCAGGGTGGATCCTTGGCTGGCTTACAGTAAAACCGCTGGAGGTTTGTAGCTGGCACCCGTTCTGATGGTCAGTTCCTCTACCTGACTAGCTGCTGCAGGTGGAGACTATTGCCCCTGCAGGTAAGTGAGAAATGAAGGTTGCATATGCGGATACACCGTGCAATGGTTGCAAGGGGTGAAGGAGCTCACATTCAGCAACATGGCTAGCTCTCACATTACGTGAAAAAGGAAGAAAGAGAGTGAAGTTTACGGTAAAACTCCATTTATGTAAAGGATACATTCATATGTAATAACGCCTACGATACTACGTATCTCTCAAGGGTGTTTGTGTATCTAAATAAACGCATCACGGAGGGTAAAGAGGAAACAAGTATATTGGTAGTTTTAATGTTAGGTGTGCTATCTGTTTGACATATTTCTGCTCTGTTTTAAGTGTGAACACTGAGCATTAGTCCTAAATTTATATCTGACTGTGAAGGCCACTTACGGGGCGAGTTGTGTCTCCATCACTCCCGTTTCCCCATCCCTGTGCCACACCTTATGGGTTGAGCAGGTTAATTCACTTCTGTGAGCCTTTGTTTACTCATCTACAATCCTTACAAGGTGTTTTGTGCTGCTTTGTTGAGTTAAGGCATGTAATGTGATCAGCGTGGTGCCTGTCTTATGACAAGCGCTCGGTAAATGTTACCTATTGTTACTGACATTGGGCCCGGGCTGTAAGGGAAGTGTTGGAATCTAACGTTTGATATAAAGAGAGAACGAAAGCGGTGGAGTGCAGACACAGTGCCCGCGTGCATGGCTGAGTCCTCTCATCACTCCCTGGGGATCACCGTCACGACCCAGCTGTTGTGAGACGTGTGTACACTCATGTGTGAGGTCCCCAGTGGAACCTCTAACTACAGGGATGTCATCTACCGGTGTCTTCTCTACCCCACCCTAACTAGAATGGAGCCTTCCATGGAGTTAGTAAGCAGCCTGGTCTTCTGTTCACAAGTGCGGTGCTTGGTGCATGTACCAATTATTGTTTTGAATGAATGGATATAAATGCTTTCTCCTTTCAGGGCCCTTGCAGATGTCATGAGGCCACAGGGCCACTGCAACCCTGATCACATGGAGAGAGACCTTAACATTGTTGTCCACGTGCAGCATTACGAGAACATGGACACGAGAACTCCCATAAATAATCTTCGTAAGTATAGCCGCACGAATCCTTTCCAGCCCCGCACGGTGTCCCACACTGGGTGAGTTAAGAGCTTCTCTTTCTTGATAAGTTAGAACTTTTATACCTCATTTCTCTTGGATAACACTGAGTCTGGCACCGTTTCACTTGGTTGATTTCTTTGTTAAATAGTGATCTACCTGGTTTCTCATGGTCCATTCTTCTTTCACCTAGTAGACTGCTTGGCGGGCTCATTGTGGCTGATCTGTTAAATAATGACCCTCTTGGTTAGCTCATCATGTTTGGACACTTAGTTAACCAATGTATTATTTGGTTGGTTCGTTTTACAGTAATATGTTAGCCAATAGCCCATTGGTTTATTCATCTGCCTCCTGAGATAAATCAGCACTGACTTCTAGGTTTCATGCTATGTTCAATTAGAAAATACTAGTTTAGAAGAATCATATTATTATTATTTTTAATTAAACTAAAGTTCCATAAAAATAAACTATAAAATATTCTATATGTGTGTGTGCAGGTGGACACTGAGCTTTGGTCCTGGAGCTTTGGGCTTCATATGTATGATTCAACAGCAGCTAATTTGTTCCCATTGTTCTGCCAGGAAAAAAAAAAAGCTGTGTTTGCTATTTGTTTCTATTTTTTTTTTTTTTAGTAGATAGAGCATGCTTGGAGATCTTGGTATACTCCCAAAGATTTTCTTTTCCTTCAAAGGTCTGTAGATACAACATGCGTTATGGAGCTGATGCTCTCTGACTAATCAGAGCACAGGAAAAAATAAGATGGTTCAGTTTTTGACAATAATGTACTACTGGGATTATTCCCAGTAATTATGTTTTCAAGTAACCCCCACATTAAAGTAATGTGGAGGGCTTGATTTAAAATAACAAAAGCCAGACAATTTAAAGGCTGCGTTTAGTTGTGGCTAGAGGTTCCTGAAAACAGAAACAGTTCTGGTGTTGCACATTCTTACAGTCTGGGTCGCCTTTGCTGAAGCTCCCTCCGAGTTGTATGGATGTTTTATTTGCTGAATCATAGTTTTGGACTGTTTGGTTGTGGATTTTTTACACTCAATGGATGGAGAAAGAAGTCTGTGGAGTTTAACGTGGGTCATACGAGTTCTCTGCTTCCTCATTGTGCTGAGTTTTCATGGTTTTGAAAATTGTTGCAGTGCATTAGCAAAGTTGGCATCAGTGTTTACATGGTTTGAAAAATGAGCCAGTAAATAGAATGTCTTAGGTTTAAATATGTTAGATAATTTGACATTATTCATTTATGAGCTGATTCATGAAATGCTGTGAGTAATAAGCCACATTTTAGAGCAACAGACACTGGCCAGTGGAAGAAACAGCCATGAAAGAGCTGGGAAATGGCACCAACTCTGATGTGGGGATCACGCTATCCAGTCCCGGCTTTGATGGGAACGGGCGCACTCTCTTTGGGCAGCGCTGGGAATCAGCTGGACTTAGTCGTATGCTTCTGTCCCTTATAGGTGTGAACATGATCACGGAGCAGAGAAACTAAAATGAGGCCCTGGCTCTACAAGGTGATTGTTAACAGGTTTTCATTTGAAGTTTCAATCTCTAAAATGATTTTGAATCAGCACTGAAATGGAATAACAAACTCACTGAAGTCACCAAGTTCCATCATTCCATCAGGCTAACGGGCAGGGAACGTTAATGGATGTTGCTTGAATAAAGGATTTTTCATTTAAGGTTGTATTGAAAATAAATTTCTGCTTGGAGATGGGGTAGAAAAATTGTACATTCGGAAAAACAGATGATTTGGGTGAGTTCATGGAGGGCATAGGACTAGGTGAGTGATGCTAATTAGTTATTAAAGGTTTAAGAAACCAGGTAATCATCAGAGACTAATTTTGACTGATGAGAAACAGGAGAGAAGGAATCCAGCTTCGTAAATGGAAAACGAGGCCAGTCCATTCCTCAGCTAGAAGGCACCTGCTAAGCAGAAACCCCTTTCTGGACAATATGGGAGTCGCAATGACTTATCCCTAAAGAAACAGAAACTAAGACATGTCTGTTTGTGATACAGTGACAAGGGGGCATCATGCCATTTTTAGTTTGTTCTTCACTAAATACCCAGGCTTCCAGGTTTAACTAGGGCTTCAGTAATTTTAACTGAAATGTCATTTTTATATCTCTTCATCACTCACCTGACATTGCTTTAAGGGAATAATAATCTCTATCTATTTGTCTTTCCCTATCTTCTTGTGTGTGTGTATTTTGAAGCTTAAAAATATTTTATGGCTTGGCACCCATAGCTAAGTGGTTCGGGCACCAGCCACATGCACCAGGGCTGGTGGGTTCAAACCTGGCCCGGGCCTGTTCAACAATGACAACAACAATAAAAAAAAAAAATAGCCGGGCATTGTGGCAGTCCCAGTTACTTGGGAGGCTGAGGCAAGAGCATCCCTTAAGCCCAAGAGTTTGAGGTTGTACCCCATAAATGCAGTAATGTACACAGTTATGATCTATATGTATATATTTTCTTTATCAGTACCTATCCTGATATCTTTGTTTTCTTATTTTAGATTAATGTAAGGGTACATATGATTAGGGTACATTGTTGCTAAGCACACAGTAAACAAAGCAAATAGAGAGCCTTCAGAATGGGAGAAGATATTCACACGTTCTGTGAATCTGACAAAAGGCTCATCTGCAGAGAACTCAAGCTAATCAACAAGAAAAGAGCAAACAATCTCGTCGTTGATTTACTGCAGCTGATTTACAATTGCTAGATGTGGAAACAACCCAAGTGCCCATCAGTCAAGGACTGGCTTAACAAACTGTGGTATATATGTACACCGTGGAATACTATTCAGCCACAGAAAGTTGGAGGCTTTACATTTTTGTATTAACCTGGATGGAGTTGAAACCCATACTTCTTAGTAGAGTATCACAGAATGGAAAAGCAAGTATTCAATGTACTCAATACCAATATGAAGCCAGGAGATGATCTAATACACGCCCGCCTAAGAGAAAAACTCAATTCAATTCAAGTTGGGGGAAAGAGGACGGGGAGAGAGAAGAGGGAGGGGGATTGGTGTGCTCACCTAACAGGCACAAAGTAAGGGTATATGGCACACCTCCTGGGACACAACGAAACAGGGACTTTACCTAACAAATGCAAACATAACCTCATTGTTTGTACCCTCATATTAATCTGGAAAACAAACAAACAAAAGAACCGCGCTAAAAGAAAAGAGCAAACAACGCAATGAATCACTGGGCAAGAGAAATGACCAGAGCCTGTCTTCTGTATATTAATAATGCCATGTCGCTTACTGGCCTCTCCTGAGGCTTTGGTCAAATGCTAAGAGAATCAACAGCCAATAAGGCATTTGAAGGGAGGGGAGTGGAGGACAAACTCGGAGGAAAGAGTTTCAATATGGAGAAATTTTTGTCAACTTTTCTTTTTTAAAAATTATTTTATTAAATCATAACTGTGTACATGAATGCATTGATGGGGTACAGTGTGCTAATTTGATAGTCAGCGTGTAAAGCTTACATCAAACCTGTTTTGACTTTTCTGTACAAATTTCCTGGAGTTCATTTTTTCCTACGAGACGCATGACTTGCCTTTTTATCTGAAGGTGGATTTTTCCTCAGCTGATGCTGTTCATGTTCTTTCCAGGCATTCAGTGCTTTTGCCTAAAAATGTTTAGCCTGATAATCAAAAGGGCCTCAACCTCTTTGATTAACAGGATGTAGATTGCTGTGAGATTAGTGATTTTCTGCAAATGCTCCTCGGCTTCCGTATAATTATAGTTTGTTTCTGAAGGCACATTTTGTCCTTAAGCGCTATGAACATACTCTGCCTCCCCCCACCCCAACTTCCCTTCCTGCCAATGACACCCCCCACCCTTTTTGGGAGTGCAGAATAAATATAGGCTCCATTTGGTCTTTTTAGGAACAAGGAATATGAGTGAGGGGCTGAACACGCAACCCGGATTGACGTTTCTCATCTCATTTGTGTTCACGGCACATTTTTTCTTTGAAATAAAATTTCAAATTTGGAATGCTTTTTTATTTACAGAAAAATAACACACATAGCACACAGAGTTCTATATATTCCTCAAACACTTTGCTCTAATGTTAATGTTTTACATCACCATGGTGCATTCGTCAGAACTAGGACGTCAACATGAGTGCATCTCCCTTGGCTAAACTGTCGATGCTGTTTGAATTTCACTAGTTTCTTCACTAATATCCCTTTTCTGTTCCAGAGTCCAATTCAGAATACTACATTGTCCTTAGCACCACACAGTTGATGGTAGACTTTTGGTTGTATGAAATGATGTGATAGAGGCAGAAAACAAAATGAAATAAGCCATTGTAAGCAATTACAAAACCTTTATTGCCACAGTATAAAATGTGTCTTTTAGTGTTTGTAAAACATCCAAAGTGAAATTATTCACTGTGGGCCCATGTCAGGATGGAACCAGTTGCTGGCCTGATGGCACTCTCACACGGGATAGCACTTGCAGGTTCCGTGCGGCTGCTCTTTGCAATGGGGTTGATATCACACACTTTGCATAATCTGAGCAAGTGAGAGCTCACTCCAAACTGGGGAGAAATGATGACTTGATGTTTTGGACACAGAGTCCATCAGAAAGAACAGAGCTCTCTTCCAGCCCCACCACCTTCCTACTGCCTAGAAGGGTGGCCAAGTGGATTTATAAGGAACCTACAGTTTTATTTCTGGAAAGGTTATACAGGTCATATCGAGTGCCATTCCTTTATCCCTGTTTACCAACGCAGCCGGGATATCCCATACTTAACTTTTGGAAATATTGGCAAGGTTATTTCCGTATATTTAAAAAATTGGGGATAATTTTCTAGCCAAGGAAGGCTAAAAGGTAAATGTGGAAGATAAAGGACTATATAAGAGTAAAACAAATATGTAAGAGTAGGGACATAGGTATGGCGTTATAGACCCCAATGCCTTGAATATTCAAACCCTCATTCGATTCAGACTACTATTTTCCCCATGATAAGGCTGGGGAAGTTGAAGCTTGGAGAGGCTAAGTGGCTTGTCTGAATTTTGTCCAGCTACTAGGTAGTGAAGCTGGGGTTTAACTGAGCCAGCCAGGCCCCGGGGTCTGTGATTTAACCACTACACTGCATTCCCTATTCTCACAGTGCTCAGTAGACTTGAAAATATACACAACGAAATGTGGAAAATTAGAGCAGTAGTCATTTAGTAGAAGAGCCAGCACTCCAGCCAAGTCCACCTGACTCCATAGCCTGGACTTTCTTGGGTGGACAGGGGTTTATTACCTGGTGAATATTTGGGTCTCAGGAGGGGTGGGGATTGGGACCACTGGGTTGGCAGGATGGGTAAAGCGTCTTTCTTACCCTTCATGTGCTCAATCATTGCGAGCACTTAGTTCAAATGATCCGGAGAGAGAATATGACAGGTTTCCAACCAGCCAGTGGTCTGACTTCTGACCCTGCTTCCATCAGTTGGGTGAGGTAGAGCATGTTTTAGGATTATTACTTAGGATTGTAGTGGGGCCAATTGTCCAAGAAAGGTGTGCAAGGAAAGGGAAGGTGAGGTGGGTTGCTGTTTTAACCTTCCTTACAGGTAGGCAGGGATGCAATTGTTTTATTTGCTTTTGTGTCTCCATTGGCTAGAAAATATACAGCATTAAACCGATGGGCTGTTGAGTGCATGCAAGTGCGGATCTTCAGCACAAGCTTGACCAGAAGCCCAGTGGATCCCTGAAACTCCCGGGATTTTGAATTTTGAGAGTATTTGGGCAATTCCAACTCATGTGAGGGTTTAACTCTCTTGCATGAAGTCTTAGCAACCAACATTCTTGTTCCTGAACCCTAAATGTTCCTTTCCATAGTTGGGAAGACTAGTTGTTCCTTCTGAAGATCTACGACTCTAATGGTTTGGGCGCATGGGTTTGTAAATCACATACTTAATGAGAGTGAGGGAGTGATCTACTGGATCCACCAGGAAACATTGTAATAGCCTGAAATGAGTTGGAGTTTTTTAGAGCAAGAAACCTGGCACAGGTGGGTCTCCTCTGTGTGGGAGATGCTCACAGGCTTGTCTAACGTGAGTGCAGACCAGTGCAGAGAGGGAGTGGGAGCTGTGAGCTTGAGAGGTAGACAGCTGGGATTGGGTATTTGCTCTGTCATTTATTGGCTGTGCAATCTTGGAAAAATGAATTCTCAGAATTTCAGTTTCCCATTCTATGAAAGCAGTAAAACAATACATACCATACAAGATTGTTTTGAGCATTTAACCTGAGTTAACACGTGCCTGGTGACATAAATCCTGGCTGTTACTGATACCGTTTGTGGAATGAGTGACCATTGTGCTGCAGTCTGCTCACTGGGGGACGGTGCTACATGTGGGTGTGAATTCACTGTGCAGTTGTATTCTCAGTGAAAATGTTTCCATTCTGTGTGTGCCAGTTGATAACACAGCTTGTGTACATTTGTGTCTATTCCTAATGTTTGGATGCAAATGAGAGAGGAAGGAACTGTCAATTCCCTCCTAAGGAAATAGTTGGATGGAGCAGCTGTCCCATCCTTAGCCATTTGCTCCTGTTTTGTGTTTCCCTTGTTGCCCATCTAAAACACATGAGCTTTTGTTCTGTTAGGAATATTGATGGTATGATTTTATTTACATTGGAAGAGCCAGTCAAGTAAGACTCCGTGTGGTCCCACATGCTTCTTATACTTCCACCCAGAAAATTGAGATTTTTTTGTGTGTGTGTATGTGTAAGCAACTGAAAAACAGAGTCCTTATTGGGAAAAAAAAATCACTTTCTATAAGTCGTCTCCTGAGCTCTTTTCAAAAATTGCTACTAATGCTGGCCACATGGCACTTCCTAATTAGATTTGCACTGCCTTTCCCACGTACTTGCAACCAGCTGTAGGACTATTTGTAAAGAAAGCTAAATACTCAGCACACTGTCTGCTTTAGTTTAAAAGAGGCCAAAGGTGCCAAGTTCTGTTTCTTCATACCAGGAAAAGCCTATCCTTGGACACAATTCCTTTGGGAGAGTGCTCGTTTCTATTTATATATCTGGATTAAGTGATATGACATACCTACTATGTGATTGACGTTTAGTGTGGAGGAAAAGGAGTGATAAATAACACAATAGCTTATGTTCTGCACCCACCACGTGCGAGCATTTTGCTTCCTACAACAATTCCATAAAAGAATTAAGATTTGTATTGCATGCACGTACCTGCAAATGAAGAGACTGGGGCTCAGGTAAGTAATCTGCTGAAGGTCACAGAGATATATATGCTTAGACTCTGTCTGTGAACTCATCGCTACCTGGCTTTAAACTTTGTGCTCTGCTCACGACCATTCTCATGCCTTTGCAAGGCTATATATAGAGTTTGATATATATGTATGTATAATATTTATAATCTATATGTGTTTTATATAATATATATGTATTTATATATAATCTTTCTTTTTTCTTTCTTTTCCTTATTTATTGTTTGCTACTAAAAATTGCTGTATTACACTTCACTCATCTTTGAAAATAGACCAACTGAGATAAAGTAACCATTTCTGCCCTTGAGGATTCAGATTTTAGCCAATTGTTTGCTTTCTGATAACTAATACTTTCTTTAAATCAATATTCAACTGATACTTATTAAAGTCTTGCTATTTGCTAGTCATTGTGCTAGGAATTGAAGGCCCGAGGATGAATGAGACACATATTTGACATATGCTCTTGGAGATTACAAGAGAGATGAAACCGGAGACAGGCAATTGCAAAGCCATGTGGTGGGAATGAGTCCCGGGGGCTGCGGGAGCAGGCAGGAGGCCTCTGTAGAACATCTGGGGCTGGAAGGAAGGGAAGAGAGAATTAGGACAGCTTTTCCTGAGAAACTGGTATTTTGTTCTGAAAGAAAAATACTCCTCATCAACTTTCCAAGAATGAGAGTGAAGAAAGCAGAACATTTTCCTGTGCTGACTTTGCTCACCTTAGAGCTTTCTTGCAGATCTGATGAGTTTTATACAAATTGTGTAAAGGGAGAAGAGGATTTTGTTTGGTTAGGGTCACACTGCTTTTGGTCAGAAAATAAGAATCCCACATCTGCTATGGGAAGACCCAATTTTGTGATCAGCTGTCAGGGGTGGAATACAGATGCTTTTCAGACTGAGTTCAATCAGCCTGCCATGCTTTAAATAGATGAGTGTTGATTTTTTCTTCTTTTAAAAATAACAGCCAACTTAAAATTAATATAGTTAATATAATGATACATACAGTAACAATTTATAATAAAGTTTTTAGAAAACTGCCTTTAAAAAATCCCAGTAAGCATTCTCAATAAAGTTAATTACAAGTTGAAAAGGAAATCCCATTACTTTAGTCTGAGATGCAGTTAATGAAACTAAGTGTAATCATAATCTCAATATTTTATTAAATGGAGACGTAAACTCATTAATTTAGATATTAGGTCTGGAGTTGTGTACTTACACTGAGACTGCCAATCTCAAAGCAGAACCTCTTTTTTTTTTTTTTTTTTTGACTTACTTAGAGCCAGCTCTTTGGCTACATGGGATCTGTTCCCAGTGCTGAACCACAGCATGGAAGGGGCTCCCCAGTTCAAACCACTCAGCCAGAAAAGTCTATCTTGGATGTGTTATTGGGTGGGAAGGAACATGCCACATTTCTGGTTTCAAATATGATAAAAAAAAAACTTCAAAAATTAGAAGAACTGGGTACAGCATAGTGTACTAACTTCAATTTGCCAACAAAAAGAAAATTAAGTAAAAAGCATCTGCTGAATACTGTCACCATAATTCTGCAAAAGATTAGGGCATCTTAACACTAAACATTTAGATAAAAAATGATTCTCAAAATAAAAGGCAATGCCTAAATCAAGTGATTTTAGTGTCAGGAAAACTCATTGCACTGTGTTTATGTTTTCTCATTTTACTTATTTTTTACTTTCAATCAGTTGGAAATGAGAACACAGATGTGCATTTCTGGTTGTTTTGCTGACTGAATGAATATTTATTTAGTACCTGCTAAATCTTTTTAGTAGGGATATAGAGATTAATAGTGTAGATATATATATGTAACTTTATAGAACTTTTAATCAGACCATTCTTAGAATTTTACAAATAACGAAACTCATGTCCAAGAAAAAGCATGAATTTCCTTACGGTTACACAGACATGAAACTTGTCTGGTTAATACAAATAATTATGGAATGTTTACGACGCAATGACTGATCATGATGCATGTTTACTTGACAGTTCTCCAAAATGGACATGAGGATGTGAACAAAAGGGACATTCTTCATTGCTCCTGGTGCAGAACTATGTTAGCTTGACCCCTCACCTGCTGTCCAGAGGAAGCCCTTTGAAATATTAGGATATTCTTGACATTTTAAGAAAATATTGAATTGCGCACAGTCCATGAATTGGAGCTTGTGCGAGGGCAGCATGTTTTATTTACTCTCCTTTATTGCTTGTAACAGGCATGAAGGAAGCACATCATTCTGTAGAGGCAATATTTTTAAAAAACTTAATGCATATATCAAAGTCAAGGAAGGTAATCAATCAAACAATTCTTTGATAATAACTGACAAAGAAGTTGTATAAGCAACTTCTTTCTTAAGTTGCCCCTTATGAGTGTTTTTCTTCTGGGAATTAGCTTACAGGTGGCTGGATTCAGATCCCGGTTCTATTTCTTAAAATCACGGCTTAAGACATTTAAAACTTGCTCTTAGTTATTTTGAAATATACCCTTGCACTGTGCATGTCAGGTGAGATCCCACCAAATGCCCTTCCTCCTCCCACCAACCTCCTTCCCCTTCCCCTCCTCTCTTTCTCCGCACCCCTCCCCTTGCTGGACTATCTTTGTGTTTTATCATTCATACGAATATGTAAGTGTTTATATATTGGTTTCATAACAGTATTGAGTACATTGGATACTTCCCCCCCATTCTTTTTTTTTATTATTAAATCATAGCTGTGTACATTAATGCGACCATGGGGCACCATACACTGGTTTTATACACAGTTTGACACATTTTCATCACACTGGTTGACAAAGCCTTCCTGGCATTTTCTTAGTTATTGTGTTAAGACAATTATATTCTACATTTACTGAGTTTCACATGTATCCTTGAAAGATGCACCACAGGTGTAATCCCACCAATCACCCTCCCTCTGCCCATACTCCCCCCTCCCTCCCCTCCCTCTCCCCCTTCCCCCATTCTTAGGTTATAACTGGGTTATAGCTTTCATACGAAAGCCATAAATCAGTTTCATAGCAGGGCTGAGTACATTGGATACTTTTTCTTCCATTCTTGAGATACTTTACTAAGAAGACTGTCTTCCAACTCCATCCAGGTAAACATAAATGTTGTAAAGTCTTCATCTTTTTTTATGGTTGAATAGTATTCTATGTCTTACCACAAAAAATAAGTAAGTGAGGTGGTGGCTTTGTTAATCTGTTTGATTTAAGCATTCTGCATTGCATACTGAATCATCACATTGTACCCTATATGTGTATACAGTTATGATTTTAATTAAAAATTAATAAAAAATAAAAAAATAAAAAAAAAATCATGGTTTAAATGTGCCAAAAGTTCTGTAACCTCAGGGGCTGCTTTACATTTTTTATTCCCTGTGCCTGTACCACTCTGTCCCCTAGATCTTCGCTGGCTTCTTCTCATTGTTTAGATTTTGGCTAAACTGTTTCCTCTTTGGGGCGCCTTCCCTATAGAAAGCAGCTCAGCCTGTGTAAAGAATACCACTACTATCTATTAGGGCACCACTTTATTTTTATCATAGCTCGTATCCTTCCCAAAGTCATCTTGTTTACTTGCTTACCATTTATCGTCCTCACAGCATGCCTGCTCCGTAGGACCAAGGGCCGTGGCTGTCTTGTTCCTCACTATGTCCCCAGCACCTCGCCCTGTGGCTCATGCCCAGTCGGTGCTGTGTCAAAGCTTTTCAGATGATAAATGCTGTCAAAATAGAGTACTAGGCACATTTGATCAAGTGAATGTTGCTCTTACTTTTTCTTTGTCAGTTTGTCAGTTGCTAGTAGAGTTTAGTAAATACCCAATTAAGTACCAAGAGAAGTTATGTACATTTACAAGCTCATGAATACACATTCCAGCATCACCTGGACATTATGAAATGAAATGTCACCCAGAAGCAGTGTTTGTGAAGTTGGGCTCACCAGTCCAATCGTGGCTGACTTCTGTCAATAGTATTTCCCTCCTTTTCCTTTCTTCCCGCTTCTCCGGATGGTAGCTTGCTTCCTGATGCCCCATCCGTGCCAGCTCTCCATGTGATTAGAAGAAAGCAGAAAAGTAAACGAAGGGAGTTGGGGGTGTTTAATATTTATGAAATGACTATATTGTGGATAATAAAAAAAACCTTTGGTGATGCAAAGTGACCTGCTTTGGATCACAATATTGATTTCAGCGTGTTGCCAAACAGACAATTAAATGTCCAACAGAAATGTTTCAAATCTCAATATTATTTTTATTTACAGCTGGAACTTTACCTTGGAAGTGAGAACAATTTAATCTAAAAATTTGTACCCTTATGTTAATTTGAAATTAAAAAAAATTATTATTATTATTTTTTTATTTTTACATATACATGTGTTTATTAGGTTTCCATTTTTTGCCTTCACAAAATTAAAGAGGCTTAAAATTTAATAACAATGACAATGTTTAAGATAAGGACTAGAAACAAAAACCTCATAAAGAATGAATGAATATAAATACATTCAGAAAAGAAATCAGAGAATTGCTGCACCAAAATATAAAGCAATAATAATAGTAATAATGCAAAGAAAGTAACATTCATATTGTCAAATAAGAGTATGTCTATTATAGAATGCTTTGACTCTGAGATTGAGTATGGAGTCATCAGTTAACTTCTTATTACTTTTTTTTAAGTTTCAAAAAATAGACAACTAATATTTATAAATAAAAGTAAAAGATAATTTCAAAAAACAGACCATGCCAAATCTTATAGACAATAGAAAAAGAAGAAATACTTCGAAATCATTCTACTTGATCTGGGTACACCTGATATTAAAATTGGAGAGAATATATTATTATAAAGGGGAAATTACAAACATATTTCACTTATAAATGAGGATGCAAGACAAGAAAAGAAAATAGTGACTAATTCTCACATAAATTGGATTTAATTTTGACCAAAGTACATTACTTAAATATTAATTTTTAATTCAACATGTTAATATGTTGTTTGGGATATTGCATAAGTAAATATTATTTTTAAAAGAAAGACTTAGAACCCAGAGAGAGGAGTGGTGATGAAGGAGGAAGAAAACATAATAGATCCGCAGAGCAATTTCATATGCTTTGGCAGGACAGTCCTACAGTGGCAAGTCCCAAGCCTGGCTAATCTGTGGTTAAAATCAAACATTTACCTACCCTTTGACTCTGAATCCAAAAATACCCAAATATGCCACCAGATCTTATAATCTTCACCCCTGGAGCAAAATCAGGTCAAGCTAAGAAAAGCACTTAAGAACAAAAGATGCTGTCTCTGAATTTTCAGTCAGGAATACTGTGTGTGTCCCCTGCCTCCCAGGGTGTGTCTTGGTAAAAGTCTAGGGTGAAAATGGGGTGTATTATGCTGTGGATAGAGGGTACAGAGGGAGGAAGTTGTTCTTGTTATGTTTTTTCTGGTTTTTAAGCTTTGTGTCCCAATGTAGTTTCCCATTTTATTTAGCAACCACTGTATGTGAAACACTGTATGCGGCATACCAGGCTAATACCAACGGTAGTTAATATTTACCGGTGTCTACTCCTTGCCAGGTGTTTCAAATATATCTCATTTAATCCTTTTTGCAGCCCTGCAATGTGGAAGGATTATTATATCTTAAAGAGTAAACAGGCACAAGCTATCCATTTAATATATGGCAGTGTTAGGATTCAAACACAGTTTGGACTATCTCCAAAGCCTGGGCTGTATCTTCTACCCAGAGTAGGCAAATAGGTGTCATGTTGGGTGGTAACCCTGATGAGTGGTTATATGGCTTTCTATAAAGAAGTGTTGAAAAAGCTTCTGAGTCCGTATTCACGTTCAGTGGGCACGAGCTGTGATTGATTAGCCATGTCTGCTGGGAGAGAAGGACAGGAGAACTGTACGTGTGTGCCATATTTCTCCTACAGATGTAAAAAAGACCCCCTCCAAGGACTTATGAGTTTATAAATGAAGGGAGATAAATATGACATAAAATAAAGGAGTATAAACCAAATTCATAGGTTGGGAAGGCCTCAGATATGTGTGGCAGGTGAATAGCATATCTTTGTTTAATGAATGAATATATTAATGGCTTGAGGCATTTGATAACTTTTATTCTTCTACATTCTCTAAGCAATTTCTCTGCATTGAGTCAGACCACCATAAAACTACATATCAGAACTGCATTCCTTTAGTTTCTTATACAAACACCAACCCAGAACTGTATTTTAATACTATTAATTTAAAAAAATTATTGTTGATATAACAAAGGGAAATGAAGAATTCCTGCAAATCTGCTATTGGAAATGGGGCATATTTTGTTGCTTAATATCCTTTACATAGAGAAGGACTTCTGTGTTACACATTTATTCAACAAACCTTTTTCTTGTGTTATCTGGATAGGCATTGTGTTAATGAACCAAAAATAAGCCAGGTTTTTGACCTCTGGAGCCCACATATTAGCAGGGGAAGACCCTTCAAACAGCTAAAAGATGCATCTTTGAAAGGTTATTACTTGCAATAAGTACTGGAGGAAACAAGGTGGTGGGATAAAGAGTAACAAAGCTGATGTTAATGAGGAAAGGACAATTAAGATGAGACCCAAAGACGAGAAGAACCAATCAAGTGAAGATGGGGGTGGGGAAAGACACAATGTGCAAATGACGTGGGAGAGAAACTCATTGTGCGGTGGAAACAAAGGAAGCCCAGTGGGGCTAGAGTCTGATGAGGCAGGAGAAGAAGTTGTCTAAATAAATGTGGACAAGCATTATTCAGAAATGAGAGCAAAGCAGGACACTAATCTAGGCTATAGCTGCGATTTCTGAGCAACTACTATATGTCTGTGAGAGGCACTACGTTCGGTGCTTTGCACAAGTTTTGTTGTGTCTCCTGCTTCATCTGACCATTCAGCGGTGCTTCCCAGTGGATGTTCCATCCAACACTAGTCCTTTGAGATGTTCTGCAGCATTAGGGTTCTTTGGATAAATAAATGGAAGACTCAGGATAAAGGCCATAAAACCATTTACAGTTATGTTCATTTCAGTGTTTCTCAAACTGATATATCCACTGAACATCTCTTTGTGTAATGCTATTATATCTATGGGAAAAAGTATTCTGGAGAGCGTACTTGGAAGAATGCTACCAGACTGATGTTTACCTGGTCCTACTTACTCACCTTCTATTGTGATAAACTTGCTACGTCTCAAGGCAATCCATTTTGTTTATAGGCACCTTCATTCATTGGCAGTTTGCTGTGTACATGTTCCAAAGGTATCAGCCAAGTCTTTTAAAAGAGCCTCCCGAAGGAAGCCAAAGCCAAAGCCGTCAAGACTCTGCACCCTAGTCTCTCTCATCCTTTAAGGCTCAGGGCAAATGGTCCATATTGGAGTGTTTTGCTTACAAGCAATAGAAGTTAATTCTGTACTAAAAGGGACCTCCACCTCTCTCTCTCTCTCTTTCTTTCTCTCTCTTTTTTAAACAGAGTCTCACTCTGTCACCCTGGGTAGAGTGCCATGGAGTCTTAGTTCACTGCAATCTCAAACTCTTGGGCTCAATGATCCTCTTGCCTCAGCCTCCAGAGTAGCTGAGATTACAGGTGTTGGTCACAATGCCTGTATAGTTTTTTGCTCAGACTGTTCTTGAATTCTTTTTTTTTTTTTTTTTTTTTCCTTTTTTTTATTGTTGGGGATTCATTGAGGGTACAATAAGCCAGTTACACTGATTGCAATTGTTAGGTAAAGTCCCTCTTGCAATCATGTCTTGCCCCCATAAAGTGTGACACACACTAAGGCCCCACCCCCCTCCCTCCATCCCTCTTTCTGCACCCCCCCATAACCTTAATTCTCATTAATTGTCCTCATATCAAGATTGAGTACATAGGATTCATGCTTCTCCATTCTTGTGATGCTTTACTAAGAATAATGTCTTCCACTTCCATCCAGGTTAATACGAAGGATGTAAAGTCTCCATTTTTTTTAATGGCTGAATAGTATTCCATGGTATACATATACCACAGCTTGTTAATCCATTCCTGGGTTGGTGGGCATTTAGGCTGTTTCCACATTTTGGCGATTGCAAATTGAGCTGCAATAAACAGTCTAGTACAAGTGTCCTTATGATAAAAGGATTTTTTTCCTTCTGGGTAGATGCCCAGTAATGGGATTGCAGGATCGAATGGGAGGTCTAGGTTGAGTGCTTTAAGGTTTCTCCATACTTCCTTCCAGAAAGGTTGTACTAGTTTGCAGTCCCACCAGCAGTGTAAAAGTGTTCCCTTCTCTCCACATCCACGCCAGCATCTGCAGTTTTGAGATTTTGTGATGTGGGCCATTCTCTCTGGGGTTAGATGGTATCTCAGGGATGTTTTGATTTGCATTTCTCTAATATATAGAGATGATGAACATTTTTTCATGTGTTTGTTAGCCATTCGTCTGTCGTCTTTAGAGAAAGTTCTATTCATGTCTCTTGCCCATTGATATAAGGGATTGTTGGCTTTTTTCATGTGGATTAATTTGAGTTCTCTATAGATCCTGGTTATCAAGCTTTTGTCTGATTGAAAATATGCAAATATCCTTTCCCTGTTCTTGAATTCTTGAGCTTAAACAATCCACCAGGCTCCACCTCCCAGAGTGCTAGGATTACAGGCGTGAGGCACCATGCCTGGCCATATCCTCTTAAAGGATATGGGTTGACTCAGAGAACTGGAAGAGCATCTGAAGGTCCAAGCTTGCCATGATAGGAGTTAGAGCAGTTCCAACCATGATCCTTATCCTCGGCTGCTATGAATTATTCCCACCATTTTTCTTTGTGCTCACTCAAGTTTAAGGTCCTAGGGGAGTCTCACTGGTCTGTGCCAAGTCACATGCTCAACATTTTGCTAATAAGAAAGAGAAAAGTCTCTGCAATGAAGTTGAAGAGACTGTTCAGAAGAATAAATTTTAAATGTCTTACCACAAAAAACAAGTAAGTGAGGTAATGGCAATATTAATCAGTTTGCTTTAAGCATTCTACATTGTATATTAGATCATCACATTGTACCCCATAAATGTATACAGTTATGATTTTAATTAAAAATTAATAAAAAAGAAAAAAAACTAACAAAGAAAAAGAAGCCTGGAATGAATATTGGGTATTCTAAAAGAGAAACAAACAAATTTCCAAAGAGCCAAGCACATCTCCTCTCCTGCCTGATTTCTTCTCCTCTGGATTTATATATACCTTGATATCTGTGCAAATAAGTCACTTCCATGCCATTCGAGTCTACCAGCACCTGAGGGTTGCTTGGTGCTGTTTCCTGCATTGTTTTCTTGCCCCATGGCTTAGCGACTGTGGTGCTCTTTAACTATGGGGGTGTGTTTTCTTTTTGCCTCTAATTAGGTGTAATAATAAAACCTATAGGATGTCTCCAGCAAAGTTGGCGAAGGTGATCACGGGAAGCTCATTCATGGGGAAGAGAAATTGAGTGATTAGAAGGGAAGTATGAGACAGAGGATGTATTGAGGGGAGGGAGGTGTGAGTGGACACCTGGGAAGGATGTTTGCAGAAGGCTGCTAAAGCAGGTGGGAAGGAGCTAGCCTGGCTCGGGCAGATGGTGCCATTGGGGACGAGGAGTGGATTGATGAGTGGAAGTCCTCGAGGTCCCAGTAAAGGAATAGAGAACTGAGTCTCTGGGACTTCTTGAGCAGATGGACTGGCTGACATCACTTCTGTTTAACAGGCATCTTGTTGGGTTGTTGATATGATTGGTGAGAAAGGCCTTTAAGACAATTTGGGGCAGTTCTCCAGCCATCTCAGACACAGCTGCCACCACCTTAACCAGCAAGTCCTTGTTCCCACCCTTCACCAAAGTCTTTTGAGGGTTGCTAGGAAACTGAGGATGCTTGAGCAGTTGGGATCTGATTATAATAATTCCCTAGGTTTGCGCGGTGGGAGGAGCCAGGCCCGCCCAGTGCCATGTTCTCTTCCCTTACTGTGGAGTACAGTGGTGCACGAGTGTCTTTAAGTTATGTGAATTCAACTCTGGGATCTCAGTTCAGGGATGGGGAGAAGGGGCCGGGGGAGGGGAAGAGAGGGATGAGTGCTCGTGTGCGAGCGTAACATAAATAACGCGAGTATTTCTGTTCCCCATTCCACACAATGAGCATATGCTGACAGTGAGACGGGAGACATGAGTCTGCTTTTGCCTCAGACAGACTCACTTCCCACGAGCTTCTCCAGAGTGTGATTCTAGCATTTAAAGATATGCATTTTTCATATAACTTGGCCCCTAAACACAAGCCAGTTACTTCATCTGGTGCTAAATCAGAGGAACAGCCATTGTGGGTAATTTTGGCTGAATGTGATTTTAGCTGCTCCCTCTGGCCTCAGATTTCTGCAAATGACAAGATGCCAGTGTTCTACAAAATCCCTACTTGATGCCCATGGACAAGGGTATGTGGCTCCTGCCTGTTTGCAGACTTGCCCAACCCCTTGACACAGCATGGGCCAGCTAGGGCCGAGGGGCTAATGCATTTGTCCCAAATACTGTCTTTTGAGACTACTTTTGTAACCTGGAGCAGGAAACACCCCCAGGTACCTTCACACAATTAGCTGGTCCTCTCAAAAACCACAGCCTCATCCCCTGTGTTGTGCAAGCCCCCCAGGGCCCTGTGCTCATATTTGAGCTTTAGATGATTTGTGGAGCTTGGGAGTTCCCTAAAGAACACAGCTCACTGAGGCCTCCTGGCAATGTCTTTAGCCTAGCAGTGTGTCCATTTACATACCGTACATTTTAAAAAATTAATGTATTTATCTATTTGAAGAGATCAGTATGCACACAGTAAGGAAAAAAGTAGTCCAGCAATCTGCAAGCACATAAAGCAAACAGTAGGTGCCCGCTGTCCTCTAAGTCTCCTCTTCAGAGTCAACTGCCATGATAAGTTTATTGTTCATTCTCCCAAGGACATGCTATGCATTTATCAACACTTAGGAACACTTCTGAACCTTGCTGATTTAACAGTGGATATATTAGTCTGCTTGGGTTGTCCCAACAAAATGCTACAGACTGGGTGGCTTAAACAACAGAAATTTATTTTCTCAATTCTGGAGGATAGGAGTCCCAGGTCAAGGTCTGTAGGGCCAGATGCTGGAGAGGGCTCGCTTCCTGGCTTGCAGATGGCTGCCTTCTTGCTGTGTCCTCCTTCACATAGTGGAGAGAAAGAGACACACACACCCCATTCTGGCACTTCTTCCTCTTCTCACCTGGACACCTATAAGATTAGGACCCCACCATTATAACATCATTTAATCATTTGTCAGCTTATCACAGACCCCATATCTCAATGAAGATGCATTTGGGCTCAAGGTTTCAGCATACGAGTTTTGGGGGGACATACACATTCATAAGAATGGTTATGGGATATTTCCCCTATTGGTCTATTTAAACATAGACGTATCTCTTGCCCACCCTGTGGACTATGGACTGAACCTCAAGGATTGGTATCAGATGTGATTTTTATAAGGTGAGGAGTTTAAGATCCAGAAGGATGGATGAAATCTAACTGTTGACACCCTTGGGGAGCATACAGAGATCTGAGCAGGTGGCCTCCGTTCCCTCGTGGATAAACTGATGCCTTACTTTTAGTGTGGATTGTGAGCTTTGTGATTGTCCTTATGCTCAGGGAAAAGAGACAATCTGGGTTAGGTGTTGACACCCATCTCAGTAAGGAGAGCAAAGCTATGCTTGTTCTAATCTGTTCAGTTCTCAGTCTTCTACAAACTCAGCTCCCTGGGAACTGAGACTATAGTGGGGCTACCAATGGCCCCTGCCATCGTCCCCCGCAAATGCCCCTCTCCTTTACTAGACCAATCTTACACCCGAGAATCCAAGCTCAGCTTCTTGTAACCGACTTCCGTTTCCCCTCACCTCCTTGGCTCTTATTCAGTGTGGTCGTATCTGATCTCTCCAACTCAGCTTGACTCCCAGGTGCTAATTCTCATTTTGCCTTTTGATTTTGATTTTCATGGTGTGTGGTAATTTTCATATGAGTATCTGTTTTTCTCTCTAACTAGATTGAAAACTCTTTGAGGGCTCTGAACACACTAAGTGTTCCCACGATGCCTGGTATGGCCATGTTCCCAGTAAGCATGAGGGTGCATGTTCATGACCTTTATGAATTATGATCTTTGATGAAACGTCACATAATGGTAGATATGAGGAAGCACCTAGCATATAGCCAGCGTAGGACAGGTTCTTTGCAGGTGCTTGTTAATGTAAGTTTTCTCAGCTGAGCCTCACTCTCTTAGGGCAGTTATGATCAGAAAGTAAGTCTAGGACTGGGGCTATGATATATTCATATTTAACAGCCTCACCCTCTTCTTAGGTGGTTCATAGGTGATATAGATAGTCCTGAGGCCATATTTTCTATTACCCATTCAATTAATTCTAGGGTAAGTGGCAGATACATAATTAAAGAGTTGCTCTCCCTAAATATATTTTAATGGTGTAGCCTGGCTGGGAAGAAAGAAACTATTTTTTCTCTTTAAGCAAAAGCAAGATAATTTATTGAAAAGAAAGGAAAGAGGAAAGCCTCTGGCGAAATGGGGTGTGTGTGTGTGTGTGTTTCTGTCTCTGGTGTGACCTTGGGGAAGGTGCATTATCCCTCCTTAGCAGGAATATGGTCCTGCTATCCGTTTGTGTGGATCCCTGTGCAGATGAAAGGAAATAATGCACATAAAACCCTTGTTGCAGTTCCTAGGGCAGCTAAAACAACAAACAGAACAAAAACCCTGTCTTCCCTAAACTCACCAATTATGGTATTTTGCTACAAACCTGCCTTTGCTTGTGGCACTTGAGTGTAGTGTGTGGTGGGACTATGCCTTAACAACGCATCACCACTCTGAGTCATGCTGGGGGGCACAGTGGCCTTGTTGTTTTTTGTTTTTTGCTCTGTAAGGACAAGTTGCCTTGAAAGATCTGTTACTTGGGCAGTAGACATTTGGGATTTTCAGTGCAGTGACAGCCTGCTGGTACCGTGAGATCTCAACAGCTGGAGTTAATCATGGAGCTGGGAGGTGAAGAACAGGGGAGATGTTGAGGGCAGTCCAGACATGGGCAGGCTCCTTGGGGCAACACATTTTGGGGCTGACAGGCAGGGGGTTCTAATGCTCTTGTGTTCCCCTCTTTGGTGGGGGAGAGTGGCACCTTCGGTAGTTGGGATACATGAACTTTTACCTGAGAGGGAAAGGGCAGCCACGGGCTGAGAATGAGTAGTGGCTAAAATGCTTTGGGACCAGGTTTTGGGACACTGACGTGGAGTGCACGGTGGAAACATACAGACTCGGAACATTGCCTTTCTCCAGATCCCACAGAAGCAAGTTTACCATCGTGTGGAGGTGAGTCCTTCAGTGTCCATAGCAGAGTCTGTAACTGCAGCCTTATAAATCCCATTTTTAGATTCGCTGCAGGGTATCAGTTAATAGCAGCCTGCAGCTGCCTCTGTATCTTTCAGTATTTCCCTCTGCAGAGCCTGCCGTACTTTGAGAAGTGCTAGGGAAAAGCTTTCCTTCTCCTAAGGAGCTTGCGTGTCCTCACTTCATGTGTAATGAAAACGGTGCTCCTGGTCAACTTTCCCTTTTCACCTCATCTACCCAGGAGCACACAGCCAAATAAGAAACTGCAGCACCCTCGCCTCCTGCTCTCTGTTCTCCATTTCTCTCTCATATTGGCATGTGCCCTGTACTACAGGTAGGTTCAGTAGACAGAAACCTGGAGCAAAGAAAAAAAAATAATAAAGGGCCATGTTTCTGACCTGTAGGTATAACTAGGACTCAGCACTTGTTCTCAGGTTTCTGACTTCACGTCTGCACTGCTAGATTTTGTGTGTCTCTCTTGGCTTGATTTTCAGATACCAGCAAAGCAGCTCACTGGCAGCCTCAACCCAGGACTGTCCTTAGAGCTCCAGACCTCGGAGAAAGAGGAGGGAAAAAACCCTAGAGAGGTCTGTGATTGGCCTGGATGGGTCACATGCTCAGCCCAGGGGAAGTGGTGCTCTGATTGGTCAGTCAGGGATCAGGTGGCTATTGCTCGAATGTGGGTGGAGTCAACCCCACCCCAGTGCTGCAGATGGAACAGAATCCCGGTGGAGCATGGTGTGTGTGTGCGAGAGACAACAACTCAAAAACCCTACGCACCCTCTTATCCTAATTCATATTTTCCCTGTTTTGGATGTGTGATTGTTTGTTTATATTTTACTTCACTGCCTCAAATCCTTTGTGAAATGAGGTGGAATAAATAAATAATAAGATGTGTAAACTGACTAAGTAAACAAACCCATGCAACTCTCCTTACCAAAGGAGGGTGGGGTAGATTAGCGATCACGGTCAGCCTCCTGATGGCCAGGTGGAGCTCTGCCTCACACCGGAGGGAGGAAACTTGCCTCCCACTGGCCATGCACAGACAAGACCTCACTTCTGTCCTGGGCACGTTTGTCAAAAAGCACCCTGCCTCCATTTATAGATGGCATAGGTCCTTGTTTACAGATTAATCACAAAAGCTAAGAAAAAGAGACTGGCTCACAGTTCTCATCTTGAAATTCTTGATTTGCTTTTACATTGTCATTTTGCCTTCCCTCTCCTTTATTTCAGTTTCTCAACATCAACACTGCTTGGATCTTGGGCCAGATAATCCTGTGTGGCTGTGCTGTGCATTGGAGGGTGGTTAGCAGCATGCTGGTCTCTGCCCCCAGATGACAGTAGTACCCCCCTGTTCAGTTATGGCACCCAAAATGTCTCTTGTCATTGGCAAGGAGTAAAATTGTCCTGATGGAAAACCACTGTCCTGTAAGAATGTGGGTCCTGAGAGGAGGACCTTGTATGGCTTGGTCTGTGTTAGTCCCTCAACCTGTCTGGCATGTAGTAAGTGCTCAGTAAATCTTTGTTGATTAAATGAACGGATCCACTTTGAACTCTTATTTGTAGGCTGTCTTGGCCTCCAAGCAGCCACATTTCTTCTTGGAGGAACTAAAATGCAAACTTTATGTAAAGTCTTATACCCTTTTCAGGTCCATGTAAAGCATTCAGTAAGTGTTAGCTTCTGCCATTGTTGTTATTTTGATTATTTCCTTCCTGGAACATTGCTAAGCCCAAAGCCATGGCTTATTTTGTTTTTCTTATTTAGCTTGCTTGTTTGAACTAAAAGTCACTGCTGTATCTTAAACTGCAGGGAGAGACTGGACTGAAATAGTCAGAGAATGGGATGTTGGCTACAGGGACAGAGGTTTGAAAGATTTTGGGAATGGCCCTGGCATGGGCTGTTCTTGGAACTCAAGGTTTCTAGCTAGAAAGCAGCAGTGGAACTTGTATTA
Source organism: Nycticebus coucang (assembly GCF_027406575.1). Lineage (NCBI taxonomy): Eukaryota > Metazoa > Chordata > Mammalia > Primates > Lorisidae > Nycticebus > Nycticebus coucang. Next base: position 110,284,757 of record NC_069791.1, read on the forward strand.
ATGTGCCCTCTACGACTCAGTAAGGTTGTTTGAAAAATGTAATAATTTTTTCAGTGTCAGAATGCATGCCTGTGGAGCAGCTGTGGTCGATTCTCCCAGAAGCAGACTGAGACAAGGATTAGAGGACAAATCATTTATTTGGGGGCTGATCCTAGGAAGTGGTGGTAGGTGAGTGTAAGTGAATTAAAGGGGCCCACTGAGGTACATGATCAGGCATGTGATAAGCATGGGCTGGGCAGCTGAGTCCCTCTGTAGAACTCTGGGAAACCCACTAGAACATGCCTCAGAGTTATAGCAATTCAGATGCAGGGAAGCTGCGGGATTTAGACACTAAATTCTAGCTTGACCTTGGTTAAGGGCTACTTTGAGGGCATTAGCTCTCTGGCACTTCTGGCTTGCCTCCTGTGGGAACCAAGTGTGTTTTTCAGCTAGAGCAAACACAATGAGGCAGAGAGTCCCAGGTGTTTGCAGAGGCCCCCTCAGGGTCAGCAGCAAGTGCTGGAGGGTGCTGTAGGGTTCTGACTGCATGTGGTGGACAGGGGTCAGGGCTGCATAAACCATACCCTCACAAGTAAGAATTTTCCTACCCCGAAGACCGATAGATACCCCTTTGGGAAACATGATGAATGGAAATAGATATTTCCTTTGGATTTCTGGAACAGAGAACTCCTTTTGTTTGTTTTATTTTTATTTATAAAAATCAATAACTGTTATTTTTCCTGGTTGTAAACATAATAGGTGCTCTTTATGGAAAATGTGAAAAGTCCCTGAAGAACACACATTTTGGGGCATTTCCTTCTTATGCTGTTAATAGGCCATAGTTACTTTGTCCTTGCCCCTGCTGAGGAGACCGCCAGAGGCAAGGACTGGTAATAATATGGGTATCTTATAGGGTTGTTTTGAGATTTAAATGAGATAATATATATAGGATATTTGGCTGATGATAAGCACTCATCAAATATGAGCTATATTGATACATATTCATCCCCTTTTAAAAACAAGAATATCAGAGAGGTTCCATGGCGTAATGGTTAGCACTCTGGACTCTAAAAACGAGACTATCATTACCCTGCCTTCATTAAGAACAGTTTTTTATAATATCTTTTTATTTACATTGTCCTGTTTAATTTTGTTGTTGTTGTTTGTTGTTGTTATTTAGAATTATGTCATTGTCCTGTCTTTGTGGAATTAAACTTTTTCATAAACATTCTTTTAAATGGACATGTAATTTTCTGGTACATGCTATATTAGTTATTTAATGCTGTGTAACAAGTTACCCCTACTTTGTAGCTTAAAACAGCAACCTCTCACATGGTTTCTATGAATGAGGAATTAGAAATGGCTTAGCTGGGTGTTCTGGCTCATGAGGTTGTAGTCAAGATGTTGATTAAGGCTGCTGTCATCTGAAGGTTTGACTGGGGCTGGAGGACCCACTTCCAAGATGGCTCCGTCTTGGTGACTCACAGGAGCTGTTTTGGAGGCTGGCTGCCATCCGTGCCTGGCTTCAGCTTGATGACAGAAAGAGCTCTGGAGCATGGATTGCACCACAAAATTGGTCCTGCCTTGAGGCACGGGGCCTGCAGCCTTTTGGATATTTGTGTCAGTCAGTCTCTGGCTCTGGCTGTCTCCTCAGCAGGGGGTAAGGACAAAGTAACTTTTCCTAAGGGACAACTTCCTAGGGGAGATGCTCCCACACCTGGTAGCCAACATGGAGAAGGGGATAGCTGTGAGCCATTAGCTCCCAACATTCTCAGTAGCCGGTAAAGAGAATCCAAGCAAGGTACTAAGAGTGGCCATTGAAGGGTCAGCAAACTACAGTGTGTCCCAGAAAATGTATACACATTTTAAGAAAGGAAAAAAACTGTATTGAAATTGTAATACTCAATATTATCTTGTATCTTGTATCTCTTGTAATTGTAGAAGTCTAACATGATGTGAGTATTATCAGTTTAATATGGCTTTTTCCTTTCCTAAAATGTGTATACTTTTTATGGCAACCCTGAATAGTTCATGGGCCCATTGCTGCTTGGCCTCTGATTTTTGTAGAGTTTTATTAGAACACAGCCTCACACATTGTTTCACGTATTGTCTATTGCTGTTTGTGCTGCCACGGCACTGTTGGGTAGTTGTGCCCATGACTGTATGGTCTTCAAAGCCAAAACAATTTATTATCTGGCCTATTAAGAAAAAGGTTCCCAGCATGTGGTCTCAGAGAATCAGAAAAAGAGAGAGGGGTTCAGGGTAATCTGGGGTGGTCCCGTGGTAGAGCTTTTATTTTTCCCTTGGGGAGTTGGGGAAATGGTGAGGTTTGGGTTGGAAGGGAGGAATCTGAAGACCCCCAGGGATGAGTGGGCTGATACAGGTCCAGGAGAGGCAAACACACCTGGAGAGTGTAAGGCTGGACTGCAGGGCAAGGTGCGGTGCAGAGCTGTCTCTCCAGGGGCCATGTGGCTATCTGGGACAGGAGCTTGTTTGAGTGAAGAAATCCACTTTTAAGGCTCATTTCCAGGGAAGAATTTCATTTAGAAACCCTTAATCAGAGGAGTACATGGTCTGGGGTATGCTAAACACAAATGAATTCAAACATAATTATTTGGAGCAGCTATAAACAAGCCTGGTCACTTAAGATAAAGATGTAAGGCACGCACTTGGCCCTCAGAGGAACAGTAAAGGAAAAAAGGGTATTTCAGTCCTTGACGTTGGTGAATGCTTAGCAGAAATTCATTCAGCAGTGGGCAGACATCACGTGCTTGCTAACAGGGACATCAGGACAGCAGCTCTTGAAATCCGTGGACTATTTTTGTCAAAGGAGAATTCAGTTTTAAATATTCGATGCCTTTAGGATAACTCATCTATCACTGGGCCAATTTAAGTCTCGTTAATCACATACAGGAAAGAACTCCCTGCCCCTTGGAACTATTAGTGTACAGCTGCGAGATGGAGGCCTGGTTCCCCTGAGAAATGGAACTCAAGTGGTATAATTATGCAGAGATGGGAGCAAGAGTGTTCCCCCTGAGTAGGAATTGTTCCTTGACTCAAAACTGCCGATTGTGGGTTCTCTGCTGCACCCAAGGCAACCTGGATTGAGAGGATTTGGCAGATTACGGCAGAAATCTGTGGACTGCATTTGAGGAGGGAATAGGGTAAAGACGGTGGCCTTCATTTCTGGTTCAATGTCAAGAATCTTTCCTGTGCCAGGAATGTATGAAACACTTAAGACACAAACCCTTGTTTAATTCTCACAAGAACTCTGTGAGACAACATGTCACTGTCCCTTTTATGGCTGTGAAAATGGAAGTTTAGAGATGTCAACTCCTTTGCACAGGGTCATAGAATGTGAAAAGTGGCAGAAGTGGGATTTAAACCATTTGGGCCCTTGGTTTGACCAAACCAAGCTGTTTAACTATTTTATGACACTGCCCTCAAGGCAGTAAAGGAGCCCTTACTCACCTTGGACAAACCGGAAAATACAAAATGGGAGGAAGTAGAAGAAGAATCACAAACCATTAATTCTGATGGTCCAAAGGAAGTTTTTGATAATATTGCAACACATTTCCGTCTTGGTCTGTTTGAGCTGCTATAACAAAATATCATCACTGGGTAGCTAAAAAACAACCAAAATTTATTCCTCGTAGTTCTGGAGGCTTGGACTTCCTAGTCCAAGATCATGGTGCTGGCAGATTCAGTATCTGGGAAGGGCCTGCTCACATGTAAGCAGTGCCTTCTTGCTGTGTCCTCCTGGGGTGAAAGGGGCAAACAAGCTCCCTTGGTCCTGTTGGGAAGGGCACTGATCTCATTCGCAAGGGCTCCACCTTCATGATCTAATCACCCCAGGGCCCTACTGCTTAGGACCATTACTTTGGAGGATAGGATTTCGACATATATGATTTGGGGGGAACACAAACCAATTCAAGCCATAACAATATCTTTTTGGGCTTTTAAAAAAAGTTCATAGTTGAAAAAACACGTTCGCACAGTGCATTTTTGTCTTATTTTTCCCAGTTAACATTACGTCACAACGTTTAAGTATGGTATACCTTTGTAAGTGGCTTTGTAGGTATAATTTTAAACAACCCCATAATATGCTGTCATCCAAATGGATATACTCATCTGCAGTAGTTTCTTTATCTTTAAAATGTGGATAATATTTCCCATCTCATAGTCTTGTGGTAAGACAAGATAATAGTGTCTGACATATAATAGATACTCAACAAATAAATATTCATACCTTTCTCTCCCTGTGTTACAATAAGTTCCCTAGAACCAAAGAAGCCTGAGATTGGAGCTCTTTTGCAAGGATTTTGATGTAGGAGCATCTGCTGAGAGACCAGGGATGGGCTGATGGCAGCAGGATCGGGCAAGTGAGGCAAGAGCAAGGTGTGGCTCAGCCACAGTCTGATACCACGGATGTCTGGAGCATGAGTCAGTCCCACCCTGTGGCAGATTTGGCCTTCTGAATCTCCATGTCAGTAGTCCTTGGCTGTGAGCTGCTCCTTAAAGAAAGGGATAAAAAGCCTCGAGGGGAGGTATCTCCTATCTAGCCAATGAAAACCCTCTACAGCAGCCCTTTCCCATATGGTGGCCCCAAGCCATAGGTGGCTGTTAAACTCCTGATATTCCGCTGGTCGGAATCACACTGCGTTGTAGGTGGCAAACACACGCCAGGTTTTTGAAGACTTAGTATGAAAAATGTAGATGTCAACATGATTAATAATTAAAAAAACCTGATTGCATCTTTACATGATGATGATTTGAATATATGGGGTTAAATAAAAACATCATTAAAATTAATTTCGCTTGTTTCTTTTTATTTTTTATTGATACATAATAATTGAATATCTCAATGGGGTACATGTGATAATGTGATAAATGCATAATGATCAAAAAGGGCGGCTAGGATATCCTCTTCTTCAAACATTTATCACATCTTTGTGTTGGGAACATTCCAAATCTTCTCTTCTAGCTGTTTTGAAATATACAATAAAAATATCAACTATAATGATTCTACTGTGCTAATGAATATGAGAGCTTCTTCTACCTAACTGTAGAAGAATTGTACCCATTAACCAGTTTCTCATCTTCTCTCTGCCTCCGCCCTTCCCAGCCCCTGGTAATCACCATCATATTCTTAACCTCCATGGGATCAACTTTTTAACCTTCCACACGAGTATTTCTGTAAGGAAGACTGTAAAATTCCGCAATATTTGTCTTTCTGTGCCTAGCTTATTTCACCTTTCCAGTTCCACCCATACTGCTGCAAGTGACTCAATTTTATTCTTTTTGATGGATGAATAACAATCCCTTGTGTATAGACCAGCTTTCCTTATCCATTCATCTCTTAATGGACATTTGGGTTCATTTCACATCTTGGATATTGTGAATAATGTTGCAGTAAATGTGGGCATGCAGGTTATCTCTGATAACCTCTCTTTTGAATGTATATACAGCAGTGGAATTGCTGGATCAACAGGGAAGTACAAACCACAACCACAATGAGACATCATCTCACCTCAGTTAAAACGGCTGTTATCAGGTCCAGAGTGGTGGCTCACACCTGTAATCATAGCACTTTGGGAGGTCCGGGCAGGAGGATCGCTTGGGCCCAGGAGTTTAAGATCAGCCTGAGCAAGATTTTGAGACCCTATCTTTATAAAAACTTAAATAAATAGCTGGCCATGGTGGCACAAACCTGTAGTCCCTGCTACTCAGGAGGCTGAGGCAGGAGAATCACTGGAGCCCAGGAATTCAAGGCTGCAGTGAGCTATGACTGTGCCACGACAGAGCAAGAACCTGTCTCTTAATAAACTTTAAAAAAAAAAAGAAAAGCAACAGCTGTTAGAACGTTCATTGCAGTACAATTTGCAATCACAAAGATGTGGAGTTACCCCAAGTGCCCATCAATTTATGAGTTATTAAAATATAGTATATGTATACCACAGAGCACTACTCAGCCGTAGAAAGAAGAATTAATACCTTTTCAACCATCTGGGTGGAACTGGAGACCCTTCTCTTAAGAGAAATGTCTCTAGAATGGGAAACAAACACCACGTGTACTCCCCATGACGCTGTAACTGACCGGGAGGCACTCACTGTACAGGTGGAAGTAAAACTCACAGAAATCAAACAGGAGGGGGAGGAGGGGATGTGTGGGGACACACCTGCTGGCACGGGAGGGGAGCACGAGCTGGGTGATGGGCACACTTGCAGCTTTCCTGAAGCAGCACAAAAGCCATCCAAGCAACCCAAACATTTCTACCTCTGTAATATTCTAAAAGAAAAAGAAATGACTAATATCAAAAAGATAAAAAATAACAGATGCTGGCCAGGATGTAAAAGAAGGGGAAAGCTAGTTCACTACTGGTGGGAATGTACATTAGTAGAGTCACTGTGGAAAATAGTATGGAGGTTTCTCAACAAACTAAAAATGGGTCTCCCATGAGATCTTCTTGTTCATTTTTAATGTGGCTGCTCAGAAATTTGGACTTACCTATGTGGCTTGTGTTTGTGGCTTTTACTGTATTTCTATTGGGCAACAGAGAGCAGGCGTCTACACACTTTTTTGTAAAAGACCAGAGAGTAAATACTGTGCACTTTGCAGGCTGCACAGTCTCTGCTGCAGTTACTCAACTCTGCAGTTGTGGAAATGAATGGCCGTGGCTGTGCTCCAATAAAACTTTATGTCGGCAAACATAAAGCCCATGTGGTGGGCTAGACTTGGTCCATGGACCATAGTTTGCTCACCTGTGCTGTAGAAAAAATGTCAACTGTGAACTGTTAGCAACTAGTTCTCATAATTGGTTGGTGTGGTGTGGTGGAGGGTGCACCACTCTGTAAGAAGGATTTGGGGGGAGGAACCAATTTCTGTCCAGGATCAGGAAGAAATATTTTTCCAGTGATTTCCCCCTGCCTTTACTGCTGACCTCTAGCTACTTGTCTGTCGCTAAAGACGGAAGCTCTGGAGGGAACCTCAGGGGGCTTAGACTATGAAACTCTCCTGTGTCAGAGGCTAAAGATGGGGACATAGGCAAGAGGAGGAAAAATAAAACCAAACATTTATTTCCTTCTTGAAATCAGAGGAGGGGACCATGTGCATATCAATAGGCATTTGAAGATGCTACTTGGTATTCTGAAGGGCTGTGCGGCTGGGCTACCTGGGAGCTAGAGGCAGTATCTTGGAGCCTTAAGTGTTTGTTTTTTTTTTTTTTTTTTTTTATATCACCTTCCCGCCCCCCAGCTTTTAGTTTTTGCCAACACAAACATAAACATGGAGCTTTTCAACTGAGAGCAATTAACATATAATGCCTTAGGCCAGGAAATAATTCATACACAATCCCAGGGAAACAGCAGCTCTGCAACACACGCTTTCTCAAGGTGGAATCGCTTCATGGAAATGAGTCTGGGGTCTCCAGAGGACTTTCTGTGGCCTGTGTGGCTGGCCTCGAATGTCTCCCCGGGGTCTGTGTTTCTCCTCTGGCAGCCGGGGCACTGTCCCTCTCTGCAGATGCTGAGAGCCCCTCATCTGGGGAGATTCTTCCCGGTATCTTAGTCATTGATATGTTGGGATCACCTCCTCTCTTCATTACCCTTACATCTGAATCATCTGTGCCTTCAAGTCAGCGCTGGCATCCTCCTCCTCCCTGCCCTCTTTTCCTTTCACAAATGTTATTGAACACGTACTGTGTGCTGAGACAATTTTGGGCAATGTGCTTGAGCCAGGGACAGCCCCTGACTTGCATGCTAGTGGGCAACTAATAATGAATTTGTAAGAAAGAGGTCAAGCAGACAACGTCAGGAAGTGGTAAAGACTGTGAAAAAAATAAAGAAGGTCCAGGAAGTAGAAAGTGATACGTGTGGGTGTCTCAGTATGGTAGGTAGGGAGGTCTTTCTAAGGAGGTGGGCTTGGAGAGGAGGCCTAAGAAGATAGAATAAAAACAGCCCAGGCTTATTTAGTGCCTACACTGTGCTAGGCACTGTTGAAGGAATTTGTAGACAGTGACTGATCATTCTTCATGACAGTGCAGTGAAGTAGAACTAATCTGAGCCCCTCTGGCAGCTAAGAGCTAAGAGAAATCACGGGTGAAAGATGCCCATGTTCATCAGTGGCAGGCTGGCTTTGAACTCCAACACTTGACTCCAGGTGCTCTCAGCCAACAGAAGGCATAAGGGCATTGATTTATTAAAGATTTGATTCATTGATCTGTTGTAACCTTTCACTCATAGAGGAACTCATAAGGCTCAAGTAGAGATAAATAAGACCTATTCCTCTCTTATGGCCTGAGGAAAGAGCAGCCTTGGGGCTCCGGCTTGCTGGGGAGCCAGTCAATGCAGGAATGAACATGGAAGGACATTTGGAAGATGTGACAAGATGATTTGAGACTTAAGGGACAAGTTTGTAGGAGATAATGTTGGACTGAAAAAGTAACCAGTGAGAAAAGAGGTGTCAGGAAGGGCATGCCAGACAGAGGGAACAGCCTGTGCAAAGCACAGAGACATGGTGTCCTCAGGGCAGTGGAAGTATTGGGACAGAGCATCGGGTACACGTGGGCAAATAGCAGTGCAGAAGACAGCAAACATGGCCAGAGTTCAGACAGTAGGACTACCAACGTGGCCAGAGTTCAGCCAGAAATGTAGGCGTAAGGAACTCAAATACTATCCTGAAGGCAGTGGGGTGCCAGTGAATGATGCTAAGTAAAGAGTGACATGGTTGGATTCAGGGTGTTGGAAGATCACGTGGGTGGGAGTTTGTGTATGTGTGTGTTGGGTTGAGTTGATTTGGTGAGGAGCAGATTATCCCCTCGTCCCTTTTGACACCTTCCTGATCAGTCCAGTAGAAATAGAACTTTCTCCTTAATTCTTAGCCATTTTAATGAATTATAGAAGCTAATTCTCATTAGGTACATATTAGGGGATGAACAGATTTTAGGCTGAATATTTTATATTTTTGTCTTACTTAATTCTAAAAATATACTCTATGAAGTGGATACTACGTATTACTCTCATTTTCATTTTACAGATGAGGAGACTGAGGGTTACAGAGGTTAGGTGGCTCATCTTGAATCATGCAGCCATTAGTTGGGGAAGCAGGGATCATGGCCCAGGAATCTCAATTCCAGAGGCCACTCTATTAAGCCCTACGGCTGCGCTGTTGTGGCTCGTCTTTCATGCACACATTGTCTTGTTTCCACACCCCAAAAGCAAGGAATACTATGCCAAGCCTTTGCTTCACACAAGGTGAACGGTGCACACACACTGCTGTCTGTGTCACTGCCTCCTGGTTATAGCCTTGTGCAGTGTCACTGCCCTTCAGCTGATGAGACAACTGAAGCCAGGAGGTTGCTGTGTCTCCCCCCACCTAGTGTTTCCACTGGTTTCTCCTGAGGGGTTCCTGTGCTCCCTTCTCAGTCTCCTATGTCCCCATCCCCTGGGATTGCCTCCGCTGTCCCCAACAAGGGCTCTAGACAATGGTCGTGTCCAGGTTGGCTGGGTTCCAGCAAATTCTCAGACACAAATGCTTTTTCTCCTCTTAGATTTAGTTCACTTAATGGCTATTGCTTTCACTTTTCCTTGGCAAGTGAGCCCACTACCTGTGGCCGCCTTTCCAGGCTGGCACCTGTCACATCTGGGAGAATAACCATGTGGGCTCTGGGCTGATGTGAGCCTCTCAGTGCATTTCCCGGTGGGTGCTTGGGCAGAGGGAAAGGGCTGTGTTCCTAGAGATGAATTCATTTCCCAAAGACTCTGTGTTCCCTTATATGGCCATGACTAATTTATAGCAGGAAACAAAACAAAAAAAGGATTTGTGCATTGCTTTTTATTACTAAAGATTATATATATGTGTATGTAAAATATGTGGTAAATATGTATGTATATATGTTATATATGTGGGGCATATATACATGTATATTTTCAGAATGTTTAGATAAGCCAAAAGAATCAAAAGCAAACTTTAATTTTATCACCTAGAGGTAAGCACTGCTAACCTTTGGGAGCGTGCTCGTCTGCTCCTCTCTCTCTCTGTCTCTGTCATTACCAAATGAACTCACACTGCAAATGCTGCTTTCTCATGAGTGATTTCCCTTTCACAGCTCGGCAGAGGCACCTTGACATTCTTCTCCAACTTCTTTTAGCAGATTTTGAAACCTTTTTCTAATCGCAGGAATTGGAAACACAATTTATGACAGATTGTCTTAGTCTGCTTGAGCTGTGTCTGCGTCAGTTTGGGCTGCTGTAACAAAATATCATGGATGGGGTGGCTTATAAACAGCAGACATTTATTTCTCACAGTTCTGGAGGCTGGAAATCTGAGACCAGCATGGTTGAGTTCTGGGGAGGGTCCCCTTCTGGGTTGCAGACTGCCAACTTCTTACTGTGTCGTCATATGGCAGAGAACAGAGGGGAAGCAAATGCTCTTGTAACTTTTACTAAATATAAGGGCACCAATCCCATTCACAAGGGCTCCACCTTTATGACCTCATCTAGTCCTAATTACTTTCCAAAGGCCCCATGTCCTAGTACCATCATACTGAGAGGTAGGGTTTCAACAATTTTTTTTTTTGGAAGGGGGACATAGACATTCAGTACATAACAGGCTACTATAACAAAATACCATAGATTGGGAGGGGGCTTAAACAGCAGACATTATTTTTTCTCAAAGTTCTGGAGGCTGTAAGGCCAAAATCAAGGTGGTGGCTGATTCAGTTTCCTAGTCAGGGCCCTCTCCTTGGCTTGTAGACGGCCACCTCTGGTTGTGTCCTCAAAGAGTGGAGAGAAAGCTGCAATTTCTCTTCCTCATTTTATAAGGTTACTAATCCCATCAAGGGATCCCATTCTTATGACCTCATGTAAACCTAGTTAACCCCCAAAGGAAGGTCCTAACTCCAAATACCAGCACACTGGTGGTTAAGACTTCAACATATGAATTTGGTGAAACGAGGGGCACATTCAGGCCGTAACACAGATAAAATCAGTTTCTTTGATTGAAGCAGAAGTGGAGAGATCAAAATTCTGACTAGTTGTTTTGTTTCTTGTCCAGTTTGGTCAGTCTCTATATTATCTCTGTGGATCCTTTAGGTTCCCCAAAAAAGCATTGTTTGCCAAAAAAAAAAAAAAAATCATCTGACATTATTTTAAAGGCAGTACCATGTTTCATTGCATGTATGAAGTCAATTAGGTTCACAAACTCATCCTAGAAAAAGTGCTACATACCTCATTGCTGAATGTCACTTACAGTCACCTTCAAAGCCCTCCCCTTGGGAACATTAGTGCCTACTCCATCCTTCAAAGTGTTTTTGGAACTCTTTTTGTGGAATGACTATCATAGCTGTCATCATACAAAGGTCTGACAATTAATTTAACAAACTTGCCATTGTGTGCTTATGTTGGGAGTACTGTACAGACACCTTGGTAAGTTTTCATAACCTTGGGATATCAGTATCTCACAATTTTGTTTGTGTCAATGTGTAATGGTGTCTTGCTTAGCGGTGTTCATTATTGTTACTGTGTGTTTTTGTGTACTGTGATGACAGTTTGTGTATATGCCATGGATTTATCTGGTTCCCTTTTATTGGACATCCAGATTATTTTCCATTTTTCACCATTATAAACAAAATTGTAATGTACATCCTTGAATTTCCACCCTGTATGTACCTGTGATTGTTTTTCTTGGATAAAGTCCTAGAAATAAATAAATTTCTTTTGATTCCCATTTTCTGGAAATTTCCCTGTGAAGCCCAAATCTTTGTTCAGTAGGCCAGGAGGAAGTTTGCCCAGAGTGTAGGCTGGGTTCAGAGTGGATATGTGCTAGATGCAATATGTCTTCATAATAGACAGCCTGGTGTTGGCCTGCTGAGTCATGCTCTGTTGTCAGGACAGCAACAGATTTTTCCCTGAGTCTGGGCTGGCTGAGACTGATGCTGATGATGCTGTCTTAGACACATATTTACAATAGCCTTTTACAGTTTTCAAGGCCCTTTTCAAATCTGTTGTCTCATAATCACTGCATAAGGTCAGTTGGGAAGAGTTGAATCTATCTTAAAAAAAATTTAAAGCAAACTGAAGTTCAAAGAAGTCAAGTTCCTTCCTAAGATTATGTACCTGGTAAATGGCAATACTTTGTACTAGTCAGCTACTATGGAAATAATGCTGCATAACAAACACCTCCCACCCCCCAAATTTCAGCATCTTATGTCAACAAACAGTCTTTTTTCTTTCTCCAAGGAGAGTTTCATCTGAAAGCTGACTATGGTTTGGCTGATCTCAGCTGAGCCAATGTGGCTGGCATGGGGGTGGGGAGGATGATGAAACCAGACAATGTCAGAAAGCAAGTCTTAGGCAAGTCTTTAAAGGTCATGGTGTGAGGGGTTTGAGTCTTATGTTTATTGCAATGGGAAGGCATTGAAGTGTTTTACAAAGGGGAATAACATTATCTGATTTATGTTGTAAGACACTATTTAGACTTTTTGTTCAATGATGGATTTTCTTTGCCTGGTTCATAATAGATGCTTCATAAATATTTTAACTAGATCATTAATGAACCTGAGTCCTAAAGAAAGCAATGGAGTATAAGACCTGAGAAGTTGAGTACAGTTCCATCCTGTATAAGCTGCTGGTAAGCTGATTAGCGGCTATGGGCAAGATCTAAGTTACTTTGTTTATTCATTCATTTCACTCACTGAGAAAACATTCACTAGGTACTTCTTTTTTTTTTTAATTTTTATTAAATCATAACTGTATACATTAATGCATTTATGGGGTACAGTGTGCTAATTTTATACACAATTTGGAATGCTTACATCAAACTGGTTAACTTGGCCTTCACCTCACTTACTTAATTATTGTATTAAGAGGTTTATACTCTACTCTTAATAGATTTGACATGTATTCTTAAAATATGCACAATAGGTGATGTCCCACCAATTATTCTCCCTCCATCCAACCTCCCCCCTCCTTTCCCCTCCCCCTCCTCTTCCCTCCTCAATCACCCACACTTTCATATGGAAGGTAAAATCACTAGATAGGTACTTCTTGTGGGGAATCCACATCACCAGAGCAAAAGGCCAGGGAAGGCTGTGACTTCACAAAGTCTCTTGAGGCCACAGATGGAATCTCCTCTCCTTGGTCCTCCTTTATAGTCCTCTTCCAAGGAGGAGGAGAAACTCAGGGCAACTTGAGAGTAAATGGGGCTCAGACTCTTGAAAGACAGGGTCTCCTCTCTTGGGGTAAAATTACCAGGACAGAGGGAGACAATGATTGTTAGAGCTAGAAAACCCTTAATCCAATATTTCAATCAGCTCTATTGTGTAGAAGAGGAAACTGAGGCTAGGGAGGTGAACTGAGTTGCTCCAGATGACCCAGCAAATTAGTGGTAGAACCAGGTGGACCCCAGATGGCCGATGTTGCATCCCGGTGGTTTTCACCTTAAAGCCGACAGTTTTAACACATATTTAATATGAGTCGGGGGAAAGAAAATAAGGGTGTCTACTTTGCATTAAAACACTTAAAAAATTAAAAACCAGCCACATAGTTATATTTCAAATTAAACGTTAAAGTGCAGAGATTTCCTTTAGGAACAGTAATTATGTTTTCTAATTATTTAGTATTTGGAACTACGTATTTCCTTTGAAGAAATGTGTTAAAAATAGGTCAAAACAGCTTTCACGTTTCTTATGTGTTTACTTGCCTGGTGTGCTCATTTGGCTTTTGGCCCTGATCTCGCGAAGCTTGGAACTCAAGTTACATTTTCTTGTGTAAATGAATTATCCTCAGCAAGACTGCAGGCAGAATTTCTTTTTTCACTATTTATCATTCCCTTTCTATTCCAGTGCTGGCATAGTGCCAGGTGCAGGGAATTTGCTAATAAATCCATTTTGTTTGCCTTCCCTTTCCTCCCCTTTCTCATCCTCCTCTCTAACCTTCTCCCTTCCTCTATATTTCCCTTCTTCCTTTTCTCTTTCCCTCTCTCACCCGAGTCCTCTTCCCTTCCACAAACATTTCTACAAAGTGCCCAGTGCTTTACGGGCACCGGGGATTCGGTGATGATTTAAGATGCACAATTTCCTGCTCTCATGGAGCTTTGAGTCTATTTGTGGGGACCCAGACACTAAAGAGATCATTCTGTGGCACGTGGAGTGGAGACTGGATGACCAGAGAGCAGGGAATGGGGGCATTTGGTCGGGGGCAAAGGATGATTTCCTGAGGAATTGATGCTTGAACTGAGACCAGAGCAGGAGGCCTCTGGAGGCAGGAAGGGCTAGAGCAGTGATGCAGAGGAACTGCCCTGTGCTGGGATGGCTGTGTGCAGGCAGTGATGGGAAGAGTGGATGGGAGCCTCTGCTGCAGGAATAGAGGCAGTGGAAGGGGACATGGCGAGGTGAGCACACTCATCATGTAAGGTCTCAGGCAAGGGAGAGATTCTGGCGCAGCCCACCGAGGGGTTTGAGCAGAAGAATAACATCATCAGAATTCATTTCTAGAAGGTCACTTGAGGCTACTCCATCAATAGGGAGTGAATTAAATAAACTAGGGAACCTCCCCATGATTGCCCGCTCTGCAGATGTAGCAAAGAAACAGGACATGGAAAGGTCCCCAGAACATCACTTTAAATGGCTGAAACCAAGGAAGAAAACAACATCAGAAAGAGAGGGGGGAAAGATGATGTATTTGAATGTGTGTGTGTGTTTGTATAAGGAACTACTGGAAGGATAAAGAAGAAAGTATTAAAAACAGCTGTGTATTGTGTGTGGCGGGAGAGGTGGATGGGGAGGGGAGTGGGAGTAGAAGACTTCCTATCTGTGTCTTTTTATATTAGTTTCACTGTTAAGCCACATGTGTGGATTACAGTTCAAAAATTGAAATAAAAATGAGTTGAGCTGGGCTCTAACAACGTAAATTTGGGGGTGTGAGGGGGGATGGGATGTGGGCTATTGATCACTGGTGAGAAGCACCCATTTAACTTCGACCCTCTTCTTAGTTAATTCATTCATTAATTAATTTTTTAGAGATAGGGTTTTCTTGTATTTTCCAGGCTGGTCTTGACCTCCTGGGCTGAGGCCATCCTCCCGCCTCAGCCTCCTGAGCAGCTGGGATTACAGGTGTGCCCCAACAGGTGAGGCTTCTCTTGCCCATAGAGGCTTCTTGGTCTGATATTGATGTTTTCATCATTTGTTGAACAAATAGCCCCAAACAGTAGGATCATACTTGCTACTCTATCAACACTGTGGTCTTAATAACAGTAATTCATCCACATGTTACTCTTTACAATTGTTGAAGAGTTGCCCCGGGAAGGGTAAATTTAACTAGCTTGTATGGAGCATGTGCTCGATGGCAGACAAGAGTGCTGCACCTATAACGTTGCATTTCATTCTCAAAACTTATCACCACCATATTGTGGCACAGGGAGCTGAGGTGAGATGTCAGTGGTCATGCTGGGAAATCTCCCTGTGGAAGGCAAATGGGTCACTTATTAATCTCATGGGTATTTGCTGAGTATCTACTATGTGCCAGGCACTGGTCGGCACCAGGAAAATGCCAATAAATCAGAAGCAGTTTTTGTTCTCACAGAGAAGGTTGCCTGTTGGACCAGACAGAGGATTCCCAGTGTGACCATCATACAGTGTGAGAAGGGCTTTAAGCCAGAAGTGCGCAAGGCCTGAGTGCAGTATGAGGAGAGCAGAGAGGAGTCGGGGGGGCTTCTTGGAAGAAGAGGAGACTCCTTATCAGGGTCTGGTGATATAGAGAGGGGTCTGACAGTGGAGCACATTTTGAGGGGAGGGCATTCCAGAGAGAGGGAACAGCCTGTACAGTGGCATGGAGGCAGGACGTGGATCATGATGGGAACAGGGTGAGTCTGTGCTCCAGGATGGATGTAAGGGGCCAGAGAGGGGGCCGGGGATGGAGCATGCCAGGCCTTGAATGCTGAGCTTGGGCTGTACGCCACGTTCCTCCAGGCAGCCCACTTCTGATGTGTTCCTTCCCCTGCGACCAGTGTGTCTCTTTGCTTCGGGAACATGCTTGTACTCAGCTCCCGAGAGTCATTCCTTATTCAGTGGAGCAGTTACTACATGTCAGCCTCTGAGCTAGGGGCTCAGTGGTAAAAACGATGTGATGGTGCCTTGGGTGAATTAGCCATGGAAAAGACAATTCGCATGTAATAAGTGGCTTAATACAAGGACGACCAGAGAAGAGGCGTGTCATTAGAGACGGGGTGGTCAGGGAGGACTTCTTGGAGGAGGTGACCCTTCAGGTGGGTTTTGGTGGATGGGGGAAGAGCTGTTGATGGTGTCAGTAGAGGGGACACCAGCGGCAAAGGTCCCAGGGCATGACACCACCGTGAAGTGTGTATGGGGGCCAGCTGAGTGATCAGAGTAAGGCTGAAGAGGTAATGGAGGCCCTGGGCGTCGAGCCCTGAAGGTGGAATAGGGAGAAGGGGAAGAAGGAGGAGGGAGGAGATAGTGGCCACATCGTATATTCCCAAATGCTGGTGAACAGAGCCCACCACGGCACGGCGAGCACTGCACTAGAAATTCCCCTCCAGTCAGCCCTGTCCTGTGGACGGCGAGTTCCTCACAAGTCCTCACAAGTCGGGTTTCAGCCGAGCCCTGCAGGTTGGGTGGCTGTCAGGCGTGATCACACTCAGTGCTGGCCTTTCTCTGCCAGGGAGTTACACCTTCCAGCATGGCTGAGGCTGAGAACCAAGTGGCCAGAACCTCGGGCCTGGTAAGAACAATTAAAATGGGATCAGTAGTCCATCCCTGCAGTGCCGTCACATCAGAGCTCCCAGCATGGAGGTCTCTGGCCGTGGCTGGACTTGCTTCCTGAGGACTGGCGCTCGGCCAGTCCTGCCTGCTCGGTGCTGCCCAGCCTGCCTCTGCTGCTGTCATTTCATATTCATAATCTTACACTCTCAAGACCACAGCCCTGGGAAGCAAGAAAGGGAAACTGTGGCTCTAAGACACTGAAGAATTTGCCAGCAGGAGCTAGTCGGGGTTGACTGCAGACCTTCAGGCTGCTGTCAGTCCTGGGTTTTCTGAGCTTCCTTACCTTGAGTTCTCAGTCACGCAGTTGCATGAATGATGTCTGCATGTTACAGACTGAATGTCTGTATCCCCTGCAAATTCATATTCTGAAGCTCTACCTCCTTGGAAGGTAATTAGGGTTAGATGAGGTCATAGGGGTGGGGTTCCCGTGAGGGGATTAGTGTCCTTATAAGAACAGAAAGAGAGACCGGAGTTTTCTACCTCTGCCCTGATGGAGCGCAGGGAGAAGGTGGCACGTCAGGGACCAGATCTGCTGCTACCTTGGTGCTGGGCTTCTCAGCCTCCCAAACTGCGGAAATAAATTTCTGTTGTTTACAAGCCACTAGTCTTTGGTATTTTGTTATGGCAGCTGGAGCCGGCTGAGATGACACACTCCATTCCCCTTTGAAGCACCCAGATTCCCATTTGGAGAATTAACACCCCTCTCCAGGTGTGTTTTGTTGGGACTGACTGGGGTGTGTGTGACCACACCAGGCTGATCAGAGTTCTTTCCCCAGGGTCTGGGCTTCTGTTCGATCCATAGGGTCCAGCATCTTTCTCCCATGGGGCTGCTCAGGGAAGCAGAGAGGAGCACAGCTGCTCCTGCCGCCATCCCCACCTTCCTGCCACGCCCAGGTCTCCAGCCTCTGGGTCACGCTGTGAGCTACCTGGGGTCTGTCCAGTCTCTGCCTTTTCTGCTTGGATCTCTGCACACTTGCCATCAGAGGTACTGGGGACAGTACTCACTCAGGTTTGGGCACTTCAAATGCCATTTGTTCCACATTGTCAACTGACGATGTGTTGTGAAAGAATGTGGGCACGTTGCAAGCAAAGTGAGTGGGGATGGCGAGGGACATGGAGGCCATCTAGGCAGGCCCCCGTGTTAGGAGGGTGGGGGCCTGAAAGCCAAGGCCACGGTGCTTGCCCTCTGTAACAGTCTTGACTTCCTCCCCCAGCAGGAGCCGGGCACTGGGGTTAGAGGGCAAGCATCATGGCCTTGGCTTTCAGGGTTTCCCCATGCAGTGAGAGAAATAGGACCGGGGCATGAATAACCAGTGTCGGGACACATGTGATAAGAGTTCTAGGGAGACAAGGTTGGGCTCTGGGACTTGGAGAACGGTTGTTCACCGTGTGGGATAATTAATGGTAATCGTTAGCATTCCTGCGTCCTTATTGTGTCCCAAGTGCCTTTCTAAATATTTTATGTACTTACATCATTTCATTGTCGTCGTTGTCATGATAACCCTAGGAGGTGGCTACTGTTGTGGTTGCTTCCATTTTGCAGGTACAGAAACTGAGGCATGAATAGGTTATAATACTGGCTGGAGGTAACGGGGCTATGAAGTTGTCCAGCTGGGGTTTAAGTCCTTCCCTTTCTGGGTCCATTTTGCACAAGGGATCATAGGGTGGAGGCTTCTGAGCAGAGTTGTGAAAAGCAGGCTGAGACATTGTAGCCCAGAGTCAGCACATCCTCACCTCAGCAGAAGGCAGTGGAGCTCCTTTTTTTTTTTGAAACATGTTCTGGATGTCATAGCCCAGGGAAAAATCGTTCGTGTAATCTTTTCCCTCTGGTCCTCACCAAGGGGGCTTTGCAAGCCCTCCAAGTCATAGCCTCATAATTAACTAAATGAAAACCTCCCTGTTGAACAAGGAGTCTTCAAAGGGCTGCCGCTCACAGGCTAATAACACTGACAAATCATGGTTTTCATCAGAACAAATTGCCCTGAGGTTGGACCAGGCCCCCAGGTCTGCTCCAGGGGTGTAAGAATCAGATCTGGCCCAAGATGCTGAATTTGAAAGGAACTTGGAGCCAAGATCCAGACAGAGATAATGTTGAAGAAAGCCAGGGTGTGTCCACCGTCCTGACACCCAGGGGTCTGGGCACACCGGCGCTCAACAAATACGGCAATAGAGGAGAGTCCAAACTCATTTCACAGAGCACCGTGGGTGCCTCACGAACCAAAGAGGTGACGGCGTGTCAGTCAAGACTTGAGAGTTTTCTGGTTTATTTGCCACAGAAATTCAGACTGACTTACGTGACAGAGAGAATTCATTTACTATGTAACACAAATATCCAAAGGTCTGGCGGCCCTTAGGAAAGGTTTGCTGCAGCGTTGGCAGCATCACCAAGTTGTCGATTTTGTCTTGAGAGCTCAGCCGCTAGGAAATTTGAGAGACGATGTGTTTCTACTACAGCCCCTGTTTGAAGTCTGATGCTGTGGCTTGGTCAAGCGTCACGTCTGACAGACACTCAGTCTGGCCCAAGATGGAAGGACTTCACCAGGTGGCCAAGATTTCTGTACAGAGGAGCAGAGCAACAAAATTCAAGAACACGGTGGAAAATGCGGGGGCAGGGGAGGGGGGTTTCCAGCTGTCTAAAACCTCAGAAAAGTTGCTCAAGCTCTCTGAGCCTTGTTTCCTCCATGATAATCATGAGTAGTCATTTCTTTTTTTGTTTTTTTTTTTTCACATTAATATGAAGGTACAATTTTCAGGTTACACGAGTAGTAATTTCTGTCCTGTTACTTCTTGGATTGTCAAAAGGCTCAATTAATAATGTACCTCTATTACAATTTTGCATAAATGAGCATTATAATTCGTGATCATGGGAATAAACTGATTATTGATAATGGTGATTTCTTCTAGTAGGTTGACTCATTCATTTATCCATTTATTACCAATGTACACATAAAAATGAAATCCATAGAGACACCTGTCTGTCTACCTACCTTTTTCCTTCAGGAAAGGTTTAATCTAGCAACTTTAGTCACCAAGTTACTGTTTTTACCTTGAAAGCTTAGCTCCTAGGAAACTTAAGAGATGATGTGTTTGTGTCACAGCCCTGGTTGAAGCTTGTTTGACATACACATGTACACATTTGTGTTTGACATATATATATTTGCTATATAATTAACATACCATAACATTTAAGCCTTTTAAGGTGTACAATTTAGTAGTTGTTAGTGTATTCATAAAATCGTGCAACTATCACCGCTAATTGCAGACAAGTTTATAACCTTGAAAAGAAACCCTGCAGGCATTGGCAGTTGCTCCTCACTCCTTCTCACAGGCCCCTGGCAGCTGCTCACCTGCTTTCTGCCTCTTTTACTGGATGCCTACTGTGTGGGGGGCATCCACCAGGTTCTGGAGATACGATCATGAGACAGTTCTTCTGACTAATTTGGAATCAGATGAACAAGCCCCGAACTACTCAGGCAAGAGGTTATTGGGTCTGGCTGGCTTCCAATGTCATTTAGGAGGCGACCCCTTTTTCAGGGAGGGATGGTACAGAATGGAGTGTGCAGGATCTGGAGTTGACTCCTCTGCCACTTCTCGGCAGCACATGGCTGTGGTGTCCTTGAGGTGTAGTCCTGTCCTCTGTCTGCTTCCTGGGGGTCATCCGCCTGGAAAGATGAGGAACAGATGCCTGCGGAACAGCCACACCCAGCACACGGCCGGCACTCAGTAAAGGACAGCAACGTCGTACTTGCAATGGATAGCAAAAAAGTATTTTTATTGAAAAAAAATAGCAGAGAGGTGAATGCTTATCTTGGGACCTGAAGAATGGGGACATTTTCTTACTAACTGTGCACTCCGCCATCCTGAAATGGAGATTTCCTGACCTTGGCACTTCTGTCTCCTTGGACTGGACGACTCTATGGTGGGGGCTTTCTATCCTGGGATGTCTAACAGCAGCTCGGAGCTCTAATCTGCTGGGTACCATTAAGGTTTCCAAAGTCGTAATAACTAAAATTGTCTCTAAACATTGGCAAATGTTCCCTGGAGGGAAAAATAGCCCCTGATTGATGACCGCTGCCCTGCACTGTTACTCAAGTGTCCTCTGGAGAACATGTCACTCTCCCACCTCTATGATTTTGTCACTTAGGGGATTTTCATTTCCTCAGCTCCACAGCATCCAAATCCTACCTGCGGCCTTTAAGAACAAGTCTAATGCCACCTCCTTCCTGGATTTTCCTGGCTGAGAGAGCTTCCTCCCATCTCAGACTCCTAACATGCTTTCTCTCTGCCTCTTGTGTGATAATAATAGGTGCCAACCGTGTACAGGGTCTGTGCTCTACAGTCTTTATAACAACCTAGAAGGAAGGCTTTGTTATCCTCATTTGCAGTTTAGGACACCAAGGCACCAAAAAATTTCCTTTCTCCTTTGCACTGGAGTGACATATATTAATACATAACTTAGACCCTTGGAGACTGGGAAGCTGCTGTCTCATTCATTTCTAGCACCATGCCCAGTAGACTCTAAGTGCTAAAAAATATTTGTTGAATGAAAAGAGGGAGACATCTCAAAAGAAGCTGCTAGGGGTGGGTACTGAGCTTTTAACGTGGGAAAGACTCAAATCTGTCCTGGGTGGTTAAATATTATCCTCCTGAGGGGAGGCTGCTATCAAGATCATCTCTTGTGTTTTCACTTCATTCTAGTCATTTATCAGAGGTTTCCTGTGTGCCAGGACTTGTGATGACCTCTGGGGGTCCAGACATGAGTAAGACTGTTGGTCCTGTTGGTAAGAACATTCTGGAGGTCGATTTGGCAGCTTCTGGGAAAGTTGAAGATGCTTCTGTCCTCTGGACCAGTGATTGCTGTCCTTATTGTGGGTTCTGAAGAAACTGTTGGTTCCAGGCATAAAGAAATGTGTAAAAGAACAGTTATTGCAGTGCTGTTTGTAATAGTGAAAAAATTGGAAACAGCCTAAATCAGTGGTTTCCAAACCTGTCTGCTTGTTACGATCACTGGATCTTTAAAAAATTCCAAAGCTCAAGGCTATTTGTATCCCGTATCAAATAAATCACAATCTCGGGCGGGGTACACTGTTACTATGGTTTGAAGTGCTCAGGTGATTCTGATGTGCGGACTAGTTTGGGAACCAAATATCCATTATCAAGTGAGTGAATAAATAAATTATAGTGCCTTTAATGTAATGGATTACTTTGCAGTAATAACAATGAATGAACTACACCAAAGGACATGTACACGAATGTTTATAGCAGCACTATTCATAATAACTGCAAACTGAAAACAGCCCAAACATCCATCAACATTTGAATGGATGAATAAGTTGTATTGTAATCATAAAAGGAATAGCATACATCACCGAGAATGAACAAGTGTGTAATTACACTTGCAGCTCTCATAGACATGCTCTGGAGTGAACGGAACCAGACACAGAGCTGTATGGACTGTTTATGTGACATTCTGGAAAGGGAGGCTTGTCAACTTTTCTGTAAGGGGCCTGATAGTAAATACTTGAGGCTTGTGAATGATGTGGTGTCTGTTGCTGCTCATTCTGCCATTGGAGTGCAAAAACAGTCATGGTTGATATGTAAATGAGGGAGTGTGGCTGTGTTCCAATAAAACTTTATTTATAAAAACAGACAGCATGCTGTACTTGGCCAACAGTTTGTAGTTTATTAATCTCTATTCTAAAGCAAGCACCAATCATTTGTGTGGAACTTGCTACACTGAGTGGAGGGGAGGTAGTGAGTGGACAAAGCCCGAGGACTTGAGGGAATGATTTTTCCCTCTGTCTGTGGCTGACTCAGCTGTTGCATTCACTTTGTGGAACTGACCATTCTGTGCACGTCTTTGTATGATGTTATCTTCAATGTTAAGTTTATAAATGGCAAACAAATAAGTGAACAAGGTTATATACATTAAATACATGTGCCAAAAAAGTTTGGATACTGTATTCAAAATGTAAAACATGCAAAGCAGTATAATAAGTGGTTTCTGGACCATGCCATAGATTAAGATTTAAAAGCTGTGCAGGGAAACAATAACCACCAAATTCAGGGTGGGAGAAGAGAGAGAAACAGGGTGGGGAGGGGCACTCAGCCAGCCTGATGCAGAATCATCATTTTTTTCTTTCTTGAGCTGAGTGGTGAATAAATGGGTTTCATCATATTATCCTTTATTTCCTTTCACATGTTTACGTACTCAATACTAATAGTAAAAACAATAACAGATGATATTTTTGTTTTTCAAGGTCATATGTTTTAAAGTAGATTTGGAAGAATGTGAGACAATGAGAACAGGGGTTTTTATCTATTTAATTAACTTATTGTATCTAAAGTGCCTAGAACAGGTCCTGACCCATTGTCGACACAAATAAAAGTACATTGAATGAACAAATGAATGAATAAATGAAGGCAGCACATCACAGGAGACACTTGGTGATCAGGTGAACAGTGCACCGTGGAAGTGTGGGGAATTTGAAGAGAGGGGAAACCAGAAATGTTCTAAAGATCTCCCCGCTGGGAGCTGGTCAGAACGTCAAACACTGCCTGTGTTCCCTGTTAACCCTATCTTCAAAGGTCCTAATTTTCCAGCCCAAATGACAAGATCAAACCCTTGGGGCAAATATTTAAAAAGTGATGCCCGCTACCTTTGTTTCCCTTCCAAATCAGGACTCTGCAGAGAACATAAAGACTCTCAGGCCATTGGCATTGCAGGGCTGTCTAGTAAATCCTGAAGCCTTTGTCAGGATCTAGGAAGCTGAGATCACCTCTGATCACAGCGGGGGGGAGGAGGTTATGGGGGAGACGGAGGCCGCACCCAGCTGAGTTGGAGAGGCAGGCAGAAAGCTGCTTGTCTCTTGGCTGGCTGCCTGGTCTTGAACGGGAGAAAGGTCTTCCCGTGAAGCATGAGTCAGCCTCCAAAGCTTAGAGAGAGGGTCGGGGAACGATGGCCTAATTTGGTGCATAACTGGGAAGGCAGGCGCCCTCCCTGTGCTCTGGGGATGCTGTTGTTTAAAAAATTTATGAATCTCCTTACTCACCCTGTGCTGTCATGTGGATCATCTCTCTGTAGGGGCAGGAACACTAGGAGGCTTGCCTAGTCCCGGATTCTTTTTATGACTGCCATAATTATTAATGCCATCATCGTTGTTGTAGGGGTGGATCTTTGATGCAATTAATCAAAACAGCTGAAGGAAAGAAAATCCTGCAAAAATAGAGAAAGCCAATACTTGGCAGGCTTTCCTGACTCTTCTCAGGCTTAGCATTCAGTTCAATTTTAGTGGAACCCACAGGGTTATTCTTGTTAGCTTTTTCCTTAGAGAATTGGTCCATGGATTCTGGATTATTTTGCATTATATTTTGTTTATTTATCCCACAAAAGTTTCTCTTGAACCCTTACTCTATGCCAGACACCATTCTAGACGCTGGGAATATGAGTGTAAATAAATTAGGCAAAATCACTGCTCTCTTGGAGCTTACATTTGTGTGTGTATTGTAGGTGGGGGACACAAGTGGAAGAAAAAATGGTAAACAGATCATTATTCTTTCCAATAATTGTAACCACTGATATTAAAATAGCAGAGAGATACATTAGGTAAGCGGTCAGGGAAGGCTGTCTGGAAAGGCAATATTTGAATAAGGACTTGAAAGATGAGAAGAAACAGAATAGAAGAGTGCAATGCAAGAGTGTTCCAGCCAAGGAAAAGCACAGGTGCAAAGGTCCTGAGGCAGGAAAAAAGTTTGGTCAGTTATAAAACCAAATCAGAGGCCAATGTGGTTGGAATCAAGTGAGCAAGGATGAGAGTGACACGTAACGGGGTGGTAAATTTTGGAAGGATAAAATCATCCAGAATCTTTTAAACCTTAGTACGGAGTTTGGACTTTCTTCTAAGTCAGCACTGTCCAGTAGAACTTCCCACAGTGATAGACATGATCTATGTCTGCTCTGTTCAATATGGCAGCCAAAAGCCACATGTTACTATTGGGCAGCTGACATGTGGCCAGTGCAACCGAGAAATGGAATTCTTAATTCTATCTAATGCAAAGTTAAATTCAAACAGCTCCATGTAGATATTGGCTGCCATAGTGGACAGTGACCCAGAAAACAGTGAGGGGCGTGGACCAGGGCCTAGCTTGTTGGGTAATGCTTTTCTGGAGAATGGATTCTGTTGGCAACCGGAAAAGCAGGGACTCATGGAGGAGGCTGTTGCACCCTATTCACTTCCCCTGAAGAACCTGGCGGCTGAGTCCAATATTAGCAGAAAACGTTCCTTTTGCCCTTCCTCTTTTTCTTTTCAAATCCCTTTAGCTTTCCTGGAATGTTATGGGATCAGGAGGGCCCTCTGGACTGAGTTGATTCTTTGTTTTAATATATTTCAATAGATTTAGGGGGTACAAAATATTTTTTTGTTACACAGATGAATTGTACCGTGGTGAAGTCTGGGCTTTTGGTGGACTTGTCACCTGAATAGCGTACATTGTTGCCTTCCATAGGTGACTCTCATCCCTCCCCCTGCATCAGCCATCCCCCTGCAAGTCTCCAGTGTCCACTAGCTCACATGTAAAACCATGTGAGTTGATTTACAAAAATAGAAAGTCAGGAGATGGATGCATATTGTTTTGCTGGACAGCTCAATTCTAGTGGTACTTGGGGAGTAGATTTCAACTCTGATGAAGATGTGGGCTACAGACCAAGCTCACTAATTCCATCTGGGAAACAACTATGTGAATGGAACATCTTGATTTCAGAGCAGGGACTTGTCAGGCAAAGAAGCAGGAAAAGATTAACTCATCCTCTCTCTCCCTTCCCTCTTGAATCTGCAGATGTTAATGACAATTGCCTTTCTCTTTTTTTTTTTCTTGAGTGCATATAAACTAAGCAACTTATATGTGTGTAACACATAAACTTGTTGCAGCCACTCTACCTATCAATGATTGATTCCTAAGAAATTTTGAGATTATAAATATTTGCATTAAGGCTCCCCGGAGATAGGGATGGTCTCACTGATTTGGGTAGCGTGGGAGGAGCACTGGATTGGGACTTCAGAAGCTTATGTTCTGGTCCCAGGTTTGCCACCAATTGGCTGTATGGCCTTGGAAAAGCTTCTCTTGGGGGGTTCAGATTTTATTTTGAGGGGATAAATAAAGTATTCTTTAAGCATCCTTCTCAACTTTGTTGCCTGTGGCATCAAAGTGTGCTTGCATCCCTTATCATGCGTAAGTGACAAGACATCAAGGTGGACTAAGAGAGCTGAAGACATCAGTGGGGTGTCTCCCGAAAGAACAAAGTCAGGATTTTTTGGTGGCAAGAGAAAGAAACAAATTCTGGCCATCTTGCAAATCTGAAGAATGAAACTCTAAAAGAACAGGAGCCAGAGGGTTCCAGGGCACCTGGAGGGTGGCAGTGAAGACCTTCCCAGCAAGTGATTTCTGAATTCTATGTGAAATCTCTGTTAATCCGAATCATTACTGAAATTTTTAGTGTACTTACTATGAAAATTATTCTGAACCTGGAACTATCTGTGTGTACATCTACATCTATATTTATCTACATTTACATCTTATATCATCTGTATCTTTACCTGTATCGTATCTGTTTCTCTATATTTATATAACCTTTTAGGGTTGCTATGGAGTCAGCTGAGATGCCAACATTGGTACCTTGTTAACCTGCATGAGCAATACTTTAAGTAATTAATCTATCCAATAAATATTGTTGAGCACCTGTTGTGGCCAGGCACTGTGCTTACTGCTATGAACACAAAATTACATAAGATACATTCCCTGGTCTTGAGGACGTTTGGCTGGGTGTATATTGGGTTTGCTGATAATTCCACTAAAATTGTCTGCAATGGGAAAGAGGCAGTTCACATACAGCTATTACAATCACACAATGAAAGTTTGTGGGAGGCTTATAGAAGAGAGTTATTAGCTCTGTCAGAATAATGGGACTTATGGAAGTTAGATGTTTAAGGATTAGCAGAAATAATTTAGTGGCAGTGACCCAGGGAAAGGCATTCAGACAATGGTAACTGAGGGACAAAGGCAGACATTATGAATAGGCCCGGCGTAATCAGGAATTGGTGAGTTTAAGATGGAAACTATAGGTGAGGGGAAGATGTGGCAGAAGATGTAAGATGATGCAGATATTTGGCAAGATTCTTGGTCATTCTTGAGGGACTTGAAGTCATGCTCAGTGGCCTGAGTTATAAAGACAATAGCTTCATTTATTTGAACAGTGTTTTTTGGCAGTGAACATTAAACCAATAGAAATTTCTAGTTAAACTTTAGTTCATCAGGAAATCTGATGACCCAGAGCATCCCAGCTAATCAAAGTTTTACTGTAATTTTCAATTAGTTTTACTTGGCAACATGTCGGAACCCATCATGAGTTGCCTTCAAATCATGGGTTGCCTTCCCCAGATTGCTCTAGGAAAAGGAACTCGTTAATATTTGAAGAGTGTGGTCTTTGGGATTTCCTCCTGTTCTTTGAGGCCCTTGCCATGTGCAAATCCTCAGCTTGAAAGGTTTGGGATGGAGCATCCTTTGTTGAATAACTTACTCTGCCACCATCTCAACCAAATCAAAGAGATTTAGAAAGATGCTTAATTCCTGTGAAATTCAGTTGTCCTAGATATTTGGAGCAAAGGTACTTTCCTCACTCTCAGAATGTCTCTGACTCACACCAGGTGTTCTAAGGTGTGGTTATTGCTTTCTACTTCAGGTGTGCATTTCAGGAGGTAACAAGAGGGTTTTGGGCAGGTAAATGGGAGATGGTGAAATGTCCTGTTGAATCAGACTGCCCAGATTTTGGCTGTGGCTTTGCCTAGAATGTCACCCTAAGGAGGGGAAATGGTGGGAGAGGGAAGATACATTAGGAATTTCAGAGCATGGCTGATGGGTAAGGCAAGGGAAGGTCCTTAGAAAAAAGTGGCACTTAAGATGAATCAAAAGAACATTAAAGGTTGTATAATTTCTTTTGAGCTTGCCATGTTTTTGAGAGATACAGAAAAAGAGGAAATAGTGCAAGCAGAGAAGGCACCTTTCTTCCAAGTCCCTTCGAATTAGGCATAGCCAGCCCCGTGACTTGCTTCTGCCAGTGACTTGTGAGTGGAAGGCGTTAAAAGCCACTGCATGCATGACTCACTGTGTTTTTTTTCACCCTGTCTTGGAAATTGGCCTCATTCCAGATGATGGAGACTTGGGCGGGTTAGGTTCCTGGGTGGATAATACTATATCAAGCACTGGGTATATATAAAGGGAAGAAATGGCTCCTACTTTGGGGAGTTCATCCTAGAGGCAACAGGTGCTCTGTTGCTGCTGTGGAGAACATAGTCCCATTTGGGGGATCAGGTAAAGATTTTGGGGACCCCAGGAAAGTTGTGCAGAATGGAAAGGGAGTTAAGTGAATGAATCAGGGCAGGGGAGGCGTGGGCTGTTTGGAGAGGGACTGGTGCAAAAACAGAAAAGACAGAGAGAAAAAGAGTGAGAGAGTGCTTGGAAGTGGGCAGAGGACACAGCAGTGAGAGGCTGCTCTCTGGAAGGTAAAATAGAAGCCTGAATTTGGCTCACATCTGGACTACAAGGGCAGTAACTAAAGTGGCACTTCTGACATGGTATGGCGTCATCAGACTGCTTCCACTTTATTCTGGAAGAAACAAGTGTGACTCTTTTCCTCCTTGGGAAAGAATTTTCCTAAGTGCAGCCCTATTTTATCAAATTATTATTGCTGATTTATACAGAGAAGGAAGCATACTATGTAACCCAAGGAGTCGATTTTGATTGTAACTGATGGCTGAAAGTTATTTGAAGTTCTCAGAATTCAATTATGCTCCACGTGGATGGTAAACAACTTGAAAAATTAGGCAACAAGTGTATTTCCAAACTACAGAGCAAATGCCAGTGATGAACATTACCAATGCCCAGAACTCCATAAACAACGAGTAAGTACGACAATATTTGCTTCTGGAGTAATTGCTTGATATGGAACATGACTGACGTTATAGGTAGCCCCAACAGAGTGTCTCAGAGGAGTATCTCATCCTCGGGTTGGCCCATGGCTGGAGACCACTGGAGACCACCTGGTTTCCATGTTTAAGCAGGTGACACATTCCCTTTTAAAACTATTTTCTCTCCACTGCATTGTTACAGAGCCCCTCCTTAAAAAAATGAACGGATGAGTGGCTGGAGGAGTGGACAGAAGGATGGGTGTGTATGAGAGGTGCACCCAGTATTAACTGTAATGAACTGATGAGTGGCTGGAGTGGAGGACAGAAGGATGGGTGTGTATGAGAGGTA
Source organism: Nycticebus coucang (assembly GCF_027406575.1). NCBI lineage: Eukaryota > Metazoa > Chordata > Mammalia > Primates > Lorisidae > Nycticebus > Nycticebus coucang. The sequence goes on from NC_069791.1 coordinate 110,313,820, forward strand.
CACCCAGTATTAACTGTAATGAACTGACGAGTGGCTGGAGGGGAGGACAGAAGGATGGTGTGCATGAGAGGTACACCCAGTATTAACTGTAATGAACTGACGAGTGGCTGGAGGGGAGGACAGAAGGATGGGTGTGTATGAGAGGTACACCAAGTATTAACTGTAATGAACTGATGAGTGGCTGGAGGGGTGGACAGAAGGATGGGTGTGTATGAGAGGTACACCCAGTATTAACTGTAATAAACTGATGAGTAGAGGATGGGTGTGTATGAGAGGTACACCCAGTATTAACTGTAATGAACTGACGAGTGGCTAGAGGGGTGGACAGAAGGATGGGTGTGTATGAGAGGTACACCCAGTATTAACTGTAATGAACTGATGAGTAGAGGATGGGTGTGTATGAGAGGTACACCCAGTATTAACTGTAATAAACTGATGAGTAGAGGATGGGTGTGTATGAGAGGTACACCCAGTATTAACTGTAATAAACTGATGAGTAGAGGATGGGTGTGTATGAGAGGTACACCCAGTATTAACTGTAATGAACTGATGAGTGGCTGGAGGGGTGGACAGAAGGATGGGTGTGCATGAGAGGTACACCCAGTATTAACTGTAATGAACTGATGAGTAGAGGATGGGTGTGTATGAGAGGTACACCCAGTATTAACTGTAATGAACTGATGAGTGGCTGGAGGGGTGGACAGAAGGATGGGTCTGTATGAGAGGTACACCCAGTATTAACTGTAGAATCCATGTGGTGAGCATGTGTTCATTCAGTGTACAATTCTTTCAAATTTTCTATATGTTGGAAAGTTGCCGTAATAAAATGTTGCGGGGAACAAAACGGTAAGATACAGTGTCTTTTAGTTGTGGGATAGTCCAGGGTCTGTTTGGGAATCCTGGAACCTGGTTAGCAGCTTGATCCCACTCTCTCTCTGTCTCCATGTCCAGTCAGTCACCAAGTCCCGTGAAGTCTACGTTGCGTTCAATCTTCAGACACCACCCTGTCCTTGACTGTTCCCATCCTTCCCACCTCCGTCAGTTCTTACCTGGTTTACAGCCACACCTTTTTGGCTGGTCTTAATGCATCCTTCACACTGTTATTGAAGTAATATTCCTTAGATCTCATTGACATCTTTTTAGTAAGATGCTGTCCAAGTGTGAGATACTTGTTCGACTTGACCTCAGGTATCTAGAAACTGTATTGATCTTTGGTTTGTGACATATTCCCATGGTTCCATGAAGGACTTGCTTTTATCTAGTTAATTATGTTTAGTAGTTATAGCTAATTATTTTGAATAATTTAATACACACCTGAGCTCCTCTTCTAGGAAAAGCTAGGATATCGAGACTACTGTGTGTCTGATCTCATAATTCTCTACCATTAGTCCTCACTTTTACCTGCTTTTATTTATTTGCTTTTCTTTAAATATATTTATTGCTTCCATTATATTCCCAAATGTGTATATTTTTATTTGGTTGCTTTTAATTTTGTGAAATTCGTGTCTTGCTGTATATATTATCTTTTTAAATCCCTTTTTCTTTTTTTGCTCCACTTACTAATATTTATCCATAATGCTGTGTGTTGCCATAGTTCATTTATTTTGACTGCTCTTTATCTATTTTAATTCTGTCTGTTTTACTTTTTTAATTCTTAATCTCTGCTTTCTTCAGAGGAACAGATGTCTCTATATCCTCTCTAACAAGATAAGAACTCAGCATGACCTACCTTCCCTTTCTCTCCCTCTCCACGACCATATCTGTTAGGTTGACATTATCTAGATCCAAGCTTCTCAAACATTAATGTGCATTCAAGTTACCTTGGGATCTTATTAAAATGCAGAATCTGTTTCAGGAGGTTGTGACTGGGACCCAAGCTCAAGCAATGCTAATGTTTCTGGTCCAGGAAACCACACTTGGAGTAGGACCTAAAGACTTTTTTTTTAAATTTTTGAGACAGAGTCTCTCTCTGGCTAGAGTGCTTTGGCATCATCATAGCTTGCTGCCGCCTCAAACTCTTAGGCTCGAGCAATTCTCCTGCCTCAGCCTCCCAAGTAGCTAGGACTACAGGTGGTCACTGCTACACCTGGCTAATTTTTTCTATTTTTATTGGAGATGGGGTTTCACTCTTGCTTAGGCTGGTCTCAAACTCCTGATCTCGAGTGATCCTCCTATGTCACCCTCCTAAAGTGCTGGGATTATAGTACCTGGAGACTTTGAATTCTGTGTTTTTAAGGATATAATCTTTTTATTTGGTTTTAGCTCATCTTTAAAGACAACATCCAGCTTTATCAATGTGCTAGATTATCTCCATCTGTACATTTGATATCATCTCCTGGGTATATCTTTTTTTTTTTGCAGTTTCTGGCTGGGGCTGGGTTTGAACCTGCCACCTCCGGTATATGGGGCCAGTGCCCTATTCCTTTGAGCCACAGGTTTCGCCCCCTGGGTATATCTTTTTTCTTATTTAAGTGATTTATTCAAAAGTGTTTTTAATGTGAGGGTTTCTATGGCAAATATTTGAGGTCATTTTTGTCTGAAATTATTTTTATTGTACTTTCATATTTGAATGACAGCTTATTGAATATACCATTTTAAGTTCTATTTTTTCATTTAATTATTTGAAAATATGACTTCATGTATTCTTGCCTCTAGTTTTGCTGATGAAAAAATTCTGATGAATTTGTAAAAAATTTGATTTACTCTTTCTCCATGGAAACTTTTAGAATTTCCTTTGTTTTCTTTATAATTTCTTAACTTCTACTATAGAGTGTCTAAATGTGTTTTTCCTTATTTCTCTTTCTGCATCCATTATTTCTTTAAACATTTACTCTTTTCACTTTTATTTCTTTTTCTTTCTGGGAATATTATTATTTTGCTGTTTGTCTTTGAGCTTTTTTGATCTTTTTGTTTTTGCCACGTCTTCTTCCTGGGGAAGACTTCCTTACTCCTGTCTTCCAGTTGATTTATTCGTTCTTTAGCTGTATCCATTTATCAATCCATTGCATTTTTTAAATTTCAACCATTACATTTTTCATGTCTGATACTTCAACTTGGCTGTTTTTAATATTTTTTATTTTATATTGTGAATATCTTCCTTTATCGCTTTAAGATGTTTAATAAAAAGCTTATTTTAAATTCTAAGTCCATGTGTTCTAAGATTTTTGCTTCTGTTGGAGTCTGTGACCCAGTGTGTTGTCTTTTAAAATGATTGTGTGCCACACATGCCTTGTTATTTTGGGTTGTGAGCTCATTTTACCCTGGAGGCATTGGGCTACTCTGATGGGCAATGTGGAGAGGCAAAGGCCAGAGCCCGGAATCAGCCCCAGTGAACTCAGAGAACAAGGGAGGGTAGGTGAGCCTTAGGATGGACAGCCGGTGCTATAGAAATCCACACCAATCGCTCACAAATATAGAGCTTTTATCCTGCCCTGATTGTAGGTCTGAGTTGGGCCAAACTCCTGTATTCCCCTTCTGGTTTATCCTTTCATGGCTAGGCTGGGCAGCTTCTGCCTTGGATTCAAGTCATCCCCCACCATTGCAGACCAAATCAGCCCCAAGCTGCTCAAGCATTTCCTTACAGGTCCTCTGCTTTCCCACCAATTCTTCTAAGGTTCAAGCATCTTGGTTAAAAGTAGAACTGGTGATCTTGATTTTCAGTCCATTGGGTATTTGCTATGGGCAAAGTCATATGTTGAAGTCCTGACCTCCAGGATCTCAGAATGTGACCACCCTCCAAGACAGGGTTGTTAAAAGTTAATTAAGGTAATAGGAGGCCACATGGGTGTGCTATAATCCAGTATCACTGATCTCCTTGTAATAAGAGGAGGTCAGGACACAGAATGCACCGAGGGTAGACATGTGAAAACAACACGTAAAGGAGTTATCTATAAGCCACGAAAACAGGCCTCAGAAGAAACCAGCTCTGCTGACATCTCAGACTTATGGCCTCTAGAATTGTGAGAAAATAAATGTGTGTTGTGTAAGACTCCTAGTCTGTGGTTCTTTGTTATAGTGGCCTAAGAAAACCAACAGTCTTTCTAAAAGGGAATTCTGCACAGACCATCTCTCTCCTTAACACCTCTCAAACCTCCCAATCAACTTCCAAACTATACCGATACTTGAGTGATTTACAAATGGGGAAACTGATTTACGAACCGAGGTACTGAGAAGTGAAAGAGCTTCTGAGTCACACAGCCAGTTGGAGCTGGAGACAGCATCAGTCTGCCTTGAGAGCTCACAGCTTAACTGTGGATTTGGCCTTTCAATATGGCAGCCACTAGCCACATGGGACTATTTAAATTTAAATTAAGGCTTGGTGCAGTGGCTCACACCTGCCACTTTGGGAGGCCCAGGTAGGAGGATTGCTTGAGCCCAGGAGTTCCGGACCTGCCTAGGAATTGTAGTGAGACCCCTATCTCTATAAAAAAATAAAAAAAAATTAGCCAGACGTGGGGAGCACACCTATAGTCCCACTACTTGGGACTCTCCTGCCAAGGCAGGAGAATCACTTGAGCTCATGAGTTTGGGGCTATGGAGAGCTATGACTAGGTCACTGCACTCCAGCTTGGGTGACAGAGCAAGATGCTTTTCCTAAAAAATAAATAAATAAATCAATAAACATTGATTAAAATAAAATAACAAGTTATGTTCTGTAGATCCACTGGCCATTGATCAAGTGCTAAAATTAGTGGCTGCCATATTGGACAGGGCTGATTTAGACCATTCCCATCATCAGGGAAAGTTCTACTGGACAACACTGCACTAGATCGTATTCCCTCCCATGGAAGTCATTGCCTTTCTCTTCATTGTGCAGAAAGTCATCCATGAACTGGCCCTTGCTTACGTTTTTTAACCTTTTTCTGGCAGACTCCTTCACATCCTCTACCTTCCCATTTTCATGAACTCCCTGAAGTTCCCCAGCAAGGCATGTGCTGCACTTTCATACAGTGTCTATCAGGCCTTCTGTCTGCTCCAGACTTCAGTTCGTGAGCCTCCGTCCTCGGGACCTCTTTCCTAAGTTGGTAGGCCAGACTGAGTATACTACCTTTGCAAGATGGCAGGACCCCGTTTCTTTTTTATCTTGCTGGATGCGTGTCTATTTCAGACATTGCAGAGGCAGGTATGGTAACTTCTGTATCTGTGAAGCTCTGGTACCTGGTTCCTACATTGCACAAGTATTCGGGTACCCACCATTTTTTCTGTTGTGGGGAGTGGCTGTGAATACAGAGGACACTTCTCATCTCCTGCTGTGCTGCCCAGGTTCTAATAGGCCATGGAACTGCAGACTGCAAGTTTTGAATCCTATTTCTTCCACTTTCCAACTGTGAGTTGGCAAATGTTTTTAACCTTTTCAAGCCTCGGTTTCTCCATCTGAAGAATGGAAATGGGAATGTTTATCCCTCAGAGATTTTCTGTGATTAGTGAGATCATGCAGGCAGAACATTCAGCATATAGTAGGTCTGACACAGAGTGGGGCATCAGCAAACATTATTCTTTCTGTGGGGTCAGAAGGAAAATAGTGATTTTGTTTTTTAACTTCCTGGATTTCGCCCTTTGGAGTTCTGTCCTCCACCCCTGATTCTTCCAGTTTGAGTCCCTTCTGACTCAGCTGGTTTGGGTGGGTTTCTGTTTCTTGCGACTGGAAGGTATGTGATTAAGACAATGACTGCCTGTTGGCTCTTGGCTCCTCTTGATGATTTTCTCATTTGTACCCATTCTACTTGGCTGTCGGTTTTTGTTTTAATTTAACACTTGGTAGTTAGCATTGATTTTGGAGTTCAAGTCCATCCCAAAATAGGACCTGGCATCCACGTATCCTGTGTAATCCAGCCTCAGGCCCCTGGTCTGCCTTCCAGTTTTCACTTGTCACTCCTTTGCCAATGCACCGATGATTTCCATCTTTTTAAGCTTCCACAATATTGGAACTGCTAGCATCAAGGAAATGAGCAGAGGTTTGAGCGGCAGAAAGAAATGAAAGGCACATTCAGTATCTGCCTTGGTAAAAATTGAAGCCCCTGTAATGCATTCAGTCATCCTCCTTGTAGAGGACTATGCATTTAATCTCAGCTGCCTTTTAGTTTGCCCCAAGATGTGAGCTCAATTTGCTGAAGTTCTGTGAACAAATTCTCTCTTATTTACTGATATCTGTATGAAGAAGGCTGAAGATGAAGGGACAAGTTACTCGATTACCCTCCTCCTTTTCCCTCCCTCCCTCTCTCTTTCTCTGGGAAATCAGACATTTCCCTTATAGTAGGGCCATGTTGAGGCTCTAATCTAGCCATAATCAGTTCATGTAAATGGTCCTTGAGATGATTTTTAGAATATCAGGAAAGGATAGCTTTTTTTTTTCTTCCCCCAGGCAGAAGGGAAACTGGTTGTTGGGGTTTGGGAAAGGGCTGCTGGGCTTTGCTAAAATCCTGGGTACCCAGATGGGTAGCCCCTGTGCATTCTTGGGGTTACCTTCAATTCCTTTGCACACCTCTGTGGGCTTTGCTTCTCTGTGACTCTCCTTGAAGGACTCCTCTGGGCTGCTGGAGCCACCCTGGGGTCTGTCTGCAAGGAGAGCCCACATACCCCAGGGTTTCTAACAGGTGCAAGCATGTGAGAGCCCAGTTCTCTTGCCTCCAGTTGGAAGGAACTCTGTATCCCAGTGTGCACTCCAGAGATGGGATAGTAGCAGGCTTAGGCTGCCTTGCCCTGAATGTCCCTTGCTTTGGCTCATCCCCTTCCTAGTCCTTCCTGCCCTCACTCCCTTACCAGTTTCCTCTGAGAGTGCCTCCGTAGTAACATGCCACACGTTACATAAATTGCAACGTGGATCCTCATCTCAGGATTTGCTTCTGGTTCATGTTTGCTTCAGATGAACACAGGGAGAGGGTGTTGGATAGGAGTGGGTAATGGGAATAACTTAAGGTCTGGAATCTGGAAGATCTGAGATTTAATGGAATTTCTTTGTCCCACTTGTTTGTTGTGGACCCTTCTCCACATTTCTGAAATGTGCTGAGCCCCAGTTTGTGTGCCTGTGAACTGGGAAGACCATGGCCACCTTGAAAACGTGTGAGGTTGGACATGTCATACGCACGGTCCCTGGCACACTGCAAACACTCTATAGATCTTAGCTCCTGTTATTATTTGGATTGAAGTGGGTGAGACTGGAGGAAGGAGGTCATCTAGAAGTGAATTATCTAGGACGAGAAATGTTGAGCACTGGAGCAAGTGCTCCCTGCTAAGAAGTACTGTAGTTGTCATTTAGGGGTTTGGGCTGACATTAGGCTGGTGTTGTGGGTAACATTGACCTTCCACCCAGACCACCTACAATCCTTTTCATCATTTTTGTGATCTCTAATCTTTGACTTTCTTGTACTTCTGCTTCCAATAGCCATTACAGTGGCTCTTTTTTCAGAAGGCTTTCCACTCTACTGGGACTCCCCTATGTGCAAAGAGCCAGAAATATCTGAGAATTTGTATCTTGCTCCCAGGACAGCCCTGAGCTCACGACTACTGGATAGATGTGTAGATATATGAAAGCCTCACCCTCTCATCTAAGATCAGGCTGTTGGTGGGACTGACTAACACTCCAGAGCCCCTGTGGGATCAGACTGAGGTTACTGGCTGCGGGATGCGGCCTGAAGTCCCCACCCTTGCTGGCTTCCCCCTTTCTGTGTGATACGTCACCTGCTCCCTTACTGTTTCTTTCCTCCTAGAGGTATTTTCTTAATAACTCACTTATATGCAAATCCTCATGTAAGGGTATACTTCAAGGGAACCCAGTCTGAGACATCTGGTATGCACAAGTATGCCTGTGGTGGAGATTAAATTATTGCAGTGCTTTCAATTAGAAAACTGTCGGTTGTCCTAAGAGCCTGCCTGCCACCTTGGTCCTTCCCTTGGATTACCTATGCTTTCCCTTGCTAGAGGTACCTGGTAAAGGGAACTTCCAGAACCTTATACAAAAGTGTGGTCAAGTTTCCTTTCTGTCAGATTATCAGAGATTTAGTTTATTGGGCAGCCATATATGGAGTTACAGGGAAAAGCATGTGAATGTATGTGTGTGTGTGTCTGGAATTGAGAAAGGCAAGCTGGCCTAAATCCATCATTTAGTGGTGATGTTTCTTCCAGCCTCTCATAATGCTCCCCTTGTTCAATGAAACCCTCAGACACTTTGTCTGCCTGAATGTCCAGACCCAGGCCAGGGAGAAGAAAGAATTGGCTTCTGTTGGAAGTTACCACAAGACCATGAGTCCATTCAGCCTGGGGAGCACCCACGATGACCTGAGGGAGCTTCTGGGCAAGCAGGTGTTCAGGTGAAGTAGGCACAGTGAAGACACCAGCTGCCGCCTCTCTGTCAGGGAAGGCCGGCCCGCAGTGTGTGTGCTCTGTCAGGGAAGGCCGGCCCCCAGTGTGTGTGCTCTGTCAGGGAAGGCCGGCCCGCAGTGTGTGTGCTCTGTCAGGGAAGGCCGGCCCCCAGTGTGTGTGCTCTGTCAGGGAAGGCGGGCCCGCAGTGTGTGTGCTCTGTCAGGGAAGGCGGGCCCGGAGTGTGTGCTCTGTCAGGGAAGGCTGGCCCGCAGTGTGTGTGCTCTGTCAGGGAAGGCCGGCCCCCCAGTATGTGTGCTCTGTCAGGGAAGGCCGGCCCGCAGTGTGTGTGCTCTGTCAGGGAAGGCCGGCCCGCAGTGTGTGTGCTCTGTCAGGGAAGGCCGGTCTGCAGTGTGTGTGCTCTGTCAGGGAAGGCCGGTCTGCAGTGTGTGTGCTCTGTCAGGGAAGGCGGGCCCGCAGTGTGTGTGCTCTGTCAGGGAAGGCGGGCCCGGAGTGTGTGCTCTGTCAGGGAAGGCGGGCCCGGAGTGTGTGCTCTGTCAGGGAAGGCCGGCCCGCAGTGTGTGTGCTCTGTCAGGGAAGGCCGGCCCGCAGTGTGTGTGCTCTGTCAGGGAAGGCCGGCCCGGAGTGTGTCTGCTCAGGTGTTCCAGCCCATGCTCACCCTCAGAGAACCCAGTCTCGCCTGCAGTTGTCCCTCGCCACCCTCTCCTGCCCTTGTCAAAGGCTTCTCCCTCCATCCTGCCCTTCTTTCTCTCCTTCCCTCCCTGCTGGCTTTCCGTCCTGCTATTTGTGTGTGTGCAGGCGGGGGTGTGGGGGGAGAGAGATGACAAGAGTGAAGTATTGTTTTTAGATGTAATTGGGAGTTTCCTTTCCATTTAGAAAGGGAATGAATTACTCTTTACAGCCAAAGTCTTTTGTGTGTTGGGGGGAGGTAGTTAAGACAATGGAATTGTACATCCTGATTCCTGAGAAAGTTTCTTCTGTATCTGTGGGGTGATGCCAAGGGGGAATTCAGGTATGGCGAGGTTTGGAGGTCTGCGCAGACTGGATATTGAAGGGGAGGCTGCATCCTGATGGGAGAGGGGGAAGGGGAGAGACCCAGACTGTCTTTGTAGGACCCGTACGTCTAGTTGCCTGGATTTGATGCGAATGAAACACTCACTAATGTGCCAGGCATGTTTCTAAGGGTTTCTCCTCACTTAGTCCTGCAATAATCCTATTAGGAAGAGGAGCTACTATTATTCCTCCTGACTTACAGATGAAAATACTGAATCTTAGAGAGGCAAATAACTTGTCCAGCTTCCCCTTCCCACCGCCCGTCAGATGTGGCGTTATAATCAGGTGGTCTTGCTCCAGGTCTGAGCCCTGGACGTGACCTGATACAGCTTCTCCCAGTCACTGGAGGGAGTCACAGCAAGGGCAGTGGGTCTCTCTCTCTTCCATACCTCTCTTCTCCACTGGATTCTGAGCCCCTGGCAGCTGACGTCCCCAGCACCTACTGACCACTGGGCACAGGTGGGAAGTGCCAAGTGGAAGAGGACAGTGGTCGGAAGTCTGGAGGGGGCTGAGAGCTGTTGTCTCTTGCCCTTTGTGTGTCAGGCCACATATCTGTACCATGTTCAGAGTTTCAAAAGGACCAATTCCACTCAAGGAGATTCAAATTCTGTATTTGGAGTGACTTAAAAATACCAGTCAGAGTAGCCATTTTGTTGAGTACTTGGGGCTAGGTGCTGCCGAGCACCGTGCTAAGTACTTGGTGAAGCGAGTAACATGCCCAGGGTCACAACAGCTCATGTGGGAAGAGGCCAGGCTTACCTCGGGGCTGGTCTCCAGAGGACCTTGTCTTAGATACTCAGCTCTCCTGCTTCTTTAAATACATCAATAACCAGAGGCCCCAAATGCTAAAGGAACGTTCTGGACGAGGCAGAAAGACCTTGAAGCCACCTTCCCACAGTCTCCGCTATTTCCCAAAGGCAGCACCCAGACTCTCTTCCAATGAGCGGAGACTCCTGTCTCTCCACCTTCAATCCAGATGGATCACAACAGGCACAGTAGCATTTCCAGATCAAATTCCCAGGGCCTCTCTGGAAGCTCCTTCCTTGGTGTTTTGAACTGTGTTGGCAGGTAAACTCTTCATGACTGCTGATATGTCAATACCTTTGACTTGGAGCTCACTCGCCATCCTGTCCAATTCAAACGACATTTTCCCAGAGGCCATCCCCTTCTGCCCAGGGATTTTCACCTCTGTTTTCATTTTACCTCTAGTGGAGTTCTGCCCAGTGCCAAGTCTCCCAACTGTCAGTGATGCTGCATTCTCAGACAGGGTCTCTCCCGAGAGAAAGTAGACCAGCTTGGTGTTTTGTATTTGTTTTCATTTTAAGAAAAAAAAAAAGTATTTTACATAGTAGTACCTATTCATGAAAGTAACCTGTAACTAAATGTGACCTGCTGGCACCTTGCAGCACACTTTATGTAGGCTATCCCCCCTGCTCTTTACCACTCTTTGTAGTAGGCACATGGTTACCCCAGTTTTTCTTCTGTTTTTTGTTTTGTTTAGCAGGCCCAGGCTGGATTTGAACCCGCCAGTGCCAGTGCGTGGTGCTGGGCGTTGTGGTGGGCGCCTGTAGTCCCAGCTACTTGGGAGGCTGAGGCAAGAGAATCGCTTAAGCCCAAGAGCTACAGGCACCCAGTTTCCAGTTTTGCAGATGGAGCCCCAGTGACGGAGGTTGGGGTGAGAGCTAGAAAGTGACATTGCTGGAATGTGAAGCCAGGTTTTTCGGACTGGAAATCTATTCTCTGAGCTTACAGAACCAGTAGATGTTTTGAAACAGAAAATGAAAACTGATACTTCTCCTATTACCCAAAGATAATTATGGTAAGCATTTGCTTTATTTCCTTTCAATCTGTTTTTCTAAGAATTCATAGCTACTTCAATAATTTTGTTCTGTGCTTCCCCCACCGCCCACTCCACAACATACTATTTTATTATGATTTGGTTTCCATGTCATTAAATACTCCTTAATATCAATATTTTAAATGAATACATAATCTGTTTTGTCAACAGATCATAAATTATTAAATTAATTTGTTAGACATTTGGATGACATAAAAGTTTCTACTTTTGGATAAGTGATTTTTTTATTTTTTGGAGGAAGGAGTCTCACTATGTCACCCTCAGTAGACTGCTGTGGCATCACAGCTCACAGGAACCTCAAACTCTTGGGCTTAAGCAATTCTCTTTCCTCAGCCTCCCAAGTAGCTGGGACTACAGGCGCCCGCCACAACGCCCAGCTATGTTTTGGTTATAGTTGTCATTGTTGTTTAGCAGGCCCAGGCTGGATTCAAACCCGCCAGCCTGGGTATATGTGGCTGGCACCCCTACCACAGAGCTATGGGTGCCAAGCCTGGATAAGTGATTCTTAATGTAGGTTTTGACACCTCCCCCAAACATGTGGCAGTATCTGGAGACAATTTTGGTTTTTATAAATGGAGGGGCGTGGGTAGGTGTGGGAAACTGCTAAACACCCTATAATGCACAGTGCAGGTCCCCCCAGCAAGGACTGATTGTCCAGCCCCAGACTTGCTGTGGTTCAGAAGCCGCGTTCAGAGACATGCCGTCCTGATGGGCCTTCCTGTGCAAAACACCAAACATGCCCCTCTGTAGCTCTTCCATGGTTTCCTTATGGGTGGTTTCTACACTAGAAAGGGAATTAGTGACTCAGAGATTATAACCTTTGAAGGCCACGGAAACGCGTTATCAAATTGCTTTCCAGATACATAGAAATAGCTTTCTTCCAACAACAGAACCTATTTCACCTCTTCTTGTGCTAGCATAAAAAATTATTATAAACCTTTGTCAATTTAAAAAACCCCTGCTTTTGTGCTATTTTAATTGGCATTTTCTTTGATTATTAAGAAGTTGAATACCTTTTTAATATGCTTATTATTTGTATTTCATCTCCTGTGAATTATTAGTTTAGTCCCTTACCCATTTTTCTACTAAAGTTATAGAGGTTTTTAAGTGATTGGAGGGAAGGTTTTTCCCTTTCAAACTTCTTTTTCTGTATTTCATCTAGAATTCTTTTTTTTTTTTTTTTTTTTTTTGTAGAGACAGAGTCTCACCTTATGGCCCTCGGTAGAGTGCCGTGGCCTCACACAGCTCAGAGCAACCTCCAACTCCTGGGCTCAAGCGATTCTCTTGCCTCAGCCTCCCGAGTAGCTGGGACTACAGGCGCTCGCCACAACGCCCGGCTATTTTTTGGTTGCAGTTTGGCCGGGGCCGGGTTTGAACCCGCCACCCTCGGTATATGGGGCCGGCACCTTACCGACTGAGCCACAGGCGCCGCCCTTTTTCTGTATTTCAAAGGCAACCCAGAACATGCATTTTTGACTCATTCTGTGTAACTTACTAATATTGTTTAGTACGAGCTGTCTAGAGGGATGATTATGAGTTTTTTGGAGCCCGTCCCCTGTCAGATGTAGAGGTCACTGAAGGTTGATAATATTCTTTGAAGATGAAAATTCCTTTGCCAGGGTGTAAACAAACACCCCATTTTACTGAAGGGAAGGCGATTAAAGTGTCTGAAGTTTGGGGTGTGAATTAAAAACAGAACAAAGAAGTTCGAGCATGTTCTCAAACTGACAAAGCCCTCATCTCAGGCTCAGGAAAAAAGTTTTTATAATTGCTGAATAATTACTCAATTAACGTCACTCTGTTCACTGCTCTATCAGAGTGGGAAGGAAGAGAAGAAAATGAGCTGAGTCAATCTTCTCTTCGGAGGAGTTCAGAATGCCATGGTTTTGAGGGTTTCCAGGTTCTTCGATACCATCTGAGCCCACGTGTTCAAAAGCATCCACCTTGTATCACTGGTAACACCTGAGGTTATAGGTGACACTGATGGAGGCTTTCCTTTTTAATAGTTATGAATTTATTTTAATGTATGCTAGAAAAAAAGCAGCTATCATTAGCTTATCTGTTCCAGAAATTCATGAACATTATTGCCTGGGAGAATTAACATAAAACAGAAACCAATTTTTTTTAAAGTCATCTAGGTCAGACTCAGGCCTGTAATCCCAGCGCTCTGGGAGGCTGAGGTGGGATCACTTGAGCTCAGGAGTTTGATACCAGTCTGAGCAAGTGCAAGACTCCATCTTTACTAAAACAGAAAAAATTAGCTGAGCATTATGGCAGGTGCCTGCAGTCCCAGCCACTCAGGCTGAGGCAAGAGGAGGGCTTAAGCCCAAGAGTTTGAGGTTGCTGTGAGTTATGATGCCAGAGCACTCTACCCAGGGTGACAGAGTGAGACTCTGTCTCAAAAAAAAAAAAAAAGTCATCTATGCCTCAGTTGTCTAGGAGAATGTCTGGCACATAGTGAGTCCTCAACGAATATTTGTTGAATGAATGAATATAAATAAAAATATTTTAAGTAAGTAACAGTACGGGAGGTATGTAGATATTTCACAGTAACAACTGTGAAGGCCGCAGGAGGATGATACCTTTGAGAAATAGTGTTATTAGCGTCCTTATGTTCAGACAAAAAAACCAAGCCTCAGTGAAGGGAAAACTTTCCCCAAGGTCACATGATCGGAATAAGAGTCTGGTCTAGATCCCAGTTTTTCTGCCCCAGAGACCTGTGTTCTTTTAGCCATACCAAGAGGTGATATTCCATTCCCTTCTTTTCTATTGTAACTATAGTGTCAACTGGTGTCAGTCTGTCACTGTGTTTTTGGAAAATGACAAGAGGTGTCTTGCATTTTTCAAAGGGTGTGCTACCAGGGGGTAAACATTTCCTGACTGTTCCCCGCATAGTAGGCTGTAACTGAGCACGCCACATGCTTTGATTCCTCCCCTCATCTCTAAGAGGTCAGTACCAGTATTATTATCCCATTTCATAACTGGAAAAACTGAGGCATGAGAATTCTAGGGTAGTGTTGTCTGTACGGTCCATTTGGCTCTAATGCCTTGTGACTTGCTTCTCATCTTCATCTTGGATTCATAAGAAATTCATTTTTTCTTTGTGTATTTATTCTTTCTTCTCTAGAAGACATTGCACATTTCCCAGTGAGGGGTGGGTAAGAAGGCAACTGGGCCTCAGTTGGTGGTGCTGCCCTGTCCACCTCAGATATGAGGACGTCAGACACAAGGGGCTGACGTTCTCCTTGTTTCTGAGGTTAGGTTGGAAAGAACAGGGGCAGGGCAGGCTGTCTCAAGTCCCGGGAAATTACTTTTGTGTTCTCTCTGGAGGCAACAACATAGTTAATTGTGTGGACTTTGGAAGTAGATAAAACTGGCTTTGTATTTGGGGCTGCATTTTTTTTTCCCTAGTGATGTGACTTTAGGTGCATTATTCTACCTCTCTGAGCCTCAGTTTCCTTGGATAATACACCCCACGCAGGCATAAGGATGAAATAAAATAACACAGAGAGTGCCTAGGTGCTTGGTAAGTTAATTTGGGGTTTGTTCAACAACCAATTTTTAGGGTCTACTTTGTGTGCTGTTTCCAGTGCTGGTGACTCAGTAGTGGACAGAATAGACGCAGCCCCTGCTTCGTGGAGTTTACCCAGTAGTGGCCCGGGGTGGGGGCACACAGCAAGCCGGGAAACACCTGCTTACAATTTCAACTAGTATTAAGTGTAAGTTAAGAGACCAGTGTGAAGAGTCCATTTAGACCAGGCAATACCAGAGACCTTTCTGAGCAAGGAAACTTTAAGCTGAGATCTGCAAGGTGAATAGAAGGAAGCCTAGGCAATAAGAAGAATGGGAAGGATTCCAGGGAAGGGGATGGCGTCTAGAATGGCAGCCAGGCAGAAGGCATGGCCGAGATACAGAAAGAAGGGTGATGAGTTAGGGGGACCTGAACGGGGGCTAGTATGGCTGCAGCGCTATGGGGGGGAGGTGAAGTAGAGAAAATGAAATTGGATGCCCTACAGGGGTCTGTGGACCCCAGGCTAAACACCCCTGAGCTAGAGAGGTAGTCAGGGCACAGCTTACGGAGGTCCTTAGAGACCAGGGTACAGAATTGGGATCTTTCCTGATTAGAAGACACTGGTAAGTTAAGAGGATGGTGCTGGCTGCCCTGAAAACAGACTGGAGGAGCCAGGAAAACTAGTTGGAAGTCTGTTGTTGACATCCCATTGTCATCCCATTGGTGACTTACTTGGACCAGGTTGTGAGCAATGGCAATAGAGAGAAGAGGATGGATCTGGAATAAATTTTGGAGGTCATGGAGGACTCTCATGACCTCCAAATATTCTCTTTCCCCTCTCCACTGGAAGATTTTACTTCCTTACTTCACTGATGCTGGGCTTGGCCATGAGACATGTTTTGGGAAATGTAATATGGGCTGAACTGAGCAGAAGCTTTAAAAAAATTTTAGTTAAAAAAAAATTTTTTTTTTTTGTAGAGATGGAGGGGGGTCTTGCTATGTTGCCCAGGCTGTTCTCAAACTCCTGGCCTCAGCAATCCTCCGCCTCAGCCTCCTAAAGTGGTGAGGTTGCAGGTATGAGCTATGGCACCTGGCCCTGAGCAGAGGCTGTAAGAAGCCTTTCACGTGTCCCCCAGTCACCCGTGCTCCTCTTACTTGTGGTGGGAATGACGAGCCCTAGACACGTGGTGGTGGGGTGCCCCTCTAGCCTGGCTTCTGGAATGAAGAGACACATGGGACAGACCTACACTTGACCTGCATTCTGAGAATAAGCCCAGCCGAGTCAGTCAGGACTGTAGTTGACGCCTGTGGTCTTCAACACTAAGAGTTCATGGTTGTTCCTACAGCAGAAACTGAGCCTTACACACATAGAGCTGGTGTGATCTGTGGACCATGGTCAGATGTGTGATATTATGGAGTGGGAAAGTAGTGCTGTGAAGGTTGATGCCATATTTCTGGCATGGGACGCTGGGAGGATGGAGGTCCCATTTGCTAAGATTAGAAAGATCAGTACTTCATTTTTGTTCTTGTCAATATGAGATATCTGTGAGGTGCCTGAGTGGAGGTACCTGGTCCACAGATAGACATATGTGTTTTGAGCTCACAAGAAAGTTCTGGATTAAAGTTATGTGTAGAGGAATGGACACCATGCTTGCAAAGCACAGTTACTGATTCTTAGCACATTAAAAGGAAACGCTGAGAACAGGACAGTCTCCTGGCAAACCTAGAGACGTTTTGTGACTTAGGGGCAATCCCCCAGTAACTCAGTGTTCCGGAATGAGATAAGATCGGTCACTCACTAGTAAGCATGTGGTAAACATTGATGCTTAGTAGTTCTTTATGAGGGTTGTGGGGAAAGAACAGGTGAGGAAAGAGCACGTGAGGAAAGAGAACACGGCAATCCTTACGCATGCAGCCCTCGTATGTCATTACCTTAACTCTCCACACCTGTTGTGTATAACCTTAATAAACAGCCGTTGCGGAGGGGGCTTGGGGCTACCCTGCACTTAAGGTTAGCCTGCTTCTCGCAAGCTTGTACTTCTAATCCGTGTCACGCCTGGTTCCTTCCTGCGGCTACTGGCTACTGAGACCGGGGCCTTAGGAGGGGTGACAGTTATGCTTCTCCCATTTCCCACTGGTATATAAATACCATTTAAAGCCACAGGAGTGAAAATAATCATTTGGGTCAGTGTTTCTTGAACTTTAGAATATATCTGAATCTCTCAAGGATCCTGCTACCTGAATATTCTTTCCCCTCCCCTCCCTTCCTTCTTTGCTTTACTTTTCTCTTCTTTTCTTTTTTCTTTTTCTGGTTCTCTCTTCTTTTCCTTTTCTTTTCTCTTCTTCTTCCTTTTTTTCCTCCTCCTTCACCCTCTCCTTCTTCTTCCTCCTCCTTCTCTTTTTTTCCTTTTGGTACCGACCAAGTCTCACTCTTGCTGGGCTAGGGCATCATCACAGCTCACTGCAACTTCAAACTCCTGGGCCTAAGCAATCTTTATATTGCAATCTCCTCAGTAGCTGGGACTGTAGGCATGCACTACTACACTTGGCTAATGTTTCTACTTTTTGTAGAGGCAGAGTCTCATTGGCTTGCTCAGCCTGGTCTCGAACTCCTGGCCTCAAGTGATCCTCCCATCTTGCTATCCCAAAGTGCTCCAATTACAGGTATGAGCCACCAGGCCTAAGCAGATAATCATTTTCTCAGAGAAAGCAGGTGCCTTGGCCACATCAATATAGATTTTGACTCGATAGGCATCCTGTAGGACTCATGAATTTGAATGTTTAAGACGCTTCTCAGTGATTCTACGATAGGGGTTCTGTTGACAGCACTTCAAGAGACATTGGCCTAAGGAGGAACATCTCACATCCAAATAAGTGTCTTTTGAATGTTCACCTGGCATTCAGCCCGGTAGACGTGATGTGCTTGGTTTCTGAATTTCTCCTTGGTTTCTGGAGCTCCTTCCCCGGGCTTCTACCTTCCTGCTGTTAGAGTTCCTAAACCTCAGAGGATTTCTCACAGGGAGGATCATTGGATGTGTCATCTTAAAGAAAGGTTATAAGAAACATAAGATCAAATATTTGCATTTATTTCTGTGCACTTATTTATAAAGAAAAGCCCTGCTTTGGATGACCTAGTAAGCATTTTAAGTAGGCAGATTTATCTTATTTAATCATTTAAATGGTGCCTGTGCTGAGGAACTGGAGGTTGAGATGTATGTCCTGTGGTCTTGGAATTTCTGCTTTCACAATCCCTCAGTGGCGTCATTGGCCAAGGGGTGGTGGGCACACAGAGAGTGGTGCCTGTGGCTCTCACTGTGCTTCCTGAGTTGTGGTTTATGCCTGTGTTTCTGGTAATGCTGATTGCATAATTCTTTAGAAATCGAAGGAAGATGTTTAAGTGAAGTCTCCTGATGCTCAGAGAGCAGACAGCTCAAATTCTTGGATCTAGGACAAAAAGGGGTGATGTACACATGCCTCTTTTTAATTGTTGCCAAGAGCTCAAACGCTTTTTGATCAAAGTCTTAAACCAAAAGTTGCAAATGGATGGCCTCAAAGGTGGATTTGCCTGGCAGAAATGTTTGATTTGGGTTGCACAAAGCATTTTTAAAAATTCAATTAATTTCCAGCATTTAAAAACTGAATGGCTGTATGTAAAATGCAGATTTTTGGCTTCTCTCCAAAAATCTGAAGATCTGGCAATGCCAAGTCTATTTTCCCACATAATGGCAATCAGCTGGAGGTGAGTAGCAGCTGTCTCCTTTAAACAGGGCTGTATTCATCAGTTTGCTGCAGGCCTCAGCACACCCAGCTTAAGGCTTTGGCTGAGTCCTACTTACTATTTATCATCTTTTCCAGGTGTGGTTAACTTTCTCACTTTACCAGCATGGCCCCCAGCACTGCTACTTGGCTCTACACTTATGATTCTGATTCTAGTCTGGAGTTGTGCAATGCTCAACTGTACAACTGAACTCAGCAGTCCTTAACTTGGGGATCTGTGGGCCTGAGGGTCTTTGGATGTGTCTCAGGATCTTGTAGTTAAAGGAGGGCCCTGAGCAACGGCCTTTAAGGGATCTTCATTCACTTATCTTTACTTCAAACAGAATAGCTTCCTTTGGGTCTGGTATTTTGGAATGCTGAATAATAATTTGATTTTGAAAAAGAAAAGTTTTGTGGCTAAGAAAATTTGAAAAAATATGGCTGCCAAAATTAGCTTTATGTAAGGCACCCAATGCTGAGTCCTCTGGGGGTAAAACTATGCAGCTTACATGTAACTGGCTTCTGCATCCTCTACTGCCAAATCCTTAACTTAGAATTTGTTTTAATCAGTATAATTTACATACAGTGAAGCACACGTATCTTAAATGTGCAATTCCATGACTTTTGACAGATGCATATAACCCTACAATCAGCTCCTCTATCAAGATGAACATTTCCATTACCTTCACAATTCCCTTATGCCCCTTCAACCTCAGCCCCCTCACCTCTACAAATACAATCACTACTCTGTTTCCTTTCACCACCGAGCAGTTTTACATGCTCTTGAACATGCCATGAATGGAATCACATATATAGTCTTTTGTGCTGGGCTTCTTTGTGCTTAGCAGGACATCTTTTTTGTGCTTCTTATTTTTTTATTGCAGTAGATTTAGGGGGCACAAGTTGGATTCCTTCATGTGTACATTGTAAATATATGGTGCAATCTGGACTTTTAGTGTCCCCATCACCCAGATGGTGTACTTTGTACCCCATAGGTGCGTTTTCATCCCTATCTCTTCCCACCGTCCACCCTTTTGAGTCTCCCAAGTCCGTTTTACCACTCTCTGTGCCCTCGTGTTGTTACAGCTCAGCTCCCACTTATAAGTGAGAACATTCAGCCTTTATAATATTTCTCTGTTCTTGGGTTACTCCCCTTAGGATAATGGCTTCAGATTTTATCCATGTTGCTGTAAAAGACATGATTTCATCCTTCTTATGGCTGTGTGGTACTCCATGGTGAATATAGACCACATTTTCTTTAACCTCTCATTAGCTGATGTGCACCTAGGTTGATTCTGTATCTTTGCAATTGTGAATTTTGCTGCAATAAAACATATGAGTACAGGTATCTTTTTGATGTAATGATTTCTTTTCCACTAGGTACGTACCCAGTAGTGGGATTGCAGGTTTGAAGGGTAGATCTACTTATAGTTCTTTGAGAAATCTCTGTACTGATTTCCATAGAGATTGTTCTAATTTACATTTTTACCAACAGGATGTAAGTTTTCCTCTTTCACCACATCTGTGCCAGCATGTACTGTTTTGCCCTTATAATTGGAGTAAGATGGTATCTCATTGTGGTTTTAAATTGCCATTTATATATCTTCTTTTGCAAAATGCCTGTTCTTGTGATTTGCCTATTTTATAATTTTTTTTGAGTTGTTTGAGTTCATTGTAGATTTTGGACATTAGTTCTTTGTCAGATACATAGTTTGTGACTGTTTTCTCTTATTCTGTAGTTCGTCTATTTACCATTTGATTATTTCTTTTGCTGAACAGAAACGATTTAGTTTAAGTCGCACTTGCCTATTTGGCATAACATCTTTGTCATTTATCCATGTTGTGTGGGTTAGTAATTAATTCCTTTGTATTGCTGGGTAGTAGTATGTTGTATAACACAAAGTATTTGTATGTTCTGCTGGTGATGACATTTGGGTTGGTTCTGGGTTAAGCTTAACTTGGAAGTTGAGGTCTATCATCATCTGAGCCTGATATCCCAAGGCACTCGCTCGGGCTTTGCCAAATCCTCTTCCCGTGGTTCCTCACTTAGGGTCTTGTCAAAGGTCTTTCACGTTCTTGTGCACCTGTTTATACGTGACTTGTTCCCCGGGTGTGCCTCGACAGTCATTGACCTAACAAGCTTACATGCGGCCTTCTTGCCCAGATTCATTGTGCTTGATTATATCTCTGCCAGTAGATGAAAAAATTATGGACTGGGTCCTTGTTTTATTCATTTTTGTGTACCTAATCCATGTACCTGCGACACAGTAATGGTCAAAACATATTTTTTGAGTTAATTCCTGTGTCCTGCTATCTGAACACCATATTTTCTTAGAGCCAACTATGCCTGGTTGGTGAATTATGCTTCATGTTCCTCTCTGATAGTAAGAGGAACAAATAGGGAAGCCGGTGCACTCTAGCCAGAAGGGGCTATGAATTAGTTAGGGCAAGCTATTCTGCTTCAGGAAAATAGGTACTAAAAGTTTAATGTCTCAAAGACAACAGACATTCATTTCTTGCTTTTGTGACACATCAAGGCCGGGCTTTTTTGTTGGTGAACAGTTAGTCTCCATGTGGAATATGGCTCAGGCTTCTTCGGGTATGTGATTGTGCCTTCCCTGGGGTCAAGGTTCATAGACTTTCTTTATATTCAAGATGTCTCTTAATGTCTTTCATAGCATCTATGTTAACAAAATATCTTATTTTTAAGCAGTTAAGTTTAAAAAACCTAATGAGTATTTATGTCTCAACAATTCAATGCCTACATTGATCTTCCTGGTGTGCAATTGATTCTCATTATTCATGGTATATATGTTCTCTAAGGTTACCACAAACAGTGAATTATTGAACCAGAATCATGCTCCCGGGGGAAGTATAGGGGTTCGTTCCTGTGAGCCTTTGGTCAGAACATTTTTGCCAGTGAATCAATATGTAACCTGGCTTTATATGTGTTTCTGTTTAAAGATACCTTATTTAATATATATTCTCAATTCATAAACCCTGAAAACATGGCCAACAGCAATATAACTTGTGCCTGAACAAAGCTTATCTGACATACACATATATATGTTTTTTGTAAGATACAGCACTGTCAGGCGGCACCTGTGGCTCAGTGGGTAGGACACCGGCCCCATATACCGAGGGTGGCAGGTTCAAACCTGGCCCCAGCCAAACTGCAACAAAAAAATAGCTGGGTGTTGTGGTGGGTGCCTGTAGTCTCAGCTGCTTGGGAGGCTAAGGCAAGAGAATCGCCTAAGCCCAAGAGCTGGAGGTTGCTGTGAGCTGTGATGTCATAGCACTCTACCAAGGGCGACTAAGTGAGACTCTGTCTCTTAAAAAAAAAAAAAAAAAAAAAAAAAAGATATAGCATAGTTTTCTTGTGCTTAGAAATACCAAGCAGCATTTCAGCATTATTCTCAGGGGCTGTTTTAAACAGCAGAATCACAACAAAAGGACAAAAATGCAGAAAATGAGAGACTAACAGGGTTCCTCAAACTGCAGCCCGCAGGCCACATGAGGTGATGTGATTGTATTTGTTCCCATTTTGTTTTTTGACTTCAAAATAAGATATGTGCAAAGTACATAGGAATTTGTTCATAGTTTTTTTTTTTAAACCATAATCTGGCCCTCCAATGGTCTGAGGGACAGTGAACTGGCCCCCTGTTTAAAAAGTTTGAGGATCCCTGATACTAGACCATGAAAAGGGTGCTTGTTTACACTAGAACAAGCGGGACTCCTTGTTCGGTCTCAGCTGGGAATGGGCATGGTAAGTGACTCATATTTTTTGTTACTCTGCATATGTTCATGAGTGACCATGAAAGCATCACAAATATTGATTTTGGGTTACAACTAAATTTTAGTGGTAGGTAAATTCACAAGTACAGACTCTATAAATAATGAGGATCTAGGATACTTACTTTTTATCCCATCAACTGCCAATACCCAGCTTTGCAAATGATTTGACATCATTGAAAATAACCTAGTGATTAATATGCAATCTTGAGTTGTCTTGAGCTAGTAGTTTACATGGGGCCTGATATATGTTGCTGTACATTCCTCAAAAATTTAAAATTTTCTGTGGCATCAGAGTGAGTTTGCTGTGATGCTCTGACAGGGTAGCTTTGGCATCCAGTTTGAGAACTATGGTAGTGGTGCCTTCAGCTTACCTCTCAAGGTCCTTGTCCAACATCCCTTCCTTTCATGTTCCATTGACCAGAACTGGTCACACAACCACACACAGTGCAATGGAGGCTGGGAAATGGAGTCCAGTATGTGCCCAGGAAGAAGAGAAATGGATTTTAGTGAGTAGCCCAAATAGTCTACCATTGGCCTTGAACTTCTCATCTGTTGGGAATAATAATTTGACTTCCTTATATTTTTGTCTCATGGTAAGTCTCTTTTGTACATAAAGATTATTTCATCCTCATGACCATACTGTGAAGTAGGGATTCTTAAGCCTGACTTATCAGCAGCCATTCAAACCAAAGTTTAGGAATCAGATGTTCTTGGAACCAAATTCTGCTTCCTCTAGTTCTAGCTTGGTGACTGTGGACAGGCAGGTGCACTTTTTGAGGCCTGATTTCTTCATCTCTAAAATGGGGTATCTTAGTTTAAGGACACTGCAATGCCTCAGTTAGAGATTTTGTGCAAGGGAGATGTCCTGGGGAGAACCCCTTAAGGGAACATGGAGGGCAGGCTAGGGAAGGGGAGAATAAACAATGATATGGTTTTCATAGTCAGTTAGTCCCTATCCTCACAGTGCTTTCCTCAGCCTGATCCTGTGCATGGCTCTGGAGTGAGGATTACACCCCAGTTTCTTCCACTTTGAGGCAAGGAACAAAGCTCTTGCATCTTCACATCTAGCCAGACACTGGGTCTGGTGTACTCCAGACTAGAAGAAGCAACTCCCTGGATCATCTGGGCAAGGTGGCTCTCATGGCCAAGGATGATCACAAGGGTCAGTTATTAGCAGCCATGGCAACCACAGCCCTGGGCAAAAGGAGGGGGGTCCCCTGACAGAGTCTGCCAGGAGGTTGTAGGAGATGCCACATGGGAATGGTTCACCAGAGCTGGTGCATAGTAAGCATTCCAAAAATGAGTAGCTACACAATTTGCTTTTGTGCATTTTAAGTCAAAGTTCTAAGTGTGGCTTTCACCTAGTGTACCCCCATAATATTCTGTATTAAAAAAAAAACAAAACAAATATGAGTAGCTGCCATTGTTATTGTTACGACTCTTCCTTATTCCATTAGCATCTAAACTCAGACATTTGGAAGGCTCAAATTTCAAAAATAAAGCTTTTTCCTGGACATTTGGAATATAAAAGTAGCCAGAGAGGTGTCAGGCAACTACTCTCATGTTGGGTTGCTTCTTTTTGAGACGGGAACTCCTTGCTGGCTGGTGTGCATGGCCCAGACTCCAGGTGGCCACACTGAATGGGAGTGGGTGGGGTCCAGAGATCTGCTTCTTGTCCTGGGCTGGACTCCTCTCCAATGGCCAGTCCTGAGGGCCATTGGCTAAGGATGGAGGAGGCCTTCATGCTGCTCCTGTGGTTCTTTCCCCCTTTCCTGAAACCCCCTGCATGGTAGATGCTTTCACCCAGGCCTTTGGTTCTGAATTTTGACTTCACAAAGAATCTCCTCTAAAGCATCTACAAATGCAATAACCCAAACTAATCTGTGGTAGAAAAATAATCAAGGCAGTGCTTGATTCTGGGAAATGGGTATGTGAATTGACTGAAAAGTGGCATGAGCAATCTTTCTGGGGCAATGCTAATGTCCTGTGTCTTGATAGAGATTGTGGTCATATGGGCGTATGCAGTGTTGAAGACATAAAATAGTATTAAAATTAGTGCATTACTCCTAGATACATTTTATCTCAGAAAACAACATAAACAGATATTGAACTCCAGTTAATGATATGATAACGTATTTAGGGGAAATATACTGATATCTGCAATTTACTTTAAAATACATAAAAATTAATAAGGCTTGGTGGGTGGGTAGAGGGATGATAGATGGATAAATACGGGGAAAAGAAAGAAAGACATAATGTTAAATGTGGATTGTGGGGTATGTGAGTGTTCACTATACAATTCTTTCAACTTTTGTATGTACTCAAAAATTTTCATAGTAAAAATACAAATGCCCAGAGTTTTCCCTAAGAAAATTGGCTGGGGTTAGGGCCTGAGCATCTGTGTGTTGTAAAGCTCCCTGGTGGTTGAAAACCACTGACCTGACTTAGATTAATATTACACCATTTGTGCTTTATAAAATGCCTACGATATAAAAGATCTTGTTTTGTTCTCACAGATGTCTGGATGATCAGAGAGGTGTCACATGTTTAATGTCGTATGGCTATTAAGTGGCAGAGCCAGGTTTGTAAACACCACACTCTGTATCTCTAAACAGTGACCTTTCATGGATCCCTTAATATGTGCCAGGAGTGGTAATAAGCCATTTTACAGACTCTCCTGCACCCATCCTAGGAGTTAGTCACCATTATCTTCATTGTCCCTCTGCAAGGCCTCCAGGAGGTTAAGTCACTTAACTGGGCAATTGTTCGGTTGATAAAAAGCCATGTGCCAGACACTGTACTCAGAGCTGGTTCATAGTTAGTTGGTTCCTATCCTCACGGTGCTTATATTCTAGTCAAAAGGTGGGCTCAAACATACATTGTCAACTAAGTGCAGTAAAACCTCCATAGGTGACCCCCTCCCTAGACCGACCACCTCCTTAAGTTGACCTAATTAATTTTAATAGACCGGACATGCACCACGTGTACCTAATGGAAGTGCCTCAAGTTTACCAGCTGATTACAGTGCTTTGGGTGGTCCACTTACAGAGGTTCTACTGTATTTAATTACAATTATGATATATGCTGCAGAAACAGAGGGTGCTAGGAATGCATCTAAGAGAGGTACTAGATTACGCTTTGGGGATGGAGAAGGCTGTCAAAGCTCTAAGAAGATGCACTGAGCTGAGACCTGAAGGAACAGTTAGCACTGGCGACATTCCTATGGGAGGGAACAACAGGTGCAGAAACTTTGAAGTGGGAATGATTTTGGGGATAAAAGGCCAGCCTGGCTGAAACAGGGTCAGTGAGGGGAAGGCTGGTGCAAAGGGTCTAGAGCAGCAGGGAAGGGACGCATGGTTTCTAGCTGGGGAAAACATATTCCATTTTGCTCTGGGTAGAAACTGGCCAAGTCCAGATTTAGACTGGACCTGTCTGCCCTCAAAGACTTTGTTCTACTCCCTTACACGGTTTCCTGAGTTTGATAGGATTCATTCCAAACTTTTCAAACGCTGGTGTATTTCCAAGCATTAGTTGTTTGAGCCATGTACAAAAACCCAACCTGCTCAATTGGCATGAGAACATTTCTCTCTGTTATAGGGCAGAAGACATCAAACCAACTTGCAACCACCACTAACAACAAGTGATAACCAGAATGTTCTGTGTGGCAGGACTAGCTAGTGGGCACTGGGTAAGCTGTGTGCTGGCCATGCTTTCTTTGTGACTTCTCTCCCTGGGAGAGAGCAGGAACTAGGCAGGAAGGGGCGGTCAGGTGGAGGTTTGGGCGTGGTCTTGGCCCTCTGACTCATCTCCTGCAGGCTTAAGAAGATGCTTGAGAAGGGGACTGCAGGAGATGAAGGTGGGTCTCTCCTTAAGCCTCCCTCAAAGGAGATATAGAACAAAGTCCAGCTTTTGACAGATTTGAAAGGGTCCCCAGTGACCAAACTGTCAATTTTAGAGAGATCTGGAGGATGGATATGATGTAGTTAAAGCTCAACAGTGAGTTTTTGGCAGTTCAGGAAAAAGAAGCCTGGCTGCCTGAGGACCGGTCAGCGAGTTGTGTATCTCCAAAGCCGCAGTCAATGGTGAGAGCACGGGGTAGACCAGTTCATGCTATCTTTCTGGGTTAATGAAAGGAGTTTTGATTTTATTCTAAGACCCTTGAGAAACCACTAGAAGTCTTCATATAGGGGAAGTGATTTGATCAGATTTACATTTTACAAAGAGATCCCAGATGCTTGGTGTAGAGTGGATTGGTGCAGTCAGCCGGGTGGGACGTCATGGTGATTGAGCCTAGTGTGCAATGGACTAGAGGTTAAAAAATAAATGGGTTCAAGAAATATATAGAGATGTGATTGAGAGAGAACACTGGCTGTATTTCAGTGATGAAGATGGGAGAGACAGTTATGAAAGTGTCCCCTGGGATTTCGGGGCTGAGCAGTTAAGACCCAGGGAGGGAGGGCGTCGTTTCCGAGATGAAGGGGACCGGTGTAAGGGAAGAGGGGATCACTAGCTCATTATGAGGCACTGTTACATTTGGGATGCTTGGGAGACATCCAAATACAGATGCCAAGTTAGCTGCTGCATCTAGGAGTCTGGAGTTCAGAGGAGAGATTGTTGCTGGAGATTTAAGTTCAGGAGTTTTGGAGAATAATAAGACTGAGGAAACCAGCTGCTGGAAGTGTAGGAGGAGAAGAGGCTGGGGTGTGGGTGAAGGACAAGCAGAGTTGATGAAACACCTGCTGTCTGGCGGTCATATCACAAACACCATATAGATGGATGTCCAGTTTACTGACGCAGAAAATGAGGCTCAGGGAAGTTATGTCACTTGCTGAAGAGGTGGGAGTTAGGTCCAGGTCTCTCCCTGTTCTGTTTCTGGAAAGTGAGCATTTTCTGCTCAGGGGTTCCCATGTGGGTCCAGGGATTGACTCCTACTGGGAAAATCTGAGTAGTTCCTCATCCCTGCCTCCCTCACGCAGGCCAGTGGGACCTTCTGGTTGGCTAGGTCTGGGGCATGTTCCACCTGCCAAGACCTGGAACTTGACACTGCTGTTAGACACATCCAACCCCACGTCTGGAGAGCAGGGATGAGGAAGGGTTGTTACCAGAAGAAGCAAGAGTGGATACTGGTGAGGACAAAGAGCTGGTGTTCACAGCAGACAGACGCTGCTTCTGGGACACTAGCATTCCAGGGACTGTTGCCTGTTTGGAAAGACATTGCTGCCACATGGTGGTTCTTGGGTGACCTTGGTGTATGAACGGGGGAAGGTCTGAAGTAATGGGAGGCTCTTATGTAACAGAATTGAGCACAGAATGTTGGAGTCCTTTTTGATTGCAAAGTCCCTCACAAAGGCAATTGTGTCCCTGCAGCTCAGGCTGCAGGTGGACAGTGAAGTGCATGCACATAGCACATACACACACACACACAGATATACATGTGCACATATACACACACAGATATACACGCACACATATACACACACAGATATACATGCACACATATACACAGATATACATGCACACACATACACACAGATATACATGCACACATACATACAGATATACACGCACACATATACACACAGATATACATGCACACATACACACAGATATACATGCACACACATACACACACAGATATACACACACCCATATACACACACAGATGTATATGCACACATACACACAGATATACATGCACACACATACACACAGATATACACGCACCCATACACACACACAGATGTACATGCACACATACACATAGATATACATGCACACATACACACAGATATACATGCACACATACATACAGATATACACGCACACATATACGCACACAGATATACATGCACACATACGCACAGATATACATGCACACATACACACACAGATATACACACACCCATATACACACACAGATGTACATGCACACATACACACAGATATACACGCACCCATATACACACACAGATGTACACGCACCCATATACACACACAGATGTACATGCACACATACACACATATATACATGCACACATACACACAGATGTACATGCACACATACACACAGATATACATGCACACATACACACAGATGTACATGCACACATACACACAGATATACATGCACACACATACACACACAGATGTACATGCACACATACACACAGATATACATGCACACACATACACACAGATATACATGCACCCATATACACACACAGATATACATGCACACATACACACAGATATACACACACACATACACACACAGATATACACGCACCCATATACACACACAGATATACATGCACACATACACACAGATATACACGCACACACATACACACACAGATATACACGCACACATATACACACACAGATATACATGCACACACACACACACATATATACATGCACACATACACACAGATATACATGCACACACATACACACACAGATATACACGCACACATATACACACACCGATATACATGCACACATACATATGCACACATACACATACACATGCACACACTCTGAGAGGCAGGCAGTGAAGTGCATGCACACAGCACACACGCACACACTCTGAGAGGCTGACTGCAGAAGGACAGTGAAGTGCATGCACACACACAGATACACGCACACACACGCACACTCTGAGAGGCTGACCGCAGATGGGCTTTTATTAGCTACCATATCACCTGTGCAAAGACAAGACTCACATTAAATATTTCCATGATTTGAAGGAAAGAAAAAATATGCCCACTAGACTCTTTTCTTCCTCCCCAGAGGAGGGGCCGGTGTGACCTAAGCAACCTGGGTGGCTGTGTTTTCTCTAAGCCCCTGTCCCTTGGTTTGTTCCCTAAACCTGAAATGGGAGATGTGAATCCACAAGCCATTGGGGGTGGGGGGGAGGAGAGAGAGAGGATACGAATCTGGAGAGAAGAGAAAGGTCTCCCTCCACTGCCACCTGTCCCCTACCAGCCAGCCTGGGACACTTGGTCAGTATCTATTGAGCACTTTCTCTGTCACTCCAATTTGAGGGCAAGGAGGATGCCACTAAAGCAACACACAGAGACTGTGTCCTCGGGGACTTTGTAAATTGCGTGGGGCATCATTCATTCACCTATCATCCATCTGACATGTTTTCACCTGTGTCATTTGTCTTTGTATGGCCAGTGTTTTGCATGATGCCCGGCGGCTCACACTATGTGCTTGGTAAATAAATACTTGTTGGATGGGCAAGTGAGGGAGGAAATGAGAAAAGGAACTGTACCAGGCACCATGGTGAGACGACTGGGGACCTGCCCTCGGAAGCTCACAGGCCATAAGGAGGACAGGGGTGGCTGCTGCTGATTGTGATGATGCACGTCCCCTGGCCTCTGTGCTACACTGCACGTTGTAGCATTGCTGCACTCTCTGGTCTTTGAGACTCACCCCTCCCTTGTTTTTCACGCTCTACTTTTTCCTCTGGAGAAAGATTTCTTCCACCTCTGACCTTGTGGCTCAGGCACCTTTATTCCAGCCTGTCCTCTCTGTGGGGTCTTGGGCTGTTTTTCTGTACCCTTCATATTTTCTGCACACTTGCTGTCTTGGAGTTCTGTCGATGCTGATGGACCCCCAACTCATTTGCTCATTAAATTAATATGGAGTGTTACTTGCCTATTCCAGAGGCTAGAGATAAAAAGATGAACACCACAGACTCAGTCTTTGTGCCCAAAGAACTTTACCCTTCACGCTAAACTCTCTTTATCTCCAGACTCATGTAGCCACGTGTGTACTGGACATTCTGTTTGATGTCCAAAAGGACATTCATCATCTCTCCCTCCAAGTCTGTCCCTTCCTCCTGCTCTGCCTCCAGCAGATGGCTCTTCCAGTGCCCCAAACCAGAGACTGGGGACTCCCCCTGGACTCCCGCCTTTCTCTTCCCCATCCTTCCACCTGCATAGGTCCCCAGTCCTGCAGTTCCACACATCACTTGTCTCCCAGATCAGCCTCCTCCTCCCCATCTTCCTGGCCCAAGTGATCTTTATTTCTTGTCTGTATTTATTGCTGTGGCTGCCATATTGGTCTCCCTCCCAATTTACCTCTCCACTATAGACAGAAAAATTCAAGATTCCAATTGCATCCCATTTTTCCATTGCTGGAAAACCTGAGGGCCTCCCATTGTCTTGGGGTGAGAACCCCAGAGTTTTACGCAGCCTACGGGGCCCATCACAACTCATGCCCCTCTGCCTGACTCCCCAGCCTCAGCTCCCGCGTGGCCCATGGGGCTGTGCACAGTTCCTACATGGGCTTGTCTGTGCCAGTCTGCAACCCTTTGCCCACCCCAGCCTTTCCTCTGTGCAGCTGAGTTTTACACCTCCCCTGTGGAGAACTGGCCTTTCTACCTCTCACACCTCTCCTGTACCCATTCCTCTACTCCAGCCATTTTGATTGCATATACTTGTTGGCATTTTTTCCTTTTTCTATCCCACAGTGGTAGGAACAGTGCTTTAGTATTCCCAGTGCCCGGCCCTGGCAGGTGACTGTAGCAGACACAGCTGGCATCCTGCCTCATTCCTTCTGCTTTCCTGTATCAGTTGCAGGCTTCCTACCACCAGTCCCTGGGACTACTCTGCCTGAGAGTTTTCTCTGGCTACAAGAGCTTGCTTGGGATATGAATGGGGAAGAACAGAGTGCCAGGGAGTTAATGCTCTAGGGATAAGCAATACTTTAAAAATAACGTTAAAGAAGATTCGACATTGGTAGATTAAAACCCCAGCTTCCTTATTCCTCAAGTGGGACAACTCTGGGATGTTTCTTAACGTCTTCCCCCAGAGGTTCCCCATGTGAGTCTGCCCCAGTGTGATGGTGGAAGCCTGTTTATTAGCATGCTCTTCCCCCATGGCGTGTCCTCACTCCCATATTGGGGCTTTCTGGGATCATCTCCCAAACTGTATCCAAATGTTTATCTCAGTATCTGCTTCTGTGTGAACTCAACTAAGATTGTGTCCTAAGAAACATTGATGACTAACCAAGTGTTACACCATGACTGTAAAATATCATAAAACAGCAGGTGAGTAACTTGAGACACTGTGTCACGGCGAGTCAGCAATTCTCAAATCTCTGCCAGTCAGAGGGGAAGGACCCCAACAAAGACAGTGAGTACGAAAGCTGACGTGTAGCGAACATTTAGTATGCTCCAGGCTCTGCTCTGAGAAGAACATGTACGAGGGCAAACAATTAAGTTTGAGAACTCATCCTAGAAAAAGTGCTCTATACCTCATGGCTGAATGTCACAGGGTCACCTTCACAGTTCTCTCCTTGGTAAGCTGTGCACACCATACCAAGGCCTAGTCTACCCTTCAGAGCAGTTTTGGAACTCTCTTCCTGGAATGACCATCAGAGTTCTTGTCATACAAGGTCTGACAATGAAGTCCGTGAACTCATCCTAGGAAAAGTGCCATATACTCATTGCTGAGTATCACAAGGGTCACCAGATGGCCAAGGGGAGTACTTTGCAGGTAATGGTAGTGATATCGAGCAATGAGGCAAAGTACATAGCACTTTGTTTAGGATGTGTTTGCAAACTTAACTGCCTGAACTTGGATGTATACATGTATGTATGTTTTTTTTTTTCCCTTATTTAAACATCTCAACAACTCATAGTGGGGGGGGGGGAACCACAATCCTACTTCATAAACAAAGAAGTGAAGCACAGGGCATAGAAAGTTGAGCCTAGGTCTTTTTAGCTGCAGGTGGAGGAGCTGGGACTTGGCTCCAGGCAGTCTGGCCCCACCATGGCCTTATCTTGGTGGTGGTGAGATTTCATTTGGGCCTTGAATGATGGGAAGGGGCTGTGAAGAACATTTCAGACTGGTAGGTCAGGAGTAGCAAAGACACAGGTGAGGATACATCTGCCTTGGTTGGGATCACAGGTAGGGAAGATTCTGGATTTGCAGGAAGATGTGCATTGTGTACCCATCTCATTTCTCCTAATTTTCCCTGCCCTAACCCACTTACAGCTCCGAGGAGATGTGGGGAAGGTGAAAGGGCCAATAGCTGGAACCGGAAGCCTCCAAGGAATCTGGCTGCAGTGAATACAGCAGCACATTCTCCACTCTGGCTTTACTTATTTGCAGTCAGAGTTTGGCAGAGTTTTAGACATGCACTGAAACTCAGACTCAAAAATCAAAGAATCCTAAAGCCTCATGTTCCAGGTTGCAAACTCAGATGCTTGCAAGTGCCCAGAAGCTAACACTGAGCAGGAAAATGCCCAGGTGTGAGATGGTAAACAGCAGCCCCGATGCCCTGCCTGGGGAGACAGGTGACTCCCAACACATCACTGCCTGAAGGAGACAGGTGACGCCCAGCCCATCACTGCCTGGGGGAGACAGGTGACGCCCAGCCCATCACTGCCTGGGGGAGACAGGTGACGCCTAGCCCTTCACTGCCTGGGGGAGACAGGTGATTCCCAGCCCATTACTGCCTGGCAGAGCAGGTGATGCCCAGCCCATCACTGCCTGAGGGAGACAGGTGATGCCCAGCCCATCACTGCCTGAGGGAGACAGGTAATGCCCAGCCCATCACTGCCTGCTGGAACTGGCAGCCCAGTATGGGCTCTTTTTCCCTTCTTTAAAAAAAGAAAAGCCAGAACTTTAATTTTTAAAAGATGAAACATCCAAACTTTTAAATATTGTCAATAAATTAAGAAAAATCACATTGCAGGCTGGCATTGGGGCCATCGAACAAAATGCATCGGTGGGTCAAACTTGGTTCCCAACCCCTATGCTAAGCCCTTCACCCTGGACAATGGAATATTGTACTTAAAGCAATAGAATCTTGGAGGTAGAGAATCTTAGCTTCAGAATCATCAGCATCAGATGTTCTTGGACTTCAGACTGTCTCTTTAGACAGGACACTTGGCACCTTGAATGACTAAAATAATAGGCACAGAACTTTAGCTGAGATCTCACAGGCATGGGTGATACATACAGCAAATCCAAAGCGGCAGGATTATGGGTCTTTCCTCATGACCCTCTGAGATCTCAAAGGTGAGCCTTGTTGGAATCAGGCTCCCTCTGGTCCAGTGTCTGGCTTTTACAAAATGCTAGTTGAATAAATATGTATACCAAGTCTCTGCTTGAATGACATTCCCCCTCTCTGATATTCTTGTTAATGTCTTTCAAAAATATTTTTATTGAGCACCTACTATGGGCAGCAGTAAGCTAGAGAGACAAAGACCCTATTGTAATGTGGACAGAGATCCTTTCCAAGGAAAAATGATACAGAATGAACCTGCAGACTGTGACGCTGGGGAGAAGTGAGGGGGCTAATTGCAGACAGGTGTTTGGGTGGCCCTCTCTGAAGAGGTGACCTTTGAGAGCAGAACCGACTGGTGAGGAGGAGTCAAGCATGGGGAGATGGGGAACAAGAGGTCCAGCAGAGGGGACAGAGGGTGTAATGGCCCTGAGGCTGGGGCAAGCTCATAAGATTGGGCTGCATGGATGAGGCCCACCGGGGTGGCTGAGGCACCGACAGTGGAGGGAGAAGTGGGGAGACGAGACCAGACAGTTGGACCAGGGTGCACCCTCTCCTCATTTTGTGTAAATAATGAGAAACTTTTGGCATATCGGTGTTGAATTTAGCCAGCTACCTGGACACATTGTACGTAAGTGCTCGCTGAGTATTTTGGAGGAAATAATCAGGTCTCAGGGAATGAGGTGCTGCCTGGGGCT
The DNA here is from genome assembly GCF_027406575.1 of Nycticebus coucang. Lineage (NCBI taxonomy): Eukaryota > Metazoa > Chordata > Mammalia > Primates > Lorisidae > Nycticebus > Nycticebus coucang. The sequence continues at coordinate 110,347,832 of NC_069791.1, forward strand.
TAGCACTGCCTTTAGCCGCAGCACCACAGAGGGTCTGCAGCTGAACTTCCTACTTACACCACTCGCCCATCACTACTGCCTTGTGACAGCCCCTCCTCCCGAGTCCTGCAGTGCTGGGTCCTGTGTCACCATCAGCCACGGCCAGACGGGTAAGAGAGACAACTTTCAAAAGGGTGTGTGAGTGCTGTGACAGCCGCCGTGCTTTCTATCTCCATGGTACCCAGGCAGGGGGACAATCTAATTAGGCTATTTTCAGCATCCCAGAGGGAGGGGGGTGAGGGAGACAGGCAGAAGGGGACCTGTCTTTCCCGCTGCCTCTCTCTCTTTCTCTCTCTGTCTCTCCCTCTCTCTTTATCCCTCTTCCTCTCTGAAGCTATTATTGATTAAGCAGTCAGGGCCCAAGGAGGCAGGACCTTTCTGCGATCTGTGCTGGGATCAGAGGAGGCTTTCTGGCAATGCAGTGGGCCCTGTGAGCAGCACTGGGGACCCCAGGGCTGGCAGGCTTCCAAGTGCCTGGTGCTAATGAGCTCAGAAGCCCCCAGCTTGGACCAGAGCATGTCCTCTGCTGGGGCTGGCTGCCTCTAGCTTCCCCTAGAATGAGAGGCCCAGAGACAAGGATGCTGGCAGCCCTTTGTTCCTTAGCCTGGGGCCTGTGTTGGCCTTTGGGGCATTTGCCTGTGATACTCAGAGCCATGGAAGGAAACCGAGCTTTAATGTGCTTGGGAGCGTATGGCCAGTGCCTCCCGGAAGTGACTCATGGCTATAAACTCAGTGGAAACCACTTGACTCTAAGTTCCAAAGGGCCAGGGATCATGTCCAATTTGCTCCCTGCTTCTGGATCTTTCTAGGTGCTAAATATTTATTCATCATATATTCTGAGCCTGTCAGAAAGCCTTTAACCCGTGAAGTTCCACATTCCCATCCCTTTCTTGGCTCCTGCTTTTGTTTGAGCGTGCTGGATCTGGATCTTGAATTGGCCAAATGAGGTTGGAAAATAATCGCTACCATTCACACCATTACTATACTTAGGAATTGTGTCAGGTGATGCATGTTTAACCCTCATCACAACTCAATGAAGTAGGGACTTCCATTATACCCATTTTATGGGTGAGGAAACTGAGGCATGGAGAGGTTAAAGCAATGATTTTCAACCATGTGATATGAGAGGTTCTTAGGTATGCCATGACAAATTTTAAAGATCATAAATTAAATTATTTTCAAAAGAAGTTCCAAGCACAGTAGTACATTCTTTTTTAAATTTTTTATCAACATAATTTAAAAAAATGAGCATGTATTTAGGGTTTTATTCAATTCATTAAATAATAAGAGAAACAATAAGTTACATTTAAGACACACACACAGGAAGTTTAAAGAACACTTGAGAAACTGGATTAAATACAAAACTGCTTAATGTCCTGCACTTGGAGCTATTTTCTTTTCTATCAAAATAAATTACTTCTCTTCTAGACGAAAATCTATAGGTTAAATTCTACACCTACAGAGTTGTGATACAACCTAGTGAATATGTAATAAATAAAAAATAAAGCTCAGAACAGCAATGAGAGAACACCTAGGAATTTCTTCTGCCCATTTCAGTGTTTCAGATGTTGATCAACATAAATGTGGCATAGAAGTTTTTATAGGTTCAAGTGTGCCACGAGATAAAAAAGGTTGAAAAACCGTGGGTTAAAGGAACGTGTGCCCAAGATAACACAGCTGGTGTCAGAGTGGAGATCAAAACCTAGGTTTGCCTGGCTGCAGAGCCATCCAATGTCAAAAGGATTCTCAGTTCAGGACGCGATGGCATCTTCAGCAGGTTAATATAGTTGTGAATCTCAAGGACATCACTGGACCCTCCCCTTTTTGTTTTTTCTAGGCACACTTGTTAATATCTTCTGACAGCCATTTGGAAATGGCTGCTAGGAGGTAATTAAACAGAGCAAGTGATAATGTCCTTAATTAATCCAATCTACTCTTTTCATTTGTGCTTATTTCCTTACGTTGGTGATGGCTCCAACAGGAGGTCTTTAAAAGTCAGACCCCTGGTTATTCCTTCTGACTCCAGAGAGAGCATGAACACAAACAGTGGTGTTTTCAGAGAGAATCTCATTTTGGGTTACTGCTTTGCACCAGTCTGAGATGAGTGTTGCTACAGCAGAGGGCTGGGATGAATTCTGAACCAGGGTGGACTGCAGGATGGTAACCTGCAGGAGACGGCTATTGACTCCTCTTCTTCCCCACACACCTTGATGAATCCGGCATCACAGTGGGACTTTGGCCTGTTATTTAAAATATGAACATGAAGGACTTCAAAGGCCCCCCTCTGATATATTTTCCTTGCTGTATTCCTTTTCAACCCTTACTTACTTGGTGTGTGCAGATGATGCCTCGAAGGTGGGGATCGCAGCTATATGCCTGCCACTTCTCCTCTCCATGTCCAGCAGAGGGCTGGACGGGAAGAAGTGCTCAACAAATGACTGGTTAGTGGACTGGCTCCACTTGACAGCACTGTCGGAAGATTCTTCAAAGCTCCCGTTCATTGATTGTCTTCTACATGCTTTGTTTTATAGCGAGGAGCCGCCACGTTGCGGCCTGTGGGCCGCATCCAGCCTGCTGTCTGTTTTTATCGGAACCCAGCCATGCTTTTCATTCATGTGTTGTTTACGGTTCATTTTGTGCTGCAGTGACAGCTGAATATTTGAGATGGAAACTCTGTGATCCCACAAAGCTTAAAATATTTACCATTGGGCCCTTTCAGAGAAAGTGTGCTGATGCATGCTGTATTGTATGCATACACAATCTTTTACAATCTTTCTGACAACCCTGAAAGGCAGTGTTCCCATTTCACAGATGACAAACTTAAGGCTCAAAGAACCCATGAGCATTGGATGCAAGGTTTGAACTCAAGTTTGCATCTCCAAAGTCAATGTTCTTTACATCATCCCATCCCAACCCCTAAATTGAGAATAAACTGAATTTTTTCCTCTTTTTGATTTTTTGAGAGTTAATAGCAAAGCTTTATTAAGAGTACCTGCAAGCAGATGGGCTGCCACTGAAAATTGAAAATGGTGACAGCACCAAGTTAGGGTAAGGGGCTTCTTTTACTTTTTTTAAAATTTTAATTAATTTTTTATTTATTTTTTAATTTCAGGTCCATGTGAGGGTAGAAACAACTAGGTTACCATGTTTGTGCTTGTTAGGTAGAGTCCCACACCGAGAGGTGTGCCACCCCCTTTGTTTTTGAACCAAGTCTTCTGAGCACCTGGGGTTGATTCTGTTGGGGCTGCAAGGTCAATGCTAGTCTAAAACTGACCCTGACAGCAGTCAGGTGACTGAATGGGTGGCTGGTAGCTGAAGAGGACCCATGCCCTATGAGATTCCCTCCTGAGATGAAAGGTTTCTAGAACTGCTGATTCACCAACAGCTTTGAAGTCTGATGTCAGCTTTACAAAGACGAATTTCTTCAGCTTCTCAGCCTCTAATGGCTTCCACACTTCTGGTACTTTCGGCTGAAAAGTGATCCTCCTTTCTAGTCTGTCTCCACACTATAGATTTCTAGAGCTGTCCAAATCTTTGGTGACGTGCCTGCACAGGGGGATGAGGGTCGGTAGCGGTTGTTTGTGTGACAGGTGGTGTGAGAGTCTCTGGAAAGAGACTCAGTTGAGCTACCTGGATTGTTTTCAGCCTAAACTTTCAGGAAAAATGTCTTTTGCTTTAATTCACATTTTTATTTGTTTATGCTTAGGTATTAGTTTTTTTATTATAAAGGAATTTTAGCATTTATTTTTTAACATTATGGCATTAAGGTATTTTATGTAACAAGTAAAAGAATTAAAAATTTTATATAGATATGGAATTAGCACTACCCATGTATAACATGCACCCTTACTTTCCCTCAAAGATTTGGGCAAGAAGTGTGCATTATACACGGCAAATACGTAGTTTTCCCCAGTTTTTGGTAGAGTTTTTGTCACTTATGTTTATGTTAGGCAAACCCTACAAGGCTACCTAACCAAACCCAAATGCAGAGTACATTTCATTTTATTTATTGATTTACTTTTTCTGACCTATGACTATCTTTATATGGAAAATCCTTCAAAAGCATTATTATTATTATTATTTTTTTGCAGTTTCTGGCTGGCGCTGGGTTTGAACCCGCCACCTCCGCATATGGGGCTGGCGCCCTACTCCTTTGAGCCACAGGCGCTGCCCCAAAAGCATTATTTTATATATTAAAGGGGTTTATGGAAAAGAAAGAAGTGACTTGAAATCAGGACATAAGATTGGGGAAATCAGGGGCATATTATTGTGGGACTTTTTAGGCATGTTTTGGGGACATTTAAAAACTGAGCTCCCCCTTAAAAAAAGTTGGAGATTTTACCTCTTTTATGTTCACATGGATGGAGCTGGAACATATCCTACTTGTAAAGTATCTCAAGAATGGAAGAAAAAATATCCAATGTACTCAGTACTATTATGAAACGAATTTACAATCACTCACACTTTCATATGAAGAATAGATGGCAAACTATAGCCCAAGATGAAGGAGGGAGGAGGGGGGATGGGAGGGGAGGGGAGAGGTCAGATCGAGGGAGGGTGAATGGTGGGATCACACCTATGGTGCATATTGCAAGGGTACATGTCAGATCTATTAAGTACAGAGTATAAATGTCTTAACACAATAATTAAGTAAACGAGATGAGGTTGATATTAACCAGTGTGATGTAAGCGTTCCTAATTCTATATGAAATCAGCACATTGTACCCCATACATGCATTAACGTATACATGATGTATGCGTTTATGATTTAATAAAAAAATAAAAACTGAGCTCCCAAGCAGGGTGATTTTGAGCTAGGGAGCATGCCATGGTATTTTAAAGTGCATGCTGAGGGGAAGAGTAGCAGCCTGTGAACGTCTCTGTATGTGTGTGGGGGGCCCCGGACCCATGCTAACCTTTCTTCTTCTCAAAATAAGGGATCTGGGATTCTGTGCAAGTGGTATTTGGTGTTGTCTGAGAGAGGATGGTGGAGTCTTGTGAGGATAGGCCATGGGTGCTGGTCAGTATCCTACAATACCCAGGACTCCCCACCACCCCAATACACATGCATAGTGAAGAATTATCCAGTCCGAACAGCAGCCTGAGCCTGGGCAGGCATGCTCTGGAAGTCCTCCAAGGTGGTGTTCAGCACACAGAGATGGAGGGCAAAGACCCCAGGCATCGGGGCAGGCTATGGAATGCAGAGCCGCGCTTGGCTTCCCATCTTGAAGCTGGGTCCGCCTCCTGGTAAAATGTCCCTCAGTCAGTGTGTCTGACTGTGAACAGTCAGAAGAGCAACTTCTCTTCCACAGAAAGCGGGAAAGCTGGGAGTGGGCTGAGGCAAAGTGACGCACACTCGAGGAACTCATCTTTCTTTTCTCCATGCGCTGAGAAGTGTATTCGTGTCCTAGAGCTGCCACTGTGTGGTTTTAAAACTACAGAACTATATTTTCTTACCCTTTTGGAGGCCCAAAGTCTGAAACCAAGGCATCGATAGGGCCACACTCCCCCGAAGTTCCGAGAGAGTCCTTTCTTGCTTCTTCAGGCTTCCCTTGGCTGGCGGGCGCATAGCTCCTCTTCCTGCCTCTGTCTTCCCGGGGCCTGAGCCTCTGTGTCTGTGTGTCTCAGTTCTCCTTCTGCCTCTCTTATGAGGACATCTGTCACTGTATTTAGGGGCCATCTAGGTAATGACCTCAAGATCCATAATTTGATTGCATCTGCAAAGACTTGTTTTCATTAAAATGACATTTTTAGGTTCTGTGGGTTAAGGCATTCATATATTTTTTGGAGAAGCCCTATTCAACTGAAAGTGAGGGTGTGGGGGTAAGAACACACTATGGAATAGGATTTACCAGCTGAAGTTCAGGGAAGGAGCAGCAAAGAGAGGAAGAGAGTCGCAGCCATCGGACACCTGTTATGGGCAGCACCTGGGCAAGCGCTTCATTGTCTCATCTCCCTCAACTCTCACTGACACTTAGAGGATTGGTTATGTCCACTTCAAAGACAGGTAGAGAAGATCAGAGGAGTGAACGGGAGCACAAGCCCACCCAGACGAACTGAACCCGCTTCTGCTGGCTCCAGAGCCCGTGCTCTTTCTAGGGTAAAGGGAGCATTTGCACGGCCTCTTCCTAGCAGCCGGTAGGAAGAGGCCAAGCCCGGAACATCTGTTTTGCAACACTGAAGCTGTCAACTGCTCTTCCCGGGCTTCTGACAGCTTGGCGTTCACCTGCTTGCCTTTGGTAGGTGAAGCCAGGTGCTGGACAGCCCAGACGGCCAGGACCCTCTCGAGGCAGGTGTGTGAAGGCAGACTTGGCTGGTTTCAGTGCAACACCCTGTCTGGCACCTTTGGAGGAGCCAGTCCCACAGTTAAATATGCAACGGTTTGGATCCCCTACTCTCACCAGGGCTGGGATTCATGCAAACCAGGCAGGATTTCTCTGAAAGAGGAAGTGTAGTGTGATAGAAAGAGAAGGCTGGGATGAGACAGATCTGGATTCAAATCTTACCTCTGCCACTTAAGGGGCTGTGTGACCACAAGTGAGTTATTTCACCTCTCGGGTCTCAGCTTCTTCAACTATAAACCAATGGGTGATAATAACCATTTTCTACAGAGCTTGCATGTAAAGCACAGTGGGCAACGTCTACTACACAGTAGACTCTCAAAGTTCTTGTGTTGGCCAAATCTGGGGGTTCCTGTGATGCTCCCTATCCCTGGTCAGCCTCTATCTCTGCTTGCCTAGAAGTAGCAGCTGTGGAGTGGGCTGCTTTTTGTCAAATGCAAGTGTGGTGAATATCACTGCTAATGAAAGGGGCAGATATTGGGGAAGGGACTTCTGGGTGGAAGATGGTGGTGTCCCGTGTGACTTGCTCTGGAAGGGTTTATGGAATGTATACTGTGAGCCCGGGGTTTACTGCTTTGTCTCACTTATGGTCATGGTTACCTGGACATTGACACCATTATTTCAAGACGATGCTTATAAAATGCAGGATAACATCATTTCCTCGTAGAATTCTCTGAACTTGAAGGCATATTAGATGTCCCCCCTTCTCTCAGTTTCTAGAATATCCCATGCCTCGTTTACTGTTTTTTATAAACTAAAGCATAAAATTCAATATACGCTTAGCCTTCAACCCAATAATTTCACTCCTCAGTATCCGTCCAAGAGAATGAAAAATTAGCCCCACAAAGAACCGGCACCAACAATTCACGGGAGCTTCATTCATAATAACTGGAAGCTGGAAACAACGCAGATGACTACTGATGGGAGAATGAGTAAACTGTGGTAACTCCACACAAAGGAATAATTGTCAGCAGTACGAGAGAATGAATACGGATTCATGTAAAACATGGTTGAATCCCAAAGGCATTATGTGAAGTCACAGAAGTCAGACCCTGCAGAGTGTGTGTTCTGGGATTCCACTTGGGTGAGATTCTAGAAAGGTGAGACTGCAGTGCCAGAAGGTGGGCCAGTGGCTTCTTGGGGGCAGGGTGGGGTGATAGACGGAAGATAGATGTGAAGAGACTTTCTCTGGATTGTCACGGTGGTCTTGACTTTATGTTTGTGTCATGTCAGATTTACCAAAACATATCCTTAACACGGGTACATTTTAGTGGACGTAAATCACATCTCAATAAGTTTGCTTAAGAGAAATTGGCTTTGATCTCCAGGCTCTACTTACATCTCCATGGCTTCATTCTCAGGCAGGCTTTCCCCAGGCGGGGGCAAAGACAGCTCTCAGCAGTTTTGTCCCTCAGCTCAGCAATTTCCATGGAAAAGAGCCTTTCCTTTATAAAAGCTATGGCATGGAGTGTCGTCGGAACAGCTGGGGTCATATGACTTTCCTTGAGCCTATTGTGGTCTGGGAATGGTGGTGAAATTCTGTGACTGGTTAGTCCTGGGTCATGCTCTGGAGGTAGGAGGTGATATCAGCTTCCCAAAACTTCCCAGAGTGTGAGTGGGGGAGCAGTGTTTTCCCAAAGGAAAGGCAGAGGCTCTGTTAGCAGAAGATGGAGGAATGGCTGCAAATGCAGGAGAGAGCTTCTGCACGGACCTTCGCCAGTTACCAGTTAGAGCCTTCCAGGCCAGGCACCTGCCTCTCCTTCAGACCTCTCCCCCTCCAGAATTAGATAGACCCCCATTTGTCTCATCACTCAAGGGATTTCTGACAGCATGAACGATTAGAAAGACAAAGGCACTGGGGTCAGAGCTGTGTGGGTTCAATTCTCAGGTTTGTTTCTTCCTAGGCCCTTGACCCTTGGCATTTATTCAAGCTCTCTGAAGAATCACCTCCTCATCTGTGGACTTACCTTATGATGCTGCTGTAAGGACTAAATGAGGTCGTATCTAGTGTTTAGCGTAGTGCCTGGCACACAGTAAGGACTTAATCAATGTCATTTATAATTACTGTTCTTAGTATTTTGAGTGACTTTTAAAAACTGTGGCCAGGTGCAGCAGACACGTCAGCACCTGTCCCACTTGCTCAGTGCATCCGTCCCCGTGTGCGCTGAGTGCGTCTGCAGCGAGAACCTCCTGCTCTTACTGTCGGAGGGTTTCTCTGGCAGGCTCTGCAGCAGCTGAGGGGACGTGCTTCCAGAAGTACTAGATAGCTGATTCTCCCATGAGCAGCCCTCTGCCAGCAACAGCTGTCCACCTTCCTCAGCCTGGGTGAGTCCATTCTGAGGCACTTTCTGCCTCACCTCCTACTGGTCCCTTGCAGGGTCGAGTCTGGTTGCTCACTGGAGCACCACGCCCATTAACAGTAGTCTGGCTTGCTTCCCTTCCCTAACTTCCCCATTCCATTTTCTGAGATCACTCCCCCTCAGACTGTCTGCAGTCAGAATTTATTTCAGAGCCTGCTTCTGAGGGAACCCAACCTGAGATTTGGACCTCACGAGTGAGTTGGAACAACACGTGTTTCTGTCCGTGGCTAGTATTACAGCAAGATACCATGGTCTTGCTGTGTGATGTAGTCATCTCTCGTAGACTAGAGGCCCTGATGGGCAAGTTCTTTAAGGCTTTGATGAATAAAATATGGCAGAAAAGAATTAATTATTCTTTTGAGATTTTGTGATGTGGGCCATTCTCACTGGGGTTAGATGATATCTCAGGGTTGTTTTGATTTGCATTTCTCTAATATATAGAGATGATGAGCATTTTTTCATGTGTTTGTTAGCCATTCGTCTGTCGTCTTTAGAGTGTGGAGAGAAGGGAACACTTTTACACTGCTGGTGGGACTGCAAACTAGTACAACCTTTCTGGAAGGAAGTATGGAGAAACCTCAAAGCACTCAAGTTAGACCTCCCATTTGATCCTGCAATCCCATTACTGGGCATCTACCCAGAAGGAAAAAATCCTTTTATCATAAGGACACTTGTACTAGACTGTTTATGGAAGCTCAATTTACAATCGCCAAAATGTGGAAACAGCCTAAATGCCCACCAACCCAGGAATGGATTAACAAGCTGTGGTATATGTATACCATGGAATACTATTCAGCCATTAAAAAAAATGGAGACTTTACATCCTTTGTATTAACCTGGATGGACGTGGAAGACGTTATTCTTAGTAAAGCATCACAAGAATGGAGAAGCATGAATCCTATGTACTCAGTTTTGATATGAGGACAATTAATGACAATTATGATTATGGGGGGGAATAGAAAGAGGGAAGGAGGGAGGGGGGTGGGGCCTTGGTGTGTGTCACACTTTATGGGGGCAAGACATGATTGCAAGAGGGACTTTACCTAACAATTGCAATCAGTGTAACCTGGCTTATTGTACCCTCAATGAATCCCCAACAATAAAAAAAAAAAAAGAATTGATTATTCTTTAATAAATTCAGTTTTATGGGTTGGAAAATTCTATTAAAAACATTTTTAAGGGAGAAACACAGTGGAGGAAACGAATCCCAAAGACCCCTTCATAGCAAGAAGGGGGTGAGTCACTGACAGGGGAATTATTTGTAAATATTGGTTGAGTTATTGATTATCATGGTCCAGGCAAAGACTTATTACTCAGTGTCAGTATAATGATCTCTAGGCTTACATGTAGCCAAATGACTCTGCAGAACTAAAAGAAATGGAAGGCTGAGTGCACACTTTCTGGCCATATCTGTAGTTTTGTCGTATCGATGGCCAGGGACCAGTGTAAGTAACCAATGGCTCAACCAAGTCCCATGGGGCACTATGATTACAGTGGATCTTACTCCAGGAATATTGGGAAACGACTTTACTGGGGATCCTACAGTTCTGATGTGAAACCCTATTCTACCATTACCTTCTTATGCAAGTGTGGCGAGTCCCTGGCTTTCTCTCCTCATCAATAACCTCCTTTGTCAAAGGAGGTGGGTTTGGTGGAGATCCCCCAGTTATTCCTGCCTGGTGGCTGTTGAGCTCTGTTGCTTTGACAATACTGTACTCAGACACAGCACGAGGTGAGTGGGCAGGAAATGAACAGCTGAGGTCGAGTTGGCAATATGGCACAGTCCCCCTTACTGTGCCTTATAGTGCTTTATTTCAGTGCAGAATCTTGTGTAATTCCTAAGACTTGACACACATACAGGCCAGGGCTAAGGCAATGTCCACATGTGTCACAGGAAGCAGCAGTTGAGGCAGAACACACCGGTGTGGGAAGCTCCTGGGCACTGCAGGATGATGGATGCGGGTTTGAATCTTAGTTCTGTCACCTACTGGCTCTCTGAGCCTTGATGTCCACTTTTAAATCTGGAAAAAATAATATCTATGCCATAAGGTTAAGGCTAGGCAATTAACTGAGACAGTTCTATTATAGCACATACTCTGAAAATACGAATTTACTCAGCGAGACTGATATATCAGGAGACAACTGACACATAATGAAAATTTTGCATTTGCTCATGTGCAATTTCACCAGTGAGAAATAATAAGCAAATGCAAAAAATCTGCAAGCAGATAAACTGAGCCATATAGAAAGATGAAAAATACACCCATGCCCACACCTTGAACATCTACCAGCACCTACGTTATGAGCCACACACATCAGCATCTGGTGTTACCACTCTCTGTTCAACTTTCATTATTTTGCAGCAACTCACAGTTACAACCGTTTTGACATCCGCTTCCACAAGCCAACTGCAGGTCTTTTTTAAGGTAAAGTGCCGTATTCATTATAGTATTTGCGTGTTTTAAAACCATTTGACACATATATGAAGTCAGACAATTACATTCATGAACTCATCCTAGAAAAATGCCTCATTGCTGAAACTTGTGATGGTCCCTGTCATCGACGGGCTCCTCTGGGAAGCTGAGCACTGACTCCAGCACCAAGTCCATCCACCAAAGAAGTTTGGTAACTTCTCTGGAGTGGCTATCAGAGCTGTCATCATATAAGTAAAATGGTACTACCATTTTTATTAGGTTCCTGACTTAAAAAAATATATATGTCACTGATGATGCATTGAGTATTGTGCGTCTAACCTCACTTCCCCATAGACCCTGTGGGTTTTTTTTTTTTTTTTTGGCATGGTGAAGTGATGTTTAGAACTGTAGCAGACCTGACTATATAATAAAGTGCCCAATTCAGGGTAAATATTAGAATGCTCTCGCCCCCTCACTTGCCATCCTCATATGATAGGGGGTAGGAAGGTCCTGGATTATGACTCTTGATTGTTAATAAGAGAAACTATTCAAGTTTCATAGGTAGAGAAGAGGGATTTGTTAGAAGTCTATAGGGATCTCTCATAGGTGGGTATAACTTGGCTTCAGGGAAGTCCTAGTTTTGACCTTTGTGAAAAATAGAAAATCCAATTCATACTTGCTAAGACTAGAAGTAGTACTGGCTTGTAGCTGAAATGATTCCTGGAGATCTTGCTTACTTCAGTCAAAGCTGCATCAAGGAACTCAAGTCAAGAGGTGCTCCTGGGACTTAGTCTCCATCTCTCAGCCCTGTCTTCTGTGTGTTGGCTCCAACTTCAGTCAGGCTTTCTCCCCATGTGACCAGATGGTGGCTGTCAGTCTGGGTCACAACCATTCAGCTTCAAGTCTGCAGAAAAGAGAGGGTACTTCTTTATTCTGGTCTCATTTGCCTAAATCCTGCAATTAACTGGCTGTAATTGGGTTATGTTTCCAATCCTGAAATTGCATTTGTGGCCAGAGAAATGTGATGCTCTTCTTTGGCTAGGCCTAGGTGACGTACCTCTCCCTGGGATTAAGGTATGGTTTGCTCTTGTGCAGATGACCTGGCCTGATGGGAGAGGCAAAGGTGATGCTCCAAGGCAAATTCAAAGTGTGAATACCTGAGTTAAGAAAGAATGAATATTGGACAGGCAAAAAACAAAACAAAACAAAAACAAAAAACAAAGTTCCACTGTAAGAACCCACACCAGGGATTTGGAAGCCATTTAGATTCTGCGCAGAGATTTCCTACTCTGCGCTTCATCCCCCCACTGCTTCTCTGAATCCTTTCTTTCTCTGCTTATCTAATCCACGTGATATTCATAATCATAGTAGTAGCTGCCAACTCCACAATTCTCGGAAGGGATTGAATATTCCAATTCCAAATTCTAAAGGAGGATCTCTGACCCAGCTTGGATCAGAGACCCACTTGCATTCACATCAACAAAGACTCTGGCATGGGGTAGTGGTGTGATGTTTTTGTATAAACAGACTGCTAGGAGCCCCCTGTTATGTCTGTAGGTGGGAAGACCAACAGTCATTGTGAGTTGGCCTGACCACCCAGTGTGTGTGTTCGTGATAAGGCAATCTTCTCTACCCACTTCTGCGTCCCTCAGTCAGTTTCAGGATCCAAGTCCAAGATGGTTTAGACCATAATTGGTAAAATGAAAGAAACTTGTTAAGGTATTGCCATGTAAGATTAGAATCTTCCTTCATCTGGTCTCAAGTGAGGAAGTGGTCTGTTTGGCTTCTGGGAATCTGGCTGATTTAGCAAGGAGGAAGGAATATGGAGAATGGAGTTGGTGGAGCATGGATATGGCGAAATGGAGTTGGTGGAGCAGGGATGATGAGCATCTTGGGCTCTCCTTGTGGATGACCTAACTTCACAGCTTCCATTTCACCTCCTGGCCCAGCTAGACTTGTTAATGAGCAGTGATGCTGACTCACATCTTATAAAAGTCAGGTCATTGGGATGTTCTTGTTTTCTGGGATCAGGAAAAATTGGATCATAGATATTCAGCCACAGTCCAGAATTAGTGAGATGTGAGAGCAGGAAGTAGCTTAGGTTTAGTTTTTTTTTTTTTTTTTTAGTTTTAGGAGATTGTTTTGTGCAGCAGATTATAATGTGAGACCCAATTCTTCACATCTCTCTGCATGCTATGCACACTCTTTTACATGTGGCTTGTGGTTTTTATCACAAAAGAAGGAGTGACTATTTCTCCACATCTTGAATTTGGTCTGGCTTTGTGATTCGCTTTGGCCAGGACGACATGGTGGGGTGACTTTGTGCCACTTCTGCACCTAGAGCTGAAGAGCCCTGGGTATTTCTCTTTACTGTTTTATACCTCTACCACTGCCAAGACAATATTCCTAGATTAGGCTCCTGAGGGGCAGGAGACATGTAAAACAGACCCTGGTCACCCAGTTCCCCATCCGCGATCATTCTAGATTAGTCAATAGCCCCCCCATCCTAACCACGTGAGTGAGTCTTGCTGAAACTGGAAGATTTGCCCAGGTAAGTCCACCCTAAATCACTGATTGCAGATTTGGGAGCTGAATGAATGCCTATTTGTAAAGCTACAGTGTTTTGGGTGATGGTTTTTAAGGCAGCATTATTTGTGGTAATAGATAACCGATATGTTTGGAACAGAATTAATAAATCCATATATCGAGTATCTACTATGCTAAAGACACCTTATGTATGTTGACTTTAGTCTTCCTGACAACACATTTAGGTTGTATTCTCTCAATTTTTGTAGGTAGCTGTGGTGAAGTTAAGTGACTCACAAGGGGTCAACTAGCAGTACAGGGTTGGTTCAAGATAGCAGTACAGGTCTACTCCTACCACACCACTCTGTCCACCTCTCTGTGGTGGCCACCCCCAGAATCCTAGCTCACAAGGGGTCAACTAGCAGTTAAGGGTTTGTTCGAGATAATAGCACAGGTTTTACTCCCACCACACCATTCTGTCCACCTCTCTGTGGCATGGCCACCCCCAGAATCCCCTGTTGTAATGGATAGTGGTCCAAAGAGCTCAGTCATTCAGAGTGAAGGGGACATTCTCGTGGGTGCTGTCCTGAGATTGATCACGGCGTCCTATAATGCTTAGCTTAAATAATTTCTACCATAAAGATCTTGGATTTGTTGATAGTATTAAAATAAGATTTAAGTGGGCAAAGATTTGAACAGACAGTTCACCAAAGAAGATATACAAAGAGTCGATAAGCACAGATGCTCAGTGTGAGTAGTCCTCAGGGAAGTCTATATTAAAACCATTTTAGAATGGCTAAAAAGAAAAAGACCGACCATCAGGTGATGGCAAAAATGCAGAGCAACTGTGATCCTCACGAGCTGCAGCTGTAAGATGCACAATAGATCAGAGTTTGGCAGTTTTAAAATAAAGTTGAACCTACACTTACCACACGACTCATAAGTTCTAACTCAAGGTAAATGCAAACACATGGCCACACAAGGACTTGTATTCTAATGTTCATAGGAGCTTTACCAGTGTTTTCTGAGCCTGAGGGTGGGGGATTAATTAAGGTGGGATCCAATGGGGCTTTCTGGGGTGATAGAAATATTCTGTATCATGATGGTGATGGTGGTGGGTACACTGGTGTATACATTCATAAAATATTTTAAAAAGTACAATTAAAATGGGTTCATTTTTGTACATGAATCAGACTTGAATAAGATTGGTTTTTGGAGACATAAAATTATGTCTTTTGAAAGTCACATGGCTAAGAATTCCTGGGAAATGATGGATGGGGTAACATAATCAGCTTCCTGGAGTTGGAGAAAAAAATTTCTACCACCAATGCAATTCAGTACCATGGACAGCATCCCAGCAGTAAATGAGGGGAAGCGATTCAAGTCTGGCAATGGAGTAAGCACTCATAAAATGCAGCTCAAAAGAACCAATAAATGCCTACTATGTGCCAAATATCATGTAAAGCCCTATTTATATGAATTATTTCATTTTAGTCTTACAAGCCACTTGTAAATTAAGAACTATTATTATCCTCTTTTTGTGGTAGAGAAATCAGTTCTTGATGCAGTATTTTAAGTAAAAGAAATGCAGGGAATACTAATACACACACAGAGAGACACACATGTGCACACACATACACACATGGGTTAAACCTCCAAGTGCTGGACCCAGGTTCTGAAAGGAGAAAGGACATTCTTGCCTCTCCTGTGTGGTCGTGTTCAGGTCTCAGGGCATTTGAAGGCAGCAGTAGTCAGCAGGCAAGCTGGTGTAAGTGTCAACGTGTGGAAGAACTACAGGTACATTTCCCCCAAGCCTCTGGCAGATTATTTTTTACATACAAAATTACGTGTCAGGCAGACCTTTTTTTCCTCTCTTAGTTCTCATAGTATAGAAACAACAGTGTTACATAACTTGCATATCAGCAGTGCCGGATTTGCACAGCTTCTCACCGAGGAGCAGAGGGGGAGCAGCGGCAAAGGAAAGTGAAAATTAGAGTTAAGAGACACTCAGAGGCTGAGGCTCTAGGAAGGATGGTGGATGGGAGAAGGGGGCAGAGATGAAGTCTTCTTGTATAAGGTTGGGAGTCAAGTCTGGACCCCCACCGGCCAGTATCTCCTTTCATTCACACTGTTAGCACCAACTTCCCAGCCCTCATTCTTTTCCTGGACTCTAGAGGTAGCCCCCTCATGGGTCTCTCCTCTTCTGGCCTTTCCTTGCTTAGTATCATGATCCTCAAGAACAGTGGTTCTCGACCTTCCTAATGCCGCAGCCCTTTAATCCAGTTCCTGTGAGTCATGATCCACAGGTTGAGAACCGCTGCTCTAGAACTTTGTAGAAATGTATACCTGATTCATTCTCTTCCTTCTACCAAATGTGCTAAACATTCCCCCATTCTAGATGAACATTCTTCATCTAGAGCTGTGCATGGGCATCAAGAGCCATCACAAACCCGAGTCCTGGCTGAGTCCTGACGCCCTCCTCGGTCTCTCTCCCTGCTGCTGTCCACCCTGCATGTGCACTCTTCTGAACCACCTGTAGCCCCCAAGAACATCACGCTGTGCTGAGCATCATTCTGTGGTTCATTGCCTCTTCTCCACCTCTCTACCATTCATCCTTCTCCTCCAGAGCAATTGGGACAAGCTTACCGTGACCCTCTAGCTCCCTCACAGTCTGGCCCCTTCCTGACCCTGGCCTCTTTGCATAGTTATTCCCCCCACTCCCATCTACTCTGTTCTAACCAATCACTTTTTAAGGATCCCCTAATGTGCACCGTATTTCTTCTTGCCTCAGGACTTCCCTTGATGGGATGCTCCCATCTTTCCCTGCAGTTGCCCATCTCATGGTTAATTCTTACACATCCTTCAGATTTCAGCTCAATCAGTTTTTCAGAGAAGCCTTCTGAATATCACCCTGCATGTTGCTTTAAACACATGTACTAACAATGCAAAATCATACATTTGATGATGTGATCATTGCTTATTTTCTCCCCCACCAGACTGTTAGCTCCATGGAGGCAAAGACAACATGCGTGTCTATTTTGCCCGTAACTGAACTGCGCGTGTGTGGCACATGGTGGGGGCTCAATAAATAATTGTCCAGTGATTCAGTGGTTGCTGCTAGACCATTCCCTCATTTAGTACTAAGGAATTCACAATATTGGCCTAATGCCACATGTTACAAGTGACTTTCACATGCACTATCTTGGTGGTTCTACTGGACTTCTTCACGAGTGGCAGGCTAAGGATATTACCCCATTTTTCACACAAGGAACTTAAGGCTCAGAGAGGGTAAGTGACTTGCACAAGGTCATACAGCTTCGGGAAGGAACCTCCACCTCCAGCCTTTTCTATGCTCTCACTCTCAGCGTCATTATTTGCAGAAAGACATGCCAGCTGGTATGTCAATGCCATGGGTTTGTTTGTTTCCATAACTCATAGAGGAGGTTGTGAGACTAAGGAGGATGACACATTCAGAGCCCAGAGAAAGATACAGTATAATATGAACCCTTATTACATTACCCTTTGGAAGATGAATTGAAGCTGCCAAGCATTTGCCTAAATCAATAAACAGTGTGGCATTAACTAATGCGAGGTTCATTTTTCCTCTCCAAATGAGGAGCAATTGGCATTCAGGGAATGCAAACCCCACACACCTGTTCTTTGGTAATGACCGCCAAGAGCAAAAGCTCCATCCAAGGAAATGAGAATGAAGACAGCATGTGGGCTCTGGAGCACCTTCTGCTCTGAGACCTGCTTCAGACCCTGCCCCTGACAGTTTCCACCTGTGTGATGTTGACCTCACTTTCCTAATCTGAAAAGTGGGATGATAAGCCATTCTTCATCCAATCATCCTGCATTGCTGGCTGGCCTGCTTGACTGCTCTTTGTGCTGAGTCCTGCCATCTGCATCTCTGCACTTGGCACCATCTTGGCACAAGATACATTACGTCATCCTGCTCATAGTTGGTGTAGCCTCCTGCCAGACTTCCCTGATTCCACTCTCACTTTTTCCACATTCCAGTCTCCATTCAACATCCAGGATTGTTCTTCAAAAGCAAATCAGATTACGTCACCACTCCATTTACAAACTCACTCCAAGGTGTGCTTGATCTGCCTTGCCTCCCATTTCTGCTCTTCTTCCCTCATTCTGCCTTTACTACTCAGTTTCAATCATACGGGCCTCTTTTCTACTCCTTCAACACAGGATGCTCATCCCTAGCCCAAGGCCTTTGCACTTGCTGTTATCACTGCCACGTGTGCTGTGCTGATGTTTGCAAGACGTTCTCCTTTGCAATTCAGACTTCAGCTTAGTTGCTGCTTCTACAATTGGTCATCTTTTCTAAAAATCTTCTTTCTCTGCCAGTCTCTTTTTTTCTCATCTCCCTGTGAAATCTTTTTCATAGCATTGACTACGTTATGAATATGATCTCAATCATTTGTGTGTCTTCGTGTTTATGGCCTGAGTCCATAATACCCTGTTTCCCCCAAAATACGACAGTGTCTTATTTTAAGGTGTGCTCCCAAAGATGCGCTAGGTCTTATTTTCAGGGGACGTCTTATCTTTCCTGTAAGTAGGTCTTATTTTCGGAGGATGTCTTATTTTCGGGGAAACAGGTTATCAGCTTTAAGAGATCGGGACTCTCACCCTCCCCTCTCTGCTTTATCAATAGTGCCTTGCCAGCTGAATTTCCAAATGAAAAATATGAAAAGGTCATTCAGTAAATATAAAGTTCTTTTCCTTCTTCCCATCAGACTAAGGTCTGAGGATCCATAGGGGTATTTTTTTTTATGCAAGTAAATACATAAACATGTGTTTGTAGAGAGTCATAGCAAACATGGTTTGTCTTAAACTGCCCTGCTTAGCTTCCCAAGCCTTTTTCTAGAGCCAGAAGGACTTGGCACTTACAGTAGAAAGCAAATATGGATCTGAGTTTCCCCCAAAGGACCCAACCTGTAAATGTGTGCCTTTGCCTCCGAGGGGTCCTGCAACAGATACAAAGCCCTTCATCCCTCCGTCCAGTCATTCACTTAACAAGAACTGTGTTGTTGGGACTGATTTTACACTCTCCTGGGCTGGGCACTGGGGATGAAGCATTGAAAAAAACACCTGAAGCTTCTCCTCTCAACGTAGCTGTTAGCTGGAGGTGCTGTTTTGATGATGATACTTTATCAAAACAGCTTAGTAGTGCATAGAAGGGGTTTGGGCCCCCCAAAGCAATTCCCTTTCCTCACCATTTCCTCCCTGGCCAGTGGAGCATGCTTATTTAGCCAGTCTAGTCTCTCTTGTGCCTTGAGCTCCATCTGCCATCATGACTGACCCAGACTTAGGACTCCTGCTGTTGTTGGCTCTGCCCTGAAGTTGGCCTGTCCCTGACTGCCTGCTCTGCCTTTACTTAAGGGCTTGGAATCAACCTGCTTCGCTCCATCTCCTGTGTCTGGCACCAAACCCTATCTTCTCTTTGGCTGTTCTATTTCCTGCTAGAGGCAGGGAGCTCCAGATACGGTGTGTCTAGAACATTCTTTACTCTTTCCAGCCACTTTGTGAGGCCTGCAAACAGGGGCTGTAGGCAGCTCCTCTCTGACGCATTGTGTTTCAAAATCCTGAGCAAGAGTTGGTTCTAAGAGGAGGGTACTGATGTTCTGATGAAGTTTGCAATTGTTGATCTGATCAGCACACACAAGTTCCTTCTCAGCCTGGCCAAGTGTTATAGCAGCTCCCAGTTCAGCAGGTCTCCAACTGTAGAAGGCACAAGGCTCGCTGGGCAAGCTTGATAAAGTCCTGCTCTCAGGGTCTCATGAATCCCAGTTTAGCAGGTCTTGGGTGGGACTAGGAATCTGCAATTTTAACAAATTCTAGTGTAGCTCTAGTGTAACTCTAGCACGGTGTGGTATGTTGATGACATCAAGAATGTTTGACACATGTTATGACATGCGCACAGGCCAGCCATCAAAGGCTTAGAGCTCCTCCTCTCCCCATCACCAAATGCTTGTTTTGTTTTTTTTTTTATCGTTGGGGATTCATTGAGGGTACAATAAGCCAGGTTACACTGATTGCAATTGTTAGTTAAAGTCCCTCTTGCAATCATGTCTTGCCCGCATAAAGTGTGACACACACCAAGGCCCCGCCCCCCTCCCTCCTTCCCTCTTTCTGCTTCCCCCCCCATAACCTTAATTGTCATTAATTGTCCTCATATCAAAATTGAGTACATAGGATTCATGCTTCTCCATTCTTGTGATGCTTTACTAAGAATAATATCTTCCACGTCCATCCAAGTTAATATGAAGGATGTAAAGTCTCCATTTTTTTTAATGGCTGAATAGTATTCCATGGTGTACATATACCACAGCTTGTTAATCCATTCCTGGGTTGGTGGGCATTTAGGCTGTTTCCACATTTTGGCGATTGTAAATTGAGCTGCAATAAACAGTCTAGTACAATTGTCCTTATGATAAAAGGATTTTTTTCCTTCTGGGTAGATGCCCAGTAATGGGATTGCAAGATCAAATGGGAGGTCTAGCTTGAGTGCTTTGAGGTTTCTCCATACTTCCTTCCAGAAAGGTTGTACTAGTTTGCAGTCCCACCAGCAGCGTAAAAGCGTTCCCTTCTCTCCACATCCACGCCAGCATCTGCAGTTTTGAGATTTTGTGATGTGGGCCATTCTCACTGGGGTTAGATGATATCTCAGGGTTGTTTTGATTTGCATTTCTCTAATATATAGAGATGACGAACATTTTTTCATGTGTTTGTTAGCCATTCGTCTGTCATCTTTAGAGAAAGTTCTATTCATGTCTCTTGCCCATTGATATATGGGATTGTTGGCTTTTTTCATGTGGATTAATTTGAGTTCTCTATAGATCCTAGTTATCAAGCTTTTGTCTGATTGAAAATATGCAAATATCCTTTCCCATTGTGTAGGTTGTCTCTTTGCTTTGGTTGTTGTCTCCTTAGCTGTACAGAAGCTTTTCAGTTTAATGAAGTCCCATTTGTTTATTTTTGTTGTTGTTGCAATTGCCATGGCAGTCTTCTTCATGAAGTCTTCCCCCAGGCCAATATCTTCCAGTGTTTTTTCTATGCTTTCTTTGAGGATTTTTATTGTTTCATGCCTTAAATTTAAGTCCTTTATCCATCTTGAATCAATTTTTGTGAGTGGGGAAAGGTGTGGGTCCAGTTTCAGTCTTTTACATGTAGACATCCAGTTCTCCCAACACCATTTATTGAATAGGGAGTCTTTCCCCCAAGGTATGTTCTTGTGTGGTTTATCAAAGATTAGGTGGTTGTAAGATGTTAGTTTCATTTCTTGGTTTTCAATTTGATCCCAAGTGTCTATGTCTCTGTTTTTGTGCCAGTACCATGCTGTCTTGAGCACTATGGCTTTGTAGTACAGACTAAAATCTGGTATGCTGATGCCCCCAGCTTTATTTTTGTTACAGAGAACTGCCTTAGCTATACGGGGTTTTTTCCAGTTCCATACAAAACGCAGAATCATTTTTTCCAAATGTTGAAAGTACGATGTTGGTATTTCGATAGGAATGGCATTGAATAGGTAGATTGCTTTGGGAAGTATAGACATTTTAACAATGTTGATTCTTCCCATCCATGAGCATGGTGTTCTTCCATTTGTTAATATCCTCTGCTATTTCCTTTCTGAGGATTTCATAGTTTTCTTTATAGAGGTCCTTCACCTCCTTCGTTAGGTATATTCCTAGGTATTTCATTTTCTTTGAGACTATGGTGAAGGGAGTTGTGTCCTTAATTAGCTTCTCATCTTGACTGTTATTGGTGTACACAAAGGCTACTGACTTGTGGACATTGATTTTATATCCTGAAATATTATTGTATTTTTTGATGACCTCTAGGAGTCTTGTGGTTGAGTCTTCGGGGTTCTCTAAGTATAAGATCATGTCATCAGGAAAGAGGGAGAGTTTGACCTCCTCTGCTCCCATTTGGATTCCCTTTATTTCCTGTCTTGCCTAATTGTATTGGCTAGAACTTCCAGCACTACGTTGAATAGTAAAGGTGACAGAGGACAACCTTGTCTGGTTCCAGTTCTAAGAGGAAAAGCTTTCAGTTTTACTCCATTCAGTAAAATATTGGCTGTGGGTTTGTCATAGATAGCTTCAATCAGTTTTAGAAATGTGCCACCTATGCCTATACTCTTCAGTGTTCTAATTAGAAAAGGATGCTGGATTTTATCAAATGCTTTTTCTGCATCTATTGAGAGGATCATGTGATCTTTATTTTTGCCTCTGTTAATATGGTGGATAACGTTTATAGACTTGCGTATGTTAAACCAGCCTTGCATCCCTGGGATGAAGCCTACTTGATCATGATGAATGACTTTTTTGATGATAAGCTGTAATCTATTGGCTAGGATTTTGTTGAGAATTTTTGCATCTATATTCATGAGTGAGATTGGTCTGAAATTCTCCTTTTTGTTTGGGTCTTTTCCTGGTTTTGGTATCAGGGTGATGTTTGCTTCATAGAATGTGTTGGGGAAGATTCCTTCTTCCTCAATTTTTTGGAATAATTTCTGCAGTACAGGAATAAGCTCTTCCTTGAAAGTTTGATAGATTTCTGGTGTGAAGCCATCTGGACCAGGGCATTTTTTGGCTGGAAGATTTTTTATTGTTTCTTTGATCTCAGTGCTTGAAATTGGTCTGTTCAGGAGCTCTATTTCTTCCTGGCTGAGTCTAGGGAGAGGGTGTGATTCCAAATATTGATCCATTTCCTTCACATTGTCAAATTTCTGGGCATAGAGTTTCTGGTAGTATTCAGAGATGATCTCTTGTATCTCTGTGGGATCAGTTGTTATTTCCCCTTTATCATTTCTGATTGAGGTTACTAGAGATTTTACTTTTCTATTCCTCGTTAGTCTGGCCAATGGTTTATCTATTTTATTTATTTTTTCAAAAAAACAACTCCTTGTTTCATTAATTTTCTGAATGATTCTTTTATTTTCAATTTCATTGATCTCTGATTTGATTTTGGATATTTCTTTTCTTCTACTGAGTTTAGGCTTAGATTGTTCTTCTTTTTCCAATTCCATAAGATCTCTTGTAAGATTGTTGATGTGCTCTCTTTCTGTTTTTCGAATGTAGGCATCTAAAGCGATGAATTTTCCTCTCAAAAATGCTTTTGCAGTATCCCACAGGTTTTGGTAGCTTGTGTCTTCATTGTTGTTATGCTCAAGGAAGTTAATGATTTCCTGTTTTATTTCTTCCTGCACCCATCTGTTATTCAACAGAAGATTGTTTAATTTCCATGCCTTTGGGTGGGGTCAAGCATTTTTGTTAGAGTTGAGTTCCACCTTTAGTGCCTTATGGTCTGAGAAGATACGAGGTAAAATTTCAACTCTTTTGATTCTGTTGATATTTGTTTTGTGTCCCAGGATATGATCAATTTTGGAGAATGTTCCATGGGGTGATGAGAAGAATGTATATTCTTTATCTTTGGGATGGAGTGTTCTATATGCATCTATCAAGCACAGTTGTTCTAGGGTCTCATTTAAATCTCTTATATCCTTGTTTAATTTCTGTTTAGAGGATCTGTCCAGCTCTGTAAGAGGAGTGTGAAGGTCCCCAGTTATTATGGTATTATCAGGTATCATATTGCTCAGACTGAGTAAGGTCTGTTTCAAGAATCTGGGAGCATTTAAATTGGGTGCATAAATATTTAGAATTGAAACATCTTCTTGTTGTGTTTTTCCCTTGACCAATATAAAGTGACCATCTTTGTCTTTTTTGACTTTAGTTGCTTTAAATCCACATGTATCTGAAAATAAGATTGCAACTCCTCTTTTCTTCTGAATTCCATTTGCCTGAAAAATTGTCTTCCAACCCTTGACTCAGAGCTTTAATTTGTCTTTTGAAGCCAGGTGTGTTTCTTGCAGACAGCAAATGGATGGCTTGTGTTTTTTAATCCAGTCAACCAATCTATGTCTCTTCAGTGGGGAATTCAAGCCATTAACATTTATTGAGATAATTGATAAGTGTGGTAATATTCTATTCGTCTTATTTGGTGAGAGTCCATTGCTTAGTTTTATCTTTTGCATCAGTGTGGAGGTTAGGTTCTGTCCTTTAATTTCTGAGTTCTTACTTTGCTGCTGATCCATTGTGGTGGTCAGTGTGCAGAACATGTTGAAGTATTTCCTGTAGAGCTGGTCTTGTTGTGGCGAATTTCCTCAATGTTTGTATATCCGTAAATGATTTGATTTCTCCGTCAATTTTAAAGCTTAGCTTAGGAGGGTACAGAATTCTGGGCTGGAAATTGTTCTGTTTAAGTAGATTAAAGGTAGATGACCATTGTCTTCTTGCTTGGAAAGTTTCATTAGAGAAGTCTGCGGTCACTCTGATGGATTTGCCCCTGTAGGTCAACTGGTGCTTACTCCTGGCAGCTTGCAGAATCTTTTCTTTTGTCTTGACTTTGGACAGGTTCATCACAATGTGTCTTGGAGAAGCTCGGTTAGAGTTGAGGCGACCTGGGGTCCGATAGCCCTGTGAAAGCAGTGTGTCAGAATATTTGGTGATATTTGGGGAATTTTCTTTTATAATATTCTCTAGTATGGCTTCCATTCCTCTGGGGCATTCTTCTTCCCCTTCTGGAATTCCTATAACTCATATGTTGGAACGCTTCATAAAGTCCCATAATTCTGACAGTGAACGTTCTGCTTTCTCTCTCTTCTGCCTCTTTTACTATCTGAGTTATCTCAAGAACTTTGTCTTCTACCTCTGAAATTCTTTCTTCTGCATGGTCTAACCTGTTGCTGATACTTTCCATTGCATCTTTAAGTTCCCTAATTGACTGTTTCAGTTCCTTCAGCTCTGCTATATCCTTTTTATATTCTTCATATCGTTCATCTCTTATTTGATTCTGTTTTTGAATTTCCTTTTGGTTATTTTCCACTTTATTAGCAGTTTCCTTCATTGTTTCCATCATTTCTTTCATTGTTTGCAACATGTGTATTCTAAATTCCCTTTCTGTCATTCCTAACATTTCTTTATAGGTGGAATCCTCTGCAGTAGCTACCTCATGGTCCCTTGGCGGGGTTGTTCTGGACTGGTTCTTCATGTTGCCTGGAGTTTTCTGCTGATTCTTCCTCATGAGTGATTTCTTTTATCTGTTTCCTTGCCCTAATTTTCCTTTCACTTCCTCTTGCTCTTTAAGTTCTCGTGCCTGTGGAAGTTGCGGGTGGGTTTAGATGGATTGAACACACGTGACCACTTGCCGGTTTTCCACTGTTTTAGTCCTGCTCTTGAGGTCCAGAAGTCTCTTGCTGACTCCCTGTATCCTCTCAGAGGTGATGATAGGCAGATCCCACCAGCCAGAGATGCCTGGAGTCCTATCTCCCCAGACTCACGGTGCCCAGATGCAAGGAAGCTGTTACTCGGCTGCCATCTTGCTCCGCCTCCCAAATGTTTGGTTTTGACATCTGTGTTTCTGGGTCGTGAGGAGGTCGAGGGGAGTTTGACAGAAGAACTAAAGCAGCTGGGTAATCATGGGGGTATTTAAGGTTCTCAGGGAAGTGGTTATTACTAAGTATGGAAATATTTCTGTATTTTAATAACTGTTATGACTCCTAAACATTCTATGATCTACAGAGGTTTTATCGAAGGTCTGCAGAACACAGTGGCCACAAGGGAAACTAGGAGTCTTGGGATAGTTTCTGCCTTCACCTCACCCTGAAACTGTGTGTTCACGTGGACCAGCATCTGGAAGGGACTTCTTAGTTGCTCCTCAACAAACTGTTGAAACCATGCTTGTGGATTCTTCCTGTCCATTGAAAGAATTTGTACCTTTGGGAGCTGGGCTGTAGGACTAGTGACATGGCAGATTTGCTTTCCCTGTAATGAGTAGGAAACACAATAGTGATTTGTGGGGCAGACTGTGGCTGACCCAAGCTTCCCAACATGCACTCTCTGTCAGTGTTTTGCTTGGTTCTCCATGAATGACTGGCTCCACTGCTCTCATCAATGTCTTCCCAAACCAAGAGCATTGGGTTTCTTCTGACTTGAGTGTTTAATTTTTTATAATAGTGCTCTCAAGCATGGCGCTTTTGATGTCTTTCTGGTCCTCTGGTGTCTCACCTGTGTAGGCACTGAGATGGGATTTCATGTTGCAGAGAGTGGCGAGAGGAAATGATTGCCTGGTGAGGGCAGGTGTTCTTACCCCACTCTCAAGTCACATTATCTTATTTTCTTCATAGCTCTATCACTGTCTACAATGGTCTTATTTGCTTTGTTGTTCATAGTCTTTTTCCTCTCAGGAGAGTTACGTAAGTGTACAGACCCTTTTTTTGCACACCATTATATTAGTAATGCCTGGAACCATCCCAGGCACCTTGTAGATGCTTAAGGATTATTTATGGAATGAACTAACTCAAAGGACATATTAGTTAAGGTAATAGAAGCTTCTAGAACAGATAACCACTGGAATTTCAGGGGCTAATAAAACAGAAAATTATTTTGCATTCCTATTAAGTTCGATCGTATGTTCAGTTGTCAGCAGTTGGAGAGTGGAGGGTGAGCATAGGATGCTCCGCTCCATGCAGTCACTCAGGGACCCAGGATGAGGGAGGAAATTCCAACTTTATCATATGGCTTACAAGGTTGATCTGAGCATCACCATCTAGCCAGCAAGTGGTGGGGAGTGGTGAGGACAGAGAAATGGCAGACCCCGTGGGGGTTTTAACTGCCTGTCCTGCAAATGGGTACATCAATTCCATCCATAGTCTGTCAGCCAGAACTCGGTCACCTGGCTCACCTAACTGCAAGGAAGTCTAGGAAATGTTGTCTAGCCATACACCCAGGAGGAAAGAGAAATGGGCTTAGTCAACACAGCCCTCCCCCACAGGGCTGTTTGTGATCGCTCTATGATTCCTGAATTGGAGTTCACGATGCCCCTGTTCCTATGAAGACTGAAAGTTGACATCTCTCCTTCTGCGTGGGAAGTTACACTCCTCAGCTTTTCACAGCCTGGGCTCACTGCCCGACCTCTTCCTCAGACTCCACCCTTCTCGACCTGTTTGTTGCTCGGTAGTCCAGAGCCTCGCGTGGTACACTTCAGGGCTTTTCTGTCTCCCCTGCTGAGGATGTCTTATTAGTGTAGACTCACTGAGTGATCCCTCATGGCCCAGACCCAAATCTCTCTCTCCAGGATGCCCACTTGCCACCCCTCCAGGGGAACTGATCCCTGTCCCTTGAGGACCCTGCAGCTCCCAACTTAAGTCTCCGTTAACTTCTGCACGTGTCCCTCTGCTCCTGCCGGTTTACCTAGCTTGCTTTATTCTACCCTGGAAGCATGTTTTCTTCCTCTTTGTCTCGTGCTCTAGAATTTAGCCTGGTCAGGGAAATGTATGTTCATGGTCCCCGAATTAGCATTCTAGTTAGGATTGGCCTGAAAACTGGCTCATGGAATTTTGAAGACTCAAACTGTGATTTGTTCCTTGTGGTGGAATCTGAAAGTCCTGTTAAGGGAGGGAGTCCTGGAAGAAGTCTAATGGAGTTTCCCCAATTCCAGACAGGTGAATATCAAACCCATATGGCCCTTATGGAAACAAACTTGGATCCAAAAAGACACAGGTTTGAACCTCAGCCCTGCTCCCTGCTGGGTGCCTTGGGCAAGTTATAGAACCTTTCTAGACCTCGGTTTTTCATCCATAAAATGACTACTTTTTACAAGATGTTTATTGAGCACCTAATAAGTGCTGGGTGCATATGAGGGAATGAAATGGACACAGGCCTTAGAGACTGGTGGATGGTGAACCAGTGGGAGCTCAGACCTGAAGGTAAGCCTGAGCAGTGAGGAAGCCGTGGAGGGATTTCTACATGTGAAGGCCCAGAGGTAACAGGGCACCTGGGTATGTTGCTCTGGGGACAGCGTGTAAAGAATGCACACTGCTCCTCTCCAGGATGTCTTGGGTGGCAGCTGAAAACCCTAAAACCTTTTATATACTATTCTCTGTACTTCTTACACGCTTAAATTTTTCCATCATAAAAAGTCAAATAAAAACAAGAATTTATGTTGATACTTATATTCCTTCTCTATTTGGAAAGCGAGGTGAGTATTCCATGGTACAGGCTGGTGTAAACGTTAGGTGCCTAGATTCGGAGCCTGCTGCCTCTTCAGGTTGAATCCCTTATCTACCACTTGTTGGCTCTGTCGCCCCATGCCAGTGACTTGCACCTCTGTTTCCTCATCCATAATATGGGGATAATAATAGTACTTACCTCACAGAGTGGCTATAGAGTTTCATGTTTGCTGTGATTGGTGGGGGTAACTTAAAGTTTTAAAATGTATTTAAGTTGAAATTGTGAGTCAGTATAAAAATGCTAAGCTGATTAAGAGCTGGCTTTGTCTGGTTACTTACTGGGTGCTGCTCTGAGTATCTCACATCCGTGATCTGCCCCAGTGCTTGCTCTGGGATGTGTGTTATGAACCCATTTTACAGGTGCAGGTAGATAAGTAGTTTGGCCAGGGTCGCACAATTAATGGATTTCATTGTAGAAATTCTGTCTTTGGAGGCCTCACCATTCATGAATACACCATACTGTCCTGGTTAAGTAGTGTACGTGGTCCATGAGTCTGTGCAGGATTCTTCACTTGAGAAATACCTGTTGAGCCTCTACTAGGCACTTGGCCTCACTGAAGATGCTGGGGTTATGTGCAGTGAATCTCCCATAGAGCTTTGGCCTACAGATGACAAATCAGTAAACAAAGACATTAGCCAGATAATTTCAGATCCAGAGAAGTGCTGTGAAGAAAATAAAGGTGGATAATGGAACAGAGAGGAATTGGGGAGCTTTCGTGAGGCTGCCTGCCCCCTCGCCATGGGGAGGCCAGGGTGTGCCTGAGAAGGATGGTTTTTGTCCTTTCCCCAGCTGTAGCTTGTCTCTCCTGATAAGGCAGACATGTCCCCATTATGAATTCAATCCAAATTTTAGGACGGTCAGGCCTATTAAGTGAGACCTTCCGACGAGGGTGCAGAGCATGGATTTATTACATGTCAGTGTTTGTTTAAATGTGTAACTCTCTCACAGTGGCATTGAGGAGGCAGGCTCCAAATAACCATCAAAGTCTATTAATTTTTTTCCAAATGCAGTAACATATTTATCAGACCTCACCAAGGGGCTGTGGTCTGGAGGTGTTGCTGATGTAAGGTAGATATATTATCTACTCCTCTCTCCCTCTTTCCTAGGGAGAAGTATGTTTTTCCTCGGTGACTGTGTATTTACTATAAAGCCTTCTTGTAACCAAGATGAATAATGACAGCAGAATCATAGTTGTGTTTGAGCCAGAAGGGACCTTATTGAGAAAGGCTGTATTTTTTGAATCTGGATTCAAGTCCTATTTGGGCTGACGAAAGATATTTAAGCTGCTTCTGGGTATGAGATGCATTGTGGATATGGAGTCCAGCCAGACTACTGGACAGCTGAGTTTTTAGACGGGTACTGTGTCACATAGAGGGCTTCCGAGGCTGCCCCAGGGAAAGCCAAGGTGGCTTTAATCATGGCTTCAAATCCTCGGTCTTCTTTTCCCATCTTCCAGAAAACAGAGCTCAGAGAAGACGTGAATGATCCATAGTCACACAGCAAGTTATTTAGAGGACCAGTGTTCCATACAAAGCAGCAGGGCAAGCTATAGGGAAGGGAATTTGATTGCACCTTCTCCTGCCTAAAGCCTGCCATGGCTCCCCATTGCTGTACCAAGGGAAAGCTAAATTCCTTTGTGTAGCGCACAGCACCCTTTATGCTCTGGCCTTGCTCTATTTTGACTTCCTCTCATTTCCCTTCTTCTTCACTCTTTGTAATTCAGTTATCATGAACTTTTTTTAGTTCCTCAGATATTTTTGTCTCTTTCATCCCCAAGTCTTTGATAACATTACTTCCTCTGCCTAAATGCTCCCCCTCTGCTTTGCCTGAGCGTCTTGCTCTGGTTGCAGTGTCATCGCCCTGGAACCCGCAGGGTGGCTTTACTTTTGTTCTGTGGGCCCCGTGCGCCTGTATTCCCTGCCCTCCTGCCCTACTCAGTGCTGGGCACAGAGAAGAAGCGTGGCGATGATAGTGTGAGGTTCTTTTCCCAGTGGTTCTTGTTTGGTATTTTCTAGAAAGATAAACTGAGGAAGGGTAGAAGTTTGTTCCATGAAGATCTCCCCACTTTCCAACTCTTCTTTTTTTTTTTTTTTGGCCGGGGCTGTGTTTGAACCCGTCACCTCCGGCATATGGGACTGGAGCCCTACTCCTTGAGCCACAGGCGCCGCCCTCCCAACTCTTTTTACTTGCCTTGATTTAATGCCTCTGGGATCAGTATTTTGATTCTCACTCTGACAAGTTTCTTAGAGCAAGGCGGAGGGGAGGGGCGGGAGGTGGGTAGGGGAGAGGGGAGTAGGGGGAAGAAGGGAGAGGGGATGCGGGGTAGGGGAGAGGCAGGGTGACTGGCAGGTTCTCACCTACATGCACAGTGTGAGTGTGTCCAGTGAATTTTACCTTAGAAATGTAAACAATGTAACCTAAACATTTGTACCCTCACATTAATCAGAAATTTAGAAAAAGAAATCCTTCTGTGCCCCTTCTTCACACTGCCCGTGGCCAGCAGGCTGCCTGTTTCTCTGTCAGTCAGATCTCCAGTCTGCGGTGCCCCGTCCACTGTGCAGTCTTTAGGGACAGGATCAAGACCTCCAGCTGTGGCTTCCAACGCTGGAACATACATGTCCAGCCCAGGATGGTGGCAGATTTTCAGTTTTTATTTCAAACAAACTTTCTCCAGCAATGCAAAGAAGTTTGCAGCCTGTCTGCTTGGCTGGTGCTGTGCCCTGAACCAGGGTGTGGGGATTAGCTTTCTGGAGGGAGCTGGGGTATTTATGGCATAACAGGTCTGCCCTGCAGAAAAACATGAACTACAGAAAATTCCCAATAAGGCCGTCTGGACAAAGTGACAAGACATAAACATCTATCGAGCACCTCCTGGGCACCAAGATCTTTGCTGGATTCTTTATAGCTTTGATCTCAACTGAGGCATACACAACCCTGTGAGCTTAATATGACTACTAATATTTCATAATAAAATTGCTAAAGTTTACTGAGCACTTACTATGCCCCACACTTTAAATCACATACTTAAAATGCGCCACCTAATGGGATCATTGCCACCTCCCCGTAGGATGCGTTGTTATTAACGTCCCTTCACAGAGGGGACACTGAAACTCAGAGAAGCCGAGAAACACATACAGGTCAGTGCCGTGGGCAGTGGGGTTCAGACCTGCCCACCAGACTCCAAGGCATTTCTGCCTTGGGGTGGCTGACTTCCCACTGAGCCTTCTAAGGCTCTCTGGAGGGCGTCGTCCCGGGAGACAGGCTTTTGCAATGGGGTTTACTCGGGATGAATTCAGAGGGCTCAGCTTCGAGTAGCATGTCTTCAACAGTTGCATCGTGTACAACTAATTTCCTATTTTTAGTCCCAGGTACTCTCTTGTTTTGACAAATGGCATATCTCAAACAAAGTAAGAATGATGAAGTAACAAGTGGTTTTTCCATTTTGTATCAACTCAGAACCAGAGAACTTCTGATCAGCATGACATGAAGGCCCAAGCGTCTGTGAAACTGAAAGCAAATCTAGGCGTCTTTTGGATGCAGAATTTCTAGTAAGCCTTCTGAGCCATTAAAATGAAGACTTAATAGCTTTTTATAAAGGTGCTTTATGGGTGAAGGAATTTAGAAAAGATTCTCTGCCCTAAGCACCCAAGCTTTGCACTTTAAGAGAACTTCATACTGGGTAGAGGTCATAATATCTAATTGCTTAAATAAATATGGATTTTATTGAATAAACCAATCAGGTGTGAGTTAATTATTCAATTAAATGCATACACGCATTTATTTAATATTCTATTTCTGGTATTATTTATTGATTGAATATGTCATTCAACTCATTACACATTTAGTCATTCAACAAACATTTCTGGTCCAGTGTGGGAGGGGCTGGACTCTCCTAAAGGAAAAGTTATTTCAGAAAAAAAATCCATTTCAAGGGTCAACAGCTGCTGAACTATTGGCTAAGACTGAAGACTTGAGCTGCCATTCTGAGTTTTGGATAGGAGTGTGTGTGATCCCCTCCCCATTCTGAGCATTTCATGGGCAATGTGTGTGTCTGTGTGCAGGCTGATTTTCAGGCTTTCTTTTGCCAGATGGGTGTCCAGGACTCATGGAAGTTGTTCATGACTAAGAGAATACAAGCAATGTGAATGAGTGACCCCCATGCTCTGGGTTAGAAGTCAGCATACCTGGGCTCTGGGTTGGCACCTCTCCTTAGCAACCACATTATTTCTGGCAAGTTGTGGAACATCTCCAAGGGTCACTTTCCCCAATCTATAAAATAACCAGGTTGAGATTGTCCAGATGATCTGGGATTCATTTTATGATTGTTTATCAAATGCCCGACCCTGTGCTCTCCATAGGCGATCACTTCCTTGCTTCTTTTACTCCAGGTTTGAAATGAGGATTCATCAAGAAATGACCTAGTTTAGCCTTTACACTCTTCACACTCTGGGGAGAAAAATGTGTCCTCTTTGCTGTTTCCCCCACTGAACTGCTGATGGTGGTGAGGGGGCCAAGGATAGTGGGGCTAGAGGCTTTGTGGCAACTAAAACAAGAGCAATGTTTGACAGCATGAATGTTTTCACTATCTGTGGCTTAAATCTTCCCTGTCAAGTGGGAAAAATTAGACAAAGAAAAAATGGTGGAAGAATAATGAGTCCTCTTCTCTTCTTGCTGTTTTTTCTCCCAGGGTAGTGCGATCAAAATGTCTCGGCTTCACCCTCCTGCCTTCACTTCAGCTTATGGTGCCAGAGGATTCTTGCCTTATGAAATGCTCAGAATGGGGAGAGGACGATGGGGGGGGTGAGATCCTACCTCCCTGTGGCTCAGTGTCATACCTGGAGACCCACCCCTGGTATTCTTCTTTGATATTTATTTTTTCATTTACCCCTGCAATTGTCTTTGTAAGTCTTCAGTGAGAGAGGTTATATATCTTCACAAAAGGAGAAATAACTTCTAGGATTTTATCCTAAAGAATTCACTTTGGGGGTGTCAAACTAAATTCCAAACAAATACGAAGTTACATAAAGGGAATACTATGAGAGCTTATCATGATGATGCAGAATCGCTTTGATATGGAAATGTATCTGTGATGTGTCGGTAAGTTCTTTAAAAGACCTATTATACAATCATATGAATACTATGGTCCCAATGTTGATGTTGATAGTGATATGGATAGAGACATATCGATATATTACAGAATATTAATTAATATAAATTATTTATTTACATATAAATAATATAAAATATTTAGTAATTATTAAATTATTTGGGTAGAGATATGGATAAATTTCTTTTTTCTTTTTTTAACTTTCCCATTGTTTATAATTATTTATAGTAAACATATATTACAATTGTAATAAAAATGTGATAACTATTGTCTTAGAATCTAAATGGGGAAAGCCAGGCATGGGGAAGTCACCTGTTTCTCCGGTAGTCCCTCAACATGCCGTGACAAATTAGAACTGTCTTTCTGCTTCCTTGCTCAAGCTGCGTACAAGTGACCTCCTGTCCCTGAAAGATTCATCAAAAAGGGTCCATCAGGAAAAGACCCATTTTGAATGTTCTGCCAGGTCACTCTCAGGGGTAAACCCGTTTGCATAGAATCAGTACACATGTAATAGTGCCCTCTGGAGTTCTTTCTTTTACTATTTCTTCGCTGTGTAACTTTGGGCCTCAGTTTTGTCACGTGAACAATGAGGTTCATGATGACGTCTACCTCAGAGGCTGGTGGTGAGGAGGGCATGAGATGGTGCCTTTGTACAGTGCTTCACACAAAGCCCTGCTGGACGCCTGCTGGACTGACGCCTGGATAGCCGGCATGCGACACACCTTCTCATCCACCTGTTTATATTTCATTTTACTTTTTAGGTCATGAGATTTTAGTAGCATGAGCAACTATTATCCGAGGGCAAGACATTTTAAACAAACCAGTAAGCAAACAAAAGTGAACGATGGCAGCCAGATTTCTAGAGTGAAGAGACCTCCTTGAATCAGAGCCCAGTTTGCTTCCATCACTCCCACATACAGTGTTTGTGTTTTTACAACATTTAAAAACTTTTAGTACTTCTCATTGCAAGCCTTAAAACTCCCATGGAGGACCAAAGACATCTATCTGCCATTGATGGCAGAAACTTCCAGTCATTAAAACGTGTTAATAATACAAGGAAAGGAAAAAGATAAACAAGTAACGTGATGTCAAACTCTAAGTTAGAATCCAGAACCTGAAGAGCCTTCCGCTTCCATTAGAGATTTAGAGGTCTCCCCGACGCCTGCATGTACCCTGGGCTGCAGAAGTGAAACAGTTTTTCTGTAATGACTGTTGGTGAACATCTTACCTGAACAGCCTGGCTGTAAAGATGGTTAAAGACGATGTACGAGGGAGCAAAGACATAGGGCCCCCAGTGCCCTTCTGTTGGACACTGACTTGGGAGAACTTTGCAAATAGTTGTTATTAGGAGAGATTCTTCCTTTCTCCCACCCCAGTTGATGAGTGATGCGTCAGCCACATCTAAATACCCAAGGCAGCCAATTACACTGAAATAATTAAGTCTTTAACCCAGTCTAGGACAAAAATACAACTGACTGACAGACACTGGGTAAAACTCTATTCGTATGAGTTCACTGGACCGAGAAATCCATATGGCTCCAAGTTGCTGGGAACTCATTTCTGTTTTCCTGGATTAAGTCAAATGCCTTTAACCATATGTTCTTTTCCAGTGGCAGCCAAACCTAAAACATACTCATGGAAAAAAAAAATAGATTGTTTTTTAAATGCTATGTTGGCTGGGCTCTGTGCTAGGCAGGTATTTGGTCTTTCTAGAAACACTTAATGTGGGTGTGGTTATTCTCATGTTTGGGTGGGGAAATGGAGGCTCAGAGAATTTGAGTCACTTAGGTTGACACCAAGAAATCCTTTAGAATAAATCCCCTTTGCTACTCCCTGCATGGAGGAACCTCTCCTCCGTGACACAGTTGGTTCCTTCTTTTCATCTCCATTGCCTCCAGCAGGCCCCAGCCTCCATCATGGGCCACTTGGCCTCCAGCCACAGCCTCTAATAGGCTTCCTGTCTGCCATGCACACCCCTTGCCTTCCATTCTGTATACAGAAGTCCAACTGTTTATTTTGAAAATGTAAATCAGATTTCATCCTTCCATTATGGTGCTCATCCAGAATTTTCCCGTCCATCTGGATTAAAATCTGGACTCCCGCTCCTTCTCTCCCTGACTTCTCCTTGCCTGGGTCCCCATCCCCGCACTCAGGCCTGCGCAGTCTTTCTTCATGCAGCTGCAGTGCTCCTGGCTCACTCCGGCCTGAGGGGCTGCACATTTCCTCTTGCTTTTCAAGCTGCCAACAGGGGTTGGGTGTGGCTTCCTGGTGCAGGCCTCAGGTCCTGGCTAATCCCAGCCAGAAACACCTTGCCTCTTCTCTCCATCGGCTCTCTTTACTATCACCTGCTTTGTTTTCTTTAAAGACCCTATCAACCTTTGACAGTATTTTGATTACATCTCCATTTGCTTGTTTGGGAAGTCTTCCCCATTATTAGAATGTAACTTCCTGGAATATTTTGCAGCCTTAAAAAAGATGGAGACTTTGCCTCTTTTATGTTTATATGGATAGAGCTGGAACATATTCTTCTTAATAAACTATCTCAAGAATGGTAGAAAAAGTATCCAATGTACTCAGTACTATTATAAAACCAAAATGTAATCACCCATACTTTCAGATGAAAGATAAAACACAACTATAGTCCAGGATGAGGGAGGGAAGTGGAGGGGAGGGGAGAGGGTGGGTGGAGGGAGGGTAATCAGTGGTATCTCACCTATGGTGTATATTGCAAGGGTACATGTCAAATCTATTAAGAGTAGAGTATAAATGTCATAACACAATAATTAAGTAAGTGAGGTGAAGGTATGTTAACCGGTTTGATGTAAGCATTCCAAATTGTATATAAAATCAGCACATTGTACTACATAACTGCATTAATGTATACAGCTATGATTTAATAAAAAATTAAAAAAAAAAGGATGTAACTTCCTTAAGGAGAAGAACTATAGCTGTGGGTTTCCTATACACAAAACCACACCTGGCACTTGGTTCAAATGCTGGCCTTAAACAGACCCCCTAAAGGGCCTTAGTTTTGTCATCTACAGAAATGGGGATAATGATTCTCTTTGCCCTGTCAGGTGGGTGTAAGGATGAGATAAGAACGATCTGTGTGGAGCGCACTGTGTCCAGTGCCTGCTGCCCTGGAGGTCTCAGGGAATATTACTCTCTTCCTTTCCCTTCCATATCTTTGTGTGGCATTGAAATTTCCTAAGCAGCAAATGATGGCTGTTCTATTTTAAACTCCCTGATATTTCTGGGAACCAAGGAGCCTTGTAAGTCACTTGACTACACACACAGTCATGGCAATTCTTATTGGTGAATCAAGAAGAATGTCTTTAACTTTCCATCATAACCTCCTTTTAAAAATAGCTGACAAATTTGACTTATTTTCAGGGCAACAGTAGGATTTTTCTAAGGGAGTTTATGAAACTCTTCTGGAGATAGTTGATAAAAGGGAAGATAATGAATTGCCTGTTATGGAGAAGGTTTAGACTCACCTTGTGGTAGATGCTTGGAATAGAGAGACATAAATCTTGAATGTGGGATGCCTCCCTCAGCCTCTGTACCTCTAGCTATCTCTTGAGCTACGTGCAGCTCATGCTCTGCCTTCCAGCCACACTGACCTCCTCTCAGTGCTTGGAATTTTCCAAGCTTCCACTGCCACAGGGCCTTTGCACATGCTGTTCCTGCTGGTTCATTCTTTTTTCTAGTCTAATCCTAGTTAATTTCCACTTGTCCTTAAAATTTCTACTTACATGGCTCTTCCTTAGGGAAACCTTTGCCTATGTTTCCATATCAAATCTCTTTGCCCTACACTTTCACAGTGTCCCAAGTTTGCATTTATACATATTGTGGTTAAATGAATAGCCTCCTCCCCATTTGGCCACCATTATAAAATAATAGCTCACACTTTGAGAATTTATTCTGTTCTAAGAACTTAAGTTGTATTAGTTTTATATAATATAGACAAAAACCTCATGAGGTAGGTACTATGATTATGCCCCTTTTACAGATGTGGAAAGTGAGTCATAGAGAAGATAAGCAATTTCCCCTAAAACATGCTTCAAGTAAATAGAACTGGGGTTAGAATCTAGGCATCCTTGTTCTAGAGCCTGCCCTTTTAACTGTTAGGCTGTCGTGTTCCTTTTAAGATCAGGGGAGCAATGATCATGTTGAGTTTTGTTCCTCACTGTCTGTGGTTCCAGCACAGGAACTCATCAATAGCCGATTGCAGCTGAATACTTGGGGGATGAATGGATGGCTGCCTCTCTTTCCTTCTGTGCCCAAGGACTCCGTTTCCTTCTAGTCTTGGTGAGGATCATGGAGCAGACTCCTGGCTTTCACAGTTTTAATTCCAGCTTCAAGAGAACTGTAGTGCACGTTTGTCAGAATGAGCCAGCATCTCACTCTGATTTACAAGAGCTGAGCAGAATGCTAAATTCTTCCTCCTTGCCCACTCACCCTGCTTCCCTCATAGCACCCTGGAGGCTGTGTGTCACCCAGAGAAATAGTGAAATGCATTCTACGACAGCAGAGAAGGCCCTGGAATTGCTGAGGATGCAGCCATGTTGATGTTCTGTTACTCATTACACAACCAAGACTTTATTTTTTTTAATTCTTGTACTTAGCTGAGAGTGGCTGAACACACTACCAGCTTCCCTTGGTAAGAGCTAACGAACCCTTGCTAAGTGAGGCCCACAGGGAAGTTGCCAGCCAGACCCACTAACTCTTGCGGATGCCACAACACATGGTTTTCATGGCGTTTGGGACACAAATGTGCACAGGGGATGGCAGATCTCTCTCTCTCCCTAGCCTGTGGACTCCCCAGGGCACATCTCAGGACCTGACACACAGCAGGTACTCACCACAGTGGCGTCACGAATGTACGTGATGGGGGGTCATCCATGTAAATGGCTCAGCTCTGAAGTCTTCATAGCAGGGTGGCAGAAGAGGCGGAGGAAGTATGCCTGCGTCAGAGAGGCATGGGCTGAATTTGACAGTGTGGCGGCAAGGAAGGCTTTGTCCAGGGAAGAGTCCAGTCATTTGCTGAAGGCAAGGAAACAAATTCTTGCTCCCCCAATTCACTTCTCCAGACCAGTGGGGTCTGTGTCGGTCCATCATGTTAGAATTACCCACAGACATCAAGGCCAGATGCGTAGACCCCGTGTGTGTGTGTGTGGGGGGACACAGACAGTGAAGAGAAGGCAGATCAGCATCAGCTATGTGGGATGGCGCTAGCTCTGGGAGCAGACTGCCTGAGTTCAAATCTCGGGTCTTCTCCTGAGGAGCTCTCATCTCTCTCTGCCTCAGTTTCCTCACTGTAAAACAAGCCTCTGTCTCCTAGTGTGGGGTGAGTGTTCAGTGGATCTCCCAAACACAGCAGCTGGTGAGCGCTGCGGAGGCGTTAGCTTGTTAGGAGGGAAAGGGGTTCTTAAATTCATGTGACACAGCATTCTTTTTCTGAACTGGTTAATGCCCTGGGAAGTGAGAGAAGTGGACACAGGGAGGCTTGGGGAGGTAAGTGGGTCTTGCAGGCTTGTGAGTTGAGGTTGAAGACTCGGGTGTGTTAGCTATGAGGCTAGCTCGGGGTGTGTGGCTTCCCCAGAAAGCAAGTCAGGAGAGGTGAATGCAAGCTGGAGGCCTAAGGAATTGGCCTTGGTGCTGCCCCAGGAAGCTGCTGAGTATGCAGAGGCCCTCCTGGGGCCATGGGGTGGTACTGGTGAGGCTCTGAGGGCCACCCCTCCAGCTGTGGCAGCCCCCCAGGGAGCCACACTGTGGACCGTTTCTGGACTCGGGCCTGTGTGGAGACTCTCACGTATGGAAGGAACGTGCCCTGTTCATTCTTAGGACCCAATGTTTAGAAGGGTATGTTTTCAAGGTGAAGAGTCCCGGGTTTACTGTACCCTTGTTTCCAGAGTGGTTTGTTACAATGCAGGTTCTCAGGCAGGTCTGTGATTCCCCACAGACACATCGACTTGAATCAGACTTGGGGGAGTAAGAGCCCAGGAGTCTCTATTCGAAATACATTCCCGTGGAGCTCTGGTACATTACACAGCTGGAGAACTGCTGCTCTCCATTCGTGATTCCTAAGCCAGAGCACACCTCACCAATACCTGGGCAGCTGTTTCCATGTAGGGATGTAAAGATCTTTCTCCCCAGAGATTCTGATGCAGCAGGGATGGGGGAGGGACAGACCCCAGGCATATGATTTTTTTTTTTAAGAGCTATCTCAGTGACCAGGTGAATAACAACTTGACTAGCTTGTCACTTGATCATAACAAGGCCTCTTAAGAATTCAGGCCCTGAAGTCACTCGGTTCACCTCTGTGGGGAAGGAGTGATTCTTAACATCCAGTTTTGGACCCAGGCATTGCTGTTGGCTCTTATTAATCAGGGATTCCTAGTGGCTATGGCGAGGGGAACACACTTTGACAAGCACCTGCTGTGCCAGCCCTGAGCCACGAGGATTCTATGCTCCTTCCTTCGTTCACTCTCATGATTCCCATAGTGGGTGTCCATTATCGTCCCATCGACTAAAGCGAGGCTGAGGAGGGATGCTGGGATGCTGGGAAGTGGCAGATCTGGGGACAAGATGATAGAGCCTCAACAGTTCTCCTCTAGGACTCAGTCCAAGGCTGCGATAGCTGCAAGCATGGTCTTGTAGGGAGAGATAGGGGGATTGGAAGCTTTTGCACACACTCAGGCTGCTATACACCATGCTGACACCATGTCGCTGGCCAGAGTATGTGTGACACCTGCAGGCGGGGACATGTAGTGCCAAGACCTGTCTGCAGTGCCACTGCCAGCTCACCGAGCAGCCCTGCCATGGGACATGCATTCAGGCACAGCATTTCACTGGGTGTGGGCACAGGGGAAGGTGTTTCCATATACATTTTCTGTATTGACCAATAAAACATTCTTCATGGTCAGGCTGTGGGTTGAATTGTGTCCCCAACACCTTAGAATGTGTCATTATTTGGAGACAGGGTCTTTGAATAAATTAAAGTGAGGTCATTAGGGTGGATCCCAGGCTAAAAAAAGGAGGGAAATTTAGACAAAGCCAAGAGATGGAGGCCATAGTCCCGTGGGCCTTCATGCTAGACTTCCAGACCTCAGACTTGTGGGAGTGGTGGTTCGTTACAGCAGGCCCCGCAAATACGGGCTGTAATTCCATGACCATCTCATTTTACAGGTGAGGTACCAAAGATTCAGGGAGGTCATGACCTTTACTGGGGGTCACATGACAGTTATGTGTAGGTTGTACCACCAAACCTTGGATGGGCCCGACTCCAAAGTTCCAGCACCTTCCACTGTCTTGCTGTGCCCCACTGCGACCACATTGTTCAGGACAGACAGAATCCAGGGGAAAACCATTTTGATTTCATTTCCTCTCCTTCCTCGACAGAAGCTGCTGGTTGAGGAAGGTAACATTGAGCACACTGACTCTGGAACGCATGCCTGGCTGGAAGGAGCAGATGGAGATGAGATCTTATCCACTGGAGGACATGAGGTTAAGGTTCCTGAACTTCTTGGAGAAGTGGGGAGATTGGAACTGAGCACAGAGGGTGGTGAAGATTGGATGAAGTAGTGCCCAGAAACAGCCTCACACGGTGCTGGGCATAGTGGGGCCTTTTGGTCAAAATGTGTCTATCTCCCTTGGGACCAAAGGAACTGGCCCAGAGGAAAAACTGGGCGTGGTTACCACCCTGCTGCTTGGGAGCTAATCCCTGCTACACATAGTAAACACAGGCATGCTTTCTCAGCCCTCCACACGGGGCCTGATGCGGCTACAAGCAGGGCCTACTAGAATAGGCTTCTGAAGCCTTTGCACATGCTCTGTGTGACAGCCAGAGATATAAATATGCCTCACACACAGCATTAAAAGAATCATTCTGCAGCCTACACAGATGTCAAAATAATAACAGGTTGATGTTAGGCAAGGAAATATTTTTGATGAGTATTCTCCCATTTAGAGTTATATAATACTTTTATTTATTTTTTTTTGGTTGTTATTGTTGTTAAGGGAGTAATCCAAAGGTGGTGAGTTTGAAGGTCTAAGACTATTAGGTATTAGCAAAGTCTTTGAACCTGGAGGGTTTATGCATTGTCTGGGTTAAAGAGAACTGGGGGAAAAGGCCATTTCAGAGAGCACTTTAGGCACAGCGAAGGTGCTGCTGGATTAGGGGACCCACTGACTCAGCACATTTCCTGAAAACTGTATATGCAGGACTCTGTGCTCGGTGCTGGGGAGGTAGGTGGGACCAGGTGGACGCAGCAAATATCCTCTGGAACTTGCAACCAAAAGGCAGCCCCAACCCTACTAACTGGCCATATAATAAAATCATAGCAAGTTGTGATTTCTGCTGTAAAAGAAGTAAACAAAAGGCTGAGAGAATGAAAGAAAGAAAGAAATGGGAAATAAGTTATGGGGTAGCATTTAGCCAAGACTCAAAAGATAAAAGTGATTGAGCCATTGAACATAGGGGAAGGGGCATGGCAAAATTTAATACTGATATCAACAAAACCTTTGGAAAGAGCTTGATGTGCCTGAAGAAAGGAAAGATGTGCCTGGAGAAAGGAAAGAAGGCCAGGGGGGCTGGACTTGAGTGAGGCAGGGAGCTGGTAAGGGAAGGGAAGTGCCCAGTTAGCTGCGAGCTCCGCTTATTTGTAGCAGCAGGGGTTACTGAATAACATACAGGACACAGATACATTTGAATTTAAGATAAATAACACATAACATTTCGATCTAAGTATGTCCCAAATACTGCATAGAATTTATACCAAAAAAGAGTTCATTGTTAATTTAAAGTTCAAATTTAATTTGAGAGGCCTGTATTTTTACTTGCCAAATCTGGTAAACCTAGATGTAATGATTAATTAACTCCATGTAGACTGGGAAGACAGTCGAGGTGTTCAGATAAATCTTATGGGCAAAGAGGATGGTTTTCTTTGTACCTGTAAGTTCTGTGGAATAAAACACAATGACTGTGTCTAGGTACAATCTCTCTGTGTCCCAGCTGCCACAGCTAAGAAACAGGGATCTTATTTTGGGTCTTGAGTACTTCAGTAGGCTTTGTTGAGGCTTCGGTTGCAGAATATTTGCAGAAGTGATGTCTAACTTCCTAGGGTTTTGATCATTTGAAGGCATGAGTTATCATGGCACTAGGCCCTGAGACCAGGCTACTCAGAGGAATCTCCTGGAGAAGGTGAAGAGAGAATTGCTGATTTTTCCTCTTGGCATAGTACAGTTACTGATTCTATCTTTATTTAAAATTTGATGCTTTGTTCAACAGGGACTTTTTGAATTGTTTTGGTTTTTAAAACTATTGCGTTAAAATACTCTTTACCCTGATCACTGAGTTTCTTGGTATCCCCTTATGTTACATACCCAAGGAGAGGGGCTCAGCAGCCTCCCCTTGGCCAGGGTTCCTGATGGAGGGAGTGCATTACTGGGGCCAGACGCATGTTCCTGGGTGTGTTTTCAGCCCCATTAGTTATTAGGTGAGCGACCCTGTTTCAGTTTCCCTATGTGTAAAACAGGTTTAATAAAAAGACATACCTCAAATTTAGTTGAGAAAAGTTGGCTAGTGCTCTGAGCATGTTAGCCATCTGATCACCTCTGAACCTTATCCCTGTGGGACCCCAATGAGGCAGTTATGCAGAGCAGCTATCTCAGTGCCAGGCTCTTCCTTAGCCTCCGTTCTTTCTTCACTCCAGGCACGCAGGATGTTTGCATTCACCGTGCTTTTTTATTTACACCTCGCCACTTTGCAGCAAGGACCGGCGACCGCAGCTAGGTAAGGGCGCATATGCTGCACAGGCTACAGCCGAGATGCAGACAACTGGGACCATCCAGCAGAAGCACGGGGAGGCGTGCCAACCAGCAGGCTGGGTGCGGGGAAGGCCTGAGCTTGCTTGCACCAGGAAAAAGCAGGGCTTTCCCAAGATCCCAGCTTGTGGGTAGCCCTGACCCATTCTGACAGTCTGCCTGGCCCCTGCCTCAGCCCTTGGTGCTGCCATGCCCGGAATATGCTTTTGAAGCTTCCTGGCTGAGGCAGCCTTCTGCTACCCCTCTGTTTAGAGCCACGTCATTGCTCTCACCTCTCGTTCCCCGCATTTTGGCTTCTTCTTCTTTTTTTTTGGTAAGACATGGAGGTCTTGCTATGTTGCCTGGGCTTGAATTCCTGGGCTCAAATGATTCTCCTGCTTGAGGAGGATTTTTGAAAGACAAATACCCTGAGTGTATTTTTGGCTATTGACTCAACTTCTGCTGCTGAGAGCTGAGACCAGAGGAGGTGTGGTGCCAGATCACAGTCATTCATTTTTTCAGTAATGCTCATGAGCACCTACTACGTGCTAGGAGCTTTTATA
The DNA here is from genome assembly GCF_027406575.1 of Nycticebus coucang. NCBI lineage: Eukaryota > Metazoa > Chordata > Mammalia > Primates > Lorisidae > Nycticebus > Nycticebus coucang. Next base: position 110,391,076 of record NC_069791.1, read on the forward strand.
GATGCTGGGATATAGCAGAAGATGAACAGAGATAGATGCTCCGGGATCTTAACCTTCTCGTTGTGCAGGTGGGCAGGATGCAAGAGAAGAAATAAACAAGCAGGACAACTCCAAACACTGAGGCACCTAAACCAGGCAGAGCCAGAGGACAGGGTGGTGGGAGAGGACACCTAGTCCAGCGGCCGCCCCCCTGGGGGATAATGCTGGGTCAGGGACGGACACCCAGTCCAGCGGCTGCCCCCCGAGGGGTAATGCTGGGTCAGGGATGGACATCTAGTCCAGCGGCCGCCCTCCTGAGAGGTAATGCTGGGTCAGGGATGGACACGCAGTCCAGTGGCTGCCCACCGAGGGGTAATGCTGGGTCAGGGATGGACATCTAGTCCAGTGGCCGCCCTCCTGAGAGGTAATGCTGGGTCAGGGACGGACACCCAGTCCAGCGGCTGCCCCCCGAGGGGTAATGCTGGGTCAGGGATGGACATCTAGTCCAGTGGCCGCCCTCCTGAGAGGTAATGCTGGGTCAGGGATGGACACGCAGTCCAGCGGCTGCCCCCCTGAGGGGTAAGGCTGGGTCAGGGATGGACATCTAGTCCAGCGGCCGCCCCCCTGAGAGGTAATGCTGGGTCAGGGACGGACACCCAGTCCAGCGGCTGCCCCCCTGAGGGGTAATGCTGGATCAGGGACAGACATCTAGTCCAGTGGCCGCCCCCCTGAGAGGTAATGCTGGGTCAGGGACGGACACCCAATCCAGCAGCTGCCACCCTGAGGGGTAATGCTGGGTCAGGGATGGACATCTAGTCCAGTGGCCGCCCCCCTGAGAGGTAATGCTGGGTCAGGGATGGACACTCAGTCCAGCGGCCGCCCCCCTGAGGGGTAATGCTGGGTCAGGGACGGACATCTAGTCCAGTGGCCGCCCCCCTGAGAGGTAATGCTGGGTCAGGGATGAACATCTAGTCCAGCAGCTGCCCCCCTGAGAGGTAATGCTGGGTCAGGGATGGACACCTAGTCCAGTGGCTGCCCCACTGAGGGGTAATGCTGGGTCAGTTACAGACACCTAGTCCAGCGGCCGCCCCCCTGAGGGGTAATGCTGGGTCAGGGATGGACACTTAGTCCAGCGGCCGCCCACCTGAGAGGTAATGCTGGGTCAGGGATGGACACCTAGTCCAGCGGCCGCCCCACTGAGGGGTAATGCTGGCTCAGGGATGGACACCTAGTCCAGGGGCCGCCCCCCTGAGGGGTAATGCTGGGTCAGGGACGGACATCTAGTCCAGTGCCTGCCCCACTGAGGGGTAATGCTGGGTCAGGGACGGACATCTAGTCCAGTGGCCGCCCCCCTGAGAGGTAATGCTGGGTCAGGGATGAAGATCTAGTCCAGCAGCTGCCCCCCGAGAGGTAATGCTGGGTCAGGGATGGACACCTAGTCCAGTGGCTGCCCCACTGAGGGGTAATGCTGGGTCAGTTACAGACACCTAGTCCAGCGGCCGCCCCCCTGAGGGGTAATGCTGGGTCAGGGATGGACACTTAGTCCAGCGGCCGCCCACCTGAGAGGTAATGCTGGGTCAGGGATGGACACCTAGTCCAGCGGCCGCCCCACTGAGGGGTAATGCTGGCTCAGGGATGGACACCTAGTCCAGCGGCCGCCCCCCTGGGGGATAATGCTGGGTCAGGGACGGACACCTAGTCCAGCGGCCGCCCCCCTGAGGGGTAATGCTGGGTCAGGGACGGACATCTAGTCCAGTGGCTGCCCCACTGAGGGGTAATGCTGGGTCAGTTACAGACACCTAGTCCAGCGGCCGCCCCCCTGAGTGGTAATGCTGGGTCAGGGATGAACATCTAGTTCAGCGGCTGCCCCCCTGAGAGGTAATGCTGGGTCAGGGATGGACACCTAGTCCAGTGGCTGCCCCACTGAGGGGTAATGCTGGGTCGGTTATAGACACCTAGTCCAGCGGCCGCCCCCCTGAGGGGTAATGCTGGGTCAGGGATGGACACCTAGTCCAGCGGCCGCCCACCTGAGAGGTAATGCTGGGTCAGGGATGGACACCTAGTCCAGCGGCCGCCCCACTGAGGGGTAATGCTGGCTCAGGGATGGACACCTAGTCCAGCGGCCGTCCCCCTGAGGGGTAATGCTGGGTCTGGGACCCAGTGGATCACAAACTACATCTCTCCTTTGAACATGGTGTCTTCATCCATGACGTCCTACCTCTCAGGAGGATGGTGAGGAGCATCCAGGTGGCCTGTGGCATCACTGCCCCACGTTTCTCTCTCCTGGGTTTCCCAGAACCCAGTCCTGGTCTAACAGGGGGCGAGTTTCTCAATTTTCCTCTTGGATCATCTTCTTATTCCCTGTGACCTCACTTTATCACCGATCTCTCTCTCCCTCCCTCCGTTTCTTTCTTTCTCCTTTCCTTTCTCTCTCTCTCTCCCGCCCCTCTTTCTTCGTCTTTCAACCCCATCCTCTCACCCCAGTGTGAGTTGCACCCAGTCTAGACACCAGCTCAAAATTAGTGTCAGGACTATATGTACATAGAAGCAGTGGAGCAGTGAATCATTTGTAGAGAAGAAGACAGAATTCAAGGTCAAAGCCACGTCCTGGGCATAACCAACCGAAACTACCTCTGTTCACGTGAAAAGGCCACATTTGTTTAGCCCCCTGATGTAAAAAATGGTAACTCCAGGTGCTATCAGGTGGGCTTTTCCCCTGTGTCTGGCTCTTGGGTGAGATTTCTTATCTACTTTTAATGTTCTTTGCCTAACTTAAAAATTGTGTTGCTAAGGAAGGGTTCAAAGCCTTGCCACATTTTCTATACAGTGGCTCTTTCACAGAGAAGAATAGAAAGAAGGAAATGGGAGTTTCTGAAGCAGGTGTGAGTCCTTTGAGTTTTCTAGGAAAGGCTGAAGCAGGTGCTCCTGGCATCTTTGCCTGTCCAGATGACTTTGCAGGTCTTTCATCACTCTGAACTAGACCTTGACAAGGGACTGACTTGCACGGCTCAATTTGCAAGACTTAGCCTTGTGTATCTGCAGCACATGAATCGCCTTTTGAGCTGGATCATTGATAATTCATCCTTATAGCACGGCCAAGTCAAAATGCAAGCTTGTGAAAAACCCAAGTCCTTGACCTCACTATCAAAAGGGCTTCCCCTGACTGTGCTACTCAGAGTATCCCCCACAAGTTCTCTCCACCCTGCATTGAGGGAGACACAAGGGCTGTGCATGATGCTCTCTCCACCTTCCAGGGACAGGGTAGGGTGGCTTTCCTCTGCCACCTCCCATACAGTGTGAAGCAAGGAGTGACCATGTGACTTGCTTTGGCCAATGACGTGTCATTCTCAGTCAAAGCTTTCAGAGCCACTGTGTGATTTTCCATGTGCCCTTCCCCTTGCCATGGTGATAACAGTGAGATGGAACATGCTCTATCAGCCTGGGTCCCTGAGTAACCGCAGGAAACAAATCCCTGTGCTTATCTGTACTTGATATGTGACGTGAACAAGAAATGCACCAGCCACTGAGACTTGGGGGTTGTTTGTTGCTGCAATATAACCTAACAAATCCTGACTGATGCAGTATTATTTCTTTTTCCCTTCACAACATTTATCCCCATTGTCATGTTTATTCCTGTTTTATATGTGTATTTATTTTCCGTCTTTTCTCTCTAGACTATAAATTCCACAAGAACTGTGTTGTTGTTGTTGCTCTTGGTGGTGGTGGTGATGTGCAGTGGAGTAACTCCAGCATCTGAAGAGGGCTGAGTCAGTGGTAGGCACTCCATTAATATATTGAGGGAATTGATTATAACTTGGATAATGCGGACAGGTCATTTAACTGGCATTAATACAAGCCTCACCCCCTTCATCTGAATAATAGCCATACCTTCTATGGAGGTTTTGAGAATTAAAGGAGTGAGGAATGAGTGTAAAGCACCAGGCACCAGGCACCAGGCCTGGCACATACTAGGTAGGCCAAGAAATAGGTGCTGTTTTTGTAACAATTGTTCAGTGACTAGAAAAGAAGGGCTCCACTGTCAGTTACATTTTGCAGATCTATTTTTTGTTTCACAGACTCGTTGAAGGTCCCTTAGCAAACAGGTGGCATCATTGCTTTGGAATCTGGTCCCCATGCACTGAGACTCCAAGCAGCTTGTCCGAAATGTCTGCTTTTGGGTAACAGCTAGACGTGAAGTCTGGGGAGGTATCTCTTCTGTGCTGGGCTGGAGCACTAGCAAGGTCACCCGGAACTTTAAATGCTTTGGGTCTTCAGATGGATATTCAGGTAGGGAGCACTGTGAGCGCCCATGACTAGAAGCTACCAGGGACACAGTAATGATGCTGTATAGAGCATTGAACTTGCGGTGTGGGTACAACCCAGAAGAGACAGGCTGAGTGGGTGCTGACTTTAGTTTACAATTACTTACTTTTTTTTTCAGTGCTAGATGTGGGCTCTCCTCCTGATGCAGGAGAAATGGCCACAGTGGAATCTCTTACAGATCTTGCTGGCCAAGAGATTGATGGCCCTATACTTAACACCAGATGGGCCGGGGCCTGTGGAGGTGCTGAAGGGCCAGGCTCTGGCTCTGCATGAATTCAAGTTTGAATCTGGCTCTGGTTCCACAGTGTTCCAGTTGAGTGATGTTGGGCAAGTGCCTCTCCTTGGTCTTCTCATCTGCCATTTTGGTGAGAATCAGATGAGATTCTGTGCCTCTCCAGCTGGACTTGCCTCCGTCAATCTGTTCCCTTGGCTGAGGCCAATGTGTTCTGACAGGTGAATCTGACCGTGTAATCTGTCTCCTGAAAAGAAATCCTCTTCAATGGGTTGTCTTCTGTGTGCCAGCTCAGGCCACATTCCATTGCTCCCTGCACCCGTTGCTCCCACCACAGCCTAACTCCAACCAGGCTTTGTGGGAGGCCTTCTCACCATCCACTTTCTGCTCAGCAGCCCCCACACTCCTGCCTTCACCCCTCTCCTGTCCTCCCACTGATTCCTCCTCAACCTTCAGATCTCACTTCCTCAAACGCCCGGACACGGGCATTAATACCCACAATGCCATGTGGTTTTGTCTCTGTTAGTTGTCTGCCTTCTCTAACACACAGTCACTGGGACACAGCCATAATTCTGGGAGGGCCAGATCTCTGAGTGGTTCAACACGGAGATTCTGAGATCAGGCTCCTTGGGCTGGAATCACGATGCACGCCTGAGAGCTGTGGACCCTTGGAAAATGCTCTTCACCTGCTCATGCCTTGGTTTTCCCTCATCCATGGTATGGGCTCTCGGACCACCTTACCTCTCCAGGCCTCAGTCTCTCCACCCATAAAATGGGCCAATAGCAGACATGATTGTGGATGAAATGAGATGAGGCCTGGTGCCTGGTACTTGGGAAGTGTGATATAAACAGTGGCCGTCTTTACTGCTTTCTATTGTAGACCTGAGAGTAAAAAGGTTCATACAGGGTTGTGAACACACACAGACACTGTGTACTTGTTCACGTGCTCCTCATCAACCTATCATTAAGGACGTTGGGGAGGACATTTCCCTTAAAATATCAAATTTTACACATCAGTTAGGCTAATTTAGGAGTGGCCTTGCTTTCAGATGAAGAACTGGGCAGGTTGTCTTTCCAGGCTTTTCTTCTGTACTCATAGCTCCACAAGTCAGTTTGATTTTAGGCATGGCTTTAACAGGCTTCTCGGATCCCAGCAAATACTGTGCCTGGGTCTTGAAGAAGCCCAGTGTTCCCTGTGACCTGCAAGGGCGATAGAAAGTGCTGTAGGGGAGTGAGTGCATGTGTGGGGGTGCGTCCGTGTCAGGGCATGTGTGTATGTGTGTACACGTGTGCAGTGCAGTACGTGGATGGGTGTGTGTGTGCAGCCATGCCCTTGAGGGTTCCCCCAAATTCCTATCATTTTCTTTTTTAAGTTTAATTTCAGAATATTGCAGGGGTACAAATGTTTTGGTTACATTAAATGGCTTTTGTACCATTTGAGTCCAAGTTGTCTGTGTGCCCATGTTGAACCCTAATCCTCAATTGGAGGCTCTCAGGAGGAAGAAGCTGGGGGAGGAGAGTGGGGTATGGAGGCTGTGCCCTCAGGGCCAGATTCATGCCCTTATGAAACATGCCCCAGAAGGATCCTTTGCTCCTCTGCCCTGCGAGGTCACAGGGAGAAGACGCTTCACCACACCCCTTACTCTTGGTCTCTGCAGCCTCCTATAAGAAGTAAATCTCTGCTGTTGGTAAGTCACCCAGTCTATGCTATTTTGTTATGGCAGCTCAAGTGAACTAAGAGAGAGGGTGTCACTGACACCCATCGGGGGCTTCCATTCTGTACATTGTGTTTTGACCATTTTTCCTTAAAAAATAACCCTGTGGCTCAGTGAGTGGGGCACAGGCCCCATATACTGAGGGTAGTGGGTTCAAACCCCACCCTGGCCAAACTGCAAGAAAAAAATAGCCAGGCGTTGTGGGGGGCGCCTGTAGTCCCAGCTACTTGGGAAGCTGAGGCAAGAGAATCACCTAGGCCCAAGAGCTGGAGGTTGCTGGGAGCTGTGACACCACGGCACTCTACCAAGGGCTATAAAGTGAGACTCTGGCAATACAAAAAAAAAAAAAATCCTTTAAAGTATGTTTATGTGCCCGTGTGTGGATACTTCCCTTCCCTCTCTGTTTCTGTTTCTTCTGCCTATCCCGACTCTCCTCTCTGTCCCTGTCTCTCTGTGGATCTCTCCCTCTCCCTCCCCTCTTTATCCCTCAGGCTCTCTCTCTCCCTCTCTTTTTCTTTTTAATTTTTTTATTTGTTTTTATTGTTAAATCATAGCTGTGTACATTAGTGCAATCAAGGGGTACAATGTGCTGGTTTCATATGCAATCTGGAATATTCTCATCAAACTGTTCAACGTAGCCTTCATGGCATTTTCTTAGTTATTGTATGTAGACATTTGTATTCTGCATTTAGTAAGTTTTGCCTGTACCCATTCTAAGATGCACCGTAGATGTGGCCCCACCCATTACCCCCCCTCCACCAAAACCTCCCCCCTCCCTTCCCCTTCCTTGGCCCTTTCCTCATAGTCTTGTGCTACAGTTGGATTATAGCCTTCATGTGAAAGCTATAATTTAGCTTCACAGTAGGGCAGAGTACATTGGATATTTTTTCTTCCATTCCTGGCATACTTTGCTAAGAAGAATATGTTCCAGCTCCATCCATGTAAACATGAAAGAAGTAAAGTCTCCATCTTTCCTTAAGGCTGTATAATATTCCATGATGTACATGTACCACAATTTGCTAGTCCGTTTGTGGGTGGATGGACACTTGGGCTTCTTCCATGATTTAGCAATTATAAATTGGGCTGCAATAAACATTCTGATACAGATGTCTTTGTTATATTGTGATTTTTGGTCTTCTGGGTATAAACCTAGTAAAGGAATTATAGGATCGAATGGCAGGTCTATTTTTAGCTCTCTAAGTATTCTCCAAACATCCTTCCAGAAGGAACGTATTAGTGTGCATTCCCACCAGCAGAGAGAAGTGTGCCCTTTTCTCCACATCCATGCCAACATCTCTGGTTTTGGGATTTTGTTATGTGAGCTACTCTTACTGAGGTTAGGTGGGATCTCAAAGTAGTTTTGATTTGCATTTCTCTCATGATTAAGGATGATGCGCTTTTTTTCATGTGTTTGTAGATTGTGCATCTGTCTTCTTTAGAGAAGTTTCTCTTCAAGTCCCTTGCCCACCCTGAGATGGGATCACGTGTTCTTTTCTTGCTAATATATTTGAGTTCTCTGTGGATTCTGGTTATTAGACCTTTATCGGAGGTATAACCTGCAAATATTTTCTGCCATTCTGAGGGCTGTCTGCTTGCTTTACTTACTATGTTCTTGGCTGTGCAGAAGCTTTTTAGTTTGATCAGGTCCCAGTAGTGTATTTTTGATACTGCTTCAATTGCCTGGGGAGTCCTCCTCATAAAATATTCACCCAGGCCGATTCCTTCAAGAGTTTTCCCTACACTTTCTTCAAGTATTTTTATAGTTTCATGTCTTAAGTTTAAATCTTTTATCCAGTGAGAGTCTATTTTGGTTAATGGTGAAAGGTGTGGGTCCAGTTTCAGTCTTGAACAGATTACCAGCCAGTTCCCCCAGCACCATTTGTTAAATAGGGAATCTTTTCCCCACTGAATGTTTTTAATTGGCTTGTCAAAGATCAAATAACAGTAAGTAGTTGGATTCATCTCTTGGTTCTCTATTCTGTTCCAGACATCTACTTCTCTGTTTTTGTGCCAATACCATGCTGTTTTGATCACTATCGATTTATAGTACAGTCTCAGGTCTGGTAGCGTGATTCCTCCTGCTGTGTTTTTATTGCTGAGTAATGTTTTGGCTATTCGAGGTTTTTCTGATCCCATATAAAATGAAATATTGTTTTTTAAAGATCTTTAAAATATGACAATGGAGCTTTAATAGGATTTGCATTAAAATTATATATTGCTTTGGGTAGTATAGACATTTTAACAATGTTGATTCTTCCCAGCCATGAGCATGGTATGTTTTTCCATTTGTTAACATCTTCAGCTATTTCTTTTCTTAAAGTTTCCTAGTTCTCTTTATAGAGATCTTTCATGTCCTTTGTTAGGTATACTCCCAAATATTTCATCTTCTTTGGCACTACTGTGAAATGAATAGAGTCCTTGACTGTTTTTTTCGGCTTGGTTATTGTTGGTATATATAAAGGCTACAGATTTATGGGTGTTGATTTTGTAGCCTGAGACATTGCTGCATTCCTTGATCACTTCTAAAAGTTTTATAGTAGAATCCCTGGTGTTTTCCAGATATACAATCATATCATCTGCCAAGAGTGAAAGTTTGATCTCTTCTGACCCTATGTGGATACCCTTGATCGCCTTTTCTTCCCTAATTGCAATGGCTGAAATTTCCATTACAATGTTAAAGAGCAATTTAGACAGTGGGCAACCTTGCGTCGTTCCTGATCTAAGTGGAAATGATTTCAATTTAACTACATTCAATATGATATTGGCTGTGGGTTTGCTGTAGATCTCTATCAATTTAAGAAGTGTCCCTTCTATACCAATTTTCTTAAGTGTTCTGATCATGAAGGGATGCTGGATATTATCAAAAGCTTTTTCTGCATCAATTGAAAGAATCATATGGTCCTTATTTTTTAGTTTGTTTATGTGCTGAATTATTTACATATATTGAACCAGCCTTGAGACCCTGGGATAAATCCCACTTGGTCGTGGTATATAATTTTTTTGATGTGTTGTTGGATTCTGTTTTTTAGGATCTTATTGAGTATTTTAGCATCAATATTCATTAGTGATATTGGTCTATAATTTTCTTCTCTTGTTGGGTCTTTCCCTGGTTTGGGGATCAAGGTGATGTTTCCTTCATAGAATGTGTTAGGTAATATTCCTTCTTTTTCTATATTTTGGAAGAGGTTTAGTAATATAGGTACTAGTTCTTCTTTAAAGGTTTGGTAGAATTCTGACGTAAAGCCATCTGGTCCTGGGCTTTTCTTTTTAGGGAGATTTTGTATAGTTGATGCTATTTCAGAACTTGATATAGGTCTGTTCAACATTTCCATTTCATTCTGGCTAAGTCTTGGTAGGTGGCGTACTTCCAGGTATTGGTCTATTTCTTTCAGATTTTCATATTTGTGAGAGTAGAGTTTCTTGTAGTATTTGTTAAGGAGTTTTTGAATTTCTGAGGGTCTGTTGTTATTTCATTGTTACCATCTCTGACTGATGAAATTAGAGATTCTACTCTGTTCTTCCTGGTTAGGTTGGCCAAAGGTTTATCTATTTTATTGATCTTTTCAAAAAACTGACTTTTCAATTTATTGATCTGTTGTATAATTCTTTTGTTTTCAATTTCATTTAATTCTGCTCTAATTTTGGTTATTTCTTTTCTTCTGCTGGGTTTGGGGTTGGAGTGTTCTTCCTTCTCCAGTTGCTTGAGATATCCCATTAAGTTATTAACTTCCTCTCTTTCCATTGTCTTGAGGAAGGCTTGCAGTGCTAGAAATTTCCCTTTTAGGACTGCCTTTGCAGTATCCCAGAGTTTCTAGTAATTCGTGTCTTGATTGTTGTTTTGTTCCAAAAATTTGGTGATTTCCTTCTTAATCTCGTCTATAACCCATGTATCCTTCAGCATAAGGTTGTTTAGCTTCCATGTTTTTGTATGGGTATGCAGGTTCCTGTTGTTATTGAGTTCAACTTTTATTCCATGATGGTCTGAGAAGATGCAAGGAATAATTTATATTTTTTTAAAATTTGCTGAGGTAAGATTTGTGGCCTAGGATGTAGTCGATTTTGGAGTATGTTCCATGGGCTGATGAGAAGAATGTATATTCAGTTTTATTGGGATGAAATGTTCTGTAGATGTCTGTTAAGTCCAGATGTTCAATGGTTAAGTTTAAATCTAAAATTTCTTTGCTTAGCTTCTTTTTGGAGGATCTATACAGCACTGCTAAAGGGGTGTTAAAATCTCCAACTACTATGGAACTGGAGGATGTTAAGTTGCTCATGTCTGTTAGAGTTTCTTTTATAAATTGAGGTGTGTTCTGGTTGGGTGTATAAATATTAAGAATTGAAATCTCATCATATTGAGTATTACCTTTAACAAATATGACGTGTCCATCCTTATCCTTCCTTATTTTGGTTGGTTTAAAGCCTATTGCATCTGTGAATAGGATAGCAAAGCCTGCTTTTTTCTGCTTTCCATTTGCCTGGAGTATAGATGACCATCCCTTCACCTTGAATCTATATTTGTCTTTTAATGTAAGATGCGATTCTTGTATGCAGCAGATATGTGGCTTGATTTTTTGTATCCAGTCAGCCAACCTGTGCCTCTTTAGAGGGCAGTTTAAACCATTCACATTAATTGAGAATATTGATAAGCCTTTTGAGAGTCTGGTGGACATTTTTAATCCTTTTGCAACAGTGGAAGTTGGAATTTGATCAAAATTTTCTGGGTGGATTTACTTTTGTGGTGGAGGATTACGCTGGTCTTTATGGAGGATAGGTCTGAGAATATCCTGGAGAGCTGGTTTAGTTATGGCAAATTTCTTTAACATGTGAATGTCATTGAAGTATTTAATTTCTCCATCATAGATGAAACTCACTTTAGCTGGGTACAGGATCCTGGGTTGAATGTTATTTTGTTTTAGGTGATTAAAATTCGATGACCATCCTCTTCTAGCTTGAAAGTTTTCAGCAGAGAGTTCTGCAGTTATTCTAATATTCTTCCCCTTATAGGTGATGGTTTTCTTTCATCTGGCTGCTTTCAGAATTTTCTTCTTCATATTAACTTTAGTGAAATTGATTATGATGTGTCTGAGGGATGTCTTATTTGGGCTGAGTCTTGCTGAAGTTCTGAAACTGTCTGCTATCTGAATTTCAGAATCTCTTAGCATGTCTGGAAAGTTCTCATTCATAATCTCATGGAGAAGAGACTCTGTGCCTTGTGAATCCACTTCATCTCTTTCAGGGATCCCTATAAGACGAATATTGGTTTTCTTTGAATTATCCAAGAGCTCTCTGAGAGAGTGATCTGTTTTTGCCCTCCATTTCTCTTCCTCTTTGAGAGTTTGGGAGCGTTCGAAAGCTTTGTCTTCAATGTCAGAAATTATTTCTTTTGCTTGCTCCATTTTGTTACTGAGGGATTCTACTGTGTTTCTCAGATCTTTGAGGACTGTAACTTCTTGTCTCAATGTGTCAAAATCTTTGGTCATTTGGTCTTTGAATTCGTTGAATTCTTGAGATATCTTTTGGGTTACTGTTTGGAATTCTAATTCGATCTTATTTGCTATCCAGATTCTGAATTCGATTTGTGACATCTCAGCTATTTGTTTGTGCATGGAATCTTGTGCTGTGTCTACCCCATTGTTCCTTGGGAGAGTTGATCTACTCTGATTATTTTTATTGCCAGAGTTTTTCTGTTGATTTTGCCTCATGATTGTTTTTCACCGTTGCCTCTGGCCATCCTCAGAGTTGGGGAGTTGTCTCTCCAAGCTTCGAGATTCTTTTTGAAATTCAAAAAAGTCTGTCAGGGCCCGTGATACCCTGTTTCCAGTCCTAACCAGGGCCTCCTCGTAGCCAGGATGCTAGGTCTCCCATCCTGTCCCACAAAACTGGATATGGGCCACTGCACCAGCTTACTTGGGGTAGGTGTTATTTAGGTCTCAGGTGCCAAAGCACCTTAGAAGTCACAGTCAATATTAGTAGGAGCAAGCATCTCAGCAGCTGTCTCAGTAGGGGAGTGCCAATCAGGTGTACTCCAAGCAAGAAGCAGAGCCAAAGGAAGAGCCTCTCTCCCTCTCTTTACCCCTCACTCTCTCTCTGCCCCCCTCTCTCCTCTCTTCCTCCCCTCTTTACTCCTCACTCTCTCTCTGCCCCTCTCTCTTCTCTCTCCCTCTCTCTCTCCCTCCTCTCTTTACCCTTCACTCTCTCTCTGCCCCTTCTCTTTTCTCTCCCTCTCTCTTTCCCTCCCCTCTTCATCCCTCACTCTCTCTCTGCCCCTCCCTCTCTCCCTCCTGTTTTCCTCTCCCTCTCTCTCTTTCTCTTGCCCCCCTTTCCTTGCCCAGCACCCAGTCTCTGTGTTGGCACAGGAGTGCTGGTTACCTAGGAAACCACCACAGGGAAAGCACATGTGATTGGCCAGGCTGGTATGACTCTAGGTTGGTGGCCAGATTTTGGGGACAATTCTTGTTCCTTGGTCCCCTTCAGGGGAGGGACTTTCTCTGGAATAGGAAGGAAAGCTGATTGTGCCTGCTCAGTAGGGGTCTCAGCTTGGGAAGGAACTCCTGTCCTAATGAGGATTCGGAGTTGCAGAATTAGCCTGCACTAACAGGCTTCCAAAAAGGCAGGAGGCCTGGCAGAGGGGCAGGACACTGGGACAGTGTTGCTGACTCCTGTATGTTGGTCACTATTCGCTAAGCTCTTTATATACATGAGCTCATTAGCAAACCCATGCAGCTGGTGTTATCTTCTCCCTAATGTACAGATCAGAAAAGGGGGGTTGTGAGATAATAAATTAACATCACCTTCTATATTCCAGGTACATGTAGGGGTCTTCCCAGCCATTTTTTACCTTATTCAATCCTTACAACAACCCTTAAAATAATTACCATTATTCCACTCTACAGATGAAGAATCTGATTCTTAGAGTAGTTCATTTGCCCAAACTTCCCTCACCCAGCTAGTAAATTGCTAAAGCTGAGACCCCTTTGGCAGTGAAGGTTATGCAGCTGGAAGGTGCAGAGCTGAGATTTGAACCTGGATGTGTCTTGCCATTAAGAAATCTTCGTAGTCACCTCCATTGAGGGCACTATGGTGGATGGAGGGCCTGGGGTCACAACAGTGGATTCCACAGCTCCTCAAGGTTCTGCCTGCTTGCTCCGTCCTTATTCTCAGCCTGGTTCTTCTCCCCTTGGAGTAACCAGCCTTCCTGTTCATGCAGCTCTGAAGTCAGCAGGAGCTGACATGTTATCACCTGCTTACTCATCTTTCAGGAATGGAGAGAAGTTCTGCAGAGGGGTGGTGGTGATGGGTGCACAATAGCGGGAGTGTACTCAATGACACAGAGCTGTATACTTAAAAATGGTCGGGATGACAAAAGTTATATTGTAATTATTTTAGAAAAATTAAAAAAAATAAAAAAAGCATATCAAGGCCCATAAGGAACAGGCAGCAGGGTCCTGTGAACCTGTAACTTTGTCCCTGTGCTTTTCCCATGTAAGGGGTCAGAGTCAGCTAGCGTGTACTTTGAGCGCTCTCTGAGTGCTGGCCAGGCCCTCTGGGAGGCACCTGAAGGTGGGGTACTTCACTGACTGCTTCCTCTTCTCTCCATCTGGCAGAGCAGTAGCATAGGCGCAGAGGCTGAGCTCACATGGCTAGCTAGGGATGCAGCCCCAATTTGAACCCTGGCCGTTGGGATTTCCTGAAGCCTCCTTCCAAATTGCCTAAGGCCTCACACTGCTCTGACATTGCAGGGATGTTGAGGAGAGAACCCTACTTCTCTGCAGTGCCAGGGAGATTAGATGACTCCCCCATCCATGGCTTCAGCTCAGTTCTTTCTGAAGCCTTCAGCGCCCGTCATTCAGTCTCCTAGTGGGCAGTTGGCTGGGCCAGGTCATCTCTCCAGTGTCCTCAAAGTGTCAAAACCACTTCTCAGCGATGTTGAGAAGCAGCAGCTGGAAATAAACCAGGGACCCAACGCAGGTAAGCCTGCCAGATCAAAGCTAATGAGGCACATCCTCAAGAAACACGGTGGAGTTTGGAAACATCTGGTCTGATTGCTGCCATCACGGGTTCTGGAGACTTGGTGGCCGGGCAGTGGCGTGGTGGTGGGGAAAGGGAAAGAATTTGGGGCCTTTAAGGCCAAGAAAGGAAGTGATGGGGCAGGAAAAGCTGCCTTTCAGTAGTCACTTGGGAGAATTACAGCCAGAGCCCTTCCTGCTGTCAGGTGCCCATCACACACCCCTTTGGGGGCACTTAGCGGACTGCAGGCTCTGCGATCCTCAGTTCCAGCTGTCGCTACACACTTACATGTATCATCTCATTCAGTCCTTTCAAGAACTGCAACTGAGTCAGTCCAGAGACTTATTCCCATTTTATAGAGGAGGAACTTGAGACTCAGAGGGATGAAATAGTTCATTTAAACTCACACAGGTGGCAAAGTGCACAAGGAGCCAGGTCTGGCTCAGCTCGACACGCCCCTGTCTTCTTTGCACAATGGACTTATTGCTTCCTGAGGATTAACTGAGGTCACTGGTGAGTCAGGGCAGGAACTTGCCAGGTAGGCAAGGATGAAAGATGGGGCAGAAAGTCTTGGCCATGTTTCCTAACTCTGTTCAGCATGGATATGAGGCACTTGCTAAATACCAGACCAGGAAGTCCCTAGAATGTGGAGCCCTTGCCCAGGGCAGTGGTCTTCTCTATACGGTCCCTGGACTGGCAGCATTGGCGTCACCTGGGAACTTGCGCCTCTGACCTGTTTGAGTCAGGAGTGCTGGAGGTGGGGCCAGCAATCTCTGTTTAGTGGATGGATGGTGGTAAGAAACATCTCCACCCAGAACTTGTGAATGTAACCTTATTTGGAAGAAAAGGCTTTGAAGATGTTATTGAGGTAGGAGTTGTGAAATGAGATTATCCTGGATTAGGGTGGGCCCTAAAACCAATGACAGGTGTCCTTCCAAGAGAGGAAGAGGCGAAAAGATGCACAGGGAAGAAGGGCATGGGAAGATAAAGGCGTGGAGCGCAGAGATGCAGCTCCTGGCCAGGGGGCAGCCAGGGAGGCCAGCAGCTGTTAGGAAGCAGGAGAGAGGCAAGGAACAGATTCTCTCTCAGCACCTCCAGAAGGAACCAAATCTTCCCACACCTTGATTTCAGATTTCTGGTCTCTAGAACTGTGTAAGAATAAATTTCTCCTGTTGTAAAATACTCAGTTTATGGGAATCTGTCACGGCAGCCCTGGGAAGCAAGTGCATTGCCCTCCAGATGGTTCTGATGCACATTGAAGTTTGAGAACCAAGGGGTCAGAGCGATGCTTTCTAAGTGTGCAGATATACAGGCCCTATCCTCAGCCCACCTGATCAGAAGCAGCCCAAGGACATACATTTTTTTAATAAGCTTCTAATGGCGATTTTTATGCACACGAAAAATGAGGACATTTAGCCTTGAAAAATGTTATATTATGAGTAAATACCTTTTGCCTCTCTATCCCTGTCTGCCCTTGCTAAGCCAAATGAGAGATGTTCTTTAGCTGGCTTTTCTACACTTGCAGGAATACTGCTATTTTTATTGTTCTCATTATTGCTATTATTTTTGTTGCCAGTTCTCTGTGCTTCTGTGCAGTTGGTAGGGGAAGAAAACATGCCAGATCTGTGGCAGAGACGAATGTAGGCATTAGGACCCTGTATCTTCCCCTTACCATAAACACCCCCTGGCACACTGCACGAGGTTTCAGGTCTGGATGTGAGGTCGGCAATGCTGACAGGCAAGAGGCTCAACTCCCTGACTTGCATCTGGGAGGCAGGACTGCCGAGGAAGCAGAGCAGGACAGGGACATTTTCTGATCATCTGCTTGGATAGCATAATGAAGTTAACATGCCACATAATTACAAAGTTTCCTTTATTCACCAAGTTCCGATTTTTTGCACCTGGTGTCACTCCCTCCAAAAACAAGAGACTTTCTTGGCTCCCCGGGCCTGACTCCAAGGTCTTCTAAGCACATCACCATGCCTTAAACCTGTGGGAAGAGTTTTGGATCCAAATGGTTCTGCTGCACCTTCTGTCTGTCAGAGAGAAGAAGATGGGAAAGACCCACCAGCCAGAGAGGGACACCAAATATGGCTGTGGGTTCCCTGTGGGATCCTGCTGGTTCTGCAAACTGAAGATTTCTGGACAAAGCTCAGCAGCAGGAGCGCTCAGGCCACAGTTTCTGCCAGTAGCACTGATTGTTAAGGCACTTCACATACTTTATCTTATTGAAGGTATTAATTGATTCACATTTTATAGAAGATGAAATCAGGCCCATGGAAAAAACTGCCCTCCATAGTTCACCGAGTTGTAAGACAAAGCCAGGGTTCTCTAAATCAGGGCCTTTTAACCTGGGTACCTTGGTTGTAAAGCAGTGGTCCCCAAGCTTTTTGGCACCAGGGACTGATTCAATGGAGGTCAATTTTTCCATGAAAAATTGGGGGCTTCTGATGGGAAGCAGGGCTTAGGCAGTGATGCAGGTGATGGGGAGCAGCTGTAAATACAGATGAAGTTTTGTTGTCTGCTGCTCACTTAACTGCTGTGTTGCCTTGTTCCTAAAAGGCCACAGACAGATGGGTACCAGGAGGCAGCCCAGGGTGGGGACCACAGTTATAAAGGACTGTCCTGTGCATTCCAGGGTTTTGGCAAGATCACTGGCTTCTGCTCGTTAGGTGCCAGTAGCGTGTGCCACCCCAGTTGCAACAGCTCAAAATGTCTGGAGACCTTGTTACTATCCCTTGGGGAGCAAAATTATCCCCTCATTGAGAAGCAGTGGATCTTGTGTTCGGATCTTGTGTTCTTTCTAAGATACTACTGTGCTTTAGTAAACCTTCCACATCTGGGCACCTTTATTTGAGACACCAGGGTTTAAGGTTATGTGTGATGGAACGTGTTTACCTTAGCACTTACTGGTTAACTCACCTCCCTGTCTGTCTATCTGTCTGTAGCTCTCTCTCACACATACACACATGTGTCTGCCACTTTAGAGGTATGGGGTCAACACGGAAGTGTATTGACTTGTCAGAAGGTCATGTGGCTAGTATATAACCAAAGCAAAGCTAGAGTCAGGTTCTGCAGACCCTCATCCAATGTTTTTACCCCTTCCTAGTTTTCTTTGCTACTGTGCCAACAGCCCATGGCTTGCAGGAGAGTGGGTGAGCTTCTTGAAGCTTCATCATGTGGCATTAGTGATAGCTTCTTGTGGTAAGTGGTTGCCTTACTTTCTTTCAATTCTTTTCCAAGAATCAACTTGGTTGTCATCACCACAGATGAATAGCTGTCTCTGATGTATTTGACACTGTCTGTCATGGTGCCTATGCACCGTCGGTCCACCTTGTTGCATTAATGAATAAATCACTTGGGGGTCATTTTTATAATTAGAGTCACAAGAGCATGAGCTCTTAGTTTCATTGATGCCTTGCCTTGGTTATAACTGGTTTTGAGGAAAAAAGCAAAAACTCACTGCAGCTAGATGGAGCTAAAGTGTCCCTGGGTATCTTGGATTTCTGCCTCACAGATACCAAGGGCAGAAGAATAGCCCAGCATGTGCAACACCAGGGCCGGGACTGGAACTCAGGTCATTTTCTGCCTTTTTGTCTGGACTGAGCAGCTTTGATATTAGGCTTGCTCAGCAACTGGATCTCTGGCAACTCTCTTTCTACTTCTCCCCACTCCTGCCACCCTCAGCTTTCTCTGCCTTATCCACCTTGAAAAAGCTAAACACTTGTATTTAATCCCAGCCTTGCAATCCACATTTACTTGTCCTCATGGTTCAGACACAGAATTAGACCAAAGAAATTCTCTAACACTCAATTTCACATTTCCAGGGCAAAGAATCTGATTGGTTTCCCCCTTGGATCAGGTGGTCCCCTCTGGTCCAATCAGAAATATTCAGGAAGTAGGTTTTCTTTTCTTTCTTTCTTTTTTTTTTTTGTAGTATAAAATTGACTCCTGAAGTCCATACCCTTGTATGGGGACCAGTTCTTAGAATTGTAGGGGACAGGGAAAGACCCCAAAGGTCTCTAGTACACTTTCCTTTCCCACTTTCCCTAGTGGCTCCCCCTAGTCTGGTAAAAGGCGAGTGTTTAAGAAGAACCAGGAGTTGGCACTCTGCCCTCAGGTGGGCAGTTAGACAGAAGAAAGCCCTGATGGGAAGTTGGAACACCATTGCTGTCACTTCTAATTACAGCTAGTCTTAGTCAATTTAGATTAATTGTGGGCAGAAATCCAATTGGCATGAAAGAACAGCCACATATATATTCCTCTGTTTTGGTTACATGTAAGGACATAGAGCAATTTTTACTACAATGGTAAAAATGTGGAGAACAAAGGGAAAGAAGCCAAGGAGGATGTGTAGAAGCCTAAACAATAGACCTGCTTTATTGAATAAAACTGTGATGGTTATAAGAGACACATAAACAGTTGGGATTAAAACAGGTGCTTGCATGATGTTTGGGGAAAAGGTTTGATTCTAAGGTAATAATAATGATGAGAAAGAAAAGTAGCAAATGTGGGTACAGTATCAGAATCATGGGGCATTGGTTCCAGGACCCCCTAAGGATACCAAAATCCAAGGATGCTCCCTTATATAGAATGGTGTCGTATTTGCACTTCCTCCTGTAGACTTTAAATCATCTCTAGATTGCATATAACACCTAATGCAATGTAAATGCTATGTGAGTAGTTGTTACACTGTACTGTTTTTTTATTTTTTTTTGACGAAGTTTCACTATGTCGCCCTCGGTAGAATGCTGTGGCATCACAGTTCACAGCAACCTCAAACTCTTGGGCTTAAACGATTCTCCTGCCTCAGCCTCCCAAGTAGCTGGGACTACAGGTGCCCACCACAATGCCCTGCTATTTTTTTGTTGTAGTTGTCATTGTTGTTTGGCAGGCCTGGGCTGGGTTCGAACCCACCAGCTCCAGTGTATGTAGCTGGCACCCTACCCGCTGAGGTACAGGCGCAGAGCCCACTCTACTGTTTATTTGTATTAAAAAAAATTTTTTTTTTCTCTTGTGTTTTCTGTCCTCAGTTGGTTGAACCTCTGGATACAGAGGCTGACTGTATAGCATTTACTCTGCGCCAGGCCTTGTCTAGGTGTTTGGTAGATTATATATGAATTAATCTAATTCTGTGGCAATTTGATGACTGAGGTCATGCATGTTGTGAAACCTAGTACTAGGCACTGGAGGTAGGGTGCTCAAGTTCATCAAAAATACTTCTAAAATTAACTTGGAGGGTCAAAGGGGATGGCATGTCTCACTTTCTCTGGAGCAGGTGTGACGGAGTGGCTAAGAGCTGGGAGTATGAAGCAGACAAATGGCCCAAGTGTGAATCTTTCTGAGTGACCCTGTGCAAGTTATTTAATCTTTCTCAGTCTTGCTTTATTCCTCTTTAAAATGGGGCGATTTGAAGCTTCCTCAGATGACTGTGGTAAGGGTTAAACATAACACAGAAGCTGTGTGAAATGCCCGGCACATCCCCTGCCCATAGAAGATACTTAATAAATGCCCTGATGTAGGAGTTGAGGCTCCAGGGTCTGGATTCCAGCTCTGTACCTTACACATTTTGTGTGCTGGGAATCACGTCTCACTGTTTCATTTTCTCATCTGAAAATGTAGATGATAACAGAACCCACCTCTGATAGTTTTGTGAGGAAGAATTCAGGTAGTACAGGTAAAGTACTTAGTACAGTGTCTCACATTTCATAAGCTTTTATTATATATGATTGTTTTTGTTGTTGTTAGAATTCTCGGATGATGAACTAAAGTAGCAGGGAGAAAAAAGGTAGGTCATTAAAAATGACAACACGAAACCCATTCCACTGTTAAGTGATTTGCACTATGCAATTAGCAAATTACACTCAATTTTTTTTTTTTGCAAAAGTGCTTTAATAAGAGGAGGATGCTCATGCCAAACATAACACCCTATAAACAATGCATTTCTCCCGCAGATCCATTTTCTCCTGACAATGCTCACTCAGTTTGATGGCATTTGCATTCCCCTTGATTTGCCTAATTTTAATGAGACATGAGATCAACATCACAAAAGCAATTTCAGATTACTCTGGTTCCTTGACAAAAATTCTATTGTCATGATGTTATTCAGTTTAGACATGGAGAATTTTTTGCCATTGATTTCTGGGATGAAACTCTTATGTAATGCCATCAAAATTGTGAAATGGTTTAAAATATATATATAAAATTAAGGCTTTAAGAATCCAGGAAACACCTTCTTGGAGTGTTAATACTCCACATTAGTGTCCATTGTTGCAGGCAGCAGAAACCCACCTTTCCTAATACAAATGAAGTGGGAATATGTTGAATGATTTAGGGAAGGGAAGACTAGCGAACCAGGAACCAGGGAGATTCCAGCAGGACAACTGGACTGTCTTGTATAGACACCATGACTGGGTCAGTTCCAACTTTTATCTCTACTTAGTTTCATTTAAGATTTAAAGTCCCAGCCAGTATTGCATTGGTCTAGCTTGGATCCTATGTCTGCCCCTTGGTGCTGATGGAGGATGAGACTTAGTGATTTACAGCCTAACCAAGACCACAGACCTTGGAGGAGAGGAAATTTCCAAAAAGAATAGCAAGAGTCAGAGAAACGGAGGCACAGAGCATTTGCAGGTGTTGGAACTCCTTTTCTGTGCTTGTCATTTGCTACAACCCCCAGTTAGTGCTTTGCAGGGATAGATTAGTGCCCAACTTTAGGGGGCTACTGACTGTCCCTGGAGACGTGCAGTCAACGTGCTGTGGACGAAGGCTGTCACCAAGTGTGCTAGTCACCATGGGCTGCAGCCTGGGTGGCTTAAACAGCAAACATTCATTTCTCAAATCCTGGAGGTTGGGAAGGTCAAGGTGCCCATGGTTCGGTGTCCAGTGAGGATGTGCTTCCTGGTCTGGAGCTGGCTTCCTTCTCACTGTTTCCCCACATGGCCAAGAATGGGACCATCTCTTTCGTGCCTCTTTTTATTATTGATGGGGGCGCCACCCTTCTGACTTAATTACCTCCACAAAGCATCATCTTCTGATACTACTACATTGAACGTTAGCTTCAACATATGAATTTCGGGCAGTGCAGGGGGAGACACAAATGTTCAGCTCATAGCACTAAATTATGGAGAATTGGAGGTTTTTAAAAACCATTCTTAGTCTCATTTGATTTAATTTTGGGAGTTTGCTGTACCCAAGATTGGATAGAAAATGTGATTCCCTGAGGCAGACATTCTTGGTGGTCTGGGCTTTGCAGTCATTTTATACAGAAAGGGGATGCCTGGTCTACATGAGACCTAGGGCTATGGAAGGGATCATTTAGTGTGGGGAGAAAGATGAGATGGAAAGACAACTTTATAGCAGTCTTTATCCTGAATGTAAAAGGGTCAGGCAAGGCTGACAAGCCAGTCCTTACGGCCACTGTGAATAGGCTAAGGAAAGCTGGGCTGAAATTGCATTATAAATTATTTAGCTAGAACACGGGGAAGGACTTTCTGGCTGCAAGGAGAGTTAGATATTGTAGCAAGCCTTCAAGGGTGGTTTTCACCTCGGGTGGCCCAGGCATGTCTTCTCCACCCCTTTCACTGCTAGCTCTTCCATCTGGATGTCTATCACAGGTTCTCTCCTCCTAGAAGGATTAGACCTCAAAGTATTTCTCAGCACAGTACTTGAAAGGGTTTCTACTGGTTAACTACATTGAGTATGTGTGTGCGTGAATTCTAGATTCAAAATTGAGATTACACATAGAGAGGGGGCTGCACTAAATATCTTTTTAACATTTTGCCATACTTAGGAGTTATTGGCAACTCGTTAGGTAACTGTTAAGGCAACAACAATGACAACAGTAAAAACAACAACAAACCAAAGGGGAAAAGTAAAAGCACAGGGAAGCTTATAGGGTGTGAATTTATTGAAGCAGATGTGAAGTGTTAACCAGAAGTGTTTAACTCCCTTGAGGACACAGAATAGATGCACATCATGTAAGCCTTTTAGAACTGATGTAAAAAACACAGATCACTTTGGCTTAAATAATTTATGAAATTTATTGACTAAAGCAATAGGACAGTGGTCCCCAATCTTTTAGACAACAGGGGCAGGTTTCATGGAAGACGATTTTTCCACGGATGGGGGTGAGGGGGTAGGGATGGGGCAGGAGGTGGAACCCAGGTGGTGATGCTGTCTGGCCCACTTTCAGGAGGCCACAAACCAGTACTGGTTCACAGCCCAGGTGTTGGGGATCACTGAAAATGGACAATCAAGAGATAAAGCTTAACATAGGTGGGGCTCAAAGCCTTGATTTCCTTGCACTTTGCCTTTCCATGGTAATATGATAGATCCAACCCCAGGGACCTGTTGGTAGGTCACTGTGGCACCACACTCTGAAGACAGCTACAGCACCTGTAGAATGTCCTTCTTAGCACCATCCACAGGAGAGGAAATATCTCCACAGGCACTGCTGGCCAAGTCCTGGGGTGCGTTCTCTCTCTCTCGGCCCTAAGGCAGCACATTCTCTCCTTTGTGCTGGTCACCAGCTGGGAGCAGCATGAAGGTCAATCCTTAGCACCAAGGGAAAGGTCAGTCCTGCCCAAACCACAGAGCTAAAGGTTGGAGTAGAGGTGAATCCGCAAATGAGAAGCAGGGTGTGAGTGAAAGAGTAGAGAGAACAAATGCCAGGAAGGCAATACAAAGTATTCTCAGCAATGAAGTAGTCTATTGCCTAAGAGACATTTCTTAAATAAAATAGGAATAAAGAAAAAAGCAAGTTCATCATGTCCAGATCTTATGTAGGTGCAAGTTTTAGGGAAAATCCTTTTCTTCCCAAGAGACTCCATCACCCCCTTCACTGACTCTTGATGTAGAAATTGGTTTGGGCCAACTTTTCCACTCAATTGCTCCACCATCTTTGCCTCCCTAACAACCTGTATTAAGTGTGTGTGTGTGCGTGTGTGCACCTGTCTCATCTCAGGGCTGATGTGCCAGGGGAGCCTCAGCTTCCTCAGCACTGGAAGATTCAGGGGCTGGCAGCCAACAGTGGGGCCACCTCTCCTCACCTCTATGGGGCTCCTGGCTTGTCCGTGGGGCTGGATGGCTACTTCAACAGGATAAAGACATTTCACAACTCTGCCTTAGACAAGTTGCTCAACTCCTTTTGGTCTCGTGTCTGATCTGTGCAGTGGTCACACAGGCGGGTCATTCTGTAGACTGTTGTAGGCATTGCGTGAGATGAGGCATGCAAAGCAAGGGCGACTCTCATTGCATCTTGAGCAGGTTCTCTAGAAGCAAAGTCTGGGATGGGAATTCAATGTGCAGGTGGTTTAACTGAGGAATGCTTTCAGGGGAAGGGTAGTGTGGACAGCAAGACTGTGCAGGGGAAGGAGCACAGCCAGGACAGGGTGGTTGTTCAGCTGGTTGTCAGCCTGATCCCATGTGGGGCTCTGAGCTGGTTCCTTGGAAATAAGGATCTGGCCTTCTGTGCTCTTACGCTAGTTGTTGACAGTGGGCTGCTCCCAGGGGGTGGAAGGAGAAACCTTGCTGGAGAGATGATTCCCTCCCATTCTGCTGTAGGTAATTTTTCATAAAAGAAGGTAGCTGTGAGCCATTAGCAACCACAATTCATAGCCCCTGGGGGATAGGGACAGCTGCTGGGCACTCAGTGGCACCCACTAGGCCTTGATGGATGCAGTCTGGCTGCAAAGGGAGAAGGAGATGGGATTTGGGATTAACTCTAGTTGGTAGACACAGGGAACTGAAGGAGACAGATCAAGCAGCTTGCCCATGGCTACACAGCCAGTAGGTATGGGAGGAGGAGGGAAGATGCAAACTTCTTGCCTTTCGCAATGAGGTTATTCATATTATCATAGTTTTGTCAACAATCAGATCAACCATCTGGACAAGCTCCTTTATTTTTAAAATAAGGAAACTGAGGCCCAGAAAAGACCAAGCAATTCAAATTCACAGAGAGAGATGGACAGATTCAAGACACAACCTGCTTGAGCACATCCATCTTCAAGCCCTGCAAATTTCATTCTGCCACTGTTCTTTGAAAACAGTGACTAAGGAAGCTGCTGTTGCTTTGTGGAAATGTATTCCCATGAACTCAATGACCCCCTGCTGCTTAGAAGCAAATTTTGATCATGCAGTGAATAAGCCTCCCAGACAACTGCGTTCTTGCTTTAGAAGAGGCTGTGGGAAAATGCAGAGAGCTCAGGTGCATGTGAGTGAGGGTGACAGGGGTTGGAGGCAGGCCTCTCACATTCATTTAACAAATGTTTCTTGTGCTAGGTGATTGGGGTACAACACTGTACAACCAGATGGACTCTTCCTCCTGGAGGTTAAGGGCCAATGGAAAGATGATAATTAAACTATTCTTTATGTAATTTAATGACAATTATGATGTGCTATGCAGAAGTTAAGGATGCTGGGTATATCTGTGGCCCAGTGATTTGACCTTGTTTGGGGTCAGAAAGCTTTTCTCTGTAGGCACACTGAGATCTAAAGAATGGGGAGAAATTAACAAGAAAAAGGGGTTCAGGGCAGGGCTGGAAGAACATTCTAGATAGAGGGTGCCATTTGTGAGTGTAATCTCCAAGGTAGGAAATTTTGTTGAGAACTGTTTGAGAAAGGCCAAAATGGCTGGATTACAGAGTGAGAATGGGTTTGATTGGAGATGAGGATGGAAATTTGTTTTTTAGTCAAAGAAAAGACAGTAAATAAAGATAAACAGGAGTGACTATGAGGAGTATATGTGTGTGTAGGGTGACTAGATAGGATTTGTGGCTTTTCATTTTGTTTTATTTTCTTTTGAGACAGAGTCTCACTCTGCTGCCCAGGCTGGAGTGCATTGGCATACTCACAGCTCACTGTAGCCTTGAACTTGGGTTCAAAGGATCATCTTGCCTCAGCCTACTGAGTAGCTGTGACTGCAGGTGCCCACCACCATGCCTGGTTAATGATTTCATGTTTTTAGAGACAGGGATCTTGCTATTTTGCCTAGTCTGGTTTTAATCTTTTGGGCTCAAGTGATCTTCCTACCTGGGCCTCCCAAAGTACTGGAATACATGTGTGGGCCGCCATGCCCAGCAAGCTGCCATACCCAGTGAGCTGCCATGCCCATTGAGCCACCACACCAAACCTATCCATGATTTGTGTTTTATTCTGATGGTTGTGGCTTGGGAGGGATATAGTTGCCAACATGGAAGACTCAACTGGCATGAATCTCTCCTTCTTTAAAACACACAGAACTATTGGATGTTTCATTTCTATTATATCTTCAAAATAAGGAAAGATATATCATTAGGAGCCATGAAAGAAGAGAGAACTCCTGAGGACATAGGTTCTAGGGTATAAAGGCTGGTGCTGATAAATGCTGACATCTCATCAATAGGTGGGCAACATGGCCTAGAGCTCATGTGAAGTGTTGAATTGTAACTGATGCCCTTACGTAATGTTAGAACTTTGCGTCTTTTATAAAAGGATGCTACAGGGAAGCTTGTTGCTTGCCCAGGGCTCAAGATTGAAGAAAGAAAGTCTCTGGTGAGAAATTAAAAAGCCAAATCTGTGTTATGTGTAGGTGTAGCTACCTGGCAAAGAAATTCTAATGTAAGAAATTAAAGCCTAAACTAATCTAGAGCTAAGGAAACACCCAGAGAGTGAGACACCTTGGTAGGCTTATTTCTATATCCCTTGGCTCAGAGAACTTTTACAGAATAAAAGAACCTCTGTTGGAGATGAGCTTCTAATAAAAAAATTATAAGCCACATGATTCGGCATTTCATATAGAGCTGGCAGGCACAATAAGCAGAAATAGTGTCTGAAGAACTCAAGAAAATAGAACCATCTGGAAGAGACTATTAAATAAGTCTGTGTAAAATGATCAAACATATTTTTTTTAAAAAGATGAGAGACCATAGTGAAAGCAAAGGATATTATAAAAAACAAATAGGGAGTTTTATAAAACGCCAACTAAAATTATATTACAGAAATCAAGAACATTGTCATTGAAATTATGTACTTGAATTCAAATTTAAACAACAAATTAGATATGGCTACAGAGAGAGGTAGTGAATTGAAAGATGGACCTGAAAAAAATAGGTGAGGTAGACTACAGTACATAAAAATGAAGAACTGAGTATGGATTGGAAGAATTCCATAGTAGATGAGGATGATACTTCAGTTGTGTAGGTGAGAGATAATTATGGTGCCTTGGGCCAAAATAGTACCAGTGAAAATGGAGAAAGAAGGATGAATGAGAATACAATTTAGGAAAATCTGTATTTCAAGATTGAGAAAAAGAACATGTCAAGGCAAAGAGATGTGTGTTTGCCCTCTAAGGGAAAGTAGCCAGCAATAGATGGATGTAGGAGAAAGGATGAAGATTTTTTTTTTTCCCTGAGAACCAGGCTTACAGCAATTATATGACTATTAGAAATTTGAGATGAACCAAACATTTTGAGACCAAAACCCTTTTATGGAAGTACTGAGCTAAGATGGAAAGGACTGTAACTTTGAGGTTTCCTTGGGGACACAGAATCCTGGGTCCAGGAGGCAGCAGAGGAAGTGGGGGGATACGGGCAATCAACTCTGGGTCTTGGATCAGGGCTTCAGTTTAACCTCATGTGACCAAGAGACTTATATGGGAGGAATTTCTTCTATAGATCCTGCCTCTTACCATGACAGATGGGTTAAGAAAGGCCTACCTCTACCATTTACTAGCTGGATGATTTTGGCCCAGTTGGTTTTCCATCTTTGGGTCTCAATCTGCTCATCTGTAAAGTGAGTATAATGATAAGACTAATTTTGCAGAGATTTGGACAGGATTAACTGAATAAGGCATGAAATATCAAGGTCACGGTAAAATGGTAATAAATGTTAGCAGAATGGTGGTTACTCATGACTGTTTTTGGATACAATTCAGACCTTCGAATAGGAAGGCTCCACAGAAGAGCAGATTCCATGAGCAAGCCCTGCCATGGATCTGCAGATAACAGGCTGCCAGGAACAACTTAGTCATTAAAGTTCAGGATAGGATATGCAGGAGATAGGAGGAGTGGCAGATTATAAATCTGACATGGCCCAGAGAAATCCAGCCCTCTGGGGGAAAGTCCTATTTCCCTTTGGTAACTATTACTGCATTTCAGCCCTGGAGTGTTGTCCAGGCGCCTGGGTGTGCTTTGAGAACTTCCTTGGGAGTTCAGTATTTTTCTTCCCTGGTCTGTCCCACCTCTGCCTTTGTAGCCCTTTACATATTAACTGTGCCAGGCCTCTCTGAGTACGTTCCCTGATATTGTGGGGGATATAAATAGCATGAGGGCAAGCAGTTCAGATTGCAATTGTTGCTGACTCAGAAGCTCACTCTTCTGGCAGAGGGCTGGCACGCCAGGATTTAAGTGGGTGTGGCTTGCCTTTCCCCTTCTGTCAGCTCCTTCCTGCTTGTCTGCTATTCCCATCCTTCCGTCCAGCCCCAGGCCACACCGGATGAAGGGATGCCCAACAGAACTGGCCCTTTCACACATCTTCCACACCCGGGAGGCTGCTGGGGTCCTGGCATCTTGGTACTTTTCCATTCTCTCCTTGTCCTTTGCCGTGGTGGCAGCAGAAGGGATTGTGGGGAAGAAAAGATTGTCGTTGTCACAAGAAGGGAGACAAGGTAAAGTCTAACAAATCTCCCAGATGTGCTCCTCTGATTTGAGGTGAGGGTGGAAGATATATTTCTGCCTCCCCTGGTAAGTGCACGAAACAGTCAACAACACATGTGGCTGAACTGCCCATCCTCGGAAGATGACTTTAAAATAGGCCATTAGACAAAAGTAAGCTAAGAACTAATTGAGTGCTAAATATACCCATTCTTATAAAATCTGCTATTTTTGAGTTAAATGTTGCGGAAATTACCGAATTTGCATTTAATTATTTTAATAGATCTTGTTTACAGATGACTAGGCAAAAATAAAAAAAAATATCCCTCAAACTAATTCAGTTTGACTGCTCTGGTTGTAACTGTGCCTAAAATAGAAAAACTTGCTCTGAATATTTTCTCAAAGTCGGAGGAGAAGCCAACTTTCAAATTCCATTTTGTCTCAGAGTCAATACCACACACACCGTTTCCCCTATTATGTGAGACTTACATGTTTGAAATTGGGGATAGAGTAAATTTTCCCTGGTGAAGGACTTTCAGGAACTATCTCTTCATTGGCATGCGGACTTAGTTTTGGATTAAGCAGAGAATAAAGCATTATATTGTCAACAAAAGTGCGGCCTTTGTGGTTAAGCAGAGCTGGGGTTGAATTCAAGCTTTGTTTCTTACTAGCTGTGTGTCCTCAGACAAGTCACTTAGCCTCTCTGACTCTTGGTATGTTCTTCTGAACTAGAGATACTACTTTAACTGTGCCAGGGAGTGTTGTGAAAGTTCACAATAGCATATTTAAGGAAGCTGCCATCGTGCCTCGCACACAGTAAGTCCTCAGTGAAGACATATTCCTTCCTTTTCCTCCTCTCCTTCCCTCTTTAGATGTGATCAGGAACTTTCTTATTCTTTGACAGAGAAAACTGGGTTCAATGATTTGTCAAAGATTTCCCAGGTCCCAGGGGAAACTGTGAGAGAGAAGGGCAGAATTTTCTGAGCCATCAGTGTCCGTGGCCATACTTGCAGGCAGCTTGTATTTAGAACTTCTCAGAGAGTGGCTGGTGTCTACTTAAAAACCTTTTTGTTTTCATTTCTGTTTTAGGGACAACCAGGCCTGCTGGCCTACAATATATAGTATGTCTTTATGCTAAGATGAAAATTTTGGGGGGAGTGGCCAGCTTTGCTGTTTCATTTCTGTGCTAGTGGACCACCTTCATTCTGCAGAGTTTGTATACCTTAATTTAATGGGGAAGTAGTGATGGACAAAAGAGGCAGATTACAGAGGCCATAGTCATCTATGGCCACCTCATGGGGCCAAGGGACGGAAACCAAGAAAGGAAATGTTGGGGGCTTCCAGCATCCTCTTCACGGCTGCTCTAGCTCATGTTGGCTCTTGGCACAATATTCCCCACATACTAAAATGTGGTCCAGACCATCCTTATTTTGTTGAATTCTAGCCTTGGGTTTCCAAGTATGATGTAGTGTCACATTCATTCAGCAAACATCATAACATTAGCCCCATAAAGACAGGAGCTAGTAATGGTCTTTTCTCACCCACGTCTCCTTAGCATTTAATGTACTATCTGGCTTCTTGTGAATACTCAATAAATAGTGAAGTGGTTTGTACTGTGAGGCAGTAAACCCTAGCAGAGGGGTTCTCAGTGTTGAATGTGCCTCACAGTCACTTGGAGGGCTTGTTAAAATGGATTGCTGGCCAGTGTGCATCAAGTTTCCAACCCATTATGTCTAGGGTGGGGGCCAAGAACTTGAGTTTTTAATTATGTTCCTGGGCGACGCTGGTACCACAGGTGCAGGGGCCACATTTTGAGAGCCACTGCTGGTCAAGAGTGAAAACGTAATCAGGATCACTGAAGTTTGAATCCTTGCTCCTTCGCTGGGTGGCGGTGAGCAGGTCACTTCCCTCCTTTAACACTTGTTTCTATATCCATGAGGTGGAGGTAATCATACCTATGTTATAGGCCAATTACGAGGACTAGATGAGAGATTAAAGTTCTTAGTAGGCCCAATTCCTAGTAGACAATAAATGGAAGCTAGTTTGATTTTACACCTAGCACCTCCTCTGCCAAGGCCCTGAGCTCTGGGTACAGAATGCAGAGAAAAAAACAAACAGTGGTCCCTGCTCTCAAGGAGCTTGTGAGTTAGTGGAAAGGGCATGTGGTTAACCAGTGACCACTGACCATCAACCCATTTGATAGATGCAGGCTTTTGTGGTCACAGAGGACACCTTAGGGGGGGACACCTAAGCTAGCTGGGGCTGGAGGCTCAGAGAAGGATCCTGGTGCAGGACTCATGGCCAAGCTGAATCTTAAGAAAGGCACAGAAGGTGGGGAAGGTTGCTATAGGCCAAGAAAATACTTGTGTAGAGTTGGAAGTATCCATTTGGTGGCCTTGCAGGTGCCCCAAGACCCACATTTAGTGGAGCTGCCGGGTCATCTGTCTGTCCTCAGGGCTCTGACTGTGGGGGGCTCATTCTTACATAGAATGCTGCTCAACAGCCCTGCGTGGCTGGAGGTGGACTGGAGAGTTTTGGAAGGAAGTTCAGCTGCGTATTGTGGTAGACAGTAGATAGCGTCCTATTTTACCAGGCTGTCTCTAGCCAGTGTGACAGACTGATTCTCAGCGTCAGAGCAGAGAGCTGGCTGTGGTCCTGGTGCCAGTTACAGTCAGGATTCACTGAGGGCTTCCTGTGTGAACCGCCGTGTCTAGTGTTTCACACACAGAATCCTTCCCACAACCTGTGCATTTGGTATCATCATTACCAACCCATTTCACAGAAGAAACTGAGGCCCTCAGAGAATGAAGTCACCTGTCCTGGGCTTTGGTTAACTCCACAGCACATGCCTTTAATGCTCAAATCTGGACGGTGACACTTAGGAGCTGTGTGACCTTGAGCAAGTAACAGCCTCTCTGGAGCTTATTTTCCTCATCTGTAGAAGTGGAGCAAAAATATAATTTCTGATGGATTATCACAAGGCTTAGACATAATGTATATAAAGTGCTGAATGAATTCCTGGTGCATAACTGGAGCCCGTAAATGTCAGCTCTTATAATTAATGGGTGCTATTCTTTTCCTTCTAATTCAGGATTAGCTGTTCTGTGTAGCTATAAACCCATCAAAGTCCCGGAAACCCAAGGAGTGCCCGTTTCCCTCCGATGCGCCGGCCCTGTGTTTTTTCTTTTGCTTTCAGAATTTCTGAATCTTATACTCTGCAAATGATTGCGGGGTAGTGGAGGAGATTCTGTTAGTAAAATGTATGAGCCAGTTCTAGGCTATAGCGAGCAGGGAGGGAGGCCTGGAGAAGGTGACATCTGGACCTGAGCGGAGGTTGTGCAGACGGGATGGTTACAGACTCTTCTTGGAGGAGTGACTGTGAGCGTGCCTGCTGCTTACCCAGGGAGGAGCTCAGTGCTGAGTTAGATGGTTCTGCAGTTGATCTGGCTCAGTCTCTTCTTAGCGTTGCTATGTTGGGCAGTTTCCTCTGCCGTTCTGAGCCTCAGGTTCCTCTTCTGCAAAATGGGATGGTTGTAAAGAATAAATGAAGGGATGGAAGAAAAGGCTTTATGCATGTAAGGGACCGATGTTAAAAGCTGCTGAACTTATTCCACAGATACTTATTGAGTACTTACTGTCTGCGTGGCACTCCATTCTAGACCTGGGGCTGGTAAATTATGGCGCTCAGGCCAAACTGAGCTGCTGCTTATTTTGTAAAGTGTCCCTGGAACATAGAGTCATGTCCATTCATTAATGTGTCATCTAAGGCTGGTTTGGCACTACAATGACAGAGTTGAGTAGTTGTGACAGACTGGTATGGCACACAAGGCTTACCATATTTGCCGCCCAGCCTTTCAACACACACACACACACAAACACGTTTCTGATGGGACATTGGAGGAAGAAAATAGTAAACAAAGTAATTCAATTGTATAATACATGTGCGAGTAGAAAGCATGATGGAGAAAAATAAAACAGGGAACAGAGCCTGCTGGGGAGGGACTACATTTGTGATTTTGAGTATTCCACCCAGGGCTGACTTCCCTGAGATGGTGACATGTCAGCCTGGACTTGAAGGAGATGAGGGAACAGGTGGTGAGGATGTCTGGGAAAGAGTGCTCCAGGCAGAGGGGATGGCAAGTGCGAAGGAGTGTGCTTGGTGCCCTAAAAGCAGTGAAGAGTCCTATTGTCTGGAGCAGACACAGAGAGGGCGGGGGTGGGAGAGAGAAGCAGGAGATTGAAAATGCTCATCTCAGGCTGGGCCAGCTAACCCTGAGATCCTTCCAAAGACTGTCTTTCCTTCTGAGTGAGCTAGAAGTTACTGTTCAGTGTTGACTCAAGAATTAATGTGATCAGACATATACTTTACAAGTTCTGCTGTGGCAGGGGAGGCTGGGGCAAAACCAGGAGATTCCAGAGAGCTGGGGGGATTTCCATGTTGACCTCTGAGGCTTTTATCCCTGACCACTTCCCTCCACACTGTACGACAGCGTTGGCAGGGGCCAGGCTGGGTGGGGTGCCGCAAGCCTGCTGTTCTCTGTGGGACTGTCAGCTCAGAGGCCACAGCTGACTTCTCAAGAGAACTCAGAGGTGCAGATTTTAATATAAAATCTCTGGCTTTTATATATTGACTAGTAATTCAATTCAATTTATCTTTTTAAATGCTATGCAAAACAAAACATCCCCGCAGTCCCTTTGCAGCAAACATGCTCCTGGTTTACTGAATACGAGGGTTTGGACTTTGTTTTTCCAGGGGCCAATTGAGATCTGGCATTAGAAAATTGTTATTTCTAATAACGTGCCCAGATAAATGGTGACATGAACCAAAACATGCGCCGGAGGATGCTATGACGCTCTGTGTGCCATGCGTGCTGGTGCAACATGATGAACTGGGCTTGGGTCTGGTTCCAGAGGGACTTGTGTCCCTTTTGACTTCTGTTGCCTGCAGGTGTAACTTGTACTGCAGTGATGTGTCGCTCAGGACCGTCTGAGAGACTGAGAGGTTGACCTCTTGCACCTGGCTGCCAGAAGTTTATACTCTAGGAGAAAGTACAGTCAAATTGTCCTTAAAAACAGAGAAGTGCTGCTGTCTGCTTCCATGAGCCTGGCTATTAGCGTCCCCACGTAAATGTATCAACCAGCGTTTGTCCCGCTGTGCCTGTGCCTGGCTCCTGTCACTTCACGTATGTCCCCCGGGAGTGGTCATGTAGGCCGGGCTGTGGGGAGAGGGAGATGGGGAGATGTTGACCAAGAGGGACCAAGTTTCAGTTATGCAAGACGAATGAGTTCTGGTGATCAAATACATAGTAATGTGACTACAGGCAACAACACTGTACTCTAGACTAAAAATTTGCCAAGACGGTAAATCATAGTGTTCTAGCCACAAAGAAACAAAGGGAAATGGAGACTCTGTAAGATGACGACTGCGTGACTCAGCATTATAGTGATGATTAATTCACAGTGTATATGTATATCAAAACACCAACGTTGACATCTTAAATATATACAATTTGTCTTTGTCACTTATATCTCAGTACAGATAGAGTTTTTGATACAAGCGAAAACTCAATGAAGCAATACTGGCTAACGCTGGGTTGCGAAACCGAAAGCATCAGGCCAGTGTGGCCCACGGTCACAATTTGTCTGGATTGATAGTCTTATTTAAAGAAAAACTATTTTAAGCTAGTTCCTGGCTTTTGAAAAATCGAAAGATTTCATGCGATCCCCCCACGGAAGTGAGATTGCTGGGTCACATGGCAGTTGCACGTTCAGCTCCGTGACGCCCCTCTGTGCTGACACAGTCCCTCCAACAGAGTGGAAGGGTTCCCTTTTCTTCTAGTCATCACTTGGTATCATTTGTCTTTTTGGTAACAGCCATCCCAACAGGTGTGAAGTGATACATGCTATTTATTCTTCATCATTTAAAACTAAACAAACAAATAAAAAGAAAAAAAGGGATTTCACACTAAATAATTCCAAATTTGAATTTCTCTGGAACACCAGGAAATCCCGGCCATGCCAGATCCAAATTCCTTGCACGGTGACTGGGCAGTGATGAGAATGGGTGCTTCTTTTAGGTAGGGTGTGCACCCAACTCAGTACCTGCCCCACTGCCCCCTTGAGTTTGTATCTCTTGATGTTGGGGCTGTAGATCTGAGTGGGCCCACCTGGGACTGTGCTCTGTCTGTAGGAACTTATGCTTTTGTTCCTAGGACCCCAAGTGTCTTCCCTGCCCAGTGACCAGTTATGATCCCCCTGCTTACCGCTGTGACTGCAAACCCTGAGCTCCACGCTCTAGCTCAATGTTTGGGGCACAGGGCTGGGCAGCCCTCAGGAGGAGCCGCCAGCAGGGGCCGAGGGCTGCTATTCTGGGGAATTTGCCCTGTGGGTCCCTGCTGTCAACTCTCTTCATCTCTTCCAGGTCCCTGTCACCTTGCCCTGGGGGCCCACGACGTCCTCATCTCTGAGGGTGGGCTCCAGGGTCACTGCTCCTCCTCTGGAATGCTGAGGGGTAGGGAGAGGATCCCTCTAATATCCTAACATAGGCTTCTTGGGCAACTTTATCCCACGGCACTGTCAGGTCACAGGTGGGACTTGGGAAGCATTTCATCCAAGATGCCACATTGACTTCCTCCCCTTTCCTCCCTGCTGACTGCCCCTCCTTGCCCTCCCTCCTGTTTCCCTGCTGCTGTGATGCTTCACTGATTCCTCTCAATGTGTGGGGAGAATTCACAACTCGCTTTGTCCCTGTTAATCCCCAATCAATATGTGGCATCCAAAGCAGTTGCTTTTTGGTGGAAAAAATAATAATTATTCTGCCTGGGCCAAAAGCCATCTTAAATTAAAGGATAAATGGCTCACTCCACTTGCAGACTTTTCATTCTTCAAGCAGACAGATTCACGGGTTGGCAGAGGGAGACAGAACTTCCTGGTAGTCTATGCATTGCCCTTTTTATCCTTTCAAAAAAATTCTATTTTTGTGCCAGGCTCTCTGTAGCCCTCCCAATGGCCCGTGAGGTGGTTTGCTCATTTACATCAAGAGGAAACCTGATATAAAGGGGTAACAAGACTTATCCAAGGTCGTATCACTTATCAGCGGCAGCACTGGAAGCTTAATTCAGGTGTGTCATGCTGCAAAGCTCAGGCTGCATTTTGAGGAGAACACCCTTCCGGACCTCCTTGCATTTCACCCTTGTCTGTCTCCTGGGAGGGACAGAAAGCACCCCCTCCTCACAGCTCTGGTCCCAACATGAATTTTATGATGTATCTTTCTCCAGCGAGTCTGATTTATGGAGTTTTAGTTATGTGCAGAGGAAGTGATTGTTTCTGAGGTGAATTATTGCACGTTCCTGGTCACAGAGTGTCCTTAATGTCCTATGAGCAGGTGAGTGGAGGGCACAGGGCTGATGGGCAGGAAGCTGGAGCTGTGGCGTCTGCGGAGCCACAGTCTCAGGTGAGAGTCAGCTCTGCTGTGGGATGCGGCGACCCAGCCCTCCCAGGTGTCCACGTCTGTGGGTAAGATGGAGTCACAGCGGCAGGAATTGCCCACATTCTGGGGCTCTTTCCTCATTCACACGTAGGGGACTCCTGCCCACACAGTGTCCCTCTGTTCTGTCTGACGAGTCTTGTGGCAGGTCTACCGGGTCCTTGCTTTGGGCCAGCTGCACTCACCTCAGTGTCTGCTGTGACTTGCCTTCTGTTTTGGCCTCATTGTCAATGTTTGCAGCTTGAGACGCTCTGGAGGGTGCCATATATCACAAATCCATAGGCTCTGTCTCCTGATTATGTCAACAGTGCCAACACTGAAGATTTCCAGAGCAACAGAGAGACGCCCTCTCTCCCCCACTCTGGAACGGACTCTACTCTCCACGCTCCAAAGCCATCCTGTTTGGGCTTTGTCTTCTAGCAGTGGTCCCCAACATTTGGGGGCTAGGGACTAGTTTCACAGAAGGGACTAGTTTCACAGAAGGCTATTTTTTTATGGACCAAGGGAGTGTGGGGGGAGGTTTTGATGTGAGCCTGAAAGCAGTTGGCTTAGTATGGTCTCTGTGCAGCAAACCTCTGCTGATGCTAATCTGTATTTGCAGGCACTCCCCAGTGCCAGCATCATGGCCTCAGCTCTACCTCAGACCATCAGGCGTTAGCTTCTCTTAAGGAGCACATCCTAGGTCCCTCACATGTGCAGTTTAGGGCTCCCACCCCTATGAGAATCTAATTCGGAGATCAGCTGAGCCCAGGCAGTGATGTCAGTGACGGGGAATGGCTGTAAAAGCAGGTGAAAGTTCACTTGCTCACTGCTCAGCTCTTGCGTGCAGCCAGTTCCTAACAGGCCACTGACGGGCATCAGCCCCTGGCCCAGGAGTTGGGGACCGCAGTTCCAGAGTCTCATGAAAGTATAGCCTTCGGTTTCTCCCCCTGTCTCCTCTGGGAGTTGTTCCAAGGGCCGTGCACCTGGTTCCCCACTCGTTGCTTTCTTCTTAGGCCCCAGCAAACGCCCTCCTGCGCTTGCCCCTGGGGCCCAGCTTACCAGCACGTTCTCAGACAGGTCTGAATTCCCATTTGGCTTCAGGGTAGGATGTAGTAGTATTTAATAGTATGGGCTTGAGTGGGAATGTGAGATGGTGCAGCAGCTTTGGAAAACAGTTTGGCAGTTTCTTAAAATGTTAAATATAAACTTACGATGCGACCCAGCAATTTCACTCCTAGGAATCTACCCAAGAGAAATGAAAACATATGTTCACACAAAGACATATTCATGAATATTCATACAAACATTATTTATAATAGCCCCAAAGTGGTAAAAATAATGAATGTCAATCAATTAGCACATGGATACATAAAATGTAGTGTATTCGTATAATGGAATACAATTCAGCAATAAAAAAGGGGTGAAATGCGAAGACCTGCTACAACACGGGATTGTCACAGTGTGCAAGGTGAAAAGAAGTCAGATGTGCAGGCTGAGTCTTGCACAATTCTGTTAGTGAATTGTCCAGAAAAGAAAACTCTACAGGGACAGAAAGCAGGTTAGGGCTGGCTGGGGCCGAGTGTGAGAGTGAGGATCACAGCAAATGAGTACGGGATGTCGAAATGCTGTAAAACTGGAAGGTAATAATAACTGAAATTCTATAAATTTACTGAAAAGTCATCGAACTTAACAATGAATGAATTTTATGATATGTAAATTATATACCAACGAAGTTTTTTTTTAAAAGAAAATATGGGTTTTATTTTTTATTTTTATTTTTTTGTGATTTTTTGGCCGGGGCTGGGTTTGAACCCGCCACCTCCGGCATATGGGACCGGCACCCTACTCCTTGAGCCACAGGCGCCGCCCGAAAATATGGGTTTTAGATTCAGACAGACCTTAGTTTGAGTTCCCAAATCCCCACTCCATCACTTGCTAGCTGTAACTTGGATTATTTAACTTGATCAAGCCTTGGATTCCTTAGTCATTGAATGGGCATAAATACTACTTAATTGGGTTGTTGTAAAGATTAAAATGGGTTAATGCATGAGTTAACATCTAGGGTTAAAAATGGGTTAGTATCAAGGAAGTATGACCATTAAAGTTAAAAATTAAACTTAATTAAAACTTAACATTTAAATGTTACATACTCAATAAAAGTTAATTTTTGTTATTGTTGTCTCTTCTTGCTGCTAAGACATTCTTACCATTAGTAACAGTCTGAAATGCACCATAGGAGTGTACGGCTAGTAAAGTGACTGGGTTTGCTTCATCTTGGATGGTGTTTCTAATATATGGTGCATCTGTGGGTTGGAGGTGCCTAAGATTGGAAGCAATGTAGTGTTATTATCATTGCCTGCTGCGTTCAGTCCCAACTGGGTCCTGTCGGAATTGCATTTCAAGCTATAACCATCTCTTCCCGCTGCTCATCCACAACAGGTCTCCTGGTCTCCCCAGGCTCCTGGGATCCTGTTTCCTATTTTTGCAAAGCTTCTCACAGAGAGGGGATGGGCAGGATGTCCCCATGGGACTTCCCGAAGCCTCCCAATTAGACTAGTTGTGGGGAGACTCTGGAGGAGAGAGGTCTGGGCCCATGCCAGGAGTGTGGCTGTGAGTCTGGGGAAAGAGAAAGTAGAGCAGGGAAAGAGAGCTGAACTTTCTAAGCTGCCGGTTCCATTTTGGGCACAGCAGTTGCTTGTGCTGTCAGAAGGAATTGAGCTCATCCACAGAGGCGCGCTGCCTGGGCCTCACAGGTTTCCCTGTGCCTCTGGGGCTGGCTAAAACGTTGGCTATGCCCAGCGGGAGGAATAGGGCTTCCAGACTGGGGAGTATGGAGCATGTGACACTAAGCACACCATCGTGGATGATTCCCTGGCTTTTGAAGTCTACATCGTTTGACTTACTACCATAGACACACTTTGGTCTTGCCGCTCACCCAGCGGGCCGGGTCTCTCCACCTCCGTGTGTACTTTGCTCCCTCCTGCGTCTTTACCTTCGTCCCTGCACTCCCATGCCCTTCTTTTTACAGATGAGGAAATTGAGCCTGAGAGAGATCAAACAACCTGCTCAAGGGTCACATAGCTGGTGAATGGCAGAGCTGGAATTAGAACTCAAAGAGCTCAAACTCTTTGCCATTATGCTCTACGACCTCTCAAATTTTATTGTGAATTTTGGCACAAGTTGTCACATTAGAACATGAATGTATGCTGGCAAATCTGCCTCCCTTGTGCAAAGATGACGTCCTTTTTGTCTCTATATCTTCTGGGATGAGCACAGAGCCTGACAGACAGCAGAGAGCTTGGTGCGTGTTTAAGTTACCGAGTCAGACTCTGCCTCCACCACTTATCAGCTCTGAGGATTCCAGTGACTCATTTAAAGCTTTCCGAGCCTCAGTTTCCTCATTAGAGGACAAGAACACCTACTCCGGGATTTGGTGAGATGACGTATTTGGCACTTGATGCATTTTAGTTGTGACAGACGTTTTTATTCTCTTTGGGGGCACCCAATCTTGTGTATTCTCAGTTGACACTTTACAGTAGGATCTACCTTAATCTCCAGCTCCAGGGGGAATATGTCTCCAGAATATGTCAGGTGGGGATGAGAGCTGAGAGAGAAAGAAACCTGGGAGGTGGTCAGGGAGTGGGGATAAGGTGTTAAGGTCATGGTCATGACCCTAGCTGGCCTGGCCAGGCAGAGGGCTGAGTTATTCTGGTCACAGGAAATATTGATTGATTTACAGGCAGACAAGTGACCTGAAAGGGGCAATCCGTGCTTTCTCTGGGACTTAGGTTAGAAATAGCAGGAAGAGGCACATTCCATCTTTCTGAAGTCGTGGGTGCTAAGGGCCTGTAAATAGTGAGCTGTGTTGCCATCAGGTGCGAAGGATTTTTCCGTGAATGAAGCCAGCTCAGAGGAAACAGAGTCAAGAGGAGAGTGAGAGAGAGCCCTCCGATCACTCTGTCTGCATTTGAAGCCTAGACTTTCCCAGCCACATAAACCAACACACTTGTGTGCACCCCTGTGCACACACGTGCTCTCTCTCTCTCCTACCATGAGTGAAATTGGTTTTTGTTACCCATGAGTGAAATTTCTGTTTGACATACTAGGTATTTAGAAGTGGTGAGCCTTGTCTTTAAGTCTTCACCAGTGGGCAGTGAATGAAATGATATGTGCTTGTTGAAAGATCAGATTTAGCATAGATTAAATGACTAGGTAGGCGGTCAGGGGGGAGACAATTAACAGGGTCCAGAATTCACAGGGCAGAAAGTTCTTCAACAAGGAAGCTGGGTATGGAGGCTGAGTAATTTTCTTGTATGAGAGTCACAGTGGTGGTGGCAGGTGAGAATGGCCGGGTGGGCTGGGGCAGGTTGTCAAGAGACTTCACGGTCATGAGAAGGTGTTGGAGGATGAATAGTGGAGGTGAAGCTGAAGGCTGGTAGACCATGTGGGGAACTGAGTGGAGGTGAAGGAGGACAGTGGCTGTAGGTATGAGACACAACGTTAATCTTGCATCTGTATCAAACAGACCAAGGGCAGGGATATGAGTTGGGGTCCAGTTTGGCACAGTACAAGCCCTACACATTATAAGTTTTCTAGTTGCAAGTTGGTTTGGTTGATTATTATTTTTTAATGAACTGAGCTTGTTAGCTATGATCGAATAGTATCTGAAGTTTCATTAACTTCATTCCTTCATTCAGGAAATATAATATTTATAGAGCACCTGTCACATGCCAAGCATTATACTAGACACTTGGGATTCAGCTTGTAAAAAAGAGAGTGTTCTGGACATCTCAGAGTGCACATTCTCATGGAGCAATGAGTGTGGAATATGTCAGGTGGGGATGAGAGCTGAGAGAGAAAGAAACCTGGGAGGTGGTCAGGGAGTGGGGATAAGGTGTTATTAAGTAGGGCATTCAAAGGGAGTTACATTGCTAAGGAAGTTTACCATTAGCTCAGTACACATGGGGGCCACCTGCTCATTAATTTCTGGGAGAATGTTTATACTGTAATGCTAGATGAAAAAAAAAATCAGCATAGGAATTAGGATGCAACAAAGATTGCTTTTTTTACCCTGGGGAAATCTTGAATCTGATTTGATATTTTTATTTCTTTCTTTATTTTTTATGATTAAATGAAAGGCAAGCTCACATCACAACCAATTATAACATAAGAGGTAAGCGTCAGGTGGGCACAGCTTCCCCAGGTACCGTCGGCTATGACGCTTCAGTGTTCCTGCTCACGTGCAGTGCCCTGAACTAAACCTTTCCGGAGTGGTCTGAGCAGCGTAGTGTGAAATGGGGGCAAGCAAACTGTTTTCTCCAGGTCAGTGGGAGGAGATGATGAGTTGGGGTGGCTGTTTCAAACTGGCTCTCTGGACTCCAGAGTCACTTGATACTTATAAGTATTTTGGGATTCTGAAATCCCATCCTTATCTCTTTCTTCCTTATTTTGCGGGAGGGAATCACCGGGTGCTGTTGTGCGTATCCTGTTTCTGAGTTTTAGGGGCTTTCCTGATTTGGACTCCTTCCCCACCTACCCATCACTTCTCACCCGCCTGCTTGAGTTTCCCCTGGTGCTCAGGGATGGGCTGTCAGGAAGCAATCCTGCACGGAGCGTAATGCATGCATCATTCTGTTGTTCAGAAATGCTGGATGTTACCCAGGCCCGGTGGCAGGCGCCTGTAGTCCCAGCTGCACAGGAGGCTGAGGCTGGAGGATCCTTTGAGGCAACATTGTGGCAACATTGTGACATCCTGTATCGAAAGAATTTTAAAAAATGCCTGAATGTTTAATAAGTTTAAAGAAAACCCACTTTATGGAGATATGTATATGATGTAAAATTCATATTTTAAATGTACAATTCAGTGACTTTTAGTAAATGTGCTGGCTTGTGCAACTATCACCACCATCCAGTTTGAGAACGTTTCCATCACTCTGATGAGGTCCTAGTTTTTGTTTCTCATCCCTAGCCTTAGGCTTAGGCAGACAATTTATTTCCCATTGCTGTGGATGTGCCTTTTCTGGACATCTTTCACTTAGTATAACATTTCTGAGGCTCATCCTTGTTGCAGCAGAGATCATTACTTCGTATTTAAGTTTCGAATAATGTTCCATTGCACAGCTAGACCAGTCCATTCACCCATCTGTGGACATTTGGGCTCTCTTCACTTTGGGGATATTATGAATAATGCTGCTCTCAATATTTACATATGTGTATGAGTCTTTATCTGTATGTTTTATTTCTTTTGAGTAGGTACCTTGGAGTGGAATCACTGGGT
This sequence comes from Nycticebus coucang, assembly GCF_027406575.1. Lineage (NCBI taxonomy): Eukaryota > Metazoa > Chordata > Mammalia > Primates > Lorisidae > Nycticebus > Nycticebus coucang. Next base: position 110,432,708 of record NC_069791.1, read on the forward strand.
AATAAAATTATATTTGAATTTTCAAGAAAGCAAAAGCTTGATTTTTAAGCTGTGTTGAAATGTTCTGTCAGTCACATTTGAAAGGATGTGTGTGAGCGTCCCCCGTGGCCTGGGATGCTCTACCACATGTGGCTGCAACTGAGATTGCAATGGGGCACTCAGGTCTTTCCATGCCAGCCATTTGCTGGAGCAGATCCACCCACCAGCCACTCCTCTGAGCAACACCTTCCTGCCACAGCCACCTCCAAGGCAGGCGAAACACAAAGATGTCTGAACTTGGCTTTTTCTACAGATGGGACAGGTGCAGTGGCTGAAAAAGCAGCTGTGATGTTTCTGTGCTAAAAAGGGCTTTTCGTGCAAGAGACAAGAAGATGAACGTGCTAGAGAGGTGAACTTCCGTAGCTGCTGTGAAGAGAGTGTGATGTTTGCTCCTTGTTTTTCTGGGATAAATGAGTCGTGTTTGAGAACTGGCCCCTTTTCAGCCCTGGCTACTGCTTGAAGCAATTTCAGCATCCGAAAGTATAGATAGGGGAGACCAGAAACTTTAGCAAGAATCTAAGGTTGCTGGAGACTCAGGAAACAGTCTTCTGATGATTTGACAGGTCAGTGGGGCCAGGCAGCCAGCCAGAGAGCTCTGTGTAGGGTCACAGGGTGACCTGTGGCCTTGTTCATCCAGTGGGAAGCAGAGGAATTGGGTCTCAAGCAGATGATGGTACTGAATTGAATGCTGTTATGTCCAAGGGATGAGCGCTCCATTTAGACTGAACAGATGCCAATATTACTGGGCTCCTTGGTGATAACTGGCCTCCTCTAATGGGCCTGAAGGCAGTGAAGACTATTTAGAACTAGGTCCCCCAGGTTTAATTCTAGCCCACAGGACATGCAAGAGGGGCGCTGCCCTTGCACGTTAACACCAGACTTGCTTGGGTTCAAATCCTGACTGTAGAAGATCATTCAGTAATTTATTTAATTTCTCTGTGTGCTGATTTCCTCATTCTTAAGTGGAACTGAAAATAACCCCACCCTGCTCTGGGGATGAACTGAGATAATCTGTGTAAAACACTCAGCACAGCAACGGACGGACACGTAAATGGAAAAGCCACCATAAGCATTAACTATCTCATCAGTGTGATTTAAATTTTTTCTTTTTATTACTACGGTGATTTTCTATTTTAAATATTTTACCAGGTGGGTAAAATTTGAATCTTGATCTAGTCCTGGTAGCTGTAGACAATTCAGTATGGCTTCTCCCCAAAGATTTTGATTCCGTGCATATGGGGCAGGATTGTATCTGAAGGAGGATGAGAAAGGGTGATTGTCCCTGGCTGGGTGAGAGGCCATCTGGTCTTTAGTTTCCCTCTGTTCAGGCTGATATCCATGGAGGTCTGCTTCATCTTATACATGTATTTACAGAGGAAGGAACAGAGGCCCAGAGAGGTTAGGAAACGTGCATCAAGACACACAGCTAGGGAGTGGGTCAAAACCAGATCTGTCTGACTTGAGGACCCTGGCTCTTTACAATTTGTCTTCTAAAAATGTCTCCAAAGGCCTTTCCTCCCTAAGTCCAGAGGGTCACACTATTAAAAAACAAAGGGGGAAGCGTTTATTATTTTTTGAAGGGGTTGGGCTACTGTTGTCCTGTGATTGGTCAGAGAAAGGCCCGAGGACTTGTGTTATATGCCAAATAAAACTTAAACCCTCCTGGCATTTTCTTAGTTACTATGAAAATGTGTCAAATGGTCTATGAACCAAGTGTATGATGCCCCATGATCATATTGATGTACACAGCTATGATTTGATAAAAAAAAAAAGTTTGGAAAGCAACTAGGCATTTTGGTTAATAATAGGTATTCAATGCATATTTGTTGAACTGAAGGAAGGCAGGAGGAAAGAAATAAGAGAAAGAAGGAAAAAAGTAAAACAAAACAAACAAAAAAAAGAAGATAGGAAAGGAAAAGAAAGGAGAGAGGGAGGGAAGAAGGAAAGAAAAAGTTTTGTTTTTCATTTGCTAAAAGCCACAGATTTAGGGTCTATTCGTTTACAGCTTTACAAGGGTTCTGCCTTAGAACCTCCCAAAGGACATTTTCAAAATGCAGAAGATTCCCTGGGGGTCAGTCCAGGGCCAATGAACACAGGTGGTTTTATCTTGTGTCTCTCATTAAAAAACTAGGAGTTTGAAAAAGAAATTTTTGACAAAGCAAATTTGAGATCCATTTAGGCTTAGTAGTGGTGGCTCTGGTTTGTGGGTCTGGGCTGGTTGTGGCTTTCTTCAGCTTCTCGTGGGGCGTTTCCCAGCAATCTTGTTGGAAGGAGGTACTCAGCAGTGCCTTAGTAAAGTATCTCAAGAATGGAAAAAAAAGTACCCAATGTACTCACCCCTACTATGAAACTAATTTAGGGCTTTCACATGAAAGCTATAACCCAGTTACAACCTAAGAATAGGGAGAAGGGGGAAAGGGAGGGGAGGGAGGGGGAGGGGAGTAGAGGGAGGGTGACTGGTGGGATTACACCTGCGGTGCATCTTACAAGGGTACATGTGAAACTTAGTAAATGTAGAATATAAATGTCTTAGCACAATAACTAAGAAAATGCCAGGAAGGCTATGTCAACCAGTGTGATGAAAATGTGTCAAACGATTTATGAAGCTAGTATATGATGCCCCATGATCATATTGATGTACACAGCTATGATTTAATAAAAAAATAATAAAAAGAATTATTTTTAACCTATCAACCATTAATAAACATTTTTAATTTTTTAAATGTTTACCATGCTTTTTTTAATTTTAAAAGATTATAATTTTTGTATTATAAATTACAATGGATGAGTATCCCTATGTAGTCTTTCATAACACAAATAAAATGCATTAAGAAAATTAATAAAAAACAACTTTTTTTTTTAATTTCAGATTGATATGAGGGTACACATGATTATGTTACATTGTTTGCATTTCTTAGGTGTAGTTCAAGTTGTGGTTGAGCCCTTCGCCCACTTTTACATTGTGCACATTAGGTGAGAGCTTGTTAAAAGGCCCCTGGTTCATGGCTTCAGCTCACCTTTATGAAGGACGGTTGACATCCTCTGTTTAACTAAACCCTGTGCCACTCAGAATTAGGTATTTTTTCACCTTCGTCCCAGCCCAGCTTGCTGATAGTAGAGCAACAGATTTGAATATGTCTTTCAAATTTTTAGGACTAAATTAACCTGAACAAAAAGTGTTTTCATTGGTCTTAGTGAGGACAGCAGTGGGTAGCTCCTTGGGGAACAATAATAGAGTATCTGGTGCACATTGTCAGAGGCTCTAAGCTGGTTAGGGGCAGAGACGTCATGTGTGCTAGCCAAGCCTGGAGTTGCTGCACGGTCTGTGCGTTCCCCCATCAAGGGTAAGGATCATTGTGGTTTGGTCTAGCATCTCTGAATTAATTGGCAGGCTTCCTCAGGACCTGGCACTAATTGGACAGAAATAGACATTGAAGTCCTGGGAAAATGGTCTTGTCTGAGAGGCTCATTATTGTATCTGTACAAAGGAATTTGGGCAGGGAGGTCATAGTTAATGTGCTTACTGTTCAGTTGCTGCAGGGACCCAACCAAGGAACTGAGAATGTCCTGAAAATTATTGGACTTGTTTGTTTGCATTCCCTGACTGTGTTCTTGGAACCCATGGAAGAGGAAGGCGGAACACAACAGAAACTGGATGAAAGGTCCAGGCCCAGATCTCAGGAAGGAAAAGGGTTTTGTGGCTGTAGTCAAGGGGAACCATGACCTGTCTCCCCGTCAATGTGGGCCTCTGCCCTAAACTGCTTCGCCGAGGTCACTGACTTATTCTGTCACTCTGTCATTCCTCCATTCCTTCATTTACCAAAACCGAGGACATGCTGTAAGCCTGGAAATGTGCCTGGAAAAATTCTGGTGATTACCTGTGTTGGTTAAGATATTTCTAGAAACAAATGACTATTGTCCCAGGCATTTCTGGCCTCTGCAGTTTTAGGCTCTGAGAAAGCTTGTCAGAGCACCCTGGTCTATGTATCTCAGCGTGATGTTGCCGAAGGTCTCAGGGAGGACCTGAAGTTTCAGATGTGAAAGTCCTTTGAGAAAGAGGCACAGAGGTGTGGATCGAGTCTTAAGAAGACTCAACAATTAGCAATGTCATAATATTGAAGTCTCCCTCACTCCCATTTTCATTTTCTTAAATTATAATTTTTATTTTGAGGAAATGAAAAATGGTGAAAATATAAAGAACTAGGTAACAATCTTCCAAGTTCCTATTACCAAGAATCAACAATTGTTAAAGTTTGATTGTCTGTCTTCGAATGTTATTCTTTTAACTTAAGAATGAGGTACAATACAGACAATATTTAAATTTCCCCTTCTCTGGTACCATCCACTCCACCTTCTCCCAACCAGGCAATTATCCTCATGAATGTCTTGTGTTTTCTTCTTATGCTTAATTCCTAATCTCTTATAACTTTTACATACAGATTTGGGTTTTAATATATAGTACTATGATATGTTTTAATTCATGTGAATTTTATAATATTTAACACTTCCCTTTGCATCTTTTTCTCAGCCAACATCATGCTTTGGGGCTTTATAGATGTTGCTACCTGGGTAAGTCTCACGTAGCTCCACCTGTTTATCCTTCCCTTCCTCCCCATCTCTACCTTGCTAGCTACTTGTCTGTCACCTGTCTTTTCTCCTTCATCATTATCATGTCTGTGTATCTACCTGTTTTCAACTTTCTGGCTGTGGATTTTACCTCTATCCTATTTTACTTACTCATTCACCTTTTTTTTTTTGGCCTGGTTTCTGTAGCAGGGGTGATACTTAAAATATTTAACAACCCATATGCTGCAGGTACCACATAATAAAAATATGCCTAATCAGAATACAGCTGGCCATAAATAACTGGTAAAGCCATCATCATACTGGTTCATTACCAGCTGACCAACAGCCTTACCTGTCGGTGCTTCAATTTTCAAACCCAACACTAGCAATTCCTTCCAGGGCCAACATTCTTATGGACAAAACCCCCTGCTTTTCTTCTTCTTCTTCTCTTGCTGCCGTCAGTCTTTCCATATCTGTGCTTGTGGAAATTTCAGCAGCATTTTAGGCCAAGTTCAAATACCACTTCTTGCACAGACACTCCTGGGATCTCTGAGGCATATTCTTGTTTTGATTCTCCACCCTGCCTGATAGTTGGGCTTGTATCTGTAGTGCTGGCTGGGGTTGAGTCTTTCAGTAGACTATGAGTTTCTTGCAGCTGAGACTGCACTTTACTTACCTACCTCTCTGGCCTTACTTTATATTCATCCATCACTCGAACGTGCACATAGGCTGGTGCCTGAGGCACTTGGCAAACCCTTGTTAGGTTGGCAAGGAATTAATGGTGACGTCTGCCTGGCAAGGGGGCATTAGTAATGTGTGTGTGGGCATTACTAAGGATGTCAGCCTCTAGGGCTGTCACACACAGGCACTTCCCAGGCATTTCTGGCCTGTGCAGTTTTAGGCTCTGAGAAAGCTTGTCAGAGCACCCTGGTCTGTGTACGGCAGTGTGACATTGCTGAAGGTATCTGGGAGGACCTGAAGTTTCCGATGTGGAAGTCCTTTGAGAAAGAGGCACAGAGGTGTGGATCGAGAGCCAGGCCAAGTGGCACAGTGGGCAGAACATCAGCTTTGGATCTGGTTGCTAACTTCTGTGAGCCTGGGTCTAGAAGCCAGTGTGGAAATGTGTGCATCGTGAACCTTATCATTTCTGGCATGTAGCAGGCACTCCATAAATATTTACTGAGTGTGTAAATGCAGACAGGTAGTCCTGTGTTCAGATCCCTTAGCTGAGTTTCAGTTTTCCTTTCTGAAATGATGTATGTATAGTGCCTAACACAGCTATTGACATGGGATGGCTGCACAATAGATGTGTTACAATTATTAATACAGGTTTAGGAAATTTGTGTTTGTTAGGGTCAATCACCAGGAATGGAGATACGCATCTGTCCCAGTGCTATTTTAGCTGTGCGATACTGGGAAGATGATTTGTTTTTCAACACTCTCAGTTAGTTTCTGCATCTGTATTGTTTCTGCATTAATGCAGCAGACGTGTTTTGGATACGGGCTGTGAGATGAAGTAGTGGATGAATGGTGACCCTCCAGAAATGCCCTAATCCAAGAACCTGTGGATGGATTTTATTTGGACAAAAAGGTCTTGCAGATGTAATTAAGCTAAGGATCTTGAGGTGAGAAGTTTGTTTTGGATTATCTGTGTGAGCCCTGAATCCAGTAGCAAGTGTCCTCGTAAGAGACACAAAAGAGTGATACACAGACAAGAAAAGGAGGCAGGGGGACCACAGGGCAGAGACCCGGAGCCGCCAGCAGCCAGAGAAGGCCAGGAATGGATCCTCCCCCTTGAGCCTTTGGGGAGAGCACAGCCCTGCTGACACCTTGATTTCAGACTTCTGGCCTCTAGAAATTAGACGGTACCTTTCTGCTGTTTTAAGTCCCCCCACTTTGTGGTAATGTGCTTACTGAAATCCTGCTACAAAGAGCACAGTCTGGGGCTGGGTGATGACACTTTCGCCAACCAGTATATGATGTAGTAGGTTAAGGTTGTGATCATGGTAACCTGGCAGAGAGTTCTGGGGGCAGGTGTTCCTGGGAATACTTCCTGGAGTTCATCTAAACTGAGCCCCAAAGGTCAGAGGGAGGTTAGCCATGCAAAGAGGGAAGGGCGTTTCAGGAGAGGCCACCCCACAGAGGCAGGAGAGAGCCAGAACAGGCAATCATTCTTGTCTTCCCAACTCTTGGATCTGCACTTCTCAAAAGGTGAGGTGCACAGGGATCACCTGGACAGTCTTATTAAAAGGAAGAAATCTTGTTTGGATTCAGTGGGGTTTGGAGTGGGTCCGGGGGTCCTGCATTTCTTATAAGCTCCCAGGAGAGCTGAGGCTGCTGGTCTGCCCCCCCACTGCCCATTTTAGTCCACACCCCTCATTGCTTATCTCATGTGGGCCTCCCTTGGGGTCCTTGATCTGCAGCTGTGAGACTGGATGCTGGGGAGGGAGGCGCCATGCTCAGGGTCAAACAGGTGCAAATGGCACCATTGATTTTAGAACAAAGGTTTTCTGACTTCGAATACACTGTTCTTTTTGATAGCTCACCATACAATTTCATTATGACATACAAATAAGGTTTAGATTTTGACTTTGGATCTAGTCTTAGGCTGTTTTTCTTTTAATAGACAGTTTATGTCACATTTCCACTTGTTGATATAATGTGTGTTTATTATGAGTTCATAATAACGATCACTTGTATTATATACAATTATTAAATAATCATAAAATATTATTTATTAACAAGAATTGATAATTAATAACTTACAGGAAGTTCCCGGGTTATAAATGAGACAGATTCTGTAGATTTGTTCTTAAGTCGAATTTGTGTGTCAGTTGGAACACATACATTTACCCATTGCTTGTAAAAGACTCTGTTCATAAGTGTGAGTTGTGCATAGTCGGATGCTTGTAACTCAGGGACTGCCTGTAGTTATAAGTAAGTTATCTTCTCTTCATGGCTTCCAACATGGTATGGGCAACAGTCTCAATATGTGCTGTTTCCTTCAGGAAAGTGATCTAGTGGGGTCCAGGGATGAATAGGGCTGTATCCCAAACAGCTTTCTCCTGCATTACGCTCAACTGGAGACTGATGTGCTGCTGAGCTCTTGGTTAACTGGTTATATCAGATGAGCACTGAATGTGGAAAGGGAGCTGATAGCTTGTTGTTGAGGACTGCATGGAATTTAAGCTACCATGTAAGTTCACCTTCAACAGTAGCAATAGCTAAGACATACATTTGTTTTGAAAAGCAATGGTAGATCATCTCAGTAAGGGGAGAAGAGGCTCCAGAATGGATGGGAACATGACAGAGAGACAAAAGGATACAGACAGTGTGCGATCTGAGAGGCAAGTGGAAACGGGTGACGACAGCTGGCATGGCCCTGGGCATGGGAAGATTACATACAGTTGGCCACAAGAGGGGATGGATGGGGGTGGGCATATCTCCAGCAGCACCAAGAGTGGGTTATGAGCAGGAGGGGTGCAGATACGCAATGAGATGTTTCAGTATTTCTTTATCTTTGGCCAAGTTTGTTTGAATGCAGTTACCCATCCAGGTATTCTCGTGGGACTGTCTGTAATAATGCAGTGAAAGCTGGTACGTTCCATTCCAGAGCATTCCACCCTTTGGCATATCTGCAAGGACCTGTTACCAGGGGACTCGTTAACAGGGGTTGCACATCAAATGTCTGCTCCTTCCCTGTGACTTGGGAGAAAGTCAGTGGCCCCTGTGCTCCACCAGGCTGCAAGGAGGCACCATGTTCACGGTGCCCCCAAAGCACCTTGTGGCCGTATATAGGGCGGAGAACACGGGGACTGGGAGAACATATTTTTTTCACATAAATATTTATGTCAAACCAGCTCTGCTAAGAAGGTGGCAAAACAAGGCGTGAAAACACAATGATACAGAGCAGCCTGGCTTTTCTCAAATATTTATGAGAGAGGAAAATGCTGAGAGAGAGAAATAGCCTTGCAAGGTTGTCAAAGGAGGAGAGACATCCAGGACTCCCCGGGCTGGGGAGGCTGTCTTCTCAGAAGAATGTGCAGAGGGCCATTCGGATCAAATAAGAATACTTTTAGTGGGGAAGAGGTTCCAAACATGCCATTGCTGTTTTAAATGCCTGCATGACAGTCAGGTTGCTGAGTACACAGGATTCTTTGGTGGTGTTAGTAGCCCATTTTATAGATGGGCAAAGCAGTAAAGGATCTTTTCAAGTTACTCAGCGGCCAGGGAGGAGAGCGGGGATGCTGTTCCGTCGGCCTGTCTTCCGCCTGGGTGTCTTCCCACCACTCTGTCTGTGTGTCCCGTGCATTTCCTATGATAATCAGGTATGAGCACCAAAAATGCGAATATAAAACTCTAATAGACTAACAGACAAAGAACTGTGTTTAATATGCCTTTTTTGGTATAAGGAATGTCTCTGAGCATTTGTAAGATATTAAATCTTGTGGGGTTTGGGGAGGGAGTGATCACTTTTAATGTTCACATTTTTTAACATGACCAATCACTGCTTTGGTAATAGATCCTTATATTAAACACACACACAAAGCAGCTCTCACGGTGTATTTAGCATTCCTCCCTCTCAGCCTCAGTTTCCTCTTTGGTAAAATGACGATAATGACAGTCCCATTTCCTGTATTTATCTGAGGATTGAGTAAGATTGTCCACATGAAATACTTAACACAGTGCCCAGCACGTGGGAAGCTTCAATCCACGTCAGATGTTATTATATTTTTGGCAGATGGCTCATTGCAGGAGTTCATCAGATGGCGGTCAGTGGATCCAGCACATGCTTTGTCCATAGAAGAGGCTCAATGCTTTTGACATTGTTGAAGAAATAAACACAATGAGCGTGACACTGGCTTTGGAGCAGGAATTCAGTCTCTGAGTGTCCAGCAGTAAGCGGCTAACAGCCATTACTGAATTTTGTTTTTGTTGCTCATCCAAGGCCCCCTTCACAGTCCTCTTCTGATGTCCCTTTAGGACATGACCATCTCTTACCAAGCCACCAACAATTGTTCTTGCCTTTGACAAGCAGTTATTCTCAGAGTGTCATGAGAATTGTTCTTCCTAAATGCTGGGGAGAAAAGTCTCTGTGATGTAGGAAACCAGCCAGGCTATGGTAGTGGAGAAGGAAAGAGATGGTCATTTCCTAAGAAAAACTTGCCAGAGGAATGTGCACAGTGTCACCTGGATTTTGAAGGTTTGTTGCACAGTCATTTAACCCTTGTTTTCTGTAAGGAGCAAATAGGCAAGCAGTATTTGCTGTTGGCTGTTTTGGAGAAAGGGAAGAAGGGTGTTGACATTAACGAACTATTCACTGTGCCGGGCATTGTGTTTTGTGCACTATTATGATTTCTTTTTTAATCTTCAGACCATATTATTAGGTCTGAAGATTTAAGAAAATTAAACAGATGTTATTCTATTATCTGTTTTATAGATGAAGAAGCCAACTTGCCTGAGGTCATATGATGCAAATAAACATGATTGAACTGAAGTTTGAGAGGTAGAGTATCTTTCAAGATCCATGTCTTTGGGAGGGGGTGTGTGTGGAGGACAGACACCTAACAGAGATGAGCTAGCAAATGGATACATTAGAAGACGGGCAATTTGATTTTCTGCTCTCTCAGGAAATGGGGCAGGCAAGAAGAAACTTTGTTATTCAGAAAAGATAAATTCATTCATTTATTTAGGGGCTGTATGATCAGCTTTGGCCAAGGATGGCAAAAAGATTAAATCTTGAGTGGCTAATCTGATTCATTGGGAATGGCTGCTCAGCGGGAAATTGATTAATGGTGCCTGTTAAGGATAGGAGATAGAGATTAGTGGTCCAATTGCTATAGCTTTGATACCTACTCACGGAGCAGAGAAGTGGCTGTTTGAGTAATGCAGGAAAAAGTGCTGTATTGAAGGTGCAGGTGGGGGGTTGAGTATATCCTTGTAGGAACAAAAGTGTGAGGTAGCTGGTGAGCACAGTTAGCAGATACTAAGTGTACCCTGAGGATATGCAAAGGCTTCATTTGGGGTTCTAACAGGAGATAGTGAACTTAGAATTCTTCACCTCCCTCTGGGAGAAGCAGCACCACCTGGGAGACACTGGGCAGAATCCAGCAGCAAGCCCTTCTTGTAGCACAGCGGCTACAGTGGGAGCCACACACAGGACCACACTTCGAATCCATGGGCACGTCCTCAGAATGTGAATACTGCACCTAAGTCCGTGTTGTTCTGAAGATGAAAGTAGATATCATTGTTACAGTGTGTCACGTATAGCAGAGACTCAAATGTAGGGCTGTTCTCTTTTCTGTGTCCCGCGCTGTTCCTGCTGTACCCGGCAGGTGGGAATGCTCCCCATGTGGGGAAAGGCCTAACTGGGAGGCATTCAGTCCTGACTCAGGTGCAGCCCAGCTCTAGGTATACAGGTGTCTCTGATGCCCCTTGTCCAGGGCTGAACTTCAGCCTAGAACAGCCTAGCTGTTCCTCTTAACCAAAACTGCATTGCTAATTCCCTCCCACTGTGCAGGCCATTTCTCCCTTACTAACTAGCAGAGGCAGCATGCAGAAAAATCGAGGACATTGTTCACACTGTTTAAAGGTTCTACTGTGTGTTAAAAATTGTCTAAATAGGGGGATAATGAACAATCACTAAATGGGAGCTTTCTAGAGCTGAGAGGGAAGAAAGGCTTTGGAGAGAGGATGCTGCCTGAGCAAAGATATTAGCCAGGATGGGGAGAGAGAGAAAGGTGATGTCTGATCTCCAAGCCCAAGAAAGATTGGATCTGCGAGAGCACAAAGCGTGGGGTCTTTCCCTGCTGGAGTTTACCGGGTTGCTTCCAGGGAATGCTGGGTTAGGGCAGGGACAGGCAGACGTTGGACTTAGCACCAAACAGGTTCACCACACTGTGAGCCCATTGGCATCCACCGTATCTGCCCTGACCTGGTATGTGAATTCACCCCTGATTTCTTGATGGGATGGGGTATGCTGGAGGGAAGGATTGTATCTCAGATCCTGGCTCTGTTTCATTAGAGAAGGCAGGCGGCTTCACCTCTCTGAGTCTCTAGGTGATGATACTTTTATCACAGAGACATTCTGATGACTTACAGTTGTGATATTTGGAAATGACAAGTATCCTTTACTATGTCTTTACTTATTTTAAGGTGGATAAGTTTTCAATTTGATCAGCACTTCTGCAATGTAGGTAGCATTACCCCCTATTGTAAAAATGAAACATGGGGACTTGGCGCCCATAGCACAGTGGTTATGGCACAGCCACATACATTGGGGCTGGCAGGTTCAAATCTGGCCTGGGCCAGCTAAACAACAATGACAACTGCAACAAAAAAATAGCTGGGCATTGTGGCGGGTGCCTGTAGTCCCAGCTACTTCAGAGGCTGAGGCAAGAGAATGCTTAAGCCCAAGAGTTTGAGGTAACTGTGAGCTGTGATGCCATGACACTCTACCAAAGGTGACATAGTGAGACTCTGTCTCAAAAAACAAACAAACAAACAAACAAAAAAACTCACAATTAGGAAGCAAAATCTGTTTGGCTCCAAACCTGATGCTTTATGCCTTTTACACAAGAATACCTTGACGTAAGACTGGGTCTTGATGACAACCCCAGTCTGATGCAAGAATGTAGGATATTCAATCATTTGTTTATTGTCTGTGATTGGTGCACAGAAATACCAAGCACTGATTAGCTCTCATGTTGATATCTAACATTACCTGGTAGAGAGCTCAGACAGAGCAAATGGCCTTCTTTCTCTCTCAGCATGATTATAACTATCTCCGAAGCGGCCTCAACATTTAAAACTGGAAGAAGGGGTCCGAGTCCATGACTTATTCCAGACAGAGGCAAGCCCTTGGGTGTCTTACTGCACCAGTTGGAAACTCAATGATCCGTGGGGCTGACGAAGCCTTGGGAGCCCCGTGTGTGTGGACGGTGACATCTTCAGCTCAGTGGTTTGGGGAGTGATGCGGAGGCTGCCTGGAGAGGAAGCCTTCCCTGGGGCCCTCTTCCCGGTCTCACAGGCCTCTTCTAGTTCCACTCATCAGAATGCTAACCTCTTCTAGGACTCTGGGACTTCAACAGAAATAAAAAGGAAATCCTAACCTCACTGCTGTGGTTGTCTGTTTTGCTCTCTGTTCCCTCCTCTGAGTGTGAGTTCCTTGAACAGACACAGACGCTGTTCCCGGCATGTTGCATAAGTTACGTAAGGGCAAAGGGTAAGTGGTTCCTCAAAGCAGAGAGGGAGACCAAGAGCCAGAGGGACTGAGAAAGGGAGAGAGAGACAAGGAAAGGAAGGAGGGAAAGAGAGAATAAGAAAGAGAAAGAGAGAAAAGAGGAAGACGGAAGGGCAGCAGAAAGAAGGAGAGGAAAGAACAAAATCCACACAAATGCACAGGCCATCTCCTGAAGGGTTTCTTTTTGTCTCATGTCCAAAAGATGAACTCTTAGGCTGTAAATGTGACCTGTTTCCTAGGACATTGGGCTGCAGGGTGAGCTTAGGAAGTTTTGTTCTGGAAGACCCAATTCTCTCTAAGCCTCAGCCCCCTTGTCTGTGAAATGGGCTTAACCACGTCTATCTCACAGTGTTGTGAGAATTAAACCACAGCCCCTGAAGCAGGGGGGCTGGAGCTGAGAGCTGGTGCTTTGCAGAGAAGCTCCAAGGACAGGAAGGGCTCTCTGGAAGAGCCCAACTTTGATGGTGACCTGTCAGCCTTTCCTGTTCTAAGTACTGCAAATTGTTAAATTCTTTTATTAGACACTTCTTTTCTCTGGTTTAATAGGCCCATGTCTGTGAACGGGACCTTTCCTGGGGTGCATACAGACTGTGCTATTTTGAATTCTGCATCATTAAGATAATTAGATGCCCAGACGGAGTTTAAGTACTATTAAGAGTTTGGTGCACAATGGCTGGGCCTGGTGACAGAGTCACTTGGGGACGCAGTCTCTGCTTACTGCTGATTTTCTGAGCCCAGAACCTTGATTAGAACAAAATGGCTCTCCTGGGCAAAAGCAGGGAAGGGAAGGGAAAGGAAGTGGCACATTTTTGAGTTCCAGTTGTTGTGCAGGGAATGCATTGCCTAATTTAATTTTGTCCTCCTGCTAAACTTGTCCGGTGTGCGCTCTTGCTCCCCTTTTACAGATGAAGAAACACAGTGGTGGGTGGTAAAGGCACGTGCTTCAGGCCTGGCAGCGAGGTGGCTCACTGGCTGAGGGGTCCTGAGCACTTTTCCTTACCTCTTTAACCCTAAAATGAAGATGATGATAATAATACATTTATCTTATGGAGCTGATAAGAGAATTACCATGAATAAGCTAGAGCATCTAACACTCATTACAGTGATGGACAGATGGAAAGAACTTGGTCAATGTTGGTTAACATTCTCATTGCTACCCACATTATTGGAGCCCAAAGCTTAGACTCCATGCTGTGACTCAGGAGTTTGGACCTGGGTCCCACAGGGATATCAGGTCTGAAAGTCTCTTTTTCTCTTTAGGATAGGAGTAAACACTTTTGGTCCTTATCACGCTGTAAGAATTCAGCTGTTCCATGTCTGTGTGCCTGTATCTGTCCCCATGATCCTGTAAGACCTTGGTGAGGCCATATCCGTACACATGTTCTGTGGCTGCACATGTACAAACCCACATCTGTGTTGATGGGAAAAATTAATATCTGAACAGACATTAATAATTAATATCTGAACACCTTTTCTGTTTAGACACGTGCAGTTTGCGTTTTTATTTGCTTTGATCTCATATTTCCAATGACTCTAGGTTACTGGCTACGTATATATGGCATTCAGCTTGCCAATGTTTTTGTCTGCATGTTTCTCTGAGTAGCTTCTTTATGTGAGATACTGTTCTAGGCAGAGAAATGAGTAAGAAGACAGAGTTCTTGTCTTTGTGACTCTTCCGTTCTATTGGCAATAAATGCATAAAGGAAAAAGAAGAAATTTTACCTATTAATTACAGCTATGAAAAAGAAAAACAACCCCAAACTCTCAGCAGCATGTTCGTGTAATTCATGTTAATTTCTTATTCATAGTACGGTGAGCTCTGCTCCAGGCAGCCATTCAGGCACCCAGGCTCCTTTCCATCTGCTGACTCTGTTAGGATTTTAGAGTCCTCCTCTGGGTTCTCTGCATTGACTAGGAGACAAGAGGAGAATGAGAGACTGGAAATTAGATGGGAGGCTTTTAATAGTCCTAGCTTTGTGGGGCAAACATAACTTTTGCTTAGCTTTCCTTGGCCAGAACTATTATGACTATGCCTAATTGCAAAGGAGACTGGTGAATATAGTCTAGCTAGTATCCTAGGAAGAAAGGGGAAGTTTAATAAAAATACGTGCACCCTGTGCTGTGGTGTGCATGGGTGTGGCTGCACGTCTGCCCCGTCGTGGGTTTGCACTGCATGGCTTTCTTTGGAGGGGCTCAGAGGAGCTGATCTCTGCAGGGAACGGGTGTGTCCCTGGTGGATGTGGAGCCTTGTCTCTGGTTCCGTAATGTTCACTAGGGCAAGTTCGCCTCCAAGCCTTTTGCCTTTTCCACATGCTCCTTTCTTCCCCTTTATCCTCTGTTACCCCGTGTCCTCCCAAGACGTAGCTCTGTGCAGTGCTGTGTGTGGCTTCCTCCCTTCTCCTTCACTCCTTCCTTCACTCTTCCACTCTTGTGAATCCTCTGCCACCCCTCAGAGGCCTCTCAGCACTGGGAGTCCTGCTAGTCCCTTGCACCCTTGAAACATTCCTAGGCATCAGCAGCAGCCACTGTCATGTATCCCTCAATGGGGATGGCCCTCACTGCTCCCAAGCCACTTTCATGCATTGACTTTCCTTGTTCAGAACCTTGCTCCTTCACTAGACCCTCAGTGCCAGGATGGTGGGGACTCTGGGCTCTCTGAGCACAGCTGTACTTCTGGCTTACATATTGTCTTGGCTTCTGGCACACACTAGGGCAACAATATGACATAGCTAATGAATAAATGAATCAATCGCTGAGTATGTCTCATTCAATCCTCTCAGCAACCTTAGGAATTAAGTATAATTCTCCCTTCTTAGTTTATGTTCTCTTCAGCTAAGAAAACAGAGACTCAATAACTATCCCCGAATTATAACAGTAGTCATTGGTTGGATTCAAACTCAGGTGTGCTGATTCCAAATCCTATGTTCTTTTTTATGCTTTTCTACGACACCGCACTGCATCCTTATCATTTACTGTTAATACCACATGCATGTAGTACTTTTCCAAGATACTTTCATATGAGCCATTTTATCAAAGCATCATGATATTTCAGTGTAGTATGTAGAACAGGTATGCTTTTTTATTTTAACAGATTTAAAAAATATCCACAATGGAACACCTCTACTCTAGAGCTCAGCAAACTTTTTCAGTGTAAGGCAAGATGGTAAATATTTCAGACTTTGTGGACCTTGCAATCCCTGTTGCAATTACTCAACTCTGCTGAGGTAGCACAAAAGAAGCCCTAGAAAAATGCAAAAGATTGTTGTGGCCATGTTCCAATAAAACTTTATTTACAAAATCCAATAAGAGCTATATTTGGCCTCTGAGCCAGAGTTTGTCAACTACTGCTCTATACTACCTACCACCAGAAGAGCAAAAGTGAAAAATATTGTAAAAGAAAAAACAGGCCTAAGAGTTTAAAAAGCTTTCCTAAACTCTCACAACATATTTGTGGCAGAGTCGTGTCCCTAATCCATCTATCATGCTCCCTAACATAATGTTCTTTCCACGACACCAGCCTCCCTCATTAGCCACTACGGCAGAAATAGAACTAGTCTTGAACTCAACGGATTTACCAATTGCTACCCCCAACTACAAACATTAGTCACCATTCAGTCTTTGCTCCAGATAGCTTCCTTCCACAAAAACCTACAGAAGTGTGAACCCCTTGCTTTGGTGAATTCTAGTCTCAGAAATGAGCAGAGGATGCTGTGTTTCTTTCTTCAAGAAATGAGTGTAAGAGTCAGCACAGAAATCTCCCTGACTTCCACTATGCCAGAGAGGTTAAGAACACAGATGTTGAAGTAGATAGCTGAGGTGTGAACAGCAGCCCTGACGCTTACCAGCTGGTGACGTGGGATGCCTGGGTTGCCTCATTAGTAGAATGGAGATAGTGCTGGTATCCTCAAATGGCTGCCGGATGAACATTAAAACAGTTAGCATGTAAAGCACTTAGAAAGAGTGTCTGGTACCTTGTAGGGTTTACTGCTGTTGCTGCCATTACTGTTGCTATTATTTTTGCTGGCATGGGATTGATAACTTCATGTACCTACCCCTGCCACCTCCAGTGCCTCTAATGAAGAGTTTCCTCTCCCTTGGCACTGCTGAAATTTGGGGCTGGATGATTCTGTGCTATGAGGCTGTCCTGTACACTGTGGGGTGTCTAACCGCATCCCTGGACTCTACCCATTAAATTCCATAGCACCCCTCACCCCCAGCTGTGATAACCAAAATGTGCCCTAATATTGGCAAACAGTTGCTAAGTCCTGGAGGCAAATCGCCCTTGTTGAGGACTAGTGGTCTAACGCCACTATCTTTTCTTAGCATCTGTTTGGCTGGTTCTGATGGCTGGTAGCTTCCTCATGAAGAGAAAAATTGACAATTGATAAGGAAAAGTATTGAAATCAATTATCTCATAACTGAGACCCTCTCATTGGTATGATTAACTGAAGTTCTTTCAGGGACAAAGTAGACAGATTGTGGAAAGCATTTCTGTTAAATCCAAATAATTTAAGATGTATCCTGGCTCAAATCTCTAGATCTTCACTGATTGGGGAGGATATTCTGTGTGAATTTGTCAGTCACTTGGGGAAGGTATATGAGTAGTGACCCAAATTAGACCATGACAGAGAGAGACAAAGCCATCATTTATTCAGTCAACAAATCAGATACTTGCCTAACTATCACAACAAGGAGGAATGAGATATTGTCTTTACATCCCAGAAACTCACAATCTAGTCCAAGGTTGCAGACAGTGAGCAGTCTTCCAGACCAGAGCCACAGAGAGAGGTGGAATCTTAGACATGTTCTTTATTTTTCTGGATTTTGGTTTTTACCAGATATAAGGAGATTCTGCACTGATATGCAGGAATGCATGGAAATGTCTACTATCATAAAATTTCCATAAAATTATTATCAAAGGCCCAAGAAACAGAACTTACTCATAAGAAATATCTATGATTTTCATTTTTCTTTTTCCTGAAAAAAGAATAAAGTTTGGTGAACAATGGGTTGTTGAAATTGGGCTGATTGCCTTAATGGCATCTTCATAAATTCAGGTTTACAATTTCTTCCTCAATTCTCCTCAAATCTCTGCAGCTCTGGTCATTGGCAAAGATGGGGCACCTCACTGAGGGAGTTCTCTGCCCCCTGCTTTGGTTGCTGAGTGATGCAAAGCCCTTTGTATTATGGAAAGTGGACTATTTTCTTCCTCTCCTGAATGCCAGGCCCATCCAGCTGGGTTGGCTGGCTTCCCTTCACATTTCGTCCACATTACCGAAGGGAAGCAACATGTCACACTAAGCTATGGGATTTGCTTTAATTGAAAGTCATAGAAGCAATTGGCTGTCAATTGCTACATCTTCATCATTCTCATTACCTTCAATTCCACCAACTAGCTCATTCATTCATTTAGCAACCATTCAGTGTTGTGTAAAAGGGGGTGTGGGGTGGAAAGGGTCCGCTTTGGCAGGAGGAATATTTTATCACTGACATTGTTTAGAATTGCTGGTGATAATATAAAGACTATCAAATCTTAGTGAGTTTATTACTGTTCTTAAATTTCCCACCAATAATGCATTCCCTCTGTGTGTGCACTAGGGGCAACCCCTTCCAACTACTCTGACCTTGATGCACTACTGCTAATGTTTATTGAGTCTCCACTATGTACAAAGATTGCTTCAGGAAGGAGCAGTGAGTGGTTAAGTGTGTAATAGCACCAGACTGCCTGGATATGTCACTACCAGCTATAAATTACTTGACCTCTTTGGGCTTCAGGGTTTTCTTTTTTTCAGTTGTAAAATGGGAAGCAGTAATAAATTTTACCTTTATTTAATTCAAAATTAAATTATTAATTAAATAAATTATTAATTATTAATTAATTTAATTTAAAGTTAAATAAAGTGTTATAAAAATAAAGTACTTAGTACAGTGCCTGGCACACAGTAACGCTAATGATTATTTATTATTCAATAATTATTTATTGAGCCTCTGCTGAGTGCCTGACAATGTGCTAGTGAAGGGATTAGCAAAATAGTTTCTATCCAGGCTCTGGGGAAAGAGAGGTGGGGTTATTTGTGCCCGTGGACAAAAAGAGGTGAGGGAAATTTTCATGGAGTACAGAACACTTGAGTTAAATCTTAGAGAAGGGGTAGGATGGGTTTGATGGAGAGGTGGCTGTGATGTGGCTGGAGCAGAACAGGGAGGGGAGGTACAGTGAAATGGACAGGGGATGAATCCTGGAAAGCTTTGTTGAGGGGCTTGGCTTCATGTTTTGTAGGTGATGGGAGGTGTTTTAGTCAGTCTAGGCTAAGTTATGCTGATGTAACAAATATTCTCAGACATCTTAGTGGCTTGAAAGAGCACAAGTCTCTGTCTTACACATATACAAGCTCATTGTGGAGTACCTATATCTGTTCCAAGTGCCTGCAGCGAGGATCATGTTAAAGGAGTTGTGGGACATCTTGGGCTCTTAGCAGGGCGAGGTGGGGAGAGACATGCAATGGCTCTTAATGCTTTTGCTCAGAAGTGGCACATTCACTCGTATCTCATTGGCCAAAGCAAATCATGTGGCCAAGCCTGCTGTCAATGGGGACAGGAAGTGATTCTTCCATAGGCAAGAAAAGGAAATGTTTTGAATAGTAGAATCTACTACAAGAAATGTGATTAATAGAATCATACAGCTACCAGAGTCTGCTCCTTCTGTAGAGATCTACATCAACATATGTAGTATTATTGCCATGGCATCTAGCACCCAGTGACTGAATGAGACATTTATTTAATGGTTGGACCATTCTTGCCCGAAGGGGGGCAACCCCAAAGGACAATACTAATTCCTGATCTCCTTGCTGAGTTGTTCCAGGCTTTTTAAGCTTGGTTGCAGTTCAACTTCTTCCTCTACCCGATCTTGTTTTCTCTCCCTTCCTGTCACAGGTGTTGCTACCCTAGTAAATGCCTGTACCTTAAATTCCATCTCAGCATCTGATTCTGGAGAACCAGTCTTTGAGTTTTTATAATAATATTATGATAACAATATAATTATTAACATAATAGCAATCATATAGAAAAGATCAATGTATTTATTATATTAACCCCCTATCAAGGGCTAATGAAGAGAAATTAACCTAGCTTGCAGAATCAGTAATTAAGGCAATAGATAGTTTTGAGGCATTTTGTCTGGGAAAACCACCATTTTGTTCCTTAAAGAGTTTGTGCTTTTAAGGTAAATATTCCAGCACTCTACTATTAGATCTTTGGGGGGATCAACTAGAAGCTGAAATTTGAGTCCCACTGCTTATTAGAGTGTAGTGGAAAGGGGACCCTTATTTTAATGTAGAGAGACTTGGATTTGAATTCCAGTTCTTCATATGGTACCTGATTGGAGACAGGCAAGTCATTTAACATCTCTGAAATGCCTCTACAGAATGTAGATGGCAAATTTACCCTATAAGGTTGTCATGAGTGTTAGATTACATATATAAAGTTACTACGTATATTAAAGCTATTACGTACATAAAGTTCTTGGCAAAGCAAATGGTACACAGTACTTCTTTCCCTTTCTTTTCTTTCCCTTGTGTGAAAAATACAAAACTTCCTTGTTGAATAGGTAGGTTGGTCATTCTACCTGATGACTCTGGAATAAAGATACTTCTTACTTGGTGATAAAGCTACACCATGCAGAAAAATGATGGCAGCCTTTTGTTACCACTGTACCCAGTAAAACATTTATTTTAACTAATATTTTTTATCAAAAAATGAACTAAAGCATTAGAAGGGATTTGTCTTAGGTACAAGCTCATCTCAGTCAATGTTAGATTCCTAAGGAGCTGGGTTGAGGCATCTACAATAGAATGAGGGCTAAGCAAGAAAGTGAACAGGGATTGATTAATGATGTCTGATACAGGAGCAGAATTAGGGAGTGGTGGCACACATTTCTGCCCACTTACAATTTCTGTGAATTTTGACAGACCATATCCATCTTTCTTTTTCAGGAGTTTTCAAGCCTATCTCAGCTCATAGAAAGTCAGGTCTAGTTTTGCCTTGACAGTGATCCTGAACTTCCGTATCTGGCCAAGTGGAGTTGAATGAAATACATTTGTTGTCTCTGAGATGGGAGGCAGACAGTGGAGTCTACTATAATAAATGCTGATGTCTGGGGATCCTAATGTGGCAGTGTGATTGGACTGTGAGGTCTTGAAAAATATGTCTCAAGAAATTTGGAGGACGAACAAGTGATCCTGAGTTGGGACATGAAAAAGACAACTCACCTGGGAGGTTCATTAGAAAGCCCTTGATAGAGAACCTAGTCTTTAATCTTTGAATGTGCTCCCTGCTTAATTTCATTTATCACACATGCTGCACTGCAGGTGTATCAAACCACTTGTAGTCCCTAGGTTATCCATAATCTTCTTTTTTCTCCCTGAGCTTTTGTCTAAACTTTTTCTTCTGCTTGAAATGCCATTTCCTTATGTTGCTTTCATGGCTAACTTTTACTTTCTTCTTTAGAAATAAGCTCAAGTAGATTCCTAAAGATGCTTCATTTCAAATGTTAGGTGCATCTCCAACCTCAGAGCTTCTCACTTGGTGGGTCTGGAAAAGAGCCTGAGAGCTTACATTTACATGCACCAAAGCGATGGTGATGAGGGTATTCCATGGACCATGTTTTGAGTGGCTGTGTCCTAGGTCTTTCCTTCTCCATGTGCATTCTGCAGGCCAGCATCACTTTCATCAGGGACCCTGAAGGAAATGCAAAATTTGAGACTCCATCCCAGACTGACTGAATCAGAATCTGCATTTTAACAAAGTTGTGGGTAACTCTTACATAGATTAAAGTTGGAGGACCACTCCTCTAGGAACACTTTTGTGAGCCTCTTTTGCTGAAATAGATGCTAACACTTTTCACCATTCCCCTTCTTCTGCATCATTGATGGCCCTTTTCACATTGGTATTATCAGGATGGTCTAATTAGAGTTTGAAAATAGAGATCACATTTTTATTGCTGTATATTCATCTCCTAAGAAAATATCTGACATATAGGTAGTACCCCCCAGAAAACACAAGTTGAATGAACTTGTGTTCATATGGCAGTCCCAAGACCTTAGATACGTCTAACCACCCCACCCTATTTGCATTTAGATTCTTATTTGTACAGTCTTTTATTATTATTATTATTGTTTCAGTTTAATTTGAGGGTACAAAGAATTATGTTACAATGTTTGCATTTGTTAGGCAGAGTCCCTCTTATAGTCGTGTCCCACCCCCAAAAGGTGTGCCATACACCCTAACATTATGCCCATTAAGTGGGAACACACCCATCTCCCCCCTCACTCCCTTATTCCTCCATCCCCCATCTTGAATTGATTTGAATTTTTCTTTTATCTGGGCATGTATTAGATCATCTACTGGTTTCATATTAGTATTGAATACATTGGATTCTTGCTTCTCCATTATTGAGACACTTTACTAAGAAGTATGCGTTTCAATTCCATCGAGGTTAATACAAAAGATGTAAAGTCTCCATCATTTCAAATGGCTGAATAGTATTCCATGGTATACATATATACCATAGCTTGTTAATCCATTCCTGGGTTGGTGGGCATTTGGGTGTTTACATGTTCTGCTGATTGTAAATTAAGCTCCAATAAAAATTCTTGTATAAAGGTCCTTATGATAAAATGATTTTTTTTTCTTCTGGGTAGATGCCTAGTAATGGTATTGCAGGATTGAATTGGAGGTCTAATTCAAGTTCTTTGAGGATTCTTCATATTCCTTCCAAAAAGGTTGTATTAGTTTGCAGTCCCACCAGCAGTGTAAAAGTGTTCCCTTCCTTCCATATCCACATATCTGTAGCTTTGAGACTTTGTTATGTGGGCCCTTCTCAGTGGGGCTAGGTGTTATCTCAGGGTAGTTTTGAGTTGCATTTTTCTGATGATTAGGGATGATGAGCATTTTTTCAAAAGTTTGTTAGCCATTCATCTGTCATCCTCAGAGAAGGTTCTGTTCACATATCTTGCCCAGTGATAGATGGGATTGTTTGCTCTTTTTTTTGTTGATTAATTTGAGTTCTCTGTAGATTCTAGTTATCAACCCTTTGTTAGTTTCATAGCATACAAATATCTTTTCCCATTCTGAAGGTTGTCTTTTTGCTTTACTTGTTGTGTCCTAAGCTGTGCAGAAGCTTTTCAGTTTCATTAATTCCCACTTGTTTCTTTTTTGTTGTCGTGATTGCCACTGAAGTCTATGTTATAAAATCTTTCTCCACCCCAACATAATCAAGAGTTTTTTTCCACACTTTCTTCTAAGATTATTATCATTTCATGTCTTATATTTAAATCTTTTATCCATTTTGGGTCAATTTTTGTCACTGGTGAATTGTGTGAGTCCAATTTCAGTCTTTTACATGAATTTATCCAGTTCTCCCAGCACCATTTGTTGAATAGTAATTCTTTTTCCCTGTTATTGCTTTTGTTTTTTTGTTTGATTTATCAAAGATCAGATGGCAATAGAGACTTTCTTCATCTCTTGGTTTTCTATTCTGTTCCATATGTCTATGTCTCTGTTTTTGTACCAATACTATGCTGTTTTGATCACTGTGGACTTGTAACATAATCTGAAGTCTAGTAGACTGATGCCTCCAGCTTTGTTTTTATTACTAAGAATACCCTTAGCTATATATATGAATTTTTTTCTGGTTCCATGCAGTGCTATTTTTTCCAGTTCTTCAAAGTAGGATGTTGGTATTTTAATGGGGTTTGTATTGAATCTGTAGATTACTTTGGGTACAATAGATATTTTAATAATGTTGATTCTTCCCAGTCAAGAGCATGGCATGTTCTTCTATTTGTTATTGTCTTCTGCTATTTTTCTTAGGGTTTTGTAATTCTCTTTGTAAAGATGCTTCACCTCTTTTGTTAGATGTATTCCTAAGTATTTCATTTTTTTTTGTATTTAATCTATGTTTAATAATAAAGCTATGGAATTATTATAAACAAATAAAATAAATTTTCAAAGAATGTTTTGCTAATTTATTCCAGATATACCAAGAACATATTAATTCTACTCTAGGCATGTTGTTAATTTAAGCAAAACCAAAATTTGGTCTAAGCTTTCACATTATCAAATGTTATAATTCCTAAACTGTGTAATTCATATAATTCTCACTCCCTAAAAATGCCATAATCCCTATAAGAAAAATGGTTTACTACTTGAAACACTAACGATTTTTTCTTTTTTATTATTATTTTTTTATTAAGTCTTTTGTACATAGATCATAAATACATTTATGCCATTTTAAAGGACCTCTGTCCTTGATTTGCTTCTCAACTTGGCTGTTATTGGCATATACAAAAGCTACTGATTTATGGACATTGATTTTATATCCTGAGACATTACTGTATTTTTTTTTTTTATCAGTTTCAGGAGTTGACCAATCTCTTTGGTCATTTTGTGGTTGAGTCTCTGGCATTTTCTAAGTATAATATCATATTGTCAGCAAAGAGTGATAGTTTGACCTCCTCTGCCCCCATTGTATGCCTTTTATAACCTTCTCTTGCCTGATTGCATAGGCTAGAACTGCAAGAACTATGTTGAATAGTAGTGGCCATAGTGGACATCCTTGTCTGGTTCCAGTTCTAAGTGGAAAAGCTTTCAGTTTTACTCCATTCAGTATGATGTCAGCTGTGAGTTTTTCATAGATGGCTTCAATCAGCTTAAGAAATGTGCCACCTTTGCCTATTTTCATAAGTGTTCTTGTTAGAAAAGGATGCTGAGTTTTATCAAATGCTTTTTCTGCATCCATTGAGAGGACCATATGGTCTTTGTTTTTGCTTCTATTGATGTGGTGAATTACATTTATGGATTTGCATATGTTAAGCCAGTCTTGCATCTCTGCTTGATTGTGATGTATAATTTTTTAATGTGTAGCTGCAATCTATTAGCTAACATTTTGTTGAGTATTTTGCATCTTTATTCATAAGTGAAATTGGTGTGTATGTCTCATTTATAGTTGGGTCCTTTCATGATTTTTGAATCAGGGCAATGTTTACTTCATAGAACATGTTGGGGAAGGTTCCTTCCTTCACAGCGTTTTGGAATATTTTCTGCAGAATATGTATAAGTTCATCTTTGAAGGTTTGATAGAATTATGGTGTAAGCCATCTGGTCCAGTGCTTTACTTACGTTGGAAGCTTTTCTATTGTTTCTTCAATCTCAGTGCTTGGTATTGGTCTATCTAAGAGATCTATTTCTTCTTGGTTAAGTCTAGGAAGATGGCATGATTCCAGGTATTGGTCCATTTCCTCCACATTGTCAAATTTGTGGGCATAGAGTTTTTTGATACTAGTTAGAAATAATCATTTGTATCTCTTTGGTATCAGTTGTTATTTCCCCCTTTTCATTTCTGATTAAGGTTATTAAAGATTTTACTTTTCTCTTTCTAGTTAATCTAGCCAATGGTTTATCAATTTTATTTATTTTTACAAAGAACCAAATTTTGTTTCATTAATTTTCTGAATGATTCTTTTGCTTTCAATTTCATTAATTTCTGGTTTAATTTTGGTTACTTCTTTTCTTCTGCTAGGTTTCAGATACAGTTGTTATTCCTTTTTCATTTCTTTAAGATGATTCATTAGGTTAGTGATGTGCTCTTTCAGATGTAGATGTCTAATGTGATAAATTTCCCTCTTCGGATGGCTTTTGCAATAAGTGTCCCGCAGGTTTTGATAACTTGTGTCTTCATTGTTGTTATGTTCAAGGAAGTTAATGATCTCCTCCTTTATCTCTTCATTGACCCACTGTCATGTAGCATAAGGTTATTTAATTTCCATGTCTTTATGTGGGGATGACAATTTTTTTTGGAGTTGAGTTCCATCTTTATTGTCTTGTGTTCTAAGAAGATACAGTTATAATTTCAATTATTTTAATTTTGCTGATATTTTATTTGTGTTCTAGGATATGATCTATTTTGGAGACTGTTTGGTGGCATGAAGAATGTATATTCCTTAGCTTTGAGATAGTGTGTTCTGTGTATATCTATTAAGCACAGTTGTTGCAGAGTCATGTTTAAGTCCCTTGTATCTTTCTTTAGTTTCTGTTCAGAGGATCTGTTCAGATTTGTAAGAGGGGTGATAAAGTCCCCTGCTATTGTGGTGGTATAGATATCATATTGCTCAGATCATTTAAGCTCTGTTTCATAAATCTAGGAGCATTTAAGTTGGGTGCATAAATGTTTAGAATTGAAATGTCTTCTTGTTGTATTATTCCCTTGACCAGTGTGAAGTGTTCATCTATGTATTTTTTTTATTTTAGTTCCTTTAAATCCACTTGTATCTGCAAATAAATTTGTGACCACTTCCTTTCTTTTGATTTCTCTTTGCCTGAAATATTGTTTTCCATCCCTTCATCTGAGTCTTGTTTTTTCCATTGAGGCTAGGTGTGTTTCTTGGATAGCATATGGATGGCGTGTCCTTTTTTACCCAGTCAGCCAGCCTGTGCCTCTTCACTGGGGAATTAAAATCATTAACATTGATTGAGAGAATTGGTAAGTGTGATGGAGTTCTATTCATCTTATTTTCTGAAAATCCATTGCTTACTTTTATCCTTTGCATAATTGTGGGAGCTAGGTTTTGTCCTTTAGTTTCAGGGTGTTTAGTTTGCTGGTGGTCAGTGTGGAGAATAAGTCTAAGTGTTTTCTGTGGAGCTGGTCTTGTGAAAAATTTCCTCAATATTTGCATATCAGTAAAAGATTTAATTTCTCCATCAATTTTAAAGCTTAGTTTAGCAGGATATAGAATTCTGGGCTGAGAATTGTTTTATTTAAGAAGGTCAAAGGCAGATGACCATTCTCTTCTAGCTTGAAAAGTTTCAGTTGAGAATTCTGCTGTCACCCTTAAGCCACTTAGGAGACACACCTTGAGCTTTCCAAATAGTGTCCTTTGATCACACAGTGGCTTTCCCTGTTGCTGTCCCACCCCAGGGGCAGGGTCTGCTAAGTACCTGTGGAACTGGCATGATGGACTGAAGAAATATAGTTAGGAACGACAATAAAGAAAGAGACACGAGACACAGAATAGAATTTTCAAAGATGGGAGCTCAGGGGACCACCACCTGTTTGTGGGCTCTGGTGAATGGCCCTGAGTCTTTGCTCTAGACAGCTTTTATTGAAACCTCTTTGCCCAGGTGGTAAGTGGAGGGAGGGAACAAAGATGCCAGTAGATTCTTTGAGTGAGATATGGGCTCCTATTGTTATTATTATTAATTTGAAGGATTTGAGCAGTTTTGAAGGATCTGAAACTTGAGCCTTGTGTGTGGGAAGCCTCCTATCTGGAGTCACACACACAGATTCCTGGGGGATGGGGGTGGGGGTGGGTTTAAATTCCCTAGTTGACTGTAGAGTAAAACGCCATTGGTATCATTCTCCTCTGGGGAATTGGTGAGAGAGAGGCATCTTCCTCTCATCACCACCATAGAGGATTTTCCTCTGCAATAAGTGATGTTAAGCCTTCCTGACCATATCTCAGTGCTCGAGCTATATTCCCTTCGTCTCTGCCTCAGCCAAATGCAAATATCCACAAAGGGTATCTGCTTTGTCTGTTTAATGGGCAGGAAATGACCTAGAAGATGTATCTATTCTAGGTCTTGTCATAATCTCTTTTATGACCATTACCGACTGTCCTCACAGTGTTCACAGACTCTGCAGGGTATTGGTATAACCTATATCCCCAGTAGGCTGGAATTTCAGGAAAAGCTGGAAACTTGTTCAGGTAAGAAATTTAGCAATGACTAGCTTAAAGGTAAACTAGCTGATTTTTCTTTGTTCTGACTCCTTCAGCTTACTTTTTAATTTTCCCTTTCTCTGGGGGTGCCCTCCCCTGCCAAGAATGGGGTCTTCAGTCCCCAGTCTGCCTGCATTTCCCAAGAAAGCTTGTTTCCCTCAAGTCTCCCCAGAAGTGGCTGCCCAGGTCAGCAGGCATGCCAGAAGTGGCCTCACACCAGGACTCTGTGGACTGTTCCTCTCAAGCAGCTCTCCCACAATGGCTGTGTCCAACCAGCAGTCAATGATGAGAGTTCCTCCCTGTTTGTGGCTCAATCCAAGCCCCTAGGTGCTGTTCAAGATCATTCACTCACTGAAGCTTTCCCAAGGTAACTCCAGCAAGTGCCCAGGTCCAAAAAAAAAAGGTAAACAAAAACAAAAAAAGCCTTTAGGGTCTGTCTGAAAACTGCCACTGACCTGGATGGCCTCTGGTGGCACACAAGCACTTGACTTCTGTGCCAGATCTCTGCTGCCCTCAACCTTTTTGTTGACTCCTGAAGTTTCTTGCTACCTTCTGTGCCCCCAAAGTGATGTTTCTAGCAGGGCCTCCCCAGCCAAAGCTGGCTGGAGTCCTCCCTCTCTGAACTCACAAGTGGCTACAAAGGAGATGTCTGCCATCTTGTTCTGCCCCCGGCATTGCACAGTCTCAAAGAGAAATTTTTCTCAGTGATTTAGGATGATGGATGGATGCCTCATGGGGGTTGTTTTTGAGCCATTTGAGAGAACAAGGGTTTTCCAGGGACACAAGCTCTTATTCATATGCAAAGAGTTGCTGCTCTAGTTATGAATTATCCCTCCCTTCCATTCATGTGAGCAGGGCATGAGAATCCCTACTTGGCATCATCTCTTTTCAGGGATTCGAGGCTCAGGAGATGGGCAAGAATGTCTGATTTCCTATTTGAAGTAGTTAATTCCACAATACTCACCTTCACTTTTGCTTTTCAATTCATTGGGCATCTTGGGCTTGGGACATCTAAGAGGACATACTGGAAAATATGGGGAGGATGATGTAGCTAATAAAACTTCTGTCCTCAAGCATGGTGCACTGAGTTGGGAATGAGGGATAGAGTTGTTATCACCTCAGTGCATTTACCTTCCTTTGTGACCTCAGCAATATCACCTTTTCTGATTGTTTTCTCATGACAAGTTTGGGCCTCACTTGTGTTTGTTTCTTCCTTTCTTCATTTTTCTTTCTTTACTTTCTTCCTTCCATGATTCCTCCCCTCCCTCCCCCTTCCCTTCCTACCTTCCTTTCTTCCTTCTTTCTTTTTTCTTTCTAACTCCTTCCCTTTTTCTTTCCTTCTTTTTGTTACTTTTTCCTCCTTACCTCCCCTGTTCCCCTTCTCTCACTCCCTTCTCTTCTCTTCTCATTCCTTTCTCTATCTCCTTTCTCCTTCTCTCTCTCTCTCTCTCCTTCCTTTACTTCCCTCCCTCCCTTCTTCTCTCTCTCTTTTCCTTCCTTCCTTTTTCTTCTCACTATTTCTTTCTCCCTCCCTCTGACCCTTCCTTTCCTTTAACAGTAGAACCATTTCTTTGAGAATTTCACATGAGGGGCCCATATGCAAGCCAATTCACAAACGAAGCTGCCCTGGTGGAAATGCGCATGATGTTGTCTGTAGCACCAGTCTCCAGCAAGTTTCCTATTCTGACAAAATTCTTCAGAATCTTAGATTTCCATGAAATTCAATTTATAAACTGCTGGATTTGATCATCTCAGATGGTCATTTTGTTCCTAACAATTCAAGGTTCATGTGAGTAAACGAGACAACCAGGTTAGAATCTGATACTTGGCATTTCACAGCAAGACAGCTTTAAAACCATCATCCAGGGATCTCAGAAGAGGCATTGTTCAGAGTAGTCAGGTATTAAGCCGGCAGCTCTGACTCAGATGTGGTTCCTGGGCCATCTATATCCCTGTGCCTTTTTCACAGTCCCACCTACCTCTCATCTGAATACCCAGCTTGGCTCTGGTTCTGCTTTGGCTTCTTGATCTGCCTTTCTTTTACAAGCAGATGGTGATCCCTTCTGGGGGTAGCCAAACATTCATTCATTTGTCTGTTCAGTAAATCCACCCAAGAGAGATTTCTTACAGCAAGTCCCACATGCTAGGCACTGCACGGGGCACTGGGGATACAGTGACCCATTAGACACCATCTTTTGCCTCAGTGATCTCGTAGTATGGCAAACAGATCAATATCAATCAGTGTGATAAGTGCAGTGATATGTGTGTAGCAGTAAGGGGACAGTGTGAATTGTGTGGGAAGGGTTGCTATGGTCAGAAAAGGTTTCCATCTAGGTTTTTAATGAAACATCCAACAATTGGACTAGGGAGAGAGAAGGCATTGGAAGCTATAGAACTGGATGTACAAGAGCTCAGAGCTTTAACACCACTGAGCATGTCTGGCACAACTGTGGACACTTAGAATTATCTAGAAATATTGGCAGCTAAAAGGGAGGGAGAGTGGTGGATGATGAAACTGGAGAAACAGGGCCAGACCATCAAGGCTCTACTTGTAGGAGCTTCACTATGTCAGTGGTAGGACAAAAGTGAAGTCTTTTTAAAACCTCCTTTTCCCTTAAAAATAATCATGGAAATAATTTTCTAATTTCAGGTTAACATGAGGGTAAGTACCATTAGTTTACATTATTTGCATTTGTAAGAAAAAGTCCAATATGTGACATATACCTCTACTTTGTACCTGATAGATGGGAACTTACTGAGCCCCTTGTCCCTCCCCACTTCTTGGATTTAACTGTGTTTTTCTCTTGTGTGGACCTGTTGTGGATTTACCATTTTCAGATTAGTACTGAGTACACGGGATGCCTGCTTTTTCATTCTTGAGATACTTCACATAGGATAATGTTCTCCAAATCCATCCAGATAAATACAAAAGGCGTAAAGTCTCCATCTTTTTTATGGCTGTGTTGTACTCCAGGGTATATATATACCACAGTTTATTAATCCATTGGTGGGTTGATGGAACTTGGGTTGTTTCCACGTCTTTGCAATTGTGAATTAAGCCGCTAAACACATTCTAGTGCAGATGTCCTTATGGTAAAATGTTTTTTTCTTCTGCCTAGATACATAGTAATGGGATTGCAGTATCAAATGGTCAATCTACTTTGGGTTCTTTGAGGACTTTCCATATTTCTTCCCAAAAAGTCTGCACTAGTTTGCAATTTGACCAATAGTGTTTAAGGGTACCCTGGCCAGCATCTGCAGCTCTGAGACCTTGTAATGTGGGCTTTTCTCACTAGTGTTGGGTGGTATCTCAAAGTGGTTTTGATTTGTATTTCTCTGATGATTAGGGATGAAGAACAGTTTTTCGTGTGTTTATTGGCCATTCTTGTGTCTTCTTGGGGAAAGGTTCTGCTCCAGTCCTTTGTCCATTGATTGATAGGGTTGTTTGATATTTTCTTGTTGATTTGCTCAAGTTCTTTGTATATTCTGGTCACTAGTCCTTTGTCCAATTCGTAACATGTAGAAATCTTCTCCCATTCTGAAGGTTGTCTCTTTGCTTTGTTTATTGTGTCTTTAGCTGTGCAGAAGCTTTTTAACTTGATCAAGTCCCATTTATTTATTTTCGTTGTTGCTGCAATTGCCAAGGCTGTCTTCTTCATGAATTCTTTCCCAAGGCTGATATCATTAAGAGTTTTTCTCATACTTTCCCCCAGGGTTTTTATTGTTTCATGTCTTAGATTTAAATCTTTTATCTGGCATGAATTAATTTTTGTAAGTGGTGAGAGGTGCAGGTCCAGTTTCAGTCTTTTGTATGTGGCTGGCTATTCAGTTCTCCCAACATTTATTAAATAGGGACTCTTTTCTCCAGTGTATGTTTTTTGTTTGGCTTATTAAAGATCAGATGGTGATATAAGGCTGGTTTAATCTCTAAGTTCTTGATTCTGTTCCATAGATGTAAGCCTCTATTTTTATGCCAATACCATGCTGTTTTTTTTTTTTTTTTTTTATCACTATCGTCTTATATATAGCCTCAAATCCAGTAACATGATACCTCCAGATTTGTTTTTATTTCACAGAATTATGCTGGCTATAGAAGATAAAGAAAAATTAAAGAATTAAGAAAAAAACAATGACCCTACCTTACATATGGGATCCCACCATCTAAAGTCAGTCAGTGTTATCATTCTTGCTTCCAGTCTTTTTTCTATATAATTTTTTTTTTAACATAGAATTATAGTGGAGATTTTTAAACGGGAGAATCACGTTCAGATTTGCCTGTGAGAACTGTCACTTTATGAGCCAAGCAGTAGCATGAACCATACAAAATCTTAGTGAACTAGAAATCACTTATAGCATTTTGTTTTATTTTCAATTCATTTAGATTTACAGAAAAGTTATGAAGGTAGTATGAAGAGTTCCTGCATAGCTTTCGCCCTGGTTTCCTTTTTAAGTCTTTGAATTAAGTGAGGTTTATCACTGTGACTTGTTGTTAGTCAAATAAGAAAACAGGCAGGTCATGGGATTTGTCTAAAAATGCAGTGGCTGGTCATTACCTCATGTGCTTTCCATATCTTTTATGGCAGTGATACTGGACATTGAGAATGAGAGTTCACATTGATAACCCTGGAGGGAGATATCTGTAGATCTTACAGGCTGAAACAGGAAATTAACTCAGATGGTAGAAAGATTCCCTGCCACACAAGGAGAAATAAACACAGCTTTTGCTTCTACCTGAAATAACATTACTGCATCCCCATTCTGGGAACATTTCTGAGGCTTATCCCTGAACCTGTAGCTGTAGCTGGAGATGGTTTTGCTGGGTATGACTCTAGGTCTTCCTTTTCTGTGTGTGGACTGGGTTAAGTAGGAGCCTAAAGGTCATTGTAATTTGGCTAGAAATGAGGTGTCCAGCATGACCAAACTGAAGGGCATAGCTATAACTACTTGTTAAATCTTCCCTAAGTCCACATGTTCCCTTCTATGGCTGTACCGTTTGAGTCCCCGAAATTATACTGCCTGATCCAGGAAGTTTAATTCTCTTCAGCCTTTGTGTTCCTCCAGGCTCCATTTAGTTTTCATAGTCTGCCTAAATGTAGGTAATCAGAACCCAATTAATTGTACACATCTGTGGCCAGCTGCACAGGGACTCCAAGTCTTGATATTGAAGTTGCCTGTAGTTGTCCTGCCCTCGCTGGGAAGTCTGCAAACAATGCAGCCCCTCTCCCTCTGCCAAATAGTCCTTTTGATTTTCCATCATCTGGAAAATTATGGGAAATCATTTTCTGCCTTTTGTTTACCCCAAGTTCATTATTTTATTACCATCTCATTATTACCTTTATTTTATTACCATCTCATTATTTCACTGAAGGGGGGGGCTGTTGCCATGGTGATGCGGAAACCTTACTACTGTGAACCCAGCTAAAGCGTATTAGCACACTGGTTAGAATTTTTTTTTTTTTTTTGAGGGTACATGAGTCAGGATGTTATAAAGACTGTAACATGTTTAATGGGAGAAGATAGATTCATGTTGGTGGGGATGAACTTAGCAGCACTTGTGGGTAGGTGGGTGAAGGGGCCATTATTCTAATTAGCCTGCTCACTTAACCCATTAATGAAAGCTCTTAGCCTAACACCACAGTGTGCCAGGGGTAAATATAACTCCTAGCTTTCTGGATTTCAGAGCCTACCAAAAGAAACTGATAAGGAAGGAAGCAACAGTTACATTAGAGGGTGATTTGGATTTCCTGTGAGGCAGAGGAAAGGCCTGGGGGCCAGGGCCAGCTACACAGGTTCCCAGTAGAAGCTGCACTGTGATCTAGTCACCGTGCTGCAGCTCTGCTCCCCAGCTTTGCTGGCCATCTCCCCTGGTGTGATGTGGCTCCAGGGACTGATTCCCACTAGATCGATGCATAAATCATCAGGAAGCCATTGGAAACAAGAGTCAGCCATCAAGCAGATAATGTGGGGGCAGGGCCAACCCATGAGGGAATGTAATTTAAAATCCAAAGACCTTCAAGGGAGTACCACTGTGGATGCCAGAACCATATTGCTTTTACTCCTAAGAACCAAGTGTACACATCTCTTTCCACACCTACACATTCAGTGACTTCATGTTGAATGCTTGCAGGTGGCCATAGTGGGAGTATTTACACCCTGATAACTGGCAAATCTTACAAAGTAGGACCTATTTTATTCCTCCAAAATCTGATTGTTAGGCATTTGCCACCATAGTGCTTGACCTGTTACTTGTGCTATAAGATAGACTCGGGTCAGTTGGATGGGACAGCAGGTGTCCTGGGGGGACGTGGCCAGTGTCATCTCTGTGTGTTCTAAGTGTGGCTGAGCAAAAACACTTCCTAGGTATGGATTATTGTTCTGCCCTAGCCAGGGAGATGTGTGTTGTTGTTGTTTGGGTAGTTCTTTAAGGTGACACCACCTCCCTCTGCTCTGGTGTCCGTCTTGTATTCAGTGGATGACCTGGTTTCTAGGTTCCACTGTTGGCCAGGTGTGTGACATCAGGATGGTGGGGTGGGGTG
This sequence comes from Nycticebus coucang, assembly GCF_027406575.1. NCBI lineage: Eukaryota > Metazoa > Chordata > Mammalia > Primates > Lorisidae > Nycticebus > Nycticebus coucang. The sequence goes on from NC_069791.1 coordinate 110,466,859, forward strand.
GGGATGGAGAAGTAGAAGAAGAAAGAAGAATAAGGAGAGGGCTGCTGTTACTTTTAGTGATCTTTACCATCTATCATTAATGTCTTTCCTATGATGGTAGAAATAGATTCAGTTAGGCTTACATTTTGTGCAAAAACTGGCCATCTGCTGGTCTTGGCCTTGGCTTGGACAAACTGAGGGAGGAGGCCACCACTAAGTGAATTTTGCTCTTCTTAATGAGGGATATGGTGCCCCAAATTAAGTTTCTTTCATTAGTGAAAATGAGGCTCCTTTATCAACTTTCACATTATACAAAGGAGAGAAGGGAAGGCACTGAGACAAAGTAAACAATTATTTTTGATTTATTGATCCCTGCGAGAAGATAGAGCTTTTGGCAGAACAAAGAGCATCTTTCTTAGTGTCATGATTTTCCAGCCGTTATTGACAACGTATCTTTGGCCCTATTGTTTCTTTGGTGCCAGCATCTTTTCTTGAGCTCCTCACCGAGTAGCTTGCAAATCCCATTAGAGTAATAAAAGGGGAAGAGGACTCAGCCTCTTCAACCACAGGAATGCCTGGACTGTGGTGCACTCAGTGTTGGAAGCAGCCCCGCTTTCCAATCCCAGTCTTAGCACTTAGTAGTTAAGAGGCTGTGATTAGCAAACTGCTAATCACTCTTCTAGACATTGAATTTATATCAGTGAACAAAACAGATAAAAAAAATTCCTGTCCTCGTAGAACTCTAATTCTAGTACATCATTAAAAATTCACAGTAGAAATTATTGTTTGAATTGTGAAGACACAGGAGGCATTAGCCCAATGGACCAGGTTCTTAAATGAAACCAAAATTTCTGCATGAAGGATATGGAAGGAACATAATCCAAGCCCCTTAGAGAGAAATTAGGTGCACAGTTGTTTTTTTTTTTTAATTTTAATTTTTTAAAATTTCAGACTATTACAGGGGGCACAAACATTTTGGCTACCATTTGATCCAGTAATTGGGTATTTATCCAAAGGGGAAATAAAAGTCCTTTTATCAAAAAGGTGCCTAGCTTTTAAAGCCAATGCTTATTGAGCCCTTACAGCGAGGTGATATCTCAGTCAACCCTTTGAGAAAGGTTCATTACACAAAGTAACTGAGGCAGAGAGTCTTAAAAACCTGCCCAAGACCATACATCTAAACATCGGCTGGGGTGGGTTTCAAATCCGGATGCGCCTAATCCTGAATTCACGTTGTCACCTGTGACACCAATTTGATGGGATTTTTCCTTTAAATTCTTCTTTGTTCCCGATTCAGGTGCAGATGATGAGACTAAGTTTCTGGAGAAAAGTCTGATTTCAGTTAATTTTGACCTACAAATTTCACAAGGGAAGAAAGCATGTCCTTTCAGCTGAACCTAAGTGAATTCTTGGAACCTATTATTGCTCACAAATATTCTGAATGAGTTAATGAACAGAGTATGATGTGTCCTTCTTGGTTCCTCTGCAGAAGAAAAGGCAGACTGACTTATTGAACACGAAGGAGAGTGAGGTGTGCTGTTGTTGTCGTTATTTTTGAGGTGCTGACACTGTCTTTGAAGGACGGTCAGCAGACTGGTGAGACTAGAAGGTACGATGGCGTGGGTGAAGGTCTTAGATGGTACACTAAGGGGACTGGAGAAGTTGAGGAGTTAGTCAACACGTTGGCACATAGCTGGAGGGCGTGAGAGTCAAGGTGAAATTCTAGGATTAAGAAGAGGAAGGGTTTTCCCGAGTTCAGACCACAGAGTGGTGACAGGTCAAGAACTGGAAGCCCTAAGGCCAGGGGTATTTTTTCTAGGCTTTTTCTTAATTCTTATGGAGCAGTATGAACTGAGCTTTAATTCTGGGCTGTTTCTGTTCGTGATAGGGTTTTTGGTTTGTTTGTGTTTGGCTTGTTTTTGTTTTTGACCATTTCCATCAGGTGGGAAAATCTCTGCATATAGAGCAGAGCTTGAGAGAAGCCCACGTGTACCCAGAAATGCTGCACGCCCTGCACACTTGGTGCCTGGAGAAACGGGCAGGGAGTTAGGGTGGGCATCTCAGAGGGGCATAGGAGAGCAGTGGGTCAGCATTCTGGAGAACACCTTCAAATAGGTCTCTGGAAAGATGTTGGAGAAGGATCTGGAATGTTCTAAACCAGGGGTCCTCAAACTATGGCCCACCAGCCATGTGCGGTGGTATGATTGCATTTGTTCCCATTTTGTTTTTTTACTTCAAAATAAGATATGTGCAGTGTGCATAGGAATTTGTCATAGTTTTTTTTTTTTTTAAACTATAGTCCAGCCCTCCAACGGTCTGAGGGACAGTGAACTGGCCCCCTGTTTAAAAAGTTTGAGGACCCCTGAACATTGTAAAGGGGTGCTGCAGACTCTGTGATCCTCTCTCCTGGTGCTGTCAGGCAGAGCACACACACACAACACACACACATGCACATGCTCACCTCCCAGCACACAGCTGCTTCGCCTGCAACTCTACCATACTTCTGGCACATCACCCCCAACATGTCACATAACTTACACTTCCCACACATTCCCACACACCTGAGTGCACACAAACACATATTCATTCCCCATGCTCAGTGAAATACATCTGACACACACTCACATACATATTTCACACACCTGTGTCAAAGCCTTCTCACGAAACACACCTCATGTTCACCTGCCTATCCAGGTCACCTCAGCACAGCAGGCCACAGGACACGTTCGTTCTCTGTGGATGTGTGTATATCTATATGTATGTCCCCCCGACACTCAGCCTTATTCACACACACACCCTCCACAATCTTATTCACACACTTATACACACACACACACACACACACAGATGCACTATGAATATAACACACAAATAGCTCATATTGATTTCTTAGGGATCATAATTTAAAAGTGAAAAATTACCTGAGGCCACACACAAGGATCCTAGGTCACTAAGAAAATATTTAAAGCCTAAAAAGTTTATGGGGAAATAAAATTCTATTTGCCTATTTTTAGCACCCGTGAGGTTAAATATGGCCTTATTCCATGTTCAAGCAGCTTCTAGGATTATGTAACTCCAGCAGCTCTGACTTCTGACGTCAGTGCCTCCCCTACCCTCAGTGACGGAAGTGGAGCACCCTTTCACCCACCAGCAGCCGTAGCAGGTGTTCTAGGTGAAGGGATGTTTACTGCTGTGGTTAATATTAATAATAAAAAAAAAAAAGGGACGGAACACTGGTAGATGGGGGAAGTGATGCCGTCAGCCAGTTAGATGAGCTTCCTCAGCACAGCAGTTCCTATTCGGTAAGGACTGAGGCTCAGACCAACCTAAGAAAAATGATTTGTGTTTGCCATATACCCCTTCTCTAGCTCTCTTGATAGGAGACAATGTCCAGAGCAAAGAGCAGGGCCTCCAGCTGGCTAGGCTGATGTCCCAAGCCTGGTGCTAAGGGCAGCTGGGGGAGGAGATGAGGGGTTCCAGGTAGGGAGAGTGGGGTTTGGGTCTCTTTGCTCACGCTCACTGAGCACAGAGTTACAGAGGGCTTCCAGAATCCACCTTCCACCAGGGGTAGAGTGGCCACTGTGTCACCAGGCTGAGGCTGGGAGGTCACAGTGGTGAAGCACATGGTACCTAGGGGCAATTTCTGGCTCTTCATCTATTAGCTTCTTGACCCTGGGCAAACTTCTTTGCATCTCTGAGCCTCTCTTTTCTTAGCTCTAAAATGGGGATCACTGTGATATTCAAGAGCCGTCATGAAAAGGGCTTGGCACAGTGCCCAACACACAGGAAACTCTAAGAGGTCATCATCATTTTTTAAAAAGATTTTTATTGGTTAAGAGTCCAGCATCTCAACTCTGGCCAAGACTGACCTCTCAGGGAGCCCCACTACTCTTTGCCCACACTGACCTTCCAGTAGTTCCCCGAATCTGCAATGTCTGCTGGTACCTCTTTGTCTTTTCTTGTGCTGACATCCTCTCCCTCCTGACTTAGCAGCCTTCCACCCACCCTTCTAGAGTGAATGCCAATGTCACTGCTATGAACAGCCTTCCTAGATACCCAAGGCAGACCCAGGTTCCTTCTCTCCCTCATACATGGTGACCTCCATGCCCTGGATCCCCACTGTCCTTCACCGTTGTGAGGGAAGAAGACTCACAGCAGCCTCGGAGACAGCAGCATCCGTCTACTCTCAGCCTTGCTTCCAAGGTATAATTTGGGGGACCAGGATATTTTAGCTCTGCCCCAGAACTACTGAAGCAAGATATGCATTTTAATAATGAGGTGATTCATCTGCACAGCAACGTTTGAGAAGCATTCGCTAGGGCTCCCCACCTTCTCAAGCAGGCAGGGCAGGTGAAGTCATGTGCATACATGAACGCTGGATTTACTTAGTTTCATTTCAACCATAGCCATGGAGAAAACTCAAAGTAGACATCATATCGAAATTGCAGTCAAAAATATACTCTTGGGCTGTCCTTTTTATTTAATTCCAAAATAAGGCTTCTCCACATTACCTTCCTCCTTGTCTTCATCTCAAACCTCTCCCAAACTCCACCCCAATTTTTTTCCAAGGTGGGGAACCAGCAGACTTCGGGTTACCCTGCCTCTAATTATTACTGAATTGACTTGCATATGGGTTTCCTTTTTATATTATTATAACACGAGCTTTGTAATTGGAACAACCACGAGTGGCACCTGATATCTCTGATTTTCAAAGGACCACATTTTCTCTCCAACGAGCAGCTCACTTTCCTCTTATGGTCAAAGGAATGTGAAGCCTCTGTGGCTGGATCCTTATTATTTCACCTGTGTCTTTATATATCTTATCCACCCAGACATGTTACCTCAAATCCCCTCAATTAGGATCTATCTCTACTCTCGTTACATAAAGAATACTTCCAAATTTACATGACTGCATAATTTACAAACTCTTTACAAGCTCTTGAACTAAATACATTTTATATGCTTATAAATTAGCCAAATGCACTTGTCTCATTCAGAAAAATAGATTTCCCTGTTGCCTGTCAGTACATGCCCACTTTATAGCCTTTATATTATAAGTAGACTTTAATCTTCATGAGAACAGGACCATGGACTGGCTGGTGCACAGGTCTTCTCAGAACATTTTTCTTATGTAAATAAACAAATGGGATCCTTGGGTCCAGGGAGTCAGACTTTTTCTTCTCCATATCCCCAGTCTTCCTGGCACATAGTAGGTATTAAAATTTGTTTTGAATGAATGAATGGACAGAGATTGCAGTCAATTCTGCCACCTTTGCCTCTAGGGATCAGTTTGGCTCCCTAGATTAAATTGTGCAAGAAAGAGATCAGGGAAGAAAAAAAAGCAGAAACCTTATTTCATGCATATTATCATACTGATTTTTTCATTCAGTGTAAATAAATAAAAGGGGCTAGTTCCAACAATGGAACTGTAAAAATAACCAGAGATGCATATAAAAAGTCTACCACTCCCTAGAAATAAATTTAACTAATGAAGCTATTTATTTCAGACTGGCTTCTTTTTTTCCCCCAGAGTAAATCTTTGTCCTTCAGGCAAGTCAGGAGCCTGGTGGGTTTCTCTGCTTGTCTCCCTGTGTCTCTATTTGAATTTGAATCTGTCAGAGCTTATGGGTTGCAAGCAACAGAAGCTTACTGGATAACAAACAAATACATGATCTGTTGGAAGAAATGTGGGATAGCTTACAGAATCAGAAGCCATCCTGGAGAACCACACTTTGGGAAGGAAAGAGACCAGGGAAGTTTCAGAGATCTGAACTGTTACTGAGGTGTTTGAACTTCAACTGTTTTCCATTATTGGGTCACAAACTCAAGATTTAAATCCCATGGACAAGGGTAAATCCAGGCCTACCTTGGGTCAACATTCAGCCCTTTGCCAGGTAAGGATGGAACACTCAGATTGATGGATTAATCAGGACTTTATCAGAAGAAGGAGGAATAGACTGTATAGAGGCAGAATAATGATTCCCCAAAGGTGTCCACATCCTAATCACTGGAAACTATATGAGTACGTTATGTTAAATGGCACAAGAGAACGAAGGTTGCAGGTAGAATTATGTTCATTTGACTTCAAGGAGGGGATTGGCCTGGATCATCAGGTCAGCCAATATAACCATATATTTCCTTTGAATGTAGAAAAGGTATGTAGAAGGGGGATGAAGGAGGCACTGTGAGACTCAGTCAACCATGGCTGACTCTGAGAATGGGAGGAGGCTGAGAGCCCCAAATATGGCAGCCACTGGAGCAGCAGTTCTCAACCTGTGGGTCATGACCCCTTTTTAACTATGAAAATACATTGTGGCATTAGGAAGGTTGAAAACCACTGCACTAGAGGCTGAAAAAGATAAGAAAACAGTTCTACTCTAAAGTCTTTGGAAAGGAATATAGCTCTGCCAACACCTTGCCAGGCCAGGTGAGACTCATTTTGGATTTCTAACTTCCAGAAATGTAAGAAAATAAATTTATGTTGCTTTAGGCCATGAAGTTTCTGGCACTTCGTCACAGAAGCTTTAGGAAGTATATATAGATCAGTGGTCCCCAACCTTTTTAGCATCAGGGACCAAGTTTCATGGAAGATAGTTTTTCCATGGACTGGGGTGGAGGTTGGTTTGAGGATGATTCAAGTGCATCATTTATTGTGCATTTTATTTCTATTATCATTACATTATAAAATATAATAAAATAATGATACAACTCACCATAATGCAGATCAGTGAACAGTGGTGAGCGGCTGTAAACACAGATGAAGCTTTGCTCACTCGTCCACTGCTCACCTCCTGCTGTGCAGCCCAGGTCCTAACAGGCCACAGCCTGGTGCTGGTCCACAGCCTGGGGGTTGGGGACCATAAATATAGACCTCAGTCAGGAAAAACAGCACATGTCTAAAACTGGGTGTGCTTTCAATGGAAAGCTTGTTAGTGGCCATCCACTTAAGGATGAAGAATCAGAATTTTATTCCAAGGCCCAGCCCAGAGGATGTGCTTGATAGATGTTGGCTGTATAAACTGGTGGACGTGAAACCTTCTTGCTCTTGGTTCTCCCAGGTAGTATTATTCCAGGTGTGCTGTGCCTGTTGTTGAAGAGCCTTGTGGTAGAACTCCAGTGTGTAACTTCCATAATGGAAGGGCTCCAAAAGCCTTGTTTCCCATGAGGTCTTTTGAAGAAGCAAAAACATGCCCCAGTGTACCAATTCCACCCCTTCACATGCTCCAGCATGCGGGGAACGTGGCTCTCTGGAGGGGCTCAGATCTGTAGCTCCAGGACACTTGCCAGTCTTCTCTGGAGCACGAGAAAATGCTGGACTTGATGATCCTTCATTTTGATTACACTTCTGCTCTGGGGATTATGATACTTTTTTTTCTGAAATGTTTGGGAACAAAGAATCTCTGGATACTGGTCTATGCCCATCAGAAATCAGTGTTGTGATATAATTATATTTGTGAAGCAGATGGTTCACCAACAGGCACGTGGCTGAAGCTCCTGTTGCAAATAGAGGCAACAGATCTGAAGGCTGGGGTGGGAGTGGGGGTAGGGGTGGGCTGAAAGAGCCTCTTTGTTTCCAGATAACAGCCGTCTAGCTAGTCTCTCTGAGGTTTTTGCAAGGATTTTGGCAGGAAGATATGTGCAGAGGCTTGGGGAAGGGAATTAATATTTATTAAGTGCCTACTATGTGCCAGCTTCTTTCTATACCTATCTCATTTAATACTTTGAAAAATCTAAGAAGCAGATTTTAATTATCATCTTCTGCAGGTGAGGAGACTGAGGCTTAAGGAGCTTCACGTTTGGGCTTTATAGGCACCTAGCTGGTATGGTGGTCACTAGCACTGCCCACCAGATATTTCCAGTTCCCTCCCAAGCAAGTGAGAATTCCCCTGGTCTCTGTCCCTCCCAAAATGTGTTTTCTTTTTTCTACCCTTGAATGGGTGTAGGAGCCTGTGACTCACTTAGGACAGTGAGCAGAAATGAAGTGGATTCCTTCTGGGTAGGAGCCTTAAGAGCCAGTACTCAATTTGCCACGTGTTTCTCCCTCCATGTGGGTAATGAGTGATGTTCCAGATGGTGGTTGCTCTGTCAGGTGGTTCTTGATGATGAGGATGGAGCAGAATCCCAGCCAATATATGAGAGGTGTGAATTATGAGTGAGAAATAAAGCTTTATGTTGGTTTAAGCTACTGAGGTTTTTGAGGCTATTGGATGTTGCAGTATAACCCTGTGTATTATACCTGCCAAGGAAAAGACCTGGAGTTTGACCACTTACTAGCCTGGCTTCTTGCTGCTACTCTGCACAGCATCAAAGCAGTCTTGGTTTCTCACATGATGTGGGTAGAGTTAGCATTCCAGGTTTAGGATTTTTCCTTTGTCTGTGATTTTTTTCAAATTTCAGATTAATATGAGGATACGAATGATTAGGTTATGTTGTTTGCATTTGTTAGGTAAAGTCCAAGTTGCAGTTGAGCCCTTAACAGAGGAGGTGTGCTGGATACCCCTACATTGTGCCTATTAGGTGAGAGCACACCAGTCCCCCTCCCTCTTTCCTTCTCCCTTCACCTTCCTTCCCCTTTCCCCAACTTGAATTTAATCGTGTTTTTCTCTCCTGTGGGTGTGTAGCTGTTCATCCACTAGTTTCATTATCAGTGTTGAGTATATTGGATACCTGCTTTTCCATTCTTGAGATACTTTACTAAGGAGAATGTTCTTCAACTCCGTCCAGGTAAATACAAAAGATGTAAAGTCTCCATTTTTTATGGATGAGTAGCATTCTATGGCATATACATATCACAGTTTATGAATCCATCCATGGGTTGAGGGCACTTGAGTTATTTCCATGTCTTGGCAATTGTGCATTGCGCTGCAGTAAACAGTCTAGCGCAAATGTCCTTATGGAAAAATGTGTTTTAAATTGCTTTTGGGTAGATACCTAGTAATGGGATTATGGGATCAAATGGAAGGTCTACTTTGATTTACCCAGGCCTCTGAAGACAAACAAGGTTCAATGGCTCTCATGTTTAGCAAGTGTTGTTTCCACCTTCCCAAGAAGACCACAAAAACGGGGACTCCATCCCTCACAGTGCACGCGGCTGCTCCCATCAGAGATGGTGGCAAAGAACTTCCTGTGGGAGTTCTTGACATAGACTGAAATAATGAAACGGGGTGAGATATAAGGGAATGGAGTGAATTACGGCAGAGTGGCTTGAAATGGGTGAGGTTGAGTTGCATAGGAATGAGATGGAATGGAAGTAGATTATGACAGAACTGGTTGAACTGGGACCGAATGGGTGAGATGGACTCAAATGGGATGGAATAGCCTGCAATGTAATGAATTGGATGAACAGAATTATTTACTGGGTTACAGGCATAGATTGGAGTGAAATGGATTGGATTTCAGCCTAGTCTCTTCCAATCTCTTATCTCTTTCCCTCACCCTGGGACTAATTTTTGTGGCTGTTTAGTCAGGCATTGGCATAATGTTGAGAAAATGGCACTGTTAACAAGATGTGCCCACCCCCCAGGGAAATGATTACAATCTGCTTATTATTTACACCAAGCTGCTTCAGGGGTGGCCTCTGACCTTCAGTGGTGAGTGAGTGTGTGTGTGTGAGTGAGTCTGCATATATGGTGCAGGTAGAATGTGGTGCTAGTCAGGGTACCGAGACCACAGCCTTTGAACTAAGTAGAAATCACTGGGCCTAGGGGAAACATTGCTGGGTCAGGGGACATTTGGCCAATTCCTGCGTGGTGAAGAACATACCCTTTGCTTTTCTGCCTCTTCCCCGCTTCCCTTGCCCTTATTCTGTGTTCCCTGTATAGTAACAAGAGCCTTTCTCGGTTTTTTCTCCTTCCCTCTCCCAGAATGAGGGAATGTGCTTGGAAACAGTTGCCGAGGGAGCAATCTTGTTTTTGAAAAAGAAACTGTAAAAAATGTGTTTGCGGGGATGCCAAAGTGGAGTGAGCCTTATTTAAGTGAGTGGGGTGGTGGGAATGTGTTTACACAGCAAGAAAACGCAAGCTGGGTGTCTGCTGTTTCTTAAGTGGATGGTACTTTGAAAAGATTTTATGATCTATCTTTTAATTCATTGTTACTGCTTCCAGTCCAGGGAAGTGTGCCTTCCTGGTTTTATTCATGTAGCTTGGGGTAAGCAGCAGAAAATTGACAGCCAACCTGAGCCCATGCTTACCTAATGGAAATCTGTATATGCACAGCTCACATAGAACCATGTACAGGTGCATAGCTGGGTCTGTCATAACCACCTTGAGGAATAAATTTGGTGATACTTGCAATGGACTTAGGACAGAGCCTGGCACATAGTAAGCTCTAAGTAGGTGCCGGGCTGTTATGAACCATGTACACATGTTTATGTGCACACATCCTGCAAACACTCATTACAGGCCCAATAGTACACACACATGAAATACTTCCATGCCCAACTGTGCACACCAACAGCTAAGCATACCTGTGGGATCATGTTGTTATGCTGAAACCTGTGCACGCCCAGCACTGTGCAGACAATATTCCCTCATTTGTGTGCAAGTCTCCACCCTGTGTGCACCATCAGAGCATGAAGGCATGAAAGAAGAAACTGAATGTTTAGTGAGTGTTTTTTTATATGGATGGTATATAAATGCAATGTGCAAATTTCTTTTGGAAACCTGGCTGATGGCTTTTCGAGCATGCCTCAGAGGATCACTATTTAAAGCATGTTTCTGGTTCACTCTTTCCCAGTTCCAAATGGCTCTTTCCATCTCCCCTGCTGCCATCTGGATCCTTTACTTATGTAGTTAGTTTTTCATCGATTTGTCGATCCATACATCCATCCATCCATCCATCCCACTAAGACATGCCCACTCTAAGTTAAATATGGTGGTGGGTACTGGCCTATGAGACAGATCTGAGTCAACCTTTGTGGAGCCTCCAATCTATCCTGTCATTAAGTACATTGTTAGCTAATATGTGTGAAGCAATTTTAGTCATAAAGTTCTATTGCACACATTATAATACTTGATAAAGATCTTAGGTTTTGGGATTTAAATGCTTGAGTTCAGATCCTAGCTCTGCTAATTATTTGTTGTCATTGGCCAAATTACTTAACCTTCCTGTTCCCTAGTTTCTCATCAGTAAAACGGAGACCTCAAAAGTACCCATTTCATAAGGTTTGGGTGAGGATTGAGAGGATCCATATATGGAAAACACTTACAACAGGGTGTGGCACATACTTCACACAGCCTGTTGTGGCTAAAATCGCTATTTCTGATTTTCTCAGACCTGTGCAGTTAGAGGTGTTATCCCCACTCTGCACATGGGAAAACGGGGTCCGAGCAGCTTAGTGTTGTCTGGTGACTGTCTCTGGCTGTCATTGTCCTCCCTCCTTATTCCCAATCATTCATTCCCTCTGGGGAATGAACACAGATTTGTATCTTGCTCTGAGAAGAGGGTTTCAGAGATGGCTGCCGGAGGTACAGGGAGCTCCCACCTGCCTCTGTTTGTGCTGTCAGCATTCCTGCTTTGACTTGTCTGCAGGGTACATTCCCTCTAATTATCTACATTCTCTCTCATGGAGACTTCTTGGTTAATTTTCCAACAAGATTGTTCTGTCAGGCAATGAGACTGTAGTGGTTAGGGAATGGGGGGTTTGGGGGGTTGGTGAGTGAGGTGAGTTAGAAAGAACCAGGCACTTGGAGCTCAGATCTGGTCAGCAGTCACTTCCAGGTAGGATGGTTCCCTCTCCTCTCTGTGCCTCCTCCACAAGGTGGATGACAGTTTTTACAGTGTTTCCCCTCAGAGCAGTGTAGCTGTAGTGGAAAAAGCATGGGCTTTGTCTTCAGACTGACCAGCATTGAAATCCCAGCTTTTCCTCTCACTGACTGGGACTTGATTGTTTTTCCTGAGGCTGAATCAGTTTGAGTGCTAAATTGCAAACAAAAGAACCCAACTTTAAATGATTCTAGCAGAAAATGAATGTATTGGAAGGATGCTCATAGAATTTTCAGGGTGTCTGAGAAAGTAGCTTAGAAAATGAGCAGACGCAAGAAAGACACAATAGCCAGAACTGCTTGTCCCCCAAACCGTGCCACAAGAGCTGTTCCAGGAAGACCCGGATCCTGCTCCCACTGGACACTGAATGTTGCCGTGCCGTTCCTGCTCCCATCCCTGTCCCTGCTTCTGGTGTCACCAGCTTCTGATTCAAAATCTATGGCTGATGCTTCTGATTGGCCACGCCTAGGTCACATGCTCTTGCCTCAGCAGCAAGGGAGGCTGGGAAAGTACATATTTGATCTTTTCAACTCCTTGGAGGTAGACTCTATATTTATCTTCAAGAAATGGGAACTCCTAAACACAGATTGAAGATCATTTTAAAAATACAACAGTAACAAAACAACAAAGCAAACAGATGAAACTCAACTGTCAACTACAACATGGATTCCTCTTCTGTAAAATATGGAAAACAAGACTTATTTCTAGGAATTATTGTGAAAGTTACATAAATTAACATGAATTAGGCACAGTACCTAGCACATTATATGTGTTCAACAAATGTTGGTTTCCTGCCCCAGTTTCTAGAAGGTGCTTCAGGGCTTGAGTTTCTGGAGTGGTTCCCAGAAGGCTTCCCTTGCCGAGCTGTGGAGGAGGGAGAGGCTGTCTTGGTCCAGGAGGCTGATTTGTCTCCAGACTCTCAGTGCTCATGGAAGCTCCTGAGAACAACTGTTTTAGAGATTTGAGAGACAAGAGCCCAGTACTCTCCAGATCTGAGAAGGAGATCAAGATTGAGAATAATCTTGTTCCCTTAACTAAAACTGGAGTAAAATGTCACTTAGAAGATTGACAGAAATGGCTATGACTGGCTCTTAGTTAATTAATAAGAGCATCCTTTGAGCATATGCTTTTCTTTTGATGAACATTTGGTACATTTCTAGGCCACCAAAGCTTTCCTTTGGTGTCCAGTCTCATAGGTGTCAGGTACCTATAGATTATGGGCTCATGGATATGTCCAAATCATTTCCCCATTCTCCAAGGCCCATGTTCAAGTTTATTACTTGGGTGAAGCTTTCATTGACCATTCTGTCTTCAGAAATTTCTGCTGTCTTTAAATACTTCTGAAGCTCATATTGCCTCCTCTTGTTCACTCTTCCTTCCAAAAATATCTGTTGAGCACCTACTATGTGCCAGACACTGGAAAGTAAGTGAATAATAAAACAAAAAGCTATCTTCTCCCAGAAAATTTTAATTCTAACAAGGGAGAGAGAAAATAAATAAAGAAATAAAATCATTTCATATTGTGTAGGGGAGTGTTAGGAAGACTCTGAAGCCATGAAATCAGGGAATGTTGGGAAACTTCATGTGTGAATGCTGTGCAGTTCCTTCTAAGTGAGAATGGGTCATGTGGAGTTCCAGGGAAGATGGTTCTGAGTCAAATGAGCCACACATGAATAGTCCTTGAGGTAGTCATGACCTGGTGTGTTCTGGGTACAGATAAAGTTATAGAGCAATGAAGGAAGGACAGAGTGGTTGATAAGATTAAATTGATACTTCTTAGTATCTTGTTTTTTTCTAGTAGAATTTCTGCAAGTCAGACCTATATGTTCTACCTCTTGGTATCTACCTGTATTGTGCCTATGTGTGTATACTATCCACCTAAGAGGTGTAATAATATACCAAGAGATATATACCAAATACTAGGCTATACTTGTTGACTGACATTAGTGCCTCTCCTAGATCTATGTTATGCTGTATAGGTGGCCCTTGTCCCTTTGAGTTTATTTACTACAAAGTAGTGAGTCTGAAAACAGAACATGATGTGCTACCTAGGTCATATTTTGCCACTGCACTCAAATCAAGTATGGAATGTGAGAACCAAAATCTGATGAGAAAAAATTCTACTCTGTACTCTTTAGGGACAGTTTTAATACCCTCTTGGGCTTAGTTTAAAGGTACAGCCCTCTGAACTTCATATTTCACAACTGCCTTGTCAAATTTGTACATAGATGTATTGGAACACCTCTGCAAGGAACATGCCGATTGGGGAGAAGTGGTGATGTTGCCCTGGGGCCTCCTAACTCCACTGCCTCTGGCTGAGACCGGGTAGGCAAGAAACCAACACTCTGCTTTGCAGGCTGGTTGGCTTCAAGGAAACCAGCACACTGTCAGCCTCAGGGTAGATATCGGTGTTGAAATGACCCTGATTTTTCTTCCCTGTTCCATTCCCCATGGCAGGAGAAGTTAAGCTGGCATCTGAGGAAAAGCTTTACAAATAATTTGCTAGAAAAGGCAAACCCTGGTTAGAATCAAAGATGTATATATTTCAAAGGAGCATAGAAATTCTAAGACTTTTCTATCCTGGTTGGCTCTGGGGAGCTGAGAGAATCAAATCATCTATTCAGTCCTTTAGGCTGCCCAGGGCTTTTGGAGATGTCTGTGGAAACATAGAACCTCTGAGGATGGTCAAAATTCAAAAGGGGTGGTGGGATTTTTGCCTCATTGATGGGTTACTCTTGGTGACATCTGTCAGGATATCCTCCCCAGTGTCCCAGGCCTTTATGCCATCAGACTCCACTGCACATGTGACCTGAACCCTAACACCTTCTCCCTCATCTATCTTGTTTCTGAGCAACTTCTCTGAACCTGTCTTGCAGCATTCTCCCCAGCAGCTTCTGACCCAGTTAAGCATTTGGGTCTTGACTTTTGGTACTTTTCTCATCTCAACCTTGGATCGTCCTCCTACAAGAAATATGCCACATCCACATGGACTTCAAGGCATTTTTCTGTCCTAGCCATTCCTTTTTTATTAGTCCAGACTCATACACCAATGGCCAAGACCCAAGCACTGAGGAATTAGGCCGTCTTTCTAATCTCTAAATTCTAGATGTTTCATTCTTTGGCTTTTAGACTTTCCAGCCACCTGGGACTCAGTGGTTCACACCTATAATCTTGAGAAGATGACCTGGGAAGATCACTTGAGCCCAGGAGTCTGAGCCTGCAGTGAGCTGTGATCTCACTTAGAGATCCAATCTCTAAAAAACAAAAATTTCACATGGGGGCACAAAGACAAGATGGCTGACTGAAGCCAGCTTTCCACAGAGGCTCCTGTCCAGAAGGAGAGTTAAAGAACAGAAATTTAGCAAGTAACCTGGTGGATTAGAGCTGCACCAAGAGAGATGGTTGAAGAATGCACATCAACCCCGCTGAGGTGAGCTGCGACCCCAAGGATACAAACAAAAGGTACAAAATCCATCACCAAGTGGATGGGAGTCCCCTCCCCCCTGAGAATGGCTCGGAGTGCCCCACAAACAAATGAGCAGAGTTCAAAGGTCCTCCCACTACACTCCATGGGAGAGATCCCCTAAAAACTGGACCTACCTCCCCTACTAGGGTGCCACAGTGTTCTCCTGCCAGGCATAAAACTGTATAAAAGTGTATATATTCTTTACCTGCAACTTTGAGCTCCTAGCACTCCCCTCCACTCTTACACAGAGGTCTGGAGGCCTGTCCCCCAGGAGTCCAGATTCTTGGGTGATTTCTTGAAGGGTGTGGACAGGGCCTAAACTGCAGCTGGTCAGTGCTGACTCCGGGGCACGGGAGTGAGGAGAGGATGGTCGGCTGAGAGGAAACCACACTGGAGCGGCGGTGCCCCAAGGTGCAGAGCAGCAGCCGTCTTTTGGCAAAAATAGAGCTCACTCCCAGATATTCTAAAGACACACCCCCTGTCTCCCTAGGCACCCAGAGGAGGCCGGGCATCTACTCAGGTGGCACCCACCACAGAACAGATCTTAGATGGAAACATAGGCCCCGTGAGTAAAGGGTTTGCCTGAGGTGGTACCAGCCTGGGTGGAGCGTGGGGACTAGAAATGCACATGCAGAGCCCGGAAGTTCCCAGGATGGGGCTGACCCAGAGGACCGCTTTACTGAGCCTAAGATGTACCCGGCCCTCAGGGGATCATCAGCCTATAGACAAAGGAAGACAGGAGGCTAGAACTGATAGGTAACCGAATATAAACCTGCAGGAGCAAAAACAGGGCCGGAGGTGCAGGCTCTGGGAACTCAAAACAGCTTCTCTTTTGCAGGGGAATTAATCAGGGACAGAAACAAATTCCCCCAAAGTTGTTCTGTTCTGTTCTGTCAGTAACATCAATCAGGGGTGGGGCTGGAACTGAGTGAACACCCCCCAGTCTCCATCAAGCACCCGAGGTTGTCAGGCCTCACCTCCCCCTGCTACATAGAGGCAGAGCGCAGTGGCCTACTGAGCAGAAATAGATTTCCTTGTGATTCGGACAGGAGCAAACCACTGGAGTATCTGTTCACTGCAGGCAAATAGGTCAAAGCCCTGCGGGACTATCAGTAACAGGGTGTGACCGAGGTGCAAGGTGGGAAAGGAGGCATCAACCTTCCCAGACTGATCTATTCACTGGGTGGGTCCTACTGACTCCATGGAGCACTGGAGCAAGCCATATCTGAGTAGTCACCAGACCTCTGTGATCCAGCTGCCAGAGACCTTTTAAACTCGCCCACCTGAGACAGGTGCTGACTGAGCCAATTGATTTGGACCTTTTGATTGAGCCAATCGCCCAAGGACTATTCAGGTGGTGCCCTGGGTGTGTGGTTGTAGGAAGGTTTGATTTTACTTTTCCAATTGTTGCCGGTGGGGGGGGGGGCGGGGTGAGTTAATTGCTGGTATTTCTCCACAGCTGAGACTTCAACCCAGAGTAACTGTTTCACTAGGATTGAACAGAGACCAGCTGAAAACAAGACAGAACCACTTAGCCCCACCACACAAAACAGGTCCCCAGTTTCTCAGGCCATAGCAATGTATGGGTCCTTGACAAAGCTCCAGGGGAAAATCAAACAGTGTAAAACAATCATGGGGCGGAATCAGTGGAAAAACTCTGGTAACATGAATAACCAGAATAGATCAACCCCCCCCCCCCCAGGAAAGATATGGCAGATGTAATTGAAGATTCCATTCATAAACAGCTGGCCGAGATGTCAGAAATCAAATTCAGAATTTGGATTGCAAACAAAATTAATAAAATGGAGGAAAATTTGGAATTAGAAATTCGAGCAGCAATTCAAAAGTTGGAATTAGATATTCGAGGAGAAATTCGAAAGCTGTCTTAAGAATTTAACGAATTTAAAGACAAAACCACCAAAGATTTTGACTCACTGAAGCAAGAATTTGCAGCCCTCCAAGGTCTGAAAAATACAGTAGAATCCCTCACTAACAGAGTGGAGCAAGAAGAAGAAAGGATTTCTGACACTGAAGACAAAGCCTTTGAATGCTCCCAAACACTCAAAGAGGAAGAGAAAAGGAGAGCAAAAATGGATCATTCTCTCAGAGAGCTCTGGGATAATTCGAAGAAGGTTAATATCCACCTCATTGGAATTCCTGAAAGTGATGAAGTGGCCTCACAAGGAACAGAGGCCCTTCTCCATGAAATTATGAAAGACAATTTTCCAGACATGCCAAGAGATTCTGAAATTCAGATAGCAGACAGTTTCAGAACCCCATCAAACTCAATCTGAATAAAACATCCCCCAGGCATATCATAATTAACTTTGCTAAAGTTAATATGAAGGAGAAAATTCTGAAAGCAGCCAGACATAAGAAATTCATTACCTACAAAGGGAAGAATATTAGAACGAAGGCAGATCTCTCTGGTGAAACTTTTTAAACCAGAGGAGGGTGGTCATCGACTTTTAATCTCCTAAAACAAAATAACTTTCAACCCCAGATCCTGTATCCAGCTAAATTGAGTTTCATTTATGATGGAGA
The DNA here is from genome assembly GCF_027406575.1 of Nycticebus coucang. Lineage (NCBI taxonomy): Eukaryota > Metazoa > Chordata > Mammalia > Primates > Lorisidae > Nycticebus > Nycticebus coucang. The sequence continues at coordinate 110,484,611 of NC_069791.1, forward strand.
AATTAAACACTTTAATGACGTTCATATGTTCAAGAAATTTGCCATAACCAAACCAGCTCTTCAGGATATTCTCAGACCTATCTTCCATAATGACCAGCCAAATCCTCTACCACAAATGTAAACTCACTCAGAAACTTTCGATCAAATTCCAACTTCCACAGTGGCGAAAGGATTAAAAATGTCTCTGGACTTTCAAAAAACTCGATACCCAAAATTTTACTAGACTTACCTATATTCTCCATTAATGTGAATGGCTTAAACTCTCCTCTAAAGAGGCACAGGTTAGCTGAGTGGACACAAAAACCCAGGCCAGATATTTGCTGCATACCAGAGTCACATCTTACCTTAAAAGACAAATATAGACTCAGGGTGAAAGGATGGTCATCCATATTTCCGGCAAATTGTAATCAGAAAAAAGCAGGTGTTGCAATTCTATTTGCAGATACAATAGGCTTTAAACCAACAAAAGTGTGGAAGGATAAGAATGGTCATCTCAATATGATGAGATTTCAATTATTAATATCTATTCACCCAACCAGAATGCATCTCAATTTATAAGAGAAACTCTAACAGAGTGGAGCAAGAAGAAGAAAGGATTTCTGACACTGAAGACAAAGCCTTTGAATGCTCCCAAACACTCAAAGAGGAAGAGAAATGGAGAGCAAAAATGGATCATTCTCTATTATGGAGCAAATAGTTGGAGATTTCAGCACTACTTTGGCAGTGTTGTATTGATCCTCCAATAAGAAGCTGAGCAAAGAAATTTTATTTTTATTTATTTTTTTTTTTTATTAAATCATAACTGTATATAATGATATGATTATGGGGCATCATACACTCACTACATAAACCATTTGACACATTTTTATCACAGTGGTTAACATAGCCTTTCTGGCGTTATCTCAGTTACTGTGCCAAAACATTTACATTCTACATTTACCAAGTTTCGCAAATACCCCTGTAATATGCACCACAGGTGTGATCCCACCAATTCCCCTCCCTCTACCCACCCCCCCCTTTCCCACTTCCCCCTATTGTTAAGTTGTAGCTGGGTTATACCTTTCATGTGAGAGTCCCAAATTAGTTTCATAGTAGGGCTGTGTACATTGGGTATTTTTTCTTCCATTCTTGGGATACTTTACTAAGAAGAATATGTTCCAGCTCCATCCATGTAAACATGAAAGAGGTAAAGTCTCCATCTTTCATTAAGGCTGCATAGTATTCCATGGTATACATATACCACAATTTATTAATCCATTCGTGGATCGATGGGCACTTGGGCTTTTTCCATGACTTAGCTATTATGAATTGGGCTGCAATAAACATTCTGGTACAAATATCTTTTTTATGTTGTGATTTTTGGTCTTCTGGGTATATGCCCAGCAGAGGAATTACAGGATTGAATGGCAGATCTATTTTTAGATCTCTGAGTGTTCTCCATATCTCTTTCCAAAAGGAATGTATTAATTTGCATTCCCACCAGCAGTGCAGAAGTGTTCCCTTTTCTTCGCATCCATGCCAACATCTCTGGTCTTGAGATTTTGTGATATAGGCTAGTCTCATTGGAGTTAGATGATATCTCAAAGTAGTTTTGATTTGCATTTCTCTGATGATTAAAGATGATGAGCATTTTTTCATATGTCTGAAGGCCGTGCGCCTGTCTTCTTCAGAGAAGTTTCTCTTCAAATCCCTTGCCCAGCCTGCGATGGGATCCCTTGTTTTTTTCTTGCTGATGCGTTTGAGTTCTCTGTGGATTCTGGTTATTAAACCTTTGTCAGAGTTATACCCTGCAAATATCTTCTCCCATTCTGAGGGCTGTCTGCTTGCTCTGCTTACTGTGTTCTTAGCTGTGCAGAAGCTTTTTAGTTTGATCAAGTCCCAGTAGTGTATTTTTGAAGCTGCTTCAATTGCCCGGGGGGTTCTCCTCATGAAATGCTCACCCAGACCAATTTCTTCAAGGGTTTTCCCTGCATTCTCCTCTAGTATTTTTATAGTTTCATGTCTTAAGTTTAAATCTTTAATCCAATGAGAGTCTATCTTAGTTAATGGTGAAAGGTGTGGGTCCAATTTCAGTCTTCTGCAGGTTGCCAGCCAGTTCACCCAGCACCATTTGTTAAATAGGGAATCTTTTCCCCACTGAATGTTTTTAATTGGCTTGTCAAAAATCAAATAGCGGTAAGTAGCTGGATTCATCTCTTGGTTCTCTATTCTATTCCAGATATCTACTTCTCTGTTTTTGTGCCAATACCATGCTGTTTTGATCACTATCGATTTGTAGTAAAGTCTGAGGTCTGGTAGTGTGATTCCTCCTGTTTTGTTTTTATTTCTGAGTAATGTCTTGGCTATTCAAGGTTTTTTCTGATTCCATATAAAACGAAGTAATGTTTTTTCAAGATCTTTAAAATATGACAGTGGAGCTTTAATAGGGAGTGCGTTGAAATTATATATTGCTTTGGGTAGTATGGACATTTTGATAATGTTGATTCTTCCTAGCCATGAGCATGGTATGTTTTTCCATTTGTTAACATTTTCAGCTATTTCTTTTCTTAGAGTTTCATAGTTCTCTTTATAGAGATCTTTCACGTCTTTTGTTAGGTAAATTCCCAAATATTTCATCTTCTTTGGCACTACTGTGAATGGGATAGAGTCCTTAACTGTTTTTTCAATTTGACTGTTGTTGGTGTATATAAAGGCTACCGATTTATGAATGTTGATTTTGTAACCTGAGACGCTGCTGTATTCCTTGATCACTTCTAGGAGTTTTGTAGTAGAGTCCCTAGTGTTTTCCAGATACACAATCATATCATCTGCGAAGAGCGAGAGTTTGATCTCTTCTGACCCTATATGGATACCCTTGATCGCCTTTTCTTCCCTAATTGCGGTGGCTAAAACTTCCATTACAATGTTGAAAAGCAATGGAGACAATGGGCAGCCTTGTCTGGTTCCTGATCTGAGTGGAAATGATTCCAATTTAACTCCATTCAATATGATATTGGCTGTGGGTTTGCTGTAGATAGCCTCTATCAGTTTAAGAAAAGTCCCTTCTAGACCAATTTTCTTGAGTGTTCTGATCATGAAGGGATGCTGGATATTATCAAAAGCTTTTTCTGCATCAATTGAGAGAATCATATGGTCTTTGTTTTTTAATTTGTATATGTGCTGAATTACATTTATAGATTTACGTATATTGAACCAGCCTTGAGACCCTGGGATAAAACCAACTTGGTCATGATGTATAATTTGTTTGATGTGTTGCTGGATTCTGTTTGTTAGGATCTTGTTGAATATTTTTGCATCTATATTCATTAGTGATATTGGTCTATAATTTTCTTTTCTTGTTGGGTCTTTTCCTGGTTTGGGGATCAGGGTGATATTTGCTTCATAGAACGTGTTGGGTAGTCTTCCTTCTTTTTCTACATTTTGGAACAGGTTGAGTAATATAGGTACTAATTCCTCTTTAAAGGTTTGGTAGAATTCTGACGTGAAACCATCTGGTCCCGGGCTTTTCTTTTTAGGGAGGTTTTGTATAGTTGATGCTATTTCTGAACTTGATATGGGTCTGTTCAACATTTCCACTTGATTCTGGTTAAGTCTTGGAAGGTGGCGTGCTTCCAAGTATCGGTCTATTTCCTTCAGATTTTCATATTTCTGAGAATAAAGTTTCTTGTAATATTCATTAAGGATTTTTTGGATTTCTGATGAGTCTGTGGTTATTTCGTCTTTGTTGTTTCTGATTGACGATATTAGAGATTTTACTCTTTTTTTCCTGATTAGGTTGGCCATAGGTTTATCTATTTTATTGACCTTTTCAAAAAACCAGCGTTTTGATTTATTGATCTGTTGTATTATTCTTTTGTTTTCAATTTCATTTAATTCTGCTCTAATTTTGGTTATTTCTTTTCTTCTACTGGGTTTGGGGTTGGAATGTTCTTCCTTTTCCAGTTGCGTGAGATGTCCCATTAAGTTGTTAACTTCCTCTCTTTCCGTTCTCTTGAGGAAGGCTTGCAGTGCTATAAATTTCCCTCTTAGAACTGCCTTTGCAGTGTCCCAGAGGTTCTGATAGTTTGTGTCTTCATTGTCATTTTGTTCCAAAAAATTGGTGATTTCTTTCTTAATCTCATCTCTGACCCAACTATCATTCAGCATAAGGTTATTTAACTTCCATGTTTTTGTATGGGTATGCAGATTCCTGTTGTTACTCAATTCAAGTTTTATTCCATGATGGTCCGAGAAGATGCATGGAATAATTTCTATTCCTTTAAATTTACTGAGGTTAGACTTGTGACCTAAAATGTGATCAATTTTCGAGTAAGTTCCGTGGGCTGATGAGAAGTATGTGTATTCAGTTTTGTTGGGATGAAATGTTCTGTAGATGTCTGCTAAATCTAAATATTGGATGGTTAGGTTTAAATCTAAGATTTCTTTTCTCAGCTTCTTTCTGGAGGATTGATCCAACACTGTCAAGGGAGTGTTGAAATCTCCAACGATTATGGAGCTGGAGGAAATCAAGTTACTCATGTCTGTTAGAGTTTCTCTTATAAATTGAGGTGCATTCTGGTTGGGTGCATAGATATTAATAATTGAGATCTTGTCATATTGAGTATTACCCTTAACAAGTATGAAGTGACCATTCTTGTCCTTCCTTACTTTTGATGGTTTAAAGCCTACTGTATCTGCAAATAAAATTGCAACACCTGCTTTTTTCTGATTACCATATGCCTGAAATATGGATGACCATCCTTTCACCCTGAGTCTGTATTTGTCTTTTAAGTTGAGATGTGACTCTTGTATGCAACAAATATCTGGCTTGAGTTTTTGTATCCAGTCAGCTAACCTATGCCTCTTTAGAGGACAGTTTAAGCCATTGACATTGATGGAGAGTATTGATAAGTCTGGTGGAATTTTGGGTATCGAGTTTTTCAAAGGTCCAGTGGACATTTTTAATCCTTTCGCCAGTGTGGAAGTTGGAGTTTGATCCGAAGTTTCTGAGTGAGTTTACTTTTGTGGTATAGGATTGGGTTGGTCATTGTGGAGGATAGGTCTGAGCACATCCTGAAGAGCTGGTTTACTTATGGCAAATTTTTTCAACATATGAATGTCATTGAAGTATTTAATTTCTCTATCATAGATGAAACTCAGTTTAGCTGGATACAAGATCCTGGGTTGAAAGTTTTTTTGCTTTAGGAGATTCAAAGTTGATGACCAGCCTCTTCTTGCTTGAAAAGTTTCAGCAGAGAGATCTGCAGTTATTCTAATATTCTTACCTTTGTACGTTATAGTTTTCTTTCGCCGGGCTGCTTTGAGAATCTTCTCTTTCATGTTAACTTTAGTGAAGCTAATTATGATATGTCTGGGAGATGGCTTATTGGGGTTGAATCGTGCTGGGGTTCTGAAGCTGTCTGCTATCTGAATTTCAGATTCTCTAGGCATGTCTGGAAAATTTTCTTTCATAATTTCATGTAGAAGGGCCTCTGTGCCCTTGGCAGCCACTTCATCAGTCTCCGAAATTCCTATAACTCTTATGTTGTTTTTTTTTCGAATTATCTGAGAGCTCTCTGAGTGAGTGATCCGTTTTTGCTCTCCATTTCTCTTCCTCTTTGAGAGATTGGGAGCGTTCGAAGACTTTATCTTCAATGTCAGAAATCCTTTCTTCTGCTTGCTCCATTCTGTTACTGAGGGATTCTACTGTATTTTTCATATCTTTGAGGGCTGTAAGTTCTTGTTTCAGTGTGTCTAAGTCTTTGGTGGTTTTGTCTTTAAATTCGTTAAATTCTTGAGACAATTTTTGAATTTCTCCTTGAATTCCTAATTCCATTTTATTAATCTTGTCTGCAAACCAAATTCTGAATTCGACTTCTGACATCTCAGCCAGTTGTTTATGAATGGGATCTTCAATCACATCTGCCGTATCTTTTCTTGGGGGCGTTGATCTATTCTGGTTATTCATGTTACCAGAGTTTTTCCGCTGATTCCGCCCCATGGTTTACTCCCTTTGGTTTTTCCCCTGGGGTTTTATCGAGGGCCTGTACAGTGTTGTGGCCTGAGAAACTGTTGCCCTGTCTGGTGTGGTGGAGCAAAGTGGTTCTGTCTTGTTTTCAGCTGGTTTCTGTTCGATCCTATTGCAACTTCTACTCTGGCTTGAAGTCTCAGCTGTGTGGAAAAATCAGCAATTAAGTCACCCCGCCTGCCCACCTCTGGCCCCTTGGAAAAGGAGAATCAAACCTTCCTACAATCGCACACCCAGGGCACCGCCTGAAAAGTCCTCAGTCTATTAGCCCAGTTCAAAAGGTCCGAATCAACTGTCTCGATCGGCACTTGTCTGGGGTGGAAGGGTTCAAGAGGTCTCTGGGAACTGGATCACAGGGGTCTGGTGACTCCTCTGACACAGCTCACCCCAGTGCAGCGTGGAGTCAGGAGGAGCCACCCAGCAAACAGAGCAGTCTGGGAAGGTTGACGTCTCCTTCCCCACTTTGCCCCTCCGTCGGACCCAGTCACTGGTATCTCTGCAGATGGCTAACCCAGTTGCCTGTAGTGAACAGACACTCCAGGGGTTTGCACCTGCCTGAATCGCAAGGAAGTCTGCCAGGCCCCCGCAGACTGCCGCTATCTAGCAGGAGGAGATGGGGCCTGACATCTTTGAGTGTTTGATGCAGGTGATGGGAAGGAGGTGTTCACTCAGGCTTAGCCCCGTCCCTGATGGATGCTGCTAACAGAACAGAACAGAACAGAACAGAGAACTTTGTGAGGTTCTGTCTCTGTTCCTGTCGTCACCTACAGGAGATGGGCTGTTTTGAGTTCAAACGTCTTTGCTGCTGGAGAATTGCATCTGAACACCTCTCTGGGTCGGCCCCGCCCTGGAGGCTTCCGGGTTTGTGAGCCGTGTCACCGGTGGCCTCCTCTGGTTGCCCAGGGAGACAGGGGGTGTGGCCTCAGAATATCCAGAAGTGAGCGTTCTGCCGTTAAAGAAAAAACGGCTGTTGATCTACCTCCAGGGAACTGCTGCTCTGGTGTGGGCACTCAGGCGACCCTTTTCTCCTCTGTCCCGCGCCCCAGAGTCAGCACTGAGCGGCCGCAGTTTGTGCTGGGTCCACAACCCTTAAGGGATCCCCCAAGAATCAGAACTCTTGGGGGATGGGCCCCCAGACCCCGATTGGGAGTGGGGCGGGGGGAAGCTAGAGTTTCTTTCAGTTTTACGCAACACTACGGTCCTGGGAGGGCTCCTGCACTGCACCGCAGGGAAGTGCCGCCAAGGCTTGATTTCCCCTCAGCAGAGTGCCCTCTCCTCGCTCACGTGTCCCGGAGTCAGCGCTGACCTGACGCAGCTCAGGCACTGTGCACTCCCCTCGAGAAATCACCCAAGGAGCCGAACTCCTGGGGGATAGGCCCTCAGACCCCGAGTGAGAGTAGGGGTTCTCAGCTCTCAGCGGGGAGGCCAGAGTCTGATTCAGTCTTGGGCCCCCTATGCCCGGGGAGGGTTGGTGCACTGCACCGCAGGGAAGTGCCGCGAGGCGTGACTCCCCCTCAGCCCGGTGCCCTCTCCTCACTCGGCGCGCCTCAGAGTCAATGCTGACCAGTCGCAACTCGGGGACTGTCCACTCCCCTTGAGAAATCACCCAAGGATCCGAAGTCCTGGTGGACAGGCCTCCAGACCTCAGTGGGCGGGAGGGGAGCGCCGGGGATTCAGGGTTGCCGGCAAAGGATTCCCAAAGTTTTATTTAGCCCTATGTCTGGCAGGAGAACGCCACGGCACCCCAGTAGGGGAGGTAGGTCCAGTTTTTAGAAGGTCTCTCACGTGGAGTGTAGTGGGAGGGCCTTTAATTTCTGCCCGCTTGTTCAATTTTGGGGCTCTAGAGCCAGTCTCATGGGGGAGGGGGACTCCCGTCCGCTTGGTGGTGGATTTTGTACCTTTTGTTTGCGTCCTTCTGATCACAACTTGCCTCAGCGGTGTTGATGTGCGTTCTTCAGCCTTCTCTCTTGGTGAGGCTCAAGTCCACCAGGATACTTACTAAATTCCTATCCCTTAACTCTCCTTCTGGACGGGAGCCTTTGTTGAAAGCTGGCTTCAGTCCGCCATCTTGTCTCCCCTCCGCAAAGAAATTTTAAATTTAAACCTAACCATCCAACATTTGGATTTAGCAGACATCTACAAAACATTTCATCCCAAGAAAACTGAACATGCATAATTCTCATCAGCCCAGGGAACTTACTCCAAAATCGATCACATCTTAGGTCACAAGTCTAACCTCAGTAAATTTAAAGGAATAGAAATTATTCCTTGCATCTTCTCAGACCACCATGGAATAAAATTTGAACTCAGTAACAACAGGAATCTGCATACTCATACAAAAACATGGAAGTTAAATAACCTTATGCTGAATGATAGCTGGGTCAGAGATGAGATTAAGAAGGAAATTGCCAAATTTTTGGAACAAAATGACAATGAAGACACGAATTATCAGAACCTCTGGCATATCGCAAAGGCAGTCCTAAGAGGGAAATTTATAGCACTGCAAACGTTCCTCAGGAGGACAGAAAGAGAGGAAGTTAACAACTTAATGGGACATCTCACGCAACTGGAAAAGGAAGAACATTCCAACCCCAAACCCAATAAAAGAAAAGAAATAACCAAAATTAGAGCAGAATTAAATGAAATTGAAAACAAAAGAATTATATAACAGATCAATAAATCCAAAAGTTGGTTTTTTGAAAAGATCAATAAAATAGATAAACCTATGGCCAACCTACCAGGAAAAAAAGAGTGAAATCTCTAATTTCATCAATCAGAAGTGACAAAGACGAAATAACAACAGACTCCTCAGAAATTCAAAAAATCCTTAATGAATATTACAAGAAACTTTATTCTCAGAAATATGAAAATCTGAAGGAAATTGACCAATATTTGGAAGCACGTCACCTTCCAAGACTTAGCCAGAATCAAGTAGAAATTTTGAACAGGCCCATATCAAGTTCTGAAATAGCATCAACCATACAAAATCTCCCTAAAAAAAAGCCCGGGACCAGATGGCTTCACGTCAGAATTCTACCAAACCTTTAAAGAGGAATTAGTACCTATATTATTCAACCCGTTCCAAAATGTAGAAAAAGAAGGAATACTACCCAACGCGTTCTATGAAGCAAACATCACCCTGATCCCCAAACCAGGAAAAGACCCAAGAAGAAAAGAAAATTATAGACCAATATCACTAATGAATATAGATGCAAAAATATTCAACAAGATCCTAACAAACAGAATCCAGCAACACATCAAACAAATTATACATCATGACCAAGTTGGTTTTATCCCAGGGTCTCAAGGCTGGTTCAATATACGTAAATCTATAAATGTAATTCAGCACATAAACAAATTAAAAAACAAAGACCATATGATTCTCTCAATTGATGCAGAAAAAGCTTTTGATAATATCCAGCATCCCTTCATGATCAGAACACTTAAGAAAATTGGTATGGAAGGGACATTTCTTAAACTGATAGAGCCCATCTTCAGAAAACCCACAGCCAATATCGTATTGATTTAGTTAAATTGAAATCATTTCCACTCAAATCAGAAACCAGACAAGGCTGCCCGTTGTCTCCACTGCTGTTTAACATTGTAAGGAAGTTTTAGCCACCGCAATTAGGGAAGAAAAGGCAATCAAGGGTATCCATATAGGGTCAGAAGAGATCACACTTTTGAACTTCACAGATGATATGATTATATATCTGGAAAACACCAGGGATTCTACTACAAAACTCTTAGAAGTGATCAAGAAATACAGCAGCGTCTCAGGTTACAAAATCAACATTCATAAATCTGTAGCCTTCATATATACCAACAATAGTCAAACTGAGAAAACAGTTAAGGACTCTATTCCATTCACAGTAGTGCCAAAGAAGATGAAATATTTGGGAGTTTATCTAACACAGGATGTGAAAGATCTCTATAAAGAGAACTATGAAACTCTAAGAAAAGAAATAGCTGAAAATGTTAACAAATGGAAAAACATACCATGCTCATGGCTGGGAAGAATCAACATTGTTAAAATGTGCATACTACCCAAAGCAATATACAATTTTAATGCAATCCCTATTAAAGCTCCACTATCATACTTTAAAGATCTTGAAAAAATAATACTTCATTTTATATGGAATCAGAAAAATCCTCGAATAGCCAAGACATTACTCAGAAATAAAAACACAGCAGGAGGAATCACGCTACCAGACCCCAGACTATAGTATAAATCTATAGTGATAAAAACAGTATGTACTGGCACAAAAACAGAGAAGTAGATGTCTCGAACAGAATAGAGAAGCAAGAGGTGAATCCAGCTAGTTACCATTATTTGATCTTTGACAAGCCAATTAAAAACATTCAGTGGGGAAAAGATTCCCTATTTAACAAATGGTGCTTGGTGAACAGGCTGACAACCTGTAGAAGACTGAAACTGGACCCACACCTTTCACCATTAACTAAGATAGACTCTCACTGGATCAAAGATTTAAACTTAAGACATGAAACTATAAAAATACTAGAAGAGAGTGTAGGGAAAACCCTTGAAGAAATTGGTCTGGGCGAATATTTTATGAGGAGGACCCCCCTGGGCTATTGAAGTAGCTTCAAAAATACACTACTGGGACCTGATCAAACTAAAAAGCTTCTGCACAGCCAAGAACACAGTAAGTAAAGCAAGCAAACAGCCTTCAGAATGTGAGAAGATATTTGCAGGTTATGTCTCTGACAAAGGTTTAATAACCAGAATCCACAGAGAACTCAAACGTATAAACAAGAAAAGAATAAGTGATCCCATTGCAGCTGGGCAAGGGACTTGAAGAGAAACTTCTTTGAAGAAGACAGGCGCATGGCCTACAGACATATGAAAAAATGCTCATCATCTTTAATCATCAGAGAAATGCAAATCAAAACTACTTTGTGGTATCATCTAACTCCAGTAAGATTAGCCCATATCACAAAATCCCAAGACCAGAGATGTTGGCTTGGATGTGGAGAAAAGGGAACACTTGTACACTGCTGTTGGGAATGTAAATTAATACACTCCTTTTGGAAAGATGTTTGGAGAACACTTAGAGATCTAAAAATAGATCTGCCATTCAATCTTGTAATTCCTCTACTAGGCATATACCCAGAAGACCAAAAATCACATCACAACAAAGATATTTGTTCCAGAATGTTTATTGCAGCCCTATTCATAATTGCAAAGTCATGGAAAAAGCCCAAGTGCCCATCGATCCACGAATGGATTAATCAATTGTGGTATATGTACATCATGGAATATTATGCAGCCTTAAAGAAAGATGGAGACTTTACCTCTTTCATGTTTACATGGATGGAGCTGGAACATATTCTTCTTAGTAAAGTATCTCAAGAATGGAAGATAATGTATCCAATGTACTCAGCCCTACTATGAAACTACTTCATGGCTTTCACATGAAAGCTATAACCCAGTTATAACCCAAGAATAGGGGGAAGGGGGAAAGGGAGGGGAGGGAGGGGGGAGGATGGGCGGAGGGAGGGTGATTGGTGGGATTACACCTGCAGTGCATCTTACAAGGGTACATGTGAAACTTAGTAAATGTAGAATGTAAATGTCTTAACACAATAACTAAGAAAATGCCAGGAAGGTCAGATTAACCAGTGTGATGAAAATGTGTCAAACGGTCTGTCTATAAAACCAGTGTATGGTGCCCCATGATCGCATTAATGTACACAGCTATGATTTAATAATAAAAGAAATGAAATGCATGTAGTAAGCCCTTAAGACAGATGCTTCATGAATTGTATATACAACTATAAGGTAAAAATTTTTAAACAAAAGATTCAGTCATTTCCCCAAAACCACAATGGAGTTAAATGGGAAAAATATAATTTGATGTAAAAAAAAATTGGTCTGTAGTAATATTTTAACATGCCAGGATTTTAATGTATTTTTATTGTTGAAAAAAATTCAAAGACCAAACTATTACTTACCTGATAAATATTTCTTTTCATATGGGACTAAAATACAAAAGAAAAAAATTTAAAAATAAAATAATCTTTCAGTTTCTTTTCTAGGCAATGGGTCCTTTGAATACCCACCATATGTAACATAAAGTTGTAAGTTGGCCGAGGGTGGAGAGTTTGAAGCGGGAAGTTTCTAAAGATTTGTTTCCTTTGGTATTTCATACCAGGGAAGGGGATAACATGATAGTAGGGTAGACCTCCAGTGTGACTGTCCACAGAAGATAAATTAGGCCATGCGACCCCAATATTCTCAAGTAGGTAATGTAAGGTTTAGTAAAAGTAGCCAGGGGGGTGTGTGTTCAGAAGAGGGTGGGAGAGAGCTTTCTTCTGGTGAAAGAGTGTTTGCATATTTTTCTCAGGTTCTTTGGAGAACTAGTTGGTGTAGAAGAAATAAGAAGAATAAGCATGCGTTTTTAGGATTTGCGAGTGGGTGTAGAATTGTGTAATCTTTCTTAGGAAACAGAGAAGGGAGGTATTTGTTTGGATATAGGAGTCGTTAAGACACAAATTAAACAAGATTTTCAGATGATTCTTATGGGACTGTCAAGGAAAAACACTTTGAAAGGTAGAGATATTCTTTTGTCCCTTGCATCAACATCAATCACTGTGCTGAGTGTGGAGCATATCTTTATCATATGGGACTGATTGCTAGAGCAATAAACCAAATTCCATTAAAACAAATTCAAAGCTTGTCCAAATTCTTCCCAGTGATAGAACTGGGGTATGGTGAACTAAAATGGAAGTAGGCCATTACTGGGCCTTGACTATGTGTTATATGCAAAAGTTTGTTGTAATGGCATTTTATATAGTAGGTGTTTAGATATCTATTATCAAGTAGGTATGGGATTGTCATGAGGAAATGGGAACAACTCTCAGCAAAACAGATGTCAGAACACTTGAAAAATATTTTAATAGAAAGTTCTCTGAAAAAGAAAGCAAATTCAGTTACTCATTGACATGAAAGAAATTTAAGTAAGAAAAAGAGGAAGGGGTTCTAAGCACATCCTATTTTATCATCTTAGAGTTATTATTCTATCAGTTCCAAGATGATTCTTCTCAATCCTAATTCTTATAGCCAATGTGTTATTTGTGATGTTTCTATTAAAAAAAAAAAAGAAAGAAAAAAATAATGAAAGACAAGGAAAGAAAAATTCTAAGTCAGTCTTTATTCTTCTCTTGTCCTTAAGCCTCATGAACTTAAAAAACAGGGACAGAAACTGAATGGTCGTGGATAAGTCACTTAACATACCTGAGTCTCAGTTTCCTTGTCTTGAAAGGGAGCCAGTACTGATAAACATCTAGGGTCTTAGTAGGGATGAGATTAGAAAACGTGTTTGAAAGGACCTACCTAGAATAGGTCCGGGAGGGAGGGGCAGGAGGAGTGCCCAGTAAGTCCCAAGTGTCTTTTAAGGGAAGAATGTTTGTTTGACTTTGGGAAAGTTATTTAATGTTTCTAAGCCAACTGATTCTACTTTCTAAAGTTGCCTTGGCTATTACAGATCTTTTACATTTCTATATAGATTTTAAGATCAGATTGTCATTTCTACAAAAATAAATGCTTAGATTTTGATTATGATTGAACTGAACCTACAGATTAATTTGGAGAAAACTGACAACTTAAAATACTGTCTTTTAAACCATGAACATGATTTAATTCTATATTTATCTGGGTCTTTTAAAATTTCTTTTAGTAAGGTTTTGTAGTTTCGTTGTATAGGCCTTGCACATCTTAAGTCTACCATTTATCTCTATGTATTGAATATTTTTGATGCCATTTTATATAGTACTTTTATTAACTGTAGGTCTCTCAATAGTCCATTAGTGTGGCATATAAATAATATTGAGTTTTCTATACTGACTTATGCCTGTCAACCTTGCTAAAATCACTTATAGTTGTAATGGGGTGGGTTTTTTTTTTTTTGGTAGATTCCTACATTATAAGAATTTCCTAAATTATAAGAATTTCCTACATAGATGATGATTTCACCTGAAAATAGACAGTTTTAATTTTTTCCTTCCAATATGGATTTTTTTTTCTTTTCTTTTCTTTCTTGCTTTATTGTGCTTTTTGGAACCTCTTTTAAAATGTGGATAGAAATAGTAAAAATAGATATTCTTGTCTTCTTTCTGACTTCAGGGATGAAGTATTGGGTCTCTCACTGTTAAGTTCGATGTTATTTATACAGTTTTTCATAGACACTCATTATCGCTTTGAAGAATTTCCCCTCTATTCCTAGTTTGTGAAAGAAAGTTTTTTCCTTGGTGATAGATGTGGGATTTATCAAATAATTTTTCTGTAGCTATTGAAATGATCTTATGGTTTTTCTTTCATAGGCTGTTACTATTATAAATTACACAAATTTATTTTCAAATGGTAAACCAACCTTGGATTCATTGAATCTTTAGCACTTAGTCATGATGTATTATTGCTGAGTTTAGTTTGCTTAAATTTGTTTAGAAAGTTTTTGTCTCTGTTTATGATGGACATTGGTCTATAGTCTTCTCCTAGTGTCTTTGTTTGGTATTGGGATAATGCTGGCCTCCTAAAAATGAGTTGCAAAATAATCCTTCCTCTTCAATTTTTTTCAAAAACAATTTTATAGGATCAATGTTATTTCTTCTTAAGCTGGAACCTCAGGTCAATCATCTGACATCTTTTAATGTGGGTATTTATGCTACAAATTACCCTCTAAAGACTGCTATAACTACGTCTCACTCATTTTAATGTGTTGTGTTTTTATTTCAATCAGTTCAAAACACATTTCCCTTTTTATTTTTTTGATTCGACCCATAGGTTATTGAGAAGTGTATTTTTAGTCACTAAATATCTGGGCATTTTCTATTATGGGTCTCTAATTTAATTCCATATTTGTATGATAGGAACCCTTTTAAAATTACTGGGATTTTTTTTATGGCCCAGAATGTGGTTCGTCTATGATTTTTTTCTAGACCGTATTGTTTTTGAGAAGAAGCAGTGCTGAGATTCCCATCTCTGTTTCCTCCGTGTAGTTTGTCCTTTGTTCCTTTGGCTATTTTTGTGATTTTCTGATTAGTTTTCAGCAGTAAAGTTAAGCTGTGCCTGTTTCTTGTGACTTGTTAACCTTAGATTCATGTGTATAGCTTTCATAGCATTTAGAGAATATTTGGCTATTAATTGTTCAAATGTGGGCTCTGACATCTTTCTTCTGTCCTGTAGGGACGCAGGTTCTACATGCGTTAAGTTACTTCATGTTTTCATGGCTCAGTGATGCTCTTTTCATGTCTTGTTATCTCTCTCTCTCTTTTAAAATTTCAGTGTTTAATTTTAATTAATTTATTACCATGTTTTCCACTTCACTGATAATTTCTTCTCCATTGTATGATCTACTTAAAATCCAATCTAGTATATTTCTTTTATCTCGTGTGTTATGCAGTTTGAATTTGCCTAGAATGAAGCAAAGGTAATGAATGGCATTGGACAACCTGAATTTATTTTAAGGAGAGCTATTTATCAATAGAAACATAGGTAGTGGTCGAATTTGACAACAACCTTGAAAGTGACATCAACATAGGAAACTTCCTATTACATGTCCCAAATAGATGGAGAAACTGCGGCTAAGGTGGGTGCAGATTCCTTGGATTGTGAGTGGAACAGGCCCTTTCCAGTGTCGTTCTTCTCTGTCTTCAGGCAGCTTAGGGTCCTGGGCCTCCAGCCATTCCCACCACAGGTAGCAGGGGAGACGAGCTGTCACGTGCTGATCAGCAAGTACTGTCCTTTCTGATCTGTATTTGGGGGGTTTATTGAGCATTTAAAAATGTGAATGGACAAAAGAGGTAAAGTCTCCATCTTTCTTTAAGGCTGCATAATATTCCATGGTGTACATATACCACAATTTATTAATCCATTCGTGGATCGATGGGCACTTGGGCTTTTTCCATGACTTAGCAATTATGAATTGGGCTACAATAAACATTCTGGAACAAATATCTTTGTTACAATGTGATTTTTGGTCTTCTGGGTATATGCCTAGTAGAGGAATTACAAGATTGAATGGCAGATCTATTTTTAGATCTCTAAGTGTTCTCCATACATCTTTCCAAAAGGAATGTATTAATTTGCATTCCCACCAGCAGTGTAGAAGTGTTCCCTTTTCTCCACATCCACGCCAACATCTCTGGTCTTGGGATTTTGTGATATAGGCTAGTCTTACTGGAGTTAGATGATATCTCAAAGCAGTTTTGATTTGCATTTCTCTGATGATTAAAGATGATGAGCATTTTTTCACATGTCTGTAGGCTGTGCGCCTGTGTTCTTCAGAGAAGTTTCTCTTCAAGTCCCTTGCCCAGCCTGCGATGGGATCACTTGTTCTTTTCTTGCTTATACATTTGAGTTCTCTGTGGATTTTGGTTATCAAACCTTTGTCGGAGACATAACCAGCAAATATCTTCTCCTGGAACATATTCTTCTTAGCAAAGTATCCCAAGAATGGAAGAAAAAGTATCCAATGTACTTAGCCCTACTATGAAACTAATTTATGGCTTTCACATGAAAGCTATCACCCAGTTACAACCTAAGAATCAGGGGAAGGGGGAAAGGGAGGGGAGGGAGTCCGGAGGTGGGCAGAGGGAGGGGGATTGGTGGGATTACACCTGCGGTGCATCTTACAAGGGTATATGTGAAACTTAGTAAATGTGGAATGTAAATGTCTTAGCACAATAACTAAGAAATGGCCAGGAAGGCTATGTTAACCAGTGTGATGAACATATTCTTCTTAGTAAAGTGTCTCGAGAATGGAAGAAAAAGTACCCAATGTACTCACCCTTATTATGAAACTAATGTAGGACCTTCACATGAAAGCTATAACCCAGTTATAACCTAAGAATAGGGAGAAAGGGGAAAGGGAGGGGAGGGAGGGGGGAGAGAGGGGGAAGGAGGGGGATTAATGGGATTATACCTGCGGTGCATCTTACAAGGGTATATGTGAATCCTAGTAAATGTGGAATGTAAAGGTCTTAGCAAAATAACTAAGAAAATGCTACAAAAGCTATGTTAACTAATGTGATGAAAATGTGTCAAATGATCTATGAACCAAGTGTATGGTGCCCCACGATTATACTAATGTACACAGCTATGGTTTAATAAAAATAAATAAAAATTAAAAAAAGAAGAAAGAAAATGTGTCAAACGGTCTATGAAACTAGTGTATGGTGCCCCATGATCACATTAATGTACACAGCTATGATTTAATTAAAAAAATGTTAATGGATGTAGTTCCCAATACATTATGTCAACAGATCCTTATAAAACAGCAGGGAGCTGTTAAATCAAGCCCAAGAAACAGCCTTGGCTCCACACAGTGGGTTAAGCCCAACCTTTAAGAAAATGATAGGTATTGTCAGCCAGAGTGTTGGGCCTGTGATCCTTCAGCCACTGAATTCTTCCTGGAAAGTCATTGTCATAATAATAGCCATTATTTGTTAATGGCTGCTGTTTGCAGGAAATTGGCCTTGGGATTTTAAATGTGCCTTCTTTGACCCTGAAAATGTCAGCTTTATTATTTCCCATTTCATAGATGAAGTGACCAACGTCTTGAAAAGTGAAGCCCAAGTCTATAGCTTTTCTACATCTACAGTTGTCCCCAACTCCAGCAGTGTCAGGCTGCTAGGAATATGTTACCCTGTGATGCTCCTACACTTTGGCTTAAATTATTCCTTCTACCTGGAGGACCACCTCTTTCCTTTTCTACCAGCCGGCTTATCATTCAGTCTAGCCCTGTTTTTTAAAACAGATGAGTTTGTGCCACCCCCCTGTTTCACCTCTGGGAACATTCCCTTTGCTTGAGGATCAAGTACACACTCTCAGTGTTGCCGACAGGGCGAGATTGGAGAGACCTGTCCCCGCCACTCCGCACGCCTCCATCTGTCCCACACTCCCTCTCCATTTCTTGCTTTCCTTTTCTCCATGGCCTCTGCATACCTGAAATCATACATTCACTATCATGTGAGATTCTCCCCACTACAATGTCCCCACCATGAGGGCGGATATTTTTGTCTGTTTTGTCCTTGGTGCCATCCTAAAATATCGCAGAGAAGTTGTTGAAAGTGAAGACCAAGGGAGGGTCATTGGATGTGATAGTGGGATGATTGTCACGAGGTGGTTCTGGGCACAGAAGCCAGATCATGGTGGGGGAAGTAGGGAAGAAGAGGAGGCAGCAGGGGGATGTTCTGTCAAGGTTTTTTTTCTTTAGGAGGATTTTTCTCCAGTTTTCATTTCCTTCCACTTCTTGGCAGCAGTGGACACAGTTGTCTACTCCTTTCTTTTTCTAGGACCTCTGTCTCCCCTTGATTTCTTCTTCCTGCATTTCTGGTGACTCCTCTGTCTCCCTGCTCAGATGCTGACTTGTTCTCTGTGCTTTGAACATGCCTTATGTCTCTTCTCATGGCTGATACCTTCTTATCATTCAAGACTTAGTCTAGTTTCTCAGTTTGATGGTTTAAAGTCCTGGGGCCCTGCTGACCCTGGAGGGACTGCCTGGTTCCTGGAAATGGTAAAGGGCTTGCTTCATGCAAGCCTTTCCTATGTGAGCCAGTTTAGCCAGAACCCAAATCCCTAACCAGCTCCTCTGTGGGGCTCTTCCACTCAGGGCCGCTATCCCTGCTCTCATCACTTCAGGCACCAGGCAATGACCAGCAGCCTCTGTGCACTAGAGCCCGCTGCAATTGTTCAAACGAGCCAGCCTCAAACCTCAAACAGGGCCTCAAACTGGCCCTGCCTTGCCCGTTCTTTCTCTCAGAAACCATGATAAAGACTCTTACCCATGTTTTCTTCTTGCTCCTTCTACCTCCCGCTGTGGTGCGGCAATGCCCCTTCTCATCTGTGAGTATAATAAGCTACCTTTGCAATGGCAATTTTCTCCTGATCTGTTAGCCTTACTGTCTGAATAATGATAAAACCTGCATTCTAAGACAGTTAACCTCCCTGGGGAACCCTTTCCTGATTAGCTATAATTCTCAATCTTAGCAAACGTGTTGATTTCCTTCATAGAAAGCACTGTAGCTGTAATTATTTAATTTGTATGTCCATTTGTCTACCTATTTACTATCTCTTTATCCATCTCAGATGCTGAGAAAGAGGACCATGTCTGTCTTGATTGCCCTCTTGTCTCTACCATCTTGCATACAAGAAGCATTTAATAATGTCTGTTGAATGAATGTGGAACATAGAGAGAGAGAAGGTGAGTCTTTGAGGTAGGCTAAGCTGGGCTAGGCTGTGCAACAGTGATAAAAAGACCTATAAATTAAGGAGCTCAATCTAATAAAACTTTATTTCTTACTTGTACAAACTCAGCCACACGTGGGCAGTCCGTCTTGTAGCAATAGCATCCTAATCTATGGCCACTAAGACTTTCACATCAGTGACCGTCACTCTGCTTGTATTTCATTGGCCAACACACGGGCCCACTTCATCAGCAAGGGAGGCTGGGAAATAGTCTTCCTTGGTGTACCAAGAGTGACAAACTACAAAGCATTGTCTCTCCACCACACCATGAAGGGAGAAGGGAGCCTTCGAGGGGACTGTGAACTGCTGCCATGGAGAAAGCTGGCCTGAAGGTGGTGAGAGCTCAGGAGCAGCTCTGGACTCGTCAGCACCTATGGTACTATTTTCTGGTATCCTCTGACAGGCTAGAAGCTCAGGATGACAGCAGTGAAGTCAGAAGGGCTGGATTCACATTCCACTTCTGCCATGACCAACTATGCAGTCTTGGCCAGGTCACCTCACCTGTCTGAGTCCGGGTTTCTCCATCAGTAAGAGCAACCATCAGGCCTGTCTCATGGAGGCGTTGTGGGAATTGGAGACGATGCCTGCACCGTGCCTAGCATGAACGCTTTGCTAGGTGAGTGATCATGGACATTATAGTCGTGTTTTTCATCTTGATAATTATAGTGAAAACTACCAATGCACGGACCTTAGCAAAATGGGAGCAGCTTCCACTTTTTTTGATTTCTAAAACTGTCTGCAATGGTGACCCTTGGGAAGACCTCACACCTGCTCCACAGAAGAGAAAAACATCCTCCCTTGTGTTGGGCCATTTCTTCTGTACAGTTGCTGTGAGATCCTCAGCCCTTCCAACTTTAGTCAGGAGGTCGATTGCACTGCAGCCCTTTTCCAGGGTAATAAGTTTTTAATGTAGATGCAATTAGAAAATAAGCAGTAGATTAGTTCATTATGAAAATACCAAAAACAACACCATTTGCGGTGGCAGCAGCTCCAGAAAGACAGATGCGTTCCCTTTTCATATTATCAGTTGGGTCAGAATGCCAAGAAAGTTAACATATTTTACCATAATATTAAGCCCTTTTAACACTGGAAGGCCATTATGTTAGAAAAAAAAAATTCCCCCTCTGGGGTATTAATTAGAGAGATAGAGCTTTAAAAAATCATAATCCCATTAAATTCCTCTCTTATAGCCATTTTCATAAAGAATCCTTAGTGCCAAATGTGGTTGGAAAAATGCAAATTCTGGCTGAAGAATTTATGAAAAACACTACGGAACTGATTTATCATTTTTAAGAGAGGAGGAAACAAAACATTATGTCAGATTCCTGGCTTCGAGTTTCTGAAACGATTACCAACAGCCTGGACCAGAAGTCAGAGAGTAATGCAGTCTTTGTAGTACAGTTTCTAGCCTCTGCCAGAGCTAATGATGACAGATGATCACTCAGGGTGGAAACGTACCCTCTGTGTCCCTAGCCCTGATCACTCTTTCCTCTCGGGACTTTCCTGGGCTGCCCTGGGTTGCTGGCTGACGTGGCAATCTGGTTTTGAATTCTTACACATGTCCTTAAAACCATAGGCATTTAAAATACATACGTATTCGTGTGTTCATTTATTCATTCCTAGGATAAATATGAGCTGAGCTGCTCTGCGTGGTATACCCTTTGCCAGGCACGGGAGACACAGTGGTGGAGGGAGAAGATAGCTTCTCCGAACCTGGGGGTTTCTGGTGAAGACAGTCCGGGAGGAGGGGCTGTCCATTAACCCACAAATCACAGAGGCTGGTGTGAAATTGTGGGTGGGTAGAGGGAGTGGATGAGGGAGGGATGCAGCCCAGGACAGGTGAGTAACTGAGGCCGAGGCCATTGTTACACGAGGGAGAGTCAGCGAAGGCCTCCCCTGCAGCTGGTCAAAAGGAAGGGCAGGGGCTGATGAGTGGGGGCAAGTGGATGAATGTAGGTGTTTCAGGCAGAGGAGACAGTGTTTGCCAAGGTCCTGTCCCAGGATAGACGGGACAAAGGACATTTGGCGACCTCAAGAGAGGCCAGGAGGCGGAAAGTATAGTGAGTGAGGGGGCGTGGTGACACCAGCTGGAGGGGTGGGCAGAGCTGGTCTGGCCATGGTAGGTGAGCACTGTCATCTTTATGCCGAGAGGGGAAACCACTGGAGCATTAGGAGGTGACGTGGTCACGTTCACACATGTGCATGGATGCGTGTCAACATTCACGGGTATAGGATGAAGTCGCCTTATTATGTGATGCTGAATGAAGTGGTTTATGATTCTTTCTTCTTTTATTACACAACACTAATGTTAGGACTTCTGGTTTAAAGCAGCTATTAAACGAAATAACTCAAGTGAAAGTGCTTGCTCTAGTGCTTGGTATGCTGTATGGAGGTAAGGGCATTTTTCTTCCTGCTTTTCTTCCTTTTCTACCTTCTCTTTCTCCTTCCCTCCCTCCCTCCTTATTCCTCTCTTTCTTTTCTTCCCTAACCTACTCCCTCCCTCTTTTCTTCTCCCTTTACAAAAGGAAATGAATAGCTTTTTTTAGGGCTTATGGTCATTTTCTTTATAACCTAGGGTCTGCTTTGCTTATTGTTTTTATTAAATCGGTTGGTCTTCAAATCGATCAATCAAAGAGTATTAAATGGGTACAAACTTCATGCCTGATTCTACAGAGATGGCCAGGGCCTTGGAAAGCTCCCCAGTTATAACACTGGAGAATCTGTATGGTTCTAAGTACACAAAAGTCTTTGCTTCAAGAAGTAGGTGGCTTAGGAGTAGAGACTGAATGGAAACCAGGTAACTGGCTGATTTCTCTTTCTTGGGGGAATTTATTATCGACAATCATTAGTCAAGACATGAAATTAAAGCCTCTTTAAAGATGCACAATCATCTTAATTTTGGTTTTGACTTTCTCCTTTCTCATTGCATTATCTGTCTCCTTGGTTCCTTTTTTTTTTTTTTTTTGTGAAATAATAATGAAAACACAATCTCACTTTATGGTGGCAAGAACAGCCATAACTGAGTCTTCCAGCGACAATCTGAATCTGATTTCCCATGTTTGTTTCAGTTTATAGAAAAGAGCCAAAAACAATCATATGACTTAATTACAATTCACTTATCTTGATGATTTTTTTCGGGGGGGGGAGCAAATAATCTTGACGTAAATTCCTAGCGGGCCATGAGAGAGGAGGCGAGATTTTAATGAACTGGTGATGAAGTGGAAATATTTTGAAATGCTGAAAAGTGTATTTTGCTTGTCACATAATTACTTATCTGCCGCCTAATACCACATTTCATAATATCTTACTTCTCAATCTGTTCATCTGGCAACAAAAATTCTTCTTCGAGATTGTCGTGTGCTCCCAAGTAAAGACCAGTGCATTAGGCGTGCAGTGTATAATGACGCTTTAATGACCTGGTAATGTCTCCTTTATGAAATGGAAAAAGGGCTTTCTTGTTTCACTGAAAACACATTTTCTTCTCCAAGTGAATATTGTTTGAAAAGGTACTGTTGATCAGAGAGAAGAGAAGAATTCTCTCTCTCTCTGTATCACCAATCCAGAAACAAAGGGTTGTTAACTTCTGATTAACACCAACATTTTTTATTACTTTTGTTTTAACAGTACATCATAAACATACAGAAATACTGAGCGCATCCCAGAAGAACAAGAATTTACATATCTTTTGGTAATACGATGTATTTTAGAAACCATCTTACACATAACAGGTGTGTCTTTATAATTATAGATTCAATTAGCTGCAAGTTTCCCAGGTTCCAGGATCTGTGCTACCTAAGAGGAGTGTAAAGAAGAACATGCTGTTGTACCCTCAAGACCTGATAGTCTAGACTAGCCGCTCTCCACCGGGGTGATCTTGCTTCCCACCTTTACTTGGGGACATTGCCTAGAGACAGTTTGGGTTGTCACAACTTGCAGGGGGATACAGCTGGCATCCATTCTGCAGATGGCACTAAATACCCTATAATGCACAGGGTAGCCCACCCCTCAGCAAAGAATGACCTTTCCTAAAAAGGCAAAAAACATAAAAACATCCAAAAACCCCAGCAATGACAATAAAGCCTGATAAATATATTATATGCCAGAGGAAGCTTAGACAACTATTGTGGCAAAGAGGTTGGCCGCTAAACCCAGCTTGGATGGGGGTTATCATAGAAGGCCTGGATGGATGAAGTCGTAAAGAGCTCGATGACCTTAACCAGAAGAAGAAATGGAGAAAAGATGTTCTGGGAAACCTAACACTGACTGGGGAGTCAGAGTCTGATGGACCCCAGAGTAAAGTCATCATGTGGCTTTAAACACGTCGTGTCACCTCTGTGGGCCTCAATTTCCCAGCCCATCTTTCATCCCCAATAAAATGAAAGGCTGGACTGGATGACTCCCTGCATTCTTACTAGCTCTGTGTTTACCATCCTACAGAGCTCACTTGTCTCCATTTGTAAAATACAGAATCACTTTTTTGGTTTTTCTGTTTTTTTTTTTTTTTTTTTTTAATTGTAGGGCCTTCTCCTATGACAGCTTCAAGCCGCCTGTTTATTTATTCAACAACAAATGACTTTCCTCTGGTCTCAGCCTCATGCTGAGAGATGCTAAGAACACAGACATCTCTCCTTCTCATGCAATTTACAGCCTGGCCCAGACCTCTTCAGGGAGGGTTGCTCTCTCCTTGTCAGGGTCCTGGAGCTCTTGTGGGTGGAGCAGCTGTGAGCCCTGGGCTGCCTGTACTTCTTCCCTGGTGATGGTCCCAGGACAGAGGGTGGTGGCCTGAATGAGGGCAGGCAGAATGGAGATAGAACTAGGGACAGTGATGGGGGATGAGAGACTTGAGAAGGTTTATGAGCATGAATCAATAGAGTCGGGCCTGTTCCTGGAGCTTGGGGGATGAGGCGATGGGGAAATCCAGGAGCTGGATTGGACTTGAGCAGAGAGTGACTGTGACACCCTCCTCTCACAGGGGAGGATGAAGACGCTGGTTTCATATGAGAATGGTGCATCTGAACTCTTTCTTCCTAGGGCGCCAAGGAGGGCTGTAGGAGTGTCAGAGGTCCGGAGGGGGCAAGCAGATCCCTTTACTACTGTGCTAAGACAGCTCTGAGATGGGAGTGGGGAGACTGTGTATGGGGAAAGCCTCCTTCTGCTCCAGACACTCGCTGAGCACTCACAACAGACCTCGGCCGGGACACTGGGGACATCTGTGCCTGGCTCTTTGACTCCAGCATGTGGCACCAAAAGGGACTTGCATTCCAAGTAAAATAATCTGAACCTGGGCCCCAGGTCTGCCTGTGAGATGCTCTCTCTGGGTCTCCACTTCCTCCTTTTTAAAAGAGGGGTGAATCTTCCCTCATCCCAGAGATGCTGTGAGGAGTAAAGGAGGGATCCTAGGATAAAAGTGCTTCAGAATCTGAGAGATTCTGCTGAGCTCCCTGGGAGACACACCCAGTGGCAGGCTCGGTGGTAAGGATACACTCAGCCTCCCGCCCACCATGGCCAGGTGGGATGTGATGGTTGCATGTGACCTGTGAGAGAGGCAGGGCTGGTGAAAAGTTGTTCTTTAGTTTCTCTTAAAGGAACTTGGGAAACTTGGAATCAGCTCCAGTGTTTTTCAGCAGGGGCCCTGTTAGCATATTGGGTGTTCAGGCCGTTTAGCATCCCTGATTCACAATACTAGTAGCCTCCCCTTCATCACTCTGATAATAAAATATGGCCTCCCCCCCACTTCCATCTGCTTCCCAGGGCGGATGTGGGGTGGCATCACCTGCTTAGCACTTCACATATAGGGAAACAAGCAAGAGAGAGCAATGCTTGGGCCCAAAGCCATACAGCTATTAAGTGGAAGAAATGAGATTTAACCAAGGTCTCGGATATTCATTCTCTCTCTCTAATGTAACTTTATACATCTTTTTTATAACTTGGCTAATTTTTGTTTTTATTCTGCCTAATATCAGCCAATTGCTATTTCCTTATTCAATTTATTCTACTGTCACCCTTCCCCCTAAGATTGCATCTAAATTTGGAGGAGGCTTACCCAGCACCCAGACACATAGGTATGATCTTCTACGACGGCTTCTGCTCCCCAGCTTGGTCCTTGGCCTGACACCTGCAGGGTGCTCATTTTCCTTCTTGGTCTCTGGTCATGTGGTCCATGACATGCTGGCTGCTGTGTCTCCTAGTCCTGAGCCCAAGCTCTGTCCTAGTTTCATTGTTTACTCTTATCAACCTGGGGCTCACCCACTGCCTGAGCCGCAGGGAGGCCAGGGGTCTGAATTCAGCCTAAGACGTGGCCTCCTCTCACTTACATAACTAGTGGTGTCCATTACAACTGTGAGCTGGTTTTTTGACTCACCATGATCCTTTTTTGTTTTTTCACAAGTAAAATTTAATTGCAGGCTTATTGTTATATTATAACCTCACATGGAGGAGTGGGTGGTAGGGTGGGCTGAAGCTCAAGACAGATAATGGCCTCATAGATCTGCAGCCCTCGGATCACCCACATCCCGTCTTTTCTTCCTTTTCTTAATCTGATGTAGAGACAATAACTAAGCCAGGATGTGAGTAGACATTCTTCACCCATGTGGTTGCTCCCGGGCTGGGGAGGACACACGACATTGATTACAGACTGCTTCCCAGGGTTTCATCCCTGGGCTGGGAGTCCCCCTCATCTGCCAGCTGAGGAAAGCCTGGTTCTCTTCCATTTCCATTTCCCTTTCCCTACTCATCCCACCAGAGGGAATGTCTGTGATTCAGGGCCAAACTCTCAGATGTGCTGTGGATTTGAGGGTTATACAAAAATCTGCATTTTATTTCTACTATAGGCAGCATACAGGACCCTACCCCAGGGAATGCTCTGACTGCTCCCTGGATTGTTCACTTATCTAACTTTTTCCCTTCTTGTAGCTCAGAATTCTTAATATCTTCTCGGCCAGAAACAAAAGCAAGCTGAGCAAATGCTTGTCCATATCAAGACTGTGTTTTGAAACTCAAAAGCATGGAATGTGGCTTTTGTAGTCTTTTGTAGTATTCTGTTGTGCAAAATGCCCCACTGAGAATCTGGGTGCCTGTTGGCCACCTGCCCAACTGGGAGGTGTCTCTGCACACAAAAATGGGTAAGGGGAAACTTAACAGGCAGTTTTTCCAGTTCTTCATAGTTTCCCGTCACATGTGAACTAGTGTCTTAAAGAAAACCAAACTGATACAACTTGTCAGCATATATCCCTTCCTGCAATTTTTCTCTTTGCCTTAAATCTGTCTTGCTTTCTAGATTATGATCTCCTGGATGCAGGAACTAGGCCCTTTTTTAAAAATGGATATGGTCTCTGTGCCTGAAATGTTGCCTATAGAAGCATTTCAAAAATATTAGCGAATGAATGCACTCATGGGTGAATGAGTTAGTGAACCATCAGGTACGTTCTGAGCTTCTACAGAGAACGAGACTTGAACCTGAAGAACTAATGTGAACATGGAAAGCTGCAGTATTTTATGCTTCTTAAGTTTCTCAGAGCATCTCCTGCACCCAGGGGTTAGGTGCAAGGCGGTGTCAGGTGAGCTGTGGAGACAGCAGCAGTGCAGCATTCTGTGAGAATTAGTTCTCATTTTGGCACGTTTGCTGGGTGGCCATAAGCAAACTCACCCTCCTCTCTGGGTCTTTGTTTTTGTTGTTCTCTTCTTGTCTGTAAAACTTTTGAAGGGACCGAGAAAGTCTTCAGGTTCTCGGTTCTACTCTCTCCTGAGGAAGCTTCTGCCTCCCATCTTGGGCCGCACGTTTTACAAGCAGCTTCCTCCAATCGCTCTCCTCACTTCTGAAACAGCAGATGGAGCTGGTGCCCGCCCACGATGGGCAGATGAGCCTCATTTACAGCCCTCAACATTTAACCGCTTGGCTACTTGGCAGTGCCATCAAGCTCTGAGATGCCAGGAGAGTCCTCTCTGTGCCACGTAGACAACTCCCACTCCCGTGCCTCTGCCCATGCCAGGGATCTGGGCCTGCAAAACGCGGGAGCCAGGCCCCAGCCTCGGGTCTGCAAGGCCTTCGAGGGAAGACGTACTTGGGCACAGGAATAATGCCCAGAGTGCAGGAGATGGAGGGGAGGTGTTCAGACAGATGTGCATTAGCTAGCTTGGTTTATTTTCAGGTCCAGTTTCTCAGAAATTGACCTCTTTTTGCTGCCCTAGTCAGTGACAATATCCATAATTCTAGAAAGGCCTGATATTAAATATAAGGTAGTGAGAGCATGGAAGTAAACTTTCTTCCTGTCTCAGGTGCTTTTTTTTGAGACAGTCTCACTTTGTTGCTCTGGGGTTGAGTATTGGTGTGTCATCATAGCTCACAACCACCTCAAAATACTCTTGGGCTCAAGCGATCCTCCTGACTCAGCCTCCCAAGTAGCTGGGACTATAGGTGCCTGCAACAACACCTGGCTAGTTTTGCTATTTTTGGTGGAGATGGGGTCTTGTTCTTTCTCAGGCTAGTCTCAAATTCCTGAGCTCGAACAATTCACGTGCCTCAGAGAGCTAGGATTATGGCCGGGAGCCACAAGCTGCTGCCCCTCCGTGTTGATGTTCAAGTCTTTGTGTGGCTGAATACGTCCGTAACAATAACATCTCCCTAATACTTCTCCAGTGCTAAGTCTGTGTCAGGCATAAACACCTCTACTTGCTTTATCTTATTTTATCCTCACAACACCATTCAAACAAATGCTATGATTGTCGCTATTTTATAGCTAACAAAAAAGAGAATTAGAAATGTTTGGAAATTTACACAAAGTCATATAGCTACTGAAAGGGCTCACACCTGGGAAAACTCACACCTTTCTTTCTTTCCTTCCCATGTAATTAAGGGAAAATCCCCTCTTAAATACACATGCCTCCTGGCCCTGATTCCAGAGATGATCCCCTGGGAAAACTAAAGATTTGCTCTCATGTTAATTTAGTATTCTTTTAAGCAAAAACATGTTCTGAGCAGTTACCATGGGTTATATGTCATGCTGAATAGTGGCATTAACCAGCATGCAAAATAGACATGGCTATTCCGCATCTGGTGAGGAAGGCAGGTTTCCATTAAATAATTATGCCAGTAGATGTATTATACACTATGATTATGTGTATAAAGGGCATTGTTATTGTTACCCTTATTTTGTTATGTTTATAATAGTAATTACAAAAATAATAATTGTTATCATAACCACTATGATGGGAGAGCCAAATTTACATGGGGGAGGGAGGCTCAAGAAAGTATTCCTTTAGGGAGGAGCCTGTGGCTCAAAGGAGTAGGGCAATGGCCCATGTACCAGAGGTGGCAGTTTCAAACCCAGCCCCAGCAAAAAAAAAAAAAAAGTATTCCTTTAAAAAGATATAGATATGAGCAGAGTCCAAAATGATGAATGGGAAGTCAGAAGAGAAGACATTCTACGCAAAGGGATGCAGATGTGTGCAGACCCTGAGCCTTCTTATTTCTCTTAAATAACATGTGTATTTGGGAATTCAGATGAGGGCTCAGGTCTTTGTGGGGTGGAGATCAGTGGGACACAGTGCCACATGTTCAAAGAGGCGGGTGCTGCTGGACCACGCTGGGTCTTATAGCACATGTGTAGATGTTGATTTCACTCTGAAGCTCAGTGGCAGTTTGTGAAAGGGTGTTAGGCAGGGCAGTGAGGAGACAGCATGGGTGTTCTGCAGATGACCCTGACTGGTGGGTGGTTAATGCGTTGAAAGTGGGCAGGAGGAAGAGAGGCATCTCAACAGGAGATCCAGGTGGGACACAGAGTGGTTTGGTTGGAAGAGGGAATGATGGAAATGGGGAGAGAGGGGAGAAAACATTTTGAAAGGAGAATCAAAAGGACACAGCCTTTAAAATATCCTGAAGGGGGGTGTGTGTGGCAGGGGCAGGAACCAGCCAAGAATGAGGAGTGACATTAGGTGGAAGTTCAACAAAAGCTTTGTCCCATGCCAGCAGTAGTAAGTATGTAATTGCCTTGGGTGTTCAGAGTCCGACGTGGGAAAGCAAAAAATACCACCAGCGGGAGCCGTGCAGTCTTGGAATGTCTCGCCAACTTGTAGAAAATACGTAAAGGAAGTGATTGTGTCCGGGGCATCCCAAGTTCTGACAGTAAAACTTACTTCAATTACTTTACCCTTCTGGGTTCATTGTCACCAGATATTTTTGAGGATGGGCATTCCTTACAAAATAAGTGTCATTCCTCTTATTTTATGAATGAGAAAAATGGGGGCTATCAGAGAGGTTAAGTCATATACCTGAGGTCACACAGCCAAAATCGTGAGTGTAGGAATATTTAGCTGGAAGCAGAACCTTGCCTTTCCTATTTAGTTCTGCATCCACATCACTTGGCTTCTGTTTTCCAGCAGGTCTCGGGCTACCCACTGCTGGTGTGTAACGCTGAGTCAAGGGTATATGGGTCCTGTTTTTCTATGGATGGCCTCAACCATAGTAAATGTTGGGGTTGTGGGTTAAATTTTATCTCATTTGATTTCTTGTAAGGTGGGAAGTGGAGCTTATTCCAAACAAAAAATAAATAAATCTAGTGTTCCAGATTTATAAACCAAGATGTTTTTCTGGTGTTTATTGCTGTGTACTGAATCACCCTACAACTCAGTAGCTTAAAGCAAACAAAAAATCCAATGACTTTATTATCTTTCATCGTTCAGCTGGGAGAAGCTGGGGCAGAAGTCATCCTGAACCTCCTCCACTTCCATGCCTGGCAGTTGATGCCGGCTGTCAGCTGGCGCATCTCTGGGGCTCTTCATGTAGTCTGGGCTTCCTCACAGCATCTACTCAAGTTTAATAAAGTGGGACACAGACCCCTACTAGGTGGAAGTAATGTCGACATCACATTATAAAAAGTGCACATGATGGAGGAGGTATTGTGGTGGCTATCTTTGGAAAATATAGCCTACCACAGATGGGAATAGATGGTAAAGAGTAACATGGAACCCATCAAAAGTCCCAGCACTAGGCCAGGTGCAGTGGCTCATGCCTATAATCCTAGCACTATAGGAGGCCGAGCTGGGAGGAATGGTGAAGTCAGGAGTTCAAGACCAGCCTGAGCAAGAGTGATACCCCTGTCTCTACAAGTAGAAAAATCAGCCAGGGGTATTGGCAGACACTGGTAGTCACAGCTACTCTGGAGGCTGAGGCAGGAGGATTACATGAGTCCAGAAATTTGAGGCTGCAGTGAGCTATGATGATGCCACTGCACACTAGCTGGGGTGAAGGAACAAAACTTTGTCTCAAAAAAGAAAGTTCCAACATTCTGTATTTGTGTACTTAGAAAGCTTAAACCTTTTCACTGTAATCTATGACTGGTGCTTATAACTGAAGTCATAGTGAAAATCAGCTCTCCCCATGCACTTTCTGCTCCCTACAAGCCATGAAGTGCTTTGTCACGGCTCTTTACCTTCCCCACTTGCAGTTTTCCCTGACAGAAATGATCCCCCAGCTGAGAGCTTGAAGATTCAAGGAGGCTCTTCCTGAGTCCTCCAGGTAGATGGTTAAATCTCTATGAACTTTCTCAGCTTGGTTTCCACAACTATATTTTCCTTTTTTGAATAACTCTGTTTGGGTCTTTTTTTTCCCTAACCACCAATTATTTCCTGTTTGGCATCTTTCACCCCTGTTAATGACGCCTGTTTTAAGGTCCTGATCACTTTGTTGGCTCTGTTTCTATGGAATTAACTCCCCCCCTCTTTTAAATTTCAGATTGATATAAGGGTACAAATGTTTAGGTTATGCTGATTTCATTTCTCAGGTAGAGTTCAGGTGTAGTTGAGCCCTTGGCCCAGGGGTGGTGCTGAACACATCACATTGTGCACAGTAGGAAAGAGCCCTCCAGTTCCCTCCCTCCCCCTTCCCTTCCTCTCTCCCTCCCTAGACTATACTTGTGTTTTTTTCTCTTGTCTGAGCCTGCAGTTGTTTGAATGTCTGTTTCCTATTAGTATTGAATACACCAGATATCTTTTTTTTTTCCCAGTAAGAGGGGAGCTACAGTGGATTGATGTTTTACAGCAAGGACATTGGAAAATTACGAGACTTACACTTTTTGAACTAATCTTTCCTATTTCCTGGTGTTGGTATCGCCTTTAGTGAACTGTGGATCGGACACTAAACTTTGTGATTCTGACTCTTTGTTAGACTCTCTACTTGATTGGTCAGCACTGTCTTCTTGGGGGAGGGTGGACAGGACCTGTGGTTGCCTGTAGCTTCTTACCCATGGTCTGTGCCGAAAATGCAGGGAAGAGTGGGCTTTGGAGGGTCTTCTGCATGGGAGCAGTTCTTCCTGAGCACCACCCTTACCTACCTTGAGGACTGTGCTGTCCCTGCAGCCTGAGAACTCTCATCATGATAATTGTCTTACTAAACTGAGAAGCCAGAGGGTTTGGGGCAAGGCAATATGGTTCCGGGTTTACTTACCTGCCTACTTCCGCTGCACCACACAACTGGTGTTGCTAGAATCCCTTTTATTTCTGGAATCTGTTAGCTCTGGGAGGTTTGAACTCATCGTCTGCTGCTCTGCTCTCAGCCTTGGATCTTGTGAATTCCCTTTTTAAACCTCATCCCATTTAGGTCCACGCTTCAGAGTCTTCACAGTACTGTGTTTCTAAGCAGGGTGATGCCTTTTCTTATATTTTAAAAATCACTTAAATTTCTTTTATACTTTACCTATAGTAAAATTCACTCTTTTTGGTGAACAGCTCTATGAGTTTTCACAAATGCATCCAGTCCAGTAATTACAGTACAATCAAGACACAAAATCAAGCCAGGCAAGGAGGCTCATGCCTGTAATCCCAGCCCTGTGGGAGGCTGAGGAGGGAGGATTGCTTGAGCTGAGGAGTTTGAGACTTGTCTGAGTGAGAGTTAGGCCGCGACTCATAAAAAGATGAAAAACCAGCCAGATGCTGCAGCTAGCACCTGTAACCTCAGTGGCTACTGGAGGCTGAGGCAGCCGATGCCCGTAGCCCAAGTCTGAGGTTGCAGTGAGCTGTGATGCCACTGCACTCTGCTGAGGGCATAGGGTGAGACTCTGTCTCAACAACAACAACAAGAACCACAAAAGATACAACATGGTCCCAGATTCTCACCCACCCCCCACATTCCCCTGGGCGGCCCAGCGGGGCCATATCCTTATCCAAACACAGCTCTGCACTTTCTAGAATGTCATAGGTGGAACCGAATCGCATCCGGCCTCTTGAGTGTGGCTTCCTCCACTCAGCACGTGTGTTGGTAGCCTGCCCCGCTTTACTCCTGGGGGGTCTCGTTGTGTGGGTGCACTCCGTGTGGCGGGTACCTATCAGTTCTACTGAAGGGCATTTGGATTGTGCTCAGTTTTGGGTGTTTATGAATAAACCCACTTTAAACATTTGTACATTGGTTTTTGTCTAAGTTTTCATTTCTCTTGGTTAAATACCTGGGAGTGGCATGATAGGATCATATTGTAAGTATATGGTGAACTTTAAAATAAATGATTTTTCCAAAACAGTTGTTACCGTTTTGCATTCCTACCAGCAAGGGATAAGGGCTTCACTTGCTCCCTAGCCTCGCCAGCATGTGGCATTGTCAGATTGTGGTTTTGTCTTTGTAAACTCATTGTGGTTTTATTTATACACTTTAAAGTTTATTTTTTCATATCTTGATTCATGTTTTTAGCAATTTGGCACAGAAGGGGATTACGATAAGACATGCTCCAAGAAGAAACCTCTTTTGCCTCTAATTTTTGTCTCTACTTTTTAATATTATCATATATTACAAGGAAGTTGTTTAACATGTTTATTTTCTTGTTAGACTTAGACCTTTTCAAAGGCAAGAGAGGGCCTGATCCATTTTTTTGTCCTTGGTACCCAGAACGATGCCTCATCTGGCATTGACATATGGTCATTATTTGCTAAATGAGTTTTTCAATGAATGAATTTGCTCAACCTGTGATTAGAGAGGGTTTGGTTTACTCAACAAGTACCCTCTGAAGAATCTCAGAGAAAGAAAAGTAGTTAGCTTGTTTTATAAAGGATTGATTTTTTTTTTTGAGGCAGAGTCTCACTTTGTCGCCCTTGGTAGACTGCCCTGGCATCACTGCTCACAGCAACCTCAAACTCTTGGGCTCAAGCGATTCTCTTCCTTTAGCCTCCCGCGCAGCTGGGACTACAGACGCCCGCCACAACGCCCGGCTATTATTTGGTTGCAGTTGTCACTGTTGTTTAGCAGGCCCGGGCTGGGCTTGAACCCTCCAGCCTTGGTGTATGTGGCCAGCGCCCTACTCACTGAGCTACTGGTGCCAAGTCTTGATTATTTTTTCTAAAAATGAAATCTGTGGGGTGCGGTGGCTCGTGCGTGTAATCCCAGCACTCTGGAAGGTGGAGGCGGGTAGATTGCCTGAGCTCACGAGTTCAAGCTCACCCAGAGTTAGAATGAGACCCCAGCTCTAAAAATAGCTGGGCGTTGTGAAGGGCGCCTGTAGTCCCAGCCACTGGGAGGCTGAGGCAAGAGGATCGCTAGAGCCCAAGAGTTTGAGGTTGCTGTGAGCTATAATGCCACAGCATTCAACCCCAGGGCGACTGAGTGAGACTCTGTCTTAAAATAAACAAACAAACAAGCAAATAAATAAACTCTGCAGTAGATAAGCCGTTGGGACAGGAAAAGAAAAAAAAGAAAGAAAACTGGCTTTGGTTAAAGCTGCCTTTGTCTCTGCAGCTTCAGACCTTGAATCATTGGCTCAAAGTCTCCCCCTCCCTCTGTTCTCTCACCTGCAAAATGAGCACAGGAAAGCCCGGCTTGTGGAACGTGTTCTGGGATAATGGAGGGTGTGTGTGTCTGAAGCACTCAGGGTGTCTTTGGATGTGTGCACATGTGTGTGAATCGTAAAAAAGGCGTGAGGTGAAATTTACAAAGTGTTGTCTTAATCTGAACAGTTGCGCAGATGAGCTGTGCCAAGTGCCTTCACATTCGTGTGCAACCGATGTCCAGAACTTCTTTATTTTCCCAAAGGGAAACTCTATACCTGTTAAACATCCCCCCTTCTCCTGTCCCCAGCCCCTGACAGCCCCATTGTACTTCCTGTCCTTAGGAATCTGACCGCTCTAAGTGCCTCCTCCTGTAAGTGGAATCAGATGTTCTTTTGGCGACTGATAATGTCTTCATGGTTCGTTATGTCGCAGCCCCTGTCAGCATCCTGTTCCTTTTTAAAGCTGAATAACATTCTGGCCTGTGTCTGTGCCATGTGCTTTATCCCTTCATCTGCCGACTGTCTCTGGTTTGCTTCCACCGCCTGGGTGTGGAGAGGAATGCTGCTGTGAACGTGGCGTGCAAATAACCACCTCAGATCCTGCTTCCAAGCCTTTTCTAGCGTGTGTTTGGCATTCTGTAACACTTCCCTCTCCATTTGCCTACGGCCTCACAGTTGGCACACTGCCCGAGCAGGATTGGAACCCGTATTTACTGGCTCTACGTGGTGACCCATTCTCTCCACATGGCCTCACTTTGCTCTCAGAACTTCTCAGAGATGGGATTAGCATCTTGAATGACAGAGGAAGCTATCTGGAGAAATTAAAAAGGTTGAGAAGAGAGAGAAAGAGATGAGAGTGCGAGTGCTGTGACTGTCATAAGCATTCACTTTCTGCTCCCTCTGATGGACCCTTAAAAATGGGAGTTCAGAGCTGAGCAGGGGAGGTTGGCACCTTGACTGGCGTAGGCTTCTGAGTGGACAAAACGCACAGGTGATAGGAAATCAGAGTAGTATGCCCCCAGCCACTCGCTGTGTGCGGCTCCAGCCTCGGCTGAGCCAAAGGCCTTTTTGGTGCAAGTGAAAATTTCCCACAAGAACTCTCCTCGCGGGGCTTTTTTCTAAGGCTCCTCCAGCCCCCGTATAGAGACAGTCTTTCCTAGAAAGTTGGTACATATCATATTTCATCCTCCACTGGGGGGAAGGAGTGTGCTGTTCTGTTATCTGATCAGTGTGGCATCCTTACTTGGGGAGGTAAGGTAAGCACAGTTTTATCATTTTATATATTGCTTTTTCCTTTTATGTTGTCACTTGCTGTCTCAGGCATCAAGTGCTCCATAAACACAACACCCACTGTACACACATTCCGAAAAGAAGCAAAAATCCCATGAATTTCGGAGCAACGAAAACGGCGGTTGCTGAGCCCATACATCAAAGCCTGTGCATTTTTGTTTGAGCAATACTCAGATGTAACTATTAGGTAAGCACCTCATGTGCTGCCTGTCACATAGCAGGTGACTGAAAAGTGTTCTGTCTTTTTTCTCTTCCTTTCCTGTAGTAGAATTCAGTTCCATGAAGGAGCTGGGCTAGGCACGGAAATGGAGAGGTGAAGGAGCTGAACGTATTCCCTGACCTTGAAAAAGTGTGGGGAAAATAGGAATTGAAAATAAATAAAAGTGTTCATGTAGGGAAGAAAGAAGAGCAGAAGAAAGGAGTGTTAAAAATTGAATTCTTCTTCGAATTTATATGTTGAAGCCCTAGCCCTGGGGCCTCAGACTGTGGTGTTATTTGAGAATAAAGTCATTGCAAATGTAATTAGCTGAGATGGAATCAGATTGGAGTAGAGTGGGCCCCTCCCTGATCCAATATGACTGCTGTCCTTATTATCAAAAGGGGGACCCCCCTGGCTCAGTGGTGCTCTCCTGTCATTCCAGCACTCTGGGAGGCCGAGGTGGGTGGGTGATCTGAGCTTAGGAGTTGGAGACCAGCCTGAGCAAGAGTAAGACACTGTCTCTTAAAAAAAAAAAAAATAGCTGGGCATTATGGTGGGCACCTGTAGTCCCAGCTACTTGGGAGGCTGAAGCAAGAGAATCGCTTGAGCCCAAGAGTTTGAGGTTGCTGTGAGCTGTGATGCCATAAGCACTCTACCCAGGATAACCAAGTGAGGCTGTGTCTCAGAAAGAAACAAAGGGCTGGAACATATTCTTCTTGGTAAAGTATCTCAAAAATGGAAGAAAAAGTATCCAATGTACTCACCCCTACTATGAAACTAATTTAGGACCTTCACATGAAAACTATAACCCAGTTACAACCTAAGAATAGGGGGAAGGGGGAAAGGGTGGGGAGGGAGGGGGGAGGTGGGTAGAGGGAGAGGCATTGAAAGGATCACACCTGTGGTGCATCTTACAAGGGTACATGTGAGGCTTGGTAAATGTGGAATGTAAATGTCTTAGCAAAGTAACTAAGAAAATGCTAGGAGGGCTATGTCAACTAATGTGATAAAAATGTGTCAAATGGTCTATGAACAAAGTGTATGGTGCCCCACGATCATATTGATGTACACAGCTATGACTTAATAAAAAAAAAAAAGAAAGAAAAAAACAAAGGGGGGGGGGAGATTTGGATACTGGCACTCCTGGCGGGAATGGCAGGTGACGCTAAAAGCAGAGATCTAGGAGCCCGGGAACACCATAGACTGCCAGCTAACCCTCAAAAGTGAGCAGAAAGTCCTCCTCGGCACCCTCGGAAGGAACTAACTCCAGAACCATGTGACCAACTGGAAATTTCTGTTGTTTAAGCCACTCAGTTTAAGCGCTTGGTTACTCAGCCCTGGAAGGCTGGTCCTGGGAGCTGCTGGCGTATGTAGTCACAGGGGGAAGTGAGGTCCCTTGGAGGACACGGTGTCCTCAGCTGAGCCCTAAAATATGGTTCCAAGTTAGTTTTGGAAAAACACAAAGGAAAGCATTTTGTAGAAGAAAATAGTATTTTTACATATGGTTAATTGTTACTTTACAATTTATTCTAATACACTTGAGTATCTGGTTTCTAATCCCACAGAACATTAGGACTAGGAACAAAAAAGGCTGCTGTTCCCGCTGCGGCTGATAAAACAGACTAACAGTGGTGGACAAAGACACGACAAGATGGGAACAGTTAGGAAGGGGATGCGGGGGGTGGAGGGAGAAGGGGCAGAAGCTGAACAGCCATTGCAGTTCTGGGCTATTGAGTGAAGGGTTCACATCCCCTGTTAATAGTATCTCGTGAAATGGCTGCTGTGGGCATAAAACAACCTTTAGTATCTATAATTATGGGAGTTAAGGTACCCGAGGGATGTTCTGTTTCAGAAGTGATAACAAATGCATCATAGTTTCTTGAACACCTACAGGATGCTACTTCAAATTCACACTGAACCCCTCCTCTCCTTTCTGCTGTTTTTCAGACTCTGATTTTTCAGAATGTTGATGAAATCGGATTAGGTGGCCCTTCTTGTGCTCTGGCAGAAACCTCTGTTTTGCTGCATCACAGCCCTAACCATGCTGGCTGCAACCTGATCTCTATCTCTCCCATCACCTTGCTAATCTGCCTCCTACCATAGACTGTTACCTACTTGGGACACAACCCAAGACTTTGAAATGAACCTCTGTCCCCTTAGAGACTGCATGAAAACTGGCCAAAAGTGAGCATTAAATAAATATTTAACAACTCTAGTTTTTTTTTTTTTTTTTTTTTTTTTTTTTTTTTTTTATTGTTGGGGATTCATTGAGGGTACAATAAGCCAGTTACACTGATTGCAATTGTTAGGTAAAGTCCCTCTTGCAATCATGTCTTGCCCCCATAAAGTGTGACACACACTAAGGCCCCACCCCCCTCCCTCCATCCCTCTTTCTGCACCCCCCCATAACCTTAATTGTCATTAATTGTCCTCATATCAAGATTGAGTACATAGGATTCATGCTTCTCCATTCTTGTGATGCTTTACTAAGAATAATGTCTTCCACTTCCATCCAGGTTAATACGAAGGATGTAAAGTCTCCATTTTTTTTAATGGCTGAATAGTATTCCATGGTATACATATACCACAGCTTGTTAATCCATTCCTGGGTTGGTGGGCATTTAGGCTGTTTCCACATTTTGGCGATTGTAAATTGAGCTGCAATAAACAGTCTAGTACAAGTGTCCTTATGATAAAAGGATTTTTTTCCTTCTGGGTAGATGCCCAGTAATGGGATTGCAGGATCGAATGGGAGGTCTAGGTTGAGTGCTTTGAGGTTTCTCCATACTTCCTTCCAGAAAGGTTGTACTAGTTTGCAGTCCCACCAGCAGTGTAAAAGTGTTCCCTTCTCTCCACATCCACGCCAGCATCTGCAGTTTTGAGATTTTGTGATGTGGGCCATTCTCTCTGGGGTTAGATGGTATCTCAGGGATGTTTTGATTTGCATTTCTCTAATATATAGAGATGATGAACATTTTTTCATGTGTTTGTTAGCCATTCGTCTGTCGTCTTTAGAGAAAGTTCTATTCATGTCTCTTGCCCATTGATATAAGGGATTGTTGGCTTTTTTCATGTGGATTAATTTGAGTTCTCTATAGATCCTGGTTATCAAGCTTTTGTCTGATTGAAAATATGCAAATATCCTTTCCCATTGTGTAACAACTCTAGTTTTAAAACATTCCCATCCTCAGTGGTCAAAAAATTTTTTTAAATGTATGCTTAAATATATAAACCCTTGAGTAACACTATTGCCTGATTTACTAATAGTTTTGCAATTATATATGTGCATTTTTTTCCTTCATTGCAAATTCCCGCTGGGACCTCTGCCACCAAGATACAATAAGATTTTAATTCCCTCTCTACACAAACCTCTTCTGGTGTGGGCCTATCCTGCCATGTTCTCTTTTGACAAATTTAGGGTAATTTTGATTTGGATTGTTTTATTTTTCCCCCTTGCTTGTAGCCAGAGAAAAATCTACATCATATTCCAAACGATAATTTTCAGGTTTTCCCTTTAAAAGGATGTTGGCATAAAAATTTGGAAAGGTTAACAGAAAACAGAGCAAAACCTCAGAGCTCTGTTCTGTTTCTCTGAATATCTGTTCTCCGTTTTCGTTGTTATGAGAATTACGGCTCCATCCGCCCCCTGTAGGTACATCTCCTGCCCATCCCCACTCAGTGGTCTGGTTTTGAGATAACTGAATAATCTAGACTACATTCAAGAATTCCGAGTCCAGAGGGGACCTTGTGGAAATCTAACGCCCTCTTCTTCTCTTGGCCATCAATTATGTTTTCTTGGTCTCAGGGATAATCCAGGAAATTTTTAAAGATCATTAATTAATTTATTTTCAAAAGAAGTTCAAAGCACAATAAGTATACTTCTTTCTTGCTTTCTTTTCTTTCTTTTTTTTTGCATTTTTTGTACGGGGCTGGGTTTGAACCCACCACCTCCAGCATATGGGGCCAGTGCCCTATTCCTTTGAGCCACAGGCACCACTCAGTATATTTCTTTTATTAACTCTTTTTCTTTGATCAACATAATTTAAGTATGCTGCAGAAGTTTAACTATAGGTTCAAGTGTGCCAGGAGATAAAAATAGAAAAAGGTTGAAAACACTGCTTTAGAGTGTCCATCCTAGATTTGGATAACCTTACCTGCCCTCAGTCAGGGCTGGTCGGCTTAGTGCCTGCGGGGCGTTGTTTGCTGGCCACTCCCATGTTGAGGTGCATGAACCTGTTAACTCCATAGAGGTGACCCCTACTGCCAGGAACAATTCTTGGGACAGCAGGGGCAGCAATGAGCTGTTAGCAGCGGCACTGGCAGCGGCTGGGAATGGGCACACCTGCGTCCGAGCACACCTGGACCAGCACCTGTGCTCCACGTCACTGGAGACAACCAGGTTTCCCACCTGGCACTGAGCTGTCATTATCTCAC
Organism: Nycticebus coucang; assembly: GCF_027406575.1. Taxonomy (NCBI): domain Eukaryota; kingdom Metazoa; phylum Chordata; class Mammalia; order Primates; family Lorisidae; genus Nycticebus; species Nycticebus coucang. Next base: position 110,524,549 of record NC_069791.1, read on the forward strand.
CTGGATCCCTGGCCTCCCATTCACTCTTGCCTTGTGTCCATCCATCCCAGCACTGTGAGGATGACGTTGGGAATACTTAACAAGGTCTGCTGGGTCAGCAGCAGCCTGCCCGGCCTCACCCGGCTCCATTCTCCTCACGCTCCGTTCTCCAGCCGTGCATGGCCTGAGCTGGCGGGCATTGCCTCCGGCTTCACAGCTTTGCCCACAGTGTTTCATCTGCCTGGAACACTCTGCCAGGTGCCATCCACCTTCCACTGCACTGGGCTAACATCTCTCCTTCACCCAGATCTCAGCTCAGAGGTCGGTTCCTCGGAAATCCTTCTTGAACTGCTCTCCCTATGAATCTCCCCGCCAAGTAGCCAATATTCACTTTGTGTGCCTTTACATATTATTTCCTGTCCTGTGAAAAGGATAGCACAAAAAATTCATGTTTTCTTTGAAGCTTGCCTTTTTGACTTTAACAATAAAACCATAAAAAACTTTTCGATTTGCTACATATGGCGTGAACTCATTTTTATTAAATCATAACTGTGTGCATTACTGCATTTATGGGGTACAATGTGCTGATTTATATACAATTTGGAATGCTTACATCAAACTGGTTAACATACCTTCACCTCACTTACTTAATTGTCGTATTAAGACATTTATACTCTACTTTTAATAGATTACACATGTACCCTTGCAGTAGGACAATAGGTGAGCTCCCACCGATACCCTCCTCCTCCCAGCCTCCCCCCTTCCTTCATTCTCCCTCCTCTTCCCTCCTCTGTCTGACTATAGTGTTTTATCATTTGTATGATTATATACTGGTTTCATAATAGTATTGAGTACATTGGATACTTTTTCTTCCATTCTTGAGATACTTTACTAAGAAGAATATGTTCCAGCTCCATCCAGATAAACATAAAAGACGTAAAGTCTTCATCTATTTTTATGGCTGCATAGCATAGCATTCTTAATTCATTTTTTCTAATACCTGTGTGGAATTCCATCATCTGTGTGTACATATTATATGCATCCTATGTTTTACAATAATTTAAATTCGGTTCCCATATTGATCTTGATAAGAGTTCAGATTGTTTCTGTGTGTGTATATGCATGCATATTTTCATTTTACAAATAATGGTGTAAAAACATCTCTGAATAAATATCCTTACCTTCTAATGCTTACGTTTCTGTAGGCTCAGTTCCCTGAAGTGGTATGGTTTGGTCAACATAAGTATGTACTTTCCATGTCCATACACAGTGCAAATAGCACTCCCGGCATCAGCTGGAGGGGCCTCCTTGTCCTCAGCATCTGGTGTCTTTCAGGCCTTTTGAGGTCTGCCGATCTCTTGGTAAGAGAATGGCTTCTCAGTGTTCGTCTGAGACTGTTACTCATGTTAGGCATCTTTTTATACAAATACTGTGTCAATGACAAACATGACCCCTTTACTGGACTTTCATGTATTAATTTAAGGGGTAGGGTAGAGATGTTTCAAGCACATCCTTCACCCTTCAAAGTGAAGCCAGGGAAGCACCCACTGGTCCTCAGCTGCTCCCCTGTGAAGACCATGGAACTGGCTGTGGCTGCTGTATCTGGACACCATCTGCTGCTCTCCTGCTGCCCAAAGGGGGGGGCAAGTTTCGGTCTGGAGGGCCGTGCTGGTGGCAGGGAGAGTAGGAAGTCCTGCCGGGTCCGTGACCATCTCCGTCTGTCTCTTCCCTTCCAGACACCACCCAGATGAACAACGCAGTGCCCACCTCCCCCCTGCTCCAGCAGATGGGCCACCCACATTCGTACCCCAGCCTGGGCCAGATCTCCAACCCCTACGAACAGCAGCCGCCAGGGAAAGAGCTCAACAAGTACGCCTCCTTAAAGGCCGTCGGTAAGGGCCTCCCAAGGGAGCCTTCTCTTTCCTTTCTCCTCTTTCTCCTGCACTTGTCCCTCTACATTTCTTTCTTTCCTCTGTTTCTCTCTGCCTCTATCTCTCTGGTTCTGTCAGTCTCTGTCTCTCTCTGCCTCAGCCTATCTCTCTGTCTATCATCTACCTGTTTATCATCTATTATATGAGGGCTGACCAGAAAGTATCGAGTCATATAATATGGAAAAAATAGAGGCATGTGTGGCTGGATACTTTCTGGACAGCCCTTGTATATCTCTTTTCTGGGTCTCTACT